>NC_090941.1:192433554-193683554 GCF_040938575.1 Ambystoma mexicanum
GTATTATTTTACTTATTGAGCGCAGGCCTAGCTTCGAGAAGCAATGGAGCACTTTAAAGAGGCATACAACTAAACAGATACATAACAGAGCACATTACATAGGAATGAAACAGTACAGATGTATACCAAAGCGCTTTTCAGAGGTAACACCAGAACAGATATACAATAGGGCTAGGATACAGAGGGGCACAGAGGAGGGGTACAGCTATACAGGGAGGCGGGGAGGAGAAACCGGCAGATGGTGTCTAGCGAGTCAGGTGGTACAGGGGTGACGTGATTGGCTAGATGTTGAGGAGGAGAGACTCCTTGAAGAGGTAGGTCTATTGCATGCCATCAAGGAGTTCTGTGGCAAACGAGAGGACCAAGGCTGAATGTGGGGTTCCTTTATAAAGTTACAGAACACTAAGTTGACTTGCAATATGCTTTTTACTTACAGCAGGTTGTCTTTAATTCCTTACATAAATGGCTCCACGTCACCCCCGCCACGCCTTGCTTACTCTAATGTGAGAGAATGTTCAGCTGCTGATACATATAATCGCTGTTAAATCAGTTAGGATAATACATATACTAATATGAGGCTTGCAATGGTTTAATGCATTGAAAACATGTCTTAAGCAGTTCAGTACATTGCATTTCCAAACTACCTTGTTGGTTAAAACATGCTTGATTTATTTCGCTATTCAGTGTGCGCACTATTAACATACTACCAAAAACAATTCCTTAGGGTTTATAGCTGCAAAAAGAGAGCTATATAAGAAGAAATTAATCTGAAAAGCTAGTGACTACTTAAGAGAGATGCAGTGGAGGCTACGACTCTGCTCTGTGCTGGCTCTAGCAGCCGGCATGGTGAAATCAGAGCTCAAATATAATGAGTTACAGAAGTGATGTAATCTTCCTTCTACAGTTGAATAGTTATGTTCATACAACTATAATAAGTGAGTATTGCAGGCTTGCATGTATCAATGGATACATTACATAGTAAACATTAAAATAAGATGAAATCTCAGTCTTCATTTCCATTGCATGCAAGTGAAGCTAATTTATTGGCATGGAAAAATGGACTGTTGTTCAGGGACAGCGAGAGATATGTGAGAGTTGGTGTACTACGCATTGCCGAGCTACTAACACATATTTCAACTCATTATAACTAAGACCTCAAAGGGAACAGTGACAACATACTGCCCACACAAAGACATCCCTGGAGTTCTAAATAGCCATCGCATTCCTATACAACTTCCAGAATTCGATGTCTAGTTAGCAAACGATGCCATGCTCCCATGCCCAAATCCCCGGTGCCTCCTTTTTGCATCCTCTTTAGTTTGAAATACTTTATAATTGAAACTTTGAAATGTAATTTTACAGTAAACAATCATTTGCATCTATATTGCAAATTGGATGAATAGTGTCTTGAGGTTAATTATAAAATGAGAATGATACACCCCTTTTAATTAAAATGACATGTTGCTAATTGGATGACATGGATATTCATTATTCGTTATAGCATTATGTTTAAGCCATATGTTTGTAGAGCATGCAAAATGCTAATCCTAGCCCAGTTTATTTAAAATGTGTCCTTGTCAAATTGATAAATACATTGATGCCGTATAGTCAGGGAAGTCACCGTTTTGACTCTGATTATTTAATGGGATTATGCATGCTAAAACCAGAGACTAGACTGCGAGTCCCCGCTCGGCTGACTGACAGAAAAGCTGCTTTATTTGACATACTAATTTCGGTTATCGCAGACTCTTTTCTGCTTTCATCATATACTTTCTCTCCTAAGGAGGTGGGGGCATACAAATGTGCCATCTTGCATCTTCCTGCCAGCATCAGAGAGTTTTAACAGTTTGATCGTTGTTTGTATACGTTTTTGATGTCTTTGCGTATTTTATTCATTATTATTTTAACATCCCTTTTTCAAAAGCCACACGCTTGTCTGTGCTTTTGAAGAGATGTATTATTTATTTATTTATTTATTTATGTATTATGCGTTTGTAAAGCGCACAAAACCCAACAGCAAATAGGCATCATTTTGATGGTGTAGAACATGAATACATGGCACTGAAAAAATGACATTTTGATGGCATACAACACTTCTTGGCACTGACATAACATGAAACTGAAAAGTAAGACAGTGATACTTTGTCACAGTGATGTTTACAACGCCAACGCTACCCCTGCTGTTGTGTGGGGATTATCATTAACCTACACCATTTTCCATTGCCTCCACCTTGACTCCCACACCCTTCCTGGTAGAAGGTGAAGATAAGAGACAGGTACACATTATAGATTTAATCTAATGTATCAGTAAATGGCCATGGTGTGCTTAAAGCATGCAATGCATGTTACTGACATGTTATTTGAGTAGAGGTTGATTGATGAAGGCCCCACAATCTCAATCACAGCAGACTGGGATTTGGAGGTGGACTTGCAATAGAAATCAGAACAGTCAATCTATTTATCTGATTTTGAAGGCTGAGGCTACCTACCCCTATTGGGAATGATTTTTCTTTTCTTCTCAGCTTTCACTGGCCTTCAAAAGGGGCACAGGCCTAAAAGTAATGCTAGCTGAGAAAATACCTTATAAAGTTACTATCTGAAGTAAGTATGCTTCCGTGTATGGAGATGGGCAGTAGCAAATAGAAATATTTGATTTATCTTGCGGGCAGCTTTGGGTGTAGATTTGCATTGGCTAGAAAATATGATAGATATAGAAGGGTTGTGTGTGAAACTGTCACAACATCCTGTGGGGGGGTAACATGTAAAGGGTTTTTCACTGTGAATTGTATAATTCTGCTCAGGGGTGGCTCATCCATAATGGCTGATGGGGGCTGACCCACCACCCATCCAAGACAAGACAAGCCAGCCCAGTGAAAATACTGATCGCTCCCTCAGCTGCTGGTGAGTCAGCACTGCTGAGCTTACTTGAACTGTAAAAAGGCAATATGGTTTCCATTTGACAGTTTCTGTTCCAGAGCATGCATGTGCAAGAAGCCATTTTGGGTACAGCCTGGTGAACTGCAAGTCTGAATTACATTGATGCGCTCCTGTGACTGTCCGCATATTCAGATTGCCTGTGGTATTAAAACTGGAGTGATTCAGCGTATGTGCAAATGTGTGGGAGCCTGCATCCTAATTCCTATATCAGACTGCACGAGAGCCAGAGGGCCTTCGTGTCAGGTAGCATGAGGAGGAGTCTGGATCTGGGATAAATGCTAATAAAAACAGAGTCTGAATGTATGTGTATGTGTGTGGGCTTGCATTGTAAATGTGTGTGGGAATGAACGAGTTTATGGTTTATGGCTGGGTGTGCATGTGTAGGAGTGAGTGTATGTTGTTTGGTGGTGTGTGGGGGAGTGAGCAAGTGTATGCTGTATGGGTGAGCACGTTTATGCAGTATGAGGGTGCGCAAATGAGTGAGTAGGTGCTGTAGGAATGTGTGTCTGTGTGTGTGTTTGCATTTGTGTTAGGCCTAAGGGCCTCTTATTTGGAGTTAGGGGCAAAGGGGGTCATTTGGCAGCCAATCTGGATACATATTCTTACTGTGGTGTTTTTTTATACTGTCCATCAATGGTCAAGTAAAGATGATGAATGCTATTTTGGGCAAGACTGGTGCCTTGGTGCAGACACTCTGGCTATATTGTCTTAATGTGTCATATTTATGATATTGGACAACAATAGTAAAGCAAACATGATGAGTGTTACTACATGGCTATTTTGGCCTACATGGTGCAGCCAGAGTGGATATAATTTCTTACTGTGATATGGTGTTTCTTTCTGTGGGCTTCAAGGTTAAAGCCAGCATGAGTGTTCTTACATGGTTACACTTGGCTACATTGGTGTATTTAGTCTGGATATGTCATCTTACTGTGGCATGTCATTTTCTACTGTGCATCCAGGGTAAAGTTAACATAATGAGTGTTCTTATGTGGCAATACTGTTCTACATTGGTGCAGCCAGCCTAGACATGTTTACCTTTTGTGGCATAGCATGTTTACTTTCAAAGCCAGGATGTGTATGTCCTTACATGGGTATCCAGTGATAAAGTCACCTGGGAAATGGGCCCCAGAGGGTTTCCCCATGAAATTCAAGCACTTTCCCCAAATATTCTAGGACTGGAGTTAGAATAGTAATTCCTACCCATCCTAGAATACGTGGGCGGGGAGGCTTTTAGAGGTGCAATGAACTCAAGGGGACATTTTTTACATAGAACCCATATTTGAAATACTGGCATATATTTGTGCAGCCAGCATTGACATTTATGGGCACAGCATATATTGTGGGAAAATGTATCATGAATGTGCATTGGAAAAGGCTCATGTGCACTGTTGGTGACTTGAACCTATTGAATGTATCCTGAGTTACATTCCAAAACTGATAGCAAACGGTGTGTCGTTCAATCCACCTATTTACAGAATGTGTGCTGTAAAATGCACCAATTTAACTCATTGTTTAAAAAACACTCTGAGGGGTAGAACCTCTCAGGACAACCCTTTTTTTTCTGATTTGTGCTTTGTTGCGACAATCGGTCGATGCCCCATATTTGTTGGAAACATTTACTGCCCTCCAAATATAATATCCACCAGAGAAACATGTCAGGGATATAGCTGCAGATGAAGTGAGATGTCCCAACCAATCCTCTAGCTCAATCTGAAATTTACCAATTTCTAAGGACTCATGTCCTCTGTTGTTTATTTCACAGCACGTACATTGTGTGTGCACTTATTGCAAAATAATAGTATGATCTATAGACCACAAAACCAAAATAGTCTTCCAATTACTCATTAGAATGTGTTGTGTCGAGTCAAATATTTTTATTTGGTTTTAAGTGTAATTTATTTTTTGTGTGCACATATATGTATTGCTTGTAGTATAATAATCTTGAAGCAACTGTTCATTCAAATAACCGAGGAGAGATACACAATCTATGTGCATCACTATTGATCACGAGTAATGTTAGGGCAAAAATTATGTAAAAAAACAGAAACACTAATGTTAAAATGTGGGGAAGATGGAAATTGATATTCATAACCGTAGCCAAACATTGACACTTGCCTCCTTTTTTTCAGCCACCTCGGTCTTACTGTGTGGGGTCCCTGTTAGGCAAAATTATATGCAGTACCCTTTGGGAACACCACACACAATTAAGACTACAAGTGACAGTACAAATTCACCTTTGGTACAAGCCTGTACTACACAGTAAAAGTGGTAGCGATGGCTGAGCAGCCAGACTTGTCTCAAGAGCAAGGGAGCAGCATCAATAGTTACACAAAGGACAGCAAGTACTATGATTCAAACAAACACTGACTCAAGGTTTCTGAGTAAAAGAATATACATTTATTTATGCATTCGTTGTATAACATTTCACTAAAGTAAAGCAGTTTAAAAATCACACTCTTAATACACCACACCACTCCCAATAGGTTTGAGACAAGTTAAGCTCACAAAATGAAGTGGGAGCAAAATGGCACTTCAGAAAATTAAAAGGGAGGGAAAGACAAAGTTAGGCAGAAATTGAACAGCATCAACAGGTAAGTAAGCAGGGCAATCTAGAAAGAGGAACTACAGTGATAGAATCAAATCAAAAAGGCTTAGGGCCAAAGTCAATAGGACAAAAGTCTTTTGCTCAAGATCACACAGCTCAGGGTAGTTCGCAGTTAAGTGTTTGCCAAGAGTTCCGGACGAAGTTGGTTGGCAGAAATGTTAGGTTAAAGACTAGAGAAGCACAAGCCCTTGGATTTCAGAAAGATTTCACACACTTTCACTGCGACTAAACGAAACGAACAACCGGATTTGAACAGTACCTTTCAATGGAGAAGAAGCTGTAGCTGAGGCGGACGTTCCTGGTAGTTCCTGCAGGCTCACGGTTCCTGAAGTGACGGTCGGACTGACACGAAGTAGGAAGACTGGAGGGCCCTGCACTACCCAGGTAAGAAACTAGCACCAGGGCAAAGCAACAAATAAAAAGTGTGCTCCTTCAAACCCAAGCAGGGTCCAACCTTCCAGGCTATCTGGCCCACTGTAGCTCTGTACAGCGAATTCAACCAGAGGAGGGAGTCCTGGCTTGCAGTTTGGGTGAACTGGTTGGTCCCACCAGCTCAGGGGAAGAAGATTCCTGGAGGATCTTCTCTGTCGTTGGAGTTCGAGGATTAGGACCTGCAGCAGGGCTTCACCGGGCGGTTCAGTCATGGTAGGGGTCTTCTTCCGTCAGCTCCTCATTGGTTCTTTTGTTCCAGTGGTGACTCTGCCTTTCTAGACCCAGAGACCTGCTTTATATGCAGTTTTCCCCCATTCACACAGCCTGGCTGTCATACACACATCAGGGTGGCTGCTCTGCCGGGACAGTCACCACAGCAAATTATTTCAGAGTGCGACATCGGTCACCAAGGAGACCCTGTGCAGGGAGTCCTTAACCCCTCCCTCACATCCTGTCCCCCCCAGACATACAGGCACCTAAGGAGGGCTTCTGCGTAGAAGCCCGCGAAAAGACGGTGAACAAAGGAACCAAACCTGGTTCGGCACACAGAGTAAAACATGAGAAAGACTTTTACAAAAAGAAATGGCGAATAAACCCAGCCGGAACCGTAATAAAACATATATGGTCTAGGGGGTTTAAGTTTGAGGCTACCAAGATAGCCTAAAACAATACCACGGTTATTTAAGATAACCGCGATAGGAAAAATAGGGTAGTTACCACTGCCACCTGTCAAGTCTTGATGAAAACGGAGCAAAACAATGCTCCAAGAGAAACGGACAAAAAGGGATAAGTATTAACCCTTTCCAGTACTCCATGTAAGATGGTTTGTGCTGGGTCTGTGGTTTTACAAAGGCTAATAAAGTTAATGGCAACTTTATATGTTCTGGGAGACAGTAGTCAGTCCCAGAAAATGGAGTCTGAGTTGGGAAGTCTAAAAGACAACCCTGTGTCACTGCACTGAAGGTGCTGTGTAACACACAGTAAAAAGATTATGCCTGTGGAGTAGGTGAGGCTCCAGAGTCTATGAACACAAATATGTTAAACGCACACATCAAAACACATGTAAGAGTGGGAAAAAAGGCTCACACTCTTACCAGGTGAAAAAAATAAATCCTAGAAATCCAGAAAAGCTGCTGAGGGACTCAGTAGATAAAGGAAATTTGCCATTCTGGAGAATTCTCCCTAAGAGTCCCCAAAGGATCAGCCTTGTTCCTGGCCCTCTTTAATACCTATATTCAGCCTCTTGTTCTGCTCATCCGCTCTTACGGCTTCAGGTGTTACTCCTATGCTGATGATACGCAACTCATCGTCCAGTTGGATCCTACCCAACCGGGCCTCACATCTCAGCTTAGGAGTTGCCTGCTGGCCGTGAGTAAGTGGATAGGCAGCAATTGCATGAAATTGAATGGAGACAAGACAGAGGTCCTGGTGGTGTACCCCCTACACACCCCTCAGGCGGTTGTCTCTGCATCTGCTTTGACCTGGTCTCCGGCCTTCTGGCCCACAGAACTTGGCCCATGCCCCTCTCTGGATTTGGAGGTAAATAACCTGGGAGTAATTTTTTCTGCTTCCTTGTCGATGGATGGCCAATTTGGGGCCATTTGTAAAGCAGGATTATTTCAACTTTGGGTGCTTTGCGAGGTTCTTCTGGTCTGACTTAGGCCTTTAGTTATGGCCTCCTTAGTTCTAAGTCAGCTGGATTATTGCAACTCTCTTTTCTTGGCCCAACCTTTGTATCTCCTCCATCGTCTGCAGCTCCTTAACAACTATGCTGCCCATATTTGTACTAGTACCCCATATGGTGCCCATATCTCCCCATCCTACGATCTCTGCACTGGCTCTTGGTTCTCCAGCGGGTTTGATTTAAATCGCTGGTGATATTGCATCAGGCTTTTTATGGTTCTGTTGCTGAATATCTACAGGACAAATTCTGTCCCTAAGTGCCCTCACACGAACCTCGGTCCAATGGCTCCTGCCTTCTCGTGATTCCTCATTACCAGATTGAGCAGGTGGGGGGACGCTCTTTCTCTGTGGCAGCCGCTAAATTGTGGAACTCCCTGCCGGTTTCACTAAGGGCTACAAAAAACCTCCTTTCTCTTTGTTGGCTGTTGAAAACGTATCTGTTCTAAATACTCTTTTTTTGTCATCTAGTTCTTAAATCCTCCCAGTTTACTATAGTGCCAAGATGCTTCGATGTGCATGCACTTTGTAAAATTAATTAACATAACTGTTTATACAAATAAAGTCAAAAACATCCAGCTGAACGTTGTAAAGCTTTGTATATTCTAATATTGGCCTTTGTGGGAGAAAGGCAGAAAATAATCTCCTGAATGATATTATAGACGTCTTTACAAACAAATGCGGTTTTTGCTGCTTAAAAAAAAACTGGTTAATAGATAACGTTTTTGAGCTTCGGTGATGTGAAAGGAGATGGAGTAATTAAGTTAAAATCACTCTATTAGAGACTTGTAAGATATTATGAGAGAATGCATTAATCATCCTTATTAGAGTCTCAAAATACTTAGGTCCTGATTCATGGAATTTTTAGCGTTGGGCAAAGTGACTTTGCACTGCCAACAAACACCCTGATTCACAGAGCGGGGCAAAATAGTGGTGCAAAGTGAATGCATTGCAAAAATACAAATTGCACTGCTCTGTGAATCAGGGTGTTTGTTAGCAACACAAAGTCACTTTTCACTAATGGGAAGTCACTTTGCATTGTGTTAAATGTTCCATGAATCAGGCCCCTAGTGTCTGAATTTTCAAAGGTGTTTGTGGTTATTCATGCATATCACCCACTACACAGGCCACCCTTTAACTACAAGTAATGTCAATTGTGGACACTCTTTCAGGTAAAAATAAAATGAACAGGTTCAGTTTTTGCACATACTGGAACCAAAATTCCTCCATATAAACAGAGCGCAAAGGAGTGGGTTTTAGTTAATAGGCTAGAAGAGTGGAACATACGGTTGAAATAGAGATGATATTTTGAGGATATTTAATGCAAGTACGCTCCGCTGGTTTGCAATTCACACGCTACATGTGATTATTAATTAGTACAAGAGATGGGGGGTTGTGGCCTCCCAGCCAATAAGGAGGCTCGGTTCAGGGAACTTATCACACAGGGGAAGACCCTGCTCTGAGACTCCTCGGAGTGGGAGGCCGCCAACTTCCCTTGCCGGGAATCAGGTAAGTGTGTTCCCTGTGCCCCCTGCGCCCCCTTGCCCATCCCTCACCCCACTTTTCCTCATATTTAAACCCCCTCCACCCTCTACCCTCTTACCTTATGCTGCATTGTCCCTGGATCTTTCGAGGAACAGTAGACTTCCTGTCTCATCTACTCCTCACAAATGGCCACCATGGAAATGGGGAAGGGACTGCGTGTAGTCTCTTCTCGCAATTCCCTGATGGCCATTTTCTTTGTTTGCTTTTTTCAAACAACTTTTAATGGCTGACATGGAGAGGGAGAAGCAACTATGTGTAGTCCCTTCTCATCGATCTACGGTGGCCATTAAAATGTCCTTTCTCAAATTGGGAAATGGTTTACATGCCGTTTCTCAACTACAGAAAAATACTATTAGTAACACGGTACAATGTGTGGAGGTACTTATAGCAATAGAACCCATAGACGGGGGCATTACCAGACCGTGCTGATCAGTGTGTGTTGCATTAAAGGAAAATGGCAGTGAACATAGAATTGAAATGTGCAACGTTATTGCAACTATGCAACATCCATAATCTGTGGGTAATTACAGTTTAGCAAAGGCAGTTCATAACAAATTAGGAGAGTGGTGAATTTCGTTATATTTATTTCAGTATGTTCAGTTCTGACTTATTGGAAATACAGTATCCTCATTCCTATCCCCAAAAAGTGTACAGTATCAGAGCCAGGGAACTGGCGCTGATTTGTCCTACTGTACTCAGGTAAAGCATTGTTACAACAATTAAGCGTGGGTCCTTTTTCATTTTCCAGAAAACACAGAGCGTGGACAGAAATTGTCAGTGTATTGCACCTATACTGATTTTCCCTCTGACAGTGTAGACTGGTAGACTCAAGTACAAGCAAAACACAGGTACATTCCGAGAAGCCCGTTTGTCTTTGATGCATGTTTGACATTCCGACTTGTGTTAGACTAAGAATACCTTTCTGGTACAGCATCTAGGGGCGGTGGATTGGATACTGAATCTGCCTTTCTGTTTTTGTACCTGCAGTGCAGCATTCGGGGTTTGTGTCCCCAATGGCTAATCAGATTGGATGAATTTTCAAATAATCCGAGCAGCCAAAATGCTGACCAATAAGGGTCTTGAATGTTTCGGTTTAGCAGAGGACCAGTAGATTATGCATGATCTGATTAGACAGAATGGGCCTCATTACGAGGTGGGCGCAAAGGGATACCCTGTACCGTTAAGGGCATCAGTGCCGGTAATCCCTTTGCGCCCTATTCCGAGGTCCCTTATCGGGTCCTGCTATGGGCACCTGGTTTAACAGGCACCCTTAGCGGGAGCCGCAAAGGGACAAGGGAGCAAATAACGGTACCGCAAATTGTGGTACCGTTATTAGCTCCCTCCCCATTCCCATTGAGGCCTATGGGGGCTCAAATGGGAATGGGGTTTGCCTTTTTCAATGGGGACTTACCGGTCCCGCAAAGGTCCAAATAGACCGGTAAGTTCCCATTGAACCAGGGCGGACTCGGTACCGGTATTGGAGGTAGTCATGGCGCTAACAGCGCCATGACTACCTCCAACCTCGTAATGAGGCCCAATGACTCGCAGTCCAGCTAATCAGGTGGTAAGCATAATTCAGCCACTCTGATAAGTTGGAATGTGATGCATTCCAGTCCATCACAGACCAGCTTGCCCACAACACATCGCAGTCACAATTGGGGTGGAATTTTGGGAAATCTGCTAAAAAGTCATAGGTTAATATGGTGTGGATTAGATTACACTATTTCTGGCCTGTCAGTGAAAACATAACCCAGCATATGGAGCCCTCACAAATAAAATCACATATTGTACTGATTAAAAATAAAAAGTTGTATATATTTGCCCCTAATTATTCAATATAAATGTGGGTGTATGTCAGTTTTGCTCCATGTTAAAGCAGAATATGCTGCTGGTAACGGGAATGGCTGATTAAGTTGTGTTCTTTGCACAGAACAGAGCATTTACAAATTATTTAAAATAAGTACAGAACCTCCAAATTGTAACACGCTTGTATTAAGCCAATCAAGATACAATATAATGTTATTTTGAAAGGCTCATTGAAAATGTTGTTGAAATGTAGAAGTGGTACAACTTGAGAAGGTCAAAAGTAACCTGGAACATTTAAAGTGTGTTCTAATATGGCAGCCATGACCGTAGAGGCTATCAACTTTAAATTGCTGGTGGCTTTTTACTTGGAAGTAGAAACATAACTGCCTTAAGCCAAGATTTGCTTGAAAAATTCGGGTACCCTACTTGTCGAAAGCTTTATGCAAAAGGAGCAAATAGCACACAGAAGTCTGGAAATTATAGGGTGTCGGAGTTCCATAGGAAATCCCACAAATGAATTGCTAATAACTTTTGACTCGTGTGACAGATTTCGATGACAGTTTGCATACAATTTTCTATACACTCCCCCACCCCCCATTTCCCCCTCCAGATTGAAAGGTTTGGAAAATATCTGTTAAAAAGAAAAAAGTTATTAAGGAAACAAAAAAAAGCACTTTCGGCCTACTCCCCATTCATTTTCCCATAGGCAAAAAATGTCAATTTTTGCTTGAACGCACAACCAAAAACGCAGGCAGATTTGGACCAGATTTGAAACATCTTGGCCATGAAGCATTAACTCCCGAACCTTTTGTGGTTTGGGCTTATTCCATCCAGTACTTTTAAAAATATTTAATGGAGAAGGAGGTGCTCCCTTCTCCCCAACAAATTGGGTTATAGATGCATTAGCAGCACCAACATTTTTACATTTTTTACAAGCAAGGAAACACACTTGCCAAACACTCTCATAGCGCTATTAACTGGCACTTGATGTGAGCACGTGCAAAATGTTGCAAGTACATAGCCATCTCATAGCAATGCCTAGATAATACCATATATTTATACATAAGCCAAAACTCGCCATCGCCAATACCTCTTGTCAACAGCACTTCATTAAAAGACACAAAGGGGCCGATTCATGGAACAAACGTGCGCCGAAAATCTTTGCGCAAGCAGGCGCAAGCGCCAAAAAAAGGCGCACGCGTGCGATTCATGGAAGTCCCTGAGCGTGTTTACCTCGAGATGTGCGCCAAACCCGTGCATGGCGCACAAGTCACTGCAACATCCCGGAAGGCGTGCGCGACGCGCACAGTGAAAGCGCACAACCTCGGCGCATACATCAGAAAGTGGGCGGGACACGGGGCGTAACGCGCGGAATGGGGAACAACGCGCGAAAATAAGGGCGTAACTGGGGATGTACTGCAGGGAAGCAGACGGAACGCCCACACGCACTCGAACCAGACGTATTCATGGAATCGAATAGGGCAAAGCCACGCACAGCCAAAGACACGCACAAGCTGAAACACGTCCACCACACGAAGGCAGGCGGTAGAGTCCCAGCGCATCACAAAAGTGGCAACATACAGCAATTGGGCCTGTGCGAGCGGGGCACATGTACTGTGGGGGTCCGCGGGAAGTAACACACGCGATTGAGCGGGGTACGTGTATTTTGGGGGCGCGCGGGAAGTTACACACGCGATTGAGCGGGGTACATGTGTTTCGGGGGTGCGCGGGAAGTTACACTCGCGATTGAGCAGGGTACGTGTATTTCGGGGGTGCGTGGGAAGTTACACACGCGATTGAGCGGGGTACGTGTATTTCGGGGGTGCGCAGGAAGTTACACACGCGATCACATCAGGGTACGTGTATTTCGGGGGTGCGCGGGAAGTTACACACGCGATCTCATCAGGGTACGTGTATTTCGGGGGTTTGCGGGAAGTTACACACGCGATCTCATCAGGGTACGTGTATTTCGGGGTGCGGGGGAAGTATCACACGTAACATCAGCAGGGTACGTGTATTCCAGGGGTGCGCGGGAAGTTCCACACGCAATTCCATCAGGGTACGTGTATTACAGGGGTGCGCGGGAAGTTCCACACGCAATCTCATCAGGGTACGTGTATTACAGGGGTGCGCGGGGAGCACCACACGTGAATTGCACGTGTGGGTCCTCCCAGGTGTTCCCTCTACACCCTCCACGGCCCCTGCAGGTGGCTCACACCACAGGGGCCTACCCTGCACATGTCCTGCAGGCACCCCATCCAACATGGCCATGCCCCCCAGCCAACTCACATGTCAACTTGCACTACTGCCCACCAACGCATGTCCCCCTGCACCCCCAGCCACCAGGGGCACCCTCCACCAGGCCCCCACCCATGTATCCCACCCCCCCCAGCAGTGCAGGGGCACCCTCCACCAGGCCCCCACCCATGTCTCCCACCACCCCCACCCCCCAGCAGTGCAGGGGCACCCTCCACCAGGCCCCCACCCATGTCTCCCACCACCCCCACCCCCCAGCACTGTGGGGCACCTGCCAGCAGGCTCCCACCCATGTGCAGCTCATGTCTCCCACCACCCCCACCCCCCAGCCACCAGGGGCAGCCTCCACCAGGCCCCCACCCATGTCTCCCAGCACCCCCACCCCCCAGCACTGTGGGGCACCTGCCAGCAGGCCCCCACCCATGACTCCCACCACCCCCAACCCCCAGCAGTGCAGGGGCACCCACCACCAGGCCCCCACCCATGTCTCCCACCACCCCCACCCCCCAGCCACCAGGGGCAGCCTCCACCAGGCCCCCACCCATGTCTCCCACCACCCCCAGCCACAAGGGGCAGCCTCCACCAGGCCCCCACCCATGTCTTCCACCCCCCCCACCCCCCAGCAGTGCAGGGGCACCCTCCACCAGGCCCCCACCCATGTCTCCCACCACCCCCACCCCCAGCACTGAGGGGAACCTGCCAGCAGGCCCCCACCCATGACTCCCACCACCCCCACCACCACACCCCAGCAGTGCAGGGGCACCCACCACCAGGTCCCCACCCATGTCTCCCAGCTCCCCCACCCCCCAGCCACGCGGGGCAGCCTCCACCAGGCCCCCACCCATGTCTCCCAGCACCCCCACCCCCCAGCCACCAGGGGCAGCCTCCACCAGGCCCCCACCCATGTCTCCCACCACCCCCACCCCCCAGCAGTGCAGGGGCAGCCTCCACCAGGCCCCCACCCATGTCTCCCAGCACCCCCACCCCCCAGCCACCAGGGGCAGCCTCCACCAGGCCCCCACCCATGTCTCCCACCACCCCCACCCCCCCAGCAGTGCAGGGGCAGCCTCCACCAGGCCCCCACCCATGTCTCCCAGCACCCCCACCCCCAGCCACCAGGGGCAGCCTCCACCAGGCCCCCACCCATGTCTCCCAGCACCCCCACCCCCCAGCCACCAGGGGCAGCCTCCACCAGGCCCCCACCCATGTCTCCCACCACCCCCACCCCCCAGCAGTGCAGGGGCAGCCTCCACCAGGCCCCCACCCATGTCTCCCAGCACCCCCACCCCCCAGCCACCAGGGGCAGCCTCCACCAGGCCCCCACCCATGTCTCCCACCACCCCCACCCCCCAGCAGTGCAGGGGCACCCTCCACCAGGCCCCCACCCATGTCTCCCACCACCCCCACCCCCCAGCACTGTGGGGCACCTGCCAGCAGGCCCCCACTGTTAGGCGGAAACCTGTGCAGTTCCCTCTGGGACCACTGCAAAAGATTTAGGACTACAGGCGTTGGCGGTGAACCCACTTGGTAGCAGTCTGCACCACACAGATTTACGTGGTAGCTGTGGCTGAGCAGTCAGACTTCTCTCAAGAAAAGTTGAGCAGTATGTGGAGTATACAAAATAGGGCAGTTCTTCACAGCAAGACAAGCAAACACGCAACGAGGCTTAGTGTAAAGATATTAAGGTATTTATTTATAACAGAACGTCTATGAAAAACACTAAGGCAAATCACGGCAAACAAATCAAACACAATTACTCTACGAAGTAGACGATCAATCCCCCTAACAATATCGACAACTCTAGGTTCTACTGGTACCACTTATTTTCAGACAGAGGTGTATACCTCAACCCAGATGACTCGAATATTAGTTAGGACGGGAGAGAAAAAGATAGGCAGGTTATGAAATCAACACAGTTCGATCCAAGCAGATAAAATGCAAGGCAGGAAGGCAAGAATCACAATAGATCGTAAAGTTCAGAGGCCAGGCCCACTCGGAGAGAGGCAAGGCGCGATGTCCCAAAAGGTCTCTAGTGGAGATGCATTCAAGTCTGTATCGCAAATTGTTATCGGTAGATCGAACCAGTTCAGAACAAAGAATGAGAAAAGCTTGGAGGCGAACCAACGGAACGGAGAGGATTAAGACACCTCACTCGAACCGATCGAAAGGGAAGCCAGGCGGACACGGTACCTTGTTGTGGAGGGCAGCTCCGGCGGGGGCAGTTGTTCCTGGTGGTGGATGCACGTCGGGTCTTTGCCAAGAGTAGAGATGATCTCGTCGTCGAAGAAAAGAAAGTCCGGTGCACCACCAATGAAGAGACCAGCCGCGGAGTGCTCCGTCACAAGGCACCACCTTTTGGTCGCGGTTCAGGGGTAGAGGCTATCCGGTTGCCGAGGTTCTCTGCACGGGCAATTCGACCACTGCGTCCTGAGGTGAATGAAAAGCAAAGGGGACTGGTTGTTCCTACCAGTCAGGGGAAGAGACTCTCCGGCAGGGAGATCTTCTCTGTCGTCGGGAAGTGGTGAGTCGGTTTCCGCAGGGCTCCACCGGAGGTGTCGTCGTGCAGGTCGGCTCAGCGTTACCCTCGTCGGATTCTTAGGTCCTGTGGCGACTTCTGAAGATCCGGTCCCAAAAGCCCTGCTTTTATGCAGAAAACCCCCATTCATTCAGCCTAGCTGTCAATCAACACATGCTAAGTGGTGAGCGGGAAGGCTCACCACCTGGGCCAATCACTCCAGAGTGCGACCGGAGTTGGCAAGGCAACTCGGTCCAGGGTGCCTAAACCCCCTCCCACCACCCTGTGGTAACCCAGACAGAATGGCACCACTTTGGAGGGTATCTGTACAGAGCCTGCCAAAAGTGGAACAAAGGGCTCGACCTTTGGTTTAGGAGTCACAGAGACGAACACAGATGCCATTTTACAAACCGAGTTCTGGCAGAAAATACCACCCGATAAACCCATTTAAGATAAGTGGATCGGTGGTACGTTAGAGATTAATGAGAAACAGTATCAATCTCCAACAATGGGACGAGTCCCATAGGGTTATGTTCGGGGACGAACATAACACGTAGTTTCCACTGCCACCAGCCAAAACTCGACGAGGGGGGACGGGACAGTGCCCCCTCGAGTAACAGATCCAGGAGTAATCGAATGACCCCTACTAGTACGTCCACAATAAGATGGTTTGTACTAGTTCTGTTAGTAAATTTAGGTCTAGTAAAGCCAATGGTGACTTTACATGCCCGGGGAAACAGTAGTCAGTCCCCGGGTACGGAGTCTATGGTGGGGGATCCGCTAGGACACCCCCGTGTTACGGCACGTAGGGTGCGGTGTAACACACATAGAAAAACATATGAGACCCTATGGAGTAAAAGACCCCATAGCCCATCGAACACATTGACATTTCAAAGGAATTACACACATACATGTCCAAGAGTGGGAGAAAAGAGTCTCACTCTTGGCAGGATGGAAAAAAACAAACTCCAGAAATCCAGCAAAGCTGCTGGGGGACTCACTTGGTTAGGAAATTCAGCCTAAACAGAGAATTCTCCCTAACACCCACCCATGTCCAACTCATGTCTCCCACCATCCCCACCCCCCAGCAGTGCAAGGGCACCCTCGACCAGGCCCCCACCCATGTCTCTCACCACCCCCACCCCCCAGCACTGTGGGGCACCTGCCAGCAGGCCCCCACCCATGACTCCCACCACCCCCACCCCCCAGCAGTGCAGGGGCACCCACCACTGGCCCCCACCCATGTCTCCCAGCAACCCCACCCCCCAGCCACCAGGGGCAGCCTCCACCAGGCCCCCACCCATGTCTCCCAGCACCCCCACCCCCCAGCCACCAGGGGCAGCATCCACCAGGCCCCCACCCATGTCTCCCACCACCCCCACCCCCCAGCAGTGCAGGAGCAGCCTCCACCAGGCACCCACCCACGTCTCCCAGCACCCCCACCCCCCAGCCACCAGGGGCAGCCTCCACCAGGCCCCCACCCATGTCTCCCACCACCCCCACCCCCCAGCACTGTGGGGCACCTGCCAGCAGGCCCCCACCCATGTCCAACTCATGTCTCCCACCACCCCCACCCCCCAGCAGTGCAGGGGCACCCTCCACCAGGCCCCCACCCATGTCTCCCACCACCCCCACCCCCCAGCACTGTGGGGCACCTGCCAGCAGGCCCCCACCCATGACTCCCACCACCCCCACCCCCCAGCAGTGCAGGGGCACCCACCACCAGGCCCCCACCCATGTCTCTCACCACCCCCACCCCCCAGCACTGTGGGGCACCTGCCAGCAGGCCCCCACCCATGACTCCCACCACCCCCACCCCCCAGCAGTGCAGGGGCACCCACCACTGGCCCCCACCCATGTCTCCCAGCAACCCCACCCCCCAGCCACCAGGGGCAGCCTCCACCAGGCCCCCACCCATGTCTCCCAGCACCCCCACCCCCCAGCCACCAGGGGCAGCATCCACCAGGCCCCCACCCATGTCTCCCACCACCCCCACCCCCCAGCAGTGCAGGAGCAGCCTCCACCAGGCACCCACCCATGTCTCCCAGCACCCCCACCCCCCAGCCACCAGGGGCAGCCTCCACCAGGCCCCCACCCATGTCTCCCACCACCCCCACCCCCCAGCACTGTGGGGCACCTGCCAGCAGGCCCCCACCCATGTCCAACTCATGTCTCCCACCACCCCCACCCCCCAGCAGTGCAGGGGCACCCTCCACCAGGCCCCCACCCATGTCTCCCACCACCCCCACCCCCCAGCACTGTGGGGCACCTGCCAGCAGGCCCCCACCCATGACTCCCACCACCCCCACCCCCCAGCAGTGCAGGGGCACCCACCACCAGGCCCCCACCCATGTCTCCCAGCACCCCCAGCCCCCAGCCACCAGGGGCAGCCTCCACCAGGCCCCCACCCATGTCTCCCACCGCCCCCACCCCCCAGCCACCAGGGGCAGCCTCCACCAGGCCTCCACCCATGTCTCCCACCACCCCCACCCCCCAGCAGTGCAGGGGCACCCTCCACCAGGCCCCCACCTATGTCTCCCAGCACCCCCACCCCCCAGCCACCAGGGGCAGCCTCCACCAGGCCCCCACCAATGTCTCCCACCACCCCCACCCCCCAGCAGTGCAGGGGCAGCCTCCACCAGGCCCCCACCCATGTCTCCCAGCACCCCCACCCCCCAGCCACCAGGGGCAGCCTCCACCAGGCCCCCACCCATGTCTCCCACCACCCCCACCCCCCAGCAGTGCAGGAGCAGCCTCCACCAGGCACCCACCCATGTCTCCCAGCACCCCCACCCCCCAGCCACCAGGGGCAGCCTCCACCAGGCCCCCACCCATGTCTCCCACCACCCCCACCCCCCAGCACTGTGGGGCACCTGCCAGCAGGCCCCCACCCATGTCCAACTCATGTCTCCCACCACCCCCACCCCCAGCAGTGCAGGGGCACCCTCCACCAGGCCCCCACCCATGTCTCCCACCACCCCCACCCCCCAGCACTGTGGGGCACCTGCCAGCAGGCCCCCACCCATGACTCCCACCACCCCCACCCCCCAGCAGTGCAGGGGCACCCACCACCAGGCCCCCACCCATGTCTCTCACCACCCCCACCCCCCAGCACTGTGGGGCACCTGCCAGCAGGCCCCCACCCATGACTCCCACCACCCCCACCCCCCAGCAGTGCAGGGGCACCCACCACTGGCCCCCACCCATGTCTCCCAGCAACCCCACCCCCCAGCCACCAGGGGCAGCCTCCACCAGGCCCCCACCCATGTCTCCCAGCACCCCCACCCCCCAGGGGCAGCATCCACCAGGCCCCCACCCATGTCTCCCACCACCCCCACCCCCCAGCAGTGCAGGAGCAGCCTCCACCAGGCACCCACCCATGTCTCCCAGCACCCCCACCCCCCAGCCACCAGGGGCAGCCTCCACCAGGCCCCCACCCATGTCTCCCACCACCCCCACCCCCCAGCACTGTGGGGCACCTGCCAGCAGGCCCCCACCCATGTCCAACTCATGTCTCCCACCACCCCCACCCCCCAGCAGTGCAGGGGCACCCTCCACCAGGCCCCCACCCATGTCTCCCACCACCCCCACCCCCCAGCACTGTGGGGCACCTGCCAGCAGGCCCCCACCCATGACTCCCACCACCCCCACCCCCCAGCAGTGCAGGGGCACCCACCACCAGGCCCCCACCCATGTCTCCCAGCACCCCCAGCCCCCAGCCACCAGGGGCAGCCTCCACCAGGCCCCCACCCATGTCTCCCACCGCCCCCACCCCCCAGCCACCAGGGGCAGCCTCCACCAGGCCTCCACCCATGTCTCCCACCACCCCCACCCCCCAGCAGTGCAGGGGCACCCTCCACCAGGCCCCCACCCATGACTCCCACCACCCCCACCCCCCAGCAGTGCAGGGGCACCCACCACCAGGCCCCCACCCATGTCTCTCACCACCCCCACCCCCCAGCACTGTGGGGCACCTGCCAGCAGGCCCCCACCCATGACTCCCACCACCCCCACCCCCCAGCAGTGCAGGGGCACCCACCACTGGCCCCCACCCATGTCTCCCAGCAACCCCACCCCCCAGCCACCAGGGGCAGCCTCCACCAGGCCCCCACCCATGTCTCCCAGCACCCCCACCCCCCAGCCACCAGGGGCAGCATCCACCAGGCCCCCACCCATGTCTCCCACCACCCCCACCCCCCAGCAGTGCAGGAGCAGCCTCCACCAGGCACCCACCCATGTCTCCCAGCACCCCCACCCCCCAGCCACCAGGGGCAGCCTCCACCAGGCCCCCACCCATGTCTCCCACCACCCCCACCCCCCAGCACTGTGGGGCACCTGCCAGCAGGCCCCCACCCATGTCCAACTCATGTCTCCCACCACCCCCACCCCCCAGCAGTGCAGGGGCACCCTCCACCAGGCCCCCACCCATGTCTCCCACCACCCCCACCCCCCAGCACTGTGGGGCACCTGCCAGCAGGCCCCCACCCATGACTCCCACCACCCCCACCCCCCAGCAGTGCAGGGGCACCCACCACCAGGCCCCCACCCATGTCTCCCAGCACCCCCAGCCCCCAGCCACCAGGGGCAGCCTCCACCAGGCCCCCACCCATGTCTCCCACCGCCCCCACCCCCCAGCCACCAGGGGCAGCCTCCACCAGGCCTCCACCCATGTCTCCCACCACCCCCACCCCCCAGCAGTGCAGGGGCACCCTCCACCAGGCCCCCACCTATGTCTCCCAGCACCCCCACCCCCCAGCCACCAGGGGCAGCCTCCACCAGGCCCCCACCAATGTCTCCCACCACCCCCACCCCCCAGCAGTGCAGGGGCAGCCTCCACCAGGCCCCCACCCATGTCTCCCAGCACCCCCACCCCCCAGCCACCAGGGGCAGCCTCCACCAGGCCCCCACCCATGTCTCCCACCACCCCCACCCCCCAGCAGTGCAGGAGCAGCCTCCACCAGGCACCCACCCATGTCTCCCAGCACCCCCACCCCCCAGCCACCAGGGGCAGCCTCCACCAGGCCCCCACCCATGTCTCCCACCACCCCCACCCCCCAGCACTGTGGGGCACCTGCCAGCAGGCCCCCACCCATGTCCAACTCATGTCTCCCACCACCCCCACCCCCCAGCAGTGCAGGGGCACCCTCCACCAGGCCCCCACCCATGTCTCCCACCACCCCCACCCCCCAGCACTGTGGGGCACCTGCCAGCAGGCCCCCACCCATGACTCCCACCACCCCCACCCCCCAGCAGTGCAGGGGCACCCACCACCAGGCCCCCACCCATGTCTCTCACCACCCCCACCCCCCAGCACTGTGGGGCACCTGCCAGCAGGCCCCCACCCATGACTCCCACCACCCCCACCCCCCAGCAGTGCAGGGGCACCCACCACTGGCCCCCACCCATGTCTCCCAGCAACCCCACCCCCCAGCCACCAGGGGCAGCCTCCACCAGGCCCCCACCCATGTCTCCCAGCACCCCCACCCCCCAGCCACCAGGGGCAGCATCCACCAGGCCCCCACCCATGTCTCCCACCACCCCCACCCCCCAGCAGTGCAGGAGCAGCCTCCACCAGGCACCCACCCATGTCTCCCAGCACCCCCACCCCCCAGCCACCAGGGGCAGCCTCCACCAGGCCCCCACCCATGTCTCCCACCACCCCCACCCCCCAGCACTGTGGGGCACCTGCCAGCAGGCCCCCACCCATGTCCAACTCATGTCTCCCACCACCCCCACCCCCCAGCAGTGCAGGGGCACCCTCCACCAGGCCCCCACCCATGTCTCCCACCACCCCCACCCCCCAGCACTGTGGGGCACCTGCCAGCAGGCCCCCACCCATGACTCCCACCACCCCCACCCCCCAGCAGTGCAGGGGCACCCACCACCAGGCCCCCACCCATGTCTCCCAGCACCCCCAGCCCCCAGCCACCAGGGGCAGCCTCCACCAGGCCCCCACCCATGTCTCCCACCGCCCCCACCCCCCAGCCACCAGGGGCAGCCTCCACCAGGCCTCCACCCATGTCTCCCACCACCCCCACCCCCCAGCAGTGCAGGGGCACCCTCCACCAGGCCCCCACCTATGTCTCCCAGCACCCCCACCCCCCAGCCACCAGGGGCAGCCTCCACCAGGCCCCCACCAATGTCTCCCACCACCCCCACCCCCCAGCAGTGCAGGGGCAGCCTCCACCAGGCCCCCACCCATGTCTCCCAGCACCCCCACCCCCCAGCCACCAGGGGCAGCCTCCACCAGGCCCCCCACCCATGTCTCCCACCACCCCCACCCCCCAGCAGTGCAGGGGCAGCCTCCACCAGGCCCCCACCCATGTCTCCCACCACCCCCACCCCCCAGCAATGCAGGGGCAGCCTCCACCAGGCCCCCACCCATGTCTCCCAGCACCACCACCCCCCAGCCACCAGGGGCACCCTCCACCAGGCCCCCACCCATGTCTCCCACCACTCCCACCCCCCAGCACTGTGGGGCACCTGCCAGCAGGCCCCCACCCATGTCCAACTCATGTCTCCCACCACCCCCACCACCCAGCAGTGCAGGGGCACCCTCCACCAGGCCCCCACCCATGTCTCCCACCACCCCCACCCCCCAGCACTGTGGGGCACCTGCCAGCAGGCCCCCACCCATGACTCCCACCATCCCCACCCCCCAGCAGTGCAGGGGCACCCACCACCAGGCCCCCACCCATGTCTCCCAGCACCCCCACGCCCCAGCCACCAGGGGCAGCCTCCACCAGGCCCCCACCCATGTCTCCCAGCACCCCCACCCCCCAGCCACCAGGGGCAGCCTCCACCAGGCCCCCACCCATGTCTCCCACCACCCCACCCCCCCGCAGTGCAGGTGCAGCCTCCACCAGGCCCCCACCCATGTCTCCCAGCACCCCCACCCCCAGCCACCAGGGGCAGCCTCCACCAGGCCCCCACCCATGTCTCCCACCACCCCCACCCCCCAGCAGTGCAGGGGCAGCCTCCACCAGGCCCCCACCCATGTCTCCCAGCACCCCCACCCCCCAGCCACCAGGGGCAGCCTCCACCAGGCCCCCACCCATGTCTCCCACCACCCCCACCCCCCAGCAGTGCGGGGGCACCCTCCACCAGGCCCTCACCCATGTCTCCCACCACCCCCACCCCCCAGCACTGTGGGGCACCTGCCAGCAGGCCCCCACCCATGTCCAACTCATGTCTCCCACCACCCCCACCCCCCAGCAGTGCAGGGGCACCCTCCACCAGGCCCCCACCCATGTCTCCCACCACCCCCATCCCCCAGCACTGTGGGGCACCTGCCAGCAGGCCCCCACCCATGACTCCCACCACCCCCACCCCCCAGCAGTGCAGGGGCACCCACCACCAGGCCCCCACCCATGTCTCCCAGCACCCCCACTCCCCAGCCACCAGGGGCAGCCTCCACCAGGCCCCCACCCATGTCTCCCACCACCCCCACCCCCCCACCCCCAAGCACTGTGGGGCACCTGCCAGCAGGCCCCCACCCATGTCCAACTCATGTCTCCCACCACCCCCACCCCCCAGCAGTGCAGGGGCACCCTCCACCAGGCCCCCACCCATGTCTCCTACCACCCCCACCCCCCAGCAGTGCAGGGGCACCCACCACCAGGCCCCCACCCATGCCTCCCAGCACCCCCACCCCCCAGCCACCAGGGGCAGCCTCCACCAGGCCCCCACCCATGTCTCCCAGCACCCCCACCCCCAGCCACCAGGGGCAGCCTCCACCAGGCCACCACCCATGTCTCCCACAACCCCCACCCCCCAGCACTGTGGGGCACCTGCCAGCAGGCCCCCACCCATGTCCAACTCATGTCTCCCACCACCCCCACCCCCCAGCAGTGCAGGGGCACCCTCCACCAGGCCCCCACCCATGTCTCCCACCACCCCCACCCCCCAGCACTGTGGGGCACCTGCCAGCAGGCCTCCACCCATGACTCCCACCACCCCCACCCCCCAGCAGTGCAGGGGCACCCACCACCAGGCCCCCACCCATGTCTCCCAGCACCCCCACCCCCCAGGGGCAGCCTCCACCCGGCCCCCACCCATGTCTCCCACCACCCCCACCCCCCAGCCACCAGGGGCAGCCTCCACCAGGCCCCCACCCATGTCTCCCACCACCCCCACCCCCAGCAGTGCAGGGGCACCCTCCACCAGGCCCCCACCCATGTCTCCCACCACCCCCACCCCCCAGCACTGTGGGGCACCTGCCAGCAGGCCCCCACCCATTTCCAACTCATGCTCCCCACCACCCCCACCCCCCAGCACTGTGGGGCACCTGCCAGCAGGCCCCCACCCATGTCCAACTCATGTTCCCCACCACCCCCATCCCCCAGCACTGTGGGGCACCTGCCAGCAGGCCCACACCCATGTCCAACTCATGTTCCCCACCGCCCCCACCCCCTAGCACTGTGGGGCACCTGCCAGCAGGCCCACACCCATGTCCAACTCATGTCTCCCACCACCCCCACCCCCCAGCAGTGCAGGGGCACCCTCCACCAGGCCCCCACCCATGTCTCCCACCACCCCCACCCCCCAGCACTGTGGGGCACCTGCCAGCAGGCCTCCACCCATGACTCCCACCACCCCCACCCCCCAGCAGTGCAGGGGCACCCACCACCAGGCCCCCACCCATGTCTCCCAGCACCCCCACTCCACAGGGGCAGCCTCCACCAGGCCCCCACCCATGTCTCCCACCACCCCCACCCCCCAGCCACCAGGGGCAGCCTCCACCAGGCCCCCACCCATGTCTCCCACCACCCCCACCCCCAGCAGTGCAGGGGCACCCTCCACCAGGCCCCCACCCATGTCTCCCACCACCCCCACCCCCCAGCACTGTGGGGCACCTGCCAGCAGGCCCCCACCCATTTCCAACTCATGCTCCCCACCACCCCCACCCCCCAGCACTGTGGGGCACCTGCCAGCAGGCCCCCACCCATGTCCAACTCATGTTCCCCACCACCCCCATCCCCCAGCACTGTGGGGCACCTGCCAGCAGGCCCACACCCATGTCCAACTCATGTTCCCCACCGCCCCCACCCCCTAGCACTGTGGGGCACCTGCCAGCAGGCCCCTACCCATGTCTCCCACCCCCCCAACCCCCAGCAGTGCAGGGGCACCCTCCACCAGGCCCCTACCCATGTCTCCCACCCCCCCACCCCCCAGCAGTGCAGGGGCACCCTCCACCAGGCTCCCACCCATGTCTCCCACCACCCCCACCCCCCAGCACTATGGGGCACCTGCCAGCAGGCCCCCACTCATGTGCAACTCATGTTCCCCAGCCAACATGTCATCACAATCTAGATCCCTGGTCCCTATGGTCAGCCTCCAAATGCAAAACACCCACCCGAGTATTGCATCCACCTACTCATAATTTGCAATTACATCACAGAACACCAATTGCAAGTTCCAAAAGAAACACATTCCCCTCACATACACCCAATGGGTGTGCGTGAATCACAAAACCCATATCATGAAATGCATGAAACCAATGAGATACCACACTTTGAAGTTCACCAAAAAAAATATGTATTAAAGGAAACATAAATAGAATCAAAAATAAAGAAACAGAAATGTGAATGTACAAAAATTAAAAGAAGCATGTCCGTGAAAAAAAGCAAAACCAAAAATAAAATTCCAAAGTAATGGTGTCCAAAGTCACTGTCCACAAAAAAAAATCCAATGGGAAATAAAAAAGAAAGCCATTGCTCCATGGTTAAAATGTGAAAAAAAAATACAATCCAACAGTGAACTATGTACATGGGAACAAGCCAGGGTCCATTATCCCAACAAAAGAAAGGAAACCTATCTAACTACACTAACTAATAAAATAAACTATATACAAAAATGTGGCCAATGTCCGAAAGGTCCAAATAAAATCAAAACAAAAATGAAACCTAACACTACCTACATAACTATGTACAAGGGCAGCGGGCTAGTTTGACGGCTCACTTGTGGATGTCCCGGGCCAGGGCATCATCGAACTCCTGCTCAATGTCCCGGAGGCGGTCCTCCTCCATGGCCCCAAGGGTCTGCAGGGCCGTCGACGTGTCCACCTCCAAACCCCTGCGGATTGCCTCGAGGCACTCGGCCCGCCTCAGGGCCCTCCGCATGGAGTTCTCCGCCCTGACCATTGTGAGCCGTGCCTCTTCCGCCCGCTGCCGCTCCGCATCTATGGCGTGGCCCAACCGCTGCCACACGGAAGACACTCTCTGTCCTGGGTCCTCCTGCCCTCCGGCCGATGCCTGCCCCTCCGATGTTGAAGGCCCCGAGCCTTCATGGCTCCTACCACGTTGCTGCTGCTGCTGTGCCTCTGCCCGTGCACTGCCTTCTGCTGCCTGCACATCCTCCGCCGGCTGGGGTGCAGTCGTTGATGTGGCCACCCCTGCTGGACGTCCGACTTCCGACTGTGGCAGGGATAACTCCTCCACCAGCCTGGCCGCACCGTCGGAGGCAGCTCCACAGGGCACCAAAGTGACTGATGGGTGGGAAGATGGCACGGAGGACGACTGGCGCGTAGGGGGTCCAGTTGAGGAGGGGGTCGTAGCAAGCCCCATCATACGGAGGAATCCAGCCTGGGTGACCTGTCCCAGCAGGCTGACGTGGTCAACGAGCCATTCGAGATGACGTGCAGTCTCCTCATGAAAAGACTGCAGGTCACCTCGCATGGCCCGTTGACGCAACGCCACACCAGTCAGGACAGGCTCAACCCGGACCCGGATAGCCACGTCCGCAGGCAGAGGAAGGCCAGTTGACGTGAGCTCATCCCCTGCCTGAAAACGGGTCTGGACGTTGGCATCCCTGCTGGTGCAAGATGATGCAGGGACAGGATCAGGGACAGGATTGCACACAGGCACCTCCGCGGCGGCCTGTGCTGCCTCCTGTCCCTGGTCCTGCATTGCACCACTAGCACCAGTGGGATCCCCACCTCCAGACCCCGTCTCTGGTGCTTGCACGGCCTCCTCCTCCACCAAACCCCCCACCAACCTGGATGACTCCGTGCCATCTTCCCCTGTTGGGCCCTGTGGGGTCCCAGCTGCCCCTTCTGCTGCCGAGGAGTCCAACTCCAACCTCCACCTCTTGGACCTCCCCCCGGCAGCTGCGGCCTGGGACGCGGCACCGGACTCCTCACTCCCCGACGAGATCACAACATGGGAGGGGAGCCGGGCCTTGCGTCTCCGGCTGGCGGTGGGATCCCCGCCGCTGTGCTCCACAGCACCTTCTCCGCCCTCTTCATCAGTTGACGCTGCAGACAGGGAGAAACAAAACACAGGCATCAGGGCACTGTACAATGGACACATACACACATGACAGTTGTACATGAGTGGCATTGGCAAACCTCAGACATGTCATCACAATCCCCAACACACATGTCATTACAACTCGCACACATGAGCCATACCACAGCCATATCGCAACTGCCACCACCATCCA
Source organism: Ambystoma mexicanum (assembly GCF_040938575.1). NCBI lineage: Eukaryota > Metazoa > Chordata > Amphibia > Caudata > Ambystomatidae > Ambystoma > Ambystoma mexicanum. The sequence goes on from NC_090941.1 coordinate 192,460,776, forward strand.
TACACATACAACAGCATGAGCAGCCAAAGGTGAGCCAGACATCACATGCAACACAGGAAGTGCACCACACATGTACACACCACCACACTTGCATGCATGTGTACACCTCTGCCAAGTGTCGCAGTGTTCAGACGGGCATCCATGTCACATCTGCCAATCAGGCTTCCACATACCGCTGTTACATGCATCCATGTTGCATCACTGTTGCACCCTTGTCAAATACACACCTATGCACATGTACACAGTGCTGATACATGTAGCCGAAAACAACATACAGGCGTGACATCACGGACATGTCTACTTACATACACATTCATCCAAACATGTGTGCCCACACAACTGCATTTGGCATGCAAGCCTACACACACAAGCACCATCCATGTCTCACACATTCCAGCCCTCGCATGTGTTAGCCCCACGGCCCTGTACACCCCCACCCATACTCGACCCCATACAAACAGATGTGCAACCTGCACACTACTGAAAAATCACCACACGCACTGCTCACAATCAGGATGCATGTACACTTACTGCTCGACTCCAGACGGGTCTGCCTCTCAAGGACCTGGACGTGGAGCGCTGGGGATATGCGTTCCAGGACCCTCATCTGTTCTTCCGACAAGTGGCCCCGGCGCCCCTTGGCATCCGCTGCCTTTAAGAGGCGCCGGGCCTTGTTCAGGGTCCTGGACCTGAAGTCCTCCCATCGCTTCTTGACATGTTGTAAGTCGCGGACCACCACCCCCTCCACGTTTGATGGCAGTCACGATGTCAGTCCAGATCCAAGTCCGTCCTTCCTTGTCGGCACGGGAACTTCCGAAGAGGGCATCATACTGCCCCAGGACTTGCTCCACCAGGACACCAACTTCGGTGGCACTGAAGCTGGTGCCCCTCTGCCTCTCTGGCCGGGGGTTGTCAGTGGTCTCAGATGGTGTTTGCCCCTACATGACAACCCCAGAGGCAGGAGTGGGTGGGCAACTGGGTCCTGGGGCTGGGCTGTGGAGCGATGGAATCCCAGTCGGGAGTCTTCGGTTCCAGCAGGGGTGGTCACAGCAACAGCACCCCTGGCTGATGTGCAGGCAGCAAATGGCAGGGCACGTGGGCAGCAGGCAGTCATGCAGCAGCAGATGGCAGGTGGGAGCGTGTTCGGGGCTCTGGGGGGCAGTAGTTCGGCCTTCTGGGCAGGAGCGTGGTCTTCCGTGTGCTTACGCGTGGCCAGCTTGATACGGAGTGATTTGGCATGTGAAAAATCTGCACGTCAGCGTGTAATTCGAGGAAAGGCCCTTAGCGCGTATGCACGGCAGCACGCATATGTGATTTCATTGGACCAAAGGCCCTTAGCGCGTGAGCGCGTCTGTGACGTGACGCGCGCGGGTGTTTCCCTCATTGCACGTGATGACAGAACACACGTGGATTTCCACCAATCGCGTGTGAAAGTTCCCGCGCACCCCGGAACACACGTACCCAGGCTAATCGCGTGTGGAACTTCCCACGCACCCTGAAACACACGTACCCAGGCCAATCGCGTGTACGCTCACTCCCCTCCGATCACACGCGATGACACTCGGACGTACAGTCTTACCATGTATCCGAATATGGGAAACCCGTGCACGGCAAAAGACGTGCACAGGCGTCAATGCGTCCGCCCACACGAAGGCAGGCGGAGGCGTCCCCGCGCACAGCATAAAAGTGCGCGCAAACAACAAACGCTTATATACAGCTACGATGAATGCCCCATTTGTCGCTGCACTGATCGTGGGACACCGCAGGAGGAGGTGAATGGCCAGGGCACGCATTTTCGCACCACGGACAAGCCTTTTTGGGATGCCTGACGACCAGGTCTACGGCAGGTATAGGTTTCCACCCCATATCATCCTAGACCTGGTCAGGGAGTGGGAAGATGACCTTACATCCCCCACCCTTTGCTCCCAAGCATTGAGCCCCTTGGAGAAGCTGCTCAATGTCCTGCATTTTTTGGCCACTGGGTCATTTCAGCGGACCACTGCCATAGTGGGGAGGGTCTCACAGGCCACGCAGTCACGCTGCCTACACCAGGTACTGGCAATCATGACAGCACGCCCCTCAGTCCGCAGGCACATATACATGCCCAGAACACCCGCAGAAAGGCAGGCCGTTGTCCTGGATTTTTTCAGGGTGGCACACTTCCCCAAAGTGCTCGGTGCCATAGATTGCACCCATGTGGCCCTACGTCCTACTAGGGCCACTGAGCACATCTACCGAAACTGCAAGCACTGGCATTCCATCAATGTACAGGTGGTATGCGATGCAAAGGGAATCATCACTTCTGTCTATGCAAACTACCCTGGCTCCACCCATGACAGTTTCATATACAGAATGTCCGCCCTGAGCCAGGCCCTGGAAGCTGGGCAGCATGGTGACACATGGCTCCTAGGTCAGTACAAATGCCCTTGCACATGCATGCAAGTCACACACACACAAATATCCAAACCCTAATAATCTCAACTATTATCACCTCCCCAGGGGACAGTGCCTACCCTCTGAGCAACCACATGATGACGCCAATCCGGAACCCCACCACACCACCCCAGGTAAGATACAACGCCGCCCATATTGCAACCAGGGGCATAGTGGAGCGCACATTCGGAGTGCTCAAGTCATGTTTCCGCTCCCTTGACCGCTCTGGTGGGCAACTACTCTATGCACCACCAGTAGTGTGCAGGATCATTGTGGCAGCATGCGTCCTGCACAATGTTGCAACATGGCAGGGCGTCCCGGTGGACATGGTGGTGCCCCCACATCCCCAACCACAGGCACAGGCGCTGCCCATGGGAGGGGACAGGGCACGTGGCGAGGAAGCCCGGACCCAGCTTGTGGCCACATTTTTCACCTAAACTCCCACCCCTGCGGAGTGCACACAGGCCAGGCACATACCAGGTGGCAATCGATGATGACAAAGAGACAGTCAACTGTCACAACCCTACCACCCTGAGATAGTTGCCATGGAAGTGCCACATCGTCTGCATCCCTAGCTACTTAAACACAAGCTATCCTGTGTGACCAAAAGGCACACATATGACATATGACATGATATGGCCCATACACAAGTATTTCAAGGCGCAATGAGGCAGGGAGGGGGGAACAAGGGAAGACAAACAACGGTACTACTAGGCCAGGTGTCATTGAGATTGTGCAAGTGCAGGGGTAGGGGGAAGGGAAAAGTGCAAGGGGAAGGGTGGGGGGGGGGGGAGTCCAGTACAGGGGAAGTAGCCCAAAAAAATAATACATAGTTCGGCTGGTGGCAACTGCAAAGGTAAGTGCAGACAAGTGCTGGGAAGGGAGGGCTGTAGGGATAGAGAGACAGCACTGCCGTGCAGGGGTTGCCAGGGAGGCAGTGCAAGTGGAGAGTGGCTGGGCCAGGGACCGAGGTCGGTGAGAGTGGCCCAGCTGCAGCTCCTGTGCAGTTCCAGTGAAGAATTCTGCAAGGGAGAGGCAGAGAGTAAGCAGAAGCAAAGAGGAAGGTCTTGAGGTGCTTCCAGAACTGGAGATGGTTCCCCTCAAGTTCAAGTCAGGCAGGAAGTCTGTTCCAGGGGGAGGGCCCTGCCGCGGAGAGAAATCTACCCCCAGCTAGTTGCTCTGAGAAGCGGATGACCCTGACATGCAAGGTGTGCACCACACACACCTGCAAAACAGGCCATGGCCATCACTGTCATGTCACTCAAACCCTCCCAAACATCAACATGACATGGCAAGCAATACCCATACACCAACACAGTAATGATAAGGTACACATTACCATGTCCTAAATGTACAGTGGCATCAGACAATGATGCCTGACCCGGAATCAGATGAAATGACAGACCAACAAAATCTCCCACCCAAAATAAGTCATTTCCAGATGCATTACAACAGTCGTAGACGTAACATAACAATGAATGCCTGTCTACATGCACATTATGCATTGCAAAATCAACACTGCAGCTCATGTGTGCAGTGTCCTACTCCTGCAACACACTGCTCAGCGCACAGCACAGTGAACAGCCATTGTGTGTGATGCACACCCTGAGCATCACATCTAAGTGACAGACCACATCAAACATCAAATTAGGCATGTACTGGATCCATAATCGGTCACAGAACATGTGCTGCAGGGACACAGTGGGAACCAGAAGGCAAACAGTGTACACGTGGATATGCAAGGGTGGGAGTACATGTAGTGCATCAGAGTGCAAGTGTGTGGTTCTGCAAGGACATGCACTCCACATATGCATGTGCACTCAAGTGACCATCAGTGTTCCCTACACATCACATGTGAACATTCACCATGTGTACACCCCACTATGTCAAACCACAACTATCCCCTTCGCACCTGAAAGGAAAACACAACACATGAACAGGCATTGATCAGCAGAACACAACATGTACATAGGATACCACCATTACAATGTCAGAGTTCCCATCACACTGCAGGGCAAGGCAACTATCAACAACAACCCCCCCCTCCCTCACAAATGACCATGACCCACTGAACAACTGCACCTGGGTCATGGAGCCTCCAACCCTCAATTCCACCTGGCCACAGGATCACCTTTACCCTTCATAACCATCTCCCACCTTGTGTGTAAAAAGATGCCTGAACCCTCAGAATCCACACTCATTTCCAAAATCACAAAATCCAAGGCATAAAAAGGAACCCGAACACCCTCCAGTAGATGACTTGACGTAGCAGTACCTCACAAAGGCCAAGTACTACCACAATGATGCAACAACCAAGGTAGCACAGTAAAACAATGTCACAACAGGATGTGAACCATGTGTGGTACATAACATAGGATGATGCATCATGAACGGATGTGTATTGTCACAGGTCCCGTGTACAGGCGCAGGAGTGTCACGAAACAACCACCCCCACCGTGTCCCGGGTGCCTGCAAGGTCAAACTCACACAGGCCCCTGAGACCCTGGTGGGGAAGGAGGTTCAGGGATATGCAGTCGGGACAGGTGTTGGCACACTGGATAACTGGAATGAGTGGCAGGAGAGGGGAGGAGGAATGACACATGAAAGTAGGGAATGAACGAAAATGTACTACCTGCATGAACACATACACAATCCAAACAAACTTGGACATCATTGTTATGGCCTTCTGTAGTCCAGGCTAAGGAGTGGTACGAACCAACCACCCCCTCTAGGGTTTTGGCGCCTGCAAGTTCGGGGCTTACACAGGCATCCGCAACCCCAGCGGGGAAAGAGGGTTAGGGAACGTTGCTTGGATAGGTACGGGAAGCAGGAACACCGGGTAGAGGGTACAGGGTTCAAAATTGCATAGGATTCCGGGTGATTAGGGGGAAAAAACATACCAAATTGAATCACACATACATCCATGCATTAGTGCACCCCCCCAGCAAGCCTATGCAGAGCAGTTTGAAAGAAAAACAACAAGACACTTAGCTCTGGTTTTGAGTGCTGGCCTCCTGCCTGCGCACTCTCAGGTCCGGTTACAGGAGCACTGCAATGCTGCAAAGAGAGCCACAGTCAACAACCTGTATGTGCCAATTACACAAAAACACACCACCAAACATGCCCCATAGCAACAAACTACTCTACAAACAGACAATCTGGTGTAGATGCTTCGTACCCATATATATCAGTACCCCTGTGACGGGTCATACACAGTCAATGCAGTAAGTCAGCCGCCGGTGGGTGCGTGGCAAATGGAACACCAATGTGTCACAATTCACACAACATGCAATGTTCCCTGGGTAAGCAGACAGACCCATATAGCAAGCCATGACTTCAGTGCAAGTTGCGTACCACCATGACCGAAACAAAGTTGGCAGTGCATTTATCATAAAGTACATGGAAATGAAATGCACTGCACCCGATTATGTCCCTTGCTGTATGTCCCTGTGAGCTGCCCCTTTCCATGTCTCGGAAGGCTACATGGTTGATACAAGTGCCTCAATGGACCTTGGTGTACCGGAGGGTATGTGCCACTGCCCCTGCATGTGTCCCAGGCAACCCTACTATCAACAGCCATCAGTCCACAAACACATCTGAGCTGCATTGTGTTCTTCAACACCAATATTCGTCTAAGCTCACCCACAGTGCTGTGACTAAGCCTGCATGTGCAACTCGCCTGGTGCAAGCTTTGCTGTGTCGTGGTCCCCCTGTGATGCTCACCTTGCCTGGAGTTCCTTGGAACATGTCAGCAGTTCTAGGATGTGGGTCTGCAATCACTGTGCCTCTGCTTGTGCACACATGTGCATGTGGGCACCAACAAACGGGTCCAGATTTCCATCGTCCAATGGGCTATGTCTGCTGGCAAAGGTGCTCTGGAGGCTCATCCCCCTGCAGAAAGGGCATGAAACACATGATTAATGCTTCAAAGTCATCTGCGTGTCTCATCAGGCATCTCATTACTTTACCATGTCAGAGAGTCACATCACAAATCACACCATCAGTCCGTCTTTCACATCCAAAGTGTGGTACACTATCTACAGCATGAATTGCAACAAGCACGTGTACAGGAAAGATATGAAACATACTACACAATGCATAGCAATCAATGTACACATTATTCATGACACACCCCATCTAGCAAAAGCCGAACAGTGGACAATGACACCAAAATCATCCCCACTAGGGGTGTCAACACAAGTCACACAGCACCTGACATGCCACAGATATGACAGTCCAAAGCCCTTGTGTAATATTCTGTAACACCGAACCATCCTTGCGAGCCCATGGATAAGGGAGGCAGGAGTGGCATATGTGAGTCAAGGACCCCAAGCAGCAAACACATACACAAGACAACCATGAAGGGCCCAGCTGGAACAGACAGTGGATGCCTTCAAAAGCCACAAAGCACACACCGTCACATGAAAGCACAAAAGACTAGCAATTTTAAACTAAATCAACTATTAACTAATTGCACTAACAATGGAAAACCTACATTACCTATTTAAACTAACTATCAAACAGAAACTTAACTAACTAAACTAAAAGAAAAATAAAAAATGGCCACATACGACCCGGGGGGGAGGGGAGGCACCCAGGAGGGGGGAGGTACAGGGTGCTGCTCAACATCCACATGCGATGATGCTGAGCCAAAAAAAAAACTCCATGGGCTCAACGCCTGCACAGCCCGACCTATGTGGGAGATAGATGGTCGTCCGAGTCTGGCTCATCCTGTAAAGGAGGACGTGGCACAGTAGCCTGGCCACCCCTAGCCACAACTTGCCCCTCGTCGGCAGCAAGTCTGCCGGACGGGTGAGCCTGGTTCTGTGTGGCGATGTGACATAGGTCTGCATGCAGAACCTCACGTGATACACATGCTTCCTCTTGCAAGGTAGCACGTGTAACTCGGAGTTCCTCCTGCAAGGCCTGGCTGGACAACCGCTGCACCCCCCGGCAAGCCTGTAGCTCAGCCGGGATGGTACGCTCAAGCTGTGCAAACCTCTCCTCTGCCTGCTGCCTCTGGGACATCATAAGGACACCCAGAGTGGATCTGAGGGAAGCATACTCCTCCCTCAGGGCATCCATGTGCGCCTCTGCGTGAGCAGCAATTGCTTGACGCAGAGACGACATTTCAGCCTGGCGTGCCCTGTCTGAGGCCGCCATGCCCAGCCTGAGCGAGCGGGCCGTGGACCGTGCCGCCTGCTGCTGGAGAAGCACCTGCCTAGCAGGGGGGAGCACAGATCGGGCCACACGCTCCATGCTCTCAGCGATGTTCTCCATTGCTGCCCCCTGCCGTTCGGAATTGGCAGTCATGTCTTGCTCCCACTCAGAATACAGCGGTTGCGCACGGCGACCGCGTTGCCGGGCTTGACCCCTGCGGGACCCAAGGACCGGGGGTCCTCGCTGTGTTGGCACCGCCTGCGGCTGCACGACTACATGCCCCCGTCGACGTGATGTCCCAGGCACATCAGTGACTGGTGTGGAGGGTGACCCTGCGTCCCGATCCACCACGGGCGGAGGAACCAAGACTGTCTGATCCCTCAGTGCAGGTGTCGCAGACAGAGGAGTGTCCACCTCAGAATCACTCACCCCTGACACATGGACTTGATGCTCATCCAACTCAACATGGACGTCAGAGTCGTCATCAAGGCTGGGCTCATAGGCAGCCAGAGACAAGATGGACTGCAGCACTTGGGGGTTTTCGTGGCCTACCACCCCACGACCCCCACTAGTGCCGGGTTGATGTGGTGTTACCAACCCTGTGTCTGGCATGACAACACCATCCTCCGCCTCCATTGCGTCATCACCTGAGAAATAGAGAGAAAAAAGGTCACTACACATGTCAGAAGCACACGACACACACACACCGACAGCAAAGGCATTCGGCAGACATGTGACACACAACATATGACCTGGCATGCATGCTGGGTCTACTTTGAATAGCTTCTGTGATCAGACCTGTTGAAAGGTGGCAGTTTCCATGGAAGTGGGTCTATGAAGTGCAGAAAATGTGTATGCCACTCACTACCTACATGTACAAGCACTCCATGGTGAGTGCCAGGAAATGTGAAGGCAGTGCAATGTCAAATTCACACATCACGTGCATTGTGCATTCAATGTGTACCATGTCTAGAAGCCAAGCACCCCTCCACCCCAGTACCAAAGCAGGGATGCCTAGCATGGTATCAAAAGGCTGACCATACACCTGTGTATTGACAGGCAGTGTTGACTGGCATCAACAGCTTAATGTGATTAGAATTACAACACTGCAAATTATGCTGGGACAGTAGGCATGACACATGATGAAAACTCCGGAGGCCGCCCACGTGTGAAGAAGACACAACAAGAGTTGGACAGAGTCATTGGCCATTGAACAGGCTGAGGCCTGTGAGCCACACAGATTGTCAGAGCCTAAACATGTGTGCAACGCAGGACTGAGCCACAGTTGACATGGGGAGGCCGATGAGATGACAGGCAATGTATGTAACCAAGGACTCATATTACAGTGATCATCCAGTCAAGGACACATAGGGGCATGCGTGCAATGCACATGGAGCATGAATGGGCACTCATGTCCCTGCGGGACATCTGACCCATGCACAGTACAAGTGAGATACCCTGCATCGAGTACTAAGGCTGTACCACACGGCATATGTCTGGCAGTTTCTACGCTGGAAGTTAGCATCTACACAGGACACATGAACAAGAAACTACACATTGGCAAGATTGAAGCAGACCAGTGCAAAGGTGGAACTGGGGTGCAGAGTGGCGGAGGAGGGGCAAGGGAGCATGCCCACATGGAGTCCCGCATGCAGGCAGAGGAGACATGCATGACGGAAGCATTGCATTACTTACACATCAGAACCATGTAGACGTCACACGTAGCAGCAATCATGCACAACACATCCCACAAGTGAAACACACACGTCCTCAACAAACACGCATCAACACTCACTGGACTGGGCATCAAAATCCAGCATCTCTCACACTCCTTCGACCAATTCAGGTGGTATGAACTCCGCAACGAGAGCCTCATGCGGAGTGAGTTCTTCCTCCTCTGGTGCAGGCCCACCGCCATTCACCAGAGTCAAGTTGTAATTAGAGGCACGCTTAGCCTTAGTGCTGCGCTTGATGTCATGCCAACGCTTTTTGCACTCCTGCGCCGTGCGCACCTCATGGCCGAATGAACGGACATGTTCCGCAACATGCTTCCAGTGGGTGTCACGTTGGGCAGCCGTAGTCTGACTATTGGCACCCACTAGCATGTCACGGCTGTGGCACCGCACGTAGTCCACGAGGAAGTCCAGTTCCTGCTTACAGAAAGGCTTCTTCCTCGACGTGCAGGAGGTCGTGGCTGTGTGTGGGGTCCCAGCCTGTGCTGCAGGTGCAACCTTCCTCCTCTTGGACTGTGGCGCAGACCCTGGCTGGCTAATGCCGCCCTTACCAGCATGGCCAGTGGGTTCGGTGGATTGAGCCAAGGGAGAAGCAGGTGGAGGGATGACCAAAGGCCTGACTTGTGTCAGTGGCAGCTGGGGGCCCACTAATGGACCCTGCGCAGCAACATCAGCTGTGGCAGGGTCATTGACCGCAACGGTCCTGGTTGGCAGACTCACAACCAGGGTGCTGTTGGGTGCATCTGCCCCTGCACTTGCCAACACCCAGCTGTTCGGGGCAGCAGATGACATGACTGCCCCAGGGACACGTGTCTTGGTCTGAGCAGCCCGGCGTGCCCCTATGGTTTCCCCCCTGGCCTGTTGGAGATCTACCAAGGGCTCTTCAAGTGCCAACGCAGCCTGCGCTGGCAGACCCTGAGCCTGGGTGGCGGTGTCCACAGCTGCACCTGCAGCTACCACTACCGTTGGGCCCGTGGCAGTTGATGGAATGGACTGCCGGGTCGTACGGGTGCCAGTGCCAGATGCAGGAGCTGCATCCCCCGGAACCACAGTGGGTGGTGGCATGGCTGCACCGACACATGGCACAACATTGTGCTCAAGTGGCGCACCCCTGCCTCTTCCCCCTCTGTGGCTGCCCTGGACACCCTGGAGTCCCCCTACTCACCACGGCCACGTCCCCGACTACGCCCGCCACGAGGAGGACGCCCAGCTGAGGCGCCCCTCACCTTTGGTGCCCTCCCAACCATGGCACAGATGTAGTAGTGCTGGCACAGATGGAGTGGTGCCAATGGGAGATGTACACTACAATCGACCTGGGCAATTGGGGTGAAGGGGGTGGGAAGCAAGATGTTAACAGCCCCCCTGCACCTGCAAGGCTGTATGTGACCCTGGTGATGTGGTGACGGGTCACGCAACGCTCAGTCACCCCAAAACTGCAGTAAAACCGTGCACGCAACCCTGCAGCCTACGTGCGTGGATTCAACCTCCCGCAGTACGCGGTGGCACCCAGTAACACGAATAACGCGTACGCGTGGGACACGCAGGCTACTATGACATCGAAAATGGGTGCGATACACAGGGGCACCCGCAGTGGAAAAAGAGCGTGTGCGACTCACCGTCTGACTAGCGCGATGCAGAAAAACACGCGTAGCCAATACCCCTGCCAAAAGAAGAGATACGTCCTTGATAGCTGTGAAGTTGTGATGGCGCGCGAAACAACAGGAAGCAGCAACACACGTCGGTCTCCACGAAAGGCACGTACAGCGAACTGCTGGGCCCGCTCACCTTTAACCCGTGCTGAGGGAAACGCACGCGCGCGTCACGTCACTTACGCGCATGGGCCCTTTCCTCGTATTACACGCGGACGTGCAGTTTTCCACGCGTGCTTACACGCATGGGCCCTTTCCTCGAATTACACGCTGACGTGCAGATTTTTCACGTGCCAAATCACTCCGTATCAAGCTGGCCACGCGTAAGCACACGGAAGACCACGCTCCTGCCCAGAAGGCCGAACTACTGCCCCCCAGAGCCCCAAGCATGCTCCCACCTGCCATCTGCTGCTGCCTGACTGCCTGCTGCCCACGTGCCCTGCCATTTGCTGCCTGCACATCAGCCAGGGGTGCTGTTGCATGTGGGCACCAACAAACGGGTCCAGATTTCCATCGTCCAATGGGCTATGTCTGCTGGCAAAGGTGCTCTGGAGGCTCATCCCCCTGCAGAAAGGGCATGAAACACATGATTAATGCTTCAAAGTCATCTGCGTGTCTCATCAGGCATCTCATTACTTTACCATGTCAGAGAGTCACATCACAAATCACACCATCAGTCCGTCTTTCACATCCAAAGTGTGGTACACTATCTACAGCATGAATTGCAACAAGCACGTGTACAGGAAAGATATGAAACATACTACACAATGCATAGCAATCAATGTACACATTATTCATGACACACCCCATCTAGCAAAAGCCGAACAGTGGACAATGACACCAAAATCATCCCCACTAGGGGTGTCAACACAAGTCACACAGCACCTGACATGCCACAGATATGACAGTCCAAAGCCCTTGTGTAATATTCTGTAACACCGAACCATCCTTGCGAGCCCATGGATAAGGGAGGCAGGAGTGGCATATGTGAGTCAAGGACCCCAAGCAGCAAACACATACACAAGACAACCATGAAGGGCCCAGCTGGAACAGACAGTGGATGCCTTCAAAAGCCACAAAGCACACACCGTCACATGAAAGCACAAAAGACTAGCAATTTTAAACTAAATCAACTATTAACTAATTGCACTAACAATGGAAAACCTACATTACCTATTTAAACTAACTATCAAACAGAAACTTAACTAACTAAACTAAAAGAAAAAGAAAAAATGGCCACATACGACCCGGGGGGGAGGGGAGGCACCCAGGAGGGGGGAGGTACAGGGTGCTGCTCAACATCCACATCCGATGATGCTGAGCCAAAAAAAAAACTCCATGGGCTCAACGCCTGCACAGCCCGACCTATGTGGGAGATAGATGGTCGTCCGAGTCTGGCTCATCCTGTAAAGGAGGACGTGGCACAGTAGCCTGGCCACCCCTAGCCACAACTTGCCCCTCGTCGGCAGCAAGTCTGCCGGACGGGTGAGCCTGGTTCTGTGTGGCGATGTGACATAGGTCTGCATGCAGAACCTCACGTGATACACATGCTTCCTCTTGCAAGGTAGCACGTGTAACTCGGAGTTCCTCCTGCAAGGCCTGGTTGGACAACCGCTGCACCCCCCGGCAAGCCTGTAGCTCAGCCGGGATGGTACGCTCAAGCTGTGCAAACCTCTCCTCTGCCTGCTGCCTCTGGGACATCATAAGGACACCCAGAGTGGATCTGAGGGAAGCATACTCCTCCCTCAGGGCATCCATGTGCGCCTCTGCGTGAGCAGCAATTGCTTGACGCAGAGACGACATTTCAGCCTGGCGTGCCCTGTCTGAGGCCGCCATGCCCAGCCTGAGCGAGCGGGCCGTGGACCGTGCCGCCTGCTGCTGGAGAAGCACCTGCCTAGCAGGGGGGAGCACAGATCGGGCCACACGCTCCATGCTCTCAGCGATGTTTTCCATTGCTGCCCCCTGCCGTTCGGAATTGGCAGTCATGTCTTGCTCCCACTCAGAATACAGCGGTTGCGCACGGCGACCGCGTTGCCGGGCTTGACCCCTGCGGGACCCAAGGACCGGGGGTCCTCGCTGTGTTGGCACCGCCTGCGGCTGCACGACTACATGCCCCCGTCGACGTGATGTCCCAGGCACATCAGTGACTGGTGTGGAGGGTGACCCTGCGTCCCGATCCACCACGGGCGGAGGAACCAAGACTGTCTGATCCCTCAGTGCAGGTGTCGCAGACAGAGGAGTGTCCACCTCAGAATCACTCACCCCTGACACATGGACTTGATGCTCATCCAACTCAACATGGACGTCAGAGTCGTCATCAAGGCTGGGCTCATAGGCAGCCAGAGACAAGATGGACTGCAGCACTTGGGGGTTTTCGTGGCCTACCACCCCACGACCCCCACTAGTGCCGGGTTGATGTGGTGTTACCAACCCTGTGTCTGGCATGACAACACCATCCTCCGCCTCCATTGCGTCATCACCTGAGAAATAGAGAGAAAAAAGGTCACTACACATGTCAGAAGCACACGACACACACACACCGACAGCAAAGGCATTCGGCAGACATGTGACACACAACATATGACCTGGCATGCATGCTGGGTCTACTTTGAATAGCTTCTGTGATCAGACCTGTTGAAAGGTGGCAGTTTCCATGGAAGTGGGTCTATGCAGTGCAGAAAATGTGTATGCCACTCACTACCTACATGTACAAGCACTCCATGGTGAGTGCCAGGAAATGTGAAGGCAGTGCAATGTCAAATTCACACATCACGTGCATTGTGCATTCAATGTGTACCATGTCTAGAAGCCAAGCACCCCTCCACCCCAGTACCAAAGCAGGGATGCCTAGCATGGTATCAAAAGGCTGACCATACACCTGTGTATTGACAGGCAGTGTTGACTGGCATCAACAGCTTAATGTGATTAGAATTACAACACTGCAAATTATGCTGGGACAGTAGGCATGACACATGATGAAAACTCCGGAGGCCGCCCACGTGTGAAGAAGACACAACAAGAGTTGGACAGAGTCATTGGCCATTGAACAGGCTGAGGCCTGTGAGCCACACAGATTGTCAGAGCCTAAACATGTGTGCAACGCAGGACTGAGCCACAGTTGACATGGGGAGGCCGATGAGATGACAGGCAATGTATGTAACCAAGGACTCATATTACAGTGATCATCCAGTCAAGGACACATAGGGGCATGCGTGCAATGCACATGGAGCATGAATGGGCACTCATGTCCCTGCGGGACATCTGACCCATGCACAGTACAAGTGAGATACCCTGCATCGAGTACTAAGGCTGTACCACACGGCATATGTCTGGCAGTTTCTACGCTGGAAGTTAGCATCTACACAGGACACATGAACAAGAAACTACACATTGGCAAGATTGAAGCAGACCAGTGCAAAGGTGGAACTGGGGTGCAGAGTGGCGGAGGAGGGGCAAGGGAGCATGCCCACATGGAGTCCCGCATGCAGGCAGAGGAGACATGCATGACGGAAGCATTGCATTACTTACACATCAGAAACATGTAGACGTCACACGTAGCAGCAATCATGCACAACACATCCCACAAGTGAAACACACACGTCCTCAACAAACACGCATCAACACTCACTGGACTGGGCATCAAAATCCAGCATCTCTCACACTCCTTCGACCAATTCAGGTGGTATGAACTCCGCAACGAGAGCCTCATGCGGAGTGAGTTCTTCCTCCTCTGGTGCAGGCCCACCGCCATTCACCAGAGTCAAGTTGTAATTAGAGGCACGCTTAGCCTTAGTGCTGCGCTTGATGTCATTCCAACGCTTTTTGCACTCCTGCGCCGTGCGCACCTCATGGCCGAATGAACGGACATGTTCCGCAACATGCTTCCAGTGGGTGTCACGTTGGGCAGCCGTAGTCTGACTATTGGCACCCACTAGCATGTCACGGCTGTGGCACCGCACGTAGTCCACGAGGAAGTCCAGTTCCTGCTTACAGAAAGGCTTCTTCCTCGACGTGCAGGAGGTCGTGGCTGTGTGTGGGGTCCCAGCCTGTGCTGCAGGTGCAACCTTCCTCCTCTTGGACTGTGGCGCAGACCCTGGCTGGCTAATGCCGCCCTTACCAGCATGGCCAGTGGGTTCGGTGGATTGAGCCAAGGGAGAAGCAGGTGGAGGGATGACCAAAGGCCTGACTTGTGTCAGTGGCAGCTGGGGGCCCACTAATGGACCCTGCGCAGCAACATCAGCTGTGGCAGGGTCATTGACCGCAACGGTCCTGGTTGGCAGACTCACAACCAGGGTGCTGTTGGGTGCATCTGCCCCTGCACTTGCCAACACCCAGCTGTTCGGGGCAGCAGATGACATGACTGCCCCAGGGACACGTGTCTTGGTCTGAGCAGCCCGGCGTGCCCCTATGGTTTCCCCCCTGGCCTGTTGGAGATCTACCAAGGGCTCTTCAAGTGCCAACGCAGCCTGCGCTGGCAGACCCTGAGCCTGGGTGGCGGTGTCCACAGCTGCACCTGCAGCTACCACTACCGTTGGGCCCGTGGCAGTTGATGGAATGGACTGCCGGGTCGTACGGGTGCCAGTGCCAGATGCAGGAGCTGCATCCCCCGGAACCACAGTGGGTGGTGGCATGGCTGCACCGACACATGGCACAACATTGTGCTCAAGTGGCGCACCCCTGCCTCTTCCCCCTCTGTGGCTGCCCTGGACACCCTGGAGTCCCCCTACTCACCACGGCCACGTCCCCGACTACGCCCGCCACGAGGAGGACGCCCAGCTGAGGCGCCCCTCACCTTTGGTGCCCTCCCAACCATGGCACAGATGTAGTAGTGCTGGCACAGATGGAGTGGTGCCAATGGGAGATGTACACTACAATCGACCTGGGCAATTGGGGTGAAGGGGGTGGGAAGCAAGATGTTAACAGCCCCCCTGCACCTGCAAGGCTGTATGTGACCCTGGTGATGTGGTGACGGGTCACGCAACGCTCAGTCACCCCAAAACTGCAGTAAAACCGTGCACGCAACCCTGCAGCCTACGTGCGTGGATTCAACCTCCCGCAGTACGCGGTGGCACCCAGTAACACGAATAACGCGTACGCGTGGGACACGCAGGCTACTATGACATCGAAAATGGGTGCGATACACAGGGGCACCCGCAGTGGAAAAAGAGCGTGTGCGACTCACCGTCTGACTAGCGCGATGCAGAAAAACACGCGTAGCCAATACCCCTGCCAAAAGAAGAGATACGTCCTTGATAGCTGTGAAGTTGTGATGGCGCGCGAAACAACAGGAAGCAGCAACACACGTCGGTCTCCACGAAAGGCACGTACAGCGAACTGCTGGGCCCGCTCACCTTTAACCCGTGCTGAGGGAAACGCACGCGCGCGTCACGTCACTTACGCGCATGGGCCCTTTCCTCGTATTACACGCGGACGTGCAGTTTTCCACGCGTGCTTACACGCATGGGCCCTTTCCTCGAATTACACGCTGACGTGCAGATTTTTCACGTGCCAAATCACTCCGTATCAAGCTGGCCACGCGTAAGCACACGGAAGACCACGCTCCTGCCCAGAAGGCCGAACTACTGCCCCCCAGAGCCCCAAGCATGCTCCCACCTGCCATCTGCTGCTGCCTGACTGCCTGCTGCCCACGTGCCCTGCCATTTGCTGCCTGCACATCAGCCAGGGGTGCTGTTGCTGTGACCACCCCTGCTGGAACCGAAGACTCCCGACTGGGATTCCATCGCTCCACAGCCCAGCCCCAGGACCCATTTGCCCACCCACTCCTCCTCCTCTGGGGTTGTCATGTCGGGGCAAACACCATCTGGGACCACTGACAACCCCCGGCCAGAGAGGCAGAGGGGCACCAGCTTCAGTGCCACCGAAGTTGGTGTCCTGGTGGAGCAAGTCCTGGGGCAGTATGATGCCCTGTTCGGAAGTTCCTGCGCCGACAAGGAAGGAAGGACTCGGATCTGGACTGACATCGTGATTGCCATCAACGCGGAGGGGGTGGCAGTCCGCGACTTACAACATGTCAAGAAGCGCTGGGAGGACTTCAGGTCCAGGACCCTGAACAAGGCCCGGCGCCTCTTGAAGGCAGCGAATGCCAAGGGGCGCCGGGGCCACTTGTCGGAAGAACAGATGAGGGTCCTGGAACGCATATCCCCAGCGCTCCACGTCCAGGTCCTTGAGAAGCAGACCCGTCTGGAGTCGAGCGGTGAGTGTACATGCATCCTGATTGTGAGCAGTGCGTGTGGTGATTATTCAGTAGTGTGCAGGTTGCACATCTGTTTGTATGGGGTCGAGTATGGGTGGGGGTGTACAGGGCCGTGGGGCTAACACATGCGAGGGCTGGAATGTGTGAGACATGGATGGTGCTTGTGTGTGTAGGCTTGCATGCCAAATGCAGTTGTGTGGGCACACATGTTTGGATGAATGTGTATGTAAGTAGACATGTCCGTGATGTCACGCATGTATATTGTTTTTGGCTACATGTATCAGCACTGTGTACATGTGCATGTGTGTGTATTTGACAAGAGTGCAACAGTGATGCAACATGGATGCATGTGACAGCTGTATGTGGAAGCCTGATTGGCAGATGTGACATGGATGCCCGTCTGAACACTGCGACACTTGGCAGAGGTGTACACATGCATGCAAGTGTGGTGGTGTGTGTACATGTGTGGTGCACTTCCTGTGTTGCATGTGATGTCTGGCTCACCTTTGGCTGCTCATGCTGTTGTATGTGTAGGATTGTGGTGGCAGTTGCGATATGGCTGTGGTATGGCTCATGTGTGCGAGTTGTAATGACATGTGTGTTGGGGATTGTGATGACATGTCTGAGGTTTGCCAATGCCACTCATGTACAACTGTCATGTGTGTATGTGTCCATTGTACAGTGCCCTGATGCCTGTGTTTTGTTTCTTCCTGTCTGCAGCGTCAACTGATGAAGAGGGCGGAGAAGGTGCTGTGGAGCACAGCGGCGGGGATCCCACCGCCAGCCGGAGACGCAAGGCACGGCTCCCCTCCCATGTTGTGATCTCGTCGGGGAGTGAGGAGTCTGGTGCCGCGTCCCAGGCCGCAGCTGCCGGGGGGAGGTCCAAGAGGCGGAGGTTGGAGTTGGACTCCTCGGCAGCAGAAGGGGCAGCTGGGACCCCACAGGGCCCAACAGGGGAAGATGGCACGGAGTCATCCAGGTTGGTGGGGGGTTTGGTGGAGGAGGAGGCTGTGCAAGCACCAGAGACGGGGTCTGGAGGTGGGGATCCCACTGGTGCTAGTGGTGCAATGCAGGACCAGGGACAGGAGGCAGCAAAGGCCGCCGCGGAGGTGCCTGTGTGCAATCCTGTCCCTGATCCTGTCCCAGCATCATCTTGCACCAGCAGGGATGCCTATGTCCGGACCTGTTTTCAGGCAGGGGATGAGCTCACGTCAACTGGCCTTCCTCTGCCTGCGGACGTGGCTATCCGGGTCCGGGTTGAGCCTGTTCTGAGTGGTGTGGCGTTGCATCAACGGGCCATGCGAGGTGACCTGCAGTCTTTTCATGAGGAGACTGCACGTCATCTCGAATGGCTCGTTGACCACGTCAGCCTGCTGGGACAGGTCACCCAGGCCGGATTCCTCCGTAAGACGGGGCTTGCTACGACCCCCTCCTCAACTGGACCCCCTACGCGCCAGTCGTCCTCCGTGCCATCTTCCCACCCATCAGTCACCTGGGTGCCCTGTGGAGCTGCCTCTGATGGTGTGGCCAGGCTGGTGGAGGAGGCATCCCTGCCACAGTCGGGAGTCGGACGTCCAGCAGGGGTGGCCACATCAAAGACTGCACCCCAGCCGGCGGAGGATGTGCAGGCAGCAGTAGGAAGTGCACGGGCAGAGGCACAGCAGCAGCAGCAACGTGGTGGGAGCCATGAAGGCTCGGGCCTTCAACATCGGAGGGGCAGGCATCGGCCGGAGGGCAGGAGGACCCAGGACAGAGAGTGTATTCCGTGTGGCAGCGGTTGGGCCACGCCATAGATGCGGAGCGGCAGCGGGCGGAAGAGGCACGGCTCACAATGGTCAGGGCGGAGAACTCCATGCGGAGGGCCCTGAGGCGGGCCGAGTGCCTCGAGGCAATCCGCAGGGGTTTGGAGGTGGAAACGTCGACAGCCCTGCGGACCCTCGGGGCCATGGAGGAGGACCGCCTCCGGGACATTGAGCAGGAGTTCGATGATGCCCTGGCCCGGGACATCCACAAGTGAGCTGTCAAAGTAGCCCGCTGCCCTTGTACATAGGTATGTAGGTAGTGTTAGGTTTCATTTTTGTTTTGATTTTATTTGGACCTTTCGGACATTGGCCACATTTTTGTATATAGTTTATTTTATTAGTTAGTGTAGTTAGATAGGTTTCCTTTCTTTTGTTGGGATAATGGACCCTGGCTTGTTCCCATGTACATAGTTCACTATTGGATTTTGTTTTGTGGACAGTGACTTTTCGACACCATTTCTTTGGAATTTTATTTTTGGTTTTGCTTTTTTTCACGGACATGCTTCTTTTAATTTTTGTACATTCACATTTCTGTTTCTTTATTTTTGATTCTATTTATGTTTCCTTTAATACATATTTTTTTTGGTGAACTTCAATGTGTGGTATCTCATTGGTTTCATGCATTTCATGATATGGGTTTTGAGATTCACTGACACCCATTGGTTGTATGTGAGGGAAATGTGTTTGTTTCGGAACTTGCAATTGGTGTTCTGTGATGTAATTGCAAATTATGAGTGGGTGGATGCAATACTCGGGTGGGTGTTTTGCATTTGGAGGCTGACCATAGGGACCAGGGATCTAGATTGTGATGACATGTTGGCTGGGGAACATGAGTTGCACATGGGTGGGGGCCTGCTGGCAGGTGCCCCACAGTGCTGGGGGGTGGGGGTGGTGGGAGACATGGGTGGGGGCCTGGTGGAGGGTGCCCCTGCACTGTTGTGGGGTGGGGGTGGTGGGAGACATGGGTGGGGGCCTGCTGGCAGGTGCCCCACAGTGCTGGGGGGTGTGGGTGGTGGGGAACATGAGTTGGACATGGGTGGGGGCCTGCTGGCAGGTGCCCCACAGTGCCTGGGGTGGGGGTGGTGGGAGACATGGGTGGGGGCCTGGTGGAGGGAGCCCCTGCACTGCTGGGGGGTGGGGGTGGTGGGAGACATGGGTGGGGGCCTGGTGGAGGCTGCCCCTGGTGGCTTGGGGGTGGGGATGCTGGGAGACATGGGTGGGGGCCTGGTGGTGGGTGCCCCTGCACTGCTGGGGGGTGGGGGTGGTGGGAGTCATGGGTGGGGGCCTGTTGGCAGTTGCCCCACAGTGCTGGGGGGTGGGGGTGGTGGGAGACATGGGTGGGGGCATGGTGGAGGGTGCCCCTGCACTGCTGGGGGGTGGGGTGGTGGGAGACATGAGTTGGACATGGGTGGGGGCCTGCTGGCAGGTGCCCCACAGTGCTGGGGGGTGGGGGTGGTGGGAGACATGGGTGGGGGCCTGGTGGAGGGTGCCCCTGCACTGCCGGGGGGTGGGGATGGTGGGAGACATGGGTGGGGGCCTGTTTGAGGCTGCCCCTGGTGGCTGGGGGTGCTGGGAGACATGGGTGGGGCCTGGTGGAGGCTGCCCCTGCACTGCTGGGGGGTGGGGGTGGTGGGAGACATGGGTGGGGGCCTGGTGGAGGCTGCCCCTGGTGGCTGGGGGGTGGGGGTGCTGGGAGACATGGGTGGGGGCCTGGTGGAGGCTGCCCCTGGTGGCTGGGGGGTGGGGGTGGTGGGAGACATGAGTTGCACATGGGTGGGGGCCTGCTGGCAGGTGCCCCACAGTGCTGGGGTGTGGGGGTGGTGGGAGACACGAGTTGGACATGGGTGGGGGCCTGCTGGCAGGTGCGCCACAGTGCTGGGGGGTGGGGGTGGTGGGAGACATGGGTGGGGGCCTGCTGGAGGGTGCCCCTGCACTGCTGGGGGGTGGGGGTGGTGGGAGACATGGGTGGGGGCCTGTTGGAGGCTGCCCCTGGTGGCTGGGGGGTGGGGGTGCTGGGAGACATGGGTGGGGGCCTGGTGGAGGCTGCCCCTGCACTGCTGGGGGGTGGGGGTGGTGGGAAACATGGGTGGGGGCCTGGTGGAGGCTGCCCCTGGTGGCTGGGGGGTGGGGGTGGTGGGAGACATGAGTTGCACATGGGTGGGGGCCTGCTGGCAGGTGCCCCACAGTGCTGGGGGGTGGGGGTGATGGGAGACATGGGTGGGGGCCTGGTGGAGGGTGCCCCTGCACTGCCGGGGGTGGGGGTGGTGGGAGACAAGGGTGGGGGCCTGGTGGTGGGTGCCCCTGTACTGCTGGGGGGTGGGGGTGGTGGGAGACATGGGTGGGGGCCTGCTGGCAGGTGCCCCACAGTGCTGGGGGGTGGGGGTGGTGGGGAACATGAGTTGGACATGGGTGGGGGCCTGCTGGCAGGTGCCCCACAGTGCTGGGGGGTGGGGGTGGTGGGAGACATGGGTGGGGGCCTGGTGGAGGGTGCCCCTGCACTGCTGGGGGGTGGGGGTGGTGGGAGACATGGGTGGGGGCCTGGTGGAGGCTGCCCCTGGTGGCTGGGGGGTGGGGGTGCTGGGAGACATGGATGGGGGCCTGGTGGAGGCTGCCCCTGCACTGCTGGGGGGTGGGGGTGGTGGGAGACATGGGTGGGGGCCTGGTGGAGGCTGCCCCTGGTGGCTGGGGGGTGGGGGTGCTGGGAGACATGGATGGGGGCCTGGTGGAGGCTGCCCCTGCACTGCTGGGGGGTGGGGGTGGTGGGAGACATGGGTGAGGGCCTGGTGGAGGCTGCCCCTGGTGGCTGGGGGGTGGGGGTGCTGGGAGACATGGGTGGGGGCCTGGTGGAGGCTGCCCCTGCACTGCTGGGGGGTGGGGGTGGTGGGAGACATGGGTGGGGGCCTGGTGGAGGCTGCCCCTGGTGGCTGGGGGGTGGGGATGCTGGGAGACAAGGGTGGGGGCCTGGTGGAGGCTGCCCCTGCACTGCTGGGGGGTGGGGGGGTGGGAGTCATGGGTGGGGGCCTGCTGGCAGGTGCCCCACAGTGCTGGGGGGTGGGGGTGGTGTGAGACATGGGTGGGGGCCTGGTGGAGGGTGCCCCTGCACTGCTGGGGGTGGGGGTGGTGGGAGACATGAGTTGGACATGGGTGGGGGCCTGCTGGCAGGTGCCCCACAGTGCTGGGGGGTGGGGGGTTTGGGAGACATGGGTGGGGGCCTGGTGGAGGGTGCCCCTGCGCTGCTGGGGGGTGGGGGTTGTGGGAGACATGGGTGGGGGCCTGGTGGAGGGTGCCCCTGCACTGCTGGGGGGTGGGGGTGGTGGGAGACATGGGTGGGGGCCTGCTGGAGGGTGCCCCTGCACTGCTGGGGGGTGGGGGTGGTGGGAGACATGGGTGGGGGCCTGGTGGAGGCTGCCCCTGGTGGCTGGGGGTGCTGGGAGACATGGGTGGGGGCCTGGTGGAGGCTCCCCCTGCACTGCTGGGGGGTGGGGGTGGTGGGAAACATGGGTGGGGGCCTGGTGGAAGCTGCCCCCCTGGTGGCTGGGGGGTGGGGGTGGTGGGAGACATGAATTGCACATGGGTGGGGGCCTGCTGGCAGGTGCCCCAAAGTGCTGGGGGGTGGGGGTGATGGGAGACATGGGTGGGGGCCTGGTGGAGGGTGACCCTGCACTGCCGGGGGGTGGGGGTGGTGGGAGACATGGGTGGGGGCCTGGTGGCGGGTGCCCCTGTACTGCTGGGGGGTGGGGGTGGTGGGAGACATGGGTGGGGGCCTGCTGGCAGGTGCCCCACAGTGCTGGGGGGTGGGGTTGGTGGGGAACATGAGTTGGACATGGGTGGGGGCCTGCTGGCAGGTGCCCCACAGTGCTAGGGGGTGGGGGTGGTGGGAGTCATGGGTGGGGGCCTGGTGGAGGGTGCCCCTGTGCTGCTGGGGGGTGGGGGTTGTGGGAGACATGGGTGGGGGCCTGGTGGAGGGTGCCCCTGCACTGCTGGGGGTGGGGGTGGTGGGAGACATGGGTGGGGGCCTGCTGGAGGGTGCCCCTGCACTGCTGGGGGGTGGGGGTGGTGGGAGACATGGGTGGGGGCCTGGTGGAGGCTGCCCCTGGTGGCTGGGGGTGCTGGGAGACATGGGTGGGGGCCTGGTGGAGGCTCCCCCTGCACTGCTGGGGGGTGGGGGTGGTGGGAAACATGGGTGGGGGCCTGGTGGAAGCTGCCCTCCTGGTGGCTAGGGGGTGGGGGTGGTGGGAGACATGAGTTGCACATGGGTGGGGGCCTGCTGGCAGGTGCCCCACAGTGCTGGGGGGTGGGGGTGATGGGAGACATGGGTGGGGGCCTGGTGGAGGGTGACCCTGCACTGCCGGGGGGTGGGGGTGGTGGGAGACATGGGTGGGGGCCTGGTGGCGGGTGCCCCTGTACTGCTGGGGGGTGGGGGTGGTGGGAGACATGGGTGGGGGCCTGCTGGCAGGTGCCCCACAGTGCTGGGGGGTGGGGGTGGTGGGAGTCATGGGTGGGGGCCTGGTGGAGGATGCCCCTGCACTGCTGGGGGGTGGGGGTGGTGGGAGACATGGGTGGGGCCTGGTGGAGGCTGCCCCTGGTGGCTGGGGGGTGGGGGTGCTGGGAGACATGGATGGGGGCCTGGCGGAGGCTGCCCCTGCACTGCTGGGGGGTGGGAGTGGTGGGAGACATGGGTGGGGGCCTGGTGGAGGCTGCCCCTGGTGGCTGGGGGGTGTGGGTGCTGGGAGACATGGGTGGGGGCCTGGTGGAGGCTGCCCCTGCACTGCTGGGGGGTGGGGGGGTGGGAGACATGGGTGGGGGCCTGGTGGAGGCTGCCCCTGGTGGCTGGGGGGTGGGGGTGCTGGGAGACAAGGGTGGGGGCCTGGTGGAGGCTGCCCCTGGTGGCTGGGGGGTGGGGGTGCTGGGAGACATGGGTGGGGGCCTGGTGGTGGGTGCCCCTGTACTGCTGGGGGTGGGGGTGGTGGGAGTCATGGGTGGGGGCCTGCTGGCAGGTGCCCCACAGTGCTGGGTGGTGGGGGTGGGGGTGGTGTGAGACATGGGTGGGGGCCTGGTGGAGGGTGCCCCTGCACTGCTGGGGGGTGGGGGTGGTGGGAGACATGAGTTGGACATGGGTGGGGGCCTGCTGGCAGGTGCACCACAGTGCTAGGGGGTGGGGGTTTTGGGAGACATGGGTGGGGGCCTGGTGGAGGGTGCCCCTGCGCTGCTGGGGGGTGGGGGTTGTGGGAGACATGGGTGGGGGCCTGGTGGAGGCAGCCCCTGGTGGCTGGGGGGTTGGGGTGCTGGGAGACATGGGTGGGGGCCTGGTGGAGGCCGCCCCTACACTGCTGGGGGGTGGGGGTGGTGGGAGACATGAGTTGCACATGGGTGGGGGCCTGCTGGCAGGTGCCCCACAGTGCTGGGGGTGGGGGTGGTGGGAGACTTGAGTTGCACATGGGTGGGGGCCTGCTGGCAGGTGCCCCATAGTGCTGGGGGGTGGGGGTGGTGGGAGACATGGGTGGGGCCTGGTGGAGGGTGCCCCTGCACTGCTGGGGGGTGGGGGTGGTGGAAGACATGGGTGGGGGCCTGGTGGAGGCTGCCCCTGCACTGCTGGAGGGTGGGGGTGGTGGGAGACATGGGTGGGGGCCTGGTGGAGGCTGCCCCTGGTGGCTGGGGGGTGGGGGTGGTGGGAGACATGGGTGGGGGCCTGGTGGAGGCTGCCCCTGGTGGCTGGGGGGTGGGGGGTGGGGGTGGTGGGAGACATGGGTGGGGGCCTGGTGGTGGGTGCCCCTGCACTGCTGGGGGGTGGGGGTGGTGGGAGTCATGGGTGGGGGCCTGCTGGCAGGTGCCCCACAGTGCTGGGGGGTGGGGGTGCTGGGAGACATGGGTGGGGGCCTAGTGGAGGCTGCCCCTGGTGGCTAGGGAGTGGGGGTGGTGGGAGACATGAGTTGGACATGGGTGGGGGCCTGCTGGCAGGTGCCCCACAGTGCTGGCGGGTGGGGGTGGTGGGAGACATGAGTTGGACATGGGTGGGGGCCTGCTGGGAGGTGCCCCACAGTGCTGGGGGGTGGGGGTGGTGGGAGACATGAGTTGGACATGTGTTGGGGCCTGCTGGCAGGTGCCTCACAGTGCTGGGGGGTGGGGGTGGTGGGAGACATGGGTGGGGGCCTGGTGGAGGGTGCCCCTGCACTGCTGGGGGGTGGGGGTGGTGGGAGACATGGGTGGGGGCCTGGTGGAGGGTGCCCTGCACTGCTGGGGGGTGGGGGTGGTGGGGGACATGGGTGGGGGCCTGGTGGTGGGTGCCCCTGCACGGCTGGGGGGTGGTGGGAGACATGGGTGGGGGCCTGGTGGAGGGTGCCCCTGCACTGCTGGGGGGTGGGGGTGGTGGGAGACATGGGTGGGGGCCTGGTGGAGGGTGCCCCTGCACTGCTGGGGGGTGGGGGTGGTGGGAGACATGGGTGGGGGCCTGGTGGTGGGTGCCCCTGCACTGCTGGGGGGTGGGGGTGGTGGGAGTCATGGGTGGGGGCCTGCTGGCAGGTGCCCCACAGTGCTGGGGGGTGGGGGTGCTTGGAGACATGGGTGGGGGCCTGGTGGAGGCTGCCCCTGGTGGCTGGGGGGTGGGGGTGGTGGAAGACATGAGTTGGACATGAGTGGGGGCCTGCTGGCAGGTGCCCCACAGTGCTGGGGGGTGGGGGTGGTGGGAGAAAGGAGATGGACATGGGTGGGGGCCTGCTGGCAGGTGCCTCACAGTGCTGGGGGGTGGGGGTGGTGGGAGACATGGGTGGGGGCCTGGTGGAGGGTGCCCCTGCACTGCTGGGGGGTGGGGGTGGTGGGAGACATGGGTGGGGGCCTGGTGGAGGGTGCCCCTGCACTGCTGGGGGGTGGGGGTGGTGGGAGTCATGGGTGGGGGCCTGCTGGCAGGTGCCCCACAGTGCTGGGGGGTGGGGGTGCTTGGAGACATGGGTGGGGGCCTGGTGGAGGCTGCCCCTGGTGGCTGGGGGGGTGGGGGTGGTGGAAGACATGAGTTGGACATGGGTGGGGGCCTGCTGGCAGGTGCCCCACAGTGCTGGGGGGTGGGGGTGGTGGGAGACATGAGTTGGACATGGGTGGGAGCCTGCTGGCAGGTGCCCCACAGTGCTGGGGGGTGGGGGTGGTGGGAGACATGATTTGCTCATGGCTGGGGGCCTGCTGGCAGGTGCCCCACAGTGCTGGGGGGTGGGGGTGGTGGGAGACATGGGTGGGGGCCTGGTGGTGGGTGCCCCACAGTGCTGGGGGGTGGGGGTGGTGGGAGACATGTGTTGGACATGGGTGGGGGCCTGCTGGCAGGTGCCCCACAGTGCTGGGGGGTGGGGGTAGTGGGAGACATGAGTTGGACATGGGTGGGGGCCTGCTGGCAGGTGCACCACAGTGCTAGGGGGTGGGGGTTTTGGGAGACATGGGTGGGGGCCTGGTGGAGGGTGCCCCTGCGCTGCTGGGGGGTGGGGGTTGTGGGAGACATGGGTGGGGGCCTGGTGGAGGCAGCCCCTGGTGGCTGGGGGGTTGGGGTGCTGGGAGACATGGGTGGGGGCCTGGTGGAGGCCGCCCCTACACTGCTGGGGGTGGGGGTGGTGGGAGACATGGGTGGGGGCCTGGTGGAGGCTGCCCCTGGTGGCTGGGGGTGGGGGTGGTGGGAGACATGAGTTGCACATGGGTGGGGGCCTGCTGGCACGTGCCCCACAGTGCTGGGGGTGGGGGTGGTGGGAGACTTGAGTTGCACATGGGTGAGGGCCTGCTGGCAGGTGCCCCATAGTGCTGGGGGGTGGGGGTGGTGGGAGACATGGGTGGGGGCCTGGTGGAGGGTGCCCCTGCACTGCTGGGGGGTGGGGGTGGTGGAAGACATGGGTGGGGGCCTGGTGGAGGCTGCCCCTGCACTGCTGGAGGGTGGGGGTGGTGGGGTGGGAGACATGGGTGGGGGCCTGGTGGAGGCTGCCCCTGGTGGCTGGGGGGTGGGGGTGGTGGGAGACATGGGTGGGGGCCTGGTGGAGGCTGCCCCTGGGGGGTGGGTGGTGGGGGTGGTGGGAGACATGGGTGGGGGCCTGGTGGAGGGTGCCCCTGCACTGCTGGGGGGTGGGGGTGGTGGGAGTCATGGGTGGGGGCCTGCTGGCAGGTGCCCCACAGTGCTGGGGGGTGGGGGTGCTGGGAGACATGGGTGGGGGCCTGGTGGAGGCTGCCCCTGGTGGCTGGGGAGTGGGGGTGGTGGGAGACATGAGTTGGACATGGGTGGGGGCCTGCTGGCAGGTGCCCCACAGTGCTGGCGGGTGGGAGTGGTGGGAGACATGAGTTGGACATGGATGGGGGCCTGCTGGGAGGTGCCCCAGAGTGCTGGGGGTTGGGGGTGGTGGGAGACATGAGTTGGACATGTGTTGGGGCCTGCTGGCAGGTGCCTCACAGTGCTGGGGGGTGGGGGTGGTGGGAGACATGGGTGGGGGCCTGGTGGAGGGTGCCCCTGCACTGCTGGGGGGTGGGGGTGGTGGGAGACATGGGTGGGGGCCTGGTGGAGGGTGCCCCTGCACTGCTGGGGGGTGGGGGTGGTGGGGGACATGGGTGGGGGCCTGGTGGTGGGTGCCCCTGCACGGCTGGGGGGTGGTGGGAGACATGGGTGGGGGCCTGGTGGAGGGTGCCCCTGCACTGCTGGGGGGTGGGGTGGTGGGAGACATGGGTGGGGGCCTGGTGGAGGGTGCCCCTGCACTGCTGGGGGGTGGGGGTGGTGGGAGACATAGGTGGGGGCCTGGTGGTGGGTGCCCCTGCACTGCTGGGGGGTGGGGGTGGTGGGAGTCATGGGTGGGGGCCTGCTGGCAGGTGCCCCACAGTGCTGGGGGGTGGGGGTGCTTGGAGACATGGGTGGGGGCCTGGTGGAGGCTGCCCCTGGTGGCTGGGGGGTGGGGGTGGTGGAAGACATGAGTTGGACATGGGTGGGGGCCTGCTGGCAGGTGCCCCACAGTGCTGGGGGGTGGGGGTGGTGGGAGACATGAGTTGGACATGGGTGGGGGCCTGCTGGCAGGTGCCTCACAGTGCTGGGGGGTGGGGGTGGTGGGAGACATGGGTGGGGGCCTGGTGGAGGGTGCCCCTGCACTGCTGGGGGGTGGGGGTGGTGGGAGACATGGGTGGGGGCCTGGTGGAGGGTGCCCCTGCACTGCTGGGGGGTGGGGGTGGTGGGGGACATGGGTGGGGGCCTGGTGCTGGGTGCCCCTGCACGGCTGGGGGGTGGTGGGAGACATGGGTGGGGGCCTGGTGGAGGGTGCCCCTGCACTGCTGGGGGGTGGGGGTGGTGGGAGACATGGGTGGGGGCCTGGTGGAGGGTGCCCCTGCACTGCTGGGGGGTGGGGGTGGTGGGAGACATGGGTGGGGGCCTGGTGGTGGGTGCCCCTGCACTGCTGGGGGGTGGGGGTGGTGGGAGTCATGGGTGGGGGCCTGCTGGCAGGTGCCCCACAGTGCTGGGGGGTGGGGGTGCTTGGAGACATGGGTGGGGGCCTGGTGGAGGCTGCCCCTGGTGGCTGGGGGGTGGGGGTGGTGGAAGACATGAGTTGGACATGGGTGGGGGCCTGCTGGCAGGTGCCCCACAGTGCTGGGGGGTGGGGGTGGTGGGAGACATGAGTTGGACATGGGTGGGGGCCTGCTGGCAGGTGCCCCACAGTGCTGGGGGGTGGGGGTGGTGGGAGACATGATTTGCTCATGGCTGGGGGCCTGCTGGCAGGTGCCCCACAGTGCTGGGGGGTGGGAGACATGGGTGGGGGCCTGGTGGTGGGTGCCCCACAGTGCTGGGGGGTGGGGGTGGTGGGAGACATGTGTTGGACATGGGTGGGGGCCTGCTGGCAGGTGCCCCACAGTGCTGGGGGGTGGGGGTGGTGGGAGACATGAGTTGGACATGGGTGGGGGCCTGCTGGCAGGTGCCCCACAGTGCTGGGGGGTAGGGGTGGTGGGAGACATGAGTTGGACATGGGTGGGGGCCTTCTGGCAGGTGCCCCACAGTGCTGGGGGGTGGGGGTGGTGGGAGACATGGGTGGGGGCCTGGTGGAGGGTGCCCCTGCACTGCTGGGGGGTGGGGGTGGTGGGAGACATGGGTGGGGGCCTGGTGGAGGGTGCCCCTGCACTGCTGGGGAGTGGGGGTGGTGGGAGACATGGTTGGGGGCCTGGTGGAGGGTGCCCCTGCACTGCTGGGGGGTGGGGGTGGTGGGAGACATGGGTGGGGGCCTGGTGGAGGGTGCCCCTGCACTGCTGGGGTGTGGGGGTGGTGGGAGACATGGGTGGGGGCCTGCTGGCAGGTGCCCCACATTGCTGGGGGGTGGGGGTGCTGGGAGACATGGGTGGGGGCCTGGTGAAGGCTGCCCCTGGTGGCTGGTGGGTGGGGGTGGTGGGAGACATGGGTGAGGGACTGGTGGAGGGTACCCCTGCACTGCTGGGGGGGGTGGGAGACATGGGTGGGGGCCTGGTGGTGGGTGCCCCTGGTGGCTGGGGTGCAGGGAGACATGCGTTGGTGGGCAGTAGTGCAAGTTGACATGTGGGTTGGCTGGGGGTCATGGCCATGGTGGATGGGGTGCCTGCAGGACATGTGCAGGGTAGCCCCCTGTGGTGTGAGCCACCTGCAGGGGCCGTGGAGGGTGTAGAGCACCACGAAATACACGTACCCTGATGAAATCGCGTGTGGAACTTCCCGCGCACCCCTGAAATACACGTGCCCTGCTGATGTCGCGTGTGAAACTTCCCCCGCACCCCGAAATACACGTCCCATGATGAAATCGTTTGTGGAAATTCCCGCGCACCCCTGAAATACACGTACCCTGCTGCAATCGCGTGTGGCACTTCCCGCGCACCCCTGAGATACGCGTACCGTGCTCGCACGGGCCCAATCGCGTGTGGAAATTCCCACGCACCCCTGAAATACACGTACCCTGCTGAAATTGCGTGTGGCACTTCCCGCGCACCCCTGAGATACGCGTACCCTGCTCGCACGGGCCCAATTGCGTGTGGAAATTCCTGCGCACCCCTGAAATACATGTACCCTGCTGAAATTGCGTGTGAAACTTGCCCCGCACCCCGAAATACACGTACCCTGCTGAAATCGCGTGTGGCACTTCCCGCGCACCCCTGAGATACGCGTAACCTGCTCGCACGGGCCCAATCGCGTGTGGAAATTCCCGCGCACCCCTGAAATACACGTACCCTGCTGAAATCGCGTGTGAAACTTGCCCCGCACCCCGAAATACACATACCCTGCTGAAATCGCGTGTGGCACTTCCCGCCCCCCCTGAGATACGCGTACCCTGCGGAAATTGCGTGTGGAACTTCCTGCGCACCCCTGAAATGCACGTACCCTGCTCGCACGGGGCCAATCGCGTGAGGTACTTCCCGCGCACCCCAGTGATACATGTAGCCCGCTTGCCGTGCTGGTACAGGTTTAGCGCAGCCCTTTGCGCTGGATTGGGTATATTGATGGCTTTTCCCTGCGCGAGAGGCGTTCTTGGGGGCGTAACTGGCGCTGCTGCAGGGTCGCTGCGCCACTCTGCGCCACGGCTGGTTTTGGTGGCTGGAATCCATGAATACGCTGTGCGCGGAAATGGATTTTAGCGCACGCGGCTGGCGCAGGGATTCGCACGCGCACACTGTGCGCCAGCCGCGTGCGCCACTTGTGCGCTGAATTCTATGAATTACTCCCAAAGAGTTCTAAAACAATTAACCTTTATGTTATGTTAGAAATCATATGCCGCGCACGTTCACCCATAGGGTATTTGGGCACTAGGACATACACAGCAGACAGAGTGAACTGTAACTTAGAATAGCAACGTTTTAAGAGAAAGTCGAGCAACAGGCAGGTCATTCCACAATTTGCCTGCAGAGATTGAAAAAGCAAAGCAGCCTATCCTAGATAGGCCAAATTTACAAATGACAACTAAACAAGCATTACCAGAGCGTCCGCCGAGGGATGTAAGGTAGAAATGTATCCTGAAGATAATCAATCCCCTGGCGATAGTAGACCCGGTGGACCAAACACAAGGATTTCAAGTTAATCCTTTCAGCCACCGGGAGCCAGTGTACAGATTGGAGCACAGGGCATATGTGAGAGCCGTATGGAGTGGAGGTAGCCACATCAGCAGCCAGGTTCTGTAAAAGCTGTAACCGATGTATGAGCCCAATAGGTGGAGCCAGGAAAAGGCCATTACAGTAATCAATGTGGCTAGTAACTACCGAAGCGATCACCAAAGGCTGCAGATTGCAGATAGAAACAGCAGCACCTTACGGAGCACTTTGAAAAGGAAGTGCCCCATTTTACAGACTGAACTCACCTGTTGGGTCATCAAAAGCAAAGCAGAAAGATGGACTCCCTGCTTCTTAACTGCCATCACTGGAATAGGTAGATCACCCAAAGCAGAGGGCCAGAAAGAAGAAGCCCAAAGAGTTAGATCCAGGGGAGAACCCAACACCAGAATCTCCGTCTTGTTCCACTTCAGTTGAAGCCGGTTGCTATTCGTCCAGCCCCTCACAGCCACCACACACTCACACAAGCACAACACCTCTGCTTGGTCAAGATCTAATCGAACCAAGATCTGGGTGTCGTCGGCTTAGGAATAGCACGGGAATCCGCAAGAGCAGATGAGAAACCAGTGGTTGCACATAGATGTTAAAGATGGTGCCTTGAGGGGAAACCACAAGGAGGACACGACAAGACAATGAGTGAGAAGGAGAGAGGAAAGGTGGAAGAGAGAGTGATTGTGAAGCAGAGAGGAAACATGAAAACCAAGCCAGGACAGAATCATAGAGGCCCGCCGAGGCCATGTGTAGTGCAGGATGGCGTGGTCGACAGTGTTTAATGCCGCATCCAGATCTAACAGTATCAAGGCTCCTACTCCACCCCGGTCAATCAGTATGGCCAGATCATCAACTACAGATACCAGGACACTCTCTGTTTCATGTCACGGCCGGAAACCCAACTGGAAGGGGTCAAAGAAAAAAGAAGTTTTAATAAAAGGGGAGCGAAGCGGTGACACCAAAGATTCTAACAGCTTCATGAAAAATGGAAGTAGAGAAATAGGACGAAAGTTAGTCAAGACAGAAACATCCAGTGCCTTTTTTGTAAAGAAGAGCCTCAACAATAGCCTGTTTAAGTTCTTTTGGGATGAAACCTGACTGACAAGAAACATTAACTGCCTTAGTGACCCAGGTAATCATAGCAGGCATGATAACCTTGAGTAGATCAAGAGGAACAGGGTCATAGGGGGCAGCAGAATTGAGATGGCTAACTGCCCTATCTACTGCCTCTATAGAACACTCTCGGAAATTAGACCATTAGCGTGAGACCAGAGTCCCTTTCACCCCTAAAGTAATATTAGCAAAACTCTGATCATTAATGCAAATAAGATTGCGTATGTCCACCATTTTTGTGACAAAGAACTCAGACAAAGAGTCACAAAGAGTTTGAGTAGGCACCACTATGGGTGTAAAAGGATTCGAAAGAGGATAATGACTTGACCACAGAGAACAATACTCTGGACTGGTTCAAAGCCGACTCAGCTCTATGTGTAAAAAAGGTCTGCTTAGCAGCCTGAATGGCTGCATGATAATCACGAGTAAGCCATTGATAGACCAGCCTCTCCATAGGAACATCTGACAACCACCACTTATGTTCGGATTTCCTTAGTCCTGATGAACTAATTTGAGCTTGCCTGAGAACCATGGTGTTGAGGGACATTTCCTCGGCTGAGTAAGCTTCGGGGGGCAACTAGGATGGCCACATCTCACAGTGGATGAGATCAAAAATAGAGATGCACCAGAGAGGAGATCTAATATTACATGGAGGTCAAGCCAACGGAAAGGCCAAAAAATTAATTCAAAGGACATCATTCAACCATATATACAAGGAAAGAGGCTCCCCCAGCTGCACAACAGATCATCACACATAGAACAAACAATTAATTTGTAATATTAAAATAAATATAATATTACAAATTAATTGTTTGTTCTATGTGTGATGATCTGTTGTGCAGCTGGGGGAGCCTCTTTCCTTGTATATATGGTTGAATGATGTCCTTTGAATGAATTTTTTGGCCTTTCCGTTGGCTTGACCTCCATGTAATATTATTCGTTGCTTCCCTCCAGCCAGCGAAGTAGGGGAAACCCATCGTTTGTTTTGCTGCCAGAGAGGAGATCTGACACCTCTCATTATTCAGAGACAACATAAAGGTGCAATTTGCCTAGAGCCAATTGCGCTTCATAACGACAGCTGGGCTAGATTTGGACATAAGCCATGCACACTGCACCATAAATGGTATACGACAGTGATCAGACCACAGCATTTGCCTGCCCAACAACAATGATAGATTGTGCAGAGCAAATAAGATCTAAAATGCCGTCCAACAACTGAGTTGGTTCGTGTACAAGTTGGTGGAGGCCAAGATCTATTAGAGATTCAAAAACCTGGGCCAGCACCGGAGCCTGAATGATATTACATCTCATATTGAAATCCCCCAATATCACCAAATTAGAGATCTTAACTTGAACGGACAACGCTAGCTCAACAAAAGGGTTAAAAAAATCTGAAGAAGAACCTGGGGCTGATACATAAGAAAGTCTATTGAAATGGAGGTGGAAGCAGCACAATGCAGTAAAGGAGCTTCCAATTTTAAATTATCAGATAAAGGAATCATGGAAAATAACAAGATGGTTTGAAAAATAATGTTTACCCACCACCAGGGTGGAGGGCTACCCGATCAAGATTGAATACACTCTACCCATTTGGGAGTTCCTGCATAAGAGAAGGTGCAGTGCTGTCTGATAACCATGTCTCTGTAAGACACACAACATCTGGGGAATGCTGCCGTAAACACTTGTGAATGGTTGTTGCATGCACAACAAGGTTTAGCGTGTTTAATAAAAATTTTACTAAAAGTAGACTTAACGGCAGTGCTGCGAGCATCACTGACGGGGGACAGTATATTGAAATTCTCAGGGAACACTGTACCAGAAGGTGACTAGTTAACTATAATTTCTCGGGTAAGCATGATTAAAATAACATTCCTGTTTGGTCCGTCCTTAGCACAGAGAGCCTAACATTACAGCAACTTCGGCACAACCGGCTCTCTCTCACTGTGCACGACTGCTGTGCTGTCTGCATGCAGTATCACTAAATTGACACATTGTATTACCAAAGCCAGTTCTGACTCACTGTCAATAGGCAGTGGGAACAGACTGCCACCAGAAACTGAATGCGTGTAAGAAAGGAAAAAAAAAAAACAGTAGTGACCGCGCACAGGCCTCAGTATACTTTTAGTCCAGGCACCCTGCACCAGAACAGCCTGCATTCAAGGAACAAAAAAGTGAAATAAATCAAATGTAACACTAATAAAAGTAAGAATAAGAATAATATATAATCGCTAAAAACTTAGCGTGATTGTAGGTAGGAGGCGCTCAGTCACACGCCATGGCACAGTTGTTAGCCCAGTGCGTAAAAGGAGATAATAACATTATTCAAAGTAAAATAATGAATAAATAAAATTAAAATGAAGAAAACACAGAGGCCAACACCGTACCGTGCAAATCTGCAGTTGTCCCAGTGTGTGAAGCCTAAAGCTCCACAATAGCCAATCCTGTCTCACTGCCAAAAATTAGCGAGAACAGACTGCCCCATTAACTGAATGTGTGTGAGAATGGAAAAAAGACCAGTTGACCGAGCATGGGCCTCGGTGTCCTTTGAGTCCAGGCACCCTCCGCCAGAACAATCTGGCATTAAAGGAACAAAAAAGTGAAATAAATCAAATGTAATACTAATAAAAGTAATAAGACGAATAAAATATAATCGCCAAAAATGTAGCCTGATTGCGGTTAGAAGGTGCCCAGTCACATGTCACGGGCCAGGTGTCAGTCAGGTGCCTAAAAGGAGTAAATTACGGAATTAATTAAAATAAAGAAAACACAGAGGCCAGCAGCTGTACCGTACATGTTTCTCTTTCTGTAGGCAGACTACTTTACAGCTCCAATTAAAACATTAACTCTCAAAAACTGTTCTTAAAAAACACTTACAGCCAGTTAAAAAGAATATTTGATGGTAATGCTTGAATAAACCAAGCTAAAACACTTCCAATTAAAATGTTTTTTGGCAGGTAGGGGAGTGTACTGTGCAGCAATTCCTATAATGATTACCATAGCCATAAGCAATCAATCGGTAGAGAAATAATCAATCAACATATAGTACTTAAGTATCCCTTTTCATATGCCATGTATCCCTATGGCTACTCTAATACAACAGGTTTATCTTACAGATGTCTCTAAGCAAACTCCAACTAAAATTCCTTCTCTCAAAACAAAACCACCCCTTCCTATGCAAACATATTATACATCCTTCCCTTTTACATACGGCCACCAGAACATTTTATTTACTGTTTTGTTAATGATTTCAGCTACCATAATAAATGCCATGCAAAGTTTTACTACTTGCACCCGTTCACAAGTCTCACATGTACCAACTACCTATCTTTTACTGTACAGACAAAAAAGAGATTACCAAAGAAACCGACAAAAGAAAGAAACTCTTCCATTTCTACAAAGCAAGTATATTAATGTACCAAATATGTCACCATAATTCTAATAGCATAAATATACTGTCTATTAAACTAGGAAATCATTTGTTTTGTTTACTATACAGTATTGTATTAGACACTTACTCATTGCATTTCTGCCATCACACTCTTTTCTACTACAGCACAACATTACTCCTTATTCAATAGCACCACCACTCCCTTATTTACTAATGTCACCACGTTCTCATTGCATTTCTGAATATGACACACATCAACACATACACACTCTTTCTCATCCCTCTACAATTACACCCACAGAACAGTCATCCCTGTACAATAACTAATTCTGTTCCAGCAATCACACTGTTTTCCATCACAACACAACATTCATCTTATTGAATAACACCACCTCTCCCGTATTCACTAACACCACCACTGTGTACCACATGCCACTACAAACATGTTATCACACATTCCCCATCACACAAACATACTTATTCCACAAAACACTTCCCAATTGTAATATAACATTTACCCAAAACCCTGCAGTTCTACAACCTCTCACTCTACAAAGCTTTCCTACCACACCTCTCATATAGACATCCCTCTGCCTTGTGTCACTCCCACGACAACATTCTTCCTTATCCCAGTACTGAACATTATTCTACATCTTCTTTCCTACAATACTCTTTCTCTCAAATACTTTCACCAGCAACAATTCATTAATTATTTTTTATATTTCACCATCCTCAGACCATTACTCAAATCAAATGATTTTCAATGATCTCCACGTCCCTCTACCTGATACCACTACACCACAAATCAACACATTAATTCTCTACAAAAATGTTACTACATACCATGTGTTATATATACATTACTCTTCTAACTCATGTTATCCAACTATAATATACATTATCCAACATTCGTCTTTCTCTTTCTGTGAAAAGAGAAAAATAATATGAGGCCGGGAAACCCAAAGGAAACACACCAAACACTGGTTACAAAGGAACATACAAAGTACTTTATTTTAAGGTCAAGCAATGACAAAGTCAATGAGAAATAAGATAGCTATCGGCCCTCAGTACAACACAACAAACTTCAACGGGGTTGGATGTATTCAGTGAGAGACTGTACATTGGGACAATCAGGCTTTTATACATTTCTCCAGCCTGTTGTCCAACCCCTTCGCGGATTAACCATTCCATTAATGTATTACTGGTCTAGGGTCTCTGCCAGGTCAATCTTCTAATATATACATCAGTATGCGCACAGATCCGTTCCATCGATACAGGTAATACATTTACACACAGGTCAACAGAAGGACAAGGTCTCAGTTCACAACCCTAACAAGTGGCCTGGTGGCAAGTTATACATTAGCTATACGGAGGTCATGTCGACCAGATTCTGTTCGGAATGGCATCGTCCACCATTTTGATGTACAGGGTGACTTTTACACAGCAAGAGAACCTAAAATGGCGATTTGATTCAAGATGGCGGCCTACATCAATTTCTAAGGTCAAGACCTTGCCATAGAGAGTTATTCGCGCACAGTTTTAAGCAACTTGTCGTAGGCCAGTATATATACAATCGTTCACAATAGGAGGCATAATTTAATATCCAGTTTGACAAACCCTCCTTTTGGCCTCTGCCAAGTGCTAAGACTACTTCTGATCTCCTTGCAAGTAACTCCATATGTCATCGTCCATACACCCTGAATCACCGTCAGAGATATCTATGGCCATCAGGTTGTTCACTAAGATCTCTTTTAACACATACTCCTTGGAAGTTTTATCCGGGGCATATACTTTTTGTCCTATCGTACCTATCGCCTGAGCACAACATCCCCCTAGCATCGAACATATGCTAGGCAGACATTGGATACAACAACAAAGGAATAACAGAACTCCCAAAATGATCAACAAAATGGAAAGTACCTTCCAACCCCAAGATCGCAAGAAATCCCAAAACCAAGCACTAAGATTCCAGTTCCCCTCGGGAACATGCACTTCTGAGCTAAGGACATGCAGATTCTGAATTGCTTTGAAAATGGTTGGGGAGAGGTCTGGTGCGAAAACACAGCAAGCGGTCCCCACTAATTTACATACTCACCACGTTCAGCCAAAATGACATCTAATGCCATCCGGTTCTGGAGTGCTACTAATCTTATCGCTTTCTGTTCTAATGTCATGTTATAGAGTATATCTGTGGTCCGGTTGATGGTTCTCTCGCTAGTCTCCTGATGTCTTCGGAATTTGCTATCTGCCCCCAAAATGGCACAACTGATTTCACTATATCTCCCATCACTTGTGCGGGGGTATCACCATTCTCGTCCCATCGTAGACGAGCCTTTGAACTTCCAAAGTGCTTGCTATGAATACCCCAGGGAACAGGATCCCTAAATAACAGGTTCCCTGCCAATCCCTGGGCAACCATGGAAATGCTACATTACCGCAAACGAAATAGACAGGTTCGCCTACATACAAAGGTCTGTTTTCCCCAGTCAAATTTGCAACGTTGGCACAGCCTTTAAAATCTCCCATTAGCCGGGTACCATTCCTCTGTATGCAGAAAGAAACTGAATCGGGGCTATGGTTAACAGAGTAAGAAGGAGGCACGGCATCCTTATTGCCTATCGGAGCCATTTTAAAGGAAACCAAAGATTGGAAAAGACGAGATAGTCTATCAGAAGGCCTAATTGAAGCAACGTTGAGTTTACTCCTATTTGTGAAAAGCGAGCATCCCAGGGGAGTCAGAA
The DNA here is from genome assembly GCF_040938575.1 of Ambystoma mexicanum. Taxonomy (NCBI): domain Eukaryota; kingdom Metazoa; phylum Chordata; class Amphibia; order Caudata; family Ambystomatidae; genus Ambystoma; species Ambystoma mexicanum. The sequence goes on from NC_090941.1 coordinate 192,499,054, forward strand.
CACGTTTTTCAAAATTATTCAAATTGGTTCCATCAAAATTCCCTGAGATGCTATCATTCCATCGGCCAAAGAACAGTGCTCTAAGAGAGGCATAGCAAGCAGTCGTCAAAGGTAAGGGATGAATATACCAACCTACCCCCTTATCCCCATGTTGCGGTAAATGCAAGCAGACCCAACAATTGGTTTTGTTAAAAATGGCATGTGTTGAATTCATAATCAACATCATAGTATTATTGTGATACTTCTGTCTATGCTGAGAATCCTTGGGTGACAGAGTATGCAAAGGTACAAAAGGAGTAAAAACAGTAGGTACAATTTCAGTTGGCAAAAGAGGCTCTAGAGGATAAATCTCCTTGACGTACCAGAATCCTAAAGCAGTTACTATAAAAACCCCAATTATTATCATCAAAACACAGCAATACGTTTTCGGGGCCCAGGCACATTGTTCATTGTCCAAGTTGGTCACCCCCTTATTTACAAGTCCAATACGGGCAGTAGCGGTGGCAGCCATCGTAGTCTTCGGATGGAAACCCCAATGTTCATTGCTGGCAACCCCCCGATCGCGCGGCTTCTTAGTCCTTCCCCAACCCTATCCAACAGAGCCCTCTTTCTCAAAATTTGGGCAAAAGCAAGCCATTGATGATCCTTTCCTTCTTTTGAATGCACAGTTGAACCATGCCGTAGGTCTATTTTCTCCGCCGAAGATTATATCTGGTGGTTCCCGGTACTGTTTGATCCGGAAATAAGGTAACGTCACTCCCTGAGGGAAGCAACGAATCAGAGGCAACAGAAGTTGCAGAATTCGGAGCAATCGTTTCCGGAAATGACTTTTCCAAAGAGTGTGGAGACAAAATGGACAGTTCCCCAAGCCCCACGGGCTCAGACAGATTCTCCGACTCTCTCACAGTGCTATTTGCTGCTTCAGGATCATTGATTGCAGCGTTAGTGAGGGGTTCTGTTTCTTCTGTAGCTTGCAGCGTTGGGTGAGGAAGTTTCTTGACATGCGTCGGATGTATCCAGTTCTTCTTTCCAGCCACCCGCACTGCCGTTTGGGTGACCAACAAGACCTGGAATGGTCCCCGCCAGCGAGGCGCGAGGCAAGAAGACCGCTCGTATGCTCTCACCAGGACCCAGCTTCCAGGCCGGATGTTGTGACCTGGGCCCTCATAGCGTACAGGTAAAACTGATCGTACCTGATGATAAATGAAATACAGATTTTTAGTCAACTGGTTACATTAGTCTGAAAGCAATACATTCTCAACACTTCTCAGTGCTTTAGGTTTCGGAAGACCCCAAATATTGGCAGGCCTCCCCATCACCACCTCAAATGGAGAGAGCCCAGTCTTAGTTTGAGGGGTAGTGCTCATGGCTACTAACACGATCTGTAAGGCGTCCGGCCATTTTAGTTTGGTACAGGCACACGTCTTACCGAGTTTGTTCTTTAGGATACCGTTATGTCTCTCTACCAACCCGGCACTTTTAGGATGTCTAGCCGAATGAAATCGCTTATCAATATGTAGTGCCGTACATATCTGTAAAATTACAGCAGCTACAAAATGTGGACCATTGTCCAACCAAATGACTCTTGGCAACCCAAACCGCGGGAAGTACTCTTTTATCATAATTTTCGCAGTGGTCATGGCTGTAGCATCTTTGACAGGGAAAGCCTCAACCCATTTACTAAAGGCACAAATGACCACAAGGACATATTTTAAGCTATTGCACCGCTCCATCTCAATGAAATCAAAATGAATCACTTCAAACGGGACAGAAGGAGGCCCAAAGCTACCCCTTGGAGTTACCGTCCCCTTCCCCACATTGTGCTGTAGGCAAATCATGCAATTTTGGACATAATGCTGAGCAATTTTCGAAATCTTATCATTTACCCAGACTTTCTCTAACATTTTCGTAGTCTGTTGAGCACACACATATGTGTGGGACCGTGTGCCATAGTGACCATCATGACTATGTAGGCATTAGGAAGTAACCATTTCCCTTCAACTGTGTCCACCCAACACCCGTCATCATCTAATTTCCCCAAGCCTTCAGCCCATTTCTTAGATTCTTCCATTGTGGCATTAGCTTGGATATCCCACACAGACCCAATATCCTCGTCCATTACATAGACATCCCTAGTTTCTCTTAGAGCATACATTTCTGTGCGAAGATCTGTGGCAGTTTGTCTGGCTATCTGATCAGCGAAAGCATTCCCTTTTCCTACATCGTCTGATCTTTCGATGCGCTGCGCATTTTATGATCGCTAACTGACTAGGGAGCACAAGCGCCGAGTGCAATTGTACTATCAGGGGGCCATGCTGAATCTTGGTCCCATGTGAAGTTAGAAACCCTCTCTCTGACCAAAGTCTCCCAAAGTTGTGATCCACCCCAAAAGCATACTGACTGTCAGTATATATATTCACTGTTAGCCCTTCGGAAAGCTCACAAACTCGGGTTCATGCTATAATCTCTGCGGCCTGCGCAGAGTTATGAGTAATTCGCTTGGTCTCTACAACCGTGCTTAATGTAGTGACTGCATAAGCAGCTGTGGATGTACCATCCGGAAGTTTGAAACAGGAGCCATCACAAAATAGCTCCCCTTGCGCATTAGCCAAAGGAGTGTCCTTAAGATCAATTCTGCCCTTCGTTTCTTGTTCAGTAGTATACAGGCAGTCATGCGACTCATCATCACCGCAAACAGTATTTTGCGGGAAAGGTAGGTGTTCAGCCGGATTAAGAACACAACGCCTCCTAATTTGTATGTGGGGAGCAAATAAAATCAATTCATATCTCGTCAATCGTGCGGAAGTGAGGTGTTGCGTTTGAGTTTTGTTCAATAGAACATCTAGAGAGTGAGGCACCATCAGGGTTAGATCATGGCCTAGGACCATTCCCTCACTCTGTTTTACAGAAGCGGCAGCAGCAGCGACAGCTCGCAAACATCTTGGCAAAGAACATGCGACAGGATCAAGGGCGGAAGAGTAGTAACCGCACGGCCTATTCTTCCCTCCGTGTTCCTGCGTTAATACAGCCAAAGCACATCCATCACATTCATGCACAAACAACACAAAGGCCTTGTTATAATTTGGTGTACCCAAAACCGGTGCAGAGCATAATGCAGTCTTGAGAAGCTCAAATGATTGTTGATGTTCCGATTTCCATGGCAATGGCGAAGAAATGCCCTTCTTTGTCAAAGCCAACATCGGTTTTATCACTAGTGAAAAGTTCGGGATCCATAACCTACAGTAAGAAGCCATACCTATTAAGGCTCTGACTTCCTTCTGTGTACTTGGGACAGACATGCCAGAAATGTGTTTTATTCTTTCAGGTGTCAATCTTCTTCCCTCCTTTGACAGGAGGTATCCTAAATAAGCGACCTCCTGGCAACAATATTGAAACTTTTTAAGCGAAGCTTTGTGACCATGCTTAGCTAGATGGGTGAGCAACAATACAGTGCCCTCTTTACGAGAGCTCTCAGAATCTGCTGCTAAAAGCAAGTTGTCAACGTACTGAAGCAGCGTACAAGTAGGGGGTAATTCAAGAGTATCAAGCTGTTCTTTCAAGGCCCTACTATAAATGCTAGGACTCTCAGTGTAACCTTGAGGTGCACGAGTAAATGTGAACGAGCGTCCCCCTAAGGTGAACGCGAACAAATATCTACTGTCCTTGTGTATAGGAATATTGAAGAAAGCATTCTTCAGGTCCACAACACTAAAGTAAGTAGCCGTAACTGTAATCATAGTTAATATCGTCGTCACATCAGGCACAATTGGAAATTGTGGAGTGACAACTCTATTGATGGCACGCAAATCAATTATAAAACGAAACGGAATAGCATTATCGCCTTTTTTGTACATGGGTATGATCTGACTATTCCACAAACTTCCTGTAATCTCCTCAATCACCCCACGATGCACAAAATCGGAAACAATGCTCTTCAAAGCTCGCTCACCTTCAACCGAGATATTATACTGCGGAATATGTGGCAGCTTAATACCATGTTTCAAGATTATTCTAACAGGCTCAATCTGTAGAACACCGACATCATTGTCGTCAGCCTCCCACAAACACTCCGGGACATTACTAAATTCTGGTGGCAAATGTCTAGTCATAAATTGTGAAACAGAAAACTGCTGTGGTGAAATCGTCAAACGCACTCAATCAGATGAACAATGAATTACCGCATTTAATTCCTTCAACAGATTCAACCCCACCAAATTCTCTACACAATTCGAAGTCAAAAGAAATGGGCAATGGTCCGTAAAGGCACCCAAAGAAATAGGTACCGGCGAAGAAACCGGACAAATGACTGGTGTGCCAGAAAACCCTACGGAGACATTGGTTTGCCCTGACAGTGGAATGTTTGGAACCCGGGAATGATCAATGGAGCACTTCTGTGCTCCAGTGTCTATCAAGAACTGATGTTTCCTATTTCCCACTACCATTTCAACGTAGGGACCTTTCTGACTAACGGGAATAGGTGTAGGTTCCAAACCCTGCTCCGGGCAATCCTAACGAAACAGAATATCATCAGAAGGAAGCTCCTCAGAGAGGTAAGCAGCAGAAGGGTGATCGAATATGTTTCTAGTGTCCACACTCAAAGTCTGATTGTCCTGTTAAAAAGGTTGCTGAGGATCCTGCGAGAACTGACCTCTACCAGGGCCCCCCACCCCGGGGCGACCTCTGGGTCGTCTACCCATACTCCCAAATGTGTTATTCAACCTCTGTCGAAGGACGGGGCATTGTGCACGCCAATGACCCTCCTGGCGACAATCGGCACACTGGTTAATGTTCACAGGACCCAAGGGCACATTCCCTTGTGGAACATACTGACCTCTAATCTGCGAACTACCCCCTCTGGGGCCTCTAACAATTTGTTGTAACAATACTTTAGTCTTTAAGTCTCCTTTTCTCTTTTCTACTCTATCTTTTTCATTATTGACACGGTTCTCGTAGTACTGAGCCATGTGCAGTATTTCTGATTGGGATTTCGCCTGCCAAGCGCTCTCGAAAGACATAATCTGTGACTGGATGTCAGGCAGCAATCCACGCACAAATTTGTCCACAAATAACCTCTACCCAGATTCTGTGCCTAAATCCTGTCCACTGAAGTCCGAGAATACTTGTTCGAACCGATTAAAGAACTCTGTGGCACCCTCAGATTTTCCTTGGACACAGGCCGTAAGCTTGTTCCAAATAATTCTTTTTTCGGGAAATAGTTTTTAATTTCGCAATGATTCTGTCAGGCAAAGTGAGTATCACCTGAGGCGGTCTCTCATCAGCTGGCCTTTCCCCGTCAAGCCTAGTTATATTAACCTACATATCTCCCAACCCAGGTGCATCATCTATTGTTCTAACCTGCTTCCACAAATCTACGGGCAGGAGTACAGGGAATAACAAGTCAATATCGCCTAGGGTGAACACTGAGGACTGCAAGACGGACTCTATCTCTTTATAGAATCCTGTCGTATTTTTCCTAATGTCGGGAATAGATTGCCTAATAGTGTTCACTTCCTGTCGCGAAAACGGGACATGAACAAACTGTGATACATAATGTGCAGGAATGTCCACAGCAGCTATACCTGCTGCAGCATTAGCGGCAATCTCAACTTTTGGGACAAATGTCGGAGGTACCTCTCTCTTAGGCAACTGAGATATAGGCAACTCCATACGCTTACTAAGCAACAGAGCTAAGTCGAGCGCTAAAGTAGTCGAAGAAGTGTCAAGTGAAAAAGCGCTCTTATAATTACCCAGTAACTGTGGGACAACTAACCTTCTTCCTCACACATTCATCCTGTAGGTACTCTACCATTACCTGAATCACCTTCCTCTGCATTTCTAGCGTATATTGACTATATGTGTCATATACCTCAAACAGAGTTATCGATAAATCCGAAATCCATCTAATCGCATCTCTTGTACAAATTTGTGCTTGCTCAGATGCCCATTTACAACACGGAAGAAATCGTTTCTGTACATACATACTCTCTTCTTCGTCATCCTCATTCCGTAACTTCTCCAACTCTCTCCTATACTCAAACAACCTCTCGACATGCTCATGTACTTTCTCCACAGTATCTCTTGATAGTGCTAAAGTATTCAGATCCCTCAGCCCTTGTGGGAGATCCACATTATTTAATTTACCCCACATTATGCATAAATGAATCCCTAAACCTTCAATAAAAACATTTTTCTCAGGAAAATTATCCATATTAAACAGTGTGGAAAAAACATTAGCTCGATCATCTCTCTCCATACAATGCTTAGCCCATGCAAACAAATCCCGCTTCTTATCTGTAGGGACAGTATTACGAGTAACAACCTTCGACCCCGCACCCCGATCAACTATAGTTGGTACAGAATCACTCGGGAGTGGAGGTGCAGGCAGATTCAATGGAGGTGTTATTACTGGTGCAATGGGAAGAGGTAGTAGAGCAGGCGGAGGAACAACAGCCGGAAGAATAGGAGCAACAGGTTGAGTAGGGAGAGCAGGAATAACAGCAGGAAGAGGCAAAGCAACAGGAAGAGGATCATACGGAGGTGGTGCAGAGGCACCAGGCCTTCGCTCATTTAACAATTTGTCGAGAAACTCATCAGAAACATGAAGGTCTTTAGAAGGATAGATTTTCTGAATACCGAGTGAGAAAGCCCTATCCATATTCCTAACTGACTCAGACTGTTTGTCCTGATCATATAACAACGCCTTTTCAGCGTTCGTTTTATGACGGCGCGCATGTTTTTCCCTACTCTTAAGCTGCTGCAACTCTTCTTTTTTCCAATTCTGTAGAACATCAAATGCTGTGGGTCTGGCCTTTTTTTTTAACAAGACCGACTCTAAGTATTCAATACGAGGGATCTCAAAACTACCATTGATTGGCCACTGCAGTTCGGAGGCATGTCTGGTTTGTCTGTGCCAAATATCATTAAATACTACACTTCCAATGCCATGTTTACAATACATAGTAAACGCCCGCGACCCCTCCTGTGGTGCCGGGTGGCTAAATTCCAAAGATTGACGATCACGGCGGAATAATGCCCTAAAGCAGCTAGACAATTTCCCAGGCATTTCTCAAAAACTTGGTGTTACCTGGTCAATAATTGTGTCTGCAGATAGAATGCGCCAAATTCAAATTGTCAGGGTTAAATTAAGAGTCGGGTCACGACTCACCTGACCAAACCTAAGGAGGACCGTACGGTTTATCAAAGAATTTACCTAACAAATTTTACCTTGTGTTTGGTGATTTTCGGCAAATCTGCCCGCCTCAAAAGCGGACCCTCGTCAAGATGCCGTCTCAGACCGCACGGCTATCGTCCAAGGAACGGATCGTGCAGCACTGTAGAGGTGTCACGTCTCGTTCAGTCGGGCCCGTAGTATCACACCGTCCGATCCCGGTCCGATAGCATGCGTCAACCTTCAATGGTCCGGCATCAATCTTGAGGGTCCCTATTCAGGCGCCAACAGTGAAAAGAGAAAAATAATATGAGGCCGTGAAACCCAAAGGAAACACACCAAACACCGGTTACAAAGGAACATACAAAGTACTTTATTTTAAGGTCAAGCAATGACAAAGTCAATGACAAATCAGATAGCTATCGGCCCTCAGTACAACACAACACAACGAACTTCAACGGGGTTCGATGTATTCAGTGAGAGACTGTACATTGGGACATTCAGGCTTTTATACATTTCTCCAGCCTGTTGTCCAACCCCTTCGCGGGTTAACCCTTCCATGAATGTATTACTGGTCTAGGGTCTCTGCCAGGTCAATCTTCTAATATATACATCAGTATGCGCATAGATCAGTTCCATCGATACAGGTAATACATTTACACACAGGTCAACAGAAGGACAAGGTCTCAGTTCACGACCCCAACAAGTAGCCTGTAGGCAAGTTATACATTAGCTATACGGAGGTCATGTCGACCAGATTCTGTTCGGAATGGCATCGTCCACCATTTTGATGTACAGGGTGACTTTTACACAGCTAGAGAACCTAAAATGGCGGTTTGATTCAAGATGGCGGCCTACATCAATTTCTACGGTCAAGACCTTGCCGTAGAGAGTTATTCGCGTACAGTTTTAAGCAACTTGGCGTAGGCCAATATACATACAATCGTTCACAATAGGAGGCATAATTTAATATCCAGTTTGACATTTCCAGTACCCAGCATTCATCTATATAGTCATATTTGCAACACACTCCCTCATATAACTTAAACCAATGCATACCTTCCTCCATTCCCCCTTTCTCATACCATTACTAAAACCACATTGTTTTAATTACCTTCACCTCCGTCTTCCTCATACCAGATGTTGACCACCTCTACAAATATTTCACTCCACATATCCCACTACCTATTTATTTTATTTATTTATTACATTTGTTATACGCCCAGACCCTGAGGTATCACGGCGTAGTTACAGTTTGGTTGAAACATTTTTACAATTAAACAGTAGGCAATCAAAACAAATACAGGCGAAGTTTCATCAACGAGGAGGAGGAAAGACAATTTATGGGCAGATAAGGCAACTTAGTATGGTAGAGGTCTAGTTTGGATATACTTGGTGTGTTAAAATTGGTTAAATACCCAGGTTTTTAGTGATTTTTTAAATTGCTGGAAGGATTCTTCATTCTTGATGTTTATGGGGAGAGTGTTCCAGTGTCTAGGGGCCAGGACTTTGAAGCTACTGCCCCCAGCTCTCAAGCTTATGTAGCATGGGATTTCCAAGAGTGAATTTTTGCTAGGGTTCTAGTGGAAGATTTTGTGACTGTATTATTAATGTATTTCGGGGCTTTGTTGGTGATGCATTTCTGTGTAATGCATAAGGTTTTGAATATGATTCCTCCCTTAATGGGTAGCCAGTGGTTTTCTCTCCTGATGTGGGAGATGTGGTCAGTCTTTTTTATGCCAGGTGCTGCACGTAGTGCTTTGTTCTGCATAAATTGGAGTTTGGCAAGGTTGGTATTGGATGTGCTTAGAAGGAGTATGTTGCAGAAGTCCAATTTTGAAAGTATGAGGGCTCTTGCTAGGGTGACACAATTTTTAGGAGTGAGGAATTTACGACTTAGGGCAATAAGCTGAGCCGTGTAGGAGGTGGATGAGGAGAGGGCGTTTATTTGTTTTGTCATAGTTAGATTGGCGTATAGGTAAACCCCAAAGGATGTATTGGGCGGTTAAGTGAAGAAAACCGCCTTATTTTTACACTAAAATGTTGTGTTCTATGCAAATAAATCATATATTTGTATTGAGCAGTATGTGCTTTTAGCAATGGTTTCTGGCTGCATATATGTGTGAGTGCGTTTCCCTTCTAAAACTAGCAATGTAGCTACTAGTGCCTCGGCTAATTAAAAGCCGCTCCCTCAAGGGGTATCTGTCTGTAGCTGAGTTGCCTTGCTTACTATCGTCGTGTTATACTGATAACATTACAAAGTGTATTTGATGTCAACTTCATAGAAATAGCATCTTACCATGCTTCAAGTCCATTCTATGATGTGTGTTGGCTCTTCCAGTTCGGGAGCCCGGCGCCATAGTTACAATTGTATTGTTCGGTTACCTAGGTAACCGAACGTGTTGCTGCCATGTTGCCAGCGCAACGCGTCAAGCTGGCCGTAGTGCTTTTTCATTTGTGCTTGCTATGTTGATCTATAGCCATCTTTGAGCGGAATACGAGTACACGTAAATGCAATTATTTGTGTCGCTTAATTTAATCAACCTTGGAATTACTTGGATTGTGAAAACAGACCAGCAATATAATATGAAACTCCCGGTGCGATTTAAATGAATTACAAATCGGACCCTCCTTGTTAAAGGTGAAGGTTGCCAATTAAGACAGCCTCCACTCCCCTTGTTTTCTGTCGGTTCTAAGTGAGAAAGCTAGTAGTTCTTTGACTGGGCTTAAATGAGTACCAGCTGGCAGAAATTGTAGTAATACTTACATCCAGTTCCATAATCGGATATGTACGTGTGCACCATGTGTGCAAATTGGCTAAAAAATGTGCTGATTGGACAGGGAGATGGCGAGTAAAATATAAACGTTACAGTTGGAATCTGCTTCTTTTACAAATGCATTATTTCAGTTGTTATATTCTGAATGTAACATATATAACAAGCTATATATAGCTGATACTTTCAAAGGAAACAGATCATCTCATTGTCTGAGTTCAACCCTGTCACAGTAGTATTAAAAAAACAAATGGTTCTTGCTTTCGCTTGTCGTAGTCTCGAAAGTCTCTTATAGCTTGAGGAATTTGTTGCAATCCAATGAATCCCATTGCTGTTTTTTCTTCCATTTGGTGATGTGTCTGCCAATGGTAAGCTAAAGGAAACCTTTGGTCCTGGCACCCAATTGTTGCCATGGGCTCCCGAATCCTTGTGCGGAGCTCTCTCTTGGTGCGACCAATGTATAATTTGTGGCATATGCAAATGATTGTGTATACCACAAATTTGGTTCTGCAATTTATTTCCTGCTTAATCTTAACAGTTAGTCCATTCATATCTTGAAATTCCTTTGTTGCACATGTGCATATTTACACATAGTTTATATACCGCTTGTTCGTAATCGAATGTGATCAGCTTCCAACCAAGTCTTGTTTCTTTTATCTTTCATGTCTGGCAGTAATGATGGGCTCACAATCTTTCTCAAAGTATCCGCTCGTTTGAATATTATTGTAGGTTTTGTATCTATATAGTTAGTGATATGTTCATCCAATCTAAGGAGATACCAATGTTTTTGCAGGACTTTGCGCAGGACATGGTGGTTCTGGCTGTATTTGGTGATGAATCTCACTGCCATTATTTTGGTTGCACTCTCCTGTCTATGCAAGCAGGTGTCTGATTGCTTCTTGCCCTTTGTGACATTGTAGGCTCTCTCTATGTTAGTTTTGATGTATCCATGTTGTTTGAGTCTGGTTCTCAGAAGACTGCATTCGTTCTCAAATTTGTAATTTTTGTGGCAGTTGCGTATTGCTCACGTGTACTCCCCAATTGGGATGTTGGCTATAGTTGGCTTGAAATGGCAGCTTTTGGCATGCAATGTGGAATTGACTTCTGTTTCCTTTCTGTAAGTCCATGAATCCAACTTATGACCTTCTGCATGAATCGTAAGATCTAAAAAATTAATCTGTGTCTTGCTGCATAGACCTGTAAATTCAATTCCGAATCCATTTGTGTATCATCTATCCATGAATCTGTGAAAATCTTTTGTAGTTCCTTCCCAAATGAGAAGGACATTGTCAATGTATCGCGTCCAAAGTTTGACCTTGTTCTTGTAATCTGGGTCCTTGTACACAACATGGTCCTCAAACATACCCATGAATAGGTTGGCCATGGCTGTGGCATATCTGGTGCCCATGACCACTCCCTTGGTTTGTTGGTATATGCAATTGTTGAATGTGAAAATATTGTGGTTCAGTGTTAATTGTAACATCTCCTTGATCATCTGTACTTGCTGGTAATATGACGCTGAGTCTTCCTTGAAAGCGTAATCTATTGTGGTGATTGCCCATTTGTACTGGATGGACATATATAGGGCCTTGACATCTAAGGTGGCTAGTTGGTAAGTTTCTTGCCATTTGATTGTTCTGAGAATGTTGATGGCGCTCGTTGTATCTCTTATATATAATTTGACCTTACTGGCTCTTGGTCTGAGAATGTTATCTAAATATTGTGAGATAATCTCCATTGCCCATCTGATTCCATTGAGTATTGGGCGTCCTTCGGGGATTAGATCATATTTGTTATGTATCGTGGGTAAAAAATACATGGTTGGTGTGATAGGTTCCTTATTCATTAAGTAGGCTCTTCCTCCATCTGCTACCCCTCTGCCACCTCCAACGGGTGTACCACACTCCTGTACCACTCCTCCGAAAACCTTCGTAAGTGCCAACCTGCTCCATTTAGATACCCTCAACTCTTGCTCTGCCGTCAAATACTCCTCTGACATCTGTCACCTCCTTAGACATCCTCGCTCTCACTGAGACATAGTTCAATGCCAGCTCTGTTACGAGTTTTGACACTCTCCCCCTGAGGGCTACAAGATCCTCTCTAAACCCAGGTCTAACCGGCCCAGGGACGGAGGTGCTCTGATTTTCCCTGAGTGGGTCCCTGCTACTATCATACTCACTCAGGCCTACTCTTCTTTTGAAAGCCTTGCCTGCAGGCTTGGTGTCTCTTTCTGATTCTGGCCACCATCTACAGGCCGCCTGTCCAGGTCTCCCACTTCCTCTCTGACCTCACCTCTTCTCTCCTTGCCTCCTACTTCAAACTTGTCCTCCTCAGAGACTTAAACATCTAACTTGATTCCGCTGATGCATCCTCAAGGCTCTTCCCCAGCCTCAGTGACTCTCTTTCCCTCTCCATTCTTCCCTCCAGTCCGACGCACTCAGCCTGACACACCTTGGATGCTCTCATCTCTTCAGACTTCCCCATCTCCAACCCTCTCATCTTTCTCCTGGAGAGGAATCGCCATTGTCATTGTAGCAGTCCAAACCAACAAATATCTGTACCTGTGGCTTTTGTTGTGTGCAGTGTGCCAGCGCTGGGAGTTTCCTCGAACTCGCGCTATCTGTTCGGCCGCTCGCTTCCTGGAGGAGGCGGAGCTTCGGGCCGATCACGTGATCGCTCACGTGACTTCAGACGGGCACAAAAGCACTCTCAGTGTACCCTCGCGGCGTTAAGCCCCGCAGGGTAAAGCCCGGAGTCTGACTGTTAAGCAGCTGTTAGGCGCGGAGGCGCTCAAGACAGGTAATTCTTAATTCCTCATCTTCCTTGGCTCGGGGGGATTTCATTAAACTCCACTATCACTAATCTAGAAAGAAAGTTAGCAAATGAGACTCCGAAGCTCACCTCCACTGGAAGAGATGGTTGATCAAGAAGGTTCATACCTCGGGGGGGAGGGCAGTACAACTCCTGATATTTTACCTCCTTCTCTACCAGGAATATCTCACCAACCCACTCAGTCTAGCCAAAACATTACCCAAGCGGTTTGCCATCTGGCCCCTGAAGTACATGTGTCTCCTCCACTTATTCAGGAAGGGTGGAAAAGAGGACTGGAGTACACTTTAACGACAAAAAAAATACAAAGTAGGATTAATGACCACTTTGTACGAAAAAGAAATAAAAGTACCAACGATCTAGCAGACTTAAGGGTCATAGCTGGCCAGACTACCAGTACAATTCAGGAGAGTGATGTCATTCCTCCAACACTTATGGCTACCGACTGTGTTTATCAAACTGAACCATTACTGTTTAAAAATGGCCCAGCTTCAGCAGTTTTACAGGATGAACTTGAATTACAGGAAGTGCCCCCTACAACTAGTGAGAACACGCTTACCGCACTGAGCTTTGTTTTGAACTCTCTGGTCTCTGTATTCGAACTTTTGAAATCAGAGGTTCAAACACAAGCAGGCATTTTATTAGAACGTGCAAATGAAGTATCAAAGAATGAGTCAACAACAACAGCACTCAATAATATCATGAATACGATTTTGATCCCAACAATAAAAGATTTACAAATTGAGGGAGTAAAACAAGGCTTGGATCTCACTCAAATATACTCCTTGCTGAAAGAAGAAGCTAAGAACAATCTCACAACTCAAGAACTCATAAGAAACCTATCTACGGAAACTCGAGACATCACAATTAAGAATCATCCGCAGACAGAAGAGGATCCTGTGGACTGCTTTGATGATCCTCCATTATCAAACTCAGTTCTAGAAGAATTTCGAAGACTAGCGAACGTTGAAATAGAGCCTATAGTAGAGATTTTGGAGAGCCCAAATAAAAACACAGCTGTAAACGTCCAAGATTCCCCTCAAATTGAAGTTAATTTAGATCTGGTTATGTCACGTCATCTCAAAAGAAGAAGAAAAAATAAGCAGAAAGAGAGGTTATCAATTGACCCTCATCGCCATTCACAATTTGAGAAAACTAAAAAAAAACCAAAAAAACAAAAAAAGAGATCCTCAAATAAATCGGAAACAAATGCTTTCTTTAAAAAACTATCACTGAATGAAGAAAAGACCTCAGCTCCAGAAGTTGATGTATCTCCAGTTGCCGGCCCCTCTCAGAATAAAAACCAAAAGCCCTCAAGACCCATCAAAAGAAGAAAGGGCCTAAATGGAAACTTAGTGATTCCCGTAAAATTAAGGAAAGCCCATAGCGACACAACGCTTCAAACCATAAACACGGGCATGCAAACTGAGCCAATGAATCCTGCGAACGGAGCGTTTAATAACTCAGAAACAACCATGCCTAAATTGAAAATTAAGATAGCCCCCATTTTCTTAAAAAAGGGTACTAAAAAAACTGTGACCAGCAGCACGGCACTTCAAACAAGTGCAAGTAACATCAGATTGGTGCCCATCTTCCTAAAAACCATTTCAAAACCTGCGGTAGTAACCCCAATGGCCTCTCCCCTTGAGCTCCAACCGACTAATGACAATGTTCCAACAGGGTCTCTGGCCCATGAAGTAGACTGCCGGAACGGATTGGGAAAATCAAGAAACCAAGAGCTCTATCTACAAACCGGCTCAACGGAAGAGGAGGAAGATGGCCCTCACCACACTCCCATAGAGTGGGAGACAGAGCAGGAAATAGCTGACTTCTCAATTCCAAGGATTTGGTTAAGACTGGAAAGACTACTCGGGTATACGTCCCTCTGCAGATCAGTTCTTTTAGCAGAAATCAGAAAAAACTATAAGTTGTTTCTTTTTTCATCAGAAGACATCGAATATGTCAAATTCCCAGCTGTTAATGACAATTTTTTTGTGGAGGTCGGCCTCACCTCAAGAAGAGCCTTCCAGGCATTAATTGGGAACAAAATTGAACTAGCAAGAGCAGGCCTGTTGGTATTTGAGCAGGAGCAGGAAGATGGATTCAGAAATCACACCAGTACATATAGAAACAGAGAGGATTCTCTAAGACTGAGAGGACCAGTCGGTCCACCGAGTGAACATTCAAGGACCCCTAATTCTGGCCCCAAACTAAGCGAGAATCTAATTATGAAATTACCTGAGATTATATCACAGGTCCTTCTGAATCTCGGCGAGGAGCAAATGAGCCTTTAAGCAAAATAGCCTCGGTCTCGTCTCCTGGAACACAAGAGGCTCTACTTTTCTAAAAAAAAAGCTACTAAAAAATAAACTACTAAAAGAATTTGATATTCTATTATTCCAGGAGACTTGGCTAGTAAACCCCATAGAGATAAAGGGGTTTACAGTTATAAGTCTTGGGGCCTCACAAAAATCTAAAGGGAGACCGGCGGGCGGACTTCTAATGGTCCTCAAAAACTCGAGTATTCAACAAGTCTTCCCTCTCTGTAATAACGTCGCAGGCATTCAGGCCTGCAAAGTAGAGCTGGACTCAGACAACTTAAGAGTCACTCTAGTCCTCATTAATATATACTGGAATCCAGCCACTAAAAAAGCTGCAAGATTTTTTGGAACTCCTACAGACCATTTTAATAGCAGCGAAGACCAACTTCCAGGGAGTACACATTATAGTAGCAGGTGATTTTAATGCAGACAATATCACCCTAAACAACAGCCGAAAGGGCAAACTATGGTGGGACTTTTTTTCCTCCTGGGACCTCGAAATGATCATTAAGCAAAATGGGGACAATGAAATAGAAAATCATACTTGGCGCCGGGGCTCTTCGAAATCCACATTAGATTATATTTTTGTAACACCAGGTCTCGCATCTTACTGCCCGACCCTAACCCTTAATTGGGAAGGAGGCAGTGACCACGCAAGCCTAGAACTTCGATTCTCGGCTTGACAGAGAGACATTAAATTACCATGTCCGCAGGATTTAGTTGGACTCAAGGGCAAACTGAGAGTGGTAAAATATAAATTTGGTGGGGAAAAATTAAATCAACTTTTAGAAGCAATTCCAGGACCGTTATGGACTGAGGAATTTCATCCCGAAAATTTCGGGAATTTCGTATGGTCAATTTGTCCACCACAGGTGACGAAAGCTGGAGGAAAACAAACACATTTTCATCATTATGATGAGGAAGTACACAAGCAAAAAAGGTCTCTTCATCATCTTATTCGTACTCTAAAAAAAAGGGGGGGAGGAGACCAACGAGAAACCTTACAAAAAATCAGGAAAGCCAAACAATCTTATAGAAACTGGTCTCGCAATCACAAACATCAAATACAGCAAGAAGATGGGGAAAAGATGCTCCATTTGCTTAATGCCAACAACTGCAGAAGCTTTTGGGCCGCACTAAACCAACTGGAGACAGGCCACAATAGCTCTCTCTGCAACCTAGTTCCAGAGCAATCCTGGATTGACTGTCTGACCAAGAACTTTGAACATCCAGGTTCCAGAGATTTCACTGGACCTTCAGTAACCTGGTCATTATCATTTACTCAACAAGACATTTTCGACCTTATTCTTTCAGCATCCACATCAAAGGCAGCAGGACCGAATGGTCTAACCTATCAGGTTTTAAAAAATCACCCTACAATGTGGGCAAAGCTGCTATTCCATCTTTTTCGGGAAATCATAAAGACTGGTTCTTATCCCCCGTCTTGGAAGAATGCACTTATTATTCCATTCTTTAAGGGGGGCGACAGACTCAAACCTGCTAGCTATCGACCAATGGCCCTCCTCGACATTGATAGCAAATTGTTCATGCGACTTCTCCTGAAAGATCTCACTCACTGGGTTGATACCAACGAAATTCTGTCCCGGCACCAAACGGGTTTCAGGAAAGGCCTATCCACCAGCTCAAATGGCCTTATCCTGAACCTTCTCAGTGAAGGCTCCAATGAGAAGAATGGCTCCCCACTTTTCGGTGCATGGGTAGATTTATCCAAAGCATTTGATTTGGTGGACAGGGCTCACCTCTGGCGGAAATTGCAAAAATGGGGGATTCCAGCACCCCTTTTGGCCATGCTCATAGAGCTTCACAGGAATACCACCATCAGGGTAAGACTGGATGACGCCGGCAATTTATCAGAGGCTATAGAGGCTTTCAAGGGAGTCCGGCAGGGCTGTCTAGGTGCTCCGTTGTTTTTCAATCTTTTTCTAGCAGACCTGGGGAATTTCCTTGAATCGGCCTCTATGATAGCACCTAGAATAAATGGGAGAAGCATACACTGGCTGGCCTATGCAGACGATATTGTCCTGCTGGATGGCTCGGCCCGGGGGCTGCAACAGCTCCTTCTCAAACTAAGTGACTATGTCAAGCTCAATGGTCTTATAATTAACCACTCGAAATCTAGAATCCTGGTATTCAAACATCCGAGAAAAAACCTTCCCTCCAGGAAATGGATTCTCAATGAAACGGAAATCCCCAGAGTTGAAGAGCTCACTTACCTGGGCTACGAAATTTTTGCATCTCCATCTATGAGTAAGATGCTACCAATTATTTTTGGCAAGACCTCTAAAATCATGGCCCAGATGAAGAATCTGATGGGGAGATTCTGCAAATTCTCACTATCGCCGCTTCTCAAATTCTATATTGGTAAAGCTGTACCAGTCCTTCTGTACGGCTTAGAAGTGAAACCTATGCTTTGGAATTACAATTGGAGCAAAACTGAGGGTCGGCTATGGAGAGCAGTATTAAACTTGCCTACATGTACACCTCTTAGTAGCCTGCGATATGAACTGGGTCTGATCTCCCTAGGCTGTAGAGCAGATTGGAAGCTATTGTCGCTATATCGCGATATCATCACTGCTAAGTCCTCGACTCTCCTTTTTGATGTAATGGGACATCATAAAAAGGCCAAATCAAAACAACTTCTTGCCCTGGAAAGAAAAGTGGGGGACATTTTACTCAGGCTGAACTCAACATTAGAACTTTTGATCGTCAATCCTCTGAAGATAAAAAAACAACTCGAAATATATGATTGGATTTGTACGATTGAAGGAGTTAGGCTCTTAAACCCACCGAACCTCTTCATGATAGTGGAGAGAAAAGTAGGCACATTACCACGTTACCTCCAAAAATTCCCTGACAAGAGCATTCGAAACAACTTCCTCAGACTTAGACTAAATCTGGCTCATACCGGAGAAATTTTGGTTAAAAGACAACAGGGTGACAAAACCATAAAGCTCTGCAGGTTTTGCGACCCACCGAACCTACAAACATTGAGAGATCTGTTGCTAGAGTGCGAGGGGACTTGGACTATAAGACGTCAGCTGCTTGGAAGATTCGTCGCTAGAGAAGAGTCCTTATTACAAGACTCCTTCTGGGACAGACTAATTTCCGGTCAGGAAGTTATGCTCACCACGGCAATAGTAAAGGTTCTAGAAAACTGCTCGATACTCACAAAGTATAGTTGAAGTACCGAATAATGGGTGAACATTTCTCGTTCGATCTGTAAGACTTTGGTTGTTTCTAAAGTTCTTATTGCTCTTTTTATATTTTGTAAAGGTTTTCTTAGGAAAGCCATAAACAAATAAATAATAAAAAAAAAAATTACTCCTTTCTCCTGGTCTGAACATTTCCTTCTACCTTGACCTCCTGGATCCCCTGGCTAAGCCCCGCCTGCACTGCCAGCCTCCTTCTCCATCATTCGACCTATGAAGCAAGTGTCAGTTGCCGCTTTTGCTGCCACCTTCACTCCTCCTCCTACTCTTACCATTGACACAGCCCTTACTAACCTTCAACTCTCTATCACCACCACTCTGGACATCCTTGCCCCTGTCATGAGGTTATGCATGCAACCTCTCTTATAAACCTTCTGCCAACCCTTCCTGTCTGGCAAACTACTGCCCTATCTCCATCAACCCCTTCCTGGGCAAGCTCTTGGAGAAGCTGGCCCTCTTCCAGCATATCCACCACACTGAATCTGTTGGTTGTCTCCACGACCAGGAATCCGGCTTCAGAGCTGCCAGAGGCACAGAACTGCTCTGCTGAACACCCGTGAAGACCTGCTCTCTAATCTCGATTCCAGCTCTCCTTGCATTCACATCCTTCTTGACATTTCCTCTGTCTTTGATATGGTCAATCACGGCACCCTGATACTCCAGCTCACTTGATCTCCACCTTCTCTCCTAACTTTCAGAGTTGTGCGAATGACATGTAGCTCTCTTTCAAGCTTCCCTCCTGCGCCTCCTCCTCTTCCTCTCTCATTCCTGACTACCTGTATGCTATTCAGACATCATGCTTTGCTAACAATCTCTGCCTTAATTCCAGTAAGACAGAGAGCCTTTTCATTGGGACCCATGTTCCCTCCTTCTCTCCCACACTCTGGCCACCCTCCATGGACTCCCTCCTTTAGCCCCCCTCCTGTGAGGAAAAAAAAACGTAGGTGTTATCTTCCACTCCTCTCTCCTTCTTTCCTCACATCAGGGACCTTGCCAAGAAAGCCTACTTTCAGCTGCACCTTCTCAGAGGCATTCTCTCTTTCCTCACCTTCCCCCAGAAACTCAATGTCTCCAGAGCTCTCTAGGCTTGACTACTGCAACAGCCTCTTCCTTATACTGCTTAATTCCTACCGCCGCCCCTTAAACTAATATAGAATAGGCCTGCAAGACTTATGCTTGGCCTCAAGCTCAGGGGTTGCATCTCTCCAGCCCTAAAATCACTCCACTGGTTCCCGGTTGCTGCAAGAATCAAGTTCAAGGCCCTCTGCATCATCCACAAGGCTTTCTGCGGCCTGGAACCCGTCTACATCCAACTATCTCTCCCTAAATACCTCCCTGCTGGAGCCCTTCAGTCACAGAGAGTGGGGTAGATGATCTCTCTCTTCCACAGGTGCCTCCCTCTGGAATGGCCTCATTGCCCCTCTCAGACTTCGCCAGATCAACTGAAGTTCTGGAAGCTTCTCAAGACCTTCCTTTACTCTTCTTCCTTCCTCCCATTCCCCTGATAATGTCCTTGTCTGCTTCTTGACTAGCTTCCTGGTTCCTTCTGAATTCTCCAGGGCACCAGCCCCCTGCCCCCACATTCAGTCCACACCTGCACGTGGTCTCCCCGGACACCACCCCTTGCAACCTGCACTTTCCCATTCCCCCTTCACTTGCCTGGCTGGGCCTGCACCATTGTAGCCCTTTCAGCGAAGGTCAAGGTGGCACAGATTAAGTTAGTGATAATAAAGATGTTAGTCGTGGTGCTAAACAATTTTCTGAATCCAGTTTGTTGTGGTGGTAATAATTTACAATCTTCAACCCACTCATTAAGTTTCTTTAGAATACACAAACGGAATATCTTGGATATAACATTAGAGATAATAATCTGTAGTTAAGATCTGAACGGTCCGTTTTCTTAAATATGGGGACCACATTAGCTCTCTGCCAAGATGCTGGAATTGTATCTGAATTATATACATCAATAAAGACATTATAGAGAATAATGGCCCACAGGTCAGGATGTGCTTTCAACAACACATTAGGGATACCATCTGGAGCAGGGGCAATAGAAGCTTTTAAAGCAGTAATGATGTTAAGAAAATCCTGTGTACCAAATGTAAACCAATACTAATTCTTCTTATTATGAGCAAATCTCACAATGATACTTTCTCTCTGTACATTATCACCAGCATCTTCAATATATTATTGTTTACTAATATGCTGTTTCCATGTTTCTTCAGAGATAACATTAATGTTGGCTTTATCACGGTCTTTTTTAAATGTGTTAAAATAATACCAAAATGTACGATTGTCAATGTCAGCAAGAGCTCGAAACACAAATAACCAGTTCCCGTAATGTTCAGATTGTTTGTGCTGCCAGATGCAATTTTTATATCTAGTCAGTATGTTTTGAATAACTTTAGTTCTCAAACATACATCATCACAGATTAATGTCTTTGCTTGTCTCAGCTCCTTTTGATATATCTTTCTTCTATCATTAACCATGATGTTAATGCACCCATTTATTTGGGTGAGTTCTTGTATACCATTTTCCTGTCTGAATGTCATATTACTACCATCATTGTTTTGCTTCTTGACAGGATGATGTTTTGACTATTCTCGGGGTTAGAGGAAAACCGTTCTGACAGAAACCCTCTATCTCTAAACAGGTCCAGTAACTCATAATTCAGTTGCTCAACATTCTTTCCTGTCCAGCATAGTCTAATTTGTGTGTCTTATAATCAACCAATACAAGTATACAATTGTTAGTAAATTGAATTGGAATATTAAGTATACATGATAGTACCACATGGTCACTGACTTTAGTTTTGAAGGTAATATATTCTTTGATCAAGTTAGTCAGTGCCTGAGATACAAATATATATTCTATGCAGGAAAACTGTTTCTAAACCATGTATAAGGTGCATTATAAATTCCTGAGTAAGCATTGGTTTTCCAAGTCAGGAATTAACAACCCCATCCATTCATATATAGATACTAGTCTACATCTCTAGCTTGAACACTAACAGAGTTTTCCTAGGAGATATCCTCAAACGCTTGACATTTGGAGTTGAAGTCACCCATTATCATAAAAACCCGATCCCCAGACCTATTCACCCATTCATTTAAATATTATCTTCATAATCTTGAGGTGACTTGGTGATAGATTTACCTGAAGGATCTTATATATTTATAACAAGCAATTCTGGGATAATTGTAGTATCAAATCCAGATATAACCAGAGCAAGAGAATTTTGAGAACTGAAATGTGGCATGCATTTGTTCACATTGAAGTCAGTGGTCACACAAATCAAAGGCCCTCCTGCAGGTCTGCCAGACTTTTTCTTGACAGCAAATCTTTGTATCAAAGTATGCCCATCAATGTAACAATGGTCCGTGAGCCACGTTTCTTGAATGTAAAATATTTCACAACCTAACAGCATTGACTGACCTTCAGTTGATTTCAAAAGGACTGATGACCTAGTGAGTTCCACGAAATATGTTTAACTTTTCGGGAAATCTCAGGACTAGCAGAATAAGTGGCCATCAGCTTTTATTTTGCAGGATGGCAGAAAGGCATTTTCAATTATCTTGGGTCTCAACAATTTCAAAATGTTTGACTTTTGTATGAAGTTGATCCACCTCGCAAAGGTCCACTTTTTTCATACTCACTTCTATTCCCTCTTCCACATTAATTTCATTTCGGCCATTTGATGTTGACCCAATAGAAGCTTGAGTACAATTCAAGGTGCAAGATCCAACTAAACGTGAATTTTTCGTGTTTTTTTCCCATTGTAATACACAGGTCCAATGTACCAGCTCTAACCTAGCCGCAATTGTTAATTTCTGCATTGCATTTCCTTTGGCATTGGAGACGTTTCTTGTTTCTCCTACGTTTAGTCGCTGCTTCTTCTGTGGATGTAGCAACGGTATAGCTCACGTTGGAGCTGTGGATACTCTTATCACACCCATCCTTTTGCATAATTGTTTACAAGTTCAAGAATGATCAAATCACCTTCAAGATCAACTATATCTATAACAGTTGTTTCAGTTAATTTACTTGGTGCATGTATTCAATTTACTAATTAATTAACCTTGGTGAGTTTAGGCGCTGTTAAATAAAATTACATCCACAATGCGTCCTAACACCGTCGATTGATCTTTCTGTTTTTGAGCAATATTTGAGCAAAGTTCAAGTTGCCCACCCATTTTACTAAAAGGTGGGATATCATCGCCACCTAATGAATTACACTTCAAAGTATAGCAAACATTTAAAAGAGACTGGTTATTATCAATAGTAGAAGTTCTGAAAGAATCATTTACCGGTATTGCACAAAGAGATGATGCTACAACTTGAATAAGCCATTTCCCTGCCTTTATTTAATTCATTGTTTCAGGCAAGAAACAAAGAAGAGATTTTCCTATTTTGGCAAGTACCCACTGCTCCTTTTGTTTTATCCTTGCCAGGTGCCTAAACCACATCTTTAACCACCACAACATTTCCTGCAACATCACATGTAGGTTTAATGACAGTGTATGGCTTAGCACCTTCTTTCCTTGACATACTGCACAGCTGGTTCTTGCACGTGCGAGCCAGCCTATCTTAAGTATCAGTTCCAGTATTTGTAGTAACTTTATGAGTATAAAAGAAGTAACATTTGGAACTGGACATTTCAATTCAATCTGAATCAATAACACATATTAGTACCCGGCGAGGGACAATGAGCATGAAAAAAGCAAGCACATTGGCCCTAGCCCGCCACCTTACCAGAACGACAAGGCTCACAATCACCGCCCCATCTCCGGGTTCCTTCGCCACTGGCCACCATGAAAAGGGAGAAGGGACTACATGTACATAGCAGCCATTTAGTTTGTTTATTTTTGTTTAAATAACATTAAAAATAACATTAAACGGCCACCATGAAAAAGAGAAAAGGGACTATCTATAGTCCCTTCTCCCCATCCCCAGGGGCAATTTCTTTTGCTTTATTTTTTCTCAAGTCGAGAAAAAGTGCAATTAGTTCCCTGGTACAACGTGCTGGGGTACTAATGACAATATGACCCTTGTTAAAGCCCTTGCTTCGCTCAGGCTTATAACTATGGCCCTGGGACAGTACCCGACTGGTCATGCCCCCCACCCCTCCTCAGGTCATATTGCTTGAGTATTGATAAGTGAAAGAAAATTGTTTGGGATGAAACCGCAAAGCAATTAGAATGGACAATGGACGAGTTTGTATCATATTCAGGCAAGCAAGCACTTTCGGAAATCAAAGGATCTTAATGAGTAACTACTAAGTAGTTAAACATGTTATCAAGAGTGTTTATTTCACATTCAATCAAACAAACACTTTAGGCATTCCAAGGACACTAATAAATAATACGGAGGTAGTTAGAACCATGCAGTCAGAGCATTTGTATCTCATTCAAGCTCACAAACGATTGTGAAACTAAATGTCCTTGGTGGATACTACAACAGTAATTATTTTAGGTAGTCAATATTTATTTCACATTTAGGTCAACTAGCAATTTCAGCAATCAGTAGGCAATATTATAATACATATTTCTCACTTCTCACGTTGTTATCAGTGGTCCAATTACCAGTAACAGTCGATCCTCCAATGCCATGGGTGCCTCTGACTGCCTCAGACTGTGTTTGGCTCTGGTGCTTCGCACCAACACTTCACACCAGTTGGTGCTTTTCTAGATCTTTTGAAATCATTGGTATTCCCAGCAAACATGAGCACATCAGTTAACATCTGTTCTCCATTCCTGACACACAAGGACTGCCTCAGACTGTGCTTGGCTTCAGTGCTTTGCATCAGCACTTCGCGCTGATTGGCACTTTTGTAGTTCTGTAGAAATCTTTAAAGATGTATTCCAAACAACCACGAGCACAGCAGTAAATGTCTGCTCTCTGCTCCCGACACACAAGGACTGCCTCAGACTGAGCTTGGCTCTGGTGCTTTGCACCAGCGCTTCATGCCAGTTGGTGCTTTTGTAGATCTTTTGAGATCCTTAAAGGTGTATTCCCAGCAAACACGAGCCCAGCAGTAAACGTCTGCTCTCTGCTCCCAACACACAAGGATTGCCTCAGACTGTGCTTGGCTCCGGTGCTTCACCAAGTCACAATATTGGGAAGACTGAGTCCCAAGGAAGACACATGCTCTTAGGATTGTGAATTGTATTGAAAGTGGAAAGAAACTTTGCAAAAGAAGTCATTTCACTGGGAGTGGATTGCAACACCAGGTGGAAGGAGCTATCCTCTTGATCTACAGATAACTTGATTATTTTTTTTAACTTTTGTGTTGGTAGTGAGAAACCTGGAGAAGGGCTTTGTTCCCTGGAACTGTGAATATTGGCCAATTGAGACTATTGTTTGATGTGTACCTTTTTGTTGGATTTGAACATTTTGTGCACTTTCAAGGCCAGAGACAGTATCCTTTACACTTCAGAGTTAGTAATAGAATGTGGGTGCTAGGATAGGATTTCAGATACAGGACATTTTGCTTTGGACATCTTGACACAGGACAGACCCTTAGTCTAGGTTGGAGTAGGGAAATACTGCTTAAATTAGGGATAGTGAGGCATGTTCCAACCTGTTTATTATTTAATAAAAGTCTATAACCAAATAAATGAGTCCTCTATGTCTGCATCTCATTCCTGGCTCCTCACAGTACCTCGCACCTCAAAAAAGAAAACCTTTACAAAGACAACAAGTACAAACAGAAACTATAGCATATCTACTATAATGCCAGCAAAAAAGAAAATGCAGGGCCATCAAATGAAACAGAGACGAAATGCTCTGGCCTTTTAAAAACAGCAACACACATGGAGTTAATTGCTAAGCACATCTTGCATTCAATCTTCTCTTCCAATTGGGATCAATTGTGGGCACTATTTACCTAAACAGCTCAGACTAGTTGTGTTTACAAATGTTCATCCTACACAAAATGCACTAACAACCTTGACACTATCTACAGTGTCTCAGGAATAGGACAGGAACTGGATTACTGTGCATGAATGGTTACATTCACCAGAAACACACATTGAAAGATCAACAAGAATTTTGAATGTTACTTACTGCAAGTACTAGAAATAAAGAATATCCCTATCAATTAAATCATACACGTGGAAACATGCATACACTCTCTGCAGCCATCTGTCATAGGAGCACATCCCTAATGAATGTTTTGTGTTCGAATCTATACCAAATTGTGATTCAATTCCATTTCAACAGCTTCAGCAAAATGCAAATCATGGCATATTATGTTCTTTATGCAAGTCAAACAATCCATCTAACACACCAATAGATTCAAATGCCCAATATGTAATATTAATGTTTTTAAGATAAAATGCAGATGGCACTAAAAATAACTGTAAACTCACTAACTTTACACTTACACAAGTATATCTTGACAAAGAAACCTTCGCAACAGTAGGCATATTATTCCACACTGGTGCCACAATCACGTTAGGCTACTATACTGCATATGTGAAAAAATAAGTGATTGGTTTGAA
The DNA here is from genome assembly GCF_040938575.1 of Ambystoma mexicanum. Lineage (NCBI taxonomy): Eukaryota > Metazoa > Chordata > Amphibia > Caudata > Ambystomatidae > Ambystoma > Ambystoma mexicanum. Next base: position 192,524,879 of record NC_090941.1, read on the forward strand.
TGTAACAACACTTTCATTACACAAAAACATAGGTTACCCGTAAATCTAACAAATGCATGCTTAATGTTCCACAAATCCTAATATAGTCATTAGATTACATGTAAAATTAACAATTACAATAATATGCCAGTGGGTATCTAACTACTTTAAATATAACTAAAACCAAAAAAATATTCTTTAGTTACAATACACTGAAAACATCATGTCAGATTTATAATTACTTAATACATCCATACAAACACTATACTACATATTACTGTACTACTCAGTTAGAATATGCCAATGGGTGTCTAGCTATTTCACACACAAGAGCAAACACGCGAAACTAATATTCCCTAATATCATTACCCTTAGATCACACTATCAACCATTTAATTTGTTTTATTATTATTATTTTTTTATATTTATAAAGCACACAAAGCGGCCATCAGCATTGTGGTGCTGTTTCAAGCAAGGTTTACTTAGTTACAAGAAACAGAAGGAAAGACAGCTTGGCAAGACAGCCTGTCTGTGGTTTGGCAAGACAGCCTGTCTGTGGTTTGTGGTTACAAGGTACCTAATACCAGACAGGTGATAGTTAACTGTGACATTGTTACAATGGGGGTGCTCTACGGTTCAATGGTTACAGGGGAACCGGAAACAACTAATACCTTCTTGGAACAGATATCTTGGTGAACCTAGGGGTGTAGTGTGGACTAGGTAAAGAGTCTCGTTTTGAGTGCTTTGCGAAAGGAGAGGCGGGAAGTGTCATTCCTTAGGGCATTAGGGAGGGCATTCCATTGTTTTGGAGCTAAGAATGGGAATCTGGAGCCACCCGCTTTGGCCCCTTTGAAGGTGGGGATGTTTAGCTGGTTGGAGTAGCATGATCGTTTGGGTCTGGAGGAGCTGGCTTGAATTACTTTTTCTGAGAGATAAGAGGGGCTGTGTATGAAAGGCAGAGCCAGTGTGCATCGCGCCTAGCATGAAAGATATGCCCCCTCTTGGGAATGTTCAGTACAGCTCTGAATGCATTCTTTTGAATGATTTGAAGTCTGTTGAGCTTTTTAGCTTATGTGCCAGCAAAGAGAACGTGGCAGTAGTCTAGATTTGCCCCAATGGTGGCTCTGGCTATTGAGAGACAGTTCTGAGGAGACAGGTTGGGTTTAACTGCATTGATCAGTTTTGTTGTGAATGATGCCGAGGAGGCAATGGCGCTTACCTGGTGTGTCATGGAGAGTGTGGAATCAGGTACACCAGCAGAGTCTTTACTGAAGGTGAGACAGTGATTTGTGTGTTGTCTATGGTGAAGGCGCTGTATTGTTTATTAAGTGTATTAAGTTTATCCATTTATGTACTCAGTTCAACCACATTACCACTGTACAACTTTCTAAACACACAAAATGTGTCTCTCTTTCATAAATGTAACAGTCAAAGTTTAAAACAATGTAAAGGCCTAAAACAGTAAATGTATAAAATGGTTGTTTTCAATCCACCTTGGATTTTTCTGCAATGACCAAATGATTACTACATGTTAATTCAACAACAGTGTATCAAGCACAAATGTTGTACACAACATAATACATACAATATACTACTTATGAGGGACAAAATAAGTAAATATATGTGTACAACTGTAACTAATTATATTTTTAAAACAACGTTCTATAACTAACTATATTGTCTTTCTTTACAGACAAAGACGCACAGATAACCGCCTTACCATATTGAACTAAGTGCACTATTCTACCCATAACCAGGAGTCAAACTGTTGCTCCCATTAAACCCACAATAAACATATTACTATATGTATGCCCAGTATCCACATCATTGGTTTGACAATGTTGGCATTCATAACAACATTACTGTGCCCAAGCCCAGCGTCAAATGTATTACAATATGTAAGTCCAATAATCACATCATCAATTTCACAATATTCACATCCATTAAATAATTACTGTGGCTATGGCCAGTCTCCAGATTCTGGACACTGGCCATGGCCACAACAATATACTTCAACACTCCTGCCATAAAAACACTACACTGGCTCCCAGTAAAACATTGCATCACCTTCAAAACCATGTGCATAACGCACAGGACAATCAGAGGACAAGGAGCAGAATTCCTTCAGAAGAAAATCACAGTCTACAAACCAAAGAGGCCCCTCCGATACAGCAACAAAATCTGCCTGGAACTAAAACCATACCTTAAGAAAAAACTTTGAGGCACCTCCTTCTACCACTTAGCCGCAAAAACCTGGAACAACATCCCAAAAGAAACACAGAAGATCACCACAAATTCAGAAAATTACTAAAAACCTGGCTCTTCAAGACCACAGACTCAGACTGAAAACCAAAACAGAGAAAAAGGATGACTATACTGGAAAGGATACCGACAGCACCTGAACCGTCAGGGAAGCTCCTGCAGTACCGGGACGGATGACACGAGATAGACTGAAACACATGGAGACAGAGTCATCTACCCCAGACAATCCCACCATCAACCTCACCCCCCCCATTAGTCGCCACCAGGTACCAAAGTGTCAATTGAATCGTCGAGACACTGACAATCACCACACTAGCTGAGTGGTGGATATTGGAGTGGTGGTGCTCTGGGCCAAAGGAGGAAGGGAGGACAGATGGGGTGGTGAGGGAGGCTGGTTGAGGTGGGGGACATATGTGAAAGGGACATGAATGCAAGAGGGGCCCAGATCAGATCAGTGGCGCATCAGGAGAGACTACACAAGCCCAGCACCTCAATTCAGGATAGAGATGCCAACTAACCAGTCTGCACACACCTCCCAAACTCCAAACAAACAACCACAAACCTACAGCACAACAAACCGCACAAACTTCACTGCATTGTAACACAAAAAACAAAAAAACCCACACACAGACTTCCACAACAGTACACGACGACTACCGGCCGCAAACACCCTAGGCCCAGCCAATGGACCCACCGTGCTGAGAACGCCAACAGCACATCAATGCGCTCTTGCATTTTTTCTGCTTTCTCCCACTAACTCAGCCTCCCTTCCTCTTTCAGAGCCGCCAGTGCGCCAGGGGACCACTCCAGTGGTGATAGTGCACAGTACAAATGTCCTTTAACATTAACACTTCCATAGCCACAGAAATATGTATTTTTATTACAAACACAGATACATATTAGTCACACTAACTAGTTTCATTGCATAACCATACAATTAACAATAATCACTGCTGTACAATACCACATCACAACTACAAGTACATGTACGTATCAGTTACGGACAGTGAAAAAGACCTTGTACTTTGGTCAACCCCACAATACTTTTTCAACCATAATAACACTTCCATTATCCCAAACGTTCTCTCTTCAGACACTCTTTCATCCTCAAAATATCCCCAGACGAAGACACTGGTTCACAGATCCAATATGGCGACTGTTACAAAAGTTTTGACGCACATCACGCTTTTGATCAACCAATCAGCAGGTGGTTATTATGTTCACCAATGTTACATGACAAAGCTGATTATCATGGGTATTCACACTAACCTAAACAAATTAGACCATGAATACTCTTCATTCACCATAGATGGTAATGTCATTAAAGTAACCAAGGAAGTAAAAAGCCTTGGCTTTTACCTTGATTCAAACATGTCCTTTGACAAACAAGTGAAATCACTGGCCTCCACTACCGCCTACACCTGCAAGCTCATTAGGGCATGTAAACCCTTCCTCTCAAATGATAGCTGCATGATCTTGGCCATAGCATTAATACTATCGAGATTAGATTATTGTAACACTCTATACAGTGGCGCCAACAAAGCTATCATTCAGAGATTACAAACTCTTCAAAATAATGCCTTAAGATCTGCATTAGGCATTAATAAACAAGAACATATATCCGCTACAAGAAGGCAATATAAATGGCTCTCCACCCACAATAAAATCTTGCTAAAAACTGTTTCCTTGACCCATAAAGCCTTAAATAATGCTGCCCCAAGTTACGTTTCAGATAGGCTAAACAGAAGAATAAGCGCTAGGCCGTCAAGAGCCTTTAATGCTAATTGACTCGTGGTGCCAAGATTCAGACTGACCAAGATTGGCGGTAATAGCTTCCCTGTGAAGGCTGCTAAACTCTGGAATTCCCTGCCACACGAGCTCAGAATAGACCAACCATACCTTCACTTTAGAAAGAACTAGATTAACCTGCTCAATTCCTTTGACCACTAAGTGGCTTTACTTCATCTACATGACTCTAGCTTTCCTTTTAACTATACTGCCCCCCAGGAGCTGAATTGTATATAATTTGTACATTTGCCTATATTTTACTTTGCATTTATACCTGTAATTATATTGTATATCTTGTTGTGATTGTATCGCCATGATCTATCTGTAACATTGTAAGCTTTGCATCTCCCTGTTGTTGCGCCCTGCTACCTTTGGGTTTGGTGCGCATTAGAAATAAATAAACAAACAAACAAACATACATGGCTCCTGGATTGGTAGACACCGAACCAGGAAATTATTTCGTTGACCGGACAGAGATATCACTAATCATAATACCTACTTGTTCACCATTTTAAAAAAATCGACTGGACGGATTAACACAAAATTTGCAAAAGCATGCTTCCGGGACCAGGGCAGTCCTTGCACAAGTTTGGTGCAAATCATTCCAGCAGTTTCGGCTTCAGCTGACCAGCAATTTTTGTTTCCATTCATCTTTATTGGAATTTCAAAGGTTTTGGGACCCCATCCCTATAACTTTTTCCCACCTTCACTAAACTGCACAAAATTCACATAATAATTAAGAGGTGGCTGTATACTATTTTTGCAAAGTTTCATGAGGGATTGTCATATGAAGCCAAAGTCATAAGACACCCAAAACTGCTCTTCCTATTGATTAAGCAACTGAACCATAACTACAGGGTTATTCTGCAGATTGTGTAAATATAGTGCGGTGATTGCGTCACTATAGTTAAGTTGAGTATCAAGTACCATAGGAAATCCGAAAAATGAATTGCTAATAACGTTTGACTCATATGACGGATTTGCCTGACATTTTGCAAACAAAATTATATTCATGGAACAACCAGAATGGAAGATTTGTGAAAGATCCGTTAAAAAATAAAGAAGTTATTAAGAGAACAAAAAAACAGCTTCGGCCTAGTTTCCATTAATTTTCACATAGAGGTAAAAGTCACAGTTTTGCACGAGTGCACAGCTAAAAATTGCTTGATGGAATTGGACCAGGTATGAAACAACTTAGGCACGAATCCTTGACTCGATTTCAAGGGAGAGTCTGGGGTACTGTGTCCAGTAGTTTTTTAAATATTTGACGTAGAACAGGTGCACCCTTTCCCTAAATCTATAGAGATATCTCCCATGGTACTTTGCAGCAGAGAAGCTTTTCAGAAATTAAAAAGCTATCATTTTTTTGGGATCGATGTGAGAGATAACCACGGCTAAACCTGCAGCTACCCGAAAATAAAAAGGCAGAAAACTGTGCTTAGGAGGAGCAAAACAATGCAATGGAATTGGGCTAGAGGTGTGCTCAGGGGGGCACAATCTGAAACTGGGAAGTTTGAGAGGTGTTAAGGACCAAGTTAACACCGACATGTTAAACAGCAGACATGTTTTCTCATAGCAGCAGTTATTTAGAGGGATAACCACTTCTACAAAAGAAAACAAGATCAGGAATGAAAGGGCATCACATCCATAAATAAGGAGTTGGGGACATGGAAGAGGGCTAGGGAGGGAGGCATGAGTTTAGGGAACTGGGGGGAATCTACCAGGAGGAGAGCAGCATCTGTTGAGACACTGGAAGGGAAGGGAAACATTTTTGTCATGGTATTTCCCGATGACCACAGCTATTTATTTGTTTTTATTTATTGTTCATTTGTAAGGCACTTAAACAACAAGAAAATTGTGTTTCAAAGCACCCACAGGGCAACAGGGAGAGAACATGGGAGTAAAATTAGATATAACACTAAGATAGAGGCGGACCTACTAGACCTTGTGAGCACTCGCAAGTGCAGAGAGAGACAAGGGGTAGGGGGAGTAGAGGGTAAGTGCTAGGTGTATCAACGGGAAGTGCTAGGGAGTGAGAAGCTGTAAGTGCCTAGGTGGAGTGGTCAACATCAATAGGTATTTAAATGCAAGGCTGTGGTGGCACAGGCCAGTGGGTGCCAAGGCAAAGTGCAGGGAGGGGCGGAGGCTGACGGCGATTGGGTGTGGGAGGCCAGGACCCAGGAGGACACATAATGGCCCTGGTCACCAATCTTAGCAGCTGTGGGGTTCAGAAGAGGAGGGAGGGAAGAAGGAGGTGAAAAGGAAAGTCTTGAGAAGCTTGCGAAATATGAGGAGATCTGGCTCAAGACAAAGAGGAAGGGATAGGCTGTTCAATAGGAGGAAACCTGCTGAGGAAAGAGATTGGCCACCAGCTGGTTGTTTAGCGAAGTGTTTAACACACAGGGAGTTGGTGCCAGAGGAATGTAATGATCTGGAGGGAGAGTAGTTAGTGAGAGCAAGTTGCAGATATCGTGGTCCCTGGCCTTGTGGATGATGCAGAAGGATTTGAATTTGATCCTTGCAGGAACTGGGAACCGGTGGATAGTTTTTAGCGCTGGAGAGATGTGGTCCGTGGGCTTGATGCCAAGGATATGTTTTGCAACACTATTCTGGATTAGCTGAAGGGGACTGTATTGCGTCTATTTGTCTATAAGGGAAGAAAACAAACATTTATATCTCCCCAGTCCCTTATAAATGATTGGACTCAGACTAGCAGAAGACACACACGCACACCATGTAAGGTTATAAAAAATGGCTCATTATAGGCTGTTTATTAAAGTTGAATAATGAATAATAAACAAATAGAACACTAATACATATAAACATATATTCACAGATGGATAGATTGGAATATAAATGTCATCACAATGATCCATACAGCAGAAGAAAACTTCATCTTGGCCTCCAGACAACACTGCTTAGTCCCTCAGTAGGTAGGCAAAGAGATAGCTATGGTCAACGGGATCTGAAGCGGAGCGTCCTCCCTATCAGTGAGACTGCAACACCTGGGGTTCAACATCCAACAACCACCTTTCCGGGATCTTCGCCTTTATGGGTCATCCCCCCCTCCCTTCCAAACTGTGTTCTGCCCTCGGCTGAAAGGCAGATCACAAGTCGAAGAGACAAAGGGTGGAAAAATCCAGTTGAAAGTGGAAAAACCTAGCGCACCGCTACTTGCATTAATTACCAGACCCCATATCAAACAGCTGCAGCGCACTCCAACTCCCCTTCTGTTTTTGTCCTTCACAGAGCAATACAATTACCATTCTCTATAGTCAGTCCACTTGCAAAATATCTATGTGACCTTGCTCTGTTTGCCCTCTACTTGTTGATTCTGTGAGGCCAGCAGAAGTGCAGACTTTATTACTACAATGGTAGATGAGTGTTAAAAATGGCTGCACATCGACGCCATGTTAATGTGGCTCACATTTTGTACACTAGCATTACAGGGTCGTAGAGAGGAACAGGGTAGATTAAGGAAAAAACTATTGCAGTAGTCTAGCCTAGAGAGAACCAGCGCTCTAGAGACATGGAGATTCTGGGGGGAAGTAATGATAGACAGAATTCCTTTGAGGAGGTTCAGTTGAAAGTGGGATTTCATGGCAGGATCCTGAAAGTGAGGGATGAAGGAGAGAGAGGAGTGGAATATGACTCCAAGGTTTCTGGCTTGAGGTGAAGGAGAAGTGGAGAGCCCATAGAATATGGCCAGAGTGAGGGAGAAAAAGAGGGAGCAGGAGTTCCAATAGGAAGGATCTCAATCTTGCATGCCTTGAGGCTGAGATCATTGGAAGTACCCCAGGACTGGATAGCAGATAGACAGTCAGGGATGATAGATGAAGTGAGAAGAGGATCAGAGTGTCATCTGAATAAGACTGGAAGTTTATGGGTGTGGAAATGAGGTGCCACTTGCCATTGCCTTCAGCCATGCACTTGTTCCTGCAATATGTTGCTTTTGGACCCACTATACATTTATTTTGGACCCACTAGCCATGGCCTTCAGCCCTGGCCAGTGAGCATTCGAGTTCACTGGCCAGGGCCATGTTTCCAGAATAGGGTATCTCACAACGCACTGTAAAATACCACTTTTTTGTATGAATCTAATCTTTTTAATTCTCTCTTAAAAAAATCTTTGTTCCTATAAACACGGTTCTATTAGCAATGAACCATACATAACTCTGGATATTTTGGATATATTAGCAGTTATTTTACATGTGACACACTTTCAAAAATACCCTTGAATAAGAAAAATTAACCTTGAATATGCGAACTCATTCGAGCTCTGAACTTGGTCCTATCCAAATCGGAAATTTCACATGGTGTCCTCTTTCCCTGTCCCCACCTCAAGCATGATGCCTATTCATTCTTTTTCCTCCTCCAAATGGCATTTTCCAACATTTTGTTTTCAGATAACCTTAAATATTACCCTGAATATCCACAAATGTGTCACATCGGAAGAAAAAAAAAGATGGCTGCTTTTTCATTTCTGAAAAGACCCTCTGCTGCAAATCACTATGGGAGATATCTCTATCATTATGGGAGAAGGGTGCACCCCATTTTCTGTGGAATATTTTAAAAAGTACTGGATGCAATAACCTCAAACCCATCCACCCCCCACCCAGAGCTCAAGCCAATACTTTGTGCCAGGTTTGTTGATACCTGGTCCAGTTCCATCCAGTGTTTTTCGCTGCGCATTCTGGCAAAAAATTGGCTACGAGAAAATTAATGGGGACTGGGTGGAAAGTGTGTTTTTTTGTTATCTTAATAACATTTTTATTTAACAGATCTTTCCCAAAATGTCCATCCTTGGGGGGAGTGGGGGGCATACAGTTGTATGTACAAAGGCTCAGGCAAAACCGTCTTACGAATCAAACCTTATTAGCAAATCGTTTTTTAGATTTCCTATGGGACTCGACATGCACCTGAACTATAGTGTGGCGACCGCCGCAATATAATAATGCCATGCTTGGAACATTGTGTCTTGACCATCTTCATGATTATTGATTTATTTGCAGACATCAATATGGCTGTTACTTAAGAAGAACTGTCTCTGCTATTCAATATCCTGAATGTGGCAGATCTGAAAACTGTAATGCAGCCACGGTCCCACTGTTACTCTACTGTTTATGTACTACATATTCAGTAGTTTGTGGTCTCCTTTCTTCCTCTAACACCTCTCCAAAATATTATCACCTAGTAGGCATTCACATGAATTAAATACATCTTTGAGGAGGAGGCCTTGGAATGATGTTCACGAATCATCTGAAGTCCTATGAGGTCAAAGGTGCTTTGCTCTGAAATCACTTGTGAAGAAGGATATTATTGACTTTTTAAAGAGATGTGAAACAAATGTCAAGTTTGATCTTTTATGGCAGCAGGGTCAGTTAAGCGCCATAATATGTATCTAATCCACTTATTTCGGTATTTTTAGCAAATGTTGTTTAGAGTTGAGATGGGGCAAATGCATCATTAATAATGGCCCAGGTAAACATGTTATGCGTATCAATGTGTCAACTTATAGCGCACTTATAGAAATTATTGTATGTTATCTCCTTAGGCAAAATATCCAGATTTCGAATGGTTCAAGCAATATATGCGTTTCATATTATATTTATCTTAACATGGTTTCAAGGTAAATCATTGATAATGTAAATATACAAATATAACAATTTGTTGCAAACTTTTTATTTTCTCTCACATGTGATAATGGTCTATGCTGATTCACAGTTTGTACAACTTTATATATAACCCTTTCACTGACATCAGGACATAAATACGTTTCCTAATATAGTGTTCCAGCTGTCCCGTTAGGATGTTTATGTTCTCTATTGAGGGGTGGGGATTTATGACATCCCCAAATCCAAAGGAACCAGGCCGAAGAATATTGGTAGCTTGATACTCCAGGTCCCCAGTGGATGCAGGAAGTGTAATGGCTATTCAGTGGTTTATCATATGTTCTAATTGTGTCTTCAGATTTACACTCAACACATTATCCCGAATTCATTGGTATTGACTTACCTCCCATGTGTCATTTTACAGGTTTCAGTTGCTCCACAATGTGAGGCTGCTGTTAATATTGAACGATTGTTTAACAATGTCTTTGCTTGAATCAGAATCACGGTTAACTATCATATGCATATTAACTCAAAATAAGAGTGCCATGGGAGGTATGGTAAATGGTTCCAGGGTAGGTTTATTGAACGGGTCGCTCTTTGGGTTCCTTCCATTCAGAGCAAAATGTTATGAATGTGAAATTGAGGCCGTTAAGCTGGGGAAACTTGTATTCAATTCTATATATTGTTATGGCCTTAGTCACAAACTGATTTTGAACATGCAAGGATATGTTGCAATGTGTATGTGAACCAAATCCCTATTTCTGCTTCTTGCCACATAGGTTACCATGTAATGGACACAACCCTTCAAAACCCTTACTCACCTGTATAGTACTCCATGTGTGCCATATCACACATGTTGCCACTTATGGCCACAAATCGCCTAAACAATTACACTGTGAATCTAGACGTAACCTGAGCATATTCAGGCTAGTTGGGCAGTGCTTAGGGATGTTGATATTGCAGCCCATCATTGACAACTTCAGATATGCACTCATTTTCAATGGTGCAAAAGCTGTAGTCGGTCCTCCAACAGAAAAGGCATTCTTTCACAGAAAGTGATCATTCAGAACGTTTGCCACCAAGCTACATTTCTAGGCAGATCAAACCTCCTCCAGAAGATCCCCTAGGCTGTTCACCTCCCAACAAGAAATCGGTTTTAATGTGGGAATTTGGGCAGTATTACTGGTTCCGGAAATACTGACAATACCCTCCACGGGTGTTATGGGACTCCATGAAATGGGGATTTACCGCCGTGGCCGGCACCTAGAATGTCCCAGTAATACCGGGATATCTGGCGCCGGTAACGGTAGGTCAGTTTCTGGGTATCCCACCAGAATTACCAGCGGATACTGGGACACTTATCCCCAGTGGGGGTTGCCCATAAGATTTCTGCATTAGAAGATCTCTAAAACTATTATAAAACTTTAGGATTTGTTCAAAATTAACTGCATATAAATGTCTTGTAGCAGGCATCGAAGAATTGAGGGGCTTACAACCTGCATTTGAATTGTTTAGATTTTTCTACAATTTGAATATATGCAACTGCTACTTTGAAATTTGTTTTATGTATTTCTTTTCTCTTTCTTTTTTTAACTAGAAGACATTTTTCCTCCTTTTCGTCCTTTTCCCCTATTTTGAGCACTGGGTTCTTCTGTTTAATCACGTCTTTATTTATCATTACTTCCTTTTCTGTCTTTTCATATGGGTTATGTGAAACCATATGATTGCCAAATGATGTAATACAAATATTATATTTTCTTTTTTACATATTTTCGATTTGGGTTTATTTCGTTTGATTCAATTTTGATACTGAACATACTGTAATCTTTATTTGCAATTTTTATAGCAGTAAAACAGTATTATTTATACACTGAAAATGTTGGGATATATGTGGTCATTCTTACATGAACCGTGCATTAAAATGGTTTTAACTAGGGGTGTGATTTGATACTATAGAACCCCAGTTATTGCAAGGCACTCCACTAATTTAGCACATTAGGCTAGGTGTCGGGTGCTCTCTCTTTTTTCCTTTTGCAGCATTATTTTGTTATGTTATTTAACACTTATAATGAGGGCCAAATCCTTAAATCTATTTTTTTATTTTCTTTTTTTATTTCCATTATCAAAGCAAATATTTCCAGTGAAAGTGGACATCATTGTTTCTTTGCCCTTTAGTGTTAGATATTTTAGGAAAGATAGCTAACACCATAAAACCTTGGGATCTGTGCAATATAATTGGCCATGATTCAATTAGTGAATGATTAGGGGAAAACCCACTCTTATCTAGCACCTACATAGAATGAATGGTTGACTTTATGAAATAACAGTTTGGCATACAATGGCAAGTGCACAAAATGGAGTTTCTTTTTGCCTTCAACGCCATTAGCTGCATGATATGACTTACCATGTTTGGGCATCCTGAAACAATCCCTGTCTTTTCGGGATCAATCAGACCCTACAACAACCTTTGGAGTATGTTGACAAAACTTTGATGTAGAGCTCCACATTTAAGTATAAGATGGTGATCAGCATGTCTAAGCAGCAAAGATAGAGATATTTGCCTGGTTTTGAGATAGGCAAAATAATGTATTCATCAAAGTGTGCATCAACTCACGGTCCACCATGAAGGAGTTCTGTCATATGACTGACCAGGCTCCAAATCAACAATTTTCATACAAACGGCTATGAATCCATTTGGACTAGTGCATTTCTTTGGTTTGAGCCATTATTTTTCATAAGGTAAACACAAGTCCACTCCTCATAGACATTGCAGCCCATCCGTAACCAGTACTCTTGATTAAGCTTATGAATGAAATCATACAACGAGTCTATTTTCTAGGATGTGGGCTCTTAAGCTGCCCAGCCTACGGATGAAATGCACACATGAGTTCCTTAGGATGCCTTTTATTTGACAGGCTCGCATTCTTTGCTTTTAATTACTATGGTCATAGAGGCATTCCTGTGTCTAAATGGAGGAACTAAGCATGCCATTTATTGGCCCCCTTATAGGTGCTATATTTCTCATTATTCATGCAGAACATGTGGCTTTTGGATTACTATTTAGCTCTTTAAAATCCTTTTCCAATCATACCCATTTTAATTCCTGCAATCCATGTACAATAGTAAACACAAGATTGTTTTGCCACTTGTTACCATTTTACGGGACTCCACAATGTGCTACTAGTGCTTCTGTCCACGTTCATCATAAAAGGTTCCCGTCAGTCTGTCTTTCCTGAATAGCAGCCGTTCCCGAACAGTGAATTCCCGAACTTGTGCAGGCTTGGCCGGACCTAGGAGGGGCAGGGGCAGGCAGGCTGACAAAGTAAGGAGTGTTGCCAAGGGTGAAGTCAGAGGTTGGGTGGAGGGCGAAATCAGGAATAGGCAAAAACGATGGAATAAGATGGGTAGAAGCAGGGGTAGATGGGATGGAGGGAGAAGAGGAGTAGGTCTCGGCAGAATACCTATGGTTGCAGGACTGTCTCCCACTTGAGACAGGTGGGTTGAGTACAGGGCTGGGGAGTGGGGCACCACCAGGGTTGGCAGAGGTATGCCAGCATACAATAAAGGGATCCTGGACAAATCATCTCATATCACTGGCATTACTGTGTTGTGGTCCGTGAAAAAGGTTTGCCTTCTCACGCGATGGTGGCATTGTTTAACCCGTTACCTGATTCATTGTATTATGTAAGCCATTTGAGTGGAAGGGGTTCTGTACAGAAGAGAGTGGAACAAATATTGCAGGCCTCTGGCTAGCATATTTGAGGTCTTCTCATTTGACACAAATTTGTGCAGTTCAAATGTGGTTCTTCACACCATTCATAACAATACACAAGCCTACATTTCCAGTGTTTTAAAGCTTTAAAATACAAAACAGAAACCTTAATGAAAGCATTTAAGATCATATCCGTTAATGTGCTGGTACAGGTATGATTCCCTTGATGATGGGGAGAATGCTTTGAATTTAAAAAGTGTCAAGTTGGGTTATGTGATGTTTGTTCTTTCCAAGACAGTTCTATAAAACTGAATTATTTTAATTCATGAATGTCTAACATTAGCAAATAATTGCACCTTGCTTATGGTAAGAACGGGAAATGAAAGTAGTAGATTGCAGAAATTGCAGATTGGGTTCAAATCCCAGTCAGTTCTTAAACTATGTGTAACCTTGGGCATCACATGCAGTCTCGCATTGCCTAACCTTTCAAAATTGACAGTCCTTAAACCTTTCAAAATTGTCTGTCTTTCAGAGTGATTTCATTCTCAGGGTATGATCATAAAAATAAACTCACTTATGGTTTCACTGGCTATGGTGTTGCTTCTTCTATAATAATGGTGAACATTAATATATATTGCACACCAGACCCGCTTGTTTCTTTGCTCTCTAATGGCAACACCATTTGAAACCTATGTCCCTGTCCTAACCACAGTCCTGGATGCGGACAACTTTCTGGTAGCTTCTAATCTGTATCCCCTGTCTGTGCAAGATCATGTGTACCTTTCTCATTGTTTCCAATCAGTATCCATGCTTTTTAATTTTTGCAATTTGAGAGGTAGTTTATCTGAGTCTAAGCTGGGTTATCTGCACTTTTTTCTTGCTATCTGAATTTTGCATTCATACTACAGCCCATAAACCTTCCTCATGGCTGCTATTGATAAAAAAAAGCTGGAACACAAACACCCTCATTGTGGACTAGTTATGTTGCCCTTGAAATGCTATTTGTTTATTCTGATTAGAGCAAAATATAAAGTGGGTAAGGGGACTGAAAGGGAGTACCCATGCTTATGTTGATGATTGGGATGTAGCATATCAGGTTACATGGCCTGTGATCGCGATGAGAGGGGGCGCAACCAAATATTTTGGATCCCATATTTCTGTGGTTTGATGGTGGGCGGCCCCAAAGGTGTTTGAGCCATGGGCGCTAAACGTGGTTGATATGTCCCAGAATCACAATCTAACACAGCTTTTCCTTTGCAAATTGTGATATTTTAGAGTGGGTAGGTGTGAAAAAGTCCAACTGGCCAAATTAGGGTGCATATAACAAGATACAACCCCTCCACCCTGTCCAGTAATCATCACATATCTGTCTGTAGGGGTGGGTATGTTGATGAAATAACCCAGACCGTATACTTATAAGTATCGGTACATCAGCTGCTGCTTTTTTGCCTGCATCTGATGATGAAATACAGGGGGTGTACTATCCTTTGAAGTATTGGGTGAATCCTTAATTATAGTTTAGTTTCTTGAAAGCAAATTATTTCAGATTGAATGATTCAGTGATACTGCAGTAATATGTCCCTTTTAGCAGTAGAATGAATTCCTTTTGTGATCAGCACAAACAAAACCATTCTTCTTAGCACGTTTGTTTATGTATTTATTTATTATTAATACACATTGGACAAGTTACAATTAAACATTAAAACATTGGTTACAATTACAATGGTCACATAGGTACAATTGCTCTTCTGAAAAGTAATGATAGACTTGGGTGCACCACTAAATATACATGATTTTAAAACCATTAAAACATGAATGTGGTAGCTATGTTTAAAACCATTAAAACATGAAAGTGATAACTAAATGCTTACTGTCAGGGGGATTACTTGGTTGGAACCGGAAACAAGGTATCATGGGCATATCATATAGTAAGATAATCAAACAAAACTCAACTGGTTAGAGATTTAAGAATGTCAAAACATTTCCAATAAAATTTGACAAGATAGTAAATCATATTATGGTCACATCCATTTAAAAACAATGGCCATAGCGATGAGAGATCAGCACAATTGAAACCACTATTATAGGATTTGAGATAGCTAATTCTTATATGTTGCAGACTCTCACAGACAGTCAAGAGATGTTTAATGATTTCAATGGCTTGGGTGCCACATAAGCAACAATAGCCTGAATCACGCTCTATGCCAAGGCGAGCCTCTTGGGTAATCAATACTTCACTTATGTTCAATTTTAATAACAGATACTGGGCCTCATTCTAACTATGCCGGTCCAGTAACAATGGTGCCGTTAAGCCTACCGGCTTCGTTGTTACCGGACTGGCTCATTACGACTGCGGGCGGGTGCTGTCCCGCCCGCCAGGGTCAGACCTGGTGGGTGGAACAGCACCCACCAAAGTGTTTCACGGAAGCAACGGCACCGTTAGTAACAGTGGCGGTGCTTCCGTGCTCCACATCCCCATTGAGTCCTATGTGACTCAAATGGGAATGGGGATTTACAATTACTGGTGCCTGACTTGCTGGAACACCATGGTTGTAATACCCCAGTGTTTCCGGATAGCCAGGCGTGGTTACAGTTGTAAGTCCAGTGGCAACCTGCTGGTTTTACCGGCACCATTACCGCCGGACTTGTGATGAGGCCCACTATCTGGTGACACAATGTAAGAAGGTTTAATCAAACCATTTGATATGTGCGCACAGAACGAAACGCTGTTACTTTTGGAGTACAGGTTGATTATATTTTGTTCCTTACTAAATACGGACAGTCTAGGTTTCAGGCGCACCTTCCGCGGAATAAGTACTGCACCCAACATGCCCCGTTGTGTGAAGTGAAAGCAGTGAGCCTAGTGTCCCCATTGTATTATAGTTGTCTATCTCTAGAAATGCACGTAAAAGGCTCACCATCAATGTGCTGTTATTCAACTTTAAGAGGTTGTCATAGAACATTACGGTTTTCCCTATCAAGTCAGACAAAATACTATCAATTTCAAGTGCTAAGTACAGGTATTCAACAGACAAAGCTTGTGACATGCAGAGCAATTTACGCAATAAAGAACTTTCAACGCATTTTAGTGCAGCGGCATATTGGCGTCCCCATATCTTAATTCCATAAAAAAGAATGGAGCAGACTTTAGTCAGGTACAGAAGGAGAATCGTCTCAATAGAGAGACCTCCTTGTCGGCCGATGAATTGACAAATAGCACGGGCAGCTCTGTTGCATCTAATCTTAGTTTCAATCCAGTGTGTTTCTGACTTTAAAGTGTCTTGTACATAGAGTCCTAGAAATTTGTAGGAGGAAACACACACAAGGTGAAGGCCCTTTCATTTGCAAACAATGTTTCTTCAACGACCTGAAGACGGGGCAATTTCTTTATTTAGCTTTTCTCGATATTCACTGATAATCCATTGGTATCTGCATACTCTCCTAGTGCTGTGATCAGATTTTGTAGACCTTTTGGGGTATGGTCTAACAAAAAGCAGGTAATCAGCATATGCTAACCAACTAGTCAGGTGGTGGCCCATTTTCATGGGGCTGATGTATAGGTTGCTAAATACCACTTCGAGGTCCACCGGGTATAAGTTAAAAAGTGTGATGGCCACAATGCACCCCTGCTTCACGTCACGTTGTGTAGGCATAGAAATAGACAATTTGTCCTATGCATCTAATCTGATCTTTACTGTAGTGTTTGTATATAATAGCATATGCACCTGAAGCAATCCCGTAGGAATGTTCCAATTTCTGCCACTGTTTGTTGCGCAACACTGATTCGTATGCCGCAGAGAAATCAATAAAGGCACTGTAAACTGGCGTTTCTCTGCGCTTCCAAGCGTATTCTACCGATGTTACCAGAATGAGCAAATTGTGTGAGGTATTCACTTTTTTGATGAAGGCCAATTGGTTTGGAGGAAGTATGTTATGCTCAGTGATCCAATAGTTTAGTTCTAAGAGAGGCACTTTAGCAAACAATTTGTCTGGGACGTCTAGCATCCCATAGTTGGTAGTCCTTTTTTAATGTGACTTTCTCGCCATGTTTGAGGAATACAGCCAGATTCACCTATATGAGTAGAAAGAGTAGCTGTAAGGTGTGGGCCCACATCCCCGGAGATGCGTTGACAAGTGCGTTACATTTGACAATACTACATGTGAACTCCCTGTTTCCCACATCCCTGTCAGTTAAGAACATTGACCCTCTTTCCTAGTGAATCCACTCCTTGCACTCCTAGATTAATGTTTTAAAATGCTATAACATCATAAACTCAACATTGTTACATTCACAATGAATTGTAATCTACATTGTTGCCATCCAACTATGTACATAGCAATGGGGGATATCCACAACATGGAAGGGTGACAAGCAGGAGGCTTATTCAAATAAATCTAAACACTTCTGTCAACAACAATCCTCAACTCCCTCACCAGCAGCAATACGAATAGCAACATATTGTATTGTTAAATATGTGAAAATAATTGATGAATAATACATCAATATTAGATAGAAGAAATGTGAGGGACCATACAAACTATCTGACATGCTCATAAAACGTGGCTGCTCATGTTGTTTCATTTATATATTAAGTGTTCCCCTCCATGTTTTCCCCACCCATTGTAAATGCCAAATGAAAGTACCCTGAGGAAAAGTATCTCTGTCACTGCGCTGAGATAAGATAATGTCAATAATAGTTGCTGCTTTCATGAGTACCAAGGCTCTATGGGAGATTCCCTACTAGGTGAATTCTATGCCAAATGAGTATTTATGTATTTAAACATGTATACCATGCTAGTGCTATCCAGAGGATCTGTAATGCATCGACCTTGGAAGGTTTGGAACCGATGGAGTACACCTAACATGAATGCTGGAAGGTTCGTGTTGCGGTCTATGCCTCATCCAAGATGGCAGCCAGTACGTATTTACGCACAACGCACCAGTGCTCCGATGTGTGGTATCAAAGTACTTTTGTATCTTACCAGCGGTGTGTTTCTGAATCTCTCGCTACCTATTATTGCTTTCTGTTGTTTATTCATCTCTCTTCTTCCACTATCTTACACCGAGGTTTACATACTTTTTTTTGGGTAGCTTTCCTTATAACGGTTGGATCCCTGTTAATCGCACTTTGAGGTTTGCTCTTTAACTCCTCAGTCTCTGTATCTTTCCTTTCCTGCTACGTACCTTGTTTACTTTCGCCTTGCCTTCCAGTTTCATTTCATTTCTGATTGTTCCCATTTTTTTTTAACTTACTCTGTTTTCTTCCGCCTGGAGTTTCTTCTTTCGAGTGGCAGTCTATCCTTTCTAAGGTTGCTACTTACCGGTTTGTCGGTTAGCCGTCTTGGCGTTCTTCTTCCATCCGGCCATTATCCTGTGCTCCTGGTGTGCCTATTCTACAAATCCATCACATCTACAGTAGCACACCTTCAGTTCCTTCGGCACCACCGGCTACTTGAAACTGCCTTTTGGACAAGATTTTTCAGTTCTCTCTATGTACTCTTACGGTCCTTATCTTATCCTTGCTTGTGGGAGAACTGCTGTATGGACATACAATACCAGAGTGCATACTACACAGAAGAGAAGACTGGACTCGCTTCTACTCTTCTACCCAACCTGAAGAAGACCATTCACACAGGGTTTTTTCAGCTTACGGCTTTTTCCCTGGAATAGTGGGTTGGCTCCTGGGAGGCTTCTGGGATTTGGTTCCTATCCGGTCACGGTGGCCTCCGGGGAGTCACGCCTGTATTTGCATCAAAGAAGGAGTAAAGAAACCAGAAAGACACAAAGGAAAAAGAAGACCTAACTCCAAGAAGATTCCGCCGGTGATTCAGGTGAGGAGGAGTTGGAAAGGAGGGGAACCAGGGTTGCAAGTTATGAGAGTATACAACACCAAAAGACAAAGAGAATGGCCACTCCAGAACAGGTTCAAGAAATGTGTAACGCCATTCAAGCGCTATGAGTCAATATGCAGAATCTACAGGCTGAAAATCAGTCTCTTCATCAGCAAATAGCTACCCGAGATGAAGGAAGAGGTGAACTACCGCTGATGCCCCTATCCATTAACAAATATGATGGAGACCCTAAGGGAATGAAGGAATTTCTCGACGCTTGTACCGTGTATTTCTCTTTCAGAAGGAGGAATTTTGAGTCAGGAAGATCACGGGTTGGATTCCTGATAGCTAACCTAACGGGTAGTGCATTAAAGTGGGCAACACCTCTAGTTACCTCTGATGATCCTTCGGTAAATGATTACGACTTATTTGTTCGCAATTTCAAGACCAGGTTCGAAAGACCAGAGGTTCAGCACTCTACCCATGAGGCCTTTATGGACTTCAAGCAAGGGTACCAAGATCTACAGACTTATATATCTCACTTCCAAGGTTTGGCAAGCTTAGCAGGATGGCTAGACACTGCGCAGCAGACCATATTTCAAAGAGGTTGCACGAAGATATAAAGGATAAGTTGGCATGGGTCGAAAGACCCGAGACGTTCTCCGATCTGGTGTCCTTGGTACTCCGGATAGAATTCAGGTTTCAATGAGAGACGCCAGGAGAAACGGAAGGGTCGATGACTCCAATGGAACCACCAAACTGGTGCACACCTTAAGGATCATGTTTCTGAAGAGGAACCAATGCAGATAGGTGCAACCAGAAGACCCCTGTCTGCTAATGAGAGAAAATGCAGAAGAGAATACAATTTGTGAATGTTTTGTGGGTCTTCAGAGCATCAGTTGAAAGATTGTACAGAGATTCCATCTTGGAGTTCGGGAAACGTGCAACCCCGAGTCTATGCAAGGGAGACTACGGGGAAGGTGGCACAAACCCTTGCAACACCACTAACACAGGAGAAGACAACCGACTGATGATATTTCAAGTATCATTGACCCCTAGTAATGGAACCTCGATTCCGGTATTAGCCATGTTGGACTGCGGTGCTGCAGGCAACTTTATTGACTCCTCAAGGGCACAAGACAAGGGAATTCCACTCAGGCAGAAGAGGAAGCTGATTCCTCTGGAAGGTGTTGATGGACGTCCATTGTTGTCAGGACCTGTTACTATGGAAACATTACCCTTACAGGTAACCATCAAGGATCATACCGAAGAGATAATCTTTGACACTATCAAGGCTGCTCAATTTCCAGTCATACTTGGCATTTCTTGGTGGAGACTTTACAACCCTTATATTGATTGGAGTGCTAATCGACTGAGTTTCAATTCAGATTTCTGTGGAAGGAATTGCATCAAGGAGCAACTGGTTGAAGTTCCTGCTTACTCTATCAACCAGTCTACTGTTTCTATTTCTGCCATTCCCATGCAGTATCAAGAATACAAAGAGGTTTTTGAAGATGTTGTTCCCAAACTCCTCCCACCTCACCGACATGAGGATTGCAGGATAGACTTAAAGGAGGAAGTCTCACTACCTTTCGGTAGGATGTATCCGGTGACCCAGCGGGAAGGACTGCCTTGAAAGTATATCTGGACTCCAATCTTCAGAACGGTCTGATTCGGAAGTCATGATCCTCCGGAAGTGCATCCGTTTACTTTGTAGCAAAGAAGGGAATGAAAGAACTAGGCCCATGTATAGACTATGGAGAACTAAACAGAATTACTGTCTGGGATCGTTATCTCATGCCCTTGATAAGGGACATTCTTGAAGCTGTTAAGGACTCCAAGATCTTCACTAAGATCGATCTACGCGGAGCATACCACTTACTCAGGATCCATGCAGGCGATGAATGGAAGACCGCCTTCCGAACACCGTTGGGGTTGTTTGAGTATTGTGTGATGCCGTTTGGATTAGTCAACGCCCCATCGGTGTTCCAGTGGTTCATGGGCCACATTTTCGCTGATATGCTAGGAACTCTGTAGTAGTGTACTTAGATGATATTTTGATCTACTCTTCCACTCTAATGACACATCGGAACCTTGTTAAGGAATTACTGCAGAGACTCAATGACAATCGTCTGTATGCTAAGGTCGAGAAGTGTACCTTTGAGGCAGCCAAAGTACCTTACCTCAGCTTTATCTTATCCTCAAATGGAATACGGATGGATCCGGATAAAGTAAAGGCCATTCTCAGGTGGCCAGAACCTTCTTCTCCTAAGGATATTCAAAGATTTCTTTGGTCTGGCTAATTTCTACCGTCGTTTCATTCCTCACTTCTCGGAGATGGTACTTCCTCCGACAATGCTTCTCAAGAAGGGAAGTGTCTTCGACTGGAATCCTACCGCACAATCAGCCTTTTCGGACCTCAAGAGACTGTTTACCACAGCTCCAGTGCTTATTCAACCGGATCAGTCAAAACCCTTTATCGTGGAAGCAGATGCTTCAGGCAGAGCCCTCGGAGCTGTGTTGTTACAAGAGGATAGTGAAGGAGTAGAACATCCCATTGCCTACTATTCGCGTACTCTTACAGTCAGTGAACAAAACTATTCTGTACTTGAGCTAGAACTATTAGTTATGAGAAGAGCATGCGAGGAGTGGAGACATTTATTACAAGGGGCCAGGCATCCATTTCTAATTCGCACTGACCACAGGAATCTGCGGGTTCTTCAGCAGATGGAATGCCGCAACTCCCGTCATGCCGGATGGGCATACTATTTCTCCAACTTTGATTTCCAGATAACATATATACCAGGCTCACAAAATGGAGTAGCTGACGCCCTTTCTAGAATCTAGTCGGAAGAACAAGGAATGGAAGTTACACCTACCGAGAAGGAAAGGATGTTGCCTACCACAAGATTTATAGCAGTGATCAACTGCTTTCTTCAGAAGGTTAGGAAGGAATACAAGACATGGACTAGACAGAAGCTAATGTCTAAGGGTCTACAAGAAAGAGGTGGATTATGGTTCTACAATTCGACTCCTTCTTCCTTCTTCGCAACTTCAAGCCAAGGTGCTACATTTTTGCCATGATCTCCCATTAGCTGGTCATAGGGGACAAAAGGCCACCTACGAACTATTGGCCAAACGTTTTTGGTGGCCTTCGATGAGACTGATGTTAACTCATACGTTAACTCCTGTTCGGTATGTGCAGGTGCAAAGGTCTCTAGACAGAGGCCTTTAGGACTTCTACAGCAAGCTGATTTACCTTCTCGTCCCTGGGAGAATCTATCTATGGACTTTATCGTAGATTTACCTCCGTCCCAATGGAAGACAGCTATAATGGTTACTGTTGATTCCTTTTCCAAGCAGGTTCATTTCTCCTCTCCAACAGGAGTGCCTTCCGCTTCTGAGACCGCTTCTGTGTTCCTACGAGACATCATAAGATTGCACGGGTTTCCTCGAGTGATCGTCTCGGACAGAGGAGTACAATTCACCTCTAAATTTTGGTCCATTTTGTGTAAGGAACTAGGGATCCATAGAGCATTATAATCAGGATACCACCCTCAGTCCAATGGACAAACAGAGACTAAATGCCACACTGGAGGAGTAGCTGCAGTGTTTCTGTAATAAGGAACAAGACAATTGGGCATCATTGTTACCCATGGCGGAGTTCATATATAACAACACAGTACATCCAGCTATCGGAATGAGTCCTTTTCAGTGTACCTATGGTTATCATCCACATTTTCTACCCACCAATATAGCCGGAAGTACCAAGGCTCCGGCAGTAGACGAGGTAGTGTCCAAGATCCAACAAGCCCATCAATTGGCTTTGCAGACTCTAGAGGAGAGCAGAAGGAACTACAAGAGATATGCCGATGCTAAGAGAAGACCAAATCCTCAATGGGGCCCCGGTTCAATGGTATGATTGTCCACCAGGTAGTTACCTCGCTGGACACGAATGGGCACATTTTCTCCAAGATACATCGGTCCATACAAGATCGAAGCTATGATCAATCCTGTCACTTACAAGTTGAAGCTACCACCTCGATTCAAGAGAATACACCCGGTATTCCATACTTCCTTAATAAAGGCTTATGTGGAAGATCCTTATCATAGGAGTGTTAAGAAGACGAGTGTAGCAGATCTCAAAGAAACCAAGGAGTACGAAGTGGACAGATTGGTGGATTCATGTTATCAACAGGGTATCTTGCAGTATCTGGTACACTGGAAGGGATATCCCAGATCAGAGAGAACCTGGGAGCCCAAAACCCATATAAGTGCTCCAAGACTTGTTCAGAAGTTCCACAGGTTGTACCCGAGTAAGCCAGGTGGTGACTGACATCGAAGGGGGTATACTGTAATGCATCGACCTTGTAAGGTTTGGAACCAATGGAAGTACACCTAACATGGATGCTGGAAGGTTTGTGTTGCGGTCTATGCCTCATCCACGATGGCCACCAGCACGTATTTATGCACAACGCACCAGTGCTCCGATGCGTTGTATCAAAGTACTTTCGTATCTTACCAGCGGTGTGTTTCTGAATCTCTCGCTACCTATTATTGCTTCCTGTTGTTTATTCATCTCTCTTCTTCCACTATTTTACACTGAGGTTTACGTCCTTTTTTTTGGGTAGCTTTCCTTATAACGGTTGGATCCCTCTTAATCGCACTTTGAGGTTTGCTCTTTAACTCCTCAGTCTCTGTATCTTTCCTTTCCTGCTACGTACCTTGTTTACTTTCGCCTTGCCTTCCAGTTTCATTTCATTTCTGATTGTTCCTATTTTTTTTTAACTTACTCTGTTTTCTTCCGCCTGGAGTTTCTTCTTTCGAGTGGCAGTCTATCCTTTCTAAGGTTGCTACTTACCGGTTTGTCGGTTCGCGTCTTGGCGTCTTCTTCCATCCGGCCATTATCCTGTGTTCCTGGTGTGCCTATTCTACAAATCCATCACATCTACAGTAGCACACCTTCAGTTCCTTCGGCACCACCGGCTACTTGAAAGTGCCTTTTGGACAAGATTTCTCAGTTCTCTCTATATACTCTTACGGTCCTTATCTTATCCTTGCTTGTGGAGAGAACTGCTGTATGGACATTCAATACCAGAGTGCATACTACACAGAAGAGAAGACTGGACTCGCTTCTACTCTTCTACCCAACCTGAAGAAGACCATTCACACAGGGTTTTTTCAGCTTACGGCTTTTTCCCTGGGATAGCGGGTTGGCTCCTGGGAGGCTTCTGGGATTTGGTTCCTATCTGGTCACGATGGCCTCTGGGGAGTCACGCCCGTATTTGCATCAAAGAAGGAGTAAAGAGACCAGAAAGACACAAAGGAAAAAGAAGACGGAACACCAAGAAGATTCCGCCAGTGATTCAGGTGAGGAGGAGTTGGAAAGTAGGGGAACCAGGGTTGCGAGTTTTGACAGGATCCTCGAACACTACACATTTCAAAGGGAGGATATAGGAATTAATTTACATATTTTCAGAGTAGAATTGGAAGATCAGGAAAAAATAAACGTTAGCAGGGGAGGCAGTATAGCAGGATTAGGTGGGAGAAGAGGGAAGGTTTGAGGATTTTTTAGAAGATGCTGATGGAAAGGGAGGCACAGGTGTTGCTTGAGAAGGCATTCCATGCTATGGGTGCCCAATGGTTGAAAGGACCTTTTTGTGTACACATTAGTTTGCGGAGTAGCTCGTGCAAGACATTTTGGTTATCTTGGATTGTATTGTGTGGGTGATGGACTTGTATTGGGGAAGAATGTTGTTTTGAGGTGCATGGTTTCTGTTTCAGAAAGTCGGTAGCCATTTTATTGTATTCTTATTTTGTTAAAAAAACAACTTGTAGCAATTTTTAAATCAAAAAAGTATATTTATGAATACATAAAAAGAACATCTGAATTGCTTAACATTTTCAAAGAAATACAGACGTATAATAAAAACATACATATCCCATAGGAATTTCAAATTCATCTCTACATTGTACATAGCATTACCACACTTTCAAAACCTGCTCCTCCCATTAATAAGAGTACATTCTCAAAAAGAAAAAAAAAACATTTTCCTTGACTGAAGAAATAAACAAATAACTGTTCATATTCTCATTCTGACAAGTTAATACCCCTAAGGAAGCCCACCACTGGATTCATATCAGAGGTTACTTTCTCTCCCTAGCATCTTCCCCAGAAACACTCCAAATCAACCTGTTGCAAACTATGAAAAAAGTGTTTAAAATATTCTACTCAGTTGGTTTGAGGTTAGGACACTACATTACCACATTCTTAGTTGTTTCAAGCATGTTCTTCATTTTACTAAATCTACAATACATTTTCTCAAGGGCTGTTTTGTTGTACCTAAGGAGGATTTCTTTCGTTTAGATGCAATTCCAATGAAATCTCAAAAAGTCATTCCTTACTGCTCTAATTGACTTGAACAGATGAATAAAAAAGGAGCCAAGCTTCCTAATTTCTTGTCTAGTCCGACACAATGGGACAAAGAGGCATAACTATGCATTTGTTTGATTGTAGATGTCCAGTCCCATAATCCCAGGCACTTTTTAGTGCAATCTGGTTTCATAAAGTAACTCTTCACGACTGGACCTGATTTCTGATAAAATACCATTGCAAAAAATGGTCAAAGACTTCAATGAACAAGAGGACCTCTGATTCAGTCCATAGTTCATGGTTCATCACCTCATTTAGGTTCCAATAGAGGGCATTGGCCTATGCACTCATGATTTTATGCAGTCAAATTGAAATATTCCATAATCCCCTTAGTGATCAAATACCCAATTCACATTTTATGTCGGCAATGGGGAATGATTTAAGCAATTTAAGTACTCTTTGCCAGATATGGCGTTAAATTACTGGAAAATAATCTAAAATAGATTGTACCCTCATAAAATGTTAGGGCCGGGAAGATTGAACATTTGCCGTATTTACCATCAATCTTTCTAATCTGGGTAGCCAATCGAGAGGATTTATTTGAAAGCTACCCTCTCAACTGATTTTGTAGATTTACCAAATATTGTGAATCCCCGATAAATTAAGTTGATTAGCCATTTCCATGCTAGAGATTTAGATGTCTTCTTTGTGGTGACCTAAATCTCCTTCGTCTTAAAGGTATTAATAGACAATTAATTTCCCTGTGCATAATTTCCAAAAGCAATACTTAATCTTTGAAAACCAATGGGAGTCACATAGAAAAGCAAAAGATTATCAGTGTAGAGGAGTTAAATAGGATTCTGACTATTCAGTTTAGGTGATAACGCATAGTGAACTAGTGACTCCCCCATGTTTGAAATGTGTGAATTAAACAAGCAGGGAGCAAGGATGCAATCCTGTGAAAGTTGGCCTTTAGCGCAATGTATCCCCCACATAATTCAATCTAACCTGAATGTTGAATTCAGAGTGGAGGGCAATTATCAACCTCAGCAATCCCACAGGACTATTCAATTTATGCAATTTTGTTTTATTTGTTGTAATATTTAGTTTATACAAACATTTATCATTTTTTTTTACGTTTCATTCTAGCAAAGAAAAAAGAAGAACCCATTCTTTTCATTCCATCTTCGTTTCGTATACATGTCAAAACAATACCATCATCATTTAAACTATTCTTAGAATATGATCCAAATAGTCTATTATTGCACAGGTGAGCTTATAGTTTATGCTGCCAATATCATAAACCACCAATCCTACATATTTTCATTAATAGGGGCAATTTTACTCAAGAACAATGACCTTGGAATTTTTAATTCTGAACAAGCGATAACCAAGTGTTTTGATGATTCAATTTCTGCTTTGCAGTAGCGACACAAGTTATCTTTGGTATCTTTGTCTCATTTTCGGATCAACATCTCTTTTGTTTTGTACAAGTTCAGTCACAGCCTTAAAAACTTATCACAATGGTATTGTGATGGAAATTTGGTTAGATATTTCAGAAGCTGGTCGATTTCATTTACAGCCGGACCAATATCAAGGGATGATGTAAGAGAATTACGTACAGTGCCATTTTGTATCCAATGCCATCTTTTCAATTTCCGTTTTGCGATTTGGGGACGATATTGTACAGTTTCTACATCAATGTTAGCATGCTTTAAGGTGATATTTATCTTTTCTGTCCAGTACTTTAGAAGACCAACATAAGGAAGTTCTTTTTTTGGAGCCAATCTAAAATATGGTATGGATGGTAAGTCTAGGTGCATTTTTGTCCATAGTGCTATTGATTTCCAAAGTACTGTTCCGTATAAATAATGTAGACATAGTTTGTATGTTATGGCTGCAACGGATATGTTCTTCGGAGGTTTAAGCACCTTCCTCCAGAACGTTCCCTCCAAGACCGACCAGATGGATTTATTTATGTTCCATCCAGACTTGCTTCCAAAGGTGATTGTCGGCACCACCTTCCGCGAGCAAAATGTCACAATCGGAATCAGGGAAAATTTTCCATAATCAGCATGTAATCTGGCCCCTTGTAGTGATAACATGCGCATGCGATCAACCAAATCTTGGCACCAATTCCATTCACAATTTGATTTGTTGAATTGAATACCCAGATAGCAAATCAAGGAAGTAATTTGAATACATTTACCTGCAATTGTCCAGGAAACCTTTTTGTTTCGACATCCTCCTTGTGCGCTAAATTTCATGATTTTTGTTTTGTTTACATTCACTTGCAATTCATTCTTTCAAGATAGATTTGAAGAGCATTTAATAATCTTTGCATCCCAATTGGGGTTGAATCTATCAACACTAAATCGTCGGCGAAGCTGACCCAGCTTATTTGTTGACCATTTATTTTCGGTGGAAAAGCTTTTGACTCATAAAGGGGTGTTGGTAAGTCAGCAATAAATAGCTTAAAAAGGAGAGCCGCCATAGGGCAACTCTGTTTTACTCCCTTTTCAGTTTTAATTTTGTTGGCGAGTTCCCCTCGGTTGTTAATGCGAACTCGAATTCTTGTGTTTTGATGAAGGGCAATTATCGGTTGCAATATTTCAGGAGGACATGACCAAGACTGAAGTTTTTCCCATAACAGGCGTCTATTTATACTATCTAACGCATGTCGCAGGTCAACAAAGGTTAAGTACAGATTTTTTTACTTTTGCAGTGCTTCAAGCTTTAGTATGTTTAGCAGGGTTAGATTTAATTCAACACCTACTCCTCGAGTAAACCCCGTTTGGCAGGTGTCTAAGATCCCTGCATTAGTTGCCCAAGCTGCCAATTTTATTGAAGGAAGGTCGCAAAGATCTTACCAATGATGTCAAGTAGGGTAATCGGGCGATAGTTGGAACGATCGTCCCGATGGCCCTTTTTGTAGATTGGAACGACATTTGCTAGGGACCAGGATACAGGTACTTTCATTGCAGTTGCAATTTTCTCAAAGAGCAAAGCTATAAAATACGACCATGGTCCTGTCCTTTATTTGCTTTTAGCATGGAGTTTGAGAGTCTATCTGGGCCAGCAGCTCTTGAGCTATTCAGTTTTTGAATTGCAAATGCAATATCTTCAACTGATTCAGTGACATTCCAGGAAACACAGTCCGCCAAATTGCAAATAGAACCTGCATTCAAGGTTTTTTAAAAACTGATGAAGTGTTTCTCCCAAGCACTAGACATAATGCTAGTTGTTAACATACTACTCTAATTTAGTGAGACCTGATTAAGAATGGAGCAAATCTGTCTAGACTTGTGCTTTAAAATGAGTCGCAAGATCTCTTCACCTCTTTCTTGATCACAAATTGTTGAGAAAGATTTTAATCAGTTCCTGTATTTTTGCCTGTTTTTTTATGGCCTGTACAGTCTCGGCATTTGGATATTTTTTTAATAATCTGATATCTTTGTGAAGAATTCTTTTTGCTTCTTTTACTAACATGCTAGATACATGCGTATTTGTGTGTGTGATGATTTTATTTCCACAAGATTGAGACTTGAATTGAAGTAACAGAGGTGCATAGTCTGTTTGACCACTTAAGGAGCCATTAGTAGAGAACAGATTGTTCTTTAGCATGTTGATTTGATGCTTGTTTATCCATAGCCTGTTTGCACCTTGGTTAATCTGTAGAGAATGTGTATTTTTTAGTGAGGACGTTTCACTATACATCCTCCAAGTTAACTTGAATACATCATGATCACTTCTGGACGTCTTTAAGATAATCAAATTATCAATTTTACAGAGCAAATTCCTTGAATACCAAAAATAATCTAGCGTCTTATATGAATTATTTCGATGTCATGTTGGTCTCGCAGGGATATCTCCTCTGACATTTCCATTTAGCATGTTGCAGTCTCTTATTTTTAGTTCAGATATCCACTTCAGCCCTTTATTTAACACCTGATTTTTCCTAGTTGGAGAGCAGCTTGACACAGTGATGTCATTTCCGAAACAAGAAACGTATAAATCTCCACAAATGATGATTTTCAGATCCAAACGTTTGATCATCCATTTATCTATAATTGATGTAACAGATGTGAGAGATCTCTTGGCGGATATCAATGCCGGATTCCAATAAGTATTTATTAACAGCAGATGTTCGTTTTTCGTTTGGTCTGATTGAGATATTTGCAATATTTTTGCTTGTACAAATATATTTGGATTTTCGGTTTCGATTTTTTGATTATCTTCCACATTTGTATCATTGTTATTAAACCAGAGTACGGTTGCCCATTATGATTTTTTCCAGCAGGGTTGAGTAGAATTGCGTATCCGTCTCTAGATGGAATTTCTCAAAGCCACGTTTCCTGTAAATATATCCCAAAATTGTTTGCCAGTGTGAATGGTAACTCATTGAATAAATGCAAAAACCCTTGAGTGTTCCAGGAGAAGAGCAAACAGCTAACTTCTCCTTTTGTGGTCAAGAGCTAATGACTATTTTGTTGTCTTGATGTATTAGTCTCAAATCCATTTATTTGTTAAAAGCTTTGTCTTGATGGCATTTTTGAGGGGAATACCGCATTTAGCCTTTGTTTTGCCATCAATCGTTTTAATTCCTTAGATTTCAAGTTTGCTTCTTGATGATTCTAGTTTATTTCGTCATTACTTTTTTGATCACATTCTGAAAAAGAGAAGCTTGTCTTTAGCTGCCAACAAGATTTTCATGATGAGATGTGATTTTACATGTAAGATCACCAAATCTCAACGAGTTTCAGTAACATATTCTACAATCAGTATATCTTCAGATGATATTGTTCGCAGTGAGGGGATGCAATGAAATAATTTCATAACATTTCCTTGGTTTAAATTAACTTCATTCTTAATGGACAATATATTTTCCAGTTGAAGTTTCCATCTTTTAGTGACTGCGTCGGTTTTATTGATTGCACAGGTCACATTTCCCACTCCCGTTGTATTTTAGCTGGGCAATAGTCCATTTTGGATTTAAAACTGCATAATTTCAATTCTGACTGATCAGATGTCTGTCTGGGCACTATATTCTGAGACTGAGAGCTTATCATATCAGCAGAGAAAATCAGTTTTTTTATGTGCCCATGTAACACTTCTTCCAGCTGCTACAAAATTTGTCGTTTAATTGGATAGTGCTATTGGATTTCTCATGATCACAGATGAATGAGAATCAGAGCCGCCTGAGGTGTTAGCAGAGACATTTGCAGATTCAGGTGCATCACCCTCATCAATCGAATAGGCTCATAGATCACCCAAATCTATTGAAACTGGAGATGAGGGTGCACTTTCAGCTTCATCATTGTTTCAAGGTTGTTTATTTGGATTGGTAGGAACAATTTTTTCAGATTTTTTTTTTTACACAGAGATTTGGAGATGCGCGTAAAAAGACCAATTTTTGGAGGAGTTGTCAAATTCCTTTTAAATTTCTTTGAATTGTTTGATTGCCCTTTTGGTCTGTTTACTGGTTTTATATTTGTTTTCTTTTGTGGGGCTTTATGCTGGTCCTTTTTGATTTCTTTAGTTTTTTCGACCAAAGTTTTGGCTGGTCCAGTAAAAATTCCAAATGAAGTGATCTTTCTCATAGGCATTGTCTGCTTGGACTTTTGTTCAGCCGTCTTGACAGTTTGTTCTTCAGGACTAATCAATAAGATTGCAACATCATCCCCATCGTGCATCTCTTTACCAGGCTCCGTTGATGGCTTTGACTGCTGTAACTGATTCAATTCAGTTATTGGTGCTAGTATTTCGTGTCTCGGCTTGTTTTGGGTAGACACTTATAGTCGTGTAATGCCAGTTAAATTATCAGCTGTTGTTACATTGCTCGTAGCGGAGCATGTTGCATCTGGCTGTTGATCGTTCAGTTCTGAAGATTTCCAAGGTATAGTTTCTTTTGTCTGACAGGCTCTTTCTTGCAAAACTGAGTAGTGACAGATTTGGGTACCAATCGGGGCAAGTATAAGTTGCGACCGAGTATTATTATGCCGCATCCATTTTTTACACTCCAACACTGCCTCAATTAGGTCCCACTTTTCAGCTAACTCATTCCTTGCTAAATCGCTCAGTCGACGCTGCCAAGTTGCAGATACTTCAGCCTCCTTGTCTAGACATCGCTTCCTCATATAGTTTCGTAAATGGTATGAGTGCAATAGACGTAGCAGCTAATACATTGTTGTGAATCTGTAGACTTGCTGCTATCGAAAGGTTGCTTTTTAAGCCACTTCCGTTTTTAGAGTCACGTTGAATCATGGATGCCGAACTGTTCGAACTGTTCGTTTTGTTTATGTCGGGTGAACTAAATGTTGACCTTTGAGCATCTGGCCTTTCACGGTACATTCTCTTTGACAGTGTACAGGTGTGAAAGATCACCAGAATGGCTCTAGGTTGTGGATCTTTTCAGTTTTGAATTAAGCAACTGTGCACAGTCCAGTTCTACCTTTTTCATGTCTGATCCCGTAGATTAGCTGCAAACCTTTCCTGGAGATCCAGTTGTTGGTTTTTGCTCTACAAGCCTTCTGCCCGATTG
Organism: Ambystoma mexicanum; assembly: GCF_040938575.1. Lineage (NCBI taxonomy): Eukaryota > Metazoa > Chordata > Amphibia > Caudata > Ambystomatidae > Ambystoma > Ambystoma mexicanum. The sequence goes on from NC_090941.1 coordinate 192,556,978, forward strand.
TGGACTTTAATGCTCTTCCAACCGGTACAGTTTTCAGGAAACTCACTTTATTTGTGCAGTACCATAATTGCAATTGTAGGCTGGGCATGGTTTAATCACGTTGATTTAAGGATTCCATGTTAGCAGATGGAGCCATATACATTATGTTGATCCTTTCTTCATGGATATCAATATGTTTCTTTAAGGCTGTAACCACTGAAGCAAGGTCTTGCTTTGCCTTCCAAGAAATCAATGTGCAATCTGATATTTAAAGCTTCCATGTTGATCTCCAATTACTACATGTCGATTGTTATACATAGATACGTGGCACTTCCCAGACTCCAGGGATTTGGTGATCTTCTGCGTCTTTCGTATGTCATGCGGAGACTGAAACCAGCTTCATTCCGAGGATGGAGTAAGTCTCAATGACCTCTTTAAAAAATGTTACGCTTTAACAGCATGTACTCCAAAATGGGTCCGGAGTGCCCAATAAACTGATTGATCATCAGATATGATAAAGAATTTTACCAAAAAGCCTTGAAGGTAGGAATCACAAGCACAATAATCAAACAAATCTTCATGCACAACAGAGTCCCCCTTGACCTTGTAGGCTCTGAAAGAGACCATGAGCTGTGGGGTCAAGTATCCACCTCCCTCCCAATCCAGTTTGATACATCAAGCAATTGATAACATCATGATCATCTGGCCCCTTCTTGGCATCGTCAGTTGGGGGTTTCAACTTCCCACTTTGCAGGGAGGAAAGGACGAGGTGCAACTACACAGTTTACCGGAACTTCTCTGGTGACTTCCAGAGATTGCCCTTGCAAACGCTCTTACGCAGCAGTGCTTCACGCATTGCAGGAAGTTTTAAGGGCTAACAAAAGCTGCAGGTATGTTTGCCTGGCTCTGGGTCCTTGAATTGGGTCCTCACAGGGTCTGGCTGCCTTCAGTAGTGCAGGGGACTGCCCTTGCTGCCGGCCGTATCCTCAATTGTTTATCTAATGAGAAATGACTTCAATGATAACAGGCATCACAGGTGTTCAGGCGGATTCAATATTGATCTCTTACCCTACACTTCTCCAACATAGTTCTCTATGGGACACAGACTGGTCACATTAATCCAGCATCAAACAGATATTTCTTATCCCTCCTTGCACTCAATAACTTAATGGCTAATTGAACAGCTTGGCCCCATTTCAGCAGGTTGTATGGAAAGGAACTCGTATGGGTCAAACAGATACAGGGATGGCATATTATCAGTGTCGCAACTGAATAATTCACATGGACTTGACACTGCTAAATCCTTACCGGCATCTGCAATGCTGCCTCATGTTCAAAGCTCTTGGACCACAGCACCTTCACATGCTTCAAGCCACAATGCAGCTCTGAAGAATTCAATGTTCTTTTCACACATCTGTCATCGTTGTAGGTGGTTGATGGGGGCCCTTGCAACTCAGAGCCTCTCCGGAGAGCAGGAAAGCTATGTGCTCATCTTGTAAATGCTGGAGTCATACTCCCTGAATATCGATGTTAATAAAAGGGCACGCTAGAAAGCGTTTCTGTGAATTTAGTTCTAAGCTTTCACAGAAAGTACTGCTTATGAATATATACTAGTAAGATTGCTTAGCAGGTTGAGCACTTGCTGCAGCGACCTGTGTTCGATCTGCAGGTTCTTCTCACACTAAGCCCCACTCAGCACTGTATCCTTCCAAAGCCAATACATGAGTACCACTTAAGTTGGGTGATAATAATTGTATGCAATTGCACTATGTACAGTGTATTAACGAAAGTGCTGCATGAATACATTGTTATCATTACCTGCTCGATAAACTCTGAAATTGTATATTAATTAGTGCTCTCAAATCATACAATTGCTGACATGTACATATTTAGGATCTGTGTGATTTTTCTGTCGCGGAAAAGTCTGCGACGGAAAAGTTTGCATGAGAAATCTGCGAACAACAAAAGGTTTGTACATTTCCCATGCGAACACGCATTTAAAACCCCTACAAACCCACACCCCCACCCATAACACACCCTCAACACGCCCCACCCACAGCCCCAACATAACCAAGCCCTACTTACATTTTCTTCACGCTGTGTCCTTGCAGCGCCAGTTCCCTTTCACTTCCGTGATCGAGAACTGGTGCCGCAGGGTCCTTTTCTTTCTTTTTCGGAAGCTGCAGGCGTTTCCCCTGCAACTCCCACTCACTATACTGTAAAGTATAGTGAGCAGGGTATTGCGAGGGTCACCCCCGCAGCACCAAGGCATTTTTTAAAATAATTTTTTTCTTCATTTGGCAGGGGTTGGGAGGACAATCCCCCCATCCCCAAGTCCGACCCCACCGAAACACCTAAACACACACCACAAAAAGTTCAGACTTTTGGTAGTCTGAACTTTTCGTGGTGTTTGTTTTAGGTCTTTTGGTGCGGTCGGACATTTATAGTTGGTCAAATAGTACAATACCACATATTTACCTTCACTATCCAGTCCAATATACACTCTTTGACTTAGCTAACGAACCTGCCAGCATAGCTATGTCTGGAATGCCACACATGATCTCATCCCAGGAAGGTCAACTTTTTATTTCAAGGTCGAGTGACCAAATAGTAAAGAATTAGTTGCCAGAAACATATGCAATTGCTATTTTTAAACTGAAGTAAAGGTTCCTGACTTTCCTCCTGAGAAATCAAGAAGAGCTCTTCTGGTTTAATTCTCATCCATGGCTTTACTGAAGACCTGCAAGCGTGGTTGAACCAGTCAGTTTCCTGTCTGACTGCCAGGGTCGGACTGGGCCATAACATTGTCTTGGGCACCAATGAAAAAGTGACCCACAGTTGCAAATGGCTATTCATTCCTTTTGTGACACTGTTTGAATAGTACCCAAGTGGGAATTTTTTGATAAAATGTGATGCAAATTGTGCATTTTAAAGACTATTTACCCAGCAACACTGCTCAAAACTACTAGTCACATAGCGAAGTAACTCATCAAACTGGCCCAAATTGGCCAAAAAAGTGGGCCACTTTGACCCAAAAATTGGCCCACACCAGCATTTTGTGTTTTTGGTTCGGCCATGGGCCTATAGGTCAGTTCAAGCCTGCTGACTTCTCGGCCCACTGCAAGTACTGGTCTGCTGTCTACCCTGATCTTACCCCCAAATCTAAGTTAGAAGAGGTGACTTATTGTTTTATATACATCAATTAGGCCTAACTGACATTTCAGGGTCAGATGTTTTCTGAAGAGTGACATACTCGAAACTGAGGTCAAACGCCATTGCAAGCACGGCCTAATCTCCGGAGGGAGGGGGTGCTGGGGCATCAGGGGGGATTTGCTTTTCGTAAATTCCTACAAACAGTTTAAAGTCTGTTAATAATCCTGAAAATGGCTGCGTTTGCCAGTGATTTGCATTGAGCATGGAAAAATACAGTCAAGCATTTGTACCTTAAATGACTTATAATGTTCACAAAGGCATTTGAAGGCGCACAATTATGCAGCTCTTATCGGCTAATTATGATAATGAAATCTGATTATGACATAGTAATGGAAATACTAGCTACACAATTAGCAAGGTGTATGCGTCCTATAATTATATATGATCAGAGCTGTTTTAACTCTGCAATAGCTCAATTTTCAAATCCATATTCTTTTGGAAGAAGCATCAAACTATGCCTCTAGATGCAATCTCCCCCTTGCTGTGCTCCTGCTAGAAGCTGAAAAGCTCTTTTAAAAATATGAATTCGTGTGGAGGTTCTTAGGAAAAGTTCTCGTTCCCTTTGTAGAATACATGTGTGTTTTGTAAATGGGGGCAGCCAGCAAGCAAATAATCCATGATACATATTGCTGGTCAGTATAATCTTCCATTGGGCACTCACCAGGACCTGCATTTGCCTTTCACTATGCATATGAAGCCAAAAGATGTTAAAAGTTGGGAAATTAGATTACAAAACTGGGAATTGGTGATACAGTCGGTGAGTACTATTCTGTGTGCAGGTGATGTGCCCATATTGTTTAATGCAAATAAATATCAGGTCGAATATGCTCTGAGAAATTATCACAATTATGAGGTGCGATATATCGTGTCCATGTCTTTCGCTAAGAATGAGAGTATTGTTTTCATGACCATGATCACGTGGCCACACTCTGGAGCCATGGAGACCAAACAGAGAAGAAGACCAGAGGAGACGATGAGTTTTGCAGCAGGAGGCGGTCAGAGGTAGACGGCCAAAGAACAATATGTAACAAGGATGCTGAGAAAGCAAAGCATACATATGCGGCGCTATTGGGATCAGTAGTCATATACAAGAGTCAATACCACTATCTGAGGAGGGTGTGGCATACCAGTGGGAGGAGGGATGAAAGAGCAGTAACATGGGTTCAAACGAGTAAAGATTGCTCAACTCAGGCAGTGTGATGCAGGAAAGGACCCAGATGCACTTACAGACACAAAGTAAGTCATCACCATTTTTCACTATTTCCTAACCACTATTGCCCCTTGCCATGCCATCGTCCCAACCAATACCTAAACCCACCCATAACTACAAATACATATATGGTCACGTTTCTCGGTCCATTTTCATGCTAGGAAGACTGTGTGGAGGATGGCAGAGGTCTTTGGGAACCTATGACATGGACTTAGGGTGGCAGAGCAATGAAGGGGACTGAACATGGTGGATATTCACGTGTTTGTTTCCAGAAAATGATTGACCGGGGACCACACCTGCTCCTCCTGCACACATGACACCAGGCCTAATCCTGATTTCATGTTCTTGGTGATTTCTGAATTCACTGGCACTGTAGGATTTTCTCGATCTATGCTTCCTGATGCACCTTGCAAATCTTTTTGACTGCTGTGCAAAGGTGTTTGTCCATACACATGAGTGCCTCCCTGAGAATACGTATCTCCTCCACAGTGTAGATGATGATGATGATGTACTCTGCCTCATGTTGGCCCCTGGCACAGTGTGCTTGAACTTTGCATACATTTGCTCCATGGGGCCTATGCCACCATCGGCACTGGGTTTCAGCACTGCAGCAGGTGTTGTGTGGGCTTGGGGTGCTTTAGAGAATCTCTAGACATACTAAGAATATATATGTCATCATAATGAGTGGTGGTGCGTGTATCCTCTTGATGATGATTGGATTCTTCATCCACTGTCATTACCACTGGTATAGCCTCCACAATGGTGATGTGTGTGGATGGCAATTCAAGAGATGCCATACATTGGGTGGAATTTGCCCCCCATTGGCAGTTGAATACCCATTATTGCATGGGTGGGCCAGATGAAGTGATAGTGATGTTTATTATCACGATAGGAGCAGTCCCAATGGAGGATAGGGTGATGTGCATGGCGTTTGGATCAGTAGAGAGGGTGGCAGTGGTTGAAGGCAGGTGGCGTCAACATTCTAGGAGGTTGCATGGGCAACCGGATATGCTGGCCCTCGTTTTATTGTAGCGACACCCTCCAAGTCACTGTTGATGTTAGGTGCTACACCTATCATGATGGGAACATAACCATTAGTCATCATGCATTGATAATTATTGACATATGAGACACACATGACGTTTGCAGATCTTACTGTCACTCTGCACAAAGCTGATTTTAGAGTAAATGCCTTTAGAACCGCCCATGTCTAGATATCCTGCTATTCTACTTATACATCTGTTATTGGCTTCATTAAGTTTAGAGGCACACTTTGCTGGCATACAGATGGCATGTATCTTTGAGAATGGATGGCACTGATGACTAAAACACTGTTTGATAACCTTACAGGCACTCTATAAGTCAGGACTGATCAATGTAACAGAAATGATACTCATCGACATTGGGCTTGATGACAGATATACGAAACCTTTCACACTTTTATTTAAAGAATGATTTTATGTTACGCCAATGTATATTGACTGTCTTGGTTGGAAGATTGGTCTTTGGTGTTTTGGGGAAGCAGACTGCCTTCATGATCTATGACAATCCATGATCTCTGCATGGATTTTAACATGCAACACAGATCCACAATCCAATTCTCATGCAAACGTACCTAGCAGAACTTGTCAGAGGATGTAATGAGTGCATTTCACTGACAATATGCTGTGTGATATGTGTCTTGTGCTTAGGGTAGTATTGGTCAGGTATTAATGGTTCTCCCATTTCCATACTGTACTTGAGAGCGACATGTGGGTATACTGCTTGTTTTTCATGCTATACCTTCTCAGTCTGGCAAGAACATTTATTGAGATTAACAACTTTGAAAAAGCAGCACCTTAAACTGGATTCAGAACTCCAAAATTCCAAATGAGGGAAAAAAACAGTACAATAATCCTCAGCAATATTAGCAACAAAAACCTATAAAACATAAATAGACAGATCACAAGTATATATCTGGGTATGTTATAAGTATGTGTACCTTATATATGCCATTTCCATTCTTTGAAGTCTTTAACATTTGGAAGATTAACCTTACCTTTTAATTTTAAAAGTAAAAAAAATGTAATGTCAGCATTTGTGCGGGGAGCAGGATGTAACGCGTTTGAATGTATGTTGTATAAGTGTATGTAACATGAGAGTAATCCACATAAATGCATCAGAGTATGAATTTATGGTGTATAAGCAAACAATTAACATTTTATAAATGTATACAATTTGCATTCTATAAACATAAAAATGAACATACAAGTTAGTCCTGACTGTCATGTCCGTTTTTATACGTATGGAAGAAAATATGGATGTAATTTACATTTAACGCCCGCACATGTTGACTTTGTGTAAACCATGACCATTGATTCAGTGAAAGTCTTCTAGGCCTTCAATATGTAGGTGACTGTGTGGCATAAATGTGAGTTGCAAGTGCGTATGTCCCAAAACAAACTTCAAACTTTATTTGGCAATTAAGCCTTCAAAGTACACACAGTTTATGCCAACATATATAAAACAGAATGTACCCATCCCGGTGAAAACAAATTCAAAGAAACCTTTAAAATACAATAAAAACATTGCATCATCATGCAATACTAAAATGCATGACAGGTCAATTCAGTTTCCAATAGTCAGGGACTAACAACAAGATGAGCCAGATACACAGTAATCGGTACAAGTCATATGTATAGTCATCTGGTGATGCAGCTAATCGGTTCACAATCACATGGTTAAGACGGCCATTCAGCTAAAAATGGTGACTAAATGAGTTAATAAATACGCAGGTTAGTTATTATCCCCCACACTCCCCCAACCCTCATTTAAAACAACTGTCTACATAGATGGGCACACAACAGCCTTTCTAATGGAGAGTGCTTGATGTTAAATAAAGTCAATAGCCCATGTTAATACTTTGTCATTTAACACAAGACAAAAAAACAGTACTGGCTTGAATTGTTGGAACTCTCTATTAAGAGTGGTTTTAGTGTCCCCTGTCGAACAAGGGTATATTGTCGACAGAAGATCAAAAAGTGCCCATCGGTTTCCAAGATATCTATACAACAAGGACACATCAGTGACTTAGAACTGGTAACTGGCCAATTGTCCCTCAAAGTATTCAGTGGGAGGCAGTTAATACTTATGCATGTGAAATGAAATGCTGGCCTTTACCAGAACACCAATCCAAGAAGCGCTGTCGTATAGCTGCAATCGAAATTACCATGTGGGCTCTGTTACAGAGTTGTTTATGCTCAAAATGCATCTAACTCTCTTCATGGCACTTAAGTAGCAATGCCTGGGCCTTTGCCCCACACAACCTGTCTATAGATTCTGGTTGGTAAAACCAGTGTCTCGCATGTCTTCTAGGCTTTCTACATGTAGACAAATGGGTGGCATAAATGTGTGTTGTAAGTGAATATGTTAAAAAAGGGGGTGATGTAAGGTGTATGAGGTTTGATGCCTGAGTGTCTTGCGTATAACGTTTTTACAGTTAATACATGTACAACTCCAATAAATTTCATTCACATACGAAAAATGTTTGTTGTAAGAGTGTTGTGCAAGATTGTCTGCCGTAACTGCATGTGTCATGCGTATGTTCATGGCGTGTGTGTGTGTGGTAAGAGCGTGTGTTGTGAGAGTGTGTGTCATAAGAATGTGTGTGCCATAAGTGTGTGCATGCACCATAAGAGCATGTGTTATAATAAAATTGTGCCTAGTACGTTTGTGTGTGTCATAATTGCGTTTTTCATAAAAGCATGTATCGTATGAGCATGTCATTAGAGTGGGGGGTCGCAAGAATCTGTGTTGTATGTGTGACTGTTATAAATGGGAGTGTCATAAGAGCATGTGCGATTAGAGTGTGTGCTGTTAGAGTGTGTGCTGTTAGAGTGTGTGTCATAACAGTGTGTAGTGTAAGAAAGTATGGTGTAAGTGTGGGTGTCAAAGTGTGGGTGTCCTAAGTGCATGTTGGTAAGAGTTTGTAGTGTAAGGAGTATGTGTATTTGGTGTATAAGCATTTGTCAGGTGAGTATATGAGTTATAAGTAGCATATGCGCTTTGGTAAAAAGCATCAAATGAATATTTGCTATATGCCTCCTAGTCATATGAAACCACACACTGAAGTTAGGTTTGACTTTCATGTGAGTTTAGTTACATACAGAATATGTATATGAGTTGTACAGTTCATGTATATACACAATTTACACCTTCTGAAAACTAACATCAAAGTCAGTGGTGATATCCCTTGTAAGATGAATATTAGTTTACATGTGCACAATGTACATTTCCCAGATGTATGTGTACAGTTTGTAAATAAATTTACATTCATTCTGTTCTTGTATTATATGTCATCTACACATAAAAGCTCACATTAAAGTGAGCTGTAACTTTAATGTGAGTTTTTCATATCTAACAGAGCTGCATATGAGATTTACAGTTCATACATGTATATAATGTCAGTGTGCATATGCATACTAGTGTAATTTAAGAAATGTACATATCACACGTATCAATGTACCATTCATATATAAATGGTACATTACCTCTGATCTCATATGTATCAAAGCTCACATTAAAGTCACCTTTAACGGTGATATCAATTTTGAATAAGACTGAGCGACCTATATTAGTTTCATTGTGTACATGTAAACAATTTAGATCTACTTTATGCTTATATACACATGAAAATTAACATCAAAGTCAGTCCTGCATTTGAAAGGAGTTCTCATAGGTATGTTAGTTTACATGTTTGAAATGTACTTCTACAAATGTGTGTACCGTTCATGTAAACAATGCACATTCATTATGTGGATACTTCAGATAAAACTTAAATATCTCAGAATTGGTCAGTTCAATTTTCAAAATGTGTGTACAGTGCACCAAATCAAAATAATATGTAGGCACTTGCCAAAAACCTTGAATATCGAGTTTTGTGATATTTGGGAACAAAATGTTATTTTTCTGCATGATCAAAACCCTTTGTTAAAAGCAGTTCAAAATACAATCGAAACAACATGTTTTTAAAATAAGAAGCCGTCCATGAAAAGTCTGAAGTTTTCCAAGCTGAGTAGGATTTTGAAAGTTTTGGGACTCCCCTGTTACTTTGCCCCACACTGAAACAGCACTTAACTTTCCAAAAACATCCAGAGTGTGGTTTATATTGATTCGGGAAAGTTTTGTGCAGAATCATCAAATTGCAAACAAATTTGAAGCAGCCCAAAAAGGGTTCTTTTTTAAAGTATGTGTATTGCATATGTATAAGGTGCCTTTACAACAAATGGTGTTTCAAGGCACCACAAAAAAGGGTGGGGGACAAGGGAGAAGGATTACATTAACAGTCCTACTAGACCGTGTGACATTCGGGTTGTGAAATTGCAGTGACAAGAAGTGTGAGGGAGAGGGGGAAGTGCAGGTCTATTGTAAATAAATTAATTATTGAAAAGTATCAAATAAAAGGGCATCAATGTAATCAGAGATAAACATTGGTCAGTGTTATGTTATAAAGCGTAATAATTCACACTGGAAACAAATTGTCAGGTGCTTTAATCCACCTCACATTTTTCTTGAAGTTTCGATCTGGAAGCACATAGAAGAAAAGACATCTGCGCAGTCCCTTTGGCTATATTTTGGGAAATTATGGTACTTAGATTTGTTTTGCTGCTGTATGGGGGGGGGGGTAATTTAATACATTTGCTCAGATAAGTGAAGCGTACATTTCCATATACCAATATACATTTTTCTTTAACTACCTGGAAAAAACAGCTTTGTAAAGAAGTTCAGGTCTGACCAGCTTAAATATCATGAACTATTCGAATCATGTTTGAGGCTGAGAGTATTTTTTATTGTATTATATTTGAATTTTCATTTAGTGTTGGCCCTACCCAGAGGGTCAAGGAGTGTCTTACATGGCTCAAAGATTGAAAAGGGGGGAGTTGAATAAAAAAGTTACAAAATGTTTAAGGAAAGAATAGGAAGAATAGGATAGACAAGTGATTGCAGTGGAGGAGGGCAGGGTTATGTGTGGGGAACAGGTGTATTTTGAGTCTCTTTCTGAAAGTGGTGATGGAAGATAGGGTGTTACATGCACTGAGTGCCCAGTGGGTAAATTCATGTTTGTTTGTGCATGTGAGTTTGCAGAGTGGAATGTGTCAAATGTGTTGGCTGGCTTATCTGGGGTTTGAATATGTGATCCAGGGCAATCACCCTCTGTGTAAGTGTTTTGTGAATCTGATTATAGATGCAGTCACTGGTATTTTGAAGAAATGGTCAACATTTTTGGGAAAGATGGTCGGTCCGATGTTGGAGTGGAAGACATTGAAATTAAGTTTTTGGGGAATGGTACTTGGATGTAATCATTACAGAATATATTACTTTTCAAAATATTGTGAATATTGTACTCTGGAAAGATTACACAAGTTGAAGTTGATTATTAGGTTTGGTTTGGTTTATTATTTGTAATGCGCCGGAATACCCTAGGGTAACAGGGCGCAGCAGATACAAGAATTTTCGAAACTTAGTTACAGACAGTAAAATATATACATGGCATATACACAGTAGTAATTTAGGAGAGCAAACAATATATACATATATACAGTTATCAATTGTGTGTCTGGATAAGGAAGGAAAGGCGTCCTGGCTCAGTATGTTTATATAGCGGCTGTCTTCAGCCAGGACATCATCTTGGAGCGGAAGTTTTGGTAAGGTAAGTCCATTCTAAGAGTGGGTGGTAGGGAGTTACACAGTTTCACAGCTTTCACTGGGAAGCTGTTACCTCCTATGGTAGAGCGTTTGTAATTAGGGACGGAGAGGCAGTCTCTGTATGCTAACCTTGTCGGTCTAGATGATGTCAGTCTGTGGAATCTGTTGATCAGGTAGATGGGGGCCGCGTTATTAAGGGACTTGTGGGTAAGTGAAGCAGTTTTAAGGGAGATTTTGTCTTTGATAGGGGTCCAATTGTTCTGCTGGCTGTGTGATGTGGTCTCTTCTGGAGATGCCCAGGGCCGCTCTGAGTGCATTATTCTGGAGGGTTTGAAGCTTGCTAGTAAGAGCTTTAGAGGATCCCTGATAAAGCGCGTTACAGTAGTCTAGGCGGGATAGTATGAGGGCTCTGGCCAAGGTCAGGCAACTGGTGACAGATAGGAAAGTTTTGGCTGTGCGGATCAATTTGCACGTGTAAGCCGTGGAGGAGGCTAGTGAGTTCACTTGTCTATTAAAGGAGAAGTTGGAGTCTATGTAGAAGCCTAGTGTTTTAACTTCGTATCCCACTCTGATGGTGTTACCATCAATCATGAAGGATGAGTAGGCTGGGCTCAATTTCTTTAGGCTGGCCGTAGTACCCAAGGTGATGAGTTCAGTTTTATCATCATTCAGGCATAGATCGTGGGTGGCCATCCATGCCTGGATGATGATGTAAACCCTATTCACCAAGGCCAAATCCTTTCCATAATCTCCAGAAAGCGGAAGGAGGATCTGAGTATCATCTGCATAGTTAGTGTAGGTGATACCGAGATGATCCAGATCATCGAAAAGGGGCTTGGTAAATATGTTATACAGTGTAGGGGAGACACAGGAGCCCTGAGGTACGCCACAGGTGATGGGTATAGGGTCTGCAGCATCTATAGACGAGAAAACCCTCATGGTTCTGCCATCGAGGAAGGATCTAATCCATGTAATGGCCTCGGGGGAGAAATGGGCAGCCGTGTGTAGGTGAGTGCAGAGGACCGAATGGTCAACCAGGTCAAATGCTGCAGAGAGGTCGAGGAGGAGGAGTATTGCTGCTTGGCCATTGTCTCTGAGCAAATCAATCTGTGTTTTAAGGTCGATGAGAGCTGTCTCAGTCCCATGTTGGGGTCGGAAGCCTGATTGTCTGGCTCCTAGCAAGTGGTGTTCTTCCAAGTGCTTCTGTATTTGAACATAGGCTACCTTGTCCAGGATTTTCAGGAGGAAGGGTACCGTTGTTATGGGTCTGTAATTCATGGGGGTAGCTGGGTCAAGGGTAGGTTTTTTTTAGTAAAGGTAGAACCCAGGATTGTTTTAGGTTGGTTGGGATGGACCCAGTGGAGAAGGAGGCATTGATTAGCTTTGTGATAAATGGGGAGAGGTCGCAGGCAGCGTCTTTTATAAGCTGTGCTGGACATAGGTCTCCCTGGCAGTTAGAGAGCTTCAGTGACAAGATGATTTTTTCAACTTCGAGGATGGTCACTTTTGTAAAGTTGAAGCGGGTATGTTCACTAGTAGTCTGCTTCTCGGGTAGCTTGGACATGTCAGGGTTATTCAGAGATGCTTTTTTGCAGGATATTTTATTTAGTCACGTGGCGATTTTATTGGCTAAGGCATTTTGGATGTCGGTGCACCAGTTCTTATCTTTAATGCAGGTGTCTGGTGGTGCTATGGGGGTTTCCACTTCTTTCAGAATAGAGAATAATTCCTTCATATTTGAGCTGGCTTGGGAGATACGGGAGTCAAAGGATGTACGTTTGGCTAAAATGATTTCTTTTTTATACATGGCCGCTAGTTTGGTGAATTTGATTTTGTTGGCTGCTGATGGGTCTCTTTTCCAGATAGTTTCACAATTTCTTTTTTTCTGTCTTAAGCTTTTGAGGAATGGTGTATACCAGTTGTTCAAGTGTGTTTTGGCCTTTCTTGGCCTGAGTTTGAGAGGGGCGATTAAGTCCAAGGAAGTGGATATAATTTTATTATATTCCTCAACTAGGCTCTCAGGATCCAGGTTGTCAGGGAGTGAGTTTAGTGTCGGGAGTAGGTTGGGGATAAGTCTCTCCACCGTGATGCTCTTTTTGTTTCTCGTGAGAGTGGGTGGGGCCTTACTGGACTGCATAGGAGGGGGTCTAGTGGTGGAAAGTAGGAATGATACCAGGTGGTGGTCGGTCCAGGCTAGAGGTGAGATGTCAGTAATGTTAGCTAAGCAGTTATAGTCAGCCACCCAGTCAAGTATTCTTCCCTTGTCATGGGTAGGTTGTAGGCTTCTTTGAATAAATCCTAATTCAGTCAGGGTGTTCAGCGTGGTGATGGCGGCTTGGTCTTCGGGGTCGTTGAAACCCATATTGAAGTCTCCCAGGGTTAGCGCCTGTGTAGAGTTTTTTAGGTTAGTAGATAGGATAGTGTTAAGATCCTCATCGAAAGTACCTAGTGGGCCTGGAGGGCGATAAATCACATGGATGTTAAGGGTTTGAGTATTGGTGATGGGAACTTTGGCTGAGAGTAGTTCGCAGGACGGGACACTGATGGTGGTAGCTACTCTTATAGGAAGGCTGCATTTATGAATGATGGCAACACCACCTCCTCTAGCGTTAGGTCGGTCTTGTCTCAAGATAGTGTAATTCTCAGGGACTGCTAACATAAGCATGGGCCTGCTGCTGGATGGAGCCAGGTCTCTGTAATGGCAAGGAGGTCTAGGTCTTCATTGATAATTAAGTCTGCAATTTTGGTTGTGTGAGCTACTAAAGATCTAGCGTTGATTAGAGCTACCTTGATTTGGGGGCTCATTAAGGGTGTAGTGGTAGTAGGGGCTGACAACTTCTATATGGGTTTAGTATTTCTATGGTTAGTGGGGTGCGGTGGATGTTTTGTATGGTGGTTCAGAGATGATTTAAATTTGAAGTTGTTAGGGTTGGTGGGAGTGGTGCTAGGTCTCTTTATGGTAGGCACGGAGCAGGCAAGTGGCTCGTGGATTTTGGCTAATCTAGCTCTGAGTCTAGTGTTCCTGTCTATAGTGGGGCAGGGGATGCTAGCCGGTGGCACTAAGGGTGCCTCATTTCTCATTGGCGGTAAGCAGTAGGATGAATTGGGGTTAGGAAAGGTCAAGCACATGGTAGTTGGATGTTGAGGCAGCATGTTGGACAGTATGATGGTGATTAAGAGGAACAGGGAGCATGCAATGCAATTAATAAGCAGGGGAGGCATGCTAGTTAAATTCAAGGATGCAAGATGCATATGTGGTCACAGTTCACCTCTTATAGAATTCACGCTAGCGTTAGAATGCCTGTGCAGACAGGGCTCACCTAGATACAGAATTCACACTAGGGCTAAAGATGCATGTGCAGACAGGGCTCACCTAGATACAGAATTCACACTAGGGCTAAAGATGCATGTGCAGGCAGGGCTCACCTAGATACAGAATTCACACTAGGGCTAAGAATGTATGTGCAGGCAAGGTTCACCAGGATACAGAATTCACACTAGGGCTAAAGTTGCATGTGCAGACAGGGCTCACCTAGATACAGAATTCACACTAGGGCTAAGGATGCATGTGCAGACAGGGCTCACCTAGATACAGAATTCACACTAGGGCTAAAAATGCATGTGCAGGCAGGGCTCACCTAGATACAGAATTCACACTAGGGCTAAGAATGCATGTGCAGGCAGGGTTCACCAAGATACAGTATTCACACTAGGGCTAAAAATGCATGTGCAGTCAGGGTTCACCAAGATACAGTATTCACACTATTATGTTTAACAACATGAGTCTAGCAGATCTGGTAGAGTTGGGTGCGTAATAACCATGCGCTGTACTGTGGGACTGGGCAAATGTCACACATGATGAGGAAATGATTTGTAGTTGGAGCCAGAAGGGCGATAAATCAGGATAGACAATGCCAGTGCAGGCTGTAGGCCAGTGAGGCTATGTTGCCGACAGGCACCTGGTCAACATGTTAGGCAGTGCCTCATTGCACGTAGTGCCGCCATTTTGGGGTGGCAAAGTACAGTGCAAGTACGATAACTTGGCAATCACAAGGCCCGTGGATGGGGACAGTTTCAAAGCAGCACTTACTTTCGTTCTCACCTTAATGGTATTGCATCAGAGTATGTGACCAACGTGTTTGCAAATGGGAAGAGGATTGGGCACCGAGCGCCGACTGCGCTCGGTCAGCTCAGTCAGCCTTCTTCCTGGGCCTTACTCCGCCGGCCAGCTTCCGCCTGTCGGTGGTTGGCCAGTGGTGAAGGAGGAGGCTGGGCCAATCGGCGAGGACTGTGTGCCTGGTGTCTGGCGGACAGGGTAAGGCGAGGCGAGGTATCACGGCGACGGCCATCTTTAGGAATGTTGCATCCCGCATCTCGCGGGTCGTATGAAACGAATAAACAAAGGAAACCCCGATTGTGGGGTATTTGGTGCACTTCAGGTGCACAGTTCTATGTGAGGTTTATGCAATGATGCATTTGCGCAGCTGCTGGGAGAGGTGCTGCTTCAAGGCAGCTGGCTATGGAGAAGCTTACCTCAGCTTCACTGGATTCGAGCAGTTGGTGCTGCTCCTGCAGCACAGGCAGCCTAAGAGCTCCTGCTCCGGCGGGTGGTGGGGGACTGATATTGATGAGATTAGATTGCAATGCCCAAAATGCAGGTAAGGGAGTGTGTCATAGGAGCCTATACTTTGCCCCTGCAATAGGACAAAGGATCTTTGGTTACAACTTGAATATGAATTGAACCCTGACTGAAATTCATTTCTGATGACAAAGGGATTAGCTATTTTAGGGTAAACTCTACATGGCATTACAAACATGCATCAGCACAACCAGCAATTGACTTTTACACAAGAATTGTGTGAGAGAGACCAAGAGTGAGTTAGAAAACGAGGGTGAGAGAGAAAGAAAAGATAAGTGTGTGGGACAGGGTAAGGGTAAGAGGGAGATTAAGTGTTTGAGTGACGCTGCCAGTGAAAGAATATGTGGGTGAGTGAGAGACAGAGCACATGCAAGAAAGAGAGGCAGAGCGTGTTTTAGGGAAGATTTGAAAGACAGTGAGAGTGTCAGACATAAAAGCGGGAGTATTGGAAGTGTTTATGAACCTGGGTGACACATACCTTGGAAGAAAAGAAGCACGAGGGGGCAGGCACATAAAGGTGCATGGCGGGCAGAGCTAAAAGCAACACTATCTAGCGGGGATGCGGCACAGTTGGGAAATGGCGCAAATCATGTTGAAGAACCAAAGCTTTCGGTATTGAACTTGCTTTTTTGATCGATGAAATACTTTGAAATCTTTGTCTATGTTAAGAAACATGCAGCTTAATCAGCGTGCTTTAGACGGCACATTAAATGAGTCTGCAGCTTTACCAGCCTGATGTAAAATTTAAAATGCATATTCATCCCACCAGTGCACACCAGTAGCAAGTGCTACGACAATAGTTAGTGTTTATTGTCACCATTTTCTCAAATAACTCAAATAACCAAACGGAGGATGGATGAAATGCTCAGTCGGTCCTGCCAGGAGTTGAACCTTTGTACGGTCACGTGAACACTGACTTCTTAGGCGAGATATGTGTGACCGCTGAGTTATCGCTTTCTCATATATCATGTATTTATTTGATTATGTTTGACATTTGTATGGCGCCAATACAAAAGCGTTTTCAGGCTCCACAAGACAATATTGGGGGTGGGGAGGACATAAGAAAAGAAAAACTGCAAAACAATAACATTTATATTGGCCTTGTGACAATTCTAAAGTGCAAGACACAGAAGGTAAGTGTGGAGGGGAGGGAGAAGTGCAGGAGTGGGGTGCCCAAAAGTGGGGGTGGGCAGGTGCTGGGGAGGCAAGACAGTAAGTGCCAGGAACAGAGGGGGAAGGGAGGATAAGTGCGATGGATAGGGTGGACCAGGTTGGGCTAGTCTGGGGAAAGGTTCCCAAGGCCAAGTTCTGGCAAGGGATTATGGGAGGACTGGTAGGGGTGTGGTCTGGCCCCTGTATAACTCAGAAGGGACCAGGCCCCAGTCGCAGTGGCAGAGGGACGTTAGCATGGGAGGGGTGGGGAAGGAAGAGGAGAAAGGAAAGCCTTGAGAATTTTCCGATCTTAAGAAGATCTGGCTCAAGTTTGAGGAGATCAGGGAGGCTGAACCAAAGGGAGGAACCTGCCGAGGAAAAGGGATCTACCCCCCTACTCTCTGCTTGGAGAAACATTTGACCTACAGAGAATTGGATCTAGAGGACCGAAGAAGCAGGGATATATTTAGAGAGGGAAAACTGTATGTAGAGCGGCCTCGAACCTCATACAGCTGTGTGCATAATGCAAAGGGTCTTAATTTGATATTAGCATTCACAGGGACCAGTGGAGATTCTTTAGGGCTGGAGATATGCGGTCCCTAAACTTGATGCCAATGATTAGTTTCACAGTCCAATCCTGGATTAGTTGAAGGGAGGAAAGAGGCAGGTTGAGGAAGAGGCTTTTTCAGTAGTCCAGCCTAGAGAGAACCTGGGCTCTGGAGATGTTGAACTTCTGGGGGAAGGTGAGAAAATGTAGAATGTCTCTAAGGAGGTGGAGCTAAAAGTTGGACTTCTTGGCAAGGTCCGCTTTGTGTGGAGATTGAGAGAGGAGTCAAAGATAACTCCTGGGGTTTTTGCCTCATAGGTGGGTGAGGGGAGGGGGGCCCAAGGAAGGTGGCCAGAGAATGGAGGGGAAAACAAGGAGCAGTGTCCCAATGAGAAGGATCTCTGTCTTACTGGCATTGAGGCACAAACCATTGGCAGAGCACGATGCCTGAATAACAGTCATCCAGTCAGGTATGAGAGAGGAAGCGGAAGAGGTAGAGGGTGGCAGCTTAAATGAGAGCTATGTGTCATCTGCATAACACTGAACATGAGGGGTGAAGGTGGAGATCAAGTGGGCCAGAAGGACTAGGTAGATGTTGAAGAACCATGATGATAGGATAGAGCCCTGGGGGATGCCAGAGGTAGAGAAAGAGGTGGAGAAGAGGAAAGGACCCATTTGCACTTGGGAGGATCTGTTTGAAAGGAAGGAGATCAGCCACGCCAGTGCCCGGTCCATGATGCCAAGGATATCATGCAGACACTATAAGAGGATGCAGTGGTTGACTGTATCAAAGGCAGAAGAAAGATCAAGGAGGATCAGAACAGAGGGATTGGTAGAGTCCAGGTTTCAAAGCAAGTCTTCACGGGTGTTTAGGAGAGCAGTTTCCATGCCTCTGGATGCCCTAAAATCGGACCATTGGTCACTGGGGCAGCCAGCCATTTTGGTGTGGAGGGTCAGTTGGGAGATGACCAGCTTCTCCATGAGTTTGATCATGAATGGGGTGATAGAGATAGGGCGATAGCCCGGCAAGAAGGGTCAGCAGGCAGCTTTTTTAGGAGAGGATGCACAAGAGAGCACTTGAGGGGTTGTGGAAAGATGCCAGTGTCAAAGTAATGAAGGCTTGGGCGAGAGAGGTGGTGTTGCCATTGATGGTTCTGGAAGAGCAGGGAAGCACCAGTTTAGAAGAGACTTTCATAGAGAGGACAACTCTAGAGACCTTGTCTGGTGCAGTAGATAGAAGGAGGAGAGTATGGGGAGATGAGGGGGTCGAAGGGAGGCAAGAGGAAGAGGGATGAGGAGGGGACCAGATGACAGAGAGGACAGGATGTACAGAGGTTTGCAGGAGAAGTGGGCGGCCAGTGCAGTGCAGAGGGTCTGGGAGGGAGGAGGAGAGGAGTAGACTGCAATAGAATTGGCAAGTTCTTTGCAGATTTTAAAAAGGTTCAGCTGTGTTATTGGTGGCCCCAGTAATGTGGGCCTGGACATGAGCCCTCTTCTTGGAGAAGATGCCTAGACAATATTGCCTTTGGAGTAGGCGGCGGGGCATTTTATCAGAGAATGAGCTAGATGCCTGCCTCTTCCGCTCAGCAGCTTTTCACTTGCATTTCAAAGCTGCCGAGTCAGAGTCATACCAAGAGTAGCATTTGGAGGCAGGCTTCATGCAGATCCTCATTGCAGGGGCAAGGATGTCCAGGGTGTTTGAGATGGAGAGATGGAGGTTACCCAGAGCAGAGTCAAAAGGAGAATTCAAGTCACGGGAAGGGGGGGAATAAAGGTAGAAGCAAATACAGCGAGTGACACACGCTTCATCGGTTGAATGACAGAGCAGGAGACTGGCAGTGTGGGGCGTGGCAGCTAGAGAGGACAGTGGAGTTCAAGGTGGGAGGAGAGTAGATAGTGGTCAGACCAGGAGAGGGGGTGGTAAGAGTGTTGAAGAGAGCGATGTCGGTTGAGATGAGAGAATCCAAGGTGTGCCTGTCAGAGTCGGTTGGGCCGAAGGGAAGAATACTGAGGGAAAGAGAGTCACAGAGGTTGTGAAAGACTAAAGTGGCTGATGCATTGAGTCAAGGTGGATGGTTAAAGTCCCCAAGGTAGAGAAGTTTGCGGAAGGATGCACGGAGAGAGGAGGAAAGGTCTTCGGCATCTGATAGGAAGAGGGGGGTGGGTCTGGGGGACCTGTAGATGGTGGCAATTTGATGGAGAGGGTCAGAGAGACAGACAGCCTACAGACGAGGCATTGAAGGAGGAGTAGGATTGAGTGGGGATGATGGTGGCAGGATCCCACTCAGGAAAATCAGCACCACTCCAACACCAGACCAGGAGGGCCTGTGATTGGACAGAATCTTGTAGCCCCGGGGGAGAAGAATGTCAAAAGCAGTGACAGAGTTGGCCTTGAACCTCGTCTCAGTGTGTGCAATGACGCCAACATTGAAGTCTTTGAGGGGGTGACAGATGTCAGAGGGGTGTTTGACAGCAGAGTGAAAATTGAGGTTAGCTAATTGAAGCTGGTTGCCCCCTTTATATGTTTTGTGAGGCAGGCACAGGGATTTGGTGCCAACACTGGCTGGTGGGTGGAAGGGGAGATGGGGGAAGGTGGGGTAGCAGGAGAGGTGGAAGTTGAAAAAGGGAAGGAAGACATCTGTCAAGAAGGAGGAGGTTGGGCTGAGAGCCCTGGGCCATGATAGTGCCATTTCCATTGACATTAATGATGCACCTGCTAGATAAGAAGTGAGCCAAGAGCACTTCCCATCTGGTACCACTATTCATGGAAGAGGAAGAAAAAGGGGAGATCATGGTGAGAGTGAGGAAGAGGGTAGGAGAGACACACAGCCTACAGATGAGGCATTGAAGGAGGAGTAGGATTGAGTGGGGATGATGTTGGTGGGATCCCACTCAGGAAAAATCAGCACCACTCTGCCACCAGACTGAGAGGGCTTGCGATTGGACATAATCTTGTAGCCCCCAGGGAGACGGGTGTCAAAAGCAGCGACAGAGCTGGTCTTGAACCACGTCTCAGTGTGTGCAAGGATGGCGAAGTTGAGGTCTTCGAGGAGGTGACAGATAGAGGGGTGTTTGACAGCAAAGTGAAAATTGAGTGAAGCTGGTTGCACCCTTTAAATGTTTTCCAAGGGGGCACTGGTGGTGATGCCACCACTGGGGCGTGGGGAGAAACGGAGATGGGGGAATGTGGGATAGCAGATGAGGGGGAGAAGTTGAAGAGATGGAAGACGTCTGTCAAGAAGAAGGAGGTTGGGCTGAGAACCCTGGGCCATGATAGTGCAATTTAATGATGCACCTGCTAGATGGGAAGTGAGCCTAGTTCACTTCCCATCTGGTACCACCATTAATAAAAAAGTAAGAAAAAGGGGAGAGAACAGAAATCATGTGGGGGAGTCCATAAATCAGGTAAAGGAACAGCAAAGAGAATGTCACTGATAGCATTTATGTAGGCGTCAGCAATGAGCAGACTAGGGTTGGGGATCAGGAGTGCCTTCCTACATTTCTTCCTTCCAGACTTTGAAAGAGAGGCAGGATGGGTGACGGAGAAACAATTAGAATAGATGGGAGAGATGAAGAGTACCATGGTGGCAAAGGGGGGAGGGAAGTAGAAGCACAGTGTACAACAGAGTTCACCAAGTGGCCAACATGGAATAAGGTGTAAAATCAAAGCAACAGTGAAGTGAAAAGTCAAAAATACATCAAAGCCATCAATGGCAATTAACCACTTTTACAGTTTAATATATTGGCTGGCAGTGTTTTAAGTCAGGCCACGTGAGTTATCTTTCTGCACTTAATATTTCTTGCAATGCTTCATCCTTCTCTAAATACATCTTACGATTGCAGGTGACTAGCGTGTTGTTAAATAACTGAACCTTTGTGCCCTTTTCACCATTACCATATTTTATTTAATATCACACCATGCATTGATCTCTGTATCAAGAGGCATCATCACAAATCATTGCAGTAATTGTTCACACTGAAACACACTCATATCTAAACCTGTGCACCTGTAACATGATTTATGTCTGTGCACAACGTTGTTATATTTATGTTAGTCTAATTAACCTGCAGTAAACCTGACATTAAATGAGTGCAGTGACCATGTGTTATTGTGTTATTACCTACTATATGCTAGTGGACACATTAGTTTGGATGTGCATGCTTGTGAAAGCAAACGTATGCCATTTTATGTGAACTGTATTATAACAGAGCATGTGTATTTCCTGGTGAACACTCGGTTAAATAATGCTGGATCCCTTTAGAAAGTACCATGTGCCACAGCCATGCTACAAAGTAAACACTGAAAGACCTCCATTGCACTGTGGGGACAACGCCCCCTTGCATTTCCAGGTAAACGGTCTCGTCCATGCAATTTTCTACTTTTCCACCAAGCAGAAGTAAAGTGTAAACACAGCTGCAAATGTGCCATTACACCTTTCCACTAAGTGTTCGGAAAAGTCTAACTGCCTCCCACAATTACCAATTGTGGGAGCATGTACAATGGATTCCGATGTAATCCACCTGCTTTTACAAGGATCACAAGTCAGGCAGATTCCATAGGAATCTACTTGTGTTCTGTAAGAATGGAAATGGACGCTGGTGGGAAAACAATAGCATTTGGCAGCCGAAGTGGGAATATCAGGCAGACTTGTTAAGTATGTTATTCTCTCCCACTGCGGCTGCAAAATATTAGAAAATCTCCAGGGACACAAAAGTGATGGTAATCCTGGCATTACACTTACCCTTCTACAACATCATTAATATACCTCTTTCTCTTGGCTCAAGCGAGGATTAAAACACTAACATGCACATTTCATTAGACGCTGCAGCTCTGAAAATGACTATATTTTTATCTTGATAACATCATTTTCCAGCTAGTACGGTAAACAATCATCTCTATTTCTTATTGGAGTAGATTTCTTGCCCAGTGAAATACTTTTGCATCTGGCACCTTGATAGGAACCCTGCAGTTTATTAATTCTGCAAAAGAGGCCCCGTGAATATTCCATATTCAATTTTTAGTGCATCCTGGTAGTGAGCATCGTGATACAAGGTGTTATAAACATTTTCTCAAGATTCTTAAATAAAATGGCTGAATGATAAAAGGCTTTGTCTTTACTCCTCAGATTTAAACATGTGTTGTGACAGCTGACCACTGATGTCCCAGGTGAGTGTTTAACTCACTGAGTTATCTTCCTACTATAAAATCTGATACCCTAAGAACCAGCTTTGCAGTTTAGTCTACCTGCTGAATGCAACCAGTGTTTAAGTTAAGCATGTAACTGATCTTCCTGCACATAATATGGATCACCAATCTGGTCCCCTTTTAGGGCTGTGGGCCTAATTTATATAAGGTTTAGCATGGAGCAAAGTGACTTTGCACCGCGCTCGTACACTTTACGACATGCTAAATGGGTCTTTTTGATTCACAGATCTGACTTTTGCTGCCCCTTCCCACTTAGCACTGTGCAGGGGTGCTTTGTGTGACAATGTACGCAACACGTAGGAAGGACCAATGCAAAGAACAAAGTAGGGGGCAGAACATAGAAAATCCTCATTAAAGGAAGAAAATGAGGAAGAACGTAGGCATAGGGAGGGAGGCATCATGCAAACAACCAACACGACCCATCAAGTGCTAAGTAAATTCTATGCACAGAAACCATGGCTCTATCACTGTGAATCCAATGCAGGACCAACGTGTTGCCAGACATCACCCGTCGCAAAGCACATAGCTCAATGAAAGCCCACGCAATTAAAAAGCGCAATGCAATACCAATGAACATACGATTGGCACAATGCCAGATCCTGCATTGCTAGGACTGATATTACTACATGGAACAAGCAGGAGGAGAATGGGAGTAGAAGAATGACCTGGTATCACCGACCATGTGCTCACAGGCTTTAACACTACTATTGCTAAAATCCTTACATTTCCTATCCACTGGATCATTACACCATACCACAGCCATTGTTGGGGGTATATCACAGGCCAAACAATCAAGAAGCCTCCACCAGGTCTTGTGCTGCATCCTAGAACATGTGCATAGGCACATTTACATGCTGCACACACTGCAAGCAGGACAGAGAGTTTGACAGGAATTCTATGCATTTGCACACATTCCCTAGGTCCTTGGGGAAATTGACTGCACCATTTTAGCGCTGCAACCACCGTTTACCCCCGATAGACAGAGCACATATCTCACAACAGGAAACATTGACATTCCAGCAATGTGCAGGTGATCTGTGATGACAAGCGAGACATCATGCAAGTGAATGCCAATTATCCAGGACGCATGCATGATAGCTACATCTTCTAGCATTCCCCCATATACCAGGCCCTTCCATCAGGATCCTTTGGAAACACCTTGCTTGTGTGCGAGTATCAACTATCACGCACATACAAGCAGTCACATGACACACAGGAACACAAGAAATGACAATTCATTCAATGAACATCCATTTTGTGCTTTGCAGGGGACAGTGTCGACACACTGTCACCATTCCTGTTGACATCAATCAGGAATCCATCTACCCCAAGTGAGGTACACCACAATGCAGCACACATAGCCACTAGGGGCATAGTGGAGTGCTCAAGACACGCTTCCGATCCCTTGACCACTTAGGTGATGTATTGCTATATACACCCTCTGTAGTATGCAAAATCATTATGGCATGTAGTGTCCTGCATAATATTGCCACATGTTGTGGCACAGCAGTAGAGCAGTAGGAGGGCATCTACCCTCATCCACTGGCACCACCCATTCCCTTGGCAGGGCAAAGGGTACAGGGACAGGATACACATAACCAGGTAGTGCAAACTTACTTCACATGAATCGCAACCCATGTAGAACCTCAAACTAAACCCATCCAAGACTGAATTTATCCTCATCAGTCCGCACACTAAGAAAGAACTTGTTCAACAATGGCTCAATGATATGCAACTAGAAGGATTTGATCCACAACTCTCAGACTCAGCAAACCCCGTAGGCTTAACCATTGACATCAATGTGTTCTTCCAGAAACACATAGCCAAAAAGGCCGGAACAGCCTTTCTCAGAATCTATACCATTTAAAAAATCAAACCCTTCTACACCGTAGTGCAGGCTCTCGTGGTCTCACACTTTGATGGGGGAAATTATCTCTTGAAAGGGCTCCGAGCTGCTTACTTGGCTACCCTAAAAGCAGACCACCATGTTGCTGCCCTTCTTATTATGGCAGCAGGACAATTTGACTGAATAACCTCATCCTATGCAAACTACATTGGCTTCCACTCCAAGCCAGGATACTCTCCAAGACTGCATGTATCATCTACAATGCAGTCAAGAGTAGCACACCAGCGTACCTGGTGGCTAAGCTCCACATAACTGGTGGCACACACTTCTCACAAAGCAAATCGACCAACTGGCTTGAATCACAACTCGTCCGCAAAGAGAGGACCGGCAAACAATACTTCTCTTGTTATGCACGTGCCTTCTGGAACTCGATCCTGGTGTCGGCTCGAAATGCCCCACAATTCTCAAAATTTGCAAATCTCTCAAAACATGGCACTTTTAACAACACCTGACCAAGGATTAATTCCAATGCATGCACATACTGACACATACCTCACAGTACTGAGCTACTGTTAAAAGATGCCAGCCCAAATACAGGCCATCCACAGTCTATAATAATATAATAAAACGGACACAAGAAAGCCACCTCCCTGATGTCCTTCAACAATGCAATCTGGCTAATTCAGCTTGCCCATAACAACATCCTGATAATGCATATCTTGTTATGGCAAACTGTGTGTGCCCCATGACATGAAAAGTATAATGCCGCACCATCAACATCCATCAGATATGATAAGTTATATGTCATTTATAACACGCCTGTAAACAAGTGTTTTTAGGGGTGACAAAATAAGGGGGAAAGACAGAGGGAGGAGAAGACAAACAATCTTATTAGGCCTTGTATCATTCAGATTGTGCTAGTGCAACAGCACAAACGTGCAGGGGAGAGGGACGTGCTATGGAGAGGGAAGGGGAAGTGCATTCAGGGCAACAATGCTCTGAGTGATTGCAGTTAGGCTGTGGGTAAGTGCAAGGAGGCAGGGGGCTGTAGAGGTAACAGTTACAGACCGTAAGTGTGCTGTAGGCCCAGAGGCACGGCACAGGAGACTGATCATGGAGGAGCCTGGTAGCCAGTGAGTCTTTGGGGGCAACCAAGCAACCAGTTGGCACAGCAGGCAGGTAGGGCAGCAGGTCAGCGAGGGAGAGAAATCAGATAAGAAAAGGAAGGTCTTGGGCAGCTTTTGGACCGGCTCAAGTTTGAGAGGGGTGGGGAGGTCATTCCAGAGAGAGGCACCTGCCCAGGAGAGAGACCCCCCCCACTCTCTGCCTGGAGAAGCGCCTGACCCTCAGAGAGTTGGGGGCAACTGAGTGAAGGGCTTGAGAGGGAAGGTATTTCGAAAGAGAGTTGGATGTAGTGCAGCCCATGGCCCCAGAAAGCCTTGTGGACGATGCAGAGGGTCTTAAACCTGATCCATGCAGCCAACAGGAACAGTGGAGAGATTTATGGGCTAGAGAGATACAGTCACTGGGCTTGGGGCCAAGGATAAGTCTTGTGGTTCTGTTCTGGATAAGTTGCAGAGCGCAGAGAGTAGTGGAAGGCAGATTGAGAAAGATGATGTTGCAGTAGTCCAGCCTAGAGAGAACCAGGGTTTTGAAGACAGTGAGCTTCTGGGGTAAATGAAGAAAAGGAAGAATACCTCTGAGGAGGTGCAGCTGGTAGTGGGCCTTCCTGGGAAGGTCAGTGATGTGAGGAGAGAAGGAGAGAGTGGAATCGATGACACTAATGTTTTTTGCCTCACAGGAAGGCGAAGGAAGAGGGCCCAAGAAGGGCGGCCAGATTGAGAGAGGAAAAGCAGGAGCAGGGGTCCCAAAGAGAAGGATCTCCATTTTACAGGCATTAAAGCAGAGATCATTGGAGGCACACCAACCCTGAATCACGGATAGGCAGTCAGGAATGAGCAAGAGATGAGGAGGCTGAGGGGAGCCTGAGTGTCATCCGCAGGACACTGAAAGTTAGAGGAGAAGGTAGAGATCAGGTTGGCCAAAGGAGCCATGTAGACATTAAAGAGCCAGGGTGAGTGGCTGGAGCTTTGGGGAACACCACATGTGGAGAGAGAGGTGGGGGAAAGAACGGCCCGAAGTTGGTCCTGGGAGGGTCGGTCCAGGAGCAAGGAGGTCAACCACTCCAGGGCCTGATCCGTGAATCCCATGTTCTCACAGAGTCGATTGATCAGGATGGTGTGATTGACCGTGTCAAAAGAAGAGGAAAAGTTTGTTTGTTTGTTTTATTCACTTTTTATGCACACCAGACCCGTGGGTAGCAGGGTGCAGCAATAAGAAAATGCAAGGCTTACATAGTTACAACATAGAATGATATGCAACGTACAATAAAAGTCTC
This sequence comes from Ambystoma mexicanum, assembly GCF_040938575.1. Taxonomy (NCBI): domain Eukaryota; kingdom Metazoa; phylum Chordata; class Amphibia; order Caudata; family Ambystomatidae; genus Ambystoma; species Ambystoma mexicanum. The sequence goes on from NC_090941.1 coordinate 192,583,852, forward strand.
TAGATCACAGATAATGACAAAATATACAATATACATGGTGTGGTATATCGGAGTTACAGATATATACAGTATGGTTTGCCAGATATTCCGTGAATGATTACAATAGGAGGTGGGCGACACAGGTCAGCTAAAGGTCAGTGGAGGTAAGGAGTTGAATGACATTTCTTCTGAAGCAAAGGTAAGGCAGATCCAATCTCAGGTCATGTGGCAGTAAGTTCCAAGTTTTAGCAGCCTTTACAGGGAAGCTATTTCCACCGATCGTGGTGAGTCTGAAATTAGGTATTATCAAACAGTTAGAGTTGACAGCAAAGTCAAGGAGGATGAGGACAGAAAGATGGCTGGAATCAAGATTAGAGAGCAGATCTTCACGGGTGTTCAGGAGAGCAGTTTCTGTGCCTCTGGCTGCTCTGAAGCCAGACTGATGGTCATGGAGACAACCAAAGGAATCATTGTGAAGAGTAAGCTTGGAGATGGACAGCTTTTCCAGGAGTTTTCCCAGGAAAGGAGTGATAGAGATTGGCCGATAGTTTGCCAGACAGGTACGGTTGGCAGAAGGTTTTCTAAGGATGGGATGCACGATGCAGTGCTTGAGGAGATGGGGAAGAATCCAGTGGCGAAACAGTGAATGCATAAATCATCCAAGGCTGCAACAAGGGTGTCAATGTGGTCCTTGATGGTTCTGTAGGAGCAAGGAAGCAGCTGTTTGGGCAACATTTTCATAGATCGGACTTGTCTAGAAACATCATCGGGTGTTGTCTGAGAGAAAGAGGAGAAAGGAGGAGAAGAGGCAGCGGCGAAAGGGGGCTGGGAGAGGTAGAGGGAGAGGAAGAGGAGAGCAAGGACAGGATGTCCTGGGTTTTAGAGCTGAAGTGAGAAGCCAGAGCCATAAAGAGGGCCTGGTAGGGAACAGGAGCGTTAGAGACTGCAGAAGGCTTGACCAGCTCCTTACAGATTTTGAAGAGTGTGGTTGTGTTGTTCGAGGCCACAGAGAAACGTGTTTGGATGTGGACTCTCTTCTTAGACAGGACAGAGAGTCTGTATTGCCTTTGTATCAGGTGGCAGTCCAGCTTGTCAGAGATTGTGCCTGAAGCACTCCACATCCTCTCCGCCATCCAGCGCCTGCCTTTCAGGGTGGCGAGTGCAGAGTCATACCAAGAGTTGCACTTGGAGGAAGTCTTTAGGCAAATTCTCATGACAGGGGCAAGGATGTCCAGGGTGTTGGAGATAGAAAGATGCAGGTTAGAGAGGGCTGTATCAGAATGTGAGTCAGCCACAGGAGTAGGAGGAGCAGAGAAAGTAGAGGCAAAGGCATCCACTGACACACGTTTCATGGGCCGAATGACCCAAAAGGTAGATGGCAGTGATGGGAGGGCTTTGCCTGAGGGACAGAGCATTTCAGGTGAGAGGAAAGCAGAAACTGGTCAGTCCAAGAGAGAGGAGTGTTGAACGGGTTAGAGAGCAGGATGTCTGAACAGATGAGAACATTCAAGGTGTGTCCGGTAGAGTGCGTCGGACCAGAAGTAGAATGGAAAGAGTGAGTGTCGCTGAGGTTGCAGAAGAGCCCAGAGAGTAATTAGATGCATCCAAGTGGATTTTGAGGTCTCAGAGAAGGAGTAGTTGAGAGTTAGAGGACAGGAGAGAGGAGGAGAGGTCAACCCACTCTGAGAGGAAGAGGGCAAACTGGTCAGGAAAGGTAGAGAGCCTGCATGCTAGGCATTCGATGGAGGGGTAAGCCTGCCTAGGAATGACAGAAGCAGGGACCCACTCCGGAAAAATTAGTGGTACTCCACCTCCAGGTCGGTTGATTCTGGGCTCAGAGAGGATCTTGTAGCCATCAGGGAGGGGAGTGTCAAAACCTGTGACAGAGCTGGCCATGATCAATGTCTCAGTGAGAGCGAGGACATCCAGGTCAAGTTCTTCGAGGAGGTGGCAGGTGTCATAGGAGTGTTTGACAGCAAAATGAGAGTTGAGAGTAGCGACGTGGAGCAGGGTACCACATTTGAAAGTCTTTTGGGGTGGTGCACAGGCTTGAGGTAGGCCCAGTGAAAGTGGTAGAGAGGCCAGAGAGTAGGCAGTGGTGGTAGCAGGAGGTGGGATAGTAGCCACAAAGGAGGAGGGAGGGGCCAGGGTGGTGGTGGAGGCAGGAGGTGGCTGAGGAGTCAGAGTGGTGCTGGTAGGAGTAGTAGGAGAGGGAAGGAAGTTAATAAGATGCAGTAGACCTCCCACTGAGGGCACCCACTAATGGGAGAGCAAGCGATAGGAGAGAGAACCAAGACCATATGAGGTGTCCGTAGGTCTGAACTACAAAGAGGATGTTGATGAGAGTCTGTCTGAAGGGAGTACTGATGTAAGTATCAGCGATAGGGAGGCCTGTGTTCGAGACCAGGTTGTCCCTCTTGAACTTCTTCCTTCCAGACTTAGTGAGAGGTATAGGATAGGAGATAGAGTAACAGTTAGAGAAGATGGGAGAGAAGGAAAGCATCATTGAGGGTGTGAGGAGGAAAGTGGAGGAGGAAGGAGAGAAGGAGTCACACAGCTCAGCACCGCACAACTCAGGAAGTGCAGAGGGAGGGTGGGGGTCACACAGTAGGGAAAAGACAGGAGGAACAGACAGGAGACACACAAGAGTACAACGGTACACCCAGCAGGGGTAGGGGCCTAGAGAGGGGGAGAGAAACTAATGGGACACAGTTCACAGTACAACATCCATCCTCTTGTGGCTCTCTTCCACTCTGCGCCTCTCCACACCACAGGCATTGATGAGATCTGTGACATCCTGCCACATTCCCCATGGCTGGGTCACAGGAAGGGTACCGCTAGCCCAAGGGATCAGGTCAACATGACATGCATCGACATAATCAGTGAGGATTGTTAGCTTCTCATCTGTGAAGTGCCTCTTCCTTGGTGTCCCCTTCTCCTTCACCTGTGCCTCTTTGTGGGGTGCTGCTTGTGCCTGCTCTGCAGGCTGGGCCCCCTTACTCCCAGTGGGACCTTCGTGGTACTGTGGCACCTGTAGTCTCATCACCATGTTTAGCAGGTGGTCTTCTGCCCTTGTCCCCATCCTCGTCCTCTTTGCTGAGCCCCCTCAGTCACGGTGAAAGCTGCAATAACAGCAAGGTACACGCACATTTGCTGCCTCAAAATCTGCATGGTACCCCCTAAATTATACCTCCTCAGCACATGGAAGAAAATGTGTGTGGTCCCCTAAATATAGCCACCCCCAAATCCACGTGGTACCCCTTAAATATCGCCCCCTCTGCAGATGCCAGAGTACATGCGAGTTGCATGAGCAAGTTATTTATGGAGTTATGTGCGTATTTTTGGTGCCTGCGATGCAGAATTTACTTGCATAGAGCCGTCCCTCTGATTTATTAACTGGTACCTTGTGCATGAAGCGAGACACCTGTGCCTTGCTGTTACTCCTGCCTTATGCCATATCTTGCCTCCTCCAACCATTCATTGGCTCCAAGCCTCTACATCTCCTGCTGCCTGGTAGTTTGTCACTGGCTGCTGACCACTAGTACTGCCTTGGAGGTCTGGTATTTCCCCAAAGCCTATTCTTCTGTGGCTCTCCTGTCAGGATTTGTGAACACCTCATCGGCCATAAAAGGACTTAACTTCTCTATACCACCACCAAAGCTACACAGTATTCATAGCCAGAGCCCAGCTCTGCCCACCAGCCTCAGGTGCAGCATATCTGCAAAATGAACCACCACCCCAAAGGCAATGCTGAGGGCTCTCAACTTCTCAGCCTCCAAAGATGGCATCCTGGGTGAGCAGGTCCTGTAAAATGATGATGCCCTCACTGTTCTGCAGCAGCAGCTTGGAACGTGTGGCCATCAAAAGATCTGGGTAGACATCACCAGTGCCATCAGCATGGAGGGGGTTGGAGTCCATACAGTGAAACATGCATTGGTACGACCTTAGGATCTGGAACCAGGCGAAAGCGGCCCTTGAGGCAGGTGCCTCCATGGAGGTGCACTCAGCAGGCCGCTATCGGGTGTCACTGGTTCATCTCCAGATCTTGGAAAGGATGAACCCAGCTGTCCATGCCCAGATCCTTGACCTGTAAGCATGTATCCAAGCTGCGGGTGAGTACTCACAGGGTGAACATGTCCACAAATGTTATTATGTCCTGATGGGTGTGCATGACTTGTGCAGAGAAAAGAAACCTCTATTCACTTCTTTAAAATGTTTAACAATAAATATTACAGGGCCTGCAGTAGCGGCTAGTATGGTTAAGTTGCTGAACCCATTGGAAGAGCACTTTTTGGGTGGCTTATAACTTTGCCCTCCCTGTATGAATCCTCACAAAACTGTGTAAAAAAGGTATATGGCCCCCATCAGATTGATTCTTTGAAGTTTGGTGAGGTACGTGAATGGGTGCAAAGTTATAGGGGGTGCCCAACTGTGTGGTTTTCCCATAGATGCAAAAAATGTGCTCACTCCTACTGCCCAAACCACTGGACAGATTTTGACCAAATGTGTGGCATGAGCTGCGGCTTGGTTCTAGAAAGCGTGCATTTTAAATTTCGTGCACATCCGGTTCGTAAATCCGTCCAGTAGTTTTTTTAAATGACCAAAAAGTATATCTGGGTACGGTCTGTGGACTCACTTCCCTGTTCGTTCTGCGGACGGGCCTCCCATTGGTCAAGAGGAGGACATGAGGTCTGCTGATTGGATACTGAAAAGCGTGAGGTGCGTCATATTTTTGGAAACGCCTGCCATGTTGGACAGAGCAGTGGGGCAAAAGTCTGGACATTTTTTTGGGGGTTATTTGGTGTTGGAAATAGTGACTGGGAAGGGTGGGGGAGTGGAATAAAATATGATATGGGGCTATTTTTGTAGGTTAAAAAAGGTCAGGCAGGTGTCGTAGCTGCCCACGGACAGCACTGTAGTTCGCTGACAGCGCTGTGAATAGACCGCTTTGGACAGCCATTAGGGGTTATTTGATGACTGAAAGAGGTTGTAGAAATGGTAGGGAATTGGAATGAAGGTACTATGGAGGTGTTTTTTATAGGTGAAAAAAGGGTTTGATAATGCTGCTGCATCCACAGTCAAGTTCAATGTCCGCAGACATCATTTTAATTGCAGGGGGGTCAGGTAAGTTTTATTACTTGATGGTCTATGGTATGTACTTCTTACATAGTTAATTTTATTGTGGTGGTTGAGACCAGTGACCAGATTCTGGGGGGCACGGCTGCAGGCCATGGCCCCAAGAATGTGTCCACTGGCCACAATCACCACAGTATTAATATGTATAAAGTAATTATAGGTAATGTAGCAAGAATATGGCCAGAATCACCATAGTAGTAATATGTGTATAGTAATTATAGGTAGTGTGAGTACAACGTGTTTGTAATATGGAGGAATTATAACAATAATAATAATTAGGCATTTATATAGCGCTACAAACCCTCAGGTATCTGAGCGCGGCTTATCATTACCCACGGTGTGTGGTGCTCATTTATCGACCTCGGAAGGATAAAAGGCTGAGTTTGGCCCCGCCGGGATTCAAACCTGCGTTAACAGGCTCTGCACGGATGTCAAAGCGAGCGCTCTACTCGCTGTGCCACTTGAATAATGTAATTGAACTTTATATGGTACTTATGATTTTTAGTAAAAATGTAGGATAGTGCTAATAGAATATGTAGAATTTGTTAAGTAGGATAGTTTAAAAGCTGTGGTATACAATTTTACATTTTTTTTAGACCCTCATAAGCAGTCATTTTATGAACTATGTTTGGTACAACATTAGTGCATGACACACTGCTGTTGTTTTGACATTAAATAAACATTGGGTCCTTGGGAAACAATACATACTGGATTAAGAAAACCTGATTACGATTACGTGAGTGTAATGGTCATAGTATGTTTGTTTGAAGTATCGTGTGATTAAGGGAATGCTTGAAGTAGTTAGATACCTGTTGGTGTATTCTAACTACATTAGAGGTTAAAAGTTGTTTTGTCTTATAATAATTGAGATGGTGTATTTGACATCTTTTGGAACAAAGGGTATTTTTCAATTAGTTAGATACCTGTTGGCATATTCTAACTAGATTAACTTTCAAAACTACTATTATAGTATTATGGAGTTAGTAGATACCTGCTGACATATTCTAACTTTTAATTGTGCTATAGTTTAGTGACTAAATGTGGGTTGAAGAAATATTAGGTAGGCATTTCTTAAATGTGTTGGTAATCTATGTTTTGGAGTAACTGAGGTATTGTTACATTCAAACCAATCACTTATTTTTTTGACATATGCAGAGTAGTGCCCTTAAGTGGCTGTGGCACCGGTGTGGATACTGTTGTGATTGTTTTCTTTCCAAGAGATAATAGGCCATGTTTGAAGCTTGTAATCTTGCAGTTATTTTTAGTATCATCTGCATTGTACCTTAGAAGCATTAGTATGACATATTGGCAATTTGATTGTGTTTGTATGGTGGAACAATTGTCTGAATTGCAAAAAGGGCATAATATGCCATTATTTGCATTCTGCAGAAGCTGATGAAATGAAAAGGATTCAGAATTTGGTATGGATACATATATCAATCATTCATTAGGGATGTGGTCTTGTGAAACATGGTTGCAGAGAGTGCATGTATGTTTCCACATGTATGAAATCTGAAAGATTTCATTTATAGGGATGTTTATGGTTGCCAGTACCTGTAGTGAGTGCATTATGAATTCTTGTGGATCTTCCTGTGTGTTTATGGAAAATTGCAAAATTCCTGCACAGTAGTCCAATTCTTGCCTTATACCTGCAACACTGTAAATGTTTTTCAAGATTATTTCGGGCATTTATGTGAAGATTGAGCATTTGCAAACACAACTGGTCTGAGCCATTTAAGTAAATGTTGTGAACAATTGGTGGCAATTGAAAGAATATTCATTCTCACATTAGCATAACAATTTACTCCAGTTGTGTTGCTGAAATTAAATAGACCAGAGAGTTCTGTTTCGGGAGCGATTAATGGGCCTGCAGATCTTTCTGGAGAAGAGACATTTGTGTCTTTCCTTTCTGATGGGCATGGAGTTGACTTTGTACTAGACAGTTTTGTGGTTGTATTGTTTGCCGCAGAATGAGTTGGTTGTTGTTTTTTAGTGGTATTGTTGGGAGATCTGCTATAGCTTCAGTTTGTATTACTTGTCTTTTTAAAGGTTTATTTCTTTGAGGTACAGTGTACATATCTAGATGGAGTGCACAGTGCCTGTAGCCGTTGTATTCCAGGATGCAAGGTTTCTCAGCGTAGACTTTGTTTGCATCAAAGTTAACTAGGAATAGACAATTGAGTGTAGGCAGATGTTACAATGCTACATTACTGATACGTTCTTTAAAGACTGTGCTGCAAATGTCAATCAATGCTTGATCTAGGGTTAGACCTTGTGATTTGTGAATAGTGACAGCATATGCAAGAGATAGAGAAAATTGTTCTCTGCGTACAAACATGTCTTTGAAAAGAAGGACCTGTGCTATTGTCTGGACATATTTTTAACTTTAGCAAGTTTGTCAAAGTGGATGTTGACAAACTGAATGTTTTTGTCATGTGGATATGTTTGGAAGCCAATAACTGTACTAACCTAGCACATTTGGCGCTTCTGAAACAGAGAATAATAACAGCTATTTACCAAGCGAAAATAATACTATACAAATATGGGAAATTCTCAATAAAATCCATAATTACCTATTATAATCAGAAGACCGTCCCAGTAATCTTGTATGGTCTAGAAACGTGGAGAGTAATGGAAAGAGCTACACTCGAGAAATTCGAAGGTACATTTTGGAGGAGTCTCCTAAATCTCCCTCAGTGCAAGCCAAATGCATTGATTCAATACGAAATTGGTCAGCTATCCCATTTTGCCAGATTTCAGTGGCATCTATGTGCGTTGTTTAGGAAATATTTGTTAGCGGGACAATCTGAAAACTTGCTATCGGTACTTGCGGGGTACATGTTAAAATCCAAACATCCATTTCCAGCTCAGTGGTATAATAATGTATTAGACACCTTGGTAGCTGCAGATATATCTGTGCAACTCCTTGTTGAAAATCCAGACAGAGCAAAATAAAAGCTGTATCTATTCGATTGGATTCAAATTCGACAATCATGTCTGAGATACAAAGTATTCGGAAATAATCCCTTTGCCGAGAAGAAACTTGGCCAATGTGAGCCTTATTTACTTTGATACCCTACCCCAGTAATTTGCTTTGCGATTTTGCGTTTTCGCTTCAATCTGTGGAATACAGGTGAAATAATGGTCACTAGAAAGGTTCTCGATAAATCGCAAGACTTTTGTCGAATCTGCAAGAACAAGCAAATGAGAGAATCATTATGCCATTTGTTTATGATCTTCCCGGATGTTGCTGAAGAACGTGAGCTATTTCTACATAAACATTGCCAATACCTTACTCTTGACTTGATGGAAAAATTGAATGTATTTTTCTCAACAAACCGAATGTCAATATATATTGATATTATGAGATTTTTAGATGCAATCTTCATCAAATTATGTTGAATCAAAATGCAAGTATGAATTGGTTTATGAACTGTGATTTGTGAATTTTGTAAACTGTGATATTTGTTTCTTTTAAGTATTTTCTTTTAAATATTGTATGTTGTAAAGTTGATAAATTCAGCTATAGCAACCATTAGCTAAACCTTGTTCTACGTCAAGGTTATGTTTTAGAATTACTCTGCAGCCAAGAGACAAAGTCAATATTTTCTCCTACCCAACTGTGTTGGAGATAAGCAATTTATTCATGCTGTTGCTTGTTGACACATAGAAAGTGTCATGCCGTGCACTTCTAGTTTGTCGGTGGATCTGATCAGCAGTATGGGTTGCATTTCTTTTTTCAACATTGTCTAGTTGAATTGACAACAGCTTGCAATGGATGGCATGAAGGACATCAATTTTAGATTTTGTTGAGTTAATCGTTCCATGACATCAGGAGAAGATGTGTTCCGTCCATATAGCTAATAGATTAGTCAACTATTAAGATGGATTTTGCATCTTTAGTAAGCAGACCAGTTCTAATGCTTTTTAAAATGCTAGCATAGGTGAGGCCTGCAATCTGACACATGTTTTGAGTTAGTTCTCTGTAATTAAAATGTTGCCAGATATTTACATTTTCAATGCTGCCAAGGATATTGCAGCATTGTTTGTCTCCTAATGTTTTGAAAATAGGTTGACGTTTCACTGGTGTTTAACTGTAGGAGGTGTCTGAAAACAATAACATGGTTTCCTCCAAACCGTTCTTTGTAGTTAGTTTGTAGGACTTCTTGCATTCTGAGATGATTAAAAGGCAACAAGAGGTTGGAAACCATACTACTTCCTCTATCAGGAGCACTTGCATTTGTTTTAGAATTCTGCATAATTCAATAGCAGCTTCTGCTGATAATTTGTAGAATTTTAATTTGTTTTGGTGTTCTACAGGGAGGAGCAGTAGTCGGTGTAAAGTTACACATCCTATGCTATAGTCAGCTAAACCTGTTGGGGCTTTTAGTACAGACGAAAGGTTTTTTTTTGTTAAGTTTTGTAGGAATATGCTAATTATTTTAATTAAGAATGTTTTTATTAAAACCAGCTTCACCACTTACATACAGGAGCAAATATTTATAATGTTTACAGCTACAGGTTTTAGTTTCATGTTTAAACCCATGTTCAATTTCTTGAGTGACTTCTAGATCAATGGTGAGTTGTCCATCGTGTAGTTGTTATTTCAGCACTGGCAAGTCTTCCTCAGATTGTTTATATTGATACATGGTATTTTTTACTTAAGTCATGGCTATTTCTGCTTCAATTAGAAACAGTGGTTCTCCAAGTGGTTCTTGGCTTCCTGTAAAATAAGGTTATCTGCCCTCAGGAGTGTCTTCTTCTAGTTGAGCTTCAATGTCTTCCTCTTGGTGACATTCATTCCCCAACATGTGTTTGTATTATTTGAAAGTGTAGTCACTAAATACTTATTTATCTTTTCTCCAAGGTTTAGAAAGTTGGAGTAGGCCCATGTAATACAGTTATCTATATTATGGAGACTTGCATTATAACTTTATGTGATTAATTAGACAGGGTTTGCTGAGATTTACTCAGCTTCCTTCACAAGTTGAGACACAATATTTGCAGTTGTCTCATTTGGTGTGACATTGCTTTTGTATGTGTAGTTTTGGGAAATGTCATACAGACACATGTTTTCCAAAGCAGTGCTTCGGTTTGGGTAGTATGTCAATTAAATTGTTTTTTAAAATGTCCTGGCTGTTGGGATCCTTTGTGGCTATATTTTCTATTTTTTGGTAGGATTTTAGAACTCTTTTTCAAGATGATATAAGGCTGCACCTGTTAAACAGACTGCAGCTTTGTAGCACCTGAAGTCTCTATGGGAGAGCATTTATATGCCGGAGCTGTACAACTTTTGTGATAATGTTTTGTCAGATGATATGTCATCCCAGAGGTCTTTTAGCTCTGTTTTCCCAGCTTTGGTGAGATAGGCTGTCATATATCATGCAACTGCAATGGAATTGTTTGCAATGAATTGTATGTCTATGTTTGCATTCCACAAGAGGGCAATGATTGCATTGTAATAATTGATGTACTTGGATGCTTAGTCCCTTTTAATGTTTTATATCTCGGGAGGATAGCTCAGCTGCAACGTGCTCGACCTGGAAGCAAGATGACATGGAGCAATACAGGTTCGATCCCCGGGACCGTGCTTAGAAACCTCTGGGTATTAAGCGCCTTATAAATAACCAATTATATCTCATGTATTTTAGGGGATTTGCCTTTTCTGCTGTGCCTAACAGAAGACATCAAGCTATTTACTTGTCCTTTTTTGCAAACTGGTCTAGGGAAGCCAAAGCGACATTTGGTATAGTATTTGCCTTTTCTTTTATATCTATGTCGGCAGCATTTCCCACACTTATTTTTTTGGGAGCGTAAGACTAGTGTATGTAGGTCAGTATCTGTGGATTCTGAAGGGATGGTAAAGGTATTGTATTTTTCAATAAACTGTAAAACAATGGTGTCACTATCATGGCCAAATTTAGGAGCATCTTTTATCCACAAAAGCATGTGAATGTGTGGTGCTCCTCTGGATTGATATTCTTTTGTCCAAAAGAAGTGTTGCACTACTCTGAGCAGAGGGGTAGTTTTATTGCAGATAAAATGCAGCATGGCAATGAAGCGATGGTGAAAGTATCTTGATACATCAAAAGGGTCAAGAGAACAGAGTTCTCCTAGTGGTTTTATATCTATTCCATCTTAATTTTGGTTTGCAGAGCATAAGAAGCTGCGCAAGTCATCCCATGCATACTCTGCACAACTTAAAGTAACAAACCATTTGGGGGGGCCTAGGTTCCTTAGCATACATCATGCATCAGCATGACATCGGAACCAGTATTCTTTTGTACCATGCATGTTTGCCAAGAGATTTGTGATACTTGACTGCAAAACATCATCTTTTTTCTTTTATTTTTTGAAGCAGTATGGCTAGCGGATATTTTAAAAAAGTTATAACCTGTTTTTAATGTGTGTCCAACTCCATAAAATAGAGTTGCTAGCTCACTTATAAAACGGGGGTGGAAAATGTATTCGACATTTTGTCTGAATCTGGGGTCTTCAGAATACATTCTTAAAGAGTGATATTCTGATGCACTGATTTGCATTGAACTTTCATCATATCTTCTTCCTTTTCCTGTAGGAATGACTAGAGGAAAATAATGAGCTTCTACACTTTTTTCCCATATGCTCATTGGGGATCCTTGGCTTGATACATTTGATATGTTTCTAATGCATCGCCAATTGTGTCTTCAGAGTGTAGTGGGTAAATTGTATACTGGTCTCAAATGTTGGCTGCAGTAACAGGATCTACACGTTCAACTTGGCCAGTTACTGGAGAGTCTGGAATAATTTGGGTGGTTTCTCTTAAGATTTCCTCTATGTTTATATCTTTGTAGTGTTCATTGTCTTCTTTTAGATATTGTAGGGCTTGTCTAACTTTGTTTAAGTCGACTAGTTGTTGTCAAATTCTTGAAGGTGTATTATAGCTTGAAATGGGTGCACTGTTTGTAATATAATGCTCTCGTACACGTTAAGCTGTTGGAGAGCTTTCGGAAGTGGGAACATTTCTAAGTTATTAGTGCTAGCATGTGATGGCATTTGGTTATTGTCAAGCTTTGTGTTGCAGTACGTGCAAACTGTTGAGGGGTTAGCTCATTTGTAATTAGTTTCTGCTGTTAGATATAAAGCTAATTGGAATGATTGCAATTCTTGATTGCTTTCTATTTTGTAGGCTAGACCTACATTTTTTGTGCTCTTTCTGGTAGTTCAGCAGATATGTTTAGAAACGTAGCTATTTCTTTTTTGTATGTTTTTATTAGGACGTTGGTGTTTATGAGGTTTTCGGTAATGTTTTCTGAAGGCACAGAGTTTTCTAAGTCAACTTCAGTTCCAAAGTATTTATGTGGGATGTGCTCTATTTCTTGAAGCAGTTATTTGGCTATTGCATGTAGGAGAATGTTATTTACATTTTGCAATTCTAGAGCAGGACTTTTTGTATAGTATAGTCTATGTACAAGATTCCATATAGTAGAATGGTGTGTCTCTAACATTTTGATGTGGTGGAAAGTGCTTTTAAAAACAGTTCCTAAAATGAAGGCTAATGAAAGTCTTCAGAGACCAGTGTGGCTGCGCACTGGACAGGAGTCTGTGGTTTGTAAAGTTTTCATTGTACTTTTGTTGTTTAGTTTCACATAGTGATTGAGGAATTGTTGTAAAGATTTAATGGATTGTTGGAGTACATTAAACATTTAGCAGCACGTCCATTTGTACACTGGACTGTTAGTTTGAGTGGAAGGAGCATTTGGTTTAAAGTTTGTTAGTGTTACTTACGATTCCGAAATAGGCCGAAGATGCAGAGGAGTGACCTTGGAGATGATGGTGGTACAAGAATCGATATTCAGCCTTCCATCCCAGCTCCCCTGAGTACAAGACTCAGGCTTCCTCAAAGAGGGGCTCTTTTCACTGCTGTTTCAGTTGGGATAGACCGAGTTGTCAATTGAATAAAAGAGCAGGGAGAACACACACCGCCAATACCAATGCTGCAAAGGAATACAAAGATATTAGACAGTGTTGAAGTTAAGGCAAGTAATCAGAACAGTTGGATTAAATGGGAAAACTACCTAGATAGGTATTGGAGTGGAGCTTCCCGGGGTGGATCTACAAGGAATATAACGCAAAATGAGTGGGAATGGTCTAAAAGAGCCTTTTAAAGTATCAGTCCCAACTTATATAGCGAATGGGTAACCACTAACCTGAATAAGGATATTTTGAGGAAAGGAATCCATGAAACAGAAGACAACGAAAGGAGAAAATAACAAACAGGAATGTTAGTATAGGGAAGTAGCCCCCGACGGCACGAGGGTCGCACTAGTGCCGGGTTGGTGCAGTTTCAGCAGAGCGTTTATATGCACTTTAAGACAAGTTCACAAGATAGTCACTCAATGTCCCAGAATCCAACAGGAGACAAAATATCCAAACAAGTCGTGGAGAGAATTAGTAGCAGAGATGGGATTTGCCGATTAAGTATGTACCTGAGCACACATGTATCCAGAGAAGGTGTAGAAAAGTTCCGGATAGTTGATAGCAAGTTCTCTGCTTTGGTTCCGTATGCAGAGGCGGCAACCTGGAATGAAGTACCGCAGGAGACAGACGGGAGCCAGATCCAGTAACGTTGAGTCAGAAAACCAGACGAGCACGACAGGAATAAAGGAGGAGACAAGCCAATCCAATAGTCAGGCAAGGGTCAAAACCAGGAGTTCATATGAGGAATTGTGTGGGAAAACTTGAAGAAGTAACGGACGTAACCGTGTGTAGCTTGTAATGCTAATTAGCAGCAACGAGCCCCTTGGAAGACGGTGGTAATAGTCGTAAGGGGGCATGTCTTGCCATACGTCTTCCACGTACAAGATGTGTCAGCTGACCCGGAGTCCGTCGTAGTTTGTACAGGCGCCATGGCAGCCTGTATCTGGTCCATAGAGGAGCTTGTAAAGAAGTCATATTCTGCAAGGAGGCCCGCGGGGAAGCCTAATGTGTAACAGCATCCTCCCCCAAAGACTCCTGCAACCTCCTGGTGGAATGGAAACTCCTCAGAAGATCCGGAAAATGTAAATTGGAGAGAGGCTCCCATGTACGGTCCTCAGGCCCATACCCCTTCCAATCCACGAGGTAGAACAACGTACCCCTAGACACCCTGCAGTCCAGGATACGCGAGACCTCATACTCCTCCTCTCCATCCACCAAGATTGGCAAAGGACGTGTAGGCAGACGGGTCCCCTGGATGAAAGGCTTGATCAGGGAGACGTGAAAGACTGGATGTATCCGCCATGATCGCGGCAGGGAGAGCTTGACCGCCACGGGATTGATAACATCAGTAATGGCATAGGGGCCCACGTATTTGGGCAGAAGCAAGCGTTTGCCCGCAATTTGCAAATTACGGGACGACAACCACACCTTCATGCCACTCCGATAGACTGGTGCAGGTGATAAATGCACATCGGCATACTTCTTGGCACGATCTTCAGCTCGGAGTAAATGACAGCGTACATCCCGATGAATCTTATCGAGATCTCTTATACAATCTCTTGCTGCTGGATTAACGGCCAGTAATACCGGATCAAGTGGGAGTGCCCTAGGATGACCACCATACAGGGCAAAAAAGGGAGAGACCCCAGTTGATGTATGCATAGAGTTGTTATATGCAAACTCTGCATAAGGCAGAGAAGTAAACCAAGACTGTTGGAACTGAAGGCATGAACAGCGTAGGTACTGTTCGATAGAAGCGTTAGTACTCAGTCTGCCCATCCGTCTGAGGATGATAAGCCGAGGAGTACCTATCCTCAATACCCAGAGAAGCTGTAAGAGCCTTCCAGAATCGTGACGTAAATTGTGTACCACAGTCGGAAACAATAACCGAGGGTAATCCAAAGAAACGAAACACATTTGTCAAGAACAGTCTCGCCAATTCCGGAGACGCAGGCAAGCCAGAGCAAGGTATGAACAATGCATATTTTGTGAAATAATCAACAATCACCCAAATGGTGTCATGGCCCTGAATGTCAGGAAGTTCCACAATGAAATCCATTGACAGCATCTGCCAAGGTTTGTACGGAACTGGAAGAGGTTGTAACAAGCCTACTGGTATGGCTCTAGAGGTTTTACACTGAGTGCATATGGAACAAGTCAAAATGTAGTCCTTTACATCACGAACCATGGAAGGCCACCAGGCCCAACGCGTAAGGCTTCAAGAGTCTTTTGACTTCCTGGATGTGCAGCAATCAAAGAATTGTGAGACCACTGGAGCGCTAAAACTCTAGCTTGACCTGAGGGTATATAGACGCGCCCTTGAATGAATGGCATACCCTGAATTACTTCCAGATTGAAGTCAGTGATCTCTTTTGGACAGGTTGAGACCCAATCAAAGATGATTGAACGCAATGAGGGCTGAACCGAACAACCAAACACAACTTTTTTCAGTAGAAGAGGAAGTGCTTCAATCTGTTGGGACTGGCCATCCGCATGTAAGTGAGAGAGAGTATCAGCCGAAACTTGAGCTTTAGCAGGACGGTAAGTGATAACATATTGATACTGTAAAAAGAATAAATGCCACTGCGCCTGTCTAGCTGTAAAACATTTCATAGATTTGAAGGCTAACAGACTGCAGTGATCCGAGTATACTGTTACAAGGTTTTTGGCCCCCAGAAGGTGATGTCTCCATTCCAAGAATGCATCTCTGATGGCTAAGAGTTTGCGTTCCGAGATGGAATTATTTATTTCGTAAGCTGTCAATTTACGAGAGAAGTAGGCAACAGGATGAATCTCGCCCGAATGAGGACAGGTTTGTGACACCACCGCCCCAAGAGCATAACCCGAAGCATCAGCTTCAACAAAAAAGGAAGCTCGGGATCAGGATGTTTGAGGACAGGGGCGGAAGTGTAGGCTGATTTTAATTGATCAAAAGCTTTCTGAGCTTCTGAAGACCATACAAATGGCACCTTGGCACTTGTCAGAGATGTAAGAGGTGCAGAGATTTCAGAAAACTATTGATGAAGCGTCTATAGAAGTTTGCAAATCCCACGAATGATTGTAAAGATTTGACTGAATTGGGCAGAGGCCATTCCAGGATAGCACTAATTTTGGACTGACTCATGCGCACCCCATTGTTAGTAAGATCATATCCCAAATATTCCACCTCTGAGGCATAGAATATGCACTTTTCGTCTTTTACAAACAATTTGTGATCTCTCAGGCATTGGAGTACTGTTTTGACATGTTTTTCGTGGTCTTCCAGGTTTTGTGAATACATCAAAATGTCATCCAAGTAGACAACAACAAACTGATCAAGGATGTCAGAAAACAAATCGTTCATGAATGCCTGAAAGGTGGCCAGGGCATTACATAAACCAAAGGGCATGACAAGGTATTCAAATAGACTGTAACGTGTTTTGAAAGTGGTCTTCCATTCGTCCCCCTCTCTCATGCAGATGAAATTATAAGCTCCTCTGAGATTGAGTTTAGTATATACTTTGGAAGATCCCAATTGATCAAGGAGGACAGAGATCAGAGGAAGAGGGTACTGTTTTTTTATGGTTGCTGCATTCAAAGCACGATAATCAATACAGGGACGTAAATCCCCTTCCTTCTTGGGAACAAAGAAAAGTGGTGATGCAATTGATGATTTGGATGGACGAATGAATCCCATGGCCAAGGCCTTCTCTATATAATCTTTAAGGACTTCATCTTCTTTGAGAGTGAGGGAATACACTCTGCCGGATGGTATCTTTACTCCCGGTATTAAGTCTATTGGGCAATCATAGGCTCTATGTGGAGGTAGAGTCTCTGCCATCCCTTTGTCAAAAACATCTGCGTAGTCTGCATATTGAGAAGGTACCACAGAGACAACATTTTTAAAAACAGCTCCAATATGCATAGTAGGAGAAACCAGTGCCCTGACCAGACTATCCTAGGTAATACCAAGTAATGTAGTACATCGGGTATTGCATATATTGGAAGGGAACTGAATCTGAGATGTCGACCTGTCGATGGCAGGGTTATGAAGCTTCAACCATGGAATACCCAGAATGACTTTGCAGGCTGGTGCTTTGATGATATCAAATGATATCTCTTCAGTATGGCCTTCATCGGTACTCATATATAATGGAACTGTTTGGTGAGTTACCATTCCTGATACAAGAATTGAACTGTCCATTGCATTCACTGTTTCAGGTATAGCTTTGCGAACCAGTGGTATTCTTGACATAGAGGCAAAGCATTGATCAACATAATTACCTGTTTCACCTGAATCAATCACGGCTGTTGTCTGGAATGAAACCCAGTGATTTAGGGAAAATGTAACAGGAAGGCAGACTAGATGACTCGGATTCTGTAATGTAGAGACCAAAGGTGAGTTTCCCGACATAGGGACTCTGTCTACTGTCAGGATTTGGCGTTTCCCGCCTTTCTTTTGGGTTTTTTGGGACATTCAGACAATAAGTGGTCAGGGGCCCCCACAGTACATGCAGAGATTGTTTGATCTACGATATTCTCGTTGAGCAGGGTTAAGTGGTCCCCTAACCACACCAATCTGCATAGGTTCTGGCGCAGGAAGTGAAGAAGACGAGGCCTCTGCTGAAACCGTACTGAACAATGCTGGTTTCTTTTCACCACGTCTTTCGGATTTACGGGCATCAATCTGAAGGACTAAATCTAGCAGTTCCCCGAATGCCGTGGGGACTATAGGAACAGTGGAGAGGATGTCCTTTAGTTCATCTGAGAGGTCTTGATAGAAGACGGCTGTCTTCTTTTCTTCAGGCCAGTCAGTTTCTGCTGCCCACTGATTGAACCGGGCCAGATAGACCAATAAAGAATGATTCCCTTGTTGATGCTTTAAGAGTTCCAGGTCAGTAGCTTGAGTAGTATAACATGTAACAAATACTTTACTCACCATAGCAAGAAGGGCATCACAACTGTAGAGAACATGACTGTTGGATTCTAACAATGGGTTAGCCCATGCTGCTGCAGTGCCTCCCAAATGTGACAAGACAAAAGCCGCTTTAGTTGTAGAGGTTGGAAATGAAGCGGGACGGCACAAAAAATGCAGTTTGCATTGGTTAATGAATGTTCGGTATTGTTTAGGATCGCCTAGGAAGCGTTCAGGAGGAGCTAGAGGGAACTGGGTTGCAAGCATGATCGGGTTTGATTCCTGCTGTGGAGGTGGAAAACCTGAACCTGATGCTGTAGCACCAGCACCGGCCATCTGTGGCGCTGGTGTGGTAACCAAGGCCTGAATGGCATCCATACGTTGGCGCAGTGCCTCTTGTGCATTGGTTAAGTCGGTTCGAGCCGTGACCATTTGCACGATTTGAGTCAAAGCATTACTGGCTTCCGTGGGCATTTTACGTGGCTGCTAATTCTGTTACTCACCACTCCGAAATAGGCCGAAGATGCAGAGGAGTGACCTTGGAGATGATGATGGTATAAGGATTGATATTCAGCCTTCCATCCAAGCTCCCCTGAGTACAAGACTCAGGCTTCCTCAAAGAGGGGCTCTTTTCTACAATGTACCTCTCTGCTGTTTCAGTTGGGACAGACAGAGGTGTCAATTGAATAAAAGAGCGGGGAGAACACACACCGCCAATACCAATGCTGCAAAGGAATACAAAGATATTAGACAGTGTTGAAGTTAAGGCAAGTGATCAGAACAGTTGAATTAAATGGGAAAACTACCTAGATAGGTATTGGAGAGGAGCTTCCCCGGGGTGGATCTACAAGGAATATAACACAAAATGAGTGGGAATGGTCTAAAAGAGCCTTTTAAAGTATCAGTCCCAAATTATATATCGAATGGGTAACAACTAACCTGAATAAGGATATTTTGAGGAAAGGAATCCATGAAACCGAAGCCAACAAAAGGAGAAAATAACAAACAGGAATGTTAGTATAGGGAAATAGCCCCCGACGGCACGAGGGTCGCACTAGTGCCGGGTTGGTGCAGTTTCAGCAGAGCGTTTATATGCACTTGAAGACAAGTTCACAAGATAGTCACTCAATGTCCCAGAATCCAACAGGAGACAAAATATCCAAACAAGTCGTGGAGAGAATTAGTAGCAGAGATGGGATTTGCCGATTAAGTATGTACCTGAGCACACATGTATCCAGAGAAGGTGTAGAAAAGTTCCGGATAGTTGATAGCAAGTTCTCTGCTTTGGTTCCGTATGCAGAGGCGGCAACCTGGAATGAAGTACTGCAGGAGACAGAAGGGAGCCGGATCCAGTAATGTTCCGAGTCAGAAAACCAGACGAGCACGACAGGAATAAAAGGAGGAGACAAGCCAATCCAATAGTCAGCCAAGGGTCAAAATCAGGAGTTCAGATGAGGAATCGTGTGGGAAAACACGAAGAAGTAACGGACGTAACCGTATGTAGCTTGTAACGCTAATTAGCAGCAACGAGCCCCTTGGAAGACGGTGGTTTTATAGTCATAAGGGGGCGTGTCTTGCCGTACGTCTTCGTACAAGACGTGTCAGCTGACCCGGAGTCCATCGTAGTTTGTACAGGCGCCATGGCAGCCTGTATCTAGTCCATAGAGGAGCTTGTAAAGAAGTCGTATTCTGCAAGGAGGCCTGCGGGGAAGCCTGAAGTATAACAGTTGGGAACATTTTTCTATAAGGGTTTCTTTTGGAATAATGGTGTGTTCGACCATTTCACACCGTTGACCATTATTGTCTATGGCAATTGTTTTGTTGTTGTTCTTGTTTATATGCTTCTTCATTTAAATATGGTTCTGTGCTGCTTGTGTGAATCCATTCACCATTACAGGAAAGGTTTGTATATTGACAATGCACATGTTTAGAAGTCGTTTTTGTAATTTGTTGATTAATTTAGTTAGTGGTTTCATTCTGTTTAAAATCAATACAAACAAACTTTCAGCTGTTTTTATAAGATTGTGAAGAACTCTAAGGTGGAACATTTTGTGTAACATACATATTTTGGATTGCTTTACCGTGACTATGTTAACACTGCTAGATAGCGGGTTAGGTTTGTTAGTAGGTCTGCTTTTCTTTGTACCTATTGTCTTACTTTTAGTTTTTGCAGGAGGGGTTTTACCTTTTTTAGTTGTGGCTAGTTTAGTTTTATTGAGTGAGGTTACTAGCTCCTTTGTTTAATTGTTTTCTGTAAATAGTTTTATAGGTTGATGACTATATTGTGTTGTTTTATTCTTATCTGCTTTATTTTTTCGTTTGTTTCCACCAAGTTATTTTTAGAAGGCATTTTGTTGTGTGTGTTCGGAAAAGAGAACGTTTGGGTTGAAAAGTTGTGCAATGTATATGCCTGTATGGTGCATGTGTTTGTGGATTTGAATGTAGAGATGAATATAGTGCTATTTGATTGTGAGTTGGTATATTAGGTGTGGTTGGGAAATAAGAGTCTGCAGAGGTGTGATGCTTTTTTGAGCAACAGAGTGGGTGTTGCAATGGTGGTGTGTAGATGGGAATAGTAAGAGTGTGAATGGTGGAGTATAATGGGCCAGAGTGAAGGAAATGTTGGTTTGAAAAGAGTAGTCTGGGGTAATATACAGTCGAACTGTGCTCCTGTATTTACATACATACATGGTACATTAATGTACTTACTTTGTTGAATGCAAAGGGTATTCATTTTTTTGGATGTTGTCTTCACTAATGTGCTTCTTTCCTGTAATTGTAAAAGAAAGTTGGTGGGGATATGTGGTAATGGGAAGTATTTTTAGTAAGCAAGGTTCAACTTTATGAAGAAAGGAGGAGTGGTGGGGAAAACGGTTAATACAATTGATGGATGGTTAAAAATGTTTGCTTTTTGGAGCATGTTCATGAAAGTTAAGAAATGCATGTCTGTATTTGTAGAATCTCTAACATTTTGTAGAAGAGAAGAAAAGGTGTTGGAAAATATTTGAAGTAAACTTGTAAATGGCAGTTGGTGTGTGGACGTTTAATATGTAAGGAGTATGTGCATACTTGCTAACATGATGCATTCTAATCTGTAGGAGTGTATGTAGCCCTACATTTTTGTTTGCGTTCAGTTACTTGCAATTCCACTTTTCCCATTGTGAAAGTTGGAGTACAAGTTACAGAATGTAGAGAAGAACATATGACTGCATAAGCAGCTGAAAATTGGAATGGGTTATGTTAGGAAGTATACAATGTACTGTCAATATATTAACTTTGCACACAGTGAGTGCCAATTACAAATGGTGTACACATCCATTTTATCTGCTTTTACTTTCTTTTATAAATAGGTGATGCAGTGCTGCTGTAAATGCAGATATGCATTTTTGAATTTTCTTCAAAATGCTTCCCAAAATAAATATTTTGAAAAGCACAGCATTTTATATGTGTATTTGATATACATGGCACAGTGTTGAATCTTGAAGTTAAGTTGTGTTTTCTTTGCATTCTGGGACTTGCAGTTTGAGTTTTATAATGGGCAAAGTTAACTGGAAGTGACAGAATACAAAGAGAAAAAATACTATGTGCGTCTTAAAAATGGTCTAAAGATCTATTTTATATGTTTTTCCTTTATTTTATGAAACAGCGACACAGTACTACTATACATGCACATATGCATTTTTTAACTTTCAGCACAATGATTGTAATTAGAAACATTTTGAAGTGCAAAGAATTGTAAAGGTTTGCTGCTTCATGTGAGCAGGCATTGAATGCTGCAATGCATGGCATTTTCTAGAGTGGTTAAAAAAGAGAATATGCTTATTGAGAAGCTTACTACAGGTGGCATCCTTTGAAATATTGGATTGGCTGAAGTGGAGGTTTTGTGCTTTAAGGTTGTGGCTGAAACTAGGCAAGCTTGTTTTCATTAAGTGATAGTATGGATCACTTTAAATGTCCAGACATTGTGATTGTGCATTGTGGAGGGGCCGTTTGAGGTTTATGAGTCCAGTGTCTTTGCAGGTTGCCCTGAAGGATTTCTTAAGCCTAATACAACTGTTTCCTGCTGCTAAAATAATGTTTTCTGAAATAAATCAGAGGCAAACATGGGGATGTCCATTAAACCTTTTCAGTCCACAAATAGAAGAATCAAGCCAGCTTGTCAATAAAGCTGTATCTGCGACATCTGCGGACACTGCAGTAGTTTGAGGATAGCACGTGCCACATCCGGGTCTTTTGAGCTTGCCTGGCTTGGAAAGGGGTCTGCAGAGACAGCGTATAGCTGTGGTGTCTGCAGACATCGGAGGATCAGCCAATCAGGTTTCCTGCGTGTGGTCTATAGGAAGAGAGGGTAGCAGGAGTTTTGTTAGCAGGAGTTGAGAGGATTGAACATGGCAATGGCAATGTGTTTCAGCAGGCAGAATGCTTTGGTTTTGAGGGACTCTTGGGTTCATTGGTTGAAGGTGTATGCAAAGCATTGTGGAATAGCCAAACATCTTGGATTCCCTGAATTAGAAGTGTTCTGGTATTGAATGTGAGGCATGAAGTGGGAGTACTTGCTCCCATTTTGTGCAAATATGATTGAATTGAAACTTCCAGACATAATTATTGTTCATTGTGGAGGGAACAGTTTGGGGAATGTGACTGGAATTTCATTTCAGTTTGCAATGAAGGAGACATTGGGAAAGTTGAAGGACATGTTCCCTAATTCGGATGTGGATACGTTCCAGTTAATTTGGTCTGCAAATGGAAAAAGCGAGGTGCAACGTCAATAAAGCTGTGTGCTTTTGTTCGAGATGTTGGCATGACATTGTTTTATAATGGGAACATTAAATTTGATAGGGCCAACATTTTTTCGGCGAGATGGAATCCAGCTAACTGATGTGGGTAATCACATTTTTGTGGAAGACCTTCAAAATGCATTGAAGCAGTTTTTGTGAAAGTGAGAAGAAATAAACAAATTCAGTGAAATGTTTTCTTAGTTCAGTTTGTAAAACGAAAAGAAATATATTTATAAAAGCCAAAAACATAAAAAAGTTTATTTTAAGAGCCACCCTTTTTGAACCAAAACAATTCAAATGATTTCAATTGTCCCGCCCCATTCCTATAATTTTTTAGAAGTCCGCAGACTGCCACGCCATTAGGCAGGCAGGCCTTAATCAGGTAGGTGGCAATGTTTCTCATGCTCCTTAACTACAGCCTCAAAATCCAAAACTGCTGCCCCCTGCAGATAGGTGCTTCACAGTACATGCATAGCACTGTGACCTTCGAAGGTACGGGTCAACAGCATTCTGTATGGCATGTGAAGCTGCCGCTGGGATCCTCTGCCCCAAAGAATTATCCTTTGTGGTTACAGGAGCATATGACTATGATAGGGTGGAGGAAGTGAAATTGTTCTTACCTAAGAAAGGTATCACCTTTCTCAGAGCAGTCACGTGAATCGATTTGGTGTGTCGCCTCTTGGAAGTAGTCCCATAGGAATACAAGCCACGTTTCCTGGGACTGAGCGCATCGAACCTTGCTGCACGAACCTTTGGGACATTGCCAACGGTCGTGAGATATTGCCACACCCAGGACTCACTCTGAGTACTGGTGACAGGGACTTCCTCCACTTCATCCTCTTCTTCCTCTTGATCCTCTTCTGTTTTACAGTGCCTGTTCCCCTGCGGATGATGATGGTGGTGGAGGTGGAGGTGGTTTTGCGGGTGGGTGGGAAGAAGCAATGACCATAAGAGATGCCATGGTCTCCAAGAACAAATTCTGCAAAAGAAATGTGCGCAGCAGTGAAACAGGTGCTCTCTTCTGGATAGCCAGTTTGAGAATGAGGAAAAGTAATGGGTGTGCCCCTTCTGAGGAACCATCCACGGACAATCATGCTATCTGTGGAATATCGAGTCAAGAATAGGCCTTGAGAAGTTGTAAAAAGTTGCCAGATCAACGTAGAATGGGGCTGGGAGCTGTGCACTGGTAACGTTTGTGCTTGAAACACCCCAGTTTGATTGTCTAGAAAGTCACTTTTAAATTGTGCGTGGTCGCGGACAACATTCGCAGACACCGCCATCACATCACATGTGTGTGGTCACATTATGATGTCCGCAGCCATCCACGGCCCTGAGGGCTGTCCACAGACACCGATCAGGCCAGAATCGCAGCATGCATGTGCTGGATATCCATAGAACAGGCGCGGCATCCGCAGACTAATTAAAAGCACATCACACGAAAATGTATAGTCGTAGTGTCTGCAGACTCATAATGAGAGCTTAAAAAAAAGGAAATATCACACAAAAATAAACAAAACATTTATAGTACAATAACATACTTATTCAAGAAAGGGATGGGGTATCAGAATAGGAAACATAAATGGGAGAATTAGGAATTGGTGTACAATAATTATGAGGGGAGGAAGGGAGCGAGGTTTCGTCAAAGCGTCTTTGATTACAATGTTCAGAATTTGATGGCGTGATTGCTGGGGACAAGGGGGACAGGTGCAAGAAGGACAGTGATAGGGAACATGATTTTTAACATACTGTAAAAGTTCCTTAAAATCATTACTCAGTTCATCCAATTTTTTAGACAAGTTCATGTTTTGATTATTTACAGTTGGGGATAGGACTTCTGTTTGTGATTCTTGGGATTGATTGTGTGTAATTAAAATGGGGCATGGTTTCTTCGTGAAAACTATGTACTGTAAGAAAAATAGAAATTACTATTTTAGTAAGATGTGTACAAAATGCATTTGTTTCCATTAAAATCTGTATTGTATACCATTGGAGATGTTATTGTCGCTCATTTCGTCTTTTGGGAAGTTCTCCTCTAACCACTGAAGTGTGCTTGCCATTTGTGTGAGAAAAAAGTGCTTCTGTCTTATAACACATGTTTATATAATGAAAGCTAATAATAGAGAAATACATACAATGCACTTACTGTTTAGTAAAAATGTGTTGTTCAATAAGCACCTGGTGTTTATCTATATGCATGCAGAGTTGTACTGAGGAGAAAGGGCAATCTTGCCCTACAAGACACATAATGCCCGGTTCTATATCATGTACTGACCCCTCCAGTGTGTCTTTTTCTCCCAATCCACCAGCTGCACACACGCCTGATTTAGATGCAATGGGGGAAAACGCGACCAGTGGATGTAAATACAGCATAGTTCTGGTCGAGTTAGACGCACTGAAGAAGCTATTTAAATCCTTCCTTGAAGCCTATGGGAGAAGGAACCTTTTGGCGGAACTGACATCTAATGTGGTGGATCATACAGGGTTTGTTAAACCTCAGGAGGCAGTAGTCATTAAAGCCTCCATTGCCAGGTCTAACACGGTTGGTCAGTGGCCCAATCTTGGCAACACACATGCTATACGGGCGACCAATGTTAACCAACAACATCTGCCCTGTGTAGAACACAGGCTCCAAGCCTCTCAGCCTCCTCTGTCCATAATATAAGTATTTTGCACTACACAATCCCACCTCTCCTGTCGATTCCAACCCGCCGGGTGGATCATATATTAAGTGCCAACATCATAGTGGGCAACTTAAAGCATGGGGATGGTAGACCAATGCTTGATACTACCTCTAATGGTGGCCTCCCTGCAGCCCCTATACCACAGTACTGGTAGAAGGCGATTGGTGGGCATGTTAACAAGATTGGGCAGAGGATAGGGGGTCGTGCAAGTGGGGTTCTATTTTTGCATAAGGTCCCCAAATTGCCACTAATCAAACTGAAACAAGGGAAGGCCTCATTAGCAAACACACCCACTGATTTGGACAGTGCGCTGCTGCATGTCTATCAATCAAGATGAAATTCTCAGCTGCACCAGGCTCCATTCAAAAGGAGAAACTATATTTGATTTTATAAAGGTGGAATTTAAGGAGCTGATAGTGGCCCCCAGGCTCATGGACATCGATCTCAGGTGCTATACACCACATAATTGGATGTTAGAAATTAGAGCCCATCTACTGCGCAGCTTTGTCTAGCCCTCAATATCCAATGCTATCTGAAGCTAACAGGGTCCCATTGGGGACTAGGAGACTGTGCAGTTTAATTACATCTAAATAATTATGGATGTAATTTGTTTGTAACACTGTCACGGTTAATATGTCTTGTGTTTTTAGGAATGGGTGCAGGTTTTATGGTCTATATCTCATATGGCCCACAGTGTGTCTAAGGGGTCTTCAGTTAGTTAGTTACTTAGTCATTTAACCACTCAATTTGATATTTTTTTGGGAATGGCATAATTTTGTTGTTTTTATAAATTGCCACGTATCATTGTCTTAAATGTGACGTTTGTCAAAATGACTATACTTTAGATTTATATTTTTATTATATGCATCAGTATGTACTTTTATGGCCGTTGGCTGAAATAAAGTAACTGATGATGAGGATGAGGATGAAAAGAAAACAAAATGCTGCCTAATCTCCCATCAAAAACATTTCAGCTCCTACTACTCTGTGGAGTGGACCAGCCTTGTACTTGCAGCCAAAGCACACCCACACAGGGAAAAGTAAATTCCACGTTCGATTATAGGTGTCTGAATTCCCTTTCCAGCTAAGAACTCAGCTGAACACTCATGAATATTTAAATAACAAGTGAATATCACAATCCCGCCCCACTCATCATGCATACTCTGATTTGCCTGGGGGCTCCCTTGGATGCACCAATATGAGGCAGTTAAGCACACAGGGATTTGTGTATGAGTTTGAGGAAGAGTCACCCTGATTCAATGGCCAATACACAAATAGCAATCTGCTAGTACAAATGTGTGTATGTAATTTGGAAGTCACACACCAACTACATTTCTAAGGTGAAATGATGGAGAGAAAGGAACATCCCAGAGTAACCCCCTTATTCACAGAGTTATATGCTCAGTAATGTGTTCTCTCTGTGGCTCTTACTGTTCTGTTCAGTCTGGCATGATGCAGGTCAGGCTTATCAGAAACAATCGTACCAACAGGGGTATTTTCACAACCTTGCATGGATTGTGAAGATGTGAAGAGGCACCCTGCAACACAGAATGAACATTTCTATTTTTGTTTTGTTTTTTGCATTTCCACTACAAAAACTGCATTACAGGTTGGGGTGATGCTTCAAAGTGCTCCCTTCATTTGGACACCCTGTACCTATATGTGGTGATTGCTGGTGATGAAAGAATGCTAATGCTAATGTTTTTCAAGTTGTTGGGGAAGCCACTGACATGTATTTGTGCATGGGGAGCTCATTGATGAGACATCTATTGCCTGGCCTCATTTCTGCATGCAAATCTTTCATGAAAGGGACTTGGATTCAGAGAGCAGTTTGTTAATGGTATGTGTCTATCTGTTCCTGTGAAATAAGTTCACAAACGTTTAAGTTGATAAGGACATAAAACCATCAAAGTATTGGATGAACAGAATAAATCTAGCTGTAGTCATGAGGTTAATCATAATCAAAGGCCTCAAACCTTCCCAATGCAAAGGAAATGCCTGTCTGGCCCCTATCGTTAAAGACTGCGCCGAGACACTTACAACCATCATCACATCTATCATCAATTCCTCTTACGCAACAAAAAACTGTGCCAACTGTCCTGAAAGATGCCTGGATCCTCGTGCTTTTAAAAAAAAAAAAAACTCCCTTTACCCCACCATCCCCACTTACTACTGCCCCCTCACCACTGTACCCTTCATCCTTAAAATCCTCGACCGCACAGCATATATCCAGGTCCCAAAACACCCCGAGGACAACCACATCTAAGGCATCCATCAATCAGGCTTCCATCCAAGGCACAGACCTGAAACCACCTTACTGGACCTAAAAGAATAGCTAGATTACATCAGACTCAGGCAAACTCTACCTGTTGCTCATGCTGGATCTATCAGCAGCATTCGACCTCATCGACCACCAGATGCTTTTGCAACAACCTCAACACAACAGCAAACTTCTCCCCAGCGGCAACAGACTGGATCAGATCCTTTCTAGCAGACAGATCCTCCTGTGTCTTTATGGACGACCATGCTGACCCACCAACACCAGTAACCTGTGGAGTCCCACAAGGGTAATGCATCTCCCCAACCCTGTACAACATTTATGCCAAACCCCTTTTCGATTATCTAGATGCCCTTGGCATATCCTTCATGAATTATGCCGACGACACCCAAATCCTCCTCCACCTCTTTGGTTCCTGTCACCTTGACGTCACAACCATCAACTCAGTTTATGACATTGTCCAAAACTGGATGGCAACCCATCAGTTATGCCTCAATGATGACAAATTAGAGATCCTCATTGCAGGCTTGCACTCCACCCTCTGCAGCACTGACCCAGTTTACAAAGCATTTGACATTGACGGCAACCAGATCCAAACATCTTCTGCAGCCAAAACCCAGGGCATCTACATAGATGCCACCCTTGACCTCCCTTGCCAGGTAAACGCCATTGCTTCCTATGCTTCCTATACCGCAAATCTATTGAACGCCAGCAAGCAATTCCGCACCACAACCAACCAACACACCAGAGCCATCACTGGAGCCAAACTGGATTAATGTAATGCTCTCTTTGTAGGAACCTCCGAACGCAACTTGTGCAAGCTGCAAATCATCTAAAACAATGCCCTCCGAGCAGCCCTAGGTTTGTCCAAACACGATCACGTCACAAAGGTCAGGAAAGATGCGCACTGGCTCCTGATCTGTGAAAGGATTAAATTGAAGACCCTCTCCATCGTACATAGGTGCACCACGAACACTGCCCCGGCCTACCTAACACAATGGGTGGAGAAATACACCCCCCTCGCCCTCTAAGATCCACGAACAGCCATCTCCTCAGAGTGCTTACCTTCACCAGAAAGACGGCAGGAGGACAGAGCTGTCCTGTCATAGCCACCAGGCTGTGGAACAATCTCCCAATCATCCTGAGAAAGGAACCCTGGTCCTTCAGAAAAAAAATAATAAAAACAGGGCTTTTTGCCTAAACATTTCCCCAAGCTAACTAAGAAATTCAGATACCTGTCTCCCCCTCCTCTACCTCTTCTCATCGAACTAAGTAAGACTTTTAAGACACATGACACCCCTCCCCCCCACCATGTTTTCTAGTTTGTTTCTTGCATTTGCTGTACTCTGCATTTTATTTTTGTCTCACAATGCAACCAGCTCATAAATACCCAAAGGTTCAGTGCACTGCAAAAAAAGCAAAAATAATAAATAAATACATGAGAACAGTCTCAGGGAAACACACAACTAGAAACATAAAAAACCTTTCGAAATCAAACCAAAGTAAAAGTGGAAAATCCATTTCATGGATTTATTTGAAGACCTTATCAGAAAGAAAGAAAACATTAACACAAATATACAGCATACCACAGAAGAGACTTAAGGTAAAAACATGTTACAACTGATAATATAAACAAATAGTTCAGAGTACACAATGCAGGTGTTGAATACACTTTATTGTATATAATGAATCTGTTCATTTTAGATATCTAGTTTAATGTGAAGTACTTAGTAGTCAGGCATAATGTACATGCACATTTCATTTAATCCTATCCATAGGAAGCTGATCATCCATCTCCATGTACCATTTACAGCCATTTGTCTTTGTACCATATAGCGCAACCACCAGTCATGCCAGAGATGTAGTACACTATGGCACAGGTAGCTTCCATTGTAATAAAACAAATGTCTGGCACACATAATCTACGAGAGAATATCACTAATTCCACGACAATCATAAAGCCTAACATAATTGAAAAGGCAAAAACTGTCACGGGTGGGGTTATGATGCCATTAGATGAAGACAACAGGGCAATATATCTGATCAATGTGTCAAGATTTGAAAAGGGAAAACTGGAGGGGAACGGTAGCCTCTCGAAGAAATGTACCCACTGGCTGTGCGACAGAAAACACTGCTTATCTATTGTAAGAGAGGATATGGTTGATGTTTGCTGTTTCCAAGTTCAAGGAAATAGTAATACAGATTATATCAGGATTGTATTTGGAGATGTGCTGGTTTAAGAATGGCCTGTTATCCCTTAACTCAATGACATTTCTGTGCAAGGGCTACAAATTGGGCTCTTATGTAGCCCCTTGACTGTATGTCGTTAAGAGGATTCCAAGCTACCCATGGACCAAGCATGTACCTGATTTCTATGACAGGGCCTATGCCATGTGGACCTATGCTTTGACGTTCGGTGCCTCACTCAGCTAATACATTAAGCTCAGGACTCTACCCCCGCCCGCCCCACCAGAACTTAAGCTGGTTTCCTAGAACATCGCTGGGTTAGCTAAATACCTAGATGATGATGATTGGGTAAATGTCATTAATACATGCAATATCATTTGTGTCCAGAAAATGTTGGCAACCTAGCCAAAAAGTAAGATGGGGTGACCTAGTGGTGGCCTATGCATCTGGGTAAGAGTCTCACTTAATGCCCAAATAAAGCCATATGCAATTAATTCACTGGGCATTCAAAGTCTACATATTGAACTCCCAGGGGGTACTATTGTCTTAATTGCTAACATCTATAACAGGACCTACTTTGCAAATGACATGGACACCTTGTATAATTTAAAGACATTGGTTGAAGAATTGATACCACCTGGAACTGGTAAATCCATCCTTGTAATCATGGGAGACATGAATTTACAATTTGAACCACAGAAAGACATATCTGAATTGTTAGAGGAAGAATATAGTATCTGGGGTATACCTCATTTAAGAACAACACCTGAAAGAAATGTGTATACAGTTTATGTATTAATCGATGCCCCAAATTGGAAACACTCTAAAACATTGGAAGTGCACCCGAGAGCTGAGAGTGAGCATAGAGCCATCATGTGATCTTAGAAATTATAGGGAAAGACACTATGATCACCACACCAAACCTGCTTTGGTTCTGCAGACTACCAACGATCGGAAAAGGTTGATGTGGGAGGATAAAGAATCAAATATTTACTTATCATTGGTCTATGAAAAGGTCCTCTGAGCCATAGAGAATCTTATGGGTTTAAACTAAAATGGCCCAGGAGAGACTATTAACTTATATACATCTATTTCCTCTATCATGGCATATTTCTGTTTTACAAAACAAAAAGATAGTTGCTGATCAACAAGCTGCTAAAAACAGCTGGTTTGATGGAGATTGCAGGAAGATGAAAGCTAACTTAGTGAAGGCCCTCAAAACTAATAGGGCAGGAGTAGAGGAAGGGATCAAAAGTATCAGAAAGGTGTATAAGTGCATGCTAGAAGGAAAGAAAAAGACAACATTTCTGGAATAATGGGAGGC
This sequence comes from Ambystoma mexicanum, assembly GCF_040938575.1. NCBI lineage: Eukaryota > Metazoa > Chordata > Amphibia > Caudata > Ambystomatidae > Ambystoma > Ambystoma mexicanum. Next base: position 192,615,068 of record NC_090941.1, read on the forward strand.
CTTTTATAAGGTGATGATCAATAAAGATAGTAAATCTTTTTGGAAAATTGTTGTACATGGTACCCAGGCTCAATCCAATGCCCTCACTGTAATAATTAGCAAATCAGTCTGGCTGTCCCACTTTATGTCCCTGCATAGGGAACACAGGACTAACTTTATAATTGCCTTTAAGGATAGTTTCACCTTTATAAGTAGTGAGCAGGACTTTGCACCTGTTGAATTTTCCCTATAAGAGGTATTCATCCTGATTCATAAACCAGCTAGGGTCAGGGCCTCAGACCCTGAATATTTCACAGGGGACCTTTATCTGTGCAAACCCATGATTTGGAATCCATATTTATTGTCAATGTTCAATGTCATTTTAAAATCAGGACAGAAACCAGCAACATGGCAAACGCCAGAGATAGTGCTGATATACGAAAAAGGTGACAGAAGTACCAGGGAACTACAGTCTATCGATGCTTGATGCCAGCAGCTAAATCTTTGGCAAGATATTGCTAAATAAATTGGAGAACTGGATTTCTGATGGTAATGCATTAAAGCCATATATATGTTGGTTTCTCTGGAACCAGTACTGTAGATCAGGAGTTTTGTTTCCAAAGGGGGGGGGTCAAGTATGAGTGACATTCATACAACATTAAACATCTTTCCATGAATCGTACTCTTGCATGTCCTGAAGAAAAAGGGTGTAACGCTTCCACTTCTGAATACAATAATCGACTAAATGTCCCAGGTTAGGTGGGGCCTAGGCACGGAGCGAACTGAACCTTTACCCGTTAACTGTTAAAAAGGGTGTCAGGCAGGATTGGATGTTAGTCCTCACTATTTTTAATCTGTTCTTCGATGGTATGGAGACTGAACTTTTCCACAAAATGGGATGATGTGGTCCTCATTTCCAGAACACCATCAGGTCTTGTGAAACTCAGAGGACAGTTTGCTAATTTTTGTGATATGTATGGTCTTGAAATCAACAAAGATAAAAACAAAATTATAAAGTGTGGTAAGGTAACGGAACCCTACACAAGAATGAATCTTACGATTGGTGGGTCATTTTAGAGGAGGTCCACTACTTTGATTATCTATGGATAAGGATCACAGGGGATGGCCAATGGCACAAACACATTGATAAAGCCAGCACTGTATTAGGAAGGAAATACAACAGAATTCCAGAATTCTGTGTTTCTCAAAAACCCATGGTAAGAATATAATTACCTTTGCATTCTAAGTTTACAGGGCTCAGGCGACCCCAGCAGCTATTTATGGGGCCGAACTATTGTGGCACTGAAAATAGGTTTCTTAAAAGATGTCTTTGGATCCAAAAGAATACACCTATGCAACGTATCAATACATGGTTGTGCTTATATACTGGTTATATGTATCTGTCAATTAAACAAGATGATGCAATTGAAAACTATATTTCCTTAATCACTGTACCAAAACAGAGATCCTTGTTCGCTAACCTTTGCTCGGGCACTCTTCCAATTTCTACAGTAAAGGCTAGATGGCATAGTAGCTATAGTAGCTATTCTCCCTATTGCCCATTTTGCCCAGCCGAAAATGAAACACTTCAGCACTTCATTTTTCCAATGTCCCTTGTATACGGACATTAGGAATAAGAATGTAAAACGTTTCTTGTGAACAAAGAGATAGAATATATGGTTGTGGCTGAAGAATTGTGTACATTGGCAAACTCTACTGATGTAATCTTCACCGTAGCCACATGTGTGTGTGGGGCATGGTGAAAGAGAGCGATAGAGAGCCATGAGCAATGTGAGTTAAGGCTACTTAGATGTGTCTGCATGAATTTTCTCATAATAGGTTTATACAACCTATGTTTTATTCATTCTCATGATGGTTTTCACTTGCTTCTAGTTTATGTTTTCTCATTTTGCAACTGGTATATGAATATGTCTAACTGTTTTTAGTATTGCTAGTGTATTTATGGAAATATTATTGATTTGCACTCGTATGCTTAACAGCCGAAATACAGTTACTATGATGATGATGATGAACATTGATGCCCTTCTTGGAGGCATTGACTGAATTCTAATATCTACCAGATCATTTGTAAGAAGCCAGTTCCGTTTCTGTCCATCACTTCTACTAAGCCTAATAGGAGAGCAAACAATTGCCAAATCATTTCTTAAATTAGTGAAATTGAAGACACATACAACTCGGATAGAACGTGTTTGTTTGGGTGAAATTGAGTCAAATTTCATAACTCAGATTATTTAATTTAAAGACAGACTTTATAAATACTGTAAGTATTTAACACATAAATTACATAATGTACGTGTACACGTCATAGCATATCATTAAATGCATTACAGTGCATAAATAAGTAATAGAATATGACCTTAAAGCAGTGGTATTCAAAATGTCACGCTATGTCCTCCCTTGAGTACAAATATTGTTGTGAAGCCCCCCACACCCCTGAGTAAGATTAGTCTTACTGGGTTTATGTACCATATCTGCTTATATTTTCTATTGAAAGCAGTCACCATACTCCCTTTTTGAAGAGCCTCATTACACCGCTGGCCATCCTTCGGACCCCCTAGTGGGGCCAGACCCACAGTTTGAAGACCACTTCCTTAAAGCAGCATGAATGCATTCCACATCACTAAAACTCAAGGAATCCATTACCAGACAAACGAGTAGGGATTTTGCAAGTTGGTTCCTTATGTGGATTCCACCATTAAGAGGGGATTAGTAATGAAATATGGGGGTTTAATAGGACTAGAAAATAATATGCATTCTTGGAATCATGCAGGGAATCAACACCTTCATAGGTCTTTGTTATGTTCCTGATAAGAAAGACATTCAAAAAAACAAAGTCCCTCACAGGTTCCCTCTCCTGGATAATGTTTAAAATGAACACCAAGAGTTCACAAGGGTCCCTTGGCCCCATGTAGCCTCCCCTTGAATCATTATTTCAGACCCCCACATTGTTCCACTCTTTCCAGATAATGATTCCAAGGATACAAGTAACTTTAGATATATTGTTCTTTCTTTGGCTTCATAACATAAAGTCTTGAATATGAATAGTCACTAAATCAGGAAGTTTGCCTGGTGTCACTCAGAGTCCTTAATCACACATATGCCCCATCAGATCTCCTCTAAGTCTTGAGTGTGTTTCTCGCAACCAGCCCCCAAATTGGGTAACACTTCTCAGGTGATGAAGAAAAGTTGTATTGAATTTCTAAGAATTCTTTTTATCAAGGTCTACAGCATCTCACAGAGGTGAGGTAGGCAAGTGAAGTCCCGGGATGCTTTATCTTGTCCTGTTTTGCTTTCCTCTCTCACTGGCCTAATCTTGCTACACAAGCCCACCTCAGCTCCCTCCTCACTGAATTGATACTCATGATTTTCTGGGGCCTCTCTCTAAGTCTCACTTTGGATCCACGGACTACCTGCTGGTTAATATCCTCAATTCTCCACCATAAATACGTTTCTCCTCCCACTTCTCCCAGACCACAGGTAGAATGTCAGTGTCTCACTCTCTGTCTTTCATTGGACCTGGCCTATGCCTCCAGGGAACTTCCCACCACCTTCTTGTCTTATGTTTTACTAATTCCTCCCACCAACTAATAGTCTTTCCTATGTGCAGCTTGTTTTCTTTCTATCATGAGACACTCTGCCTTTCCTTCTCTTACTCTTTCTTAATCTCCTTCACCCTCCTTGGTTCTGGCTCCACCTTCTAAATCTTCATTTCCACCATCCTATTCGGTACTCTCTCTTCCTTCTTGATGTTCACCTTCTCTAATCCCATCTGTGCTCGCCTCTCCTCCTTGATTATCTTCTCCTCAATCACCTTTTTAGTCTCCTCTACTTCTATTGTGCTCTTTCTCAAACTCTTTCATACTCTACCTTCCTTGATTGTCTTCTCCAACCTCTTCTGTAGTGTCTCCTCCTTTTGCTCGAGTAACGTTCTGTGCATCCCCAACCCTGTTTCACCTCAAGCACTTTCCTTACTCTGCCTCCTCCTGCACCATCAGCTCTCTCTGTACTTCCACCACTCCACACATCACTTGTCTACTCCAAACATCATCAATGTAACTCTCTCTGCCCTGGGTTTTAAAGATACTAGTCCCCTCTCTCTGGGCCAGGCCTCCATATATGGCTCACACACGTGACTGGCAATCGTTTCTCATCTGGGAATGACTACACAGCACAACTACAGATCTGATTAGTAATTACCCGGCTGGGCACTCCACTACACAGACTACCCTTTAAATAGCCCATTCTACCATCTTGGAACTCTGAGTTCACACATGCAGGGAAAACCCATATGTGGAGTTCTTGAAGTGAGACCAGAAACTGCTCAGTGTCCTGGCGGTGAACCTATGCATGGATGATAAAATGTACATAGTGTGAATTAAGTTTGTATGCACAGCATCCAAATCTCAGTGCATGATTTCAGTGGATCAGCTGAACACAGTAAACAGAGGGGGTTCCTGCCACCATCATTAGTTCATTTCAAGGGACAATAGTGAAAGTGGGGTCAATAATGTCAACCCACTTCACCGGGCCCATAATTTTGTGGGGTACCAAGAGATCCTCCTCATTCTGCCCAGGCTACCCAGAGCACAGCAAGTGGTGTTGCCCAGCCCTCTCATTCACCCTCACACATCCTAAAGGCCAGATAGGGGCCATCATTACACCCATCTGAATTATAGTTAATGTGAGGTGTACATGCTACAGGGTAACTCCAAACGTCTAAAGGCACCTACAATTCAAGGTGGATTTTGAACCTCCTTCCATAGACACTTATATCTGAACAAGGGAGTCCAAAAATGCCTACACATTATTTCCACATGTATCTTGTCATATCGTCCGTGGTGACGTTCTGTGCAGCATAAGTCTTCAGTCTGTCTGTTTCACAGGTCACAATCACAACACATTACATGTGAGACCTTTGTTGCAGATTCTAAAGATGATGTAATGACATTGAAGGCAATGGCAAGTCAATCAACATGCAATGATGTTTATAAATGAGCACGTCCATATCAGCTTTTCCCCAAATAGCAGCTTTGAGTGAAAATGGAATCTGATCAACAATAGTCTTATCTAAGTTATTCCTTGCTTTCTCACATAAACTATCAGTGTGCGGGCATTCAGACAGTAGTCACAGGACCAACATTTCTCAGAACCGATAGGTTTCTCATGGGCCAATCTCACCAGAGCAATACTAGCTTCCTGGTTACTCAGGAATATTATCTGGGTTATGTTGGCTGATAAAGTATTTTGCACAATCCAAAAGATGTTTTGCCATGTTTACTTATATAGGTCAACACCCTAGTCTTCTGTCCATAACTTCTGTCCAGTGCCTACTACTGCCCTACTTGTGACTTCTGGAAATTCCCTGCAAACATTTTCAGAGCAAAGTGAGCAGGGCATTTTAAGTACGTGCCTCATTCCTAGGGCCAGTGCTGGGCATGTGCAGCATGCAGAGCTGCTAAGGGCCCTGCACTCATGGTTCCCTGCACAGTCAGACATGCATCCTGAGTCCATTCTTCATTATTCCTTTTTTATTATATAAGCTCTGCTCAAATATGCTCCACAGATTTCCCCTGACCAGGCTCGCTCAAAAACAAAAGCAAGGCGGTCAGCCAGGCAGGAAAGGTTATTACAACTAGTTCACCTGCACAGGGAAATACATCAGGAACGCATGGTAATGTCACGTACTGTACTCTCAGTGTACACCACTACAGGCAGCAGAAGAGACTTGTGAGAAACGCCACATATCCCCACCGCTATTAGGCTACGTTTTCAAAGAACATACGAGTACCAAGGTGAGTGACGAAAGAACCACCAGTACACATCAAAACAACAATTGTGATAACAGAAGCCTCCATGAGTATGCGTTCAGAAACATGATGTGTACATGTGTGTGCATCACTTAAACGAAAGACGGACATATTCCGTAAATAGACATCTGAGTCCCAGGCATTCAGCTAGCAGGCATCCCCGAGGAAGCCAGACATTCCCTATCCTCCTGCTTATCCGATGTTGAACTGTCTTATGCTTCCAAGGTCCTTAACTGTGATTGTCTTTTCCCTGTGAGACATTTCAAAAGAACACTGTTCCGATAGTCTGTATGGGACTCTCATAGCTTTCAATTCAGGTTTCATTTTAAGAAATGCCTTTCTTTGATACACGGTCATTTTCACTAAATCCTGTGAGAGAAAATCTTGTTTCCAGACTAGGCGAGTTGCCTGCCTGTTTAGGAAGGTCCCCAGCAGCCACTTCAGTAACCTCATAGGTAAGGATGGTATAAACATGGCTAAGTAACTACCTGGAAACCATTAGCTTGTTCTATCTATCTGATTCTCCAAATACCTGCAGAGCATATGTGGTACACCACATCTTTCTCCATCATACACATCTTTACTAAGGAGTCTTCAAAGTTGCTTACTGCTAATTATAATGAAGTGTTATTTATATAGCGCCTTTATCCTAAGGGCTTTACAGAGCACAGATTTACATACAATATCACCCAACCGAAATTGGTACTCATTTATCGACCTCGGAAGGATGAAAGGCTGAGTTGGCCTTGCCGGAATTCGAACCTGCGACCTGCAGATCACACTCAGATCGCAGCAGCAATCGCTCAACCCGTGGAGCTATCTTATGTTACTGCTATGCATGTTCCCTTATTCTCTTGTCATAGACATCAAGGATGGCATCAGTAGCTCGCAGTTCAACATTTGTTTGTGCAATAAAGGGCTTCAGTGCCATATATCCTACAATAATGGCTGCAAAGCTTATCCTGATGGTGGGTCAGTGGCTGTAGGGCAGTCACTTTTAGGTAATTACAAAATAGAACCCCAAAAGGCAACAGCATGTCTGTTTTTTCTGCTTCGAAGTCTCCACACATATTGTGGTTGCTCCCTGCCGCACAAATCTCACCTCGGCTTCAACCTGATGTTGAATGTTGGAGTGCTTGGGAATACAGGTCATATGGCATATCGTCACTCCTTCACCTTCCTTTCCCCTTGCTCTTTGGCCGGCCTCCCTTGGCCATCCTCCTACCCCCACCTGCAAGGCTAAGAACCTTGGGGTCATCTTTAATTCCACGCTTTCCTCTTGTGCCCACATCTCTGATGTCTTTAAAAAGTCAAACTTCTTACTACACCTCCTCACAGGTACTCTGCCTTTCCTCTCCTTATCCTAGAAGCTCACTGTCTCTCAAGCCTTGGTTCTCTCTAGGTTGCACCATTGTAATCAGCCTCTTTCTAAATCTTCCTGCCTCTACTCTCCGTCCTTTTCAACTCATCCAGAACAGGACTGCGAGACTTGTCCTGGGCCTCAAGCCCTGGTATCATATCGCTCCAGCCCTGAAATATCTACACTGGCGCCCTGTGGATGCAAGGATTAAATTCAAAATGTTTTTCATTGTCCAGAAGGCTTTCTGGGGCCTCGGTCCAAAATACCTTCAGCTGTCCCTTCGTAAATGCCTCCACTCTCGAGCTCTTCCCTCCACTACCTCAGGATCAGTCGCTTTTCAAAGAAATAAGCTTGGGTTAGATCTCTGTCTTCGGCTGGGGCCTCCCACTGGAACAGCCTCCCTGCCACTCTGAAACTTGAGGAGAACCATCTCTGGTTCTGGAAGCACCTCAAGACCTTCCTCTTTGCTTCTGCCTTCGCCCCTCCTCTACCCTGCTGATCCTCTCTCGTCTCTGCACCGTGCACCTGGCCTACCCTCTGACTTCTTGGCCCGGGTATCTGCTCACCTTGCCACCCACCTTCACTGCCTTCAGGCAATCCCTTGCACTTGGGTCTGTATCTGTAACGAGGCAGCACCCCACCCCCTTTTTTCCTGCACTTATCAGACATACCCTGTCTGCTGCCTTAAACCCAGCACTTGCTACTTGCTGGCTGCACTACCACTCTTTGTTGCCTTTTATTATGTATTTATTTTATTATTTATCTGTTTTCCTTTGCTCTGCGATTCTCATTTCTCCACCCTTCCATGAACTTTTCCCCTTTCCCTCTCCCATGCACTTGCGTATTCTCAATGCCACTAGGCCTAGTCAAATCGTTTGTTTTGTTCTCCCTTGTTCACCTCCCTTGCCTCGCTCTGAAACACATGTGTACGAGCGTGATATAAATAAAATATCAATATGGCTAGATGCTAGATCCTCATAAAATTTCAGTTTAGTCATTCAGCTGTACACCCAGCATGAGAGGAGCAAAGCTGCTGTCAGTGGCCATGGCACCCGATGATGATGATATGATTGCTGGCTAGATCTTGTTCCCCTACAGGAACTTTGATCTCCAACACCATTAAGCAAAGAGTGTGGAGACCACACAACAATGCTTCAGAAGGCAGTATTGTTAAGAGCAATGTATTGCAAAAAGTGCCTATGATAATGATTCGTTTCCAACTCAAATCATGAATTGGAAAATACACTTTGACCCTTTTGACATGTATGAGGTCATCTTGATCCCACTGCTTCACTACCCGGTATATTGCAGGGCCATTTGTGTACTTACGAAATTTGGGTGCCAAGAATATATGTTAGTGAAATTACAGCATTGTGATTCCTTGTCTAGGGCTACGTAGGGCACCTGTGCTGTGTCTCAACAATGTTGTATTATGAAAGTCGAGAACCTTCCCACAGCAGCCAATCACAAAACTTCCCAGCTCCCAAACTCATAGGAGCAGCTTCTGTGTCTTACCCCACATGCCCTTCTGAGCACCTACAATGCAGCCAGGCAAACCGCCTGTATTACATCTCAGCATTAAAAGGTGTGAACCCATGGTGCTTTACCGCCTGTATTACATCTCAGCATTAAAAGGTGTGAACCCATGGTGCTTTCCCCTGGTCTCTGCTACCGCTTCCAGTTTACCCTCTCATTAAGGGCCAACCTGCACACTATTCCTGTTAGACTTGTGATACTGCCAGGCTGATCTCAAGACTGCCTGAACATCACCATCTCCTGCTCTGCAAAACATCAGGACGCCAACAATTGCATGTTGCCCTATCCATCTGCATGCAAAACAGAAACGTGGCCAGGGACGTCATTTCACCAAAATTCCAGGGGTAGTGGAAGTGACATCACACGACCCTCGACCTCTGATGACATATGGCCTCATTACGACCCTGGCGGAAGACCATGGTGCTATTAGCACCATGGTCCATGCCGGTAAGTTACCGACTCCGCCATGGAGAAAGGGGGAATTACCACCCCATTACAAGGTTGGCGGGGCGGTAATTCCCCCTTCCTCCATGGCCCTTCCCCATTCCCATTTTTGCCCCATAGGGCTCAATGGGAATGGGGAAGGCGCTAAGTACGGTGCCGCAAATTGCGGCACCGTAATTAGCACCAAGGTCCCTTTGCGGGTCCCTACTTTAACGGCTGTTCTATACCAGCCGTTAAGGCTGGGTCCCGCAAAGGGACCTCGTAATTAGGCGCTAATAGGTTAACGTCGCCGCAGCCTTTTACGGCGCCGTTAACCCATTAGCGCCTGGGTCGTAATGAGGCCCATAGTTATGTCATTTTACCCCACCCAAAGTGACATCACCAGAAGTGATGGACGACGACCTTTCACCCAAAGACAAAACAGGAAGTGGCATCACATAGCATTATTTCTGTGTACACTAGGAAAAATATGGTTACAATATCACTGTAAAGTGATATACATTTCATACAAGAATGGATCACCATATGTATCGTGAATGCAAACAGACGTCCAAGGCCAAACAATAATGATGTGTTATTGTATAAGACTTGCGCTGAAGCGCTTCATATAGAACAAACATACATACAATATCACCCAACCTGTGTTGGTAATCATTTATCAACCTCAACAGTATTAAAAGGCTGACTTGACCTTGCTGGGAGTCGAGCCTGCAACCTGCAGATAACACACATTACAATAGCCAGCACTCAACCCAATGAGCTATTTGACCGGCTATAGCTATCAGAAAAACAGTCACTCCAGAAACAAAGAGCTACATGCTGTTGGCCCCAGCCCATGAGCCGCAGTGTAAAAAAAAAATATATATAATTATTTTTTTTGGGCATTTCCATTTTTTTTTAGGGGTAGCAATGGAGACCACAGGGGTGGCAAAGGAGAACTCAGGGGCCGCAGTTGCGATCCTTGGCAACCCCTAAATGACGTTCATGAACGTGGCAGGTACTCCTTAACTTTATATTTGAATGAATTGTGAGGAGTACACCACACAATACAATCAGTACTGCATCTAAACATTTATTGTTGTCCTGAAGAAAGAGCGCTCACAGAAGGACACCTTTTTGTTCACACGTTTAGACTCCATCATATTGACTCTTTTTCTAACAATTAATTACCCAATCTCTTAATAGCAGCGACATTGTCTCTAGGCACGGGATTGCTCTGCAGTGTCTTGCTCTCAAGACAAGCGTTTTGCCCCCCCCCCTCCACCGCTATCTCCCGACCCCATTAACTATTGCTGATGTATGTAACCTGAAAGGACTACCAGAAATAGAAGATATGCATCGTGTGGTTATCTAAGATGTCAGACATGTTCAAACCTTAAATCAAGAAAGATATATGCTTCTTAAAGCAGAATGGTGCAGAAGTTTCCTTATTCTGAATTCTGAAATAAATGTGGAAGGTTGAGTAAGTGAAACATTTGATGTGGCATCCATGAAGTATCAAACGTGGGAGGCATAGATGCTAGATTGATAGTGCCTGTGCCATTGCAGCCTGCCTTATGCGCGTAATGTTACCTCAACTTCTAAGAATATCGAAAATAAACCTATTTCGTAACCTGCTCAATACGAGCAGCTTATTTGCCATGCACTTTCATCACTAGAGCCTCGTTAAAAGCAAGTCAATGTGTATTCGCTTTGACTTTCTGCGCATAGTAATTTATAAGAGCTTCCTTAGACGCGCACGCAATTATTCACTCCGAAGTGTGCCAGCATGGCTCCAGCCTCTGCAACTGCTTCTTGCACCAATTTCAGAAACAGATCATTCGAAACAACCCAAGATGTACTAAAAAGAACATGTGTGCTGTCAGGGACACATCTGTGGCATCTTTTGAGTCTGGCCATGTTCCAATGCTGAACTTCTAGGTTTAGTAGAGTAAACCAATGCAACCCTTGGGAGATTATGATTCGAATGGACGTTGCAAATCCAGTATTACATTTTTCAATTGTTGAACCTTAAATAAAGATGATGAAATCCTCGAACAGTAACAACATTGTGCATGTTTTCACCCCTCCAAATACTCATCAGAATCTGCACAGTGACTGTAATAGACACTATAGAACAACGGCAGGTTGCAAACATTCCCAAGCCAAGCAGGCAATCACACTTTGATATTGATATAATTAACAAAAACAGGCAATCGCGTACTGGAAGCTCCTCTACATTGCCCTGTAAAGTTTTAAAATGCAAAACTGAACAAGATAAGTAAATTGGATGACCAAATACTTTCAGTAGATTTTAGAATGAAAACTTTAGTTCTAAACTTTCCATAGATTTTAACATTTCAGAGACATGTTACAAAAAGCAAAATGATTGGCTGATGTCCCTCACCCTACATGACTAGCACATACATGTTAATAGTTTCACTTGTTCTAACTGCAAATGCTTTATAAACGATACACGGCGATCCATCAATAAGCAGAACAAACATACTCATGTAGAGGGCTTTCGACTTTGGGATTCAAGGATAATTACTTACGGTGCCTTCGTGACATATTATCTTGAAAACATTGACAGAAAACTAACTTTTTGTTGGAATAAAATTAATCCAATATATGGAATCAAAGGGAGAGGTGTACAGTGTTACATTATTTTAAGGAGACACAGAAGCGATCTTACACACCGACCAAAATGAAGATACAATTCTTTGAGATGCAAACATAGAAAAGGGACTTCCCCACATAGACGCTGTCTAGATTGTGTGGCCTTGTATCACTATTGGGCTGTTCTGGGGTACTGTAGGCCAGAGGCCTGCAATCTGTGGGTCTTCAGAGGTTTTCGACTCAGAGTCCCATGATCCCTTCCCATTAATTATGCATGTAAATTCAGATGTGAGTTGTAATCCCAACCTCTGGAAAAGCAAAGGTTGCAGTCCTCACTTGTAGGCCACCGCATCTGCGTGCAAGCATAAAAGGGTATGTTTATTTATTTATTGTAATTTATACAAGCACAGATAGCCCATGGGCATCTAGGTGCGTGTTACAGTGGTACAGATTGAGGTGAAATGTCAATGAAATAGAGGCAAGGAGAATTAGTTGACGAGATGGGTTTTGAACTTCTTCCTGAACAGGTTTAGGACAATTCATTCCGTGAGTGGGCGGAGGTGGGTTATTCCAGAGAGTGGCAGCACGAACTGGGAAGCTAGATCCACCTGCCATTTTGCAGCTGAATCTGTGTGTGATGAGACGGTGCATGTATGTCACTCTTTGGGCACTCGCTGGAGTATGTCTCCTGAGATTTTGTGTGAGGTATGACGGGGGATTGTTTGAAAGGCAGTGGGGGGCGATGGAAAGGATCTTGAAGTTGATTCTCTTTGACCGGGAGCCAGTGGGCGGGCATTCTGGGCTCTGAGATCTGGTTGTGCTTACCTATGTCCAGCACAGGCCAGAGGGAATTGTTCTGTATTATTAGTAGTTTTGTCAACTTTTTTTCTGAGTTGACACACAGTAGTGAATTACAGTGGTCTAGTTTGGAACCGAGGAGGGCTCACACATGGTTTACTAGCATTGTTGAGGTATGTGGCATAGATCTGTTGTGACATGTTGAGTGATGAGTCAAGGTAAACAGCCAGTGTTTTTATTGACATGACAATAACCATTTGAATCTTTAGGTTCAGAAGGGCTGATTTTGTCCCGTGTCTTGAGCAGAAACCCGACTGCCATATGCTCAAAATGTGGTGGGATTCGAGAAAGAGTTGAATTTGAAGTTAAGCGACTAGGTTGATAGTTTTCAAGAGAAAGTGACAGTGGTTATGGGATGGTAGTTTGTGGCCCGTACGGTGCGCTTTTTAAGCAGTGGGGAGATTCAAGATTATTTAAGGGTGGCAGGGACAGAGCAGGTGGCAAAGGAGGAGTTAAGGATGGTGGAGATGAGTGGGAGCAAGGGTTCTGTGTATTCCTTTACAATGGAGGCTGGGCAGATGTCACCTTTACACCATGGTGGTTTGAGACCTCTGATGATGCTAGAGACCTCCGATGATGGTAGAGAGGTAAAATGCCCATACGGGTTAGAAGTGGAAAAGGGGGATGACCTTAGATGGACCACGAAGGAAGGTGAGGTGGCTGGTATATGTGATTGTTTTGTTTTTATTTTGGTTTGCAGTTGTGGAAGGGGGGGGCAATGGGGGACTCTAATTCTCGGAGGATGGCGAACAGTTTACAAGCGCTGTAGGATGCGTTGATGATTCTTTAATTTCATGAAGCATCTTTGGTGGGATGAATCATACGTTTGTAGTTCAGGGAGATTTCGGAGTGATGGCTTTTGTTTGCTGTGGTAGGGTCTTTATGCCATGTAGCTTCAGCTGCCCTTTTGTATGCTCAAAAGGGCCGGAGATCAGGGGTGAACCACAAGTTGTTGTGTAGGGAATTTTTGGCTTTATGAGTTTTGAAGGGGGCCAGGGAGTCAACTGCTTTACTTAGCATGGAATTGCAGTAGCCTACCAGGACAGAGGTATCCTGGAGAAGGGGAAGGGAGTGGCAGAGTAAAGGGAGAATGCAGGCACTGGTTAGGTTATGGTTTCTGTGGGCAAGAATGGTGGTGGCTGGCTTGGCGCATGATTGCTTTGGGATAGGGATGACAACTTATTGAGACCAACCGTCCAACCTGAGTTCTACTTCCATTTAGTTCATAAGAACAACACAAATTGCCTTGAAAAAGACTGCATGGTCGAAACTCGTGTTGACTTAGGATATTCTCAGTGCAGTATGATTACAAACCTTCCACTTGCTCCAAAAAGGTTATTGTCTTCTGATTGTTGTGAGCTGAGACTATCCCAATGGAGCATCATGCAGGAGAGCTGTTTGGGTGTCTGGCATGTGGTATAAGAGTGTCTTACTTCACAATAAAAAGATTCATGTGTGATGGCCAGAGATGTGCTCAAAACCTGGTTCTGCATATGCGTGTGTACTGCAGTGGGCCATGTGTGCAGAATTAGCTTTAGTGTGTCCAGCTGCCATTTTAGAATGTGCAGTAGTCCTTCATGCTTACTGGGCAATGTGTGCTTTGCCTCTGTCAGCCACTGATCTTACCAGGGATTTCTGTCGAGCGCCGGCTTGTCAAAGAAATGGTCTATCCTTCCCAGAACCCTGGCTGCAGCACAGAGTGACAACGCCATGCACAGACTGAGCTCTGGGAAGGTAGACAAAGGAGCAAAAAGCCGGCATACTGAAAAAACCTCGAGTATAAATATGTACCTCCAAGTTGTAGCAGTAAGTAAGATATCCATAGGGCTCCAGAGGGGTTTAAAGGCAACCCACTAAAACTTGAATAAGGAAAGGGCAAGTTGGGAAAACAGAAGAGCAAGGACACTGAGCAAGGACAGAAACAGGCAAGATAGAACAGCTAAGGGAAGCGTCCGCTTGGGTAGACACGGAGCGTTGAAATGCACGCAGCAGCTCATTGCCATGACTAAGTTCCATGAGTCACTGACATCAGGATGCAATGCTTGATTCCCAATAAGTACATTGTGCTCACGTACGTGTCAGCCATCTTTTGATGGAACACATACACTTCCTTTGACTGTAAAGCCTCCAGGCTCCAGCAGGTGCCATAACAGCCTGGCATCCTAGTTGGCCAGAACTTGCCTGTTGTTGGCAAATGTTTCAAATTGGTTTTATTGTAGCTAGTTATATTTTGATATATTGTTACACATCAGATTAACATTTCTCTACAGTACTTTGCTACTTTTTCATAGACAAGGTATAAGTGTTTAGATCGACATCTCACATTTTATAAAACGCTGAAGATAATGCAACATAACACAACAAAGCATTATTGATTATACCATAGGATAACATAGCATAGAGCAGGACATCGAATCAAATAAGACCATACAACAGAGCATAAGATTGCATAACATATAACAAACATTATATAACTGAATATATACTTCCCAAAATACTTCAATCTGAACATTACTCTTTCTTTGGGACACTGACAACCATGTAAACTCCCCTGAAGTGCACAAAGGTAATGACCGGCTTGTGATGCAACAGTAAGCATTAACACAGACATTGGAATACCCTGACCACCTTATACTCCTAGGGCCCGCTTCACAAAGAGGTGAACTGAAGACAATCCAGAGATACCCAGAGCATCTGGGATTTGCTCAGGTGACCTTGCACCTTACACCTTTTTGACAAGGCCCTACACTGAAGCACATATGGAGCTCTCTGGAACATCTTTGAGATGCTCATGTACACATTAGATTCACAAAGATTTGATCAAGGGTCTCTCGTCTCGTCAATGTCATAGATGCTCCAGTGCTCCAGACAGCTCTTGCAAATGAGCAATAAGCTAGCAGGAGCACATGTGAGATGCCCAGGGCATCCCACGGTTTCCTCCAGTGAAAATATTTGTGAACCAGGGCCCTGTGTTTTCAATCAACATTCATTACTTTGCATTGCAAATGAGATCTCACACAATTACTTTTCAGATCACTATGCAGTGTTGAATTAAAAGAGTCTACGTTCTACCTTTATATTTTACATAAAACTAACAATCATCAATCCAACTAGTTGACTAGCTATGCTTCTTCCAGCCTTTGGATGACATCTACCAACATCACGTTTCATGAATAGACAATTGATTTCTTTTTCACTTTTAGATAAAATGCACTACATTCTCGTCCTGTAAAACTTGTCCTACGATTCCACGGAAGCGCACTCATTTCAGTTGCCTTAGATTGCCTGCAGCTTAATATAATGCAAAGGTAAAGGTACATAGATGTCGAATTCAGGAAGTGCAGATAACACAACACATTACCAGCTTATTTAAAACATACACATAAAAATATCATTTTAAGAGTTAATGCTGAATACTGACATAATGACATTACAAAAACCACCCGTTTGAGTTCTGAGGGATCAAATTAAAACTCAAATGAGAACAGAGTATCCCCATAAGAGACATCAACATGACGAATAAGAACAGTTGTCTCAAATGCAGATTCCACTTCAACATTCATACTAGTTTCTAAATCATTCTGATTTTCATCATTATTCTTCTGCGGCATGACAGTCTTGCTGGGTGCCTTACTCCCAGCTCTAAAGCATTCGACACGAACGCAGAAAACGCAGTCTCATCAGGGAGTTTAGTGTGTTGGTTTCTCCATCACGTTACCCTGATTAGGTCTGGAATCGTAAGCTGCTCTCTTCTACATTCAAAATGTAAGAATGCCTTCCTTGAACGCTAATCCAATGGCAACTCCAGACGGTTCTAAGCCCAATAGCTAAAGGCCCATAACCTACATTCTGTCAATTGCAATTCTTAGTAGAAACATAATGGAACCCCAACTCCAAGTATGAGCTCACAATTTAAAGGGATCTTAATCCCCGCCTTGGATATGGGAAATAATGTGTTATGCACCCAGGACACACTCCTTTAACTGTTTAAGTGCTGGAGTGTTTTTTTGGACCTTACTCGACAGAAAGGACCTCTCAAGAATAATCTTAGATTGTTTAACTTATTCCTCGTCAACATTCATACTTGAATCTAAATCAGTAATTGAACTTAGTTCTTGAGCTAAGATTTCAAGAGCTATATAGCTGTCCTGTCTCTTACCCAAGCAGCACTTTTGGCAGTGCCTAGTGGACAGTCGCCAGGCACTTCCCTTTTCTATTTATTCTCCATGTGTGCATGGAGCTATTCCGTTCGCTTGTTTGCCCCGTTGGACTTAATGTCCAATCTTATATTGATGAAATGCAGCCCTGCATGTTCCCGCACGGTCACATCGAACAGTATGAAACACTTGAACGCACACTATCCGTCCAAGAATGTGTGCAATAAAACTGTAGCTAAGGCTCCTGTATATGATAGATGAAAGTTATGTTCTCACGTGTATCCCATTATCTTTCGTTACACTTTATTCAGCGTTAAGCAATACAAGCACATCTAAAACAAGTTAATAAAACATTGTGCACAATAAATATTTCATTATACATCAACCACCAGGATGAAATATTTATAAACAACTCTAAAATACATACCAAGTATAGAAATCATGATTAGATAAAGTTGTGTGGTACTGCGGCCGGTGCAAAACACCATTGAGCCATTTCATTCTGGACGATAAAAAAGCAGCTACAAAATTCAAATCAGGAGCAGGAATGATCAATTAATGGTTTTCTGGCGATTGGGCCTACTTCCCATGCCACATCCAAGGTGACCAGAATATAATAATACGTTTAGGACAGAGGGGAAATGAAACACAATGCCCAACGCGATTGAAAACAGCAGGGTAAACACAACACGTCTCATACTGTTGGCGTTATAAATCCAGACTATTTACGACATTGGACTTGCTAGCCTATTCCTTCTTAGCCATAATTGATGAAGGAACTTAGCAACACAAAAAAAATCTGTTCAGGTCAGTTGTGCATTTGCAGTACCAAATTATCATGTGAACCTGCCATATGTTCTCAAGTCTGAATATCGCCAGGAGGTACATATGCCTCAGGTCTATATAACCTGGACAGAATAATAGGAAATGGGCAGTTGTTTCCTCCAGCACCCTGCAGAGCTTGCATTCAGAACCAGTAGTATTATGCCAGTTCCTTGTGAAGGTTACAAGTTGTAGTACGTTGATCTGAAATTGAAGGAAAAGTGATTGCGCATTGCGTGGACTTAAGATATCGAGGTATATTTCAATGCTGTAGGTCGTCTTAGTGATTAGATATTGCCCGTCTGTTTGTAACACTTGCCAGCCTTCCTCCATCTGGTGTCTCAATTTCTCAGCACTGGCTTTTTTTATCAATTCTTTTGCTGACCGGGTCATTCTCTCTGGTAGCTCCCAAAGATGACCCAAACTCAACTTTGATAGCTCAAGCCACAAGTGCTTGATCCATGGGCGCGATCGAGAACTCTCGAGGGACATTAAGTGGGCTAAAACTCATCTATATTTAGATGGGAAGGGAGAAGACCACATTCTCGCCCCAAAAAAGCTAAGGTTTTAGTCCTATAAAATCTAATACTGGGCAAAGGTCACATTCCATTTGCAGGGTTGCCATGAGATGGCAGATTGGCTGCAAGAGTAGTTGCATAAGAAATTTGTTTTTGACAAGTGGTAATGCGTGGGTGCTTGTGTTCTCCATATCTCAGCACTATATGTGGGTGCTGGGCAGGCTTGCACTCTGTACAAATAAAGTGCATCCGTTGTAGCTGCATGGAATGTTCTTATCCCACCACTGTGTTTTTCTAGAGTTAGCACTGCTTTAGTTATTTCTTGGGTCCATACGCAGTTCTCCGAGAATCTGGTGCCTAGATAGTGATAGATGGGCACCTGTTCAAGAATGGCTCCATTGATATCAATGGTCAGTTTGGTGCTCTTTGTCAACCTATGTCGAAAAATCAATGTCTTGGTTTTCTCTTTATTTAGGTCAAGTCGCAGCTCTTACTAAAGACTGCTAAATTGTGTTTTAGACCCATTGGTGTGGTGGCTAACAGGACCACATTGTCTGCGAAGAACAGTGCTGGGAACCTTTCTTTATCCACCATTGGGGGGGGTCTAGGGGTGTTTGTGGCTAGCTCCTCAGTCATCTTGTTGATATACATACAGAAAAGGAGGGGCGCTAGCATGCAACTTATACACCTCTCAACATTTCAATAGATTCCATGATCTCACCCCCTAGTCCCCAGCGCACTGGAGCCTTGCTGTTCTCATATAAACTCTTGATAGCTGCCAGCAAGTTCCCAGGAATGTTCCTCTAGTATAGTACCTGCCAAAGAAGATTTATGGGACACAATCAACTGCAGTTCTAAGGTCTACAAAGATGGCATACACCTTGGTTCTGTTTAGTAGAGTATTTTTTCCAGGCTCAGCTCAAGTCGATAGATCTGTCCGAGAATGCTGATGCTTTTCTGAAACCCAGATTGTAGGTGACTTATTATTCCATTGTCCTCTGCCGAGCTCTGCAGATGGCCAAGTATGGCTTTGGCATACATTTTTCCAGCAGCATCTAGCTAACACATTGGGAGACAGTTCCCTGGTGAGCTTCGACCTCCCTTTTTGAAAATCGGCAAAATCTCTGCTTCCCGCCATGATTGGCGGACAGTCCCACTTTTGGGGCTGCGTTGAAGACACGGCACAGCACCGGGGCCCTTATCTGGGGCTCATCTTTGAAGAGATCTATTGGAATTTTCTGTGGGCCTGTGCTTTTCCGGGCACTAGAGCCTTTATAGCTCCCTCTACTTCCTTGTTTCCCGTTAGCATTCCCACAGGTAGTGGGATACTTAGAAACTTTCATTTCCAACAAGTTTATGATAATCCTAAAGATGCATGTAACATATTCAAGCAACTTCATAATTATTTACAGTCCCTTCCTTGCACCCAAACTGAATGCTCTTTTAACTGGATCTAGTCTCAATACCCTGGTGTATTATAGTAAGCAAACAGTTAAAAAAAATAAAAAAATTTATGGGACAACTTCAGAGAGTAGAATTTAGAAGCCCCACCTATTCTTGTATTACGGAAAAGTGCCTACATCAACTAAGATCTCACATCTGTAAAGGCTCCTTCTGTCCGAATGGAGTCTTACATTTGACCACCGTACACATAAAATAGGGTTGCAGTACCCACATTTGTGACTGGCATAACATCCTTGTATTTTTCAACTCGTCCAGACTACAGTTGTTTGCTCAGTTAAAATGAACTAAGATTTGAACGTATGGGGACTAGGAAACAAAAAATCAATTGAGCCACAATTCACAAGGAAAATCAATATACGACAATAGCCCCAATCAGGCTGTGCAACCCTGGAGGAAACTAACTGCAGAGAAATGCAGTGCACACTCTCTTTGTATTGCGATTCATCAATATTCATAGGCTGGGACCCAAATGTTTGCAGAACCATTTCCAAGTAGGACTAGGCTTGTCGACCCACACAAGTTAGTTAAAACCCATTCATGTTTTTGGAAGACCCACGATGAAAATGCAACTGGAACATTGACTCATGGAGTACAGTAGTGGACGTCATTTCCTTACGTTTTGGCCAATAGGAAATCGACTGGACGCTACTATCCATTCAGGTGTTAACCTCATCCTTACTGTCAAGTTATCAGACACTTTCTTTGAATTTAAGTTTTCTTTGCTTTAATTAATTCATATTCAGCATATTTGGTAGATATACAATACAGCTGAATACGTCACCCATTCTGTTTCCAGCACCTCAATGTAGAGTATATTAAATTTGAACTACTTTACAAACGTATTGTTCAATTGACCCTGTCCTGTTGTCCCTGATGGTCACACCATCCTGCCATTACAATACAAAAAATGGGCCACCCGAGACAAAGCAAGGACGATAAAACCGCAGTAATGGATTTTTGAAAATAAACATTTCAGTTTCAAAGCAGTGACATGCTGTGTATGAGGTCAATTCTTGCTTTTTCATAACTGTGTTTTGAAAATGATGGTTCGCTTGTTAGTACCCACGTTGTATGCACACAACGGTTTCTATAATACCAGATCTAACTGCCTTGGCTAATTCTGTCACAGCATTCAAAACAACGATTAGGATCTACATTATACATGAGGAAATAAGTGGAACAGCCAGCTCTTTAGAAACTGGAGTGCTGCTCTCGGTGAACAGGTGCTGGCAATTCCTCAGGGTTCCCATATGGCTGCTGTAACTAACTTTGTTAGCAGAGACTGAATTCATTAGGCAGCTGTTAACAAAAGTACTGTAAATGCAAATAGTAGCACATCAAGGAAGGCCCATCCGATAATTCTGAAATGAAGTCCTTTTTTCTGGCTTGGGTGATGAATACGAAATGCTTGAAGCAATGCAGCCAAGAGGGATCGCTGCAGCAGGCGCTGCATGTAGTAATTAACGCGGCGGGTAGGCTGACAGAAGCACATCAATTGGATTATGTCAAAAGCCGTCCGCTGCCGCCCAACGGCGCAGCCACTGCTTCCAAAGCGATGTAAAATGCACGTGTCACTGTGTGCTTCCCTGTTCCATTGCTGCAGAAATCACGCCTGTTGCGCTTTATTTTATTTGTATTTTTTAGGTAGCCCGAGAGTATAAAAAAAACTTAAAGCTCATAGCTGCTGATTTAATGAAATTGCTGACACGTGCTGCCAATTCATTGCTTCTGACCGAGCCCAGGGATAAATAAAGGAATACATTTTCGCAGAGACAATAAAATAGTATACATTGGCAAGAGTACGGATCAAATTAACGAATTGATTCATCTCTTAAGAATAACCCGCTGATAAGAATGTAAAGTTATTTTGAACAACGTATTTTTTTTTTTTTTACTTTTTAAGTTGGTTCCGACAATCCAACCAATCAGTCCCAAAATGCCAAAAGATGGTGGGACACTTTTTAGGTCAATCTTGTGAGGCCATTAGCCCTCTGACAGACTGTTTGTAGCTGTTTTCTAGAGCAGCCATGGTGTGAATCCACAGGTCACTAAATCAAAAAGAGTGCTTCCCAGAGAAAGTGTTGTCATTGTGTTGATCAGTTTGTATACGTTGTTGAAATTGTGTCAGATGGGTGGAGGGAGTTGGCACATGTTGCTTTTTATTGCTTCTTTTATATGCATGTGGCCTGCTACATTAATGTTGTATTTCGAATATTATGTTGCATTGCATGTTATTTTTGTTAAGATTTCGCCTTTTTTGTCCATTGATGCCACATCTCATGTTGTTCAAGTGTCTAATGCTGAGACTCCCAATCCTTAATCCTTCCCCACTTTGTCTGCTGTGTCACCACAGCCTGCACCCCTTCCACTTTGCTGCCTTGCACACCAACAACAGCGCTGATATCATCCCCAGCTCCCTCTTAATTCACCAGCATGTGAATGCATTGCCTACTTCACCACAGTTTTCTTTTCCTCCACCTCCGATATGTTCTCTTCAACCTACTGCAGACATCAAACACTTTCTTCCAGTCATACCACATCACATTTGCTGTAGGCACCCAGACAGAACCCCCCCCCCCACCAAAACAGGCTCTGCCTCCTCTGGGAACACTGCAGTAGAACTCCCTTGTGCGAGCAACACATACTCCTCTTTCTCTTCCGATGAACTCTGGCGAGGCCCAACACGAATGGACTGCTGTAATTCTGTGGCATTCAATATTAACACATCTCCTTGTGCTGAGATGTTTATGAAAAGGAGCACAATGTTTTAATGTAACTTCCTTTCCTGTTCGTATCCTAAAATATTTGACTATCCAACTCTCAAACTCCCATAAAAAAAGAAAACAATAAAAAAATAACATCAAATCAAGAAATAAGGTGATACCTTTTAAAGAGCTGTTAGGGATAATTCTCATAAATGTGCTTATTCACTTCACCATAGAGACCCCCAGCAACTTTGCTGGATTTTGAGGACTTGATTTTTTTACCTGGAGAGAGTGAGCCTTTTTTCCCACTCTCTCATGTATTTTGATGTGTGTTTTACTCTTGTGTTCTTTGATTATGGGGTTTTAGATAACTCCATAGTCATCATTTTTTCATTGTTGTGTCACACAGTACCTTTAGTGCAGTGGCACCGGGATGTCCTTTGGACTTCCCAAGGTTTAAATACCTTCTCTGGGATGAACTACTGTTCCCCAGAGAATGTAAAGTTAAATTGACTTTACTAGTCTTTTTAAATTCGTAGACCCAGCGCACACTATCTTCCTATAGAGTGCTGGATGGGTTACTTAGTATCCCCTATGTCTAAACACTCATGTAGCTGTCAAAAGCTACCCTTCCCTATTGAAATGGCTGGTGTCAGTGGTTTTATAATGAATACCATGATGTTTCCCGACCGCGAACACCAGCAGCTAAAAATCAGGGCCGCCATGTTTTTCAATATGGTGCCCAAGACCCCTCTGTAGAAACAGACTCCGGTCATCTTTTTTCGCTGTTTCTTTGTGGAAAGGTCCTTCTGGTGTTTAACTCTGCGCACCAAACCAGGTTTGGTCCTTTTGTTCATGAGCCTTTGGCGGGCTTCAGGACTGAAGTCTGCCCTTGGCATCTGAGTGTCTGGGGTGGGCAGGAAGTGAGGGAGGTGCCCGAAACTCCCCGTGCTTGGTCTCCTAGGAAACCCAAATGCACTCTGATGTGAGTGGCTGGCTGACTGTCCGGCAAGGACAGCCACCATGCTGGGTGAATGACAGCTAGGCTGGAATGAAAGGGAGAGAACTGGTTAAAAGGTGAGTCTCCAGGACTGGAAGGCAGGGTCGACCACTGGAACGAAAGAACAGAAGGCAAGATGGAGGATGACGGCTGCTGCAATCACTGGACCGTTCGTTTGCCCATTGAAGCCCTGCTGCAAATCCGAATTGCCAGAACTCCATTCGACAGGACGGCTTCTTCGTTTGAGTTGGTTGGACCAATCAACTCATAAAACTCCTGGATACCATTCTCAAAGCTGGTTAAAGTTTAACCAGGGATAGGGAAACCAGTTTGTGTTTTGAAGCTACAGCTACTTGAACTGAAGTGACTATTTTGTTTGCTCCGACGACGATCCCGTGCAGTGCAGGAGTCCCCCGACGTCCTCCCTCTTGTCCCCATGACTGAGGCTCAGGAACAGTGAGATCTGCAGGAACTGCCAGGAACCAACGTCTTCAGTTGCATCTTTTTGCTTCACATTAAGGTACTGTGCCATCCGGTTGAGAGATCCTAACTCTTGCAGTGAAAGTTCATGAAACGTTCTCAATTTGCAAGCCTAATCAGCTTGTGACCCAGCATATCATTCTTTTTTGCCTAAACTACGTCTGAGAACTTTTACAAAGACTTCTCCATTTGTTACCAGAACTGATCTGTCCTATCCAAGAAAACTAGACTATTGACTTTGGCCTGGCCTATTGAATTGCACTGACCCTCCTGGTACACTGAACCTTTGCATTGCCTAACAGAAGTGTTTTCTAATCCATTGTACAAACCTATGTCTTTCTATTCCCATTGAAAGTAACTGAAGTGCCATTTGGCTCCTTTTTCAAGGGAGCACAAACTGTCTCTACAACTTAGAGTTTGTTACTGTAGTGTATTGTTGTTTAATATCAAGTTGATTTCTACTAGTGAATGTTTTCTAAATGATTGTGTATTAAATGTATAAGTGTTTTACCAGGAAACCTTGAGAGTAAGAGTCTACTTGAACCACTGTGATTGTGATACTTCTGTGTAACTTCATCTACTGCTCACATTCCCTCTTGGGATAAGCCAGGCTGCTCACCTCGCTACCAAAAAGTGTGTGGTATAGACTTATACCAAAGGTTGGTTTTTGCTTACATCTGAAGTCCTTATTGTGTGTGGTGTTCCCAGAGGGTACTGCACCGACACTGAAAAGTGGTGGTCTGCCAGCACCCAGAGAACTGTCAGGCTTAGACTGGTGATACTAAAGAAAGACTTACGGCACAATAAGAGTTGCTTTAATTCGGATTGACCAATAGATGCCAGACTTTTATTAGAGATCCTAGAAGTGTACTTGGACCATGGCATATGGGCATACAGGAGCAAGGTCTCTTTGAAGAATTGACTCCTGGCCTGCAGGAGTAAAAGGGTGAGTAGAGGCTGAAGCGCCTATTCAGACCCCACACTTCTACAAACCAAAAGCCAACACATTCACAAAGGTATAACAGGCACAGTTAAGAGATATACCACTTTCCCTTCTGTGTAACGTGATCCGAGGGGGGGCTATGCTCTCAAGAGAACTGTGATTGCGGTTCAGTAGCAAACCAAAGAGTGAAGTATAACAGTCCAAAATAAAGGAATGTCTAATCAAGGTTGTATACACATATACTCTAATCAATGTGAAACTCAGCTAGGAACTAGAGAGAAGACAGCAACAAACCCAACAGGGTTTCCATACAGGAGGACATTTTCCTTGACCTACCATCCTCCTAGATCAGAAACACTTAGACGGCCAATTGGTCATGTCAAAAGGCTGGTGAACACAGCCGAGGGATGCTGTCAGTAGATCTAACAAGGAAGTAGGAAGGCAGAAGACCAAACTTTTGATTAAGGAAATACGGAATAGAAGTTCCAGGAAAATTACAGGATGGACTCTAACACGGCTGAACGAGGGCATAGTCCCTGGAGAACAAATACCAGATTCACATGCAAGTCTCAGGTAAGTTGCACTGAGGTAAACCAAGATTCGGCAACGCACAAAATCTAAGGTGAACAAAGTAAGTCCTCATGCACAAAAATAAACAATCCAAGGAAAAACCCAAAAGGCCAAGAAAAACAAAAAGCAAACAAGAAAAGAAAAGCAATCCAAGGCAGTCCAATAGAAACAAGTTCAATAGACAGTCCAGGAAACAGGCAGGTAGTCAATACACAAAAAAGGCAGTTAATGACAGAAAGTGGGTCTTGTAGGTCTTGTCCCTGCGGCTATAAGCGCTGCCAATTGCTATTTTTATCCATTTTTAAAATTGACTGATAGTGCTACCATTAATCTATTTTACGTGTTTTAGCCCTATTGTTTTCACTACTGCTAAGTTACTTTGTGTGATCCTCCTTTGTGTTAATATCAGGCCGTGTTGCAAAACTGTTTTAGAGGAGGAGCCAAGTACCCCCACTCCAACTGCCCTGCCTACATTACCTGAAAAGTATGAACCAAAGTATGTGACGTATACTGAACAGGTAACCAGCAAAGAGAAGAGCGTGGACTCTATGCAGTACCCATAAGAATATCTATACCTAAGAGAATATGGGAGGTAAAGTACCCATTGAGGAAACCATACCTGCAAACAAGACAATATGATGGACATTTGAACGAGATTCCTGAAGAAGCAGAGAAACTAAATGGCAAAGATGAATGGTGATGTCATACAAAGTTTAATCGACACCCATATAGAAGGATAACCGGACCATAGAGACAGACGATTCATAAAGCACAAAGGGATGCCAAGGATAAGTGACATCTTGGGATCAAGATGAAGATACTTAGTTTAAACGTGTATAGTAGCCATGAAACGCAAGCAGCAAAGCAATCATGAAGCTAGCCACATTCTTTTTAATAGATTAGACCGTGGCAAGTGCCAACATATACAAAAATACCTCTATACATATGTATTAAGAAAGAATGGATGTTTTCACTACGCATATAAGCAGTACTGAACAAAGCAAAAAGGCCTCATTTCAGTGTCGCAGTTAAGAAAAGCAATTGAATTAAACAGAATAAAAGTTCAGCTAAGGAGTTTACTGAGCCAAGAAAGCCAAGGTCTTATCAAACTGGAATTGGCTGACATTGGATACAATTAACGTGAACAAACAGAGGCTCCTGTTCAGAAAGGTCAAGCAAAAACAAAAGTTGTCAGAGGACTATTGAGAATAAAAGCAAATACATGAAAAGGCTCAATTTCATGATGTCCAGTCACGTGATAGAAGGAAGTTTGATGAAAGAGATGGTCACACCTACGCGCGGAGGCCGGCTGGTGCCCATGCTCCTTAAAAATTCTCAGAGAACAGTACAAACACAAGGCCAACTTCAAAGCACTAATTGACACTGAACCATTGAGGTGATGGATGATATGCTAATTGGTAGGGAAGCAGGTGCTAAAACGAGCTCACCCACACCTGGTTGCTCAGTCTGCGTGCTGCTAACATAGGTGAAAAGGTCCTGACAGGGGTTAGAAGCTAACCGAATGTAGGGGACCACGTCGGGGTCCTATAGCTTGTGTAGCCAATAGGACGTCGTACATTTAGTGACATTCATAGTGGCCATTTTGAGGGGAGGGCTTAGTTGCCCCATCTGATGTTAACTATCCAATTATTTCTCTCTGTTACTCTATAGAGATATGTAACCTATGCTTAGTTATTCACTTAGAACCAATCCCACCTCCCGTTTGTTGCCACATAGGATGACGTTGGTAATAACGCAGGTCAACACCTCAGTGATGAGCAATTATGGGCACAAAAGACCACGTTTTTTATGAAGTAAGTAGAGTCAGAGTATCTAGTGATTGCTGATGTTCGTTGTACTCCCTGTTTAAGATACTTGACATTAAAACAGACAAACTTTGCCAAACTATTTGTATCGTCTTGATTATTGATGTATGAATACAATCTACATCCCTATTTATCTCCAAGGTACTGCTTCTGATCTTAAAAGTCTGTTTGGGAACACCCAGCTCATTTGGTAGCAGAGATAAGATGGTTAGATAAGATAACCATCAGCTGTTGACATAAGTAACTTTAAAGTCTCGGCAGTATCGCACAACCTTTGCCATACCGCTGACAGGGCGTAAAGCTTCCCCTAGAAGTGGTTAGAATAGACAACTCCTTGCAAGGGACGGTTTGACGGGACCCCTATTTTCAGATGGAAACCCCTCCCACATCTACGCGAAGCGGATCGAAAAACGTCTCAAAGCAGCTGTAACAAAGGCGGTGATTCCGAGGGTCTGAAGAAGAAAAACATGCAAACAGTGATTAAATAGACCAAAGAGTGTGGCAAAGGGATGCATGCATAATAAATAATGGAGAGTAACGGAGGGAGGTGGGATCAAATATAACGCGAGTGTAGTATATATATGTATATTCAGTAAAAAAACGTTGTTAAAGAGACGTTATGGTTAAGTTGCGCTACTAAAAACCTATGAAATTCAGTGAAGAAAAACTTTGTTAAAGGGACGTTATGGTTCAAAGTAAAACCGAAAAACCCCTGAAATTCAGCAGTTATGGTAACATAAGCAACCATAACTCACGCCACCGTGCACTGTTAACACTAACACCCAGGACATCAAAGATGACATCATCACAAATGTCATTGATGACATCACTGATGACATCACATGTGCATTTACTTTTCATAAAAACTCTGTACAAGGGATTCTTATAATGCTGACCAAAAACTGTCAAGGATCATTGGGATAAATATCATGAGCTAATTAGTGCATTAAGCAATGCATTGATATAAATAGCATTCTATTATGAAGTTCTATCCAGTATACTAAGCTACTCATGCAGAAACATAGGCAGTGTGTGCAGCATACATGATGAAGGTGCCATATTCATAATCTTGCCATGTTGAATACTGAAATTATAACTGCTTTCTTATTAGAGTTTTGCGTACTGTGAAACATGTAATAAGTAGATAATAAAACCCACTTAATACATAATTATTACATACAAAACACAAAGAGACAACAACACATACAAATATGAGTATATACAGGGACAGTGAAGTAAACAAAAAAGCAGAAGTAGTAGCAGAAAAAGTTCATAACCTAACGGATTGTCTTTATGCAGAGAAACTATTGCTCTGTTTCAAAGCTGCTACTTACCATATGTATGTGTATCACATGATGTGACTGCACCCAAAGGAAAGGAGAGTGAGTATAATGTATACAAATATGAGCATATACAGGGAAGGTAGAGTAATAAAAATAAAACTATGTGAAAGTGCTGATAACCCTAATGATTATCTTCATGCACAGAAAGGATTGCTCTCTTTCAAGCCTGTGTCTTCTGCTATGTATATGTTTCATATGATGTGACTTGACCCCAAGTCTACAAATATAGTACCTTTTCAATTTTTACTTCCTGACTGTTACTGAAGAAAACTATGTGGCTTCGATATGTCAGTAAAGGATAAAAAGGGAGAGCCAGCCATGTGATGTCATCAGTGATGTCATCAATGACATTTGTGATGTCATCTTTGATGTCCTGGGTGTTAGTGTTAGCAGTGCACGGTGGCGCGAGTTATGGTTGCTTATGTTACCATAACTGCCGAATTTCAGGGGTTTTTAGGTTTTACTTTGAACCATAACGTCCCTTTAACAATGTTTTTTCACTGAATTTCATAGGTTTTTAGTAGCACAACTTAACCATAATATCCCTAACTTCATATACATGTAACATAGAACATACTAACCCCCTCGTAGTGATTTTCATGTCCGCGGACTACCGCCATGTCCGCGGACATATCGAAAATCTGACCGTGGTGAATGTAAATCTAAATAGTGTGCCCCATTTCCCCTTTGAAGTTGGCTCTAAAAAGAGCCGTTTTTTTTTTTTACAGATGCTTGACAGACACCTGTTATTTTGTATTTTTTTTCTTGTTTTTTTTCTTACTTTACTCCAAAAATCTTCACATAACCTTCTCCAAAGCAACCCTTACATTCCAAAATAGAAAGGCATTTCCCGTAAAAGATAAAGAAATGCTATCTTCTTTAAAATTAACAGCATTACTGGCATCAATATTCTCATTATTACAGAAGAACATACCAGCTCTAAGCATGAAGGCACACATGCCTCGCTTAATGACACACCTAGCAATGTTTTGCTGAGGACAAAAAACAGAACTATTGTCCCATATTGCCCTAGGTAGTAATCCAGAAAAAATTACTATCGCATTTGGAAGGATCTTCATTACGGCTTGAACCAAGCGTTCCAAATCAGCCAACAAAGTAGGGGCACTGACGTTGCCCAAATGGAAAGCACCATAGTGCAAAACTACCACATGCAGACTGTTCATCGTGGCCATATCCTCACAAACTTGTACAATTCCCTGTACATTGCAATCAGGCACAGTGCTCCACACCACCTCCACTCCTTTCACATCAAAGTTCTTTGAAACATGCCTGCATTGAGCATACTGTTGTAAACCATGCACAAACATATCTCCGAGCACCAACACCCTGACTTTCTCCACTTCTGCCATCTTCACTACACACAGTCTTTCAACACAAATCCACAACCTCGACATCTGATTGGCTGATCCGTACAGTCTTCTTTCCATGTTGGATTTCCTGGAAAAACCCGGATGTAGCACGCCCTGTCCACGAACAGCCGCGGTGTCCGCGGACGGCGTCCACTTTACTCTCTGTGCCATTCCCTCATTGCATACAGCTAAGCAATCACACAATACGAATAACGTCCTCAGAACACCCCCATTTTGTGAATTTTCGAACATTTCAGGACAATTATCATTTCATTATTCAACATATTAACATTACAAATATTATACTTTCATCTTGTACTCTGCACACAATGCTATGTTTCTCCATTAGTAGCTCAGTATACTAGATAGAATCCCATAATACAATGCCATTTATATCAATGCATCGTTCAAAGCACTAATAACGGTGTGATATTTATTGCAATATCCTTGACACTTTTTTCGCAACATTATAATGAAAATCCCTAGTACACAAATTCCATGAAAAGTACATACACATGTGATGTCATCAGTGATTTCATCAATGACATTTGCGATGTCATCTTTGATGTCCTGGGTGTTAGTCTTAGCAGTGCACGGTGGTGGCGCGAGTTATTTTTCATAGCTCACCATAACTTGCGATTTTCAGCGGTCTTTCGGCTGTACTTAGAACCATAACGTAACTTAAACAAACTTTTTTTTAATATCACGCAAACAATATACAAACATGGCGTGCAAAAACCAACCTCACAGATGGCTTTACACAGAATGTTGCAAAGTAAGAATTTATGCTCGTTCACAGTGAAGGTCAGCTGCTTCCATTTTTTTCTCGGGCCCCGGAGAGGCTCACGAAGCGGACTATAAGGTTGTATTGTGTTTTGACCATGACAGACCGATTGTGATGAGACTTCTCTTGAAGGAGTGTTGCTAAAACGTAAGAAGATAAGGATGAAATTTCTGAAACGAAACCACTTTTATATATTATATCACTATACGAAAGATCGTTCGCACATGC
Source organism: Ambystoma mexicanum (assembly GCF_040938575.1). NCBI lineage: Eukaryota > Metazoa > Chordata > Amphibia > Caudata > Ambystomatidae > Ambystoma > Ambystoma mexicanum. Next base: position 192,645,881 of record NC_090941.1, read on the forward strand.
AGAGTCGTATTTTGGGACTGCACTACTCATAGACAATGGAAATTGCAATTTTACTGTAAGTAACCCTTTAGATTATTTTATACCAAATATAATTACAATAGCGTAGCATTAAAGACCGCTCAAGTTGAACTTGTTCGTTGAAAGTGGCATAATGTTTTCTACCGTGCACTATCACCGCCAAATTGATCACCTGTCGTTTTGAGGGCTCTGAAAAAGGCAGACGACACAGGGTGGGTTAATAGAAATAATTTAACCGGTCTATAGGCGGTCAAGCGCTCTACTCGCTGTGCCACTTCCCTGTAGCCTGTCAAGTGGCACAGCGAGTACAACGCTCGCTTTGACATCCGTGCACACCTTGCTAACGCAAGTTCGAATCTCGGCAAGGCCAAACTCAGCCTTTCATCCTTCCGTGGTCGATAAATGAGCACCACACACCGTGGTTAATGATAAGCACCGCTTAGATACCTCACGGTTCTTAGCGCTATATGAATGGGAAAATATTATTATTTTATTATTAACATACTCCGTTGCACTATCTTCGATAGCAAATAGTTTCACCCCCTAATAAATAAAATGATGATTTTTAATGAAGATCGGCTGGTGAGACTAATTTATGTTTTTTAAAACAGGTATGTGGCCCCATTTTGCCTATGTCACGATTTACAGACTCCAGCGGATGGGGTCTTCAACTGCCAGGTGCAGGTCCAAATATGCAACTTCATGACCCTCACCATTTTATGGGACAATCGCCAAGGACCAATATGCCCTTACGCAGTACTAGCGGCTACAAACAACATACCAACCAATAGGGTGGTCTAATGGCTCGTTGTTGGAGCAACCTTCCGATTATCAGAGCGACCATTTACTGCTTTTATCATAAACCAACAGCCTATCTACCGCAAAGGAACAACGCGTGGCTCAAAATAAACTTTTGCTGATCGACAGCAGAGACAATAGCAAATCGCTGAATATTCGCTAAACATTCCATGTGAAATAAATGTACTTTACCAAATGTATAATCCTGCCGTTTACTTTTAAACCACAGTTTCATATTCCGAATTGTAGCGCACTGAGTTGTAAGCTGATCTAACACCCTCTGTACCGCAAAGGAACATCGCGTGCCTCAACATGAACTTTTGCGGATCGACAACAAAGACAAATGCAAATTGCTGAATATTCTCTAAACATTTGATGTCAAATAAATGTACTTTACAAAATTTACAATCTTGCTGTTTGCTTTTAAATCACTGTTTCATATTCCGAATTGTGGCGCGCTGTGTTGTGACATAATATGTGTTGTCTTCCGGGTTCTGTGTAAAGTCACTTAGGACTGCAGAGGACTGGGCGCGTTTGATGACGCACCCTGTAATGTCACAGAGAGAGGCGGGGAATATGAATGCTTTGATAATATCAAGCTTAGGGGCGGGAGATATGATTTAGTGTTGCAAAAGCAAGTCAGCCAGGTCAATAGCGCCAGTCATAGGATTATCACATAATGTCGGCGCACACCAGCCTCATTTATCGTTTCTTTAGTGGACAAAAAGTCGGTTGATGCCCATAGGAAATTGTACTATTAGCGGACAAAAGGAGTGGTCTTAAAACACTTTCACCCTGACAACGAACAATACAAACAACGTTCTCAGAACACCCCCATTTTGTGTAATTGCAACCATTTCGGGACACCGCAAATGTTCTTAGAACACATTCAACTAGACAGATTACAATACGGACAGCGTCCTGAGGACACCCCCAGTTTGTGTATTTACGAACAATTAAGTACACCGCGAGTGTTCATAGCTCATTTTTACCTTCCTTGCGAACAAAAATGACACATCCTCCGTCCTCTAAACACCCCACCATTTAGTTTATTTGCAAAATGTCAGAACAGCCGTGTTCTCCACGGACAAATCGAACGCAACAAAAATGTCTAGCACATAAAAAAACAAAACATTGAACCTATCTCATACTCCCCCACCCTCCACAAACACTCTTACACACCAACACACGGCACTAAATACAATTTTTTATCCACGTTTCACCGCGCTGTACGCGATCGATGGCGAATACAAGATGGCGGGCGCCACAGAAAATCTGACGCGCTCCACGCCCCTCGCCGTCCAATCAGCAAACACGTTGCATGTCCGCAGACATGACGCAAGGCCATGGGCCAATCGGGGTGCTGTCCGCGGAGCGAACAGGGAAGTCCGTCCGCAAAGCGAACACAGATATCACTAATTTTTTTGCCTTACGTTTTGGTCATTTTATAAAAAACTACTGGATGGATTTACACCAAATTTGCAAAAGCACGCTTTCGGGACCAAGCCCCCGCTCCTGCCGCAAATTTGGTGTAAATCCGTCCAGCGGTTTGGCCTGTGGCCGTGCGCAAAGTTTTTTCCCATTCAGTCTATGGGAAAAAAAAAAGTTTTGGGACCCCCCCTATAACTTTGCCCCCCCTGGACGAATCCTCACCAAACTTTGCAAAAACATTCAGTGTGACACATACTTTTTTTTGCAAAGTTTGGTGAGGATCTGTCCAGGGAGAGCGAAGTTATAAACCACCCAAAAAGTGCTCTTCCTATGGAAACAGCAACTTAACCATAACTACATGGCCACTACCGTGGCCATGTAAATGGGGAACAAGATATTGGGCCTCATTAGACCCAGGCGGAAAACCATGGTGCTAATAGCACCATGGTCCATGCCGGTAACTTACCAACTCTGCCATGGAGAAAGGGGGAATTACCACCCCATTATAAGGTTGGCAGGGCGGTAATTCCCCCTTCCTCCATGGCCCTTCCCCATTCCCATTTTTGCCCCATCGGGCTCAATGGGAATGGGGAAGGCGCTAAGTATGGTACCGTACTTAGCACCAAGATCCCATTGCGGGTCCCTACTTTAACGGCTGGTGTAGACCAGTCGTTAAGGTCGGGTCCCTCAAAGGGACCTCGTAATCAGGCACTAATGGGTTAACGGCGCTGCAGCCTTTTACGGCGCCGTTAACCCATTAGCGCCATGGTCGTAATGAGGCCCATTGACTTGAGTGGGGTTGAGCAATATATGAAGAAGAATAGTCGTGAGTTAGGCCATGCCCTGTTCCTAGGCTTTAAAGAGTGCTAGCAGAAACCCTTATCTAGAGTCCCATAAAGTGGATGCTGTATGAGACGGGATCAATTAAAGACGATCCAGAAAGAAATAGGTTTACGTTCCAATCGGAGCAATCTTAGAGGGCAAGACGAGTCTTAAGAAGATTGTGAACAGTACCTGTGGGCGATCAAGTTTGTCTTTTGATTTATGTGATTGAAAGGTGTGATGACGTCAGAGTGAAAGAAAAAATTTTATGAAATAGAAAAGCATGAAGTTGAAAAACAAAATTCATTGTTTTAAAATTGAACTTTTATGGTTGTTTTTTAGCAAGATTAAAATAAAAAATTGTGTTGTGATCGGATTGGTGCTCGCTCATAAGTGTATTTTGGTTAAAACATAAATTGGAAATTGTAACTAAAGCATAAGCGAGTGGTAGCAAGGAGAAAAGTGAAGGTTAGAAATGGAAGATGTTACTCCATTAGTACATCTCTGCAAACAGCTACCGAAGCATGCGCTTAAACCATAAAGTGCAGATTGGGTTAAAGGAACCGCATTTAAAATGTTTATGCCATGGCCACAAGGCGGATCATTATCGAGGGCAGTTCAGCAGCATATGACAACATATTTGCATGCTGCATACAAAGGAAACAAGTTAGAAAAGCGCCTAGCGAGCTTAGAACTTTGGAAAATGTATGAACACGAAAAGGAAGAGGAGCCTCCTTTAGATTGGATACTCAATATATGCAAAGAGGGGGGTGAAGAGCCTTCTGCTCCACCCGCCCTGTCTGAAATAAAAGACAAAGCAAAAAATGATGAAGGGGTATACCCATTAAGGGAACTGAAAGCAGCAATGGGATATAGCAATCCGTCATATGAGTCACCTACGCAAAGTAGTGACGAGGGCCCAGAGAAAGATACCAAGAAAGATACAACCTCCAAAGTCCCGAGGGACAAGGAGAGATGCGACAAGGAGAGGAGTGATAGAGCAAGCACTTCTCTAGATGTAAGGAGAGAAATAAAGAGATGGAAAGAAGACAAAGATAAAACTGATGAGATAGAGCTCTTACAGAACAAATGGGTGGGAGTTCAGATTTTACTTAAACTCGATGGTAAAGGCATCGAGGATGTAAGACAAAGGGGAGACCAAGATGAACTAGACAGAAAAGACAAAGAAAGGGAGGAATGATTGAAAGATGAAGGAGCAAAAAGAAAGGATAGACAAAGACAAGAACAGTTATATCAAGATGAACAAGCTAAAAACAGGAGAGAGCAGAAGAGCAAAGAATATGTGACAATGTATAAATTATAGCTGATGAACAGGAAAGATTAGGAAGAAAAAGAATAGAAGATGATGAACAGGAAAGGATAAGAGAAAGAAGAATACAGAGACAAAGGTATGAGGGGATATGAAAGGCATATGAACGAATGGATATGAAAAAGAAAGAGGAAGACAGAGTAAGAGGAAGCGAAAAAGCGTAGAGAAATCGATGGAGCGTAAAAGAAAACAGAGCACGCAATCTCGATTATTTGGAAAGGGAAGTAAGAAATCCCAATCCACAGGTATTATGGGAAGACATAGGGGAATTGTTTCACAAATCCGAGTCATTACCAGACACATCTAGAGTAAAGCTAGAAGACTAGTTTGACTCGCAGAGTATTGGAGAAACGATTGACAAAGTATACCACGAAATGCAAGCCCAGAAAGAATCACAAGGGAAGGGAAAAAATGATTGTCTCGAGAGCACTCAGTTGTATGACACAGAGGAAGTCTCCTGTAGTGCGAAACACAATGAGCTGTCTTTAGACAGACTGACATTAAATAGAGATGATGATGAGAGAAGTCGCACGAGTTGGGCACAAGAAGTATCAGACGAGGAAAGGGAAATATTCCAAAGGGAAGAGAGAAGTGATGTATGTGATCCAGAGGGATATTCACCTGTGGATAAGGGAGTAAGATGGTTAGATTTAAAAATACCTATGTCTGAGACACCAGAGCCACAGTCAGACCGACATAAGGGGCAACCCCACGGTCAGAGGGGGGGGGGGGTTACCCTGTTGTGACTACAGTCAACACCGTGCATGATGGAGCACCATTTAATAACTACAGAGCAGCAATTTGGAAAGCGCTACGAGCACTATATCCGGATACGCCCAAAATGGGAGCTATAATGACAAAAGAGATGAAGGAAGGAGATGATCCGTTAGTTTCCATTAAAAATGTCCAAGACGCCTGGACGCTCAAGACTCGTGAGGCTTGGGGGAAATATATACCTGTGTTTTATCATATATTATCCCAAGGGATGCCAGAGTAAGTACAGGAGCAGCTCAAGAAATTAGTGGGTATAGAAGCCAAACCGTGGTTGGGAATCCAGTTAGCCATTGCACATTACTGCAGACTTCTGCAGGAAAAGAATCGTAAAAAAGACGATACGCGAAAAGGTGAGGAAGCAAAACTGGCTCCGAAAAAACTGTACAAGTACGCCATTGAAGGGGCAATGTTAACTAGAGTAGGTGGATCAAATTCACAGCAGGCAGTGAACATGCCACAAACGAATTACCAAAGACAGCTTAATCAGACAAATAGTGGATATGCTCCACGAGGAAGGGAATATCGAGGAAGAGGTTGGTAAGGTAATCAAGGGGATTGGCAGACTATTCAGGGAGGTTTTCAAAATATGCAAAACGGTAATCAGAATATGCAATATGGGCAGACTGGGAGACCACCGCCTAAATGTTGGACATGTGGAATGACAGGGAACATGGCTCGTATGTGTAGAAGCCAACGGATGGTGCAGAATGACCAGTTTTCAAAACAGGGAATGCCAAATCCACCTGCTTATTCGCAGCAGCGCGGAAATGGAATTGCGCAAAATCAAACAGTGTGGCAGCAAGCGCCGAGGGTGCAGCAAAGCTTGCAAACACCACAAATGGCAGGTAATCAACCGCAAGGACAATCGCAGCAATCTCCTATGCAACTTCAGCAGAACACGAACACAGAACCACCAAAGACGCATAGAATAGGAGATGTCACTGTTGATGGAGGAAATCCATTGATGGGTGATGGAGTGAAACTGTACCCGCAATAGGACACCTCACTGGGAGACCTGATGTGTTTAGTCCTATCTATAACGCCGAATCCTCATGAAGAACCGAGGATAGGCGTAAATATAGGCGGCAAAGCTTTTTCATTCTTAGTGGACACGGGTGCAACGTGCTCGTGTATAAGTGAGGGCACATTTGTAAGTCTGGCGAATTAGTACTCAGGGATTTACAGGAGCAACAAGTCGAGTTCCTTTCACAGAAGAATTACCATTCTCCATACAAGAATGCGATATGAAGGTGCTGCTACTTTATTCGAGGCAAACACCTGTCAACATATTAGGACAAGATTTGATGACAAAGTTGAATATGACCATTTCATTTACAGACGAAGGCACAGTATGCTCAACACCGGGAATGCATTATTTAAACATGTGCAAAATGATCATGGCAATCACGGGACAGATAGCTCCTAGGGCGATACCGCTTGCATCCAAGGTGTTCCAGTATGGGATACGTATTCTGTTAACATTGGTGCCAGGTCTAGTAGACAGAACCATGAGGATACCAGATGAATTTCTATTTAGGCCTCAGATACCCATGGATGAAGAAGAGGGGCACATTTTTCCCTTAGACATAGAAGCAGCAATAGTTCGAGGAAATATGGCTTTGCTCGATGCCACTGATGATAAGGGTAGATGATGGAGTACAATAATTGCCATTGAGGAAGGCTGCAAAGTGACTGACGTCACTGATGAAGAATTGTCTGTAGATGACATATCTGATGATTTTATGATATTTGAAATGTGCATTTCTTATTGGGTAAAGGCGATCAAGAGAGAAGTTCCACAGAAAATGATGTTAGCAAAGAAGCGCCCCGAATATTTTGATGAAGATATGTCGAAAGTGCCAGTTTCATTATGGACAACTGGCCCCTATGACGCAGGCTTACTTAAAGGGGTTGGGGAAGTAAAGATTAGATTGAAATCAGGAGCAATTTTACCTCGAGCACGACAATATCCTATGTCTCGAGAGGCAGATGACCGCATTTTCAATACAATTTCCGCCATGATGGAGCAAGGAATCTTAGTGATGTAAGAGTCACCATGTAAAACGTCAGTTTATCCTATCAAAAAATCTAAGGGGGGTCTTTGAGACTAATACATGATTTGAGATATATTTCACGCTGATTGACTTTAAAAATGCGTTTTTCTCGATCCCATTGCACAAAGACTCACAAGATTTGACATTGTTTATCTTTAGACAAGTACGATTAAAAAGCACATGGCTGCCCCAGGAGTACTATCAGTCTCCATCAATTTTCAACAGAACCCTCCAGATGGAGTTGAGCAATACTGCTTTAGGAAGTGTTGTGCTGCAACACGTAGATGACATTTTTGTTTGCAGCACCACAGAGGAAGAGTGCAGATGTGATTCTGTTCAGCTGATGGTTATACTTTCTGACAAAGGATATAAGGTTGACAAATAAAAGTTACAATATTGTCAACAAGAAGTGTTGTACATAGGCCAATTAATCACACATGAGGGAAAGAAGATCACCCCTGAAAGATCTGAAGCCATTTTAAAAACAACTAAGCCACACACGATAAAACAGATGCAGAGTTTTCTAGGACTATGTAATTATGTCAGAGCATGGGTCTTTGACTACAGCTCGTATACACAGCCTCTCTTATAGGCCTTGAATAAAACACAGGCAAAGCAAGAAAAAATTGTGTGGACTGAGGCAATGGAAGAAGGGTTTGATGAATTGAAAAAAGCAATCTGCACAGCCCCAGTTCTAGTGATCCCCAATTATGCAGAGGAATTATTTGTATTATTGCATACAGATGGTACTTTTATGACAGCGGTACTCAAGCAGCGAACTACATTGGGGTGTAAGCCCCTTGCATATTACAGTGGAATTTTGGACCCAGTAATGAGAGGTCACTTTCCAAACGAACAAAGTTTGGCAGCTGTAGCATTCACCATAGAAAAGCCTACAAGCACAGTGATGGGATGTTCTATGACGTTATTTGTTGAACACGCACTTTTTGCCATTTTGGAAAAACCGAAAGGCATGTTGACTTCTCAAAGGGCTTCTGCCTATGAGGTAGTCATATCAAATCCAGCAATTAAAATAGTTTGATGTAAAATAGTGAACCCAGCTATGTTTATAGCTAACCCAATCACAGAAGGAGAACCTATACACGATTGCACAAACTATGAAGAGTTCTGTGATGAGCTCCCTGGAGTAAAGGAAAATGCACTTGCAGGGGGAGAGATTGTTTTCATTGACAGGTCTTCAAGAATCGATCAAAATGATGGACAAAGATACACAGGTGCCGCTGTGATGAAACATTTGGCAAATGGAGAATTTCGAGTGCTCGTTAGTATTCAACTGCCATCGCATTATTCAGCACAAGCTGCAGAATTATTGGTGTGGCAATCGAGAATCACGTAGACCAGGAAGTAACAGTGTACAGCAATTCCACCTTTGTGACGTCGACGGTACACGGAAGATCAGCGTGCTGGAAAAGCAGGGGCTACCTCCAAGCGGAGAGCACACCAGTGCAGCATTCAGCCTTATTGGACAGGCTTATTAGGGCACTACAACTCCCAGTGGGCATAGCAGTCGTTAAATGCGCAGCTCACACGAAAGGGACATATTTTATCTTGCACAGAAATCAAGCTGTAGACGTTGAAACCAAGCACGTAGCAAATACAGATACAGGGATGATGAATATTGTGACCATTGATGTGAATGAAAGGATGAATATGATGATGATTGTGGATGAGGGATATAATCACATGCCTAAAACACAGATAATGGAGCTCCAAGGGAAGGCACCGCAAGAGGAAATTCATTTGTGGAAGAGAAGAGGGTGTTCTTTAACCCCACTGAAGCATTGTGATGAAAAGACAGCACTGGTAAACCAGTGATGCCTATAGCCTTAAGGGTGGTGCTGGAACAGCTAAACTACCCAGCGCATACAACTAGGGAGAATCTTGCTGTAACTATTGCTGAAGATTGGTTCGTACCAAACCTAATGGAGCATGTTGCATTTTTCATGGTAAATTGTATTGTTTGCCAACAATTCACGTCTGGGCATACACTGTGGATAGTGAGGGGAGTCATCCCAAGACCCAATGGCCCTTTTCAGCACTTGGATATCGACTATGTCGACATGATACAAGGATGCAATGGATATAGAGATTTGCTGGTTGTAGTGTGTCTTTTCTCAAGATGGATAGAGGGAGGTCCATTGCAACACCCAGACACTACCTGTGCAGCCAACTTTTTAGTGTGAGAAGTGTTTCCTAGAAGGGGAGTGTGTGCGGTAATGAGATTGGATAATGGACCTCACTTTGTTAATACAGTTTGAGCAGATCAGCTCGTTGCTTGGTATAAAGCACAAGTTTTCTTCGGCTCGGCTTATCATCCACAAGGAAATGGGATCTGTGAGAAGCTCAACAGCCTGTTAAAAGAAAGAATTGCCAAGTTGAAGCTTACTCTGAAAAAAGGGTGGTTGCATTGCCTATCACTGGCATTATATGCAATGAGGAACCAACCAGGTTCTGACGACCATCTTACGCCTCACGAAATCGTGACAGGAAGGTGAATGAGAACACCCTTAATGCCTCCATCCCGAGTCAGAAGTGATGCTCAGCCAACGTCAGCAATTTTAGAATTGGAATTGCAAAACTATTTCAACTGTATGACTTCCAGTTTTTCTGTAATTTCAGGACAGATGCAGGGATGAGGGTTTAGGGTAGTACAGAACACAGAAGGAGATGCTTCAACAAACAAACCTCCGGAATTTCAACTTCCCAATCTTCACCCTGGAGATGCAGTCCTAGTTCATAACCACACAAGGAAAAGGTGGGACGAGCACAGGTTCAACGGTCCTTTTATCATTGAGGATGTAACCCCATCTGCTATCAAATTGCAGGGTAGGCGCGCTTGGATCTTCTTGGGAGATATCAATATTTACTCTGGAGAAACCCCTCTGCCTCTACCCCTCTGGAAGAAACTACAATAATCGGGGAAGAACCACAGTACGTGCAGATGAGATCTATGACAAAGAAGAAGGACGCATAACCTGATAAGTGGAAAGCGTGAAGAACCCTTTAGTTGAACTGTGGGTTGATTTTGTACACTCCCTTTTGAGCTATAACTGAAAGGGTAAAAGCACACATTCGAACACTAAGTGCATCGTAGTTGCAGAGCAAGGGAAGATCTGCATTCTTAAAAGCCACAGTAGCTATTGACTTTGAACTAAGGCATGCTTAAGCCTTGATAAGAATAAGAGTATGCCAGAGTGTTGACAGCAATTGGAAGAGGGTACAATACCCTGATGCTTTCCACACAGAGTTCTTGTTTGGTTCTACTCATGGTGTTACTCAGTGATGACCTTTCTAGCCATGTACTTGATGTATTTTGAGTTGGTGTTACGCTCTTATCCGTTACTAGTCTGGAGAACTTGTTGCATTCCAGCTTTCATTCAAGATTCTGACAATGAGAAACCCATTAGAAGATTGCTTAAAATCATCACTGAAGAATTCTTGAAGTTACCCGAGTACAGTTAAGAAAACACAAATGCCCCTATCAAACGACGCAGCACATAGTTTGGCAGTGTTTTTTCGTCTACGTGAAGAATATCCACACCTTGTTGGAAGTCACACAGATGTGGTAAACTTTCTGGGAGATTCAAGAAACACTGCAAACCTGAATGTAATCCTGGAAGGTATAATCATTCAGGTGAGCATCTATTCGGAAAAGAAATCACAGAGTGGTGTAGAAACTTTCCTCTGAGGGACAAATCGAGGAATTGAATAAAAGACAAAAACCTTTTGTTCATGCTGAGAAGGAAGCAACTTGTCATCTGGACTGAAGCAGATTTGAGGCATCGATTGGGAACTGATAAATGAAGCAGAGCTTGTAGAGGCTTGCAAAGGTAAGTTTTTCACAATAAAGGAACATTTGCGTCCGGACTGGTGAAAAAACTGGTTCCAGAGAGAAAGAGAAAGTTATTTCGTAGCATCCAGAAAGCAGATAGTTGATCGAGGATGAATGCTGAAGAAGGCAGCTTCCAGAAAGCAATCTAAAATGCAGAGCCATTAAAGTTATTTTTCTTTCCTTAGCATCAAATGATTGAGATGGTGAATTTCAACAGCAACATTGTGTTGACCCATGAGAACAGACGCACACATTGTCAAAGAAGTAGATGCTGTAAACTCACATACCACTGTATAATAAACACATGCATTATATTTATATTCATATTGCTTTCATGGGGCAAAGACTACTGCATATGTTTCTGAGCAGAAGGGAAAGGTGAGCGTGGTAACTACAAGGCAGCCTAGACCCTGCATAGGTATTCCTGTTCCAAGAAAATATGGGACGATACCCGAGTTTGAAATGGATGTTGTTAATAATCAATCTCACACAGCACTTGTTTCAGAAACTGCTTTTAAATGCAGGAGACAGGGTCGGCGGATCAGGCAAAGTAAGGGGTTATTAGAGGTTGGGCCTACACAGATGATGAATGCAGACACACCTGGTCTGGTGACAAGAGGCCTAAGCACAAGTCCCACAGAAAGATCACACAGAGATTATAGCAGTATCTTTATAGCCATTTGTAGCTGTTGCTAGAAAAAGTCAGATGGATAAAGACATACTTGTTGAACTTTCATCTACGCAGGGAACCTGGATGGATGTTCCTGCAGACAAACCACACAGAAGAAGCTATGTTGATACATTTAGAGACATAGTTATAGAAAACTACATGAAGAGTTTGACAACCAAAAGAAGCACCCAAGAAGATCATTATGAGCTGAATGATTATCTGGACAGCACAGCACATTTGGGAAACAAGATATGGTACCAACACATGAAAGAAGTTGGAAGGAGGATGTCAGATGAAGAATGCTTTGCATGTGCACTCTTGCCGTACAGCATGGGGAAGTCGAAGATCTTCATAGCTATTGAAGTAGATGTCCTAACTGCACACTGCATAGTGCACCTAGCTTTCTGTAGTACAAGAGGCCAGTTCATGGGTCGAACAGCCTCTCTCAAATGGGCAACTGAATAGACAGATCCAAATGAACATGACTATTTTCAAGATATAAAGACAAGAAACAATGCCAAGACAAAGAATATTTTGATAAGATACGAAAAACCTGGAGTAAAGGGAACTGGAGTAAGAAGAGAATTAAATAAAAAACTGAAAGTTCCAGGACAATCTACAGAAGACATCCGTAGATGGAAAAACAGAGGCCAGATGCAGATTTGGGGAACTGTCCTATCACCAGATGGCTGGGAAGAAGGAGTAGTAATCTGCAGAGATTGGGTAATAATGGGTCAATATCAACCAACAATCGAGAATGCACAAATGTTGTGTAAATCATTATGGCCCAAACTTGCTAAACTACTGACATGGGTCGAAAGACAGAGGAGGATCCCTGCAGGTAGTACCATTGGAGGGTTCTAAATTGTGCTTCAGGAACAATGGCACAAGAAAAATGGGGGAGAATCAGAACTGTGGACAAATCTTTGATGCACTAGGAATGAATATCGGAACAGCAGTAATCATGGATCATTATAGGGCTTGTGGATCCAAGGCCTACACCAGACTGCCTAAAGATTGTGGTGGAATCTGCACATTGGTGAATGTCCATGTTTCTGCGTTGGTGATTCCTAAAGGTGTGTTGAAGCCTTGGGGCTGATGCCACAGTTGTTTAAAGACAGCTACGTGTCTATGCTAGCTTAACAACTACAAGTCCCAGCGGACTTGTAGTCCTTTGAACGTTATAGTCCCACAACAGGCACGTCAGTGCCGGCAGGCCAGGGACGCTCAGTCAAGGGTGCAGAAGATATGTAAGGTGAATATCTCCTCCCTTGAATCAGTTAGGTCTTGTCCGTGCAGCCGGAAGCGCTACCAATTGCTATTTTTATCCATTTTTAAAATAGACTGATAGTGCAGCCTTTAATTTATTTTACGTGTTTTAGCCCTATTGTTTTCACTACTGCTAAGTTACTTTGTGTGATCCTCCTTTGTGTTAATATCAGGCCGTGCTGCAAACTGTATTGAAGCCTTGAGGCTGACACTGCAGTTGTCCAGCAATGTGTTTTTGCTAGCTTAAGAAAAAGTCCCAGCGGACTTATAGTTCTTTAACCGTTATATTCCCACAATAGGGGCGTCATCGCTGGCGCATCAGGGACAGTCAGTAATGGTCCGTACAAGGTCTGGAAAGGTACAGGCCCTTCTGCTTAGCCTCAGTATCAAATATGGGGCTCACGGAGGTACTGGAGGCACTGAAATGTGCCCGGCAACAGTCAGAGGTAAGAAGTAACTGTTTCCAGGCAAATAGGATCTCATTGATATCCACGCTCAAAACTCAGAGCCTCACTGAAAGCTATGGCCAAGCTGTATCCTCTCCCCCGAACACACTTGCACATATGGGAGCTACACGCCCACTAGTGCCTACCACTATGACCTCGTCAATAGCTCCTCTTATGAATAAAATAGAGGACCTATGTTCCCCTGAACAGGTTCAGGGGAGCAAACTAGTGATAACATGCCCTTTAATACTATAACCGCTGCTTCTGCCCAAATTGCTGATAGCCTGGCTAATAATACCATTGACTCCTATGTACGAGAGGCAGCTATCAAGGCCCTCGGATGTGGAGAGTCTGTATTGTGTGATGATTCCATGGCTGCTAGCAATTCGGAGAAAGATAGTGCCTCACCTTCACTAGTTGGCAAATTTAAATGCTGCCTACTAAATACTTGCTCCCTCTTTAAAAATGCCACATAAATTGTGGACATGATTCAAGAAAAAAATGTGGACATTCTGTTCATTACTGAAACCTGGATGACTCAAGCAGCATACCATGCTGTAAAGCTGGCCACGTCGGAGGGCTATTCAACCCTCCATGTGGATCAAGTCGAAGGAAGAGGGGGGGTTGCTATTTTTAAAAAAACATCAAAATATACACATCTCTAGCACACCAAACTTGGAGAATTTGAATCTATTTTTGTCAAACTCAATGTTAATCATGTCTCCTCTACTAGTTTTATACTACTGTACCGTCCACCCAGATTAACGCCAAAATCTGTAGAACAACTAATGGCTAGCATTGTAAAACTGCGTCCTCTGTTGAATTCTGTTGTCCCTTTGACTACCTGTTGGCTGCCTCGGCTCTCCGTGCTCTTGGAATCAAGTTGCGGTCTCCTTTGCTGTTGTCAGGACTTCCCACAGACCATTCTCGCAGGTTTTCTCCCTTTGCCGAAGGTTTCCTGCATTTATGGGTTGTCTCCCCAGGGCTACCCTGCTTGATTGTTTTTCCAGTTGGGTAGGGTGGTGTCTGAGGAGGCTCACCCCTACCTTCATGAGAGCCGGACTATGAAGAAGAACTCTAAGGAGAAAACCACCAAGAAGACCACGCACAAGACACCAAATGTGAGCCCAGAACCTGCATACCCTGATGCATATAAACATGATATATTAATATGTGTGAACTATTAATTATTTTACACATTTCAATAAATTTATCTTGTTACAAGTTATTGGAACATTGAGGATGTCTGGATTCAGGACTTGCCTGCAATATGAACATATAGGCATCAATATAGCGGAATTTATGGCAGACAAATAGATTTCAGTCCAATCTGACAATAACTCCAGAAGGGAGGAGGGAAAATACCTTTGATTTGTTACATGGCAAAATATATTGAACCAATATAAGAAAGTGGAGGAAAATTAGTATTGTTAGTATCTGAGGAGAACCTATCAGCAGTCCCATCCAACGAGAAAACACTTACTCAAATGATGCTACATTGGTGGAGTTGATCAATCATTTAAGGCTAAACACACAGGAAATAGAGTGACCTTGTTGGAAATCTGATGATGAAAGAAACGTTTCTGACAGGGGAAGTGCTAAATGGGGTTCCACTTTGGAAGTTGTTGATGAAAATCTCCCTTTTGAAGGACTTTTCTAGAGGGAGCCGGATGCAGAAGCATTGCCCAAGACTTGTAGTAGAGATTACCAGATGGAGCTGCCTGGAGCAGTTGATGTTCCGTTCTGTCCCATTAAAAGACAAACCACAATGGCGTACCTTTGTAAACCATAGTTTACATAAAAAGAGATATCCTGAATAGGCCTATAGGCCTATACCACTTAAAATGAACTATTCACTTGGTTCCGAAGACAATAATGTCAAAACAAATAAATAATGTAATGTGTCCAAATAACATTGCACAGACAAGAAAGGACTTTGCTATAGGTTGGTGGTGATTACTTTTCTACCTGAAATGTATGCTCACATGTTTGTTTGACTCTTTAAATGAACTTATATTTTGATATCTCCAAAAATAAAAGTGTTGATACTAAACCCAAGCCTGTAGATAAATTAGCCCAACATATCACACTCTGTACTTTATAGACATGGCTAAGGTAGAAACCAATACTACTAAATCTAGAGTAGAAAAACACTGAGAATAATGAAGTATTGTGTGAATCCAAAGTATTTCTATGAATGTTTGTAATAAAATGTTTATCTGATGCTAACACTTGTCGATTGGGGTTAGACAAAATTAAATGAAATACATATTGTACAATTCTGATTAGAATATTGAAATGTTCTCTTGAAATGTAATGTCAACATGTGGTGATAATTTGAATATTCACTTCAATTGTTTTTGCATTTATAAACATTGATTGTTTCTGCTCATACGGGTCACCCTGTTAGTGGGTGTTAAATATTTCTCCACATAATAGATCTGGAAAAATGATATGCAAAATAGATAGAAATGGCCACTTACACACCTTTCACTACCTCCATCACTACTACCATCTGAAGTGTCACAAAATGAACCTCTTTTACCCAGAATTACAATAGCACAAGCATAATTACAATCAATACCTACCTGAATGGCAGCATTGTGATCCCAGCTAACCAATAACTAATGGGCAAATGTGTCATAAGCTACCATACAATCCCGGAAACGAATCCCTGATGTTCACACCTTGACCATGACATCACCAAACTAGTCCTGCTCAAACCACAATCTAAAATTAATCCCTGCTGTCCCAGAGAACATGCCCTTCAGCAAGATGAGCCACACCACACAGGGATTACCTTGGGCACAAACACCAAATTTAATCAACAGCAACAGGGCAAGCTGTCCATGAAATCAGTTTAACCCTACTTATCAGATGAGTAGGCTTCACAACATACTCCATCTTGAATAAACTTTCTTTTCATATCAACTAGATCCCCAAAGTTTGATTCCCCCAAACTTTAATTCCACTCACTCAGAAAATACCTCAAACTGGAGGTGCTGATGACTGACATGAATAAAATATTAGTTCACTACATGTAACCATTTCATTGCAATGCCAGGAAACTAAAATGCCACAACTATCTTCAACATCTTTGAGAAAAACTGGTGCTTGCTATTAGGAATCACACAGTTTTGGTTCAATGACAGCGCACCCATTCTGTTCAACTCCATACTCTCACTGGGATACAGACCACACACAAGAATTGGGACAATAGAACAGGATGAGAAGTTGTTCTGACTTTTCCAGAATCCTGAAAATGCACCATAACCCACACCCACTAACAGACGTCCATCAAACACACAGCTGTGAAGTTAATTGTTAATCTCCACACTACCATCTTCTTAGTTTTCCACTACTGGTCCCCAGAATAACATGTTTGGTTCATATAACAATGGCTGTATTTTGTAGAAACTACCATCTTTGTGTCAGGGAAATTGATTGTCACTGGGAATTTCAGGTTATTGGGCACCAACAATGCCTATAGGCCAGCTATGGAGTGGGAAGACCATATGTTAAAATGTGGGGTTCACTAATCATGCTTCTGCGCAAACCACAAATGGGGTCACATGATGGACACCATATTTATGCTGATTGTAACTATCACCAACATCAAAGAGCCAAACAATGTAGAACAGAGAAGCACCTAATCACAAGTAGTACCCTTTTCTCATCATACCCAGCCATATCAAGTAATATAGAAACCCCAGTTAATCACTTCTTTCAGACATCTAACCAAATGTATCAGTGAAGCATTCAGCATGCTCATTCCTACTCCAACTTAAGGCAGAGATCACATCATCCACTTGCTGTTATATCTATTCTCCCATTAGAAAATAGGCATATGTATTGACACCCTAACACCTTTGACTATGAGGAGAGAGATAATCTAGCATTGCAATAAGTGTTAAACAGTAAGCGCATTCACTTAGATCCAGTATTGCTGCTTCGGTAATACAGAATAGAGGAAACAGCTTTTGTCTATATAACATAAAACAAAAATCTGTTTGCCACAATTCAATTTATTTTGAAACAGCAAACATAATAAAAACAAAAGGATATGCTTAATCTTTGCCCTAGTGAAAACGTGTTCATACAATATGCACTTGGGCAAACCTCTGAACTTAATTTTGTTTTGATAGAAGGGGCAAAATTTCTGCTTAATTCATTCACTTCATTATTTTTCTCAAGAGCATGGCCCCAGGATTAGAAAGACTATTCCAAAAACCCCAGTAAATTCTTTGACAGGGAATGGGACAGAGCAGAAAACATGGATGCACAACATAAACTGGTCAACCCTTCTGATTGAGCACAATTCCCTCAGCCACAACAGAGGCCATGGAAGACATCACCATCTTTCCCTCAAATAGGACACATTATATAAGAATAAAGATGTATGCTCTCCAACACAACAATTCTCGTCTGTCTTTATTCCAAGTAGTCATGTCTGAACTTGCAAAGTTTTGCTTTTGGAAATTTGAAAAATTTGCACACATCATTATATTATATTTTGAGAAAATATCAACTTGGGATGAAAACAGCATGCAGTCAGGTGATTTAGCTATGTTTGCTGTTTTCCTTCTTTTTGCTTACCCGTGCTCTTGTGTTTGCTTCGTATCCACCTTTGTGTGGCTCCTCAACCGCACTGCCTTTACAATTCTTTTTATCGTGTTGTGCTTGTTTGTCTCCATTGTAGCTCATTGTTGACTGTTTTTATCTGTTTATCTTTCCCTGCTACTGTGACTGCTTCCTGTGCCCCTTCATCTCCTTGTCTAGCTACACATTCTCCCTTCATTTAAAAGCCTGTGTTTTGTCTTAACAAAGCTTTCCTGGATACAATCACTGCCCTCATCACTGCATAAACTGTCTGCCAAGCATTAAATCAATATCTTCATGGGAGACAGCCCTATCCTTGATCTCCTGGACACGATCCACATCGCACAACTCATCACTGATCTCATCCACAACAAAGACAGCACCCCCGACTTGGTATTCACCTCATCAACAGATATCCATTGCCTCTTATCTATACAACTCAACTGGACGCACTACACAGCTATACCCATCATGCTCCAGCACTGTCATCAAGGGCAAGTGAATACAACAAAGACACTGCAACACTCATTCACAAAATTCCCTCTCGAAGACTTTGAAGAAAACTCCATCAACTCTGCTTCAACATTCACTCCATCCTCTGACGTAAACATCCTTCCCAACCTGCTAAACTGGACTCTGACTCCAGCAACATCCACGCACCAATAAAACTGCAAACCAACAACCCCAAGCCATCTACACCCTGGTATACACAAGAACTCACTTACAGTACATTTGTTATCTGCAAACAGGAAATGATCTGCAGAAAAACACAACTACAAGAACATCTAACCAAAAGCCTCTGCTGAGACTGAAAGACTCTCCACGACTCAGTCAAAGCTTTTTGATATGGATGCCATGAAGTAATGTGCTTTGAGTGGATTGATGAGGTTTTCTTCTAGGTCTTCCAGTCTGAAATTCATCAGAGAGCTCACTTACACCAACATTAGTAACCACTGAAGTTCCAGCAGCAAAAGCAGAACTGAGATAGTTCTAGCGAGGTAGTGCACTGGAGAGCTGGCCAGTCCACTTTGTGGTCCAGGGATACCTTTGAAGGCCCAGGGGGGGCTGGATACTCGGGGAAAACATGACGACTGGTTGGTCCCACCCATCTAGGGCTTGAAGCACTGCTCTGGGTCTTGGCAGATTAGGTAGTCCAACAGGGCTCCGCACAGCCAGACACAGGAAGGGATGCTGGGCCTCTTCAGGAGTCTTCTTTGGATCTTCAGTCGGCATTTCCTCTACACAGGATTTTTGTCTCAAATGCTGATCTGAAATAATGACATCACAAGTCCTCCTCTTATCCAGCATTCCAAATTCCTGCCTAGATGCAAGTCCAATCCTACTAATGCAGCATTCAAACAGCCATCAGTCATCCAATCAGGGACCATGGTTGGTTTTACTCATGCTCCACACCCAGACCTACAGGAAACAATGGATGTGGAGTGAGACCAGACAATCGCACACCCTTTCTAAGCCACACACACTCACAGGCATCGCTTCTGCATTTGCACTGGAACTACATTGGTCACCAGCTCATGGTATAAGTCATATTCCTACTGGATTTCAGACTCCCAACTTCAATTGACTCTGCTCTGGAAGGTCTTCTTCAACTGACTGGAAGGAGGCCTGCTGTTGCTTCAGTGCGGTGGCCATCAGTGGAACTCAACTTCTCCATACTGTGAAGTGTCCTGAAGTGGTCTGTGTGACAAATTGGATTCTGCCTTGCAGGAGTACCAGAATGAGTAGGGGTAATATGGCCAACTGAGCCCTCACACTTCTATAAGACAAAACACAATACAATCATAAACGTAAAACAGAGACCATCAAGAGATTGACCTCTTTCACCTTTTGTGGTAACACATGCTGAGGGAAGACTATGCTCTTAAGAGTGGGGTGAAGGTGAACCATTAGTGACCCAAACAACACAATATCACAGTTTAAAGTAAAGGGAATGTCCAATCAAGGTTCCCTAAAAAGATAAACACTTAAAAAAACACCATCTGCACATAGAACGAAAAAAGATTATTTTACAAAAACCCACCCCCAAGAAAAGAGTAGATGAAACAGATGACAGTAACTAGACCTCTGAGTGTACTTCCATGGCTGATAGGTAAGTTACTTCCAAAAAAAAGATATCTTGCAGAAAACAGCAGCAATCTTGACCTAAATAGTCCCTAGGATCCCAGCTAACTGTGGGGGCAGTTCAGAGTCAACAGTACCTGGATTCAGTTCTTGATGGGCTGATTCACCAAACCCGGTGCCGAACGATGATGCGAGTTGATCAGGCTCAGTTCGCACACGTAGTATTGTGGAGGTGCTGGCAGCAAGTAGGCATTGAATAGGGGTGAATGTGGGTGCTCTGTGCGATTGATTGGTGGTGGTTCATGTGATGTAGGTCCAGGCGCTCCCAATAACACTTTTCAATGAGCCACACAGAGTTGGGCTTTAACTATGGGAGAGGTTGGCGAGTGATGCGCTGACAGTGTGACTTGGCAGGCGATGGTCATCCAACAAGTAGTGATCGAGGGTGTGTCAATGAGCAGTCAATGAGGCGGCAGTTCTGGGGCTAGCTGGGCTGAGCCATGGTTGTTAGCCCTGGTTAGAGTCGGTGAGTGACCCTCCAGAGATTTGGTTCCGGTTCCCGTATTGAGCAGGCACTTAGGGTCTAGCAGGTGAGGTGCTTCGCTAGGACATGATACAGTGTCAAGCTGGTTTAGATGCAGTTCAATAGTTTGGATGATTAGAGGAACGCAGACACCAGCACCTTCCCTAGTGTTCAGGATGTGGGAAACACAGAGCGCTTAGTTCGTTGCAACAGAATAGGGATCTTTGGCTGGTCTGGCCCTCCGGTTGCAGTGAGGCCTTTGAAGAAGGACTTGAGGACATGATGCTCCAGTTTAGGGTCGCCTCTATGGGCATAGAATATCCTGTGTAGAGTGGTTGGTCCTGGTCCACAGCACTGGTCGCTTCGCTCCTCATGTTCCCTGTGAGTGGTAAGGGGACAGATTGTCCTTCCATCTTGAAAGGCTTCTTCTTCACCCCAGGCTGAGTGCTTTGGATGGTGCAACTGTCCCAAAGGAAGCCCAGGTGAGAATGTTCAGAATGTCTCTTTGGCCTTAAAGGATCCTGGAGCAACTGAGGGAATTCTGCTAAAAGGGTTACAAGAGCCCTTGTTTAAAAGGCACAAGTCCTCATATGATTGTTCTAAAGCTAGCCGACTTTAGGGCCCAATCTCTGCTCCTGGCTGAAGTGAACTTCTGTTGATGTCACACTCAAAGTGCGTTGCTCCAGAGGAAGTGGAGGAGACAGAAAGGGGAAAGAGAGACAGCGATAAAGAAGATGGTGAATGGCTTCTTCCAGTGTTCAGAGCATTCTAGCCTATCCCACTCCTGCCCCCTTACCCTACTGACAACAACTACCATTAGACATGCAGCAAACTGGTGTGAGGCTACTCCTCCTGAAGAATAGGTGTGCCCCTTTGATACCTGGGACAAGGACAGTGGGCTTATGTGTGGCGGTCTCTGCACATGTCAATTCCTCACAGTCTGCATCAGTGCTTTCTGCATTTCTCCTTCACCAAGGGGTGCACTCTACTCCTGGGCACGACTGGAAGAATCATTGCATCTGCACCTCCAGGGCACCTCTCTGCAGAACCAACAGCGAGAAAACCAACCTCGACACATCCAGTCACCTGAGAAAATTGCAGTCAGAGGGGTAAGTTAATGCAAATAAATTGTCTCCCCTTCCCTCATCCATAAGTTAACATTGAGAACAAGTCTCTTGGCATCCATCCATTCCACTGCCTTTTGGCCGTCACACCTAAGTAGCGAAACCTGAAAGATAAGAACACATTTTTACTCACCAGTAACTTTGTTGCATATCTTCTCTTGTACATTTGCAAACACAAGTAATTTACCTATATCAGTTACATCCTGGGAAGAAGCATTTTGACTTTTGGGCACAATGCCTCACTTTCATAGGGATTGGACTTCTGAAGCTAAGGCATATTTCTTATTGCTTGGTTGCATTTTACTGCATCACTTACTTTCTTTTATTGATTGAAGTAGTTGAATGAATTTTAACAACCTATGGTGACTGTATATATGCGTATTATTGACTGTTGTGTGATAGCATGATCCACTTGTTTTATATTTTAGTGTGTGTTTAAGGCCTGGAATAAATATAGTATTTTATACAATCCTGTCTAACTTGAATTATTGTTTGCTTCACAGTGTGGACTCTTTGCGGACCCTTCGCCACGCGCACACTCTCTGGAGAGTATCTTGACCTATCTCCATTGCTACCTTGAGTTCCCCTGTTAACTAAATCAAGGGTGGCCTCCTAAAATCTACCACCAGGCCAGATTTAGGAAATTAATCTTAACAAATATCTTAGCCTTCATTAGCTAGATCATTGAGAAAACTTTCCCGTTCCAACTACATGAAAATATCATCCAACACAAACCATTTAAACAAAAGCAACCTTGCTACTAACCAGTATATAATAACAATGTTGAGAAGATCCACGTGAGATTCTCCTGATCATGGACATGGGGTGACCATTACTTCCTATTCCTGTTCTACCTCTCTTCCACAGTCAACATATTGCTACTCAACACTATATCCTCCAGCATTGATTCCATGTTGTAGACCTTTGATGGTTTGACTCTGACTTGCCATCAGATAACAGCTCATCCAGATGGGCACTTCAAGATCCCAACATGCAAACTGACCTATGGTGTTTGACAAGTCCCCATCCTCATCCTTTTCATCTTCAACCTTCACATGGAGCCACTGGAGGTACTCTTGGACAAATTCAACATCAAAGTATTCACCCATATGCTAATGACAATCAGCTATGAATGAAGATCAACTGCCGCAATGAGATCCTCCAATTGAAACCACCATTCAATCCTGGATGTAAAGTGTTTACCTGAAAGACAATCCTACCAAAACAGAGGTTATCCTTTCGTGTAGCAGGGCCCCCAGTCCAGTCTGTGAGTCATATAGTACCCCATAGATCCCTCACCCTGTGCCACAGATAAGACAAGAACCAGGACAGTGTACAGAAAGAATATATTTATTACAAAATAGGAACAATAATATTTGTTCAATATCACAGATCACGCCACCTCATTCCATGGTCCAAATGCTTTTCCTTCCTAATAATTATTTTTTTCACAAATTGAAAACACAAGTTGGTTCAAAATAACATTTTGGAAAATGTCATGAACACCTGGAGATCCTTTTTACAGGTATAGTCTGATTCTGTAAGAGGAACTCATGCGGTCTTCAATATGTCAACAGAATTTTCCAATGATAGGATCCTCTTTTTGTGCAGTGATCAAATCTTGATCTGAGGCATCTTCACTCCACTGAACAGTTGAGAGTTCACTGTTGGCATGAGTCTGAGATCTGGTGATAGCTGTGAGCTGAATTTCACTCAGCAGGGATTTTGTATCTATGAAATCCCCGTGTAGATCTCCAGTTTTATCCAACTGGGCCGCCAGGCCATTCCCAGTCTTATCCAGACCATCTATTTTGGAATAACCTCTTATCTTTTTCCAATATATGGTCATCACATTAGCACAAAGCATACCTCTATTCTTCAAGTTCATCAGGTGTTCAAAAAGCCCATTCCTGACTTAGTCAGAGAAAATGATTATCAGTTCTTTGGGTCTGTGGTGTACGGCAGTGCGGATGGCATTTCTAAATGGGCATCAAACCTGCCACCTGACTGCTTCGGGCTCCTATTTTGTATCCAGCAGAAGGCAACAATGTATCATTCACCCAGCCATTCCCAATGCCAGCCACTAATTATTTTTACCCGCTATTGGCATCATAAGAATTACCATCCACATAAACTGTGGGTATCCCCTAACAAGTGTCTTCTTTATAGACCTTGTGTGGGCACCTTCGGTGTGCCTCCATATTGTCTTTGGTCATTAGACTTTCGTCCTCGAGACAGTTGTCTTGAGCACAATCATGCAAGTCAGCCAATCCTTGCGCTAGATGACTCTCCTTGTTTTGGCCATATCTGACCTCCACAGGAAAGCCTTGGATAGACAGAATCCAAGAAGTAATCCAGAATTACTTACATTCCCCACCCATATCCTATCACTTTGTAAAATACTGAAAGTGTTGAGGAGTCTCTACAATGATGTGCTCCCCCTGGATGAACAGGTTTCAATGCCCATACCATTGCCAGGAGTGACTTTTCGCGGTCGTTGAATATTTCCTCCACAGAGACAACGTTTTACTCACATATGAGAACATTTTTGACCATGTCGTGCTTTTGGAAAACCCTGTCTGCAAGAAGAACCCTGTTAGGAATACGTTTCCAGACATGTTGCTTATGAATGATCTAATCCTTTAATAAGATCATATGTATAGAAATGACCCCCAGCTAAGAGGCATCAGCTGCTCACTTCTCATCAGCAACTGCTTCACATCCCCTGCACATTCCCTCACAGAATCAAATGATGTTACAGTGGTTCCATGGTTGCCATGTGACCAGGATCATGACAAAGGCTACTAGCAAGAACTAATCATCATAAGAGCTATTTGCAAGATAAGAAATACATATATTTGTATAGTGTGGTAGTTAATGGTAAACCAGAGAGTGAATGACATAATAACTTATCACAATAACTTACAATTTCTAACATCTCCTCTCCTTAATAATCATAAACGCATGCGATATAAAAATGACGGAAATCTGAAATTCTGAATGAAAAATAACTTATCACACTCAACATTCTTTCTCTTATCCCTGTGTAACCTGAACACATTAGAACTCGCACTCTCACAATCTTTCCTCCATCACTCCTAAACACTGCCACTCTCTTTATTCCATAGGCTACTGCCTTTAACCAACACAGAGGAACCTAAATCTTTTACCACCTGCTTAGATTCAGAAAATCATGAGGCTCCCTTTCTTAATTTGGTAGCTAATTTGATTTTCAACCATTCACCTTCTTTATCCTTGAAATGTCTGCAGCAATTTCTCTCATCATACCTCACTTTGACCTTGGCACCATAATCAGCAATTCTCTCTTACTTTTTCCAGATCTACATTTACATTCCTGGCTCTCCCCATCCACCCAGGACAGATATGCGAGTTGGGCTTTCTTCCTCGCAACACCTCGAACGGAGATACTCCTGTCACGCTGTGTGGAGCCAACCTGTACTGGAAGGTTCTCTCCATTACTGTCCTTACCCAATCACCACCTGTAGCCTCGGCAATTCTGACCACCTCCATGAGCGTTCTTTTCAAGCATTCAACACAACTGTTGCTCTGGGGATGATATAATGATGTGGTTGACTGTTCTATTCCATACTTGTCAAGAAACTATCTGAACTCTTTAGACACAAGTTGTGATCCGTTGTCTGACAGACATTTTTTGGGAAAGCCTTCCCTCCAAAATACTCTCTCAAGGAATTTGAAAATACTGCTGCTAGATATATCTCTAAGCACACAAACCTCAGGCCACTTTGACAACAAATTTACAACTACCAACAAGTAGTTGTCTCGTCCTCATCCAACATTGAATGGACCCAACAAGTCTAACGCAACTTCATCCCATGGAACCTTGGGATATTCACACACAACCATGGGTACCTTATGGACTCTTAGTCCTTTATTACCCTCTTTACATTCCATGCAACCCATGACTTGTTCTTCTGTATATGTGTCCACTCCTGGCCACCAAAATTCTGCACTCACCAAACCTTTTGTTCTTGTGACACCTAAATGTCCAACATGAGCTACATTTACCACAGATTTCCTCATTTTCATTGGAACTACCATCTGATGTCCCCTATACAGATAATTATTCTGAACACACAGTTAATCCTTTACTTTGGCATAACCACACAAATCATCTTTGTAAATTTTCAATTTACCACTCCTCACTAATGACAAGATTTTTTGATAAACCATATCTTCCACACAAGCCATGTCCCAGTCATTCTTCTTCACCGTCTCATGAACTTGAATATTTCTGCAATATCATCCGAACACCAGTTTGACTCACCAATCTGTGGTTCTTTCTCCACCGACCTAGACAAAGCATCCACAACCACATTACTTTGACCACATACATGGAGCATTGAAAACTGTAAACCTTGTAAAGCAGTTACCCACTTCATGATCCGCCTTGAAACTCCCTCCAAGCCTCCTTTGGTAAATATTCCAACTAATGGTTTGTGATCTGTACAAACTGTAAATTCTCTGCCCCACAAAAATCTTTTAAATTTCTCAACGCCCCAAATGCATGCTAATGCTTCCTTCTCCGCAACAGAATATCTTGTCTCTGGTCCTTTCAATGATCTAGAAGCAAACGCTACTGTGTGCAATCCTCCTGCCTGAGGACAGCACCTATGCCATAATCGCTAGCATCCACAAAAACTAACGTGCGTTTGCCTTCTTCAAAAATGTTAAGAATGGCTGCATTAACAATAGATGACTATCTGCTCAAATTCCCTCCTGCATTCCTCATTCCACTTAAACACAACCCCTTTCCCGGTAAGTATCCTCATTTTCCGTGACATTTGAGACAAACCCTTAATGAATTTTCCATAAAATTATACAAGGCCCAAAAATGACAGTATATCTCCTTTTGTTTTGGGAGTCTCCATTCTCTTAATAGCTTCAATAGCTTCTTCTTTAGGTTTAACATCTTCTCCTGAAAATTCATGACCTAAACACACTACTTTATTAGCCTTAAAAGTAAATTTCTCCATTGCAACAGTAAGACATGCTTCCTTCAAAATACTCAAAACTCTTTTGAGACGCTCATCATGTTCAGTATCATTGTTTCCACACACCAACACATTGTCCTGATAACACATGACTCCATTCTCACCTCCCAGAAGTCTATGCATGATGCTTTGAAAAATACTTGCCATCAAGACTAGCTCAAAAGGCATGTGTATACACCTAAATAAACCAATGGGAGTGATAAAAGCCATAAGATCTCTAGATTATGGATGTAATTCAACATGATGATAGGCTGATTTGAGGTCTAGAATAGAGAACACTTTGCATCCAGCCACCCCCACCAACAAATCGTCTATTCTTGGTAGCTGAAATGTATCTGCTACCACCATGTTGTTTAAGTGCCTAAGGTGAATACATAATCTTAAGGACCCATTGGATTTTTTGACTACTACTATTGGACTGACCCATTCAGGTGCATCTATCTTCTCAATCACTCCATCCAACTCCATTTTCTTCAACTCTTTCTCCACATCTTCTTTGGGTGCCAAAGGAATAGTGCGAAGTTTCGCAATTTTAGGCATGGCATCTCGCCTCAAACGGATTTTATGTACAAATCCTTTTAAACACCCAATTTTCTCTCCACCTGAACATTCTCATTCTCTACGCTCTTCACTGAAAGTACTTGTTCTGGGTGAGCTGCCTCAAGTCTTATCTTTAATTCTGCCTGATCGCTCCATGACAATAACTCTCCACCTTTTTTTGCGACCTGTATAATTCCAATAGATTTCCTATCCTTGAACTGTAATTCACCTTCAAAACAGCCTATAATTTCCATGGGAACTTCTCCATATGCGTTTGCTCTAACTGAATTTTCCCAAAGGGTGCAACAATCAAATTTCTCTTTCCAGATTTGTACACTAATTAAAGTATAATCTGCTCCACTGCCAATAAGCATGGAGACAGGTACCCCACAAATAAATACAATTGCCTTAAGGTTTCTTTCTTTTCACTTTTCCATCAACAGCATTTACTGTATACACCACCTCTCTGACTACTTCGTTGCCAGATTCATCATCATACTCTGCAGATACTTCATGTACTTGACTCATGCCAGTATTAAAGTTTTTACATCATCGAGCTAAATTTCCCTTCCTGCCACAATCATTACAAATTATATGCACTGCAAAACAATCTTTATAAAATGCCAAATGAGAAAAACTCCCACATCTGTAACATCTCCTTCCACCAGGACCTCTATTCTCCCTGGTAAATCCAGTATCCCTGAATGAAATAGTCTCCTTTGACATTTTCCTTGTATCCTTCAAAGGTTGCCATTGGCGTCCCCAGCCTCTGCCAACTAAATGTCTATTCTCATGACAAGCCTCAAACTTTCTTCCAGAGTAATCCTGCAGCCTTGTAGTCACATTTGCTCCTTGTCTTTGGGCTACTTTTGACACTTTTTGCACAGCGCCCTAACTTTCCTCAGGTTTCAGTTTTTCATTGGATGCATCTGCTTGAAGCATTTTGATACACTTATCAGTATGTTCTACAGTCTTGGCTATCTCAATAGCTCTGTCCAACAAAGAATTCCTCTCCTTCCATAACTCTTTCAGAATATAATCGTTGGAGCATTTGATCATCAATTGATCTCTAAGATGTTCATCTTGGCAATGACTGAACCTACACTTGACTGCCAGGCCCCGCAAAGCAGTTATGAACTCCTCTATGGATTCACCACTTTTCTGGCTTCCAGTGGCAAATGTATATGTCTCTAGTATGATGTTTTCCTCAATCTGGAAATGTTTGTCAAGCTTTGCCAGTATCTTTTTATAAGGACCCGCATCTGGAATGCCAGTCGGTTCTGGAACTTTCTTCAAAACTTCCTGACCTGCCGTGCCCAAGCAATGGAACAACAATTTGCATTCATTTGAAAAGTTGGCCTCTATTATCCACCAATATTCAAATGGTGTGTTCTAGATCCACTAAAGGGGTTGGAGGTAAATATAAATCTTGTTGTTGGAGGTAAGAGTTCAAGATTATATAGGAGACCTTGCATTTGAGGTTCTGTCCTCACTTAATTTTCAGGGGAATGGTGAATGGCGAATTGTCACAACTGTCCCGGTATGGTGACCTCTTCTCCCGCTAATTGTAAATCGATATAGAATGTCACTACCCAAATACAATTCAGAAAGGACATCTCTAACAACCCAACAATTGTGTTCTATAGATTTATCACCAATGGACACTTTTAGCATACACCTGCTTGGGAGGAAATGTTTAGAATTTGTCGTTTCCAGGACCACTTCCAATTTATCAAACAATTTAAATGTGGGAATGGTCTGATCTTCTTAGAGATTTCTGAATAATCCTTTTGCTGATATCCATTATCCAGGCAAACTCTGGTGAGTACTGCCTCCTCCCCCTCATTTGTCTGAATGGGGAAAGACAAGTGTTCACCCTTTTTCTGAATGTCAGTGAGATTTTGGGCTGGTTTTTCATCTTCCTCTTTCACCTACGCAGACGCAGGTGTGGTAGATGGTTTTAGGGTTGTTTTTACTGTCAGTGGGTTTTCGGACCTCATATCCTGGTGGCTTGCACTATTACCCAATCCAGAGTCCTGCACTCATGGAAATCACTATTTGGGAAGAGCGTGGAAATAGGTGAACACAAATTCATTGTTATTTGTATTCGCCCAACTGGAATTCTACACAAATGCTCATTTTAATTCTCATGCAAACTCCCTAGGTGCTTAGTCTACCCCACATTGTAAATTATATGCAGCCTTGCGTGCCTCTTGTGGCTTCCTATGAGTGGAAAAGTGTTTTAAAATGGCCACCTTATTGGTGGACCATTTCCAATGATCCAGGACTTACAGTCCCGCAAACAAACTGGCACTATAGGGAAAAGTTCAATTTCACAAACGCCATGCAATTGGCATTGTTTTTAATTTCAAATGATGACATCATTTATTCATAGAGTTCCAAATGTTCCCATACTGTATAATTGGCTTTCTTGTGGTATGGGGTAATGAAGCTATTTTTGGCCTTTATCTCCCAGATTGGGTCTTTAACAAAACTCTTCTTTGTTTGTTATTTCTTTTCTGTCTCTGGACCCGAGTCCATTCACCCTCAGAATCAAGGCTGCCATTTGAACTTCACTGCTCATATTCTAGGCGCTCCCTATCTCTATGAGATTGGAAATACCTCAAAGAATCATGTGATCTGGATTCCTTTCGCCGGTGTTGCTGTGAGCTCTCATGATCACTTTCCCTGTCGTCACTTTTTTGGCACAGGGTAGAACACATTCTCTTCTTCTGACAGTTGCCAATGTGTACTATTCCCCTTCCAAGTAGTCTGGAGGAATCCACCAATTCACTTGAATATGTGGAGGGTTTTAAAATGGCCTTCTCAGGCTGATGCTTTGGCTTTTGTCTTTCAGCGGAGCGGGCTAGGTGTTCTCTTTGCAAAAGCATTTTCTGTACATCTAACTCTCTGACTTTCCAATGAGTTTTCATGGTCAGGCGTACTGACAGGACTATTTTTGGTCTCCTATGACACACTGGTCTGGTCACTTCCCTTTTGTAAGGTAGAGGTGAATAATCATCAATGCCAGATAAGGACTGACTTTGCAATAGACTGAATAGTCTGTTAAACAATGCACGTGTCATGTATCAAAAACAGAAAGCTGGATACCGGCCACAAGCCCCCATTTAAATGTAGGCGATATCTATGCAGTAACAATCAGTACAGGGAGTTCATTACCCCTCAAACAAAAGTGCCACACCAATATTCCTTTTTATGTTCCATCTAGTCATGTCAGTGATACAACGTAGATCCTTCACCCCTCTGCCCCAGATAAGCCAAGATTAAGGCCGGTGTACAGAAAGGATATGTATTTATTACAGAATAGGACAATTAATATTTGTACAAAATCACAGATCATGCCACCTCACTCCATGGCCCAAATGATTTTCTTTCCTAATGATAGTTTTCACAAGTTGAAAACACAAGTTGGTTCAGGATAACACAGACCACAAACTCGTTAGCCCCACGAAATGTAAAGTCAAAACACGTTGCCTGGGTTTACTTTTAATAGCATGTAGCACCTAGAAACAGGACAAGATCAGAAGCTTTATACTCTACCTTATATGAAGTTTCATTTAAATAATCTGCAACAATTTTTTGACAAAAACAATTTTAGATATACAGCGCTCTGTCTTTTTACTCTTCCTGCACACTTAGAAATGCTAGCATTTTTGCTTAACTTAATCACATGTAAAACACATTTTGACTGGTGCTGGGCTCTTCGCGATGTTGGCAGTCTTATAGCACAACAAACCTTTCAGAACTAACACTTTTCATTCATACTTAAAACCCTTTTTCTTTCACCACTATGCAAAGCAACATATCCCTTCTCTCAGGAGCCATTTTCTCACCTTCAGTAGAAGGCGTACTTTTAAATCAGAGACTCCACTCTGTTTAACTTTGGGAAGAGACTGTACTATCTCAGCACACAAAATCCCAGGTATTCAGTTGATTATTTGGAACCCCTCTACTTTAAGGCAGGGTTCAGGGGAAGGGTAAGCAGTAGGGAATTATGTGTTTATTGCACCCTTCCCTTTAGGGAATTTTGGGGTTGGCAAAATTAAATAGGAGTCTTCAAATACTTTACAGACTATATTGTTATCCACAATGGAAGCAAAGTTGTTAATTTCGAACTTCAAAAAGAAAATGTTATTATTTGGTAAGAAAATGCAAGGGGGTCTACATTGTCTGCACAATAAATAATGCGAAGACTAATGGGAACACGAATCAAACAGATCCCCACAATATTCCCACAGATCCCCACAAGACTTGGATTTCTTGGACAAGTTTATTTACGTAAATGTCTCTGGGTTTGCACTCAGGTTTGCACTCAGAAAAAGGACATCAAGAGTATGGTCATCTTTCAGGTACAGGACAGAGACCATCAGAATCCAACATCAGTCATGAATATTCTTCAGGTTCAATCCCTCTTTTTTTCTTTTCCTTGTCCATAGATCCCAGGCTCTGTCCCCTCTCCTAGTTTCCTTTAGCAATCTTATCAGCTGTTTCAAACCAGATAATTTCAAGCAGTCTCCCTAATTTCCATTGTGTGTCTCCTTATGACTCTTTCACCACTCCCACAAAATTGCCTAAATTACGAGATGTCAGCTTACTGGTTCCTGACAAGGGCTGGACAACACATTGCCATCCCCTTATTCAGGGGCTAGCCCCTTTCCCTTGATTGGTCCCTTCAGTTTAGCAAGGCCAAATTCAAGAGGAGCCGTCGCCCGCTTGTAATTAACTTAAGTACACATTTCAAATTCTGCCTTTAAAAGTCACAACATGTAAACTAGTTCTGGTTCATACTTAAACATAATAATAATTACATGACGAAAATGGTCTGCCCATCCCGACATAATTTTGCAGGTTAAAATGCTGTTTTTTAGGAATGCCACAAAAATTATAAAAGTCAGTACGACAAAATATCACACACAATTCTTTGCTTCCATAAGATACTATATTCCACAATTTCTAAATCCATGATACATTCAGGGAAGCTACCATCACATTTCAGATTATAACTTTATTTCCCAAGGTCTCCCTAAGCTTTTTAATGATACTTGACCCATTACTGTGCAACTTATGGTTCCAGAGAAAATGACAAATATGATCATCCATCTAAACTAATGGCAATCTCTTATCATATATGCATATTTTGACTTCAATTACATGTTAGGTTTCATTTCCCCACTTAACACGAGATCTGGACATCTGCCTTCTGTGTTGATTCTGCCTGCAATTAACCCATTAACATCATTTCTCCCAAGGATAAAGGATCATCTGTTGCTTATCTTTGAGAGTAGACCCCAACCCCACATAAATTCCTTCTTGGTCACTGCTGTGGCTTCAAAAGATGTTTTAGATGGATAGAAGATAGGGAGAAGGTCACTGTTTGAGTGTTCTGAATAGAAACTGATGCCATTTCTCCTGAACAGTAACTGAAATCTATTTTGAACAGAAACTGATGACAATTCTCCTGAACAGACACTGGGGCTTTTACCTGTTACAATTTATTTTACACAGGAGGCCTTTTAATACATGACTTCACATCATGTTCAGTTTTCTCCTGCACCATGCCATCAATGTACATCTTTAAATTATACTATATATTAAACTGGCACAGGCACCGGAATTTCAATGGTAAATGGTTCATTTTAAAAACAAGTGCAAATGTCATTATTTTTCCAGACTGCACTCTGTCATGTGAAAAGTGCCTTTCATTTGTTCATACTGAAGGAAAAGGTAGGCCTTTGATTTTTGTTCTTTGTCATTCACACACATGACACACTTAATGTTAGTCTTCCTGTTCATTGTTTTTTTCAAAACAATTGTGAAAAGTCACCCATTTCCTTAATCCTTTAAATTTACTTCTGCAGTGTCCTTTCATTTTCCTGGTGTCATGCTGCAGAATGCACACATTTTCCAGGGTCTCTTTATTTTATCAAAGGAAGCAGTGTGTTCCTGTTTTGCAGTTAGAACATAAATTGCTGTCTTCTCAGACTGCCAGTCAAAATTGTACTTTCACATTTTTAAGACATTATACTTGCATTTGTAGGCCCAATGTAGTCAAATAGAGTTTTGCGTTTGTCTTGGGGGCTGCCTTTGAACCACACAACATGAAAAAGAATGCAAGGATGGTCATTGGCAAGCCTTGGTTAGATGCCAGTTGGGCTGAGGATTGAATTTATCCTCCACTGAACATCCCATCAAGCCAGAGACCCTAAACGGGAAAGGTACCTGGCAGAAGAACTACACCGGTATGGCACATCCGGAAGCCTAAACTATACAAATACTTGACTACTCAAGGAAACCAAATACAAAGGCAAATGCAGGGGCTGGATTTGAATCAGTGTGGCTGGACCCTTAACTTAGAAAAACCTCTCACCAGCAATGACGTCAGAAGAAACCTCTCAGCTTCAAGCAAGAACTGCAAATGGTCCAGTTTCTGGAGGCTTATCCTGACTGAATTCAATT
The DNA here is from genome assembly GCF_040938575.1 of Ambystoma mexicanum. Classification (NCBI taxonomy): domain Eukaryota; kingdom Metazoa; phylum Chordata; class Amphibia; order Caudata; family Ambystomatidae; genus Ambystoma; species Ambystoma mexicanum. The sequence continues at coordinate 192,679,724 of NC_090941.1, forward strand.
CCCCCACAGGACACTTGCTTCTAGCAGGTGCCCACTTGTTATCAAGGGCTACTCACTCTCAGCAGTTTGCTCTGAGGTGGCCCTCATGCTTCTTCCTCCACTTACATTTGCCCAGAACCTAGCTCTTCTCACCCACTGCAGGAACCACACCAGATTGGCCTTGCATCTTCATCAGTGAGGATAACGGCTCAGTACAGCACTATCTGCTTACCACTTCTAATCATTTTATAGAGCATGACCATGAGACACTTCGTGGGGGCATTTTCCAATTCTCTGCTGTCACATTAACTCAGACCCACATGTCTGAAATCCTAAGTTTGCAATTAGGTGTTCTGTTCTATTTCTCTGGTTCCAGTTAGGAGGCGTGTTAAAAGACACTGTTATTGCTGGTTTCTGTTGGCTTCCATGTATGCTGATCACTTAGGGTGCAGGCCCAGGCCCCTTCTCCTTCCCTCCCCCCAACAAGCAATGCACAAAGATATACAACAAAATAAATAAATACATAACAGGCTCTGTGACCACCACAAACCACCAAGCACTTGTGTTGATCTTGAATTCCAAAACAAGATTCTGGCTGAAGGCTGAATGGCTAGACTAGATTAGGGTACCCTGCGCTCTGCTTGAATGTCTATGAGAAAGTTGGCTCTCTGATAAGCCTGCTTCGGAACTTCTTCTAAATAAGTATCTACGGCACTATCTCTGCCTGAAGGGAACCCACATCTTCTGCCGCACTGGGATACCAGAGTCACTTCCACAAGAGCAACATGAGTAGGGTTCATAACAATCAATAGAAGAGCAGGGTGTACATGGGAGAACCTTAAATCACAATGGTTTAAGTGCAAAGTTGTATAAGTGTGAATCTCAAACTAGATCAAGCACGTGGGCATCTCTAAGTGGGCTGGGACTGTTTAGGCCTCATATGATTTGATGGTTTGCATGTATCATGATAATCATGAACTAGGTGAAAATATTTCCGCTTCTGTCATATGTTGAGATTGTTTGGGCAAGGACAAGAAAGGGGTAAGACAACAACACTGGCTATGTGGACTTTTTACACAAGTCTGAATGATGCCTTTAATTTGGCCCTGGAGTATTGCAGCATATGGGTTGACCTTTGGGGAGCAAATCTGGCATGTGATAATGCACATTTTACTTGACTAAATGAAAGTGACACTGTGCATCTCCTTGGCATTTATGAGTGACCTTTATGTCTGGCAATGTTATGTTCTCGTTCAGTCTCTAATTTATTATTTTTACATTTGTTTCTTGATTGTTACCCGCTACTGTCTCAGTAGGATTAATGTTGCTCCATGCCCTAGTTGCTTGGGATGAATACCTGAATATATATGTGACTGTTCTGTGGATTAAGCTGACATATCTGCAAATGTTCAATACTATGCATTATGAAAATATTACCATGCATCCCTAGGTGTATCGAGAAAGAAGTATTCAATGTTGTACTGTCAATAGACAGTCTTAATAACCATTTCACCCAGAAAATTCGGACACGTCAAGCCATTTGCTGGGCCTACTTGTAGAGCACATGTTAACATCAGTATACTTGTAATCTGACTTTGTAACAATGAATAAAGTTTAACAATTCTCCTGATATTGGCGACACTTACTATTCCATGTAAAGTGTTTTTTTTTTGTTAAATTTGAACATTGCAGCTGGAGGCTCTTTCTCATCACTTTGAGGTCGCTTATCTAATTCAGTCCGTAGAGACACAATTACCTTTCTTGTGACAGCTAGTGCCATCTGTACCACCTCTCTTTCTTGTTTAAATCCTTTCAACAATCTGTGCCAATTTCCTAATTTGAATTGAAAAGAACAGGGTGGAGACTGGCGTGGGATCTTGATTTCTTCGGTACCTTATACTAAAAAAATGATTTAATGGGCTGGCTAACTGACAATATGGAGGTGATCCAACCACTCCAACACTTTCAGGCTGCACTTTCCTACTTAGAGTCCCTGGGCATATACATACTTAGACTTAATAACTCCTTTTGAATTGAAGATTGAATTAAAGAAAAATGACTGATGCCCAGGTAGAAACGCGCTGCGATTAAGATATATGCCAGTGAAGCAAGGGCCGGTGGGTACTATTGTCTCTCTAATTGGTTCCCATGGCTGAGCAGTTCGTTTCTTTTTAACTGAAGAGACCTGTCAGGTATGGCCTCTAGGCATGATTATCACGAGCTAAGGCATTCAAACTACACATAGCCATAGCATGCCTTCTTTGAAAATAATGCATTAAATGTTGGTCTCCGGGTGACTGAAGCAAAAAGTAGTGAATGATGCCATTGTCTGGATATGAAAGTACAAGTTCTGTATGCGTGCGTGTGTATCATGACGTTGTGTAACTATACGCACAAATGTCAAGATGCAGGAGGTTGAACAAAATAGTTTAACTTCATTTTTTTTATATATGTATTTGTTTATTGTGTTTGGTACACATTGAACCTTTCACATAATACAACAATTAACACAATTCAGGCCCCTATTCTGAACTTGGCGCATTGAAGGTGCTAAAAAGCACGATTCACTGTGCCAAAAGAGGAAGCCCAGGCGTCACTAGTATTCTCAAGTGGGCCTGGGCGTCCTCGTAGAGTACAACAGTGTACTGTGTGGATTGCACCTGTTTTTTGTTGTAATCTCGGCCTCATTTTTGTAAAGTAACGACATATTCGTTATTTTACAAAAATGCTGTACATGAAAAGTGTTCATATACAACACACAGGTGTATTTGAACACTTTAATTTACACCAAACAGGGCTTCTTGTGGCACTCCTCCAGTCTAATGCCACCAAAAGGGTACTGTATATTTACTCTATTTTAGCGCACGTATTAAACTGGAGGAGTGCCACAAGAATACCCTTCCAAAAAGCTAGATTACGCATGTGGCGGTTGCTAGGTTGGTTTCCAACCCATCCTAGCAACCACCACATGTATTCCAACAGTGGCGCTTTCCTTCCGACTTCGGAAGAATGCGCCACCTTCAGAATAAGTCTTAAGTACCGGAAAGGTTGTTAAGCCTTTTAACGTCCTTTCCGGTTCTTAACACCTGGATGACAATAGGGGCCTCAGTATGTACAAACTCCAGAAATGTCCACACTTAATACATCATATACGGTACAATTAATGCATTCTACTTCATAGTTAAATTGTAAACGTTTAATTGGGTGAGAAGAACACACAAATGTACTGTTTCAAAAAGCATTGTAGTTTGCCCGTGCCACTTAATTTGATGCACATGATGTGCCTGATCCTAGCATGTTCATTGTTAAAGAGGCCATTTTGATGGCATGATTCCCTGCATTTGCGACATAGTTAAAGCCAATGTACCAGATCAATTGAAGGAATCACGCTTACAGAACCTGGCCTAGACGTTAAGAATATACGAAGAGATGTAATGTGCCTTTTCCCCTCATTTGACACAATGTTTTTTATGGGGTCAACTGCTTCACATTCCTGTTTTTCCTTAGAAAGTAAATTAACTGGATGACTCCGCATCTCTGTATTTTACACTGTAAATCACACTGCACATATGAGATAGTTAAGTCATGGTTACACTTTCACCTCACCTAGTATAGTGTTGCTTTCAAACTTCATCCCCAAAATGGCAGTGAGCTATTGCTATTTCTACAACTTGGAAACACTGTTCTTGATTTAATTTGAAAACGACAAACAATTTCAAGGCGTCATATTGAAGTTCAAATAAGACAATATGCTGCTCACTAGTTTATAAGCACGCACTACCTCTGTTGCCATGCTTTACTGAAATAGTTTAAATGGGCAAATCATTTGTGTGATGAAACTAATCGGGCTTTGTAGGATAGTGGTCAAACCGCCTTCTCAGCCATCACAATTATATGAAACAGGTAAGCCAGAAACTGTTCGACATATATTCGTGTAATGTCCTACTTTAGCAACAGTTAGAAAAACATGTTTGTATTCAAAATTAATGTGTGATTAGGTGATATGTGGAATCGCACGTGTGCAGGATCAGAATTATTCCTAATGTATGCTATTGTTCAAATGTTAGATGAATTAGGTTTGCTTCGATAGAAAGATGCATATATGTATTTTAATTCTGTTTTATATTGATACTATAAATGTTCTTTGTATTTTTCTCTGTTATGTGTGTATTTGTGTATAGGATAACAAATTTTATCAAAATCACAATAAGAAAATAAAACAAAATATGAAACAGTGATCCCAATCCTCAAGGTAAAACAGGTGCTGCCAATAGGTACAGGGCCTCATTCTAAGTTGGCCGGTGCAGCAAGAAAAGTGCCGGTATTCATGGATGTCAGCCCTCTCCCGCACTGGCTGACTACGGGTTTGCCGGTGGGGCACCTGGGTTACCTCCTCAGGTAAGCCAGGCACCCTACCGGCAAACAAAACCATCATAACCGGCACCAGCATTGGTGTGGCGGTAATGACAGCTAATCAGTTCATGGAGTCCTATGAGACTCCATGAATGGGGAAGAACACTGTCCCTCCGGCGTCGGAAATGGTAACTACATTTGCTGGTATCCTGGTTGCTCCAATGCGAGGTTATCGGCAGCGGTAGAAGGAGGCCCATACATGGGCGTAGGACATGGGGGAGGCAGGGGGGACACAATGTTAAGTGGGGGGGATATAATGGCAATCATCCCCCCCAGAATATGGCTGTGTTGTGCACAGTGCACTGTGTCTCTGCCACTGCCTGCAGTTGCATGCAGCATGTAAAAATACTTCTGCAGGCTTTGCACTGCTGAAAAGTGACTTTGCAATCCCAACACAAACCCAATTCATGGAACTGTGTAAAGTGCATTTTTGGCATGCAAAGTCATTGCAAAGTCATTTTTGCAATACAAAATGACTTTGCACTGCAAAAATACACTTTGCACGGTTCCATGAATCAGGCTTTGGGTCAGCAGTGGCAGTGCAAAGTCATTTTTCAGCAGTGCAAACTTGCGAAGCCACTTTCAACCGTGCAGAAAATTCCATGAGTCGGGCCCAAAAATGTCTTTACATGACATTGCCGACGAGTCGGGATCGACACTTCCCTGCTGACACAAAACTCTCTAATGACTGTCAGTGCAAAATGGCACAATCCCGCCAGCATTTCTGCCACAACGCGGGAAACTAGCTATTCCTTGGAGCCTATGGCATTGCTGTGAGAAACTACATAGTTTGGTATGGCATTTAAACCCAAAGACTGCCAGATGGCACATCACCAACCCCTGCTGAAGATTAGGATGTATATCCATATATGCTAATGTAACGCTCACCTGACTCCCACGGAGGCACTGGTATAATCTGGGTTGCTGTGGCCTCTTCGAGCGTGATGCGCAGAACTCGGAACACCGACTGAACAGGACCCTTAAATCTTGCTTGTCTGGCCCGTAGGAATATCCTTCTGCAGATGAGAAAGGGTATTCACAGTCTGCAGAATAGTGTGCTTGCTCCCCCCTTCCCCCTTCGTTCTTCTCTAACTTCCTCCGAAATCCCTGGTTGAAGCTCACCTTATGGTTTGAAAGGATGAACTCTCCATCCTGCTTCTGGTGCAGGGGCGCGTGTTTGTCCAGTTACTTCACTGGTTTTCAGAATGGCGCTGGCAAAATCCACTTGACTTTTCCGAGCGGAACGCCGTATGTATGAAGATTACAAAAGTTCAAGTGTAGAGCCTCCTTTTCTGTTGCCTTCCTAACCTGTGATCTCTCCTTTATTTCAGGTGCAGAATGAAGGCGATGCGTTGAGGGATTGAATTGCCAATGGTAAACTCAGGTGAGTTAGCGATGGGGGCGATCCCTCTTAATGTCTTTATATTCCTCCAGTAATGTCTTTTGTCCTTTCCCAATAGGGGCCGGGGTGCGGTACCTGCCAACGAAGCGGCGCGGACCCGAAATGAGGAATGGTCCACCAACAGAAGACCGGTAAGTGTTATGGCGGAAAATTAGGCTTTCCTCATATGTTCCTTCTGCTCACCTTTTGTCTCTTCTTCTCTCCCCTAGGCGCAGAGATGTGGCGACCGGTGCAGACAGTCGCGGTGGAGCCAGAAGAACTCCCGAGGACAGGTGAGTGAAGCGCGGCGCTGCAGCGAGCAACGCAGTGCTTTTAAATGAAAGTCTTTTCTCAGGAACGCTGGCGTGAAGGTTCCAGATGCAGGTAAGAAGTTTGATAAAATTCTTGGTTTTCACCTTTCACTTCTCTTCTTTCCTTACAGGTGTTCCAGGATCGAGGCGGGCGTGGCTGGAGACCAGATGCAGGAGCAGACATGGTGAAGTTCAGCTGCTTGGATGCAGAACAACGCGAAGCGTGAGCTACTGTCTGGGCGTGGCTTAAATAGCCCCCAAAGTAGTTCCAGGTAAGTATCCTTCCCTGGCCACGCCCAAGTGGCAAAATAGTCCCAATGAAAAAATAGTCCCTTTCAGGTCTCAGGGAGGCCTGAATCTTGCAGCATGGTCTGCATCAGGTAAGTGCACAAAACACCTTCCTTTATGAGCCTGGCGCCTATGGCGCCAGGACTGATGTCCAACATGAGCCTGGCGCCAACGGCGCCAGGACAGAGTCCAAAGAGCCCCTATAAGGGTCCGCTGGGCTTTTACCCAGGGGTATGATGCCTGCTCCCGGGGGTGCTGGGCCTGGCCTGGTGCTCCGGGGGTAGGCATCATGACAGCTAAACCCATTAACCTGATAGAAAAGTGATTTGGGAACAACCAAAGCATGCTTGGGCAGAGGACGTACTGCACACAGGCAGGTTTTCTGAGTGCAGAGGGCAGGAAAGGCAACGCCTACTCTTTTTCCACCCCAGTGTCAACATGAAAACCAGATCAAATCATCAGTTTATCATTTTTTACATATTCTTCGATTACACAAAGTAATCATTGGAAACCTTTGCCACGACATTTTAACTTTGTATTTATTGAAAGCTCCTTCGCAACACAGCACTTCCATTGGTGTGTTTACAACAACAGGGCCTTTTCAACTGCTGCATTTGTGCATCACTAATCCAATGCTTTGCTGGGTGCATGGTGTCATGAGAACATATCTATTTATATATGTATGTATTGGGTATACCCCTTAAGTGGCAGGCTATTTTGCAAGTCTATGCAAAAAGGACAAGCATACTCGTCCTTGGCACTTAAGGGTCGCCTAGACAGAAAATGGCATTTGAAGGTGCCACAAGACAAAAAAGGGGGAAGGGGACATAGAAGAAAACACCAATGCCAGTCCTCCTAGGTCTTGCTGTTAACCATATAGCAGCTAGAAGCTGCTGTCTGTCAGAAGTCAGTGAGGGTTTATAGTCATAATGTAGAAAATAAAATGTCGACTTTTGTAGAAATGTTTTTTTAGAAAACAATAATGTTGAAAACCTATACATATAATTAAAAGAGTCAATTTTTAGAAAAAAAAAATGTCGAAAAAAAATTTCAATTAGCACTATCAATAAATAAATAAACAAGAAGAGTATCATTTACTAGGGGGGTCCCCCCCAACCACCCTCACCCAACACCCCCTCACCCCTCATACTCAACACATTTTAATTATATATATATATATATATATATATATATATATATATATTTATTTTTTTCGAAAAAATTCTAAAAAATGTAGAAAAAATTCGACATTGTTTTTCAACATTATTGTTTTCTAAAAAAAAAAATTCGACATTTTGACTTTCTACATTATTGCATTCTACATTATGACTGACCACCGTCAGTGAGATAATAAGTCAGTAGCTCCTGACCCTTTTTACATATCCTAATTCCTTCTCTTAAATGGTGAAGCAACTGCACATGCACAAGGTTGGGCAACCAGTAAGGCTCGAAATGGAGAATTATCCAAAGCAACCTTTATTATAAATTCCACTCAGCCTCATGGAGCCTCACCAGTCCGGAACCCAGGGTCTTTAGGCCCTTTAATCACTGCTTACTCAGTTGAAGTTCTGTCCCATTCAGCTGCAGCACATCCCAGAATGCTGCCAAAACACTCTCGCCTCACCAGCCTACATCAGCCTACGCCAGCCTACGCCAGCCTACGCCAGCTCCCACAGATTGTAGGCACACAACTGAGAAATAGATGTTGCGGCTGCCAATGCTCTATTAGTGTAATCAAAATGTCATAACCAGATTTGTGCTTAGCCACTTGATTTATAAGCACTATGTGTGTCCTTCACTGAAGTCCTGGTAAAAACAAACATTGGCAAAGCCAGCAGTTTTGGCTTATGAACAAGTATTAGGCATTTGCCAAGCACTGCTATTAGATGCCCAGGTACTCGTGCCACAAGTGACTTTGCCAACACAAAAGCCCAAACTGTTGGCATTGCCAATGCTTGTTCTTTTTCAAATCAATTAGATAAAATCAATAGAAGAAGATATTGTGCGAGTACATGTAGTCTATTGGTGAAAGTAAGATGCAAGCAGTTAGACGTGGGACTTCAAAAATAAGTTATTCCCGGTAGAATAAACATCAGCAAAAAAATCCTTATAATAAAAGAAGCTTTATTTATTGTGGGATAGGGGATGCAGGTATAGGGGAACCTGAGGCTGAACAGAGCAGTACCTCTATATGGGGATCCCTCGCAGCCCTACTTTACGTGATGCTAGTGCAGGTTTTGGCTAATGGGTGGGCTGATGCATTCTGCTCACTGGTGTGGGTAACACAAGGCCTGCAGTGAAGGAAATTGCATTATCCTGGACCATGTATTTTGGTTGGATTGAGCCCACTAACACAGGAGCCGAGATTGAAATCAGCTGCAGAGGAAGGGACCTTTTATTTTTATGTGGGAGCACAGCCTTTTGTCATTTTGTGGACATAGAATACCTTATAAGGTCGGGACTCTGCATTTGGCACCCTTCTAGGAAGGACTTGGAATGAGGGAGCCATATGAGCTCAAGCAATGACAAAAACACACACCTCTTCTTTGTACTCATATTTGAGCGATGTCTCACATGCACTTTGACCACCTCTGAAGGTTCCACACCGTATACATCAAAAAATCCCCTGATTGGCAAGCCTCAGCCTCCTCTCCCAGCAACCATCAATCCCAAACTCCCAGGACCTTGTGTGGAGATTGGTGCAATCAACTCACTCTTTCATGGATCGCCTCCTTCTTGTCCACATCACTTGGACTCGCTATTTGCACCACATCCATCAGGCAGCGATTAAAACTTTCCACCACCCCATTACTTTGGGGAGGTACAGTGCTGTCCTCCTGTGTTTTATGCAACATTGTCCAAGATACCTTTCTACCTACTTAGTCAGAAACTGTGGACTGTTGTCACACACTGCACTGGCTGTCTGGGTTAGGCTGTCACCGGAATCACGCAGAGCTCTCACTCCAACAGCCCGCTGCACGCCCTGCTCCGCTATACAGGAGAGAGGGCTTTTTAACTTAATGTTTCTGCATGGCCTGGTGCCACACCCAATAGACACTGTGCCAGGTGAGGGGATGACTTCAGTCCTACCCCAGTAGTTTGATACTAACTGTAGTACATGCTGTTAATGGCCTCTGGCATTCACTAAGCCATCCTTAGAGCACGGACGGCCTGATTTTAAAAAATGGTGTAACATTGGGTGTCTGTCTTAAGCCACCTCGCCAATATTTACATTACACATTAGATTAAAGCATTCCTTTATGGGACATGGATTTTTGAACAAATGCTCATGATCATCACTCACTACAAAATTACTGGCAGATCATTTTACTCTGTGGTTTGTTTCTGCAACAAAGTCCCTGTTAAGAGGGTTGTAAAGTTTGTGAGATTTGTGGATAAGGATTGGTTAGTGGACACCCAATCTTTTTGGGACTAACTATGTTCAGGCCATGACGCCTTTGGACCTGGGAAGTGGTAACATTTTTACGTGAACTGAGCCTTTTGAAGTGAGACGCCAAATTGAAGGATTTTATACTCTGAACTGCTTTTCTTTTTCTTCATTTTCTTCTGTTTTCTTTTCTTCTCTTCTCTTGTTTCATACAGTGATGATATATGTAATTTAATACATCCTGCTATTTTAAATTTAATTTTGTGAAAATTCGAGTTCTTTGACTAAAACACAATAAATTAAAAAAAAGGCAAAGTCCCCAAGGTGTCCCCTGTCCCCCTCAGATTTTATGTGTCTCCTACGCCCCTGGGCCCATAATTCCTTCACCTTTTGTGGTAAAGTGGGCCATCGGAACGCTATACTGTTAGACGCGGTGTGAATGTGATGACAACAGCAACCCAAAGAGAAATAGTGCAACAGTCCAAAATAGAGGACTATCCAGCCAAGGTTCAATAAAAAACACTTATACTTTAATTAAAGACACCATATACAATAATAATTTAATAAAAACACAATACAAAAATCCATCCCGGTGGGGAAAACATAGAATATGCAAAATGTAGATGATGAAAGGACTCTGGGTAATGTGGCATAGGAGAAAAGTAAACCCAAATTCAAAAGTAGCCCTCAGAAAAACCATGGGCCTGATTCATGGAACCTTTTCCTATGGAATTGCACCATTATAAAACACTTCCATGAATCAGGCCACATATGTTCACACTTGGCTCAAACGAGCTGAACATTAATTATTTCTTCACTACTCATAAGTCAAACAATAGACTTCAATGTGTAAAACAAAACATTTATTTGAGTGAAGCAGTATCAGTAAATAGGTCCATCTTGGCCAATGGATTTCGACTGCTTCCGTCATCAGGACTACACCCTTTGTTAAATAAATCAAAACCCATGAGTGTTAAAATAATAAAAAGGGAAAAAACAACAAGGAAAAAAAACAAAACAATATTATAAGTGCATTAAAGAGATTTCATGATTTCAAAGACAATGTTATCTATCTAATAAAGTTAACTACTATCTGCAGTTCAGAAGGCTCTTGGTCACCCTCCTTAGGTTAACATTAACATTGTCTTTCTAATATGTATACCTTAAAAACTGGCATGCCGCAAAGATTGGCTGAGGGGACACCTACGGATGCACTATTGCATTCAAGAAAGAATACCATAGCCCTCAAACGCAAGGAAAAAAAAATTCGACAGCACAACAGTCCGTTTCTCTCACCTTTGACATTCGTTCCTTTTTCTCGTTAGATCCAGCCAGAGCAAAGGGCGTAGTCAACCCAGTTGTTCATGATTCTCTAGAAAAGAACATGGCTAATCAAGAGGCTTTGCCGAAACAACTGGTAATTAATCACAAGTGAAACTAGTACTGCTGTAAAAAATATTATTCCTTCTCCCATGAATGAAATAACAGACAGAACAATTGAATGTGCATGTGAAACAGATGATCTATGTGCAACCCAATTACCAGGTGATTTATGTGTAACCCAATTTGATCTTACTAAACCCCAGCGGACTCTACTTAATTGTAACTCATCACCACAAAATCCACGCGTATGTTCAGTACAAGCCCAACAAGATTTGAGAAAAGAATATGATAGGTTAACAATGGTTGAAGAAATCCATGATAATATTATGGACTTTATGAACAGCTCTACCTTTCAAGGCGAGGTTTGCCAGGAGGTAAAATCTGTGCCAATACTGGGGACTTGATACAATTTGATCAAGTTTTCATTGCTACAGGTGAAAACATTAAAGACAAGATAGAGATTGACACAAATTTAACTCCCCAGCCTGCAAAGGAACATGAACTATAGAAGTTGCCCATTATGTTTGATAAAACCGATATGAGTGGCTCTAATAGGTCATTATCTTTTGTTGCTCCCACCCCAAGGTGAACTAAATGTTATGCCCCTATAGGCGATCAACCTTTCTTTATCAGAAACCAACAATCTAATCTGACTACTGGGCACAGGTTTTTGTTCCCCGAAGCACCTGCTTTAAACAATACGCTAGGGGCCATGAATATGGCTCTTTTTTCGATGGCTAAACTGTATGAAGCACTCGATGAAAAAATAAATAAACATACATCGATGCTGCAACAAATCATGACAAAACTGAATGATCAATCTTTGTCATTGAACAATCAGACTTCAAATAAGTCTGAAAATAATGAACTTGAGATGATGAATCCTGCAAATAATCCAATTGACAAGGGCCAATTGCAGCAGCATCAAGATGAGTCAAAGAAGTCCCTTGACATCGTGAAAGAGTCATTACCTCTAGTTCAAATCCAAAGTGATTTGACTAATACGAGTAATTTTCTCCCGTTTACTGGCAGTAAGCCTGATACTCTAAACCAAGAGCTACCCTTACCTCACCCAGTAGTGTCGGAGACTGGGTTACCGGATCTGTCAGTCAATCCATTTACCCTCCTATTCAACAATGGTAAAAATTGGATAAGCGACAAACTTCCCAATGAGGAGTCAATGATAAAAAAAGTGCTGTTACTCACAATGTCCCAAGCTAAAAACATCTAAAAAAAATCCACACACTCAGCAATTGCAGCGAGAAAAAAAGAGACTGATTAAGGCTATTGCCAATTCAGAACAGTTAAAAGAGCAGCCAAAGAGCTATTAACCCGTTGATGATCTCGTGGCAGAGTAGATAGCTAGTCGTCTTTGCCTGTCCCTAAATCAAACAGCTAAAAATCAGATAAACATACCAATGGTGACTTTAGATCCAGGCACCATGAACAAAGAACTCTGCATAAATATATTGGAGATTCCGCACTCCGCCGAGGCCCAAAGTAAAACACCGTCGATGAGCACTATGTCATCCACTTCACAGCCTGCTCTCTTAAAACCTCTTTATAATTCCATCCATGAACTACGGGAGGAAATACGAGCCTCCTTTGCTGCCAATAATATTGATAATAAAAAAAAATGAATCAAACCAGCGTGGGAGGGAGGACTGACAGCCCATTATGGCATAGTGGCAAACACTCCATGTTGAATACGTTCCCCGAGGTTACTTGACTTTTAAGAGGTCCCATGGTAACACAAAATCTGATCAAAACCAGGGGTCAAAATTGTGAGCCTCAAACTGGGGAGAATCAATTTGGTTCGAATGGAGGGCATAAAACAAAAACTCCCCCAGATAAATCTGTAGATGAGCAATGGGCCCCCTATAAACATCATCACCGTTTATTGATTACATGTAGGCCCCACCCCTTCGCTCGGTATGACCTTAACCAAACAAGTGTTTTGAATATTTGTTCTGATATACCTGCTTTGGCAAACTTGCGATCCTCTGATATTGGATTAGTCGAATTTACAAAACCGCAAGGCTCAGGTGAAGTAAGACTTTATATTCAATCTGGAGTGGTTTAGAATACATTATGGGCAGCACGCACTGCATTTTTCAACCTAGGCTTTATTATAAATCAGGGTGCTCCCCCTAATACATCTACGGGTAAAAATCCAGCACAGCCGAGCCTACATATATATGGCGCAAATAAAAATCAGGGAGGTCAGGTCACACAATTCATAGGAGCTACTTCATGGACAAACCTAAATCAGGAAAACAGATCGTAACAATCCCAGCCATGTGATAAGATCAATATTATCTCCTGGAACACAAGAGGCTATAGTCACTTCATTAACAACAAATGTGTAGATTTACATAACTATGACATTATAGTATTCCAGGAGATGTGGCTTACTACTGCCCCCATATGGGATTCATATTATATCTATACAATATCTGCTATAGAAGCTCCGCAAGGGCGCCCGATGGTGGGTTTACTCATGGTGTTTAGAAAAGATAAACAGTTTAAAATCTTCAATTTATCTACTCTATCTCCACGCTTTCAAGTATTGAAAGTTCAACGAGGAGTATATACGATTGCTATTGTCAATATCTATTGGGCCAGAAAACATCTGTCTGTGGATGCCTTTTTTCATTAATTATATTTCATTCTCGATAGCCTTGTTATAGATCAAACAATCATGCATAGCATAATTATGGGAGATTTAAATATGCACTTGGTGGCCAATGTAAAATCTATTAAAACCATGGAGGAACACAAATGGTTAAAATCTATGAACAAACGTAACTATGTCATGTTAAATGGCACTATTCAAGGTGACTTTCCACTGTGTATGACATGGCATAGAGATGGTCAGTGTGCAATTTGTGATTACATTTACATAAATCACCATTTTCTAGACAAAGTTAGATCATTGAACATTAAAAATTCAACCAAAAGTGATAACCATCAACTATGTTTGGTATGTGATTGGCCTGCAGCCCACACAGAGAAGTTGATTAATTCTTCCATATCCAAATTAATTGTCAACAATGCTAGAACCAGGGTATCATGGACCACTGTAAAGTTACTTAAGTACGGAGCAATGTTGTATACCTCGTCTCAGACTACTAATAGCAACAGTAATATAAGCTATGTGGAGTCCGTGCAGGCATTTAAGGCCAATAAGGTGATTATTCGGCAAAACAATGGTAATCATGTCCATGCTTTTGATTATGAATTTAAAAACAAAAAACGAGAACTAAGGAAAAACATACAGGATGTAGAAAGGCTGGGAACAGTCAAAACCAGATAAAAAACTCAAGAGTGCGTATACACATTGGCAAAGAGGAAGACGAGTCATTCGATATCAACATAATGGTGAATCTATGCTAAAACAACTCATGCTCAAATCAACAGGAGGCATTTGGGCATTGTTAAATGGATCATCCGATCAACCTCAATCTGTCATACAAATTAATCCTATCACCGAAGAAGTATGGCGGAATTACTATGGTGATGCCTTTCGAACACCTTTCATTGGCCTTAATGTTGACATCAATGCCCCGAATTACCATTGTAATATGGAATTTGATTTAGCAGACATTCAGTATCATATAGGCAAATTGAGTCATTCTAGGAAAACCTCTCTAATATTGACAATTTTTAAAAAAGGCTTGCAAAGTAATCCAGCCTCACATAGGCCCATAGCTCTTTTGGACTGTCCGGGCAAGTTATTTGCTCGTTTGATATTAGATACATTTAACACCTGGTTAGATATAAAAAACTTTGCCATCCATTTCAAACGGGTTTCATTCCTGGCCTAGGCACTGCAATAAATTTGATAACATTAACCTCTATTATATCTCAACATAAGCAGCTCAATCAACCTTTATATTTTGCATTTATAGATTTTAGATTGGCGTTTGTTCTAGTTCCAAGGGAAGTATTATTTAAAAAGTTATGTGATCAGAAATGTCTGGTCTATAATGAGGTGGATTGTGGCTTTACATATGAATACATCAATCCAGGTTCAATTAAGGAACGATGGGTGGCTGTCCGCCCCCACTGAAACATCAAGAGGTCTAAAACAAGACTGCTAGCCTCTGTATTATTTAACTTTTTTTCTAGCAGATATATGCTGTTGCTTTAAATGTCTGATTACAGATCCTACGAAACGTCAGGGCTCGGCGATACATTGGCTCTTATATGCAGATGATATGATCCTCATATCCGAAACGCCTTCTGGGTTAAACACATTACTGTCGGACCTAGATAAATATGCTGTAGCAAACTGCATTATTATCAACACCACTAAATCTCAAACAATGCAGTTCAGTAAAGCTAATCATAAACAATATCATTGGCAATTACAAAACACCACCTTGCTATCAGTTAAGACCTATATTTATCTGGGGGTGTGTGTACATATTAATTATATTGACAAGCCATATGAGGATCATATGAAAACTAAATAGCAGACTGCTATTTCTCAAATGTGCAAAATAAGTGCAAAATATTGCAAGTTCTCAATATCCCCATTAATAATATATTATAAACAAAAATGTGTTCCAATCATGCTGTACGGGGTTGAGACCAGAAAATGTCAAACTTACGAACATTGGCAATATCGGAAAGAGTCCTACTGGAAAAGAGCACTAAATCTTCCAAAATCTGAATCTATGGCTATTATCCGGCACCAACTGGGTCTAATATCTTTGTACACCATGTATAAATGGAAGCTTTGTCAACTATATTTCGGAAATTTATTATGCAAGGAAACAATGGTTTGTTGAAAATAATTTCTAAGCATCTAATACATGGAAATGAGGTCTTTGCAAAGAGGTGACGCACTCTTGCGTTCAAGTCACTCCAGGGAGCCCGGATAAGAGAAAAAATGTTAATTGAAAATCCAGCCAAAGCCAAGCAAAAATAATGGTGGTCTGATTGGATCAAAACACGATCTAAGTGTATGCAGTGACAAAAATTTCAAACAAATCCTTACTGTTTAAAATCATATGGTCAAGTAGAAGCATATTTGCAGCGATCCCCTACTCCTGTACATCGGGCAGATTACTTACGATTCAGACTGAACATTTGGCCTACTGAGGAAGTTCTGATAAAATGGCAACAGATACCCATCCAGGCTATAAACTGCAGATTTTGCAATGAATCGCCTGAGACATTGAAACATTTAATGGTTGAATGTGGTAAGCTGCTAGAAAAGAGAATTCTTCATCTGAAAAGCTATTTTATCGATCATGTGGGCATGACAGAAGAAACGTTGTGGCGTGAACTATTCCACACGAATAGAAGGTGTGTGCGATATGCAATTGTCAGGTATTTAAATAGCTTGAATTTAAAGAATTACTTGAAAAAAACGTAATTGCACAGTATGGAAGAAAATATCATGTTTTAGCTTTTAGATGAGAAAGTTTCTCCTTTATAGATGTGGGGCTGCTATTAATGTGATATTTAACATAGTGTGTTTAAATGATTTATATTTCATTTTTTTGTATGCTTTGTTGAAAGATCGGATTTTTCCGATCAAAACAACAATAAAATAAAAAATAATGTTTTACTAACTTAATGTACCTCTTCTCAAGAGTCAAACTGCAAAAAATAGGGTATATAAGAAGTAAGTGCTCAGTATTGCCATGTATAAATAATAATAAGAGAAAGCTCTTCTTTTTGTAGTTGAACCTTTGCTTCAAAATTGCTGGCAAGAAGCCAGTTGGCTGTTAGCTTTTACCTGTAAGATACAAAGTATTACAAAAGAACGTTTGCAATAATGTTCCCATCGTGCTCAAGTGTCAGGGCCTGCTATGACATTCTGTAGTACTATATCTCTTACCTGCTTGTCTGAATAAGTTCTACACGCGCGGGAACTTAAAACGGCAAGGGCGGCAGCCATTACCGCCCAAGACCCACTTCTGCATATTTATGGAAATACAAATTAGGTCACGTGTGATGTTATCTGTGCGTCGACGTCACACGCATGTGGCTTCAGTAGCGCAATGATGTCACACGGGGATCTAAAACATACGTTAAGTGATGGTAAATATCACCGTGCATACACTGCATGCTGATGTGCCCCCATGCCATGCTATCAACAGTAATTGCAATAGTAGTTTAAAAGTCCCATTCTTCAACTCTCCACATCTAAAACAAAAATATATACTTACTGTCTACTGAACCATGAACTTTCACGGGATTCCAAACCGTACGTAGGCTGATTGAAAACATCAACATGTGTCTAATGTATTAAATGAGACGGCAGGACATACCAAAAGTTAAGACAGTAATACATTATGCATCCCATCTGAATAGCTGAAACCAATACATGTATGGGCTGAATCTTGGAATTATTTATTATGGAAAATTGTGGATTTGCACGCCATTCTGCGTGCGAAAACCTGTTTGTCGATTCATGAAATCGACTGCGCAGCACTTTTTCCTAACTTGCGTGGACTTTGTACAGGCTTGGCACATGGAAGAACTAGGGAAATAGTGGGCGTTACAAGGGACGGGACGCCGGCTGTCCATAGCACGTCCACAAATGCGGACGACAAAACGTATTCATGGATGTGACTGCGCAACTTCTCACCTGCGAAATGCACATGCAACTCACTCCATCTCTCCTCCACCCGAAGGCAGGCGTAACTGCACTTGCGCATGGGAATCGCAGCACAGAAGTGGGTTTGCATGTTGGATTTAGGGGTGCATGTAAGCAGCCGGGGATCCGATCGGTCTTAGGGATGCGTATATGCAGTGTAGTTTGGTGCAGGAACGGTTTACGGGGGTTCGCACGCAGAGTTTTACCCGAGTTACGATACATCATAGGCCTGTTGTCGGGGTGCAGGTAACAGTTATGGGGGACCCCGTGCAGGATCCATGAGATGCAGGCCTGCTTGCAGGGGACGCCATGGAATGGTTGAAGGGTGCATCTATTTGCGCCTGGGGTTGCATGCAAAGGTGGCTGTTCTGGCTGTTTTTGCTTTGCGTGGGGGCGTGTCGAGTGAGTTCCAGGCGCGACTTACATATACGGTTACTTTGTGCAGTGAATTCCATGAATACTTGGGGAATACATTTTTTATTCTTAAAATAAGACATTGCAACTGTTTGTTTAAAGGATGTGTTTCAGGAGAAAAATGTGAAAAAGGGTGGCCTACTAATCTCCAGGGCCCTAAATGAGAACCAAGGCTCCTGCACTGCACCTACACTCTATAACTTGTTCACCAAGCCACTCTTTGACAAACTTGACTCATACGGCATCACCTACACGAACTACGCGGACGACACACAAGTACTTCTACCCCTCTCAAGCTCATACAACGAAGACGCAAAGGCACTCCACACTATCTACTCCATCATCAAGGCATGGATGGCAATTTATGGCCTCTGCCTCAATGGTGACAAGACTGAAATCTTGATACTAGGTCAACAGAACACCCTAGACAAACTGGACAAATTGTACTCTAACTTCTCCATTGACAACTCCATCATCCCCGTGTCCACAGCCGTCAAGACACTGGGAGTATACCTTGACTCTTCGCTATCAATGACTAGACAAGTCAGCGCAATCACTTCCGCATCCGCACACACCACCAAACTTATAAACACCATCAAGCCCTACCTCTCTAAACCTAACTGCCTCTCCATAGCGAGGGCAACCATTGGAGCCAAATTGGACTACTGCAATGCTCTCCCAGCAGGCACATCAGCCAAAAACATAAATAGACTACAAATCACACAGAACAACGCTCTCCGAGCCGCTCTTAGTATCCCAAGAAGAGAGCATATCACCCAGGCCAGGCTCTCAGCCCAATGGCTCCCAGTCAAAGAACGGATCACCCTCAAAATCCTCACCCTCACTCACAAATGCCTCTCCTTCTCCGCCCCGTCCTATCTTTCAGATACCATCCTCAAACCTTCCTCCACACGTCCCACTAGGACGCAATACGCCAACCTACTCTGCACCCCACGCATCAAAAAAGCCAAAGCCGGAGGTCTAGCTTTTCCCTACATTGCAGCACAGACATGGAACGCTCTCCCTTCAGACATCCGAACGGAAAACTCACTTCCCATCTTTCGCAGGAAACTGAAAACCTCGTTCCTTGCAAAATAATTAGCAAACTCTCAGGAAGCCATGTAAATATACTGCCTTGCTATTGTATATATTTCCTCTGTAACTTATGTACTGCTTGTAACTACGGTTTCCTTTGCAACTAAGATGTCTGTAACAAGCGCCACGATGCTTCTGGGCTGATGTGCGCTCAACAAATTTGAATAAAATAAATAAAAATAAAGGCCTCATAAAGGCACCTTGATCTGTTATTTGACAGTTCAACAGCTTCGAACCAGGCTTCTGCGTGCTGCCCTGGCAGATTGAACCGGTTCAAACTTGGAAGGCAGCAGTTTGAAGATGAAAACAGTGTGCCAAAGTAGCACTGTGGGTCCTGTATCAGTTTCAAGCGCATCAAACGCAATTCGAATTTGGTTTGAATCTGTGCAAGCAGGAGTCCTATATTAGCTTGAAGGACATGAAATGGGGTTTGAATTTGGTTCAAACATGTTTAAACAAGAGTCCTGTATTGGTTTGAAGGGAGTTAAACGTGGTTCAATTTCCATTCCGACCTATATGAAGGGGGTCCTGGTTTGGTTAGAAGGGTATGGTCCTGTATTAGTTTGAAACGTCTGGAATGCAGTTTAAATTTGATATGAACATGAGCAAACAGAATTCCAGTTGCACTCAGACTTTCTCAGGTTGCTGTGAGTGGCATTCCATGGGTTCAGGGACAATATGGGCCTTTCTCTCTTCACTCCCACACCAGGGAGTCTAACTGGCACCTGCAGGAGTCCTTCACCTCCAGTTAAGTCCTGGGTACCGGTGCAGCTGGAGGGAGTGCAAATACTGGGCCACAACAGAGGATAATCCCCACAGTTCCCTGGGGTGGACAGAGAGCAAGATCGACCCTACCTTGGAGCAACATTTTTCATCTTTGATGGAATACTTTGGAGAGGACTGGCACCCCAACGGGTCTGGATTACTTCTACTTGCATGTAGGTCCAAAATGAATCTCGGAAAGAGCGGGTGCCCCCTTCCTGATCAAATCTAATGGACACAGGGGACTGGGAGAAAGGAAGCCTGATTTAAGCGAACCAATCCATGCTGTGGTAACACCTGGTTTTTGCATCACGCCTAAAGTGCTTTGTGATTTAGCACGTGTAGGAGATAGGAAGTAAAGAGAAGTCCAGGGACAAGCAAGATCAAGGGACCCTTCCCCAAATCCAATGTGCTGTCTCTGTTTATGTGATCTCTCCCCTTTTCCAAAACCCACCCCTCCAAAGGCCATTTGGTTTGCAACATGCTGGTGTAAGGCTGTTCCTTTTCATTAGGGTGTGCTCTTTGATTCTTCCGTCGCAGCTGCTCTTCTGCTAAGGGTTTCCTGGGCTGGAGAAGTGATACCCAACCTCAAAAAGAATCAAAGTGAGGCCTGGACCTTCAGTCCATTATCCTGCTGGCTGAAAAGTGACAGGCTGTCTCACTATAAAACACACAACTCCACATCTGGCCTGGCATCACAGTGTTTACATGTGTATGATACAAATCAGAAGTAGCTTTAACAATTATGTCAACTACCAGTCGCCATATAAGAACCTAGGTATAGCTTATATATTTTATTTATTGTAGTGTACATACTTCTATGAAAGACTTTATCATTTTTACAAAAGATTCACTTAATTACATTACATTTCAGATATTAAATAATACATTTCCATAAACAAACAGTACATTTAACATAATCGTACAGGCAGCAAGCAGACAATAACAGCTTATATTACAAGATTACCCTACCACCAGACAGTAGTTAATAATATTTATTTTGGTTTTGGCTCAGAGGTGCACACTTAAATACAACCTACACACTGCAGTGACTTTGCTGTCAGGGCAGCTTTCAAAAGGGCTCCTGTGATCTTTGAATCTACTCTATGCTACTGGAGAGAATGTACAGAGGATAAGGGGACTAATGCAGCAGGACACATGTTTCACTATGATTAGCAGACCATCATGTTGGAGATGGGATTACTGTCATTATTTTATTATGTAATAATATTTGTAAATAATTCAGGGAATCAACACCCTTACCAAATGGAAATTCCTCACACACCCCCAGCTTAAAAGGCTGAGACCAACCCTTCTAATGGCCACGCTCATCCTCAGGGTGAGAAACTATACTGATGCCCTCTGTATCAGAATATTGAGAATCAGGATTAGGAATGCCCATTTTTAATTTCTATAGCGATCTGACAAAATATCTAAGCTCTTGAGCTTTTTCAACAATAGCCCAGCTTTCCGCTTTCCCCATCAGCCTTCCATGATATGATATGATATGATCGTTTATTTATATAGCGCCTATAGACAATGTGTTTCAAAGCGCTTCAAGGCAAGAGAGGGAACAAGGGAAAATACAACCACATTCTTACAGGCCATGAACAGAAAGGATGTGAAATTAACTATCGTACTCGGCCTGACGACATTTCTGATAGAGCCGGAGAAAAACAAAAAGTGAGGGAGAGGGGTGCAGAAAGGGAGAGGAGGAACAAAACAAGCGATTATCATACTAGGCCTGACAACATTTCGGATAGTGCTGGAGGGGTGGTGGGGAGGAAAAAAACAGTAATGGGAGGTTGGAGGAAACAGATGAGGTTGCTATCATATTAGGTCTAGGGACAATTCTGATAGAGTAAGTGCATAGAAGAAAGTAAGGGAGGAGATAGGAAAAGGGAGAAGGGAAAGGAGGAGAGAAAAGAGAGTAAGCAGTCAAAAAGAGTGGAGAAGCAAGAGTGGAGAGCGAATACAATTGCAGAAGTCAGTAGTAACACATAATGTTGCAAGCCAGGATACAAGATGAAGATGGGAACAGCATGATTCAGGGCCAACATGAGTACAAGATGGAAACGGAAGTCCAGCATGAGAATTGAGAAAGTGTGAAGCACCGTGAATGAATGAAGTCCATAAAAGTCAAACCCAGCATTGGCCATGAAGGTAGGCAATGAGTTGATCAACTCCTCTGAGCTTAGTTTTGCAGAGTCTACTCCAATTCCAGATTTACAGGTGTCTGTCTGGAGTTTAATTCCCAGTTATAGTCTCAGGTTTTCTAGTAATGAGATCAGCGTAAACCAGCTTTCCAACTCTGAAAACTTGTTTGGCAAGCCAAGGCTAGCTGATCTTCCTGTGCAGTCTGCATAGCCAGATGTATGAATTGGGGTCCCTGCCTGCTTGGGGGTATCCGGCTTGAGAGAGGGTTTAAGTGGGTATGTTGCGCCTCTCCTGTCATGGCAGTACTTGGGCAAGATGGGAAGGAGTGCACCGGTTCTTCCATTTTTACCTCCACCACGGGATACAAAAATGATTGAGAAGCTGTCAAATATCTCATTCTCATCTGAGGTGACCAGCGAGTGTGTTAGGAGCCAAATCTGGTGGAAAATTCCTGGGCCCAGGTGAAAACCATCTATTGGCTGTCCCCTGGCTCAGAATACTTGGGCTCCTTATCTGTGAACAGGCCAGAGCTTACAGCTTGCTGCTCCTTGTTTTAGAATAGGTCTTGTTTGGATCCATGCCAGTTCTCCTTGTTGGAGTTGCACACTGCCCCGTGCCTGCTCCCCTGGCAGTTTCCACAGAACTGCAAGCGTGGGAATGTCCCTCTGTTCCGGACAAAATTCAACATGACCAGGAACTCCAGCCAAAGAGACATTATACAGTTCTGGCTTACCCTTCAGGTGTGAAACTACCTAGTCCATCATCGCAGGTTCCACTGCAATTCCAGTAGGCAACCTTGAGATCACTGAATCCAGTACTAAACTCCATAGTCACATGAGTGGCTGCTGAGCCCTCTCCTGAAGTAATAGGCCCTACAGGGGACTTCAGGTGTGACCTGGGAGTTTCTGATGAGACCGGTCTCTCACATTCTTCAGCTAATAAAGGCTTAAGTGTTTTCTTCTTTGCTGTTCTCAGAGCTTTTGCTCTGGTAATTGCCGGGACCTTATCTGGGTCAAGGAGGTTGTTATCCAACATACACCCCACTGGAAGGGAATCCTTGACTGCAACAGGGTGCAGCAAGTTTTCACCCTTCCAACTAAGCTGTCAAATGTCCAAGTTACAGTAACTCAGACTGGGACGTACTGCCCTTCATTCACATAATACACCTATTGTCTGGCAAATATAACATTAGAAACTGTGCCACCCAAAGCAGGATACTTTCCCCCATTTCTGGAGACACTGTCCATAAATACCTGGGTTTTTGTCTGGACTGAGCTTCTTCTAGGATTTGGTACTGTTCCTGCTCAGAGCTAGAGACCTTTTGACAATTCCCTGGACTAATGGGACTTCATGTGTTCAGATACTCACTCTGACTATGGCCTCCTCCATGAGACCAACAACCACAATGACCTGTTTGGGGTTTTCCTTCCTGAATCATTCTCCCTTTCTATGTGCAGAATCCGCACACAGAAAACCACCTTTGGGTGTTGAGGTCACTGGTGCCTCAGTACCAAATGTGCCCCCACTTTTCTTTTATGTGGGAGATGACATACCATGGGTCTGCAATCAACCTATGTGATTTTGGGTACCTTTTCTGGAGAGTGGGTCAGAACGTCTGGCCTATCCCTTCCTGAATTTATCATTGCAAGTTGCTTCTAAATTTGGATGTATGCACTGCTACCTTTTTGTGGGCTAGACTGCTCACATACCTTTCTGTGGCCTTTTCAAGCTCCCCAGACTTTGTACCACTTGTGTCCATTAAACACTCTTGCAACAACTTTTCACAATTTTCAAAGCTATTTTTGCATGTGTGATGGCCCTGAGTTGTGTCATCTCTGTGTTCCTATGGCCAATCCACTCAGATACTTCAAGGGTTGATGCGTACGCTCCTCTAAAGCTTGATCTCCCACATCAATTAATTGAACTACGTCCTTGAGTTATGGGGGACCCCGCACATGGCACCTAGGCTGTATTGTGTTCCACCACCTGAGATTTATGCCCCCACTATGATGATATATGATAGTTTATTTATAAGGCACCAATATACAATGTGTTTCAAAGCGCTTCAAGGCAAGGGAGGCAACAAGGGAAAATACAATGATATTCTTACAGGCCATGAACAGTAAGGATGTTGAATTAACTATCGTACTCTGCCTGACGACATTTCAGATAGTGCAAGAGCTAAGACATAGATAAGAAAGGGAGGGGGAGAGTGGGAAGGAAATGGAAACAGACAGGCGACTACCGTACTAGGCCTGATGACATTTCTGGTAGAGCCGGAGAAAAACAAAAGGTGAGGGAGTGGGGTGCAGAAAGGGAGGGGAGGAACAAAACAAGCGACTATCATACTAGGCCTGACGACATTTCAGATAGTGCTGGATGGGGGGGGGTGGAAAACAAGTAAGGGAGGGGGATGAGACAGACAAGGTTCAGGGACAATTCTGATAGAGTAAGCACATAGAAGAAAGTAAGGGGAGGAGGGCAGGAGATAGGAAAAGGGAGAAAGATAGAGGAGGAGAGAACAGAGAGTATGCAGTCAAAAAGAGTGGAGAAGTAAGAGGAGAGAGTGAATACAATTGCAGTGGTCAGTAGTAACACATAATGTTACAAGCCTGGATACAAGATTAAGATGTGAACAGCATGATTGAGGGCCACCATGAGAAAGGGTAACACACTGTGAATCAATGAAGTCCATAAAAGTCAAATCCAGCATTAGCCACAAGATGGTGATGTTGAAACCAGAATGTATCAGGACAGACTGCTGCAGAATTAGGCTGGAGGGGGAGGGGGAGAAGGGAGGAGCACTAGGAATCCTGTGGTTCTCTGTCTGATCTATCAAACCCCATCTTCCACAATAGCTTGGAAGCTTACCAGCAGTACAACCTTCCTACCCTTATTGCATGAGGCAGTCCCTTCTCTATTAATAGCTTGCACATGGTGTCTATCTGTAGCATATGCACCATGCTAATAATGATTCTCATTGCAGCAATTAAAAAAGCCTGTCAGTGCTTCTAACAGTAACTGCACATTATTCTTTTATTTTGGATGGCTAAGCTGCAGGCAGAGACTGTATCAAATCCCCACTGCTGTCCTCCACTGTGACAAAATGACTCCCACTCTGCAGTAGTATTTGGTTGAGAAGTGGCTAAACTGCCGACTCAGCCCCCACACTTCTGCAAAACAACAGTGTTCCCAATCATAAAGATAAAACAGGCACAGCTAGGAGACATTACTCTTTCCCCTGTGATGGTAATGTGGGCCAAGGGAAGACTATACTGTTAGAAGGTGTGCAAATGCAATGACTGTAGCAACCCAAACATTTATAGTACAACAGCCCAAATAAACAAATGTCGGATAAAGGTTCTTCAAAAATAAATATACTTTAATTAAATACACCATACACAATAATAACTAAATCGAAAAAACATGCAAAAGCCTACTCCCATGGAGAAAACACACATTATGCAGAATGTAGATTATGCAAGCACTCTGGGTAATGTTGCTGGAGAGAAAGTTAAGACATTGCAAAAACATCACTTTAGAAGGAAATGTTTTTGAAGAAAAAGGTGCAACAAGGTTGTCAGTCTAGAAAAATGGATACCTCTCATATGTGACCGCAAACATATTTTGATGGCCGTGGGCCAACTGTCTCATGCACGATATGACAGAATATAGGTTTCCGAGTTTGCCAATGAACGGCCATTTTGATGTGACAAGTATCGCCATTTTGTTTTCTAACCATTGCTCATTGCTTTCTGTTCGTATTGCGTCGCAGTACATTTTCTGCTTACACTGCTCGACTGTAAAACATGTTGTCTGCACGTGAAAGGACAAGGCCGCAGGGCCGCGAGGATAACAATAGTTCATTGAAACACAACGTAGGCAGCGCCATGAAGAATGCCTGGCACCCTCCCAAATGTATCCTTGAAGCAGAGCTGCAGGGCATTTAATCATTTAGCAGCTGCCAGCCAGTCTCGTTATATGGTAGAATATGTTAGAATAAAGCAGCTAAAGGCTTGAATTATGCTCTTCTTACGGCCCCCCTTTGCTGAGCCCCATTAGAGTGTGTCGGCTCCCAGGACACAAATAGCACCTCATAGATAGCAAGGTCTGGAATGCAACTCTCCCCCGTATGTTGCTCGCTTCCAGGAACAGAAGCGATGTGTTCTCTTCAACAACTGAAAGATGCCTCCGCACTCACAAATTGCAAATTGTTACTAGAATAGATATTTGAAGGTGTCATAGCTGTCGAAAGTGTCCATCATCACACCAAGTTCAAAGAAACCCAATAAAGGGGGGTGTTAAACATGTCATAGCTGATTGTTTGATATGCATTTTCTATATATATATAACTGATGTACGTAATTCACTCTCTTGCGTCCCTCGAGGTCTAGAGATACACGTCGCGGGGCGTGAGACCGAGTTGGCCAACTGAGACTTTTGCTTTTGCAATAAACCCTAGCTTTGGGAATACAACCTCGTGTCTGGCGTATCTATCGTGTGTGGTGACTTGCCTTGTTTCCATAGACGCAAGGGACCCCTAGGGGCCCCTTTCAAGATGGCACCCGAATAGGGACCCTCCCCCACTTGTTCCATCGCATATGTTGTAATTGAGTAAGGCGGAGAACGGCGAGGATGGGACGATCGAGCCGGGATCAAGAGGTGTTCGGGGCGCCCTGTAGAAGTGATGAGAGACTCCTTTGCAGATCTGCACACATCTGATCCCTGATCGACGTGCCTGGCTAGAGAACAAGGAGGCGAGAGTCCCAAAACGAGGCGGAAGCCAAGAAACGCAGACACAACGTCATTTGGTGCGTCAGTATACAGACGACTTGATTTATCAGGTGAGTCATTCCCCAATTCAAAGTAATCCTGATATTGGTTGAGAGTTGACTTTGCAAAATCAAACGCTCTAGGTAAGGTTGATTAACCAGGGGGAAGGTTGAGACATGCCTGGGGTATTGTCCACCCTAGCGGGGTTTTTCCCCTGTGGTAGACAATCTTTGGAAGATGGCCAAATTGCACCACCTGTGGGAATGCCGGCGTATGAGATGTATGTGAAGTATGGAGTGGGTGTGATAATCTTCTGCGAGACTTGGCATAGGCAAACCAGAAAGCAACAAGACCATCAGTGGCCGATTAATGGTAGTTTTGAGATAGCAAGAATAGATAACTTGGGAAGGGTGTTGATAAGAAAGAAAGCGCGTCCTGCAGCATTTGATATAGTTAAGGACTGGAGAAGGGAAGCAATGCTCCAATTTAGAAGTAGAGCGAAGCATGCGCGCAGGCATAAATCGGAAGGTGAAGTAGCGGAAGAGAAAGAAGAGGAGGAGTGGACTGAGAGTCTAGGAAGGGCAGGTAGGCGTGACTAGTTAAATATAGAAAAAATATACCCACAACGAGAATTACACATAGCAGATGAATTGATAGAAAACATATTGACCCTTACAAAACAAGGCCCAAGATCAGAAGTGAGGCAAACCACGTCAGTAACAATTGCCCAAACCCCGCCCGTCGGTAGCTCAAGCCCTCCCACAGCCACAGACCGCGCACGTAACACTTCCTATTAGCCAACCAGGCCCACAACAGACACTCCCTGTTCCCATTGTCCCATCCGCACCTCCTGCCTTAGACACAGACTCGGTACCGTCCATTCCTCCCGGGGTTGAAGTTGAAACCACGGGGGCGAGAGGCGGGACTGAACAAAGTGGGTGCACGAGAGTAACTCGCAGCGCGATCAGCAAAGAAAGGAAGGTGGATTTGCAGCAACAGGCAGAAATGTATATAGACGGGAATGATGGGACAGCAGCATTGGCCTTGATGTATGACGCAACGAAAGACAGGTAGTGTTGGAATGCATGGGTGAATATTTGGTGGAGAAATGGAAACAGTTCATTGGGAAATTAACACCGCAGCGATTGTTAGATTTGAATGCATTAGCACGCTGTAGGGAGAGGAATGAAGAAGTGAGAGAACATGTATATGGACTTTTTGAACTTAAAGATACATTAGATAATGATTATGCCGAAATGTTTACTACAGCTGGGTACAGGAGTAGGGATATCGGGAGACATAGGAAGAAAACTGTAGAGCCGTATATACAACGACGACATTCAATGTCGTCAGTACAGAGGGGCGACAAGTTAAAAGTATGTATACGAGAAGCGTTTAGATGGATATCGGATCCCACTAGCCCCACAATGGAGATACATGAGATATTTCATGAATATTCCATGCCCATGAAAAGAAAAGCACTGCAGTCGATGGCTGAACATTTATTAGACAAAGATATAAAAAACGATAAGGTCAGCCCACCCGAAATAATGGCAGTATATAAAAGAGCACTAGAGCGAGGGACAGGAGAAACAGCCCTATCGCTTGATCTGGGAATATTGTTACACATGAGGGAAAGGGGAGGGACAGTTAGTGGGGCCTTTCCTATGAGAGAGGTCCCACCTACCTTTGTGCCCAAAGTAGAGGTTCCCGCAGCGGGCAATGTGGTGGCGCAGGTAACACCAGCCCATTATACCGCCCAATATGTGCATGTCCCCTTTTCCAGACAGGAGGTGAACAACATAAAGCAGACGATTCCTGATATAAGAAAGAATCCTGCAGGGTTTTACAAGGAAGTAGAGTCCTGCCTGCAATCATCCGTGCTTACCATGGGTGACATAGACCTAATATTCCCAGTGATCCTGCCAACAGACATATGGAAACAAATAAGAAAGGTGGATGACACAATGAACTTTGGCGCCACACAGACTTGATAACAGAAGACAGGAATAAAGCGGTTGGAGGAACACCTGGACCGAACCTGGTAGCATTACCAGCACGCGTAGTACAGAAATTAAAAGAAATTGTCCCAGAGAAAAGAATTCAATGGGACAAATTGACTGCATGTGTACAAGGCAAGGATGAGTTAGCTACAGATTATTTTAACAGATTTGAAGAAGTATTTACAGACTTCAATGGGCAGGATGTGAGCTCGGAAGCAGGAAAGAGGTTATTTGTTGACGAATATGTGAGGGGGTTAAAACTTCCAATCCAGGATCTAATAATGACATCAGAGAGTGCATGGCAAGCAAAAACGCTGGGCAAAGTATTACACATGGCCCAATATTATGAGCACAGAGTGACTGCAGAAAAAGAGAAAGAGGAGAAGGATAGGGTAAATCTGAAAACACGGGTACTACTGCAGCAAGTAGTAGGACACAATAGAGGGAGAGGGAATGCACAAGGAAGGAGTAATTTGAATATGCATGGGGAACAGTGGGACCAAATCAGTGTGCGCATTGTAAGGAGGAAGGACACTGGCGAGCGCAATGTCCGCATCTGCATAATAGAAATGGGTCTGGTCAGAGGAGACAGCATAGAGGACACCAAGGAGCGAATGGACCAAATAGGAATAGTATGCAGCAGCACCACAATAATGGAGGTAATCAAAACCAAACCCAAAACCAAAGTGCCCCTAACCAGAGTCAGGTACAGCAAAACCAACAGTATGGAAACCAGAGTGGGGGAAATAGAGGAAAGAGTGGGAACGTTTTCGATACACAGCCAAACACGTATTACAGTAACAGTAATGATTGCACATCGGACGATGTGTTATTTCCCCAATAGGACAGCGCAGGACAGGGGTCGGAACCAGTGTCTATTCCCGTGAATTAGAGCAGACCCTACGTAGAAATGAGAGTCAGGAATGAGGAGCACCGCTTTCTTGTAGATACAGGAGCGCAAAAGTGTTCAATAGACCACCACTTGGTTCCGGATATACCACTGTCAGGGCAAAAGAATGTTTCTGTAGGGTTCGCAGGTACACCAGTCATAAACCCAGTGTCCCAACCAGTCCCAGTTACTATAGGACCATTCACTGAACACTGTCCTTTCCTTTTAAGAGAAAATTGTGGGGAGAACCTGTTGGGATTAAATTTGTTGAAAAAATTAGGTTCCATTATAAATTGCACGGCAGACGGGGTGTTCCTAACGATTTGGCCACAAGATGCCCCTGTGTCAGAATTCATGTCTGAAACTTTACCAGGAGAACTAAGTAAAGTGCCAACCTGTATATGGGCAATGCATGACAACGATGTAGGATGCTTGAAAATAGAGCCAGTAAAGATCATTTTGAAAGAAGGTGTTACCCTACAGCAAATTCCCCAATACAGAATTTCGGCTGAAGGTGAGAAAGTATTGAAGAGTATTGTTACAGATTTGGTGAAATTAGGGGTAATTGAAGAAATTACAGGCAGTACATGCAACAGTCCGATTCTTCCAGTTTATAAAATAGGAGGCAATGAAGTACCATACCGTTTTATAATTGATTTGCACGCGCTAAACAAAGTAGTAGATCCACAATTTCCTTTAGTGCCAGATGTCACTACAATATTGACAATGATACCTGTTTCCACAGAATATTTTAGTGTAGTTGATCTAAAAAATGCATTATTCAGCATTCCAGTGGACAAGGACAGCAGATATTTTCGCGTTCACATTAGGAGGCCGATCATTTACATTCACGTGGATTCCACAAGGTTACACGGAAAGTCAGAGTATTTACAGTAGAGCATTAAAAGAGCAGCTAAACATGCTAGACTTACCAGTGGGTTGCATACTCTTGCAATACATAAACGGTCTATTATTAGCTGCTGAGACAGAGGAGATTTGTAAAGAAAGCACTGTATTACTACTGTCACACCTAGCGGCACATGGCCATAAAGCCAGTTTGAAGAAATTTCAATATAATCGAAAGTAGGTGGTCTATTTGGGCTACCTACTTTCGAAAGAAGGGAGAAGGCTAACGCCAGAACGCATAGAAAGTATTTCTTGTATGCCTATTTCAAAGACACAGAAAGGAGTCAGAGCCATAATAGGCATGTCTTCATATTGCTGACAATGGATTGGTAATTTTGCGTTAATTGTGAAACTGATGGTGAATTTGACTAGAAAGGATGCGGTTATGCCTTTACAGAGGGATGAGGAATGTCAGAAAGCATTTGATCAATTGAAAACTGCATTATGTTCGGCTCCAGTTTTGGGCACGCCGAATTATGAGAAGGTTTTTAGACTGTTTGTGTGTGAAAGTGAAGGATGTGCATTTGCGGTTTTGACACAGGCACAAGGTGGAAGAAATAGGCCATGCGGCTATTTTTCTTCTGCGCTGGACCCTGTAGCGCACACTACCACGATGTTTGCAATCTGTCGCGGTGGCTGCTGTGTCAGTGAAACAAACGGAAGGGATGGTATTGGGGCATACTTTAATTCTGATGGTGCCACATGCCATAGACGTTCTATTAAATAGGACACAGACGCAACACCTCACCTCTGCTAGATTGACAAGATATGAGATTATCTTGTTCGCGCCCCATATCCAAATTATGAGTTGTAGCGCTTTGAATCTTGCAGAATTAATGCCACTACCCATAAAAGAAATTGGGGAGAATGAATCACCCCCCCCATGATTGCTTAATGATCACTGAGGAAGAAACCAAGGGGATAGTTGATTTAAGTGATACCCCACAGAAAGAGCCAGATGGAGACTTATTTTGTGACACCTATGTTTTAAATTACCTGATGGCACGACAACTGCCGCATTTGCTATCACTACCCTAGAGAGCGTTGTAGAAAGCAAAAGAATCCCCTACAACTCGGCACAAGCCACAGAGATAATAGGATTAACCAGAGCCTGCGAGATTTCTGGAAATTTGAATGTGAATATATATACTGATAGTCAGTATGCTTTTGGGGTGGTTCATAACTTTGGTCGACTATGGGCTGAGAGAGGGTTTTTGACATCCCATGGTGCCAGAATTCAACATGGCCCTTTGATTGTACGATTGCTGTCTGCACTCACGCTTCCAAAACGCCTAGCAATAGTAAAATGCGAGGCACACAAAAAGGTAACATGCAAAGTAGGAGATGGAAACGCGTTTGCAGACAGAATTGCAAAACAAACTGCCACTGATTTAAATACCAAAATGATGACGGTTCAGACTGAGGAAGTACCCTGTATGATAGAAAATGGAGTTGCCACTGTCAAAGAAATGCAGGCTGAAGCTACGGCCGATGAAATACAAGGGTGGGCAGAGGGCTCTACTGAGTTAGATCTGGAAGGTTGTTGGGTGGACAAGGCAACTAGAAACTGGATGTTGCCAAATTCCTGTGTGACTGCAATGGTCACAATGGCCCACAGCCCTACCCACATCTGTGCGAAAAAGATAATACAGCACTTATCTACAGTATGGCAGAATGTAAACATAAAGAAGAATGCAGAGAGGTTGGTGCAGAATGGTATCACGTGTTTACAACACAATGTAGGAAAGGGAACAGTGACTCAATAGGCAGTTTTAGCCCACCCTCTATGCCTTTTGAGGTGATCCATTTTGATTTCATAGAGATGGAGAGATGCCAAAATTTGAAATATGTCTTAGTGGTGATCTGTGCATTCAGTAAGTGGGTGGAGGCATATCCCTTTAAGGACTGCACAGCAATGAGCACGGCAAAAGTAATGCTTAAAGAATATTTTTCCCGTTTTGGCTTGCCCCGTGTTTTATGGTCAGATAATGGCCCGCATTTTGTGGGTGCAGTGGTGTTACAGATATGTGCGGGTTTTCAGATCTATAAGAGATTCCATAGTTCAAGGCATCCAAGTTCAGCCGGTCTTGTGGAGAGGCACAATGGGATTCTCAAGTCAAAGATCAGTAAAATATGTGCTGGAAGCAAGTTGAGTTGGGTGGATGCATTACCAATAGCGCTGTTATGCATGCGTATGTCTGTACAGGCTAAAACTGGGCTCTCCCTGTACAAAATCGTAATGGGGAGGCCGGCAAATGTTTGGTGCGCACCCCAGCCAAAACGACTTAGAGAGGTAGAACATCCTGTGCTTAGTACTTATTGTGGCTTTTAATGCAGAAATTGTGTTTGATTCATCAACAGGTGCAGGAGGCATTACCAGTGAGATACACCGTCCGGGGCACACGCTGGAGCCAGGAGACTGGGTGCTGCTTACATTTTTGAAAGAAAGTCATCATTAGTACCCAGGTGGCGCGGCCCCTATCAAGTACTCTTGGCAACACAGACGGCGATACGGGTGGATGGACGGAAATCACGGATCCATGCCACCCATGCCAAAAAGATTCCAACTTCACTGAAAGACTTGCCTGACCCAGACAACCGGAAAGAGACAGCGGTCCCAGAAATGGAAGAAACTGTTGCCAGTAAGCCACCACCAAATCTGCCCAAACGAGAAGTGAAACTCGAAACAAAGCCTGAGATGACTGCCAAAAAAGGGGAAGGGCAAAGAGTGCCCCAACGTTGCCCAGGAGAATCGATATCACTGTTGGCCGACACAAAATCTGCCCTGCAAATACCAGCAGAAACGAAACGTGTACCCCTTTGGTGCCAACCAGCACTTGCCAGCACGTCAAAGACCAAATCTGCATCACGAGCACAGCGCACACCAGCACCTGCAGTAGTGCCACTGGCTGACTTTGAGCCTGGATCTGGAAGTGCACCGGCACTGTTCACGGATCTCACGATACCAGGAGTGAGGCGATACAATTTGCGGCCTCGAAAGACAAAGTGATCCACAGTTCTTTGGCGTTTATATCAACCTCTGGTTCTGCTCATAGACGGAGAAGGAACTAGAGTTGTAGAGGAGAGAAGCGTGAGAATTGTGCAAGTCAGACAATTCAAGACTCGCGGCTCCTCGGTGCGATCATAAAAAGTACATGTGTCCTGAACTAGAGTGGACAAGCTGGGCGCACATGGTACTAAGGCAATAGGATAACTGATCAAAGGTCCTCTGAGCAGTATGAGAAAGGACAAGTGATCTTGCCTAAAAATAAATAAGCAAATCCAGGCTATAAAGGACTGGCAGAACTTAACTGTGACAATTCCGTTGAACTTATTGACATCAGAGCAAGTGCAACGAAGAGAGATATCCACGATGAACTGTAATAAGGAAGAAGAAGGACGATGAGAAACATGTTGGGACCCGTTCCAGCCTCCTCCTGCACCACTGCTGAGAATGAGTCAATTATAAAGACTGTAAGATTAAGAAAAATGCATGGTAAAAAGAATAGTATGCTGGCACAGACAATAATTATGTGCTTTATGAGTGTGGTAGCACCAATAACGACAGCCCTATTATTATGGTATGTGGAATCGATACACCCATTGGGAATGTTTTTACCAATAGTTAATATATCCACTACTGAAAGCCCAGTTCAGGTGATTACTTATACCCTGTCCCCAATGGAAGAAAGACACAGGGAAGGGTTTGGTAACAACACGTTGTTATTAATTATGAACATGACACATGCAATTCTGAAGAAAACCAATTGCTGGGTATGTGCCCATTTACCGCAACATGCTGGGAAAGGAATAGGTTGGTATGTACAGCCATTACCATTAAGTTCTTCATGTAGTGCATCTTTAAGTGCAATGTTCTATGGGAAATGGAATGAGAGTATTACGGGTCAATTAGACACAACCAACATGAATGAGTTTGAGGAAATAATAATGAAGCCTGTGGGTTGTTCCATATTCCATAAAGCACAAGTACTGGCCTCAGAGCCTACGAGGAAAAGTACGCGAAAGATAACCCGACAAAATAGACAAGATAGATTGTCCCCATCAGTTAAAACATCTGTGATGACGTTTCATGTAAGAACAGACATGGACAAAGATGCAATTCCCCCTTCTTACACTGTGAATTATAACCCAAGAACTGTCCCTTATTGTCTAAAAAAGAAAGGCTCCTTTTCAGTCGGAACATTTACTGGGTGCATGAATACAGTGATATTGAAATGGGAAATAGAACCAGTATATGTGGGAGATCCAATTTATTTTATATGCGGAGAGAAAGCATATCCGTGGTTGCCCAGAAACTGGGGAGGTACATGTTACCTAGGTCTACTGTTCCCAGGAGTGTTCCTCTTAGAAACAGCAGACATGGCCAGACTATCCAGATCTAGAGGCAAAAGGAGTAGCAAAGGTGTTTTGATAGCAACTGACGTAGCAAAATCATTTATTCCATTCTTGGGGCAGATAGTGAACTCCTATAATATAAGGCAGCTGTCCAGAATACTAAAAAAAACATAAACACAACAACAGATATACTATTTAACATGACTTTGGAAGAAAGAGGAATCAGGTTAATGATGCTGCAAAATAGAATGGCTCTCAATGTGATCCTGGTTGATCGTGGAGGAATTTGCAAAATAGTGGGATCAGCGTGTTGTGTATATGTAGATGACTATTCCCTTACAATCTTTGAAGCAATAAAGAAAATGCATGTCCTAAATTCCGAACTCCCTACTGGAGAAGGAGGCTGGGGAATAGGGTCTTGGTTTTGGGGAATACTGCGTTCTTGGGGATGGAAGTTGATTTCAATATTAGTAGTGGTGTTTGGAATATTCATAACGTGCTGTTGTTGCATGCACTGCCTACCAATAGTTTGCACTGAGGTAACTGAGGGATCTACTAAGGGATGTATGCATATGATGACAGAAAGAAAACAAATTCATGGTCGGGCTGACCAAGACACAAATGAGATAAAAACAGTAAAAGAATTGATGGCTACAGATATTGATGAAAATGATGATGTTTACGATAGCATGCAAAATTCAGACATAAGTACTTCAGACTTATCATCATTAGAGGAGGTTTCAATAAATAAATGAGATGTTTGGCATACGACCAAAGGAGGGTTTGTCAGTCTAGAAAAATGGATACCTCTCATATGTCACCGCAAACGTATTTTGATGGCCGTGGACAATGCACGATATGACAGAATATAGGTTTCCGAGTTTGCCAATGAACGGCCATTTTGATGTAACAAGAATCGCCATTTTGTTTTCTAACCATTGCTCATTGCTTTCTGTTCTTATTGCTTCACGGTACATTTTCTGCTTACACTGCTCGACTGGAAAACATTGTTGTCTGCACATGAAAGGACAAGGCCGCAGGGCCGCGAGGATAACAAGAGTTTGTTGAAACACAACGTAGGCAGCGCCAGGAAGAATGCCCGGCTCCCCCC
The DNA here is from genome assembly GCF_040938575.1 of Ambystoma mexicanum. NCBI lineage: Eukaryota > Metazoa > Chordata > Amphibia > Caudata > Ambystomatidae > Ambystoma > Ambystoma mexicanum. The sequence goes on from NC_090941.1 coordinate 192,715,949, forward strand.
CAAATGTAGCCTTAAAGCAGAGCTGCAGGGCATTTAATCATTTCACAGCTGCCAGCCAGTCTCGTTATATGGTAGAATATGTTAGAATAAAGCAGCTAAAGGCTTGAATTATGCTCTTCTTACGGCCCCCCTTTGCTGAGCACCGTTAGAGCGTGTCGGCTCCCAGGACACGAATAGCACCTCATAGATAGCAAGGTCTGGAAGGCAACTCTCCCCCATTATGTTGCTCGTTTCCAAGAACAGAAGCGCTGTGTTCTGTTCAACAACTGAAAGATGCCTCCGCACTCACAAATTGCAAATTGTTACTAGAATAGATATTTGAAGGTGTCATAGCTGTCGAAAGTGTCCATCATCACACCAAGTTCAAAGAAACCCAATAAAGGAGGTGTTAAACATGTCATAGCTGATTGTTTGATATGCATTTTGTACATAATTCACTCTCTTGCATCCCTCGAGGTCTAGAGATACACGTAGCGGTGGCGTGAGACCGAGTTGGCCAACTGAGACTTTTGCTTTTGCAATAAACCCTAGCTTTGGGAATACAACCTCGTGTCTGGCGTATCTATCGTTTGTGGTGACTCGCCTTGTTTCCATAGACGTAAGGGACCCCTAGGGGCCCCTTTCAAGGTGGCTTCCTAGTCTCTTGGGTTCCAAAAGTGTACCAAGGTGACATGGCCTTTTAAAATAACTTTATTCTGTACTTTGACAGTGTCGAGCCAGTCTTCTGTGAGCTGTTCTTCATGTCAACCAGTTCAAAGGTTGCAAGCAGTGGATCAAAGATCTGAAAAGACTCCCATAGCATCACTGTGGGTCCTGTGTCTGTTTAAAGTGTGTCAAACGCAGTTTGACTCTAGTTTAAAAATGAGCAAACAGGGATCCTGTATTGGTTCAAAGTGTGTCGAAACATGGTTTGAATTTGGTGTTCTGTGTTGGTTCAAAGGACGCTGAATGGATTCCTGCTGCTCTTGGACTTTCTCAGGTTGCTGTGAGTCACAATCCAGTGGCTCGTGGACAAGAGTTGTCCTTTTCCTGTTCACTCTCACAGTGGGGGGAGCAGGAGTGTCTATCAAGAGCAGGAGACCATCACCACTAGTGAGGTGCATGTGCTAAGTGCATCTGACAGAATGTGCAGATCTTCATCCAACAGCAGTTGCACCAGCAAATCCCAGGTCTCACTGACAAGTTGGGTCCTTTTCCTCTTCACTCCTTCATGATCCACAACAGCAGGTAACCCCTCTACTGTTCCCAGGTGGCGGATAGGAAGCAAAGCGTGCCTCTGCATTGGACCAAATGTCTTCACTTCCGGCAGTGGGCTTTAGTGGTGACTTCCCTCACAGTAGTGTCCAGTTGAATTCTTCTTGTCTTTTAGGTCCAAAAGGAATCTCAGCAAGAGCTTTTGCCCCCCCTACCTATACAGGCTAAATAAAACAGGGTATTGGCTAAAAGGAAGCCTGTTTTAGGGGGCACACTCCCTGTTAAGGTAAGTGGTCTTTGCCTTATTGCATCATACCCAAAGTGCTTTCTGGTGTAGGATGTGTAGCAGACAGGAAGTAAAGATAATTCCAGAGAAAAGCAAGATGGAGAAACCCTTCTCCAAATCTGCAGAGCTCCATCTGACTACACTTAACCTGCCCCCTTCCCTAGCCACAAAAAAAATACAAAAACAGAAATGATACTCAAGGGTGAAAAACACTATAACAAATTGATAAATTGATACATATTAATATCTCTACTAAAAGTTACATTATACACAATGTGCTTAAAAAACAATAAATGATATGTCCAGAGTAGTATGGTTAACGGCTGTTTTGTTTTATTATAAGAAAAAGGAGAAGTGCACCAACAGGTGCAAACACATGACTTAGTTAGCAAATCATTGAAGTCATATTCAAATTTGAGACTATTTAAAGACATTAGCAGTGCATTGCAATCACCAAAATGTGAGCCCCCACCATACAATTCAAAGTAGTACTCATTACACAATGAAGAAAAAAGCCTGAACACACATTAAGGCTACGTAGGACGATGGAAGAACAGAAGACCAATTTGTTTTGGTGTATGCCTGAGTTTGTGACCGCCTTCGTCAAGGTCAGTATAGTGTGTCCACCTTGTCAATATAAAACCTAAATGTATCTGCCATAGTGTACAATACAATGTATTTACAAAAAGCAGTACCAAACCCATCATTATAAACAACAAAATATCAAACACAGACCATTATACTCAAAGTTGTAGCTGAGTCACAGTCTTTTATTGTTGTCCTCTATAAGTGGAGCTTAACACGGTAAAACCAACAGTCTTTAATGGGATTCAGAATTGCATAATGTCTTGGTCAGAAAAATCTTCTTCCTTACAATACTGCTAAACATCTAATATCTTCCTTAGTTCTTGCTAGATCTGGCTACTGTGCAAGTCTCCTCTATGGTCTTCCCAACTATGATTCAACCTTTCTTACTTTACCTCTTATGCCTATGCACGTCACCAGATTGGCTGGCTATCCAAAAAAAGGCTAAGTATGAACTTCTTCTCATCATCTTCAAGACCATCCCTGGACTCGCCCCACCCTACCTATCTTCTCCTCTCACTTCCTACTCTCCTCCTTGCTTGTTAAGGTCATCCTCAGCTCAACTCCTGCCCATCCTTCGAGCCCCCCTGTGCTCGCTCTTGTTTCTACTCGCTCTCTCTCCTCGCTCCCCTACTCTGGAATGCTCTTCCTCTACCTCTCCATACTATACCAACTCTACCACTATTTCAATGCAGCCTCAAAGCTCTCCTTCTTTCTGAAGAACATAGCACTCTATGTGACTGCATCACCCTGTTTTCCTCTTTATGTACCCTTCATGGACAAACCTACAACACATTTCCATCACACCTTCATCCTTAATTCAACACTTTCTCCACCATCCCATTCTTATATCATTCTTTCCTGTCCCTGTCCCTGGATTATGTTTGCACCTTCCCCTGAAACATCTGGTCTTCAAGTCACATTCTCTGTAAAGGACCCATGTTCTCTGCTCTGTTTTCATTGGCGGATACTGGCAAAATGCATTGCTTTCTCTGCGAATTTTATGAATAGAAAAAAATAAAATAGTAACATCCTTTGTTCTGCTGTGTGACTGTCACATTTGGGCCTAATTAAGGTAATTCGTTAATGCCACTTTTTTATGGTGGTAACAGTATTACTGCTATTTTTCAAACCCTGTTCAAATACAAATTTGGAGGTAAAGTGAAGGATTTAATCCAGCACCTATGCCAGAGGTAAAATCGCCACATTACCGAAAAAGAAATGGGTCAATTTAGCACACAGTAAATCGACAAGCGGATAATCTGCCAATAATCATTATGGAGTCCTTTGGATGCCAAAAATAATGGCTAATTTGACCACCCTACCACCAATTGTAATCCCGAAGTATACCCTTAGGACCAAGCAGCGGAAACGGTTACTGAGTTTGGTGGTAATTAGGCAGATTTACTGCCAAATTACCACCAAAATCGTAATGAAGCCCATTTTCTCCATTCTAATAAACAGCTAATTACTAATTACACAAATTAAAACTAATTCGTAAATTATTGATGAGCTTTTTTTACTCGAGAGAATTTTCTCATCTTTTGCCCTCTATAGAATGGGCTGGGCATAGAAGGCTAAAATCTTTCCATAAGAAGACTGCTGTTCGTTCTGCGAGGTCTTGGCTTTTCTTATGTAAATCGAAACTGTTCCTTTCTGCCACCAATTATATGTCAATGGCAAATATGGATTAAAAATCAGATTAAATTACAGTGTTTACTTTTATAAATGAGACATCTACCTTTTTGGAACACATTACAAATGACCATTTTGTTACAGGTATTGATTTGCATTTGTCAATGTAACTGTTTTAAGTGTGTTTTTATGCTACATTTTATTGCATATAGTTTGATAACGTTTAAGGTTGATAACTGTTTAATAATTTAGCATTTATATAGAGCGCTGCGGTGTGAGGTGCTCATTTATCGACCTCGGAAGGATGAAAAGCTGAGTTTGGTGCATCAGCAGTCTCTGCACAGATGTTAAAGCGAGCGCTCTACTCACTGTGCTATCAAACCGGTTAATTATTATTATGAATATTATTATTATTATTATTATGCTGGTTGAGCCCAAAGAACGTCCTGAGGCCATGACAGCATTTTATGCTAGTGTGGTATCCCCATAATGCTGCTTGCATCTGAAGGACATTTTGAGGCCTGTCTCAAAAATGTATGCAACCATTGGACCTCTTGGGCCCTGAGCACATTATGTTGCCTATCACAACAAGATATTCAGATAGTGCACCTCCAGCCATGCTGCATGAGCCCAAAGTATATTATGAGCATTATCTAAAATATATATGCATGCATTAACCCTATTTTCGTGGTGCCTGTGCCCAACAAAGATAACAAAATACGTCTCAAAAACATATGCAATATAAGTTCATGTAATATTGTCGTGTGTAGAACAACTGTTGACATTGTGATGGAATAGTTGTCCCCATTGCATGCTGATTCTAACTGCTCCATTTCAGACACAGATACACAGTCACACAGAAACGAAAACAGCTGTGAACATACACATTCACACACCCACACACTGACACGTTTTTTTACAAAAGCAAACGCAAATACAAATGTATTTACTAGCAATTGTTTAGCCCACGCCCCCTGCACCACCCCTTCACAGTTTGGCAATCCGTCTTAACACCTCAGTGCTCTTAATCGACGTTATTAGGGAGCATACACATAGATGTCCTGCTGAGGTTCAATGGAACAGCTTCTTGAGCGCCATCTTGTGCTTACAGTCACCAAGTGGGGCCATCACAAAGAGCACACCCCCATCAGGTTTACTAACAGGAGAAGCTGTTCATGACACGTTACAGCGCCAATCCCTCGATAATGGGTCCGCTATGCGGTATCATCAGGTATGAAAATGCCACCACTGGGAATACCTCTGCCTACCATGGCTTTGTATGAAATGCCACTAATGCGTTAGAAATAATGGAATGGTATTCTGTCTGGATGATTTATCAGAGGTTATGAAGGACTATCTGAAATATTCCCAACTGTCACGTTTTACTTTCTTAGTCTTTTTATAACCAGTCATTAGAATGCAAAATGCTTCTGTCATGGAATATTGCAATAAGGTTAGACAATATGATGAACCGCCTACTCCGTTAACAATTCACAACAATGTTATCATTCCTTCTCTCTCATGAGTAAAAATCCACTTTAACAAGCCGAATGAAATACTCTATTTGCAGCACCATTTCTAATTTTAATCAGTTTGTTTCAGAGACTGCTTTTTGCGACAGCGCAGTAGAGCTGCAACTGGGCAAATTACTTTAGAAAAGGAGAGAAGCTGAAAGCTAATTTCCCTTACATTGTGACAGATAATCGATTCTGATATAATGAAATACATTTTTAACTCATCTTCATCTAGCTCGAAGTGATTATCTCCTCCATCCACGAACTCATTAACTGGCCATTGATAACTTTCTACATGTATAGCCCAATTTCTAAATGCGGAAAGTTCATGAAATGGCAGTAACTTAACAGTTTGAAGACCACCGTATCAATCAGAAACTTTTCAGACACCTGTTTGCCCGACTGCTTGTTCTGGGAACCAGAGCTGGAAGAACCCCAATACATGTTTGGAAATGATCTGCCTCATAAAGAAAACAATGTGTCCAATTTTACGGAGGTTAAGTAGGTACTTAATGTCTTTAAAACACGTGATATTGTGTTGATAAAAATGTTTTTATAAAAGATACAGAAAAGCAGAATTTATAGAAGAGTGACGTGTTTTCTAGTGAGGTAGTTCATGGCTCCACACAGGTATGTACATATCTATGGGCCATATATTGCATAATATTGTGCCCACTTCCACAAGCTCAAGTGAAATACAAAGGACCCAATCTACAGACATAAAATCTGAGGGTTATAATGAGGCAATATGCCTCGAGGTGGCATGCCCACCATGTGGGTAACGGCCCGCTGCCCAAGTTAGCTCTAAGGCGAAAGGCCTCTGGATAACGTGTGGCATAGTCTTCTAGAATCAGATTGTATTTGTTACCTAACTTTGATGTTTCTAGGGGACATTCAATATCTATGCCTGTGTCAGGATTAGTCAGGCGAGTACAAAGGCAGCGAATATGGCAAGGGAAATGTGCACTAAATCACACAGTGAATAGCTTCGAATTAAACTACGTGCACACAGGAACAACGACTCATGTATGCTAGAACCTAGGAGTGCAAATAGAGTGTGACAACAAAACCAATATATGAAAAGGGATGTGGGGTAAGCACCTGACCGGGAGGAAAGTCGGTTGCTGTTACAGGTACTGACAGCGCTAAACCCACGTGGAGGGCAAGCAATGACAGGATCTGTGAACTAACACTCTTGATGGTATTAAATAAGTCAACTAAAGAACAGTACTCACGAGGACGAGATAAACCTCTTGAATGTCAGCTAGCCCACGAATCCTGTTGATGAAACTGGGACCCAGAAAGGCTATAACAGCAATGGGAGGAAAACTAAATACCTAAGTTGGAATAGTGATTACAAATTAGTGAGGAAAACATAAGCATTCACACAGGAGCTAGCTACAACCGCACACCACACCTAATAATCAAATGGGAAATAAATGCAGAAGTGCAATGGAAAACATGGAATGGATCCCAATAGAAAGTAAGGATCAGGAGCAGGGAAAAACGAAATAACCAATGCAAACTTCCCCCTACCCCTCCAAGGAAAAGACAGGAAGCTAATCTAAGAGGAAGGCTAAGGCATACGGGTTTACAGCAGCAAAGGACAGAGTCAAAGAAATATAGAACACAGACAAACCGGGCTGCATCTAAAAGGGGAAAGCACTGAGAAATGCTGCCTGCAAACAGAGGAAGACAAAAAGGGAATCAAGGGAGCAGAAATCAATTAGCGCATGAATCCGAAATCCAGGGCGGAGGAACAAGAAAACAGGATCTAGGAACTAGGTACAAAAGCTAAGATCAAGGAAAAAAGGGACTAGTCACAACAGGAAACACTGCAACGATGACCAGCGCTGGACTGAAGTAAGACTGAGGCTTTTAAAGCTGCTTAACGAGCACACGCCTCAGGTGTGCTGATTGCTGCACCTGCAGCCACAGGTGTTGCCTATCCTCCACCCAACCTTGTCCTGCAAGGGTGGAGGTGAAGCAGTGGGCCAGGCATTCTGGGAAGCATAGTCATTTGGTTAAAGAAGCATGCTGGCTGCCAAAAACCTGGAATGGATCCGGAAGGGAAGTAGCTTGGAAAATAGGGATTTAGCGCTCCCAATTCATCACAGCACTGTAGCATAAGGTTCGGAGGAAAAGTCCAGTAGGGAATAAACCCCAAATCATGCCCCCAAGTGGTGGGAACGGGAGCGAAGGGAGCGAGTCGTGACAGTATACCCCCTCCCACGGCCGTCTTCGGGTGCCCGCCACCCGCACGAGACATCTTCTTTCCATGATGGGAGTGCTTTTTCTTTGGAGGTGGCACTGATGGAAATGGTGGCCTGTGGGCAAAGGCAGATGGACTTCCATGATAGGAGCGCTTTGTCTTTGGAGGTGGTACTGATGGAAACGGTGGCTTCTGGTGAGGAAGAGACTCATGGTTCGAAGAAAGACATGAAGGACTTGCAGGACCTGAAGCAGAGTTGGAAGGTCCAGGAAGCTCAGTCACTGGGAGTGGACCCTTATAAGTCTTTGAGGAGGGAGGCAGGCTGGTGCAACATGCCTTAGACAATGGTAGAAGCCCTGTTAGCCTTTCTGCCGAGAGTGGACATGCGGGAGGTGAGGAAATTGCTGGCTTCAGGAAAGGTTTATGTTCAGCCATTAGAGAAGGTGGCGGCTGAGGTAGAGGTTCAGATTTTCTTCTGTCATTCATCTGGGAAAAGGCTTGTGGTTGAAAGTGACTAAGGTTTGACTGCACATGTTCTACGCCTTGGAGACCTGAAAGTCCAATGGGTTGTACAAGGCTGGTACTCCTGGTGACAGTCGTGTAGCCACTTTGTTGCACGTGGGATACAACAGCAGGGACGTTTGGCATACTGATAGGAGTGATAGACGCAGTACTTGGTATTTCAGGCACACTCGCAGAAGGAGCAATAACAGACACATTTTGAACTGCAGCAGTCATTCCCTTCCTTTGGCTACTAGCACCCAACTGGTGCTTCTTGGCGGAATTCTGTTGCACAAGTCCTGTAGGTAATACGCCGGTCTGCACCACCCCCTGTGCACACCCAGGTGAGTGGTTCTGACTCATCACTTGGTCCAGCTTGATGACTCTGAAGCGGGAGCTGGCAAAAGTCTCAAACTCTGATGCTGCATTTTTAGGAGGCTCTGATGCTAAAGTGAAGCAGTTGGGAGAATCGTCTTGTGGAAAAGGCAGGCATTCTGGTGCTCCTCCTGAAGCAAAAGAAAGGCAGGCTAGACTTTCATCGACAGTAAATGGTTGGGATTCAGGAGGAATCGCTGGAACAGAAGAAAATACAGCAGGATCTGATGCTGTAGACAGGTATACCTCTGATATTGGCAGCGAGGCTAAGCAGGATACAGGCGTCTCATAAACTGAAGGCAAATACTCAGTATACTCCGGGACTGAAGACATGCACTTATGATGGACTACCGGAGGCTCTATAGCTGAAGGATGATCTGAAGGATGAGTCACTGTAGCTGAAGACAGGCAGGCCAGAGGAAACCTTGAGGCTGAAGGCATGCAAGCTGGAGCAATCTCGGTTGCTGGATACAAACATGTCCAGGTCTTTGGGACTGGCTCTTGAATAAATGTCAGACATGGCAGCGGGTCATTGGGTGAAGACACGTGTGCCAAAGATGACTGCAGGGCTGTGGGTTGGATCATAGAAGAGTCAATGGTTGTAGGAGGACAGACAGAAGTCTCAGAAGTTGACAGACACATTGGTGGCTCAGGAATAGAGGGCACCTTTAGGGCAGTAGACTCCTTGGCACCAGTAACCAAAGACTGAGCTGTACCCTTGCAGTCCTTTTCTTTAGTGGGTGACACAGAGTCTTTTTCTTTGTAGAAGTCAAAATCAACCAGTGGAATTACCATAGTAAAGTCTCTGTTAATCAGGATTTCGTCAATTGTCCATTCCTCTGTCTTAGCTTCTGAAAGAGGCAGATTTACAATCAACAGTTCAGGAATCGCCTGCCGGTTTTTTGGTTCTGTATACTGTGGAATGAGACCATCAGAAGATGAAATCTGTACTGTTTCTGACTGTTCGTATTGATCAGAATTGGCAGAAGGAAGAGTGAACCCAGAGGTAACATCGTTTTCCACATCAGCTTGAACATCTACTTCAGTCTCAGCAGCTGTAACAAGAGCAGGGCCTAAGCCTACTGTAGTGACTGAATCTGTGTATGCCACCATTGTGGATTGTGTTTGGAAATCAGAAGCTTGCATGTGTGCTAGCTCAGAATTATGACAAACTGCTACACAGGAAATTTTAGGTAAAGGAGTGGCTTGTAAATCTTCAGCTAACTGCAATCCCTGACAAACAGCAGAACCATTGTTAGAAACTGTGCCCAGATTAAGCGCTGTGCTAGAAGAAAGACTTTCACTCCCAATAGATCTAACGTATTGACAAATATGGTTTACCAAAGTCTCTGCACTCAGGGGCTGAACAGTGTTCACTTCATCAACATCAACGGATAAAGTCTGAGGTGTATTCAGTAAAGAGTGCAAGGTTTTATTCTCCTCTTGTAAAGAAATGAATTCTTGTCCTAACTCCTCAAGCTTAGCTCTTAGCATGCCCTGCATTAACTGTACATCACTATCAGTAGGCACAGGGGGAGGCATAGTGGCATCAGGGCTGGATCCTGCACTAGCAATCTGGATGTGTCCTCTACTGCTTTCAGGTTCTGAGATTTATACTTTCTCTTACTAACTTGGTCTGTGTTTCCCTTAAGCAAACTATTGACATTAGACCTCTTGGCATTAGGGACTACAGTATGTACTTGTGCAAAGGAGTATGCTTTAGACTGAGGGTAGAAAACAGAAGTTATGCAAGGAACCCCTCCATTCTTTATGTTTGTACCATAAAACTGTTCTATCTGAGGTGAAGCACAACTGGAATCATGGGGTTCAACAACAGAGGTACTCTTCTATAATAAGTCTAACAGTGTGTTGTTTTCTGCGGCTAAGGCTTGCGCTGACATAGAATCTGGATCAAAACAAAAGATAGAACTAGGATCAGGCAATGTAGGATGTGCCATCCTATGGGAAAAATACTTTGCACATAAATGCCCATTCGTGACAAGGAGTTCATTTAAGTCAGGACTAGTGATTTGATTGTCACAGGTAAATGTAGGGGAAGCTTTCTGTACAAACATGTTAGAGGCCTTGCTGCCTTTCTTTCTTAAACTTGCCATATTCAATGGGAATTTTGGGCTGGTCATTCTGTCAGGATTAGTCAGGCGAGTACAAAGGCAGTGAATATGGCAAGGGAAATGTGCACTAAATCACACAGTGAATAGCTTCGAATTAAACTACGTGCACACAGGAACAATGACTCATGTATGCTAGAACCCAGGAGTGCAAATAGAGTGTGACAACAAAACCAATATATGAAAAGGGATGTGGGGTAAGCACCTGACCGCGAGGAAAGTCGGCAAGCGCCTTACCCCCAATTGCTGTTACAGGTACTGACAGCGCTAAACCCACGTGGAGGGCAAGCAATGACAAGATCTGTGAACTAACACTCTTGATGGTATTAAATAAGGGAACTAAAGAACAGTACTCACGAGGACGAGATAAACCTCTTGAATGTCAGCTAGCCCACGAATCCTGTTGATGAAACTGGGACCCAGAAAGGCTATAACAGCAATGGGAGGAAAACTAAATACCTAAGTTGGAATAGTGATTACAAATTAGTGAGGAAAACATAAGCATTCACACAGGAGCTAGCTACAACCGCACACCACACCTAATAAACAAATGGGAAATAAATGCAGAAGTGCAATGGAAAACATGGAATGGATCCCAATAGAAAGTAAGGATCAGGAGCAGGGAAAAACGAAATAACCAATGCAAACTTCCCCCTACCCCTCCAAGGAAAAGACAGGAAGCTAATCTAAGAGGAAGGCTAAGGCATACGGGTTTACAGCAGCAAAGGACAGAGTCAAAGAAATATAGAACACAGACAAACTGGGCTGCATCTAAAAGGGGAAAGCACTGAGAAATGCTGCCTGCAAACAGAGGAAGACAAAAAGGGAATCAAGGGAGCAGAAATCAATTAGCGCATGAATCCGAAATCCAGGGCGGAGGAACAAGAAAACAGGAACTTGGAACTAGGTACAAAAGCTAAGATCAAGGAAAAAAGGGACTAGTCACAACAGGAAACACTGCAATGATGACCAGCGCTGGACTGAAGTAAGACTGAGGCTTTTAAAGCTGCTTAACGAGCACACGCCTCAGGTGTGCTGATTGCTGCACCTGCAGCCACAGGTGTTGCCTATCCTCCACCCAACCTTGTCCTGCAAGGGTGGAGGTGAAGCAGTGGGCCAGGCATTCTGGGAAGCATAGTCATTTGGTTAAAGAAGCATGCTGGCTGCCAAAAACCTGGAATGGATCCGGAAGGGAAGTAGCTTGGAAAATAGGGATTTAGCGCTCCCAATTCATCACAGCACTGTAGCATAAGGTTCGGAGGAAAAGTCCAGTAGGGAATAAACCCCAAATCATGCCCCCAAGTGGTGGGAACGGGAGCGAAGGGAGCGAGTCGTGACAGCCTGTTCTAGAAAATGGAAGTTCAATGATTGGGAGTAGTTGTAAGGGTATTGATGGTGGCAAATGGGCGCTTGTCTTTTGGCATATTGCACAAGACTGCACAAAGGTGTTAATATCGACCTGAATTCAGGGCGAATAGAATTTGTTAAGATTGTGTGCCTGGATTTTGGTTTGCCCTAAGTGACCGCCTATCAAATGGGAGTAAGCTGTTTCCAGAACAATTTGTGTGTGACTTTTTCGGGACCACCAACTGTGTTCTAACTAACCCCTGAATTAGTGGCTCCCCTGTACATCAACCCATGATTTAAAAAGAAAAGGTGACCTCCTTTCTAATGTCTTTCTCATTCTGGTATAATTTGTAAGAAGGCTGTCATGATGCCTACCTCTAAGGAGCCAGGCCAGGCCCAGCAACCCCAGAGGCAGACATCATTTTCCCCAGAGAAGTCTCAGCGGGCCCAAGTCGGGGCCCTTTGGACTCAGTCCTGGCGCCTTAGGCGCCAGGCTCATAGCGGACCCCAGTCCTGGCGCCTTAGGCACCAGGCTCATAGAAGAGGATATGTGTTTAAGTGCTTGGGTGCACACTTACCTGATGCAGACCTTGCTGCTTCATCCAGGCCCTCTTGAGACCTGAATGGGACTACTTAACCTGTAGGACTACTTCACCACCCGGGTGTGGTCGGGGAAGGATACATACCTGATTGGTGGAAGGATACATACCAGGAACTTCTTCCAAGGCTATTTAAACCCCACCCGAACAGCCACACATGCTTCGCGTTGTTCTGCACCTAGCAGCTGGACGCTCACCGTGTCAGCTCCTGCATCCTGACTTCAGCCACGCCTGCCAGCACCCCGGAACACCTGCAAGGGGAGAAAGGAAGAGAATAGGAGAAGAAAAGCCCTTACCTGCTAAATCTGCATCCCGGAGTCATTTCTCCAACGGCCCTGAAAAGGAAGACATCATTTTAAAGGCAATTCGTTTCGATCGCCGCTGCGCTGCATTTTACTCACCTTTGCAAGGCGCTTCCATCTTCAGCAGCGATCTTCCGGATTCAGCTACGCCCCGGCGCCTAGAGGAAAAAAGACAAGAACAAAGGTGAGAGGGAGAAAAGGAATAAGGAAAGCTTAGTTTCCTTTTAAGTCTTACCTGTTGGATTATTCCCACTGCATTTCGGGTCCTGCCGCTTCGTGGCATCTCCGGACCCCGGCCCCCATGGGGAAAAAAGACAAAGACATTGAATGAGCGAATGCAAAGACATTACCTGAGCGCTCATCCAGAACTGTTTCACTTCAGGTCGGCGCCATATCTCCGGCACTCCGAACCCCGGCCCCTAAGGGGAAAAAGACATAAGCATTAGCGCTTGCTGCAATTAGACAACGAACATTATTATTAAGCTTGAACTTTTGAACAGAACTTTTACATCGCCTTACCTGAACAGTCAAGCTTACCTGAACTCCCATCAATCCTCAATCCAGTGAAGTTACTGGGTTTCAACGCGCCCCTGCATCAGAAGCAGGATGGAGAGCTCATCCTTCCAAACCCTAAGGTGAGGCTTCACAGGGAATCGTGGAGGAGGTATCGTGGAGGGTTGGAAGGGAGTGGGAGGCTTGAGCATTGTTCCACAGTTGGTAATACTCCCTTTTCACGCACAGGAGGGTATCCAACGAGCCAGGGAAGCCAGAATAGAGGGGCCCTTCCTGTCCATCTTCAGAGTTCTGCGCCTTCGGCGCCGCGCCTCTGTGGGAACCAGGTGAGCGTTACAAAGGCTTCCGCTAACAGTGGATAATTTCTTTGGGAAAAGGCTAGGTCGGGGAAGAGTTTCAGGTTCTTCTTCTATAACCCTTTTGCGTTCAGGTTTTTGTGAGTTGTCCGGTGTTTCATCAGCTTCTCCAAAGTTTGGGTTCCTCGTTCTGTTACTTCTTTCCTGACCCCTTCCTTTACTCTAGACAATACTTCCCTTTTCAGCTCTCCCTGTACAATTGTATCTCCCTGATGGATCTGAAAAGGATCTTTTCCATGGTTTTGTAGTAACACCTTTATGTCCCCCTTGAAGTGTGGGTCTATAACGCCGGCTTACACATCAATTCCAAATCTCCATGCAATCCTGACTTGGGAGCCAACCTGATGTATGTATGTGGGGGTGGAATCAAGACCATATCAGTAGGGATTAGTCTTCTTTCACCTGTTGGAATTATTTATTCCCCACTGCTACAGATATCAAACCCAATAGAGCCTTCTGTGGCTACTGAGGGGTCTTATGCTTTGGGACTCAACTTCTCAAACTTTAGGGTTCCCCAATTTGTATCGGTTGAGACGCATTCCCACCCCTGACACCATTTGGGAAGGCATCATGAAGTAGACAAAGACAATTGAATAAGATTTTGTATATAAAGTTTTATTAACTAAAAGAGGGAGATTGGAAAAAGGCCCAACATGTCCTATGCTGAGGTGGGATTTCCGTACCTGAATACAATGAATGTTAGTCTGTGTCATGAAGTCCAAAGCAACTGCCTGTCTGTGTCCAAAACCTATACTTGCCCTTATATCTAATAGTATAAAATGAGTTGGGATGTCAGCATCAAATAAGTAGTGTTCAAATAAAAGTTCAGAGCTTCGTCCAGATCTTGGATGGAAAGTGGGTTTTCCTTCAACAAGGATCAAACAGTTCACTTTACAAACAAGGTGTTCCCTTCCCCAAGCTTTTAGCTCTGTCAATGTTACAAAAACAACACAATTCATCAGTATATTCACGGTTCCGAAATAATACAGTTCCTCGGGACACTTTCCAGCTCTTCGGGTCTGGTTACTTTTCACAATCTTAGAAAGTTAAGTTCCCAATTTCAATTTGCTTAGGTTTTCCCTTATACAATTTCAGTAGGTGGGTGTATTCAGTCTAGGTGCAGTTGTTGGACCACATGGTCCACCCATTACAGGGCACACAACCGACACACCTTAGTCTCTGCTTCATAAGTATTTTGCCACCATCTCAACTTCACAATAAGGCTTGTCTTGCTCTCCTTTCAAGTGGCCTTCAAGCTTTCTTGTTACTTCTTTTATCACCATTTAGCACTTGCATCTGGGCCCCCACACTACTTGCAGCACTACGCACTTCCCTAAGAGTTAACCATTGGCATTCAACCTGGTCCCCCTGGCCCTCCTGGACCAGGGCACTTCCCTTCACCCATCCCTCACACTTCTTGTGTTGCACTTACACGATCTGTATACACATTACCCAATAGGTTTGTTGTCTGTCTTTCCTTGGTCTCCCCTTGCGCCCCCTGACATTGTGCACCTGAAACACTTGTGTTAGTGGCACATTATAAATGCACAATAACCTGTTCATAACCCTCCTATACTCACTGCTTGTTATTCACTTTCATTATTGTCAATCTGTAATACTTGTCCCCACCCCACCCCCCACTTCTTGCTCCCCCCATCTACTGGTTAACACGCTTGAATTAGCAGAAATGCCGTCAGGCCTAGTATGCTTATTATTATTGTATATCATTCTGAAATTTCCAAGGCCTTATGAATTATTGTATTCCCATGTTCCCCTCCTGTTTTGGAGTGCTTCGAAGCACTAATTTTATGTCTAAGTGCTTTATAAATAAACAATGCAATACAATACCATTCACTTGTTAAAAAGCTTCCACTTGCAATAACCAACACAGGCTGCCAAGTACACTCTCCTGCTAGGAACCTCAGATTAAAGTTCTTTTGCACCAATTAACATGTGCTTTCCAGTACACTCTATGCAAAACAAAAGAGGTGATGGCTGGAAAGTTTGGAATTAATCCTAACCTCTGGCATTGCTCTGGGCAACCCCCCAAACCATTTTTTCTTCAACCTGCCAAGCCATTACAGAAGGGGAAAGACTATATGCAAATCAGTCGTGGTCCCACCCCAAAAAGAGAAGTCCAGCACGAACTGTTCGGTCACATCCCTTCTGCATGAGACCAAAATCATCCCCAGACTTATTTTGGCCTCGTTGAGCATCATCAGTGAGGAGTAGCTTGGGTCTCTATGTGAGAGTGGGTATGCCCAGAAGTGGGTCCCTTGCTCGCTACACCATAGGGAACCAAGCTGTACCTCACTGAGGAGGCCAAACAAGGCTGAATAGATTTCTTCGGTTGAGTGTGTTTCTATGCAGGGAGGATCTGGCCTAGCAGTTTGAGCTGGGCTGCTACCATACATGGCAATACCTGACTGATTTTCATATGGCTAGACCCCTTTTGCAATGGCGCAAACAGGCTAAAAAACAATGTTGTGGAAGGTGGACCAGAGCATTGCCAGTGGTTCAGATGTATTCAAAACCTTCCACCTATCAATTTATTGGTCCCAATACACTCTCCTGCTAGGAAACATTCACTGATTCATGGCTTCTGCTCAAAACCTCTGATGCCCTTTTTGTCAGGTTTCTCTTTCATACAGGTTTTCTGCTTTCAGGCAAGTAGGTCTTTCAATAATGCACAATAATGTCTGCATAACTCCTGGCAATGCTCACTTGACACTTGTCAATGTTGTTTGCCACTTGAAAATTGTTCATCTCAAACCTTCACTTATGCTTGCTTATTTGGCTCTCTTTAGTAGCAATGCTTTACATATCCGTTCATAACCAATGTACTGGTGTAATTACAGTGCGTTACTTCGTTGTTGAAGTTATTCTGTATTTTAATCAAATTGACTAATTTCAACAAATTCACATAATTAAAGTTTCTTTCTTTTATCTGCTTGTCGTTTACAGTAATTCGCATATTGAATCCGGTGTCGATATAGCCCCAGACTCCAAGCTTTCCTGGGCAGACTCACCAGTTTTACTTGGCGTGTTCAACGTCAGGTGTGAGGCTGCAGCACTTGTCATGACTCCGGGAAGCATTCTCTGTCCTGCTGGTCCTCCCTTTTCTTCGTGGACAGTTTTTCTCTCGGCCACCGGTCTGCCTGATGCACAGCACTGCCTCTTTGACTCTGCCAGCTCCTTCTCTGCTGCGGTTTGTTCAGCGTTGCTTCTCCGGCTCTCATCCAACCTCTCCAGCTGCTTCTCTCATTCAGAGGGAAGCTCCAGCTTTCGTCTGCAGTTATTTCTCGCACTGGCCTGCTTTCCACCTGGCTTCTGGCTGTGCTTGCTGTGCGTCCGTCTCCAGCTTCTGAGGTCTTCCGGGGCTTCAGATCCCACATGAATGCTCTCTCACTCTGGTCCCTCTCGTTCAGGTTAATCTCCTTCAGGTTCCAGCACTGGCCTTTAAATATCCCACCAGCATGATTTGACATGTGGCAAGTAGATTGCGCAGAGTGAGTTCTGCAGTCTGTTGTTAGACTTTGTTGTATCTTCCTCATCCCAAAACCAAAGTGGTGTTCATGTGTGTGTGAGAATCACTAAAGAGAGGATGTATAGCTCTGGTGTGTCTCTTCCTCATCTCAAAACCTGACTGGCTTCTATTGGCAGGTACTTTAGGTAATAAATATGGAAGGGATTGCTAATAACCTATAAAGGCCTGGGGGATATTAGGTTCATTAGAAAAGGGAAATGGGATACACCGTGTCTCACCCAAGTGTGCCTCATCCCCATTCCCCATGTCTCCTTCACTCAGGTGATCCTCCCTCGTATATTCACCCCCAGGGTCAGGATTCGATAGTGACACCCTTTCCCGGGCCCCCTGGGAGGGCGATATTTTGGGGGAAGAAGTGTGGATGCCCTCAGATTCCTCATACTGGAAAGACATCACACCAAATCTTTCTTAGTCATGTTTTCATTTTACAGGTAGAGGAGAGCATAGAAAAACCTTCTACGGCACAGATCACATCATTTTTGTAGGTGAGAAGAGAGCATACCACAATATTCTTAGTCAGATATTCATTTTTTTAGGAAGATAAGAGAGAACAGCAAAGCCTTTTTGGGCACACATCATTTTGTAAGTGGGAAAAGAGCATTCAAAAGCATTCCTAGCATTCTTAGTCACACATAATTTGATCAGTGGAGGAGAGGACATGAAAACATTCTTATACACATATTTTGTGTAGGTTGGAAGAGCATTATTAGTGACTTTTATATTTAATAGGCTGGAGAGAGAGCATGTCAACATTTCTTTTTGTAGGCACACATCATGTTTGTAGATTGGAAGGCACCACTGCAGCACATACTTGATAACACATGATTGTATATGTAAAAGAAAGGAAATGCCAAAGTGGTCGTCAAAGGTTCCCATCAATTTTGTTGGTGACGAAAGAGCATGCCAAAGCATTCTTAATTACAAGTTAATTTCATAGTTGGAGGAGAGAGCATGTCAATGCGTTCTTAGACACACAACATTTTTGTCGCAGGGGAGAAATCACACTAAAGCCTTCTTAAACACATATCACTTTTAAGGTGGAGGAGAACATACCAACATGTCCTTAAGGGAATGTCATTTTTGTAGGAGGAAAGAGAACATGCCAAAACATTCTTTGTCACAATTGATTTCATAGGCAGAGACATATTTAGGCAAACAAAATCTATGTAAATGGTAATAGAGCATACCATCATTCTTAGAGAGATGTGCAATTTATAGGTGAAGGAGAGAGCATCATAAAGCATTCTTAGTCACATCAATTTATATGCAGAAAAGAGAGCACAGCCAATATTCTTAGGAGAATGTTATTTTTGTAGGTGGGAAGAGAGCACAAAAATCATTCTCAGTTGCATGTTCCTTTTACAGGCATTGGAGAGAGAACAAGCTGAAGCATTCTTAGACACACCTTCATTTTATGGGTGGGGAGAGATATTCCAAAAGAACTCTAAGGAATACATAATTTGTATATGTGAGAAGAAAGCATGTCTAGTCATTCTTAGTCACATTCTTAGTTTTTTAAAAGTTTTTTTTTTTTAAATTGTTCATATTGGTTACACATTTTGACAACCTTTAACCACCATAATCCACAATATAAAAAGAAGAAAAAACAAAACATGTAACTTTGTGTGCATAATAAATTCCACAGATAAAGAAGAAAGTAGTTTGCTAAATCTTCATTTACTCTTCCAATTTTTTTTTGTTCATCAAAAATTTGACCAGAGCCAAGGTTATCGATGACTTCTCTCCTGAGAGCAGAATGTTCCACCAGTCCTCTCCGGTTCTCTGGCCGTACTTAGTGATCACCTCTCATATTAACTTTATTCTTTGCTGTTCCAGAGCTTGACAGTCCATCACCAGATGTTGTGTAGATGCTTGTGAATCTTCAGCTTGGCACAATCTACAGGTCAATTTTTTACCATCTGATTTTCCACAATTTCTTGTCTCCTTGGTTTGAAATAAATTCAAATGGAATCGAAAGAACTGATCTCTGAAAAACCAGTTTGGGAAACTTGCAGGTACCTCAGTAGGGTGTTTAATTTACTGCTTTCCTCCAATGGTTTCCCATAAATTCTGTATTTCTGTCTTTCGGCTTGCGTCTGGATCCAATCCTGGGTAAGCAGTTTCTTCTTAGTTTTATCTGGGATATTATTGAGGGATTGGGGCGATTCCTCCATGCTAGCTAAAAGTATTTTACATGTTCCCTCCTATTGTAACAACACACGCTCCATTTGGTCAGTTAGGGCTTTTTTCAAACATAAGAAACCTCTTTTCACCTCCTCTTGAATACACTTTCAGTAAAAAGCCAATGTTTTCCATTCAACTATTGCCCTTAGCGAGGTGAGTCCACGTTCCATCCTCACTGCTTGTATTGGGGTGCTTCTAGAAAAGCTCAACACCCTTTTCTAAAACGCATCTTCTATTGTTGCCCAATTCCCGGGTTTAAAATGAAGGGAGCCCCCAGCTCCGAAAGTTAGGATTGCTGACACTTTTAAACAATATAATCTAATCAGTGGAATCATTGAGTAGCCACCATATTTTTTAAGTAGTATCTTCCCTTGGCCTGCTAGTTCCGTGCTTTCCTTACAAGACTCTCGTATCTTGGTGCTTCAATAGAACTAGTATTTGAACATACTCCTAAATAGGTAAGAGAGGCAACCACCGGTATCTTCATTCCCTTGAGGGTTCATGCATAGTGTTTTTGCTTTCCTTGTTGGCATCCTAGAGGAAGAAAGAATGATTTTTTTGGGTTAATGATCAGCCAATTTTTTTCGATGTATGTCTGTAAGGCAGCCAATTGTCTCTGCGACCCAACCAGAGTTCGGTCCATAAGAACCACATCATCGTGTATAAGAGTCTCCCTACTTCTATATTGGCTATTTTCAGAGGAAAGCAGGTCATGTCCTTGAATGCAGAGTTGACGTCTGATATAAAGAGTTTAAAGAGCTCTGGGGCCAAGGGACACCCCTGCTTCAGGCCCTTATTTGTGGCAAATGCTTTTGTTAAAAGCCCCGCTCCATTCAATCTTACTTTTATCGATGTCTCACTGTGCAGATCTTTAATTGGAGCCAACAAAGAGTAAGGGCATCTCCACTGATGTAACTTGGACCATAGTAGCGGACGGCTAAATAGATCAAACACTTGCATTAGATCTATAAACGCAATATAGATTTTTTATCTTTGTTGTTTTCAATACAGCCTTTTAACAAGTTTATTATGAAGATCTTAATACTTGTACCCATACCTCTTCCGAAACCAGACTGCCAGATGTCCATGTGTCCTGAAGCAATTGCCCATTTTTTTTATATTGTGATTTCAGATCAATGAACTGTTGAATCTATGGCTTTTTAAATTTATCCGTGACCATGTTCCTGAACCATTTCCAATTTTCTTCAGATCCATGTGTTCTCCCTCTCTCTTCTTATTTTCTGACAGTCGTTCTGTCTCGATCATTTCTCCTACTATAAGGCCTCCATCTATGACTGTACCTGGAGTCCCTGTTATCCTCTATCCGTGGGGTTTGCGGTTTTTGGTCCCTCCGTCTGCTCGTGGATCTTTGAGAATGAAGCCTTTCTAATGACCACCCTCGTATGTCTCCACCCCTTGCTGATCTTTGAGGTCTGCAATCATCTTTTTGTTGTAAGTGGGGTATTTTTGCTGGTCTTAATATAATTTTTTGTTCTGTCAGATCAAACCCCAACAGTCTCAGTAAGGGTGCTTTGTGTTTTAAAAGTTGTGTTATAAGGGGAGTAGTAGGATAGATATTTACTCTGTCCGTTCGCTCGTCATCCACAAACTCCACTATTGCCAAGTCATCGGATGTCAGAGGTCTTAACGACAGGACATGGTCAAGTAATCTTAAGACATTCGCTCTGTTAAGGATTAACCCATCTAATTCCAGGGTCATCCTATCTAAAAGGAGCCCGTCTTGATAGGCCCATATTCTTTTTGCCTCTGGGCCTCCTAGATTTTTCGTTGACTCGCAATCCTGCAAATTCAATCTCCCTTCTCTTCTTACCATAGGGCGCGGTAGTTTTAATGGTGAGATTCTGTAGGATCTGTCTTCTTCGATCAATTTATTGACACTACTATCCTGAGCGGGGACGGGCTCACTCGTCTTGGTCGTGGCCGGGCTTAGAGTCTCTAATGGATCCTTTGCCTTTATTAGTTCTAATGGAATTGTTGTTGTATCCTTCTTTGATTTGACGTCTTGCCGGGCTTTACTTACAAGCCAATGTTCTT
Organism: Ambystoma mexicanum; assembly: GCF_040938575.1. NCBI lineage: Eukaryota > Metazoa > Chordata > Amphibia > Caudata > Ambystomatidae > Ambystoma > Ambystoma mexicanum. The sequence continues at coordinate 192,737,283 of NC_090941.1, forward strand.
TTGATATTTCAATTTGTAAACATATAGGTTCTTTGGGGCCCTCAAATCCCTCTGGTATATCTTCCTTATCGCTTTTGTCTAATGATTTGCCCTCAATACTTTCCTTTTCCTTCTCTGACTCTTCATCTGTGGCATAATCTGAAATTGAATAAGTTGACGTGTCCATCAGACCTATTGCAGACTACCGGCTTCTTCTGTACTTTCATGCTTTTTTTCTTTACTGTCTTGCGCCCCGTCTTCATGTTGGTTTAGAAGAGGGCATCCCGGCTGCGGAGGCTTTATGGTCTTCTCTGGGATGGATATCATTTTATTAGTTGGAACTGAGATGTAGCTAATACATTTTTTAACTACTGTCCCTCTCTGCTTGGCCGGTATTTTCTGTTTTTTTTATTTCTGAGTTGCCTGCAGTATCTCATTTTCCCCTTGGGGCAGAAAACCTTTAGTCCTTGGGGCAGATTTAAGTTTCCCCCTATCTTTCTGAGTAGTTGTCCGTTGACTACATTGGCCTTTCATAAAGATTAGACACACTTCTTTCAACGGGTTGTGTGATGGGTTTAGATTTTTTTCCTGTTCCAAATGCTTCTCTCCCCCTACAATGACCTCTGCAGCTTTCTGCATTCTGATGTTTTTCCAAGATCATATTTGAAGTCAGCTCGGGGATTAGATCATGCGACTCTAACCTCTCTTCCACTGTTGATGATATTGGAGTGGATAGGTTGAGGCGACATGTTTCCTTTTCTCCTCCCCCCCACCATCAGTGGGGGACTGGATTATTTTTCTTCAAATGGGTCGTTTGTTCCCTCAGTTCCTTTTTCATGGATGGTCTTGATTTCCAGGGAGTCAAAAGTCCTTGACATCCAACGCATTTCCTTCTCCTTAATTAAGGGGTCTAGAAATGTGTGCAGTAACCCTGTGACCTTTGCCATGCTTTTTGTATGGCTGTTCTGAAGGCTTCCACAAATATCATTTTAGATGTTAAAATGGCCAGCATTGTCGTTTGATCCTTCAATTGGTCACCTACTTGTTTGTAAAGCTTCATGAAGGGGGCCATGATAGCTGTCAGTGTCCTTTGAAAGTTCTTTGTCTTTTTCTGCTTTTTCCTGGTTTTCCTTCTCCTCGTTCTCGTTAATCATGTCTTGAATTGTTTGGATAGCTACCTCAACCCCCACTTTATGTGGTGTTAATGATTTATCTGGCTGCGATTTTTCAGTGAGTCTAAACTCCCTGGGTCCCCCCTTACTCAGAAGCGACCGAGATACATCTGGGATACACTGATTAGTTTCTTGATGGGAGGGGGGATGTTCAGATCCAAAGTGTCAACATCCCCTAAATCTAATCTCGGGGTCTGTTGAGTGATTGAGGAGATCTTGAGGTAGGAATGGTTGAAGTTTCTCTCTCCAATGTTGATGCAGATTCCAGCAGAAGCTGATCTGAAATCTCTATTCCCAAATTACCTCTAAATCGTACCATGCCCTGTCTGGTAGGCACAGTATCTGGGTAAGAGAAGTCATTCCTGGAGATTAGATCAAACTTGGACAAGCCTCTAGGTTTCCATATATTTCTATCTGAATGTTGGTAAGGCAAGGCTGCGGGTTTTCCGAGAGGCATTGGTCGAATTATGGTCTTCCCGGTGTTCATGGACCAGTGTTTTAGTGGATAGGGGCTTTCCCCCCTCCTATTAGTGCGAGTTGACCATGAAGGTCATTTGGCAAATCCCCCGTGTTAATCAGGGGCATCACACATGGGGTTCCCCCAACCACTGTGCCTGGTTATCCCCACTGGGGTACAGTTCAGTGGGGCACAGTGCTGCATTCTGATAGTGTGCCTTACTACTAGCACCTTCCCCCTCACTGTTTAATGGGGCCATACGATTCTCCGATTCAATGTGTGGCTCTCCTTGTGGCTTATTTAACTTTGGCGAGGTCAGGGCTGCTGAGGACTCCTAGAGGGGCTTTTCTATTATCCTCACCCTGTCCTCCGGTCCCTCGATGATAGTCTTACAATTCAAAGATTTGGACTTAACTATTTCTGTCATTACGGTCGCGGCAGGGACCCACTCGGAAACTGGCTCAAACACCAAGGATTCCACCATGTGAGATGCCGTACTTGCTACAATTACTACATTTACAGTGTTAACCGGGCATGGTAGAGACTTACTCAGATCACTCACCGCTTCTACCGCCTCCATGTTTGTGGCATGCTCACGGGTAGATCGGCGTCCCTGAGCTGAATAGTTCTTCTGCTACAGAAACCTCAAATCTGTGTCCCCGGATCAATCCTCAATGCGGTTCGATCAGTTGAATTTCTGGTTCTGCTGATGTAATTATGGATGATTCTGCAAGCAGCGATGATCCAGTTGACATCCGTTGTTCAGCGGGCCCCTCTCCGCCAAGCCCCTCGAGCTGAACACTCAGCAAAACACTCCGCCACGCTCCGCTTGTGGCAGGTGTTTTGTGCCTTTGGCTCCTCCTTCTGGCTCCGGCAAAAACCAATAGGCAGTGCCAACAGAATCAGGAAACGGCTTGTAGCACAAATGTAGTGGCCGACACTCAGCCAAACACTTCACATTCTTAGTTTTTTATGAAGACATGTTAAAACATACTTACGCACATGTCATATTTGTAGGTGGTCAGAAAACCCTTCAAAAAAAGTAGGTGTAAGTCATGTTTATAGACTTGAAGACAGTACTAAAATTTGTCACAGTACTTCATAGGTGTAGGAGAGCATGCCACAGCATTCTTAGTCACACATCCATTTTATAGACAGAGAATAGAGGATGAACAATTATTCTTATTCACATATCATGTTTCTAAGTGTGAAGAGGAATTCCAATATTTTCTTAGTCACATGTCATAGATTTCTCATATTCAAGCACTCTGCACAGGAATCAAACTTCAGAACATCCCTATGCTTACGTGTACAGTCTTTTGCAGAAATTCACAGGATAGTGGTTGTTCAGCTTTGCACATCACATAAACACCACTACCCTCTCTATCAAAAGAACCCATACAGCATACTCAGCAGTATTTACTATGCAGACCACAAGAAGGAAGAGATGAGGCTACTGTCCATCTCAGTTCTTAAAATAAGCCTGGCGTGTCACTGTATTTCACAAATGAAAAACAAGAACAACATATTTCCACCTGCCATCCTTACAAGAAAAGCATTGTGTGGGGGAGGCAGACAATCAGTATGGGCACCTCTTCCATGTTGGCCCATATAAAATGACATCATCCATAAGGCAAAGGCAACAGGACACACTCCCACCCCTCTAATAGAGGCATGGACACTTTAACCACATTAGTATGCATCTTGCAAATACACACATTTACAGAAACCCTTCTAGAAAACTATCTTTTCCAGCTGATTCTTCAGTGCACATGCCACCTTTTCCCTCTCAATGTGCCAACCCACAGATTCAGAGGCTTTTAAGCGTGTTACAAAATATCAAGTAAAATCATCCAATGACAGCCTCGCTGTACGATTGGAAATATATGTGCTGGGCAACTCTGTGTGTAGAACTGAGGCTTCAGATGGCTCCTTGCCCTGGTTTATCCTCGTTGAAATATTCAGAGCCGGCACTTCTTCAAGGGAACTGCCATTCCACACTTATACAAGCACATTCAGAATCAGGGGGAATAGGACAGTGCCATTCTTAGGGTTAGAAAGTCCACCTGAATGCAGACATGTCAGTCAGTGCTGAAGAGATAGATGTCATGGCCATCACTGGACACAGGTTCACTTTCCATTATACCTCTCAGCAGGCATGTCCATCAGATCAGCTAAGAAATGCCATTCAACAGCAGGCCACATGCATATAGAAGGGTTTGATAGCATGTCCCACAGGAGAACTGATCTCTGGGAGAAAGTAAAGAAGAGTGTGGCACAATAGCACATTACCGAATGTTTAGAAGTACTCTTTGTGGCAGCTGGCAATGGGTCTAATATTACAGTTGCTCTGAGGATGGGTACAGCCATACAGGTGCCCTGCTTTGTGCATGTCCACCATCTTCTGATGATCCACTTCATACGCCATTTCTACCACAGGTTTAGATGGTTATTGTAGCATATAAAATCTGCACTCCCTTTAACTGTTCCTACCTTGATTAAAATGTGTAATCATGCCACCAGCTGCCTTAAAAACAGCTAACAACTGCATTGCTAAAATCAGAGTTAAAAACAGAGCAATTCAACACTCTATATGCTGGAGTGTCTGCTACAACAGTGCTGTGCAATGACTGTCTACTCCAATAGCCATAACTGCCAACCGGGGCACCCTACCTAACACCTACACAGTCATATGTGTTGTAGAATATGCATTCTTTACTGCAACCTTTGGAAGAGGCCACCCAGTGTGTTGGCCTGTAAGGTATGTCACTCAAAGATGCGCTACCACGTGTGTGTCCCGTTGGAATTCAAACTAACATGCCTGGTGATGAAAAAGCAGGACAAGTGGCCATGAACTAACTCTCAGCCTTCTGACAGGATCCATGCATTGTTGATATGAAGTACAATATGGAGTATCTCCTGGCATCATTCCCTGCAGCATGGTTTTCTGGAAAGTTGGAATGTTTATTCACATTTTTCATGAGAGCGAGGGTAAGAAGAGGTGGGGAGAGGTTGTCATTGGTAAGACGATGGCTAACCCTGGACAATGATAAAATACCCGAGAGATTTAAAAGCCTGGAGGTAACAAGAAGGGTAACACAAAGGTCATAGAACAGCAACCAATGAGGTAGCTCTCTCCGCTGCAAAGTAGTTTTCAGACTGTGCATACTCATTATCTTCAGCTTCTAACACAACCCCAGGGGACACCATGATAACCTTCTTTTAAGTGGAAAATATCAAGAGATGGACGGACACACACCTTCTGCAGTCAAGCTTGATGTATACTTTGGGGCTCTGATAATTCATCCGGGCCACTGAAGACCAGATGGTTTATGTCTATGCTCGCTACAAATGGCAACTGTTGAGGGATGATGATTAACTGAAATTCTGACTTGGCATGCGGTCAGTGTGGCAATCTGCGCTTGTGTAATTGGCTGTTTAAACACTAACCTGCCACCCCAGTTGTTCAGCATGGCTGTGGATATTGTCTCAGACCACAGAAGACACCTCATACACAGAGCTTACTTTCATAAAATTTAACAACCATCGCATCTCTGAAGACTACGGTGGGAGGGACACAAAGACAAGGGTTTGGGAGACCAAACAACAGAACTATTACATTAAGTGAATTTGTATTAGTTAAATTAAACTTCACTTAAGTTTATTCAGCTCGTCTAACATTGACATTGCACACAGTGGTGGTCTTGCCTCAATCAACGGCTCGCTCCAGTGAAGACTCCTGTTGTCAAATTCCACCTCTTTCTATTTGGCTCTATAGTGCCCATATTCTGGCATATTCTTTATTTAGCCCAGTTGGCATCATTATTGCATTGAGTGGATGTTCTTTTTCAGTCAAGGGATGGCTCCCACCTTGAGTCATGTGGTAAAATTCACCACAAATGTCCAAGCTTCCCCCCATCCCAAAGGCTCTATTTTCCTGGTGGTTTGGCTTTGGTCTTTTTTGTTGTATATTGCAGTGGTGCCCAGTTCCTCACATTTTATATAGTTAGGCCATTTACAAAAACTGCTTTGTACAGGCAGGTGGTTCTGCCTCATTCTATTTAGTGCTACCTAACAACAAAGCTGCAACCTAGTATTGAATTAGAAAATTGGTGACTATGTCTCGCTTTATTTGGCCCTACCTACCATTGGTGCCACTCCTGTTGTTTCTGGACTCCCCAGTTTTTTTCTTGACTATCTAGGTGCACCATGTCTACACTTTTTCTACAATCTTGCCCAATCACTTACACACAAGTGTTGGGTGGAGCTGCAGTATCTGCCTAAACACTGTATATTCCTATGCTGTGGTGTCTTGTTACCTCTGACTTACTGATGTACCTCAATACATGCAGTATTTGCCTGCAGGCGTATCAAGCACCTGACTGCAACTGCCCTGCTGCTAGGCCACCTGGTGAGTTTGTTGTGCATTATGCAGTTTATCGGTGCATTGCACAGTTTCTCGGTGTGTGTCTCTCTCTCTCCCTCTTTCTGTCTTACTGCCCTCTTCCTCCTTGGGGCTCGCCATCTCGTGTATTAATTTTAATTGTAATGTTAACTGCTACTCTAGCACATATCCTACCTCTCTCTCGATGTCTGGAAGAAAAAAAGTTCAAAAAACATATCCTGGTCTCCAACCCAGGCCAGCCCATCAGTGACACATACATCAATACTTCTTCGGGCGAACTGTCACAGACATCCTCTTTGTCGCTCCCTCTCTGGAACTATAGACTCCCCACACGGTCTCTGTCCTCTTCCCCTTATTCTCTGTCACCCATTAATGGTGTCACCAGATGGGAAGTACTCTTGGCATACTTTTCATTATGTGGGTGCATCATTAATATCTATCAGAATGGCACTGTCATCCCAACCTCCTCCTTCATGATAGGCATCTTCCATCTCTCATCAACTTCCTCCCTTCTCCTGCTACTCCTCCATCTGCCACCCCTCCTGTTCCTTTTACACCACCGACAGGCATACCACTTCCATGTATCCCTCCTCAGAAGACCTTCAAAGGTGGCAATCAGGTTCCCATAGCTACCCTCAACTCTCGCTCTGCTGTTAACACTCCTCAGATATCTGTCCCCTTCTTAAAGACTTTGACCTTGATGTTCACACTCTCACTGAGAAGTGGTCCACTGCCAGCTCTGTCACTGCTTTTGACACACTCCTCCCTGAGGGCTACAAGATTCTCTCTAAGCCCAGGCCTAACCAGTCTGGAGGCAGAGTGGCCTTGATTGTCCCTAAATGGGTCCCTGCTACTATCATTCCCACTCAGACCCTCTCTTCCATCGAATGTCTATTCTGCAGGCTTGCTGTCTCTACAACACTCTTGTTGATTCTTGCAACCATCTACAGGGTCCCTGGTCCGGTCTCCCTCTTCCTCTTGGAGTGCTCTGAGACTTCAATATTCACCTTGACTCTCCTTATTCATGTATTGGGCTCTTCTGCAGCCTCTGTGACTTTCTTTCCCTCACCATTTATCCCTCCAGTCTGACGCACATAGCGGGACATAACTTGGATGCTCTCATCTCAGCAGACATCATCATCTCCAACCCTCTCAGTACACCTCTCTGCTGGTCTGACTATGCCCTCCTGTCCTCTAACCTGGATCTCTTAGGTCCCCCGGCTAAGACCCTGCCTGCACTTCCAGTCTCCTTCTCTGTCATTATACAGATGAAGCGAGTGTCAGTTGCTGCTTTTGCTGCCACTTTTATTTCCCCTCCAACTCCTACCAAGGACTCCCCCACTGACTCTGCCCTTGCTAACCTTCACCATTCCATCACCAATACCCTGGACATCCTTGCCCATGTCACGAGGATCCTAATAAACCCTGCCCTCCAAGCACAACACCTGGTATGACTCGAACCTAGCCTCTCTGAAACTGAAACGCAAGTGCTGAGTTGCTGAGTAGAAGTGGCAGGCATCAGGGACATCCTCTGGCAGACTGGCCTGCTGCCTGCTCCAAAGTAAATACAGACTCTCCATCTACTAAAAGAAGAGGACCTATATCCAGGCCCACATCTCTGGAGCCACTAACAACACAGGCAAATGGATTTAAATCTGCAATAAACTTGCGAATCCTACTGCAGTCTCCACTTTTCCTTTGTCTTCCCTGATACTTTGTACTTCGCTGGCCTCCCACTTCTTAATCAAAACTCAGGTCATCCTGTCCTCACTCTCCTCTACTACCCTCTTTCCCCAGCTCTCAGACTTCCCTTGGCCTCCTATCCTCTTCCATTCTACTCCCCTCTTTCTCACCCATTGCACAGGATGAGGTCTCCAGACAAGTCCTCTCTATGAAAGTCTCCCCCAAACAGGTGTTCCCCTGCTCCTCCAGAACTATCAAGAACCAAATTGACCCCCTTGTGCCAGCCTTGGGTGATTTCTGTAATCTCTCCTTTGCCACTGGCTCCTTTCTGCTACCCCTCAAGAACTCTCTTGTGCATCCTCTCCTCAAAAAGCCCTATGCCAACCCCTTCTGCCTGGCTAACTACCACCATATCTCCATTATCCCTTTCCAGGGCAAACTCCTGGAGAAGCTGGCCATCTCCCAACTGATCCAACACACTGAATCTGTTGGTTGTCTCCACGACCAGACGCCTGGTTTCAGAGCAACCAGAGGCACTGAAACTGCTCTACTGAACACATGTGAAGAATTGCTTTCAGATCTCACTTATAACTCTCCAGCCGTTCTTATCCTTCTGGATCTTTCCTCTGACTTTGACATGTTCAATCATGCCACCATGACAAATTGGCTCAGTGACACCCTTGGCATCACAGGCCTGGCACTGGACAGGCTGACCTCTTCCCTCTCTGAATAACCTTCCCAGGTTTAACTAGGCCCCTTTCTCTCCCCTATCACACTCTCAACCTGCGGCGTCCCTAAAGGCTCTATCCTTTCACTGTGGCTCTTCAATACCTACTGCTGTGGCCCACCTGATCTCCTCCTCCTCTTCTCACTTAGAGTGTTATGCAGACAACCTGCAGCTCCCCTTCAAGCTTCCCTCTACCTCCTCCTCTTCCTCCTCTCTCATCCTTGACTGTCTGACTGCTATTCAGGCATGGTGTGCTGCCAATAATATCTGCCTTAATGCCAGTAAGACAGAGATCCTTTTCATTGGGACCCCAGCTCCTTCCTTCCTTTCGACCCTCTGGCAACCCCCTATGGGTCCCCTACCCTCACCCTCTTGTGAAGCAAACAACCTTGGTGTCATCTTTGACTCATCTCTCTCCTTCTCTCCTCACATAGCAGACCTTGCCAAGAAGGCCCACTGTCAGCTGCAAATCCTCAGAGGCATTCTCACTTTCCTCACCTTCCACCAGAAACACAATGTCTCCAGAGCTCTGGTCCTCTCTAGGCTGGACTACTGCAACAGCCTCTTCCTCAATTTTCCTTTATCATTCCTCTGTCCCATTCATCTAATGCAGATTAGGACTGCAAGATTTATCATTGGCCTCAAACCCAGGGACTGCATCTCTCCAGCCCTAGAATTATCTCCACTGGCTCCCAGTTGCTGCAAGGATCAAGTTCAAGACCCTTTGCATCATCCACAAGGCTTTCTGGGGCCTGGGACCCCACTACATTCGACACTCTCTCCAAAAATACCTCCCTGCTACAGCCTTTTTGTCTTCTATCTACAACTCTCTGCAGATCAGACGCCTCTCTAAGCAGAGAGTCGGGTGTAGATCTCTCTGGAATGGTCTCCCGGCCCAGGATTGAGCCAAACCACCTTAAATTCTGGAAGCTCCCAAAGACCCTCCTTTCTCTTCTTCCTCCCTCTCCCCCTCCCCTGCTAACAGCCCTGTCTGCCGCAGTGACTGGCTGCATGTCTCCCTCTGAGTTCTACCACTCCCCTCCTTGCACTTAGCATGTGGACCCTCTCTCCCTGCACCTCAGGCAATCCCAGGCAATCCCTGGCACTTTGCCTCCTGGCCTACCCTTAGCACTTGTCTAGCCCTTGTGGCTTCCCCCCCCCCCATCCACCTCCCTTTTCACTTGCACTCTCTCCTCTGTATCTTGCACATCCCCTCCCACCCTAGTACATTGCATTTTGCGCAGACCAGCACCCCACTCCCCTCTTCCTTTCAATTCATGTTACTGTACTTGCACAATCCGAATGTCAAAAGGCCTGGTAGGACCGTGATTGCTAACTTTCTTCTTTGTCCCTCCCCTTTTTTGTCTTTTGTTGCCTTGAAATGCCATTTGTTGTATAGGTGTCTTACAAATACCCAATAAATAAATAAATCTCCCCTCTGGCCTCTGGCAAAATAGCACCACACCCTGAACTTGATCAACAGGAGGCTACACTACACTTGGTAAAGCAGCAGACCTCATTGGTCATAGCGCACTCACTGAGGCTGTGCTGGGCCATACGTGTGGGGGTTGGGAAGGCATTTGTGCTATATGAAACTTAGAAGACATCAGGGTGACTTCTTGCAAGACTCCCAAGGAAGTGGAGTATTATCTGACACTCCCTTGTTGCTGCCATCACCGTGCAAGAAGACTGCTGTACTAGCAGGGTTTGTGGAATGTGAAATGTAATCCTTGAACACATCTTTGTGAATTTTGTGGTAGTACTTGCTCATTGCACTCAATCTGACAGTTTCACTCTTCAGAAAGCTGAAGTACCACCACACCCTTGGCCAGACTGGCAGGAATGTCATGGGTGTGGGTGACTTTTGATCAAACCATGACTACTTAAAAGATGCCTAAGCCCACATTATCCCCTCCAACAGAGCAGGCAAAAGTGCAGTGTCCCCACTCTCCACATCCTGAGCATGAACATGTGGCTACAATCTTTTCCACCTGAGCCATCTGCTGAGGTGTATCTCTAACTCCTCCACCTGGAGCTCTTCAGTCTTCTGTAGCACCCAAACTCCTCATACTCTGCCTTCACCACATCTCCACCTGCACCTCTGTGACTACAACTCCCTTCTTCTGCTGCTGGGATACTACCACATTCTCACTAACTTCATGTCTAAATATAAATTGGAATGCTCCAGAAACTCCTGCAATGACTTTGTGGCTCATACAACCTCCCCAGAGTGACGGATGGCTGCTCCTTAGCAACTGTCACCACCATAACCTCCACTGTTACCGCCCCTCTGCCACTGTCTGCCTCTCTTCACACTCTGTCCTGCCCTCCTGGATTTTGATGACTATTTCCTCTGGCCCGACTCACTCTGCAGGGCACACCATGGATTTTCTGAACTCCTCAGACCTCCCCTTCTGTAACCCTCTCGCCACTCCTCTCTCTTGGAGTGATCACTTTCTCCTTTCTTCTCACCTCTCTCTCTCTTCCCAGTAGATCAAGCCGACTCCAGCACTACCACCTACCTTCTCAGTCATCAGTCTCATGAAGTGTGTGTCAGTTGAGGCTTTCGCCGGTACTTTCTCTCCTCCTCCTGCACCTTCGGCTGAATCACAACCTGACAGCCCTCTCTAACCTTTAACTCTCTATCTCTAACACTCTGGATGTCCTTGCCCCTGTCATGAGGCTCGGCTTGAAGTCCAAATCCAAGTGCAACTCTTGGTACGATTCTGACCTCACCACCCTTAAACACAAGTTTAGGGCAGCAGAGAAGATGTGGAGCCGCCTGCTCCAAAGGAAGTACAGACTCTCTGTCCTCTTTAAGAAGAGAGCCTGCATCCAAGCTTGCAACTCGGCTGCATCTAACAACTCGGCTGAACTTTTCGTAAATCTGCAAAGAGTTGGCCAATTATGTTGCAGTCTCTACCTCTCCTGTTCACTCGCAGGCCCTCTGAACACCCTTGGCCTCTCATTTCACTAATAAAACAACTCAGGGCATCCTGTCCACCCTCTCTTCCTCTACTTCCTCTTCCTCCTCTTCTACCAATCCTGGCCTGTCTGAGGCGATCTCTCCTGCTCCTTTTCTCCTCCTTTCCCCTGACAATGTTTCTAGACAAGTACAATTTATGAAAGTTTTGTCAAAGCAAGTTCTCCCCTATTCATCCAGAACCATCAAGAACCACATCAACACCCGTGCTCCGGCCTTGCTCGATTTCTGCAATCATTCATTTGCCACTGAAACGTCCCCTCCCCCTTAAGCACTCTCTTGTGCACCCCCTTCTAAAGAAGCCCTCAGCCGATCCTTCCTCTCTGGCTAACTATCGCCCGATCTTCATTACTCCTTTCCTGGGCAATCTATCTCCCAGCTCAGTCTACATACTGAATTTGTTGGTTGCCTCCATAACCACCAGTCTGGCTTCAGAGTTCCAAGAAGCACAGAAACTGCTCTCCTGAACACCCGTGAAGACTTCCTTTCCAATCTTGACTCTAATCTCCCTTCTGTCCTCATTTTCCTTGATCTATCCTCTGCTTCTGACATGGTCGCACATGCCATCCTGTTCAATCACCTCTTCGACAGACAACCTTGGTATTACTGATCAGGCCCATTGCCTGGTTGACCTCCTTTCTCACCAAACTGACCCTCTCAGGTCCAACTGGGGTCTTTCCTCTCTTCTATCTCTCTCTCTACTTGGCATGTTCCTCAAGGGTCAGACTGCTCTCTCCCTGGCTCTTCAACCACTACCTGGCACCTCTTGGCCACCGCATTGCTACTTTCTGCTCCAACTTTCAATGTTATGCGGATGACACTCAGCTCTCTTTCAGGCTTCCGACAACCACCGCTGCTTCTTCTCTCATTCCAGACTGTCTGGCAGCAGTTCAAGAATGGTGTACTGCCAATGATCTCTGCCTTAATGCCAGTAGGGCTCAGATCCTCCTCACTGGGACACTAGCTCCTTCCTTTCCTCTGTCTCTCTGTCTGCCCACTCTTGGCCCTCTTCCTGCTCCTTCCTATGAGGCTAAGAACCTTGGTGTCATCTTCGACTCCACCCTCTCATTCAGGTGTGTTGCTAGGTCTGGAAAGGATCAGGGGCTAAGCTAATGTCTGGACTGGCAGGACACAGTGCTAGCTATAGCCTTTTGGTTGTAGCCCCTGGGCTTCTATCCAGGGCTACAACCAAAAGACCGGGGCTATAGCCCTCTTATGCCCCCCTAGCAACGCCTCTGATCTCATCCTCGCCTCATATCTCTGATGTCTCTAAGAAGTCAAACTATCAGCTGCACCTCTTCAGATGTATTGGGGAGAAGTTGGACCCCAACCAGGGCTTCAAGGGGTCCCAGCTATGGGAGGCCCCAACACCTCCCATTTTGCCCAAAGAAATGCAGCAGAGTCCCAAGTAAGCAGCAACATGTTCCAAACTGAGTTTATTTCTGGGCAGCAAAAAAAACACACAGAGAGCTTCGTGCACAGCAAAAATCCAGGCACCGTCTCCCCCGGGGCTGGCTTGCAAGCCAGCTTTGTAACACACTGCAGGCTGACATCACAGAATTGGACCACCTCCCAGAAACCCATCTCATCCTCAGATTGTCTGCTAAACTGATAGGTAGCCTATAGTGCCCTGCCTGATCATTGGTTCTCTGGACTTTGGCGTCAGTGGGATGGTTTAACTGCGCCACCCCCATTACCTAATTCTAAAATTGTTGCATTGTGAATTTGTTCCCATTAATATTAGCTGGACTAGACTTTTCGCCCCTGGGCCCTCAGTGTTCATTGGCCAGAGCTGAGCCATTCTTGTTACAGTTATGTTTCAAATGATGTGTGGGTCTTTGCGAAAATGTCTTTCGTTCCTAGGGAAAAAACACTGGGCTCTGGATGTTCTGTTCTGACTTACTCGTATTTGTGAAGAATTAAAAATACTTGTCTGCCAGAGTTCACTGTCGTTCAGGGAAAGGAATCTTATCTTACTGTAAGACCTTGGCTGCTGCTGGGTTTGCGAGGTGCATTGCTGAAGTCAGCACGAATCCCCACTGCGGCTGGTGTTCAGTGAGACAAATTCACTTGGCTGTAATTTTCCTAAAACATGGCTTTACACTGTACCATTAGATCAGGTTAATTCATATAAGCATCTGCAAGCCTTTAAACAGGAATTCTTGTGTTTTGTAGATTCTGGTATTGCTGCATTGAGGCTAATGTAGCATTTAGGTTGCAATGTTGGTGAAGTGGGTGTCTTTCAGCATATTTGTCACCCATGGCGCACTGAATCCTGGTGCAATGATGAGTGTGCTCGTTATTCTTCCTGTTGTTCTGTCTGTTGATGTGCCTGGGGTGAGAGAGCAGGAGTTTGATCTCGATTTTCCCTCTTCAGAGGTATTCTTCCTTTTCTCACTTTCCCCCCAGAAGTTTGATTTGCAGTGATTTGCCCGCGGCTGAAAGTACCGTGGGTGAAATGTTTGCAAGAGAAAGGTGTGAACTACCAAAAGTTTGCCCCTTTCTCATGCGAACACACATACAAACTCACACCCACACACACAATACACCCATAACACCCATCACCCATACCCTCAGCACACCCCCACCCACACCCCCAACATAAACAAACCCCACTACCTTCATCTTCATGCTGGGTTCCTGCAGCGCCAGTTCCTTTTCACTTCCGTGATCGAGAACCAGTGCTGCAGGGTCCGTTTCTTTTCTTTTTTTTTGCAACGGAAGGCTGAGGGGCGTGTTTTCCCCTTAGCTACCGCTCACTATACCATAAAGTATAGTGAGCCGGGGGTTGCGGGGGACACTCCCGCAGCCCCTGTTTTTTTGGGGTTTTTTAACGGAAGGCTGCAGGGGTGTTCCCCGCAACCCCCGCTCACTATACCATAAAGTGTAGTGAGCTGGGGGTTGCGGGGGAAACTTTTGGTGTTCGAACCTTTGGTGGTAGCATTTTTAGAACTTTTGGTCATTGCAACCATTTATTTTCGGTAAAATTGGCCTAGACCCAGAAGCTCAGTGTTTCCAGAGCTCTGTTCCTGTCTAGGCTGGACTGTTGTAACTGCCCCTTTCTAAATCTTCCTGCCTCTATTCTTCGACCTTTACAACTTATCAAGAGCAGGACTGCAAGACTTATCCTTGGCCTCAAGCCCAGGATCGGATTTCTCCAGCTCTGAAATCTCTTCACTGGCTCCCCGTGGCTGCAAGATCAAGTTCAAGACCCTCTGCATCGTCCACAAGGTTCTCTGGGGTCTGCGACCTATCTACCTCAAACTTTCTCTTCCAAAACATCTTCCTTCTCGAGCTCTCCGCTCATCCACCTCCAACTCTCGGAGGATCAGATGCTTCTCCAAGGAGAGAGTTGGGGGCAGATCTATATCCTTGGCTGGGGCCTTCCACTGGAACTTAACATCTTTCAAACTTGAGCAGAACCACCTCCAGTTCCGGAAGCAATTTAAGGCCTTCCTTTTCGTTTCCGCTTTCTCTCTTCCTTTCTCCTGCTGATGCACCTGACTGCTCCACGCACTGGTCACCTGGTCATCTTTTGAACTCGGGCCCAGGCCTTGCATGTCCAGTTGCCCTTGCACTGCCTCTGGGCCCCCAGCACCTAAGGGTCTGTATCTGAAACCCTACAATCCCTTCTCTCTGCACTTATGAGCCACGCTCCGGCTGCACTTGTGAGTTAACTGCACTTCTTAGGTGTTCAGTGATAATGTCGAATCCAATAATGTCGACAGTCAAAATGTCGAAAACAAAATGTCGAAAAAAATAATGTAGAAAAGCAATAATTTTCTACATTTTTTCGAATTTTTAGAAAAAAATAAATAAATAATTAAAATGTGTTGAATATGAGGGGTGAGAGGGTGGTGGGGGGGTGGCAGGGGGGTGTTTGGTGAGGGGGGTTGGGGGGACCCCCCTAGTAAATGATATTTTCCTTGTTTATTTATTCATTGAATAAATAAATAAATAAATAAATATATAATTAAAATGTGTTCAGTATGAGGGGTGAGAGGGTGGTGGGGGGTGGGGGGGGTGGCAGGGGGGTGTTGGGTGAGGGGGATTGGGGGGAACCCCCCTAGTAAATGATACTCTACTTGTTTATTTATTTATTGAATGAATAAATAAATAAATAAATAAATAAATATATATATAATTAAAATGTGTTGACTATGAGGGGTGGGAGGGTGGTGGGGGGTGGGGGGATGTCAGGGGGGTGTTGCGTGAGGGGTTTGGGGGGACTCTTCTTGTTTATGTATTTATTGATAGTGCTAAATGACATTTTTTTCGACATTTCTTTTTCTAAAAATTGACTCTTGTCATTATATGTATAGGATTTCGACATTATTGTTTTCGACATTTTTTTTCGACATTTTTGTAAGTCGACATTTTTTTTTCGACATTATCACTATGAACCCACTTCTTACTTCCCCTGCCCCTGGCACTTCTCCCCTTAACTCTTCCCTGCACTTGTGAGATCTGAATGAGACAAGCCCTAGTAAGATTGTTATTTTGTCCTTCCTTTGTTTCCCTCTCCTTGTCTTGTCACGCCGAGAAACACTTGTGTACAGGCGCGTTATGAATGCCACATTATCAAATCATATCATATCACCATGGTTGAGGTATAGTATTAGTCTTCTCCACCTGGAATTACCCGCTGCACTCCCTGCACAAAAAACACCGTATTGCTATGTGTTGCCTAAGCTTTCATTATGCAAAGAAAACACATTTACAAAGACAAACAAATGGATTTATGCAGAAATCACACAAAGATAAAGGATTGTTGAAAAACAAAAACAGTAAGAATATGTTGACTGAGCACAGAAAGACTTCTCAGGTACACAGAGAAAAACAGCAATGGTATTAGGAAAGTGTTGATCTAATATTAACATGTTTTGGGTGACATAAAGGGAAAACGGAAATAGGAAAAATACAACATAACATTTTGAGATTTGTTAAACTTTTGGGGGTGACACACAGGAATTCTGGGGTGTAGCAAAACAGACAAAAACATAAGAGGGATATGACAAGGATCAAGAAACATATAAACAAGCATAAAACAAAAACTCCATCCAAACTCCTATACAAATCTGCTAAACTAATAAAAATCACTCCAAAGCTCCTCCAATGCATAAACCAACCTGTGAGTTGTCCCCTTGCTCCTCCCTACTAAGCTAACAGAATCCCTAAAAGTAAACAGAAAGTTACCTTGGCCTTTTAATTGCCCACAACACATTTATAGATGGCTTAAGCCTTCTGAATAGCTGGTTGAAATTATTCTCAAGGCTTGAGATTTCCACCTTGCCAAGTGGAATCTAAACGACCCCTAGACCCGGCGACAGGGCAGCTCCTGTGCGGAGTATTATGGGAAGTTTAAGCAACCGTACTCAATATGTAGCAGAACATGATGGATACCTGTTCCTGCCAAACCATTACATTGGTCTGTCCGTGCAAAACTGGTGAATAGCCCTATTGGTAGCATGCAAACATTAATTTCATGCTATGCTACATTATGCACCTGATGGCAGCCTGACATTGTGTGTGTCTTGTCTCATTTTGCAGCAGTCGATTTTATAAACTACAACCTCATATACACTTTGCTTTTGGCTGGCAAGTGTATTTTTTCATAGATTATTGTTTTCTGGAGGTAATGTTCATCATATGGATGAGAGTACTGCCACACTTCATTTGTTTTGATTAGATTTAGTGAAGATGTATGTACTCCGTGGGATGAGATGATTACATGGATTAACGAAAGTATATAATACTAGCTATACTTCACTATGAATTATTTTTTTAGCGCGCCATCTTTCAATGTTAGAACACATATTTTTACACTAATGTATTTAAAGAATTTTAATAAGATTTATTTCAAGCAAAGCTTGTTTTAGAATTATGTTACAACTGTTCCTGGAATAGTAAAATAGCACATATTTGGAGATTGTGGCATAATGCTTGTGAATTGGGGTTATATACAGTACAAACCTACACCTTTCTCACTACACGTATTACTTGTATAACACTAATCTGGATGCTTAAAGTCCAGTATAACAAATATTTCCTGGCCCTTTGTCAAAACAGAATATGGATTGATCTTTAGCATAATAAAATAAGGATTATTGTATGCCGCCCTGCAACATGGAGTACACACCATGTGTATGCCCGTTGCTGGTCTTTCACACCGATGTGCTGCTGCCACACTGCAACATAGGTAGGCACCATGTATTTGACCACAGATTTGACTCTGCAA
The DNA here is from genome assembly GCF_040938575.1 of Ambystoma mexicanum. NCBI lineage: Eukaryota > Metazoa > Chordata > Amphibia > Caudata > Ambystomatidae > Ambystoma > Ambystoma mexicanum. The sequence goes on from NC_090941.1 coordinate 192,754,927, forward strand.
TATGGGGTAGACATCAAGTATTTACCCATTGCTAGACTTTTGCATCTGTGTGTTGCTGCCTCCCTGCAACATGGGATCAGGCTTAATGGATGCAATCACCATGTACATTTCTTTTGCACTTTGCATTTGACGTATTACCTTTGCACGTACCACGTTGTTGTAATTCACCTCTTATGCTTCCCTTTCTGTAACTTGAAGCACTGAAACCAATCTCTTAAGTTAAGCACCTACGTACCTCAGGGTTTTGCGCGCTATATAAATAAATAAATATATTATTATTATTATTATTATTATTATTATTTTATTATTATTAGGGTATTTATTGAGCACAGACCTAGCTTCGGGAAGCAATGGAGCACTTTACAATCATAGGGGGAAGAACACAGTGAGGGAAGCAGAGAAAAAAGAAGTGGAGAACAAATAGTGTAGGGTGAGGGTAGGATATTGGCAGCAAGGGAATTACAGGCAACCATGGGGGAGACAGTGGCAAGCAGATCACAGTCTCAGGCAGTATGGGGAGTGCAGGGTGTGTGAACCTTGGTGTAAAGAAGGAGCTATTCCTTAAAAAGGAAGGTCTTGACCTCTTTCCTGAACTGTGATGAAGTGATGGGGCAAGTCTGATGTTGACAGGGAGGAGGTTCCAGAGTCTTCCAGAGTATAAACAGAGAAGGCCTGTCTTCTGGTTCTTTCCTTCCTGCACGGTTGTAATTCAAGTCAGCAGATTCCTAACTTCTGGTAGATCACAGGCTTCAGAAGATGCCGTGTTTCTTTATAAGGTTGCTTGGTGACTTCAGAATGACAGCCTTGTACATAATGCAACAGGATTTGAAGATGATGCGGGCTTACAGTGGGAGTCAGTGCAGTTTGATGAGGGTCTGGGTGATGTGGTCGAATTGGCAGATGTTAAGTATTTCAATCAGGCGATACACCCTGGTCTCAGCCTAGTATGCAGCACACAGCTGAAATGCTTATTTTATTATATCTATAGGTTCAATATTCTGAGTGATATACCACTCATATCACACTCCTTCTCAAATACCCTAGGTCACAATGCAGGGAATCAGGCTGATTGGTAAAGATATTTATTTATTTATTTATTTATTTAAAATTCAAATCAAACATATACTTTTGAATAGGGAGTAGCAATCACCAATGTGGTGACAATAACAGATAGGAAGGTATGTAAGCACTTAAATTCACTCTTTAGCAACACAGAAGGAAAACACCAGTGAAATGAACACTTTTGGCTTGTTTGAAAAGATAGCACTTAAGTTAGGATTTCCCCCTGCAATATTCCTCAACCCACAAATAAACAATTCTAAAAAGATATAAAGAATCAGCAGGTTATCAGGAATAGGAATAAAAAACAGAATTCAAATCTAACCTTCCCTCCCCAAACAAGAGAGAAGAACGGATTTGAAATCTTACACTTTAAAATGACATTCGGAAATGGCTGGGTAAAACAATGAATGTGTGCAAACATCCTTAAATCATCTCTATGGGAGCAACATTGGAAAGATACTAACAATCATGAGCTATAGTTTGAGCAAAAGTAAACATTTTGAACCTGAATGGAAGGTTGAAAATAATTTAGAAGAAAAATCACACATGTAAAACTTAGTTTAAGATTTACACAAGATATAAATGCCTAAAGAAATGGCGCTTAGCAAGATAAATCAAAGACAGGATAGCAATAAGAATCATGACAATGTTACAAGTTTTTAAGGTAAAGATAGGATGGTTTAGAGATGAGACAAAGCAAGGCAAGGGATGCTATGGTTCTCTATGAGTCCTATTAATACTTACAGTCCACTTTAATTTAGGAGTTTTGACCGTCAAGAGTTCGGGTCATCACACGGATTGGATCTTACAAAGGACAGCTGGGCAAATCTGGGACAGGATCATCTAGGCCGTTCTGGTCATCGGACTGCACTGGACTGACCTTTCTGGTTACTGGAGAATGGAGATCAGTGGGATGGAGAGTTTGCAGGCATGCATCTAGTAGTAGCAAGCCAGATTGGATCAGGATGCTTCCCTTGTGTTTTTGGGATTTTTAGAATTTAAGGCCTAGCTGAAAAGGGGTTCAGCAATGCATAGGCCTTGGCTTCGCAATGAAATCTGGAATCAGGATCAAGCAGGATGAAGAAATCAGGAACAGGACGCCACGCAGGAAATCAGGAAGAAAGTCAGGAATCAGTGTGTGTGCTGTCAGGTTCCCTTATTTATCATGCCAAATGACATCACTACAGTAAATGGCAGGGCAGGCTTACTACTCACACCCATAATGCTATGATTGAAAAAGAGCATAGTTTCTGCCTTGCTCTTCACTGATTGGATCACAGGAAAGGATATCATATTTATGGGATGATTTTTACAATGACTAGAAACCTCCCCTAGCCACTGGAACCAAATCTCATTTTACCACAAATGCATATTTATACAGTTATAACCTCTGAGAAAATCTGACACACAGGTTACATATTTTGTGGGTCATATTTCAATCCAACCCCTAAGTCTGTGGGACCTCATTATGTCTTTCTGCTACATTTTGGCAATTTTAACCATGAAAGATTTAACCTAAAATTTCCCAACTTTGTACACAGATGCACATTTACCCCCGGATGTGTGTACAAAATGTTATGTGCGCAATATCAATACTTTCCCCACAATCTGTAATTTTTTAACAACTTCTGTTCCTTGTGCAGTAAGGAGATCTACCAAGTTTTCACAGAAAGCGCATAACATTAGATTTAAAACTACATACTTTTCATATTTTTCCTCATTCTTGCTGCAAAGTTAAATGTCTTGAAGTTCAGTTGCAAAATAGGCTTTTTAAAACCAAAAGGAAGTCCATTGTCACTTCATCAGTTTTTTGGTTCTTTTCCCCAACTGCAAGCAAATGTCAATTCCTTTGAAGCAGGATGAGAGGCCTCTCTTTTGATTGAAGTTTCCTGCCCCTCACACTTGACAGTTGAGAGTCTCAGCCTGCTATTGTCTCAGCCTGGAGAAAAGACGAATGTCTGATGACAACTTGGGAAGTCCCTTTGTCCTGGGTATTCAAAGCCTCCAAGCTAGCAATTAGCCTTTCCTGTGCCAGCAGTTTATGAGGTGTCACCCTTTCTCAGGGCTAGCAACTGGCAGAGCAAGTATTTTTTCTATATAGTTTGCCAACTCAGGCTGGGTTTTAGCTTTTATTTTCTCCTTTTAAACCTTGACTTTAAACCTATGGATTTAAAACAGTTTATAGGTGTATTTTTAACAGTAACAAATCTTTTTCACATTTCTAAGTAACTAAGCCTTCACACAACAATGTACTTTAAATAGGCGATTCTTCCCCTTCAATCAGGAAAAAAAAACACATTTTACTATTTCTTTAAATCCGGTTTTCATCTCCAGCAAATATACACTTTGTGCAGCTATAGTTCTTTTCTTGAGTGCTGGAATTGTTTTGCAGCATGGATACAGTTACATGCATCTATTTAGAGCCTTTTTCTGGACAGCTGATTCTTGATACTGTTGCAAAGAAAATAGACGCGTTTTCCATGTAAAATGAAAACAAAGCCCCTGGTTGATTTTTCAAGGATACATTTGACAGGAGCTGCCATTCAAATGAGGCCCGGTTCCTCTGAGACACAATGAATGATCCTGGGGATGGCAGGGCCTTTTTTAATCACAGTGGTTCATGAGAAATTGATGAATTTAGCGCCAAGCAGCACTTTTAAGGTTGAGAAAGTGTCATTTTAAAGAGGCATTTGGGGTTTTCAGCACAATGATGCTGCCTCTTTCACTTCACTTCATGTTAAATGTTGCAGAGCACACTGGCACATTCCTGCAGTGAGTACTCTGTTCCAGCCCCAATGTGTGTGACAGGGAGTGCAGCACAGGAGTCAGTGTGGCCATTTTTTGCTGTTCTTGCACCAATGCAGCAAAGTGATGTAACATAGCACAGCTGAGTGGATCAAAATATCCCACACAGAGCCCTTTAAGGAGTCTTGCTGCAGCATTCAGGACACATTTCAGGGGTGCCAGAGTAGTCGCCGGAAGGCCTTCAAAAGGGAATTGCCACCATCCAGGTAGGAGAGGACAAAGGCTTGGACAGTATATCTGAAGTTGTTTTCGGGGATGACGGGCTTGATATAACGCACACGAGAATGTTGGTACCAGGATGTTTGTGTCTTCCTTGTTATATGCTGTTTTAACGTGAGGTGTTTGTTGATGTTGAACCCAAGGGATTTGGCATAGGTGGCCAGCTTGTTTGTGAATCCGTAATGGTTCATAGCAGAGATACAGGTCTGGTATCAGGGAGATCTGTGTTCTTGGTTAGCACTAGGAATTCAGTCTTGGAGGGGTTGAGCTTCAGTTAAGCTCTGGACATGCAGGACTGGATCAATTTGAGGCAGGCCTTGAGCCTGTGGATGTTTTTGAAGGAGGATACCTTGAGTTAGATCTGAATGTCATCAGCATATTGGTGAATGTGGATGTTGTGTGGAGTGAGGAGGGTCCTGTGCAGTTTCATGTACATATTAAAGATCAGGGGGACAAGATGCATCCTTGCAGACTCTGCAGGTAGAGTTGCTGATCTGGAAGGGTCAATTTGTACTAACTGCTGGTGATTTACAAGGTAGGATTTGAACAAGCTGAGGATGATCTCTCTAATCCCCATGCGATGATATAGATTGTCGGTGAGTGTCTGGTGTTCTACTGCATCAAATGCTGCTGAGAGTTCAAGGAGAATTGGGAGGCAGGTAGGCCATCATCAAGGATTTTAAGGGAACCATCGATCACCTTGATGGTAGATATTTCTCTACTGCATCTGGGTCTGAAGCCAGATTGGTAGGACTAAATGAGGTTGCTGGCTTCAATGTGTTGAAAGAGCTGTGTGGCTACTGCTTTCTCAAAGATCTTACCTAGGAATTGAAGATGGGAGATGGGCCAGTAGTTGTCAAGATCGTCAGGGTCCGGTGTTGGTTTCTTAATAAGTGTCTTGAGTACAGATGCAGGGTGGATGTCGTCCGCATACAATGTGGCCTTGAGGGATGTTATAGTGGCAGTGAGGACTTCCAAAGTTAGTGTTGTGAAAGTTGTCATGAAAGTTGCCCAGGTAGTTGTGGTTTTGTGAGATAGGATTTGCAGTGTGCTGTCACTTGTGGTGTTTGTGTCTATGTGTTGGCAGATCATGTTGATCTTCTTGATGAAGAAAGAGTTTATGGCAATGGATTTTCTGATGGCGTGTGCTATGGGTAGGTCTGGCAGAGGGTTCGATGCAGTGCTTGATGCTTTAAATGGGGCTTTTCTTTCATTGTTGGACTTGGCTATGGTTTGTTCATAGTGTTGGCCTTGGCAGTATGATCACTCGCCTTTGTGTAGCACACAGTTTTTGAGCAGTGCGAGGTGAAATGCGCTGCAGGATTTTCACCAATTTTTTTCTTGTTTTCTGATGGTTTGTAGTTGAGGTTGAGTTCTTGAGTGTCACAGGGTGGTGAAGGTTTAGGCTTGACGATGTGTACTGGGGCATGATGGGTGCTGTTGTTTTTTGTGGGTGGTGTTAAGTTCTTGGAGAAGCGAGCTGCAGTCCTGGTTCATCAGAGTTATATCAGCCTGTTAGGGAGAATTCTCTGTTTAGGCTGAATTTCCTAACCTAGTGAGTCCCCCAGCAGCTTTGCTGGATTTCTGGAGTTTGTTTTTTCCACCCTGCCAAGAGTGAGACTGTTTTTCTCCCACTCTTGGACATGTATGTGTGTAATTCCTTGAATGTCAATGTGTTCTATGGGCTATGGGGTCTTTTACTCCATAGGGTCTCATATGTTTTTCTATGCGTGTTACACTGCACCCTCAGTGCCGTAACACTGGGGCATCCTTGCGGACCTCCACCATAGACTCCATACCCGGGGACTGACTACTGTCTCCCCGGGCATGTAAAGTCACCATTGGCTTTACTAGACCTAAATTTACTAACAGAACTAGTACACACCATCTTATTGTGGACGTACTCGTAGAGGTAATTTGATTACTCCTGGATCTGTTACTCGAGGGGGCACTGTCCCGTCCCCCCTCGTCGAGTTTTGGCTGGTGGCAGTGGAAACTACTTGTTATGTTCGACCCCGAACATAACCCTATAGGATTCGTCCCATTGTTGGAGATTGATACTTTTTCTCGTTAATCTCTAACGTACCACCGGTCTACTTATCCTAAATAAGTTTATCGGATGGTATTTTCTGCCAGAACTCGGTTTGTAAAATGGCGTCTGTGTTCGTCTCTGTGACTCCTAAACCAAAGGTTGAGCCCTTTGTTACACTTTTGGCGGGCCTCTGGACAGAGACCCTCCAAAGTGGTGCCATTCTGTCTGGGTTACCACAGGGGTGTGGGAGGGGGTTTAGGCACCCTGGACCGAGTTGCCTTGCCAACTCCGGTTGCACTCTGGAGTGATTGGCCTAAGTGGTGAGCGTTCCCGCTCACCACTTAGCATGTGTTGATTGACAGCTAGGCTGAATGAATGGGGGTTTTCTGCATAAAAGCAGGGCTTTTGGGACTGGATCTTCAGAAGTCGCCACAGGACCTAACAACTCTGACGAGGGTAACGCTGAGCTGACCTGCACGACGACACCTCCGGTGGAGCCTTGCGGAACCGACTCACCACTTCCCGACGACAGAGGAGATCTCCCTGCCGGAGAGTCTCTTCCCCTGACTGGTGGGAACAACCAGTCACCTTTGCTTTTTATTCGCCTCAGGACGCAGTGGTCGAATTGCCCGTGCAGAGCACCTCGGCAACCGGATAGCCACTACCCCTGTACCGCGACCAAAAGGTGGTGCCTTGTGACGGAGCACTCCGCGGCTGGTCTCTTCCCTGGTGGTGCACCGGACTTCACTTTTCTTCGACGACGAGATCATCTCTACTCTTGGCAAAGACCCGACGTGCATCCACCACCAGGAACAACTGCCCCCGCCGGAGCTGCACTCCACAACAAGGTACCGTGTCCGCCTGGCTTCCCTTCCGATCGGATTGAGTGAGGTGTCTTAATCCTCTCCGTTCCGTTGGGTCGCCTCCAAGCTTTTCTCCTTCATTGTTCTGAACTGGTTCAATCTGCCGATAACAATTTGCTACAAAGACTTGAATGCATCTTTGCTAGAGACTTTTTGGGACATCGTGCCTTGCCTCTCTCCGAGTATGCTCTGTTGTGATTCTTGCCTTCTTGCCGTGCATTTTAACCGCAAAGTATTGAACCACGTTGATTTCGTAACCTGCCTGTCTTTTCTCTCCCGTCCTAACTAATATTCGAGTGTCCTCTAGGTTGAGGTATACACCTCTGTATGAAAATAAGTGGTACCGGTAGAACCTAGAGTTGTCGAGATATCGCTAGGGGGATTGATCATTTTCTTTTCCGTAGAGTAATTGTGTTTGATTTGTTTGCCGTGATTTGCCTTAGTGTTTTTCATAGATGTTCTGTTATAAATAAATGCCTTAATATCTTTACACTAAGCTTTGTTGCGTGTTTACTTGTCTTGCTGTGAAGAATTGCCCTATTTTGTATACTCCACATACTGCTCAACTTTTCTTGAGAGAAGTCTGACTGCTCAGCCACAGCTACCACGTGAATCTGTGTGGTGCAGACTGCTACCAAGTGGGTTCACCACCAACGCCTGTAGTCCTAAATCTTTTGCAGTGGTCCCAGAGGGAACTGTACAGGTTTCCACCTAACACAGCCCATGTGAGGATGGGTTTGATGAGGTCGTCTTTGAAAGCCTCCACTTGGAAGTTCTTGAAGGATCTGAAAGCTTTATTGCTTGTTTCCAATGGGTTTGCTTGAAGGGTGTTGTGTGACTAATCTCAAAGGGGATTGCCATTTGGTCCGACCAGTCAATTTGAATAATTAAGGAAATGTTCAACGAGCGATACCTTCCTTGGAGCACAGATGAGAAAAATCAAAAGATGAAGGCACTCTCTGCACACCATTGCTTACAAAATCATTATTTATAAGATTCATAAGTGTGAGGACTTTTTATTTAGGTACAACGTGGTTCTAAGATTTAGAAATAATACTTTCTAATCCACAATGCACACAGACACATTTTATTAGTTTATACCCAGTAAATTGAAGGAGCATTTTTATTTTACTGATGTTGAGTCTTGTCAGACTGATATACTTGGTATGTATATTGCTTACGTGAATGTTGCTGGGTAAGTTTCACTATTCAGGGAAATGTTTGAAAATTTTATTAGCAGAACAAAGCAGACCATGCATAGATGATTATGTATAAGGAGAGGCATAAGGACAATTGTATGTTGACACTGTTTACTGTGAGTTTAATTTTCTGCTTAAATATGCAACTGCTGGACAGTTATGATTGCATTTTAGCAATGGGTCTGCAAACACATGAGACCTCCTTATGAGTGTGATGGTAACTCAAAAAATATGAGGTACCATAATTAACTACTTGTTTAGTTCTGATAAGAAGTTGCAAACCATTTTACTCATCAAAAGAGCAAGAAAGGTAAAATCTATGTTTCATTACATTTCTTTTAAATCTGGAGCGTTTTGTTTCTTAACTTTTAAAACTTAAAAAGGTCACTCTTTTTAACCTGTTTTACTTTGTCTAACCTTAAGTCTTAAACTGATTGTTAATAAACCTTTAACAGTTTCACTTAATTTAAATGATTCGTTGACTGTGTTTAATTTGTTAAGTCTTGTTTATGTTTTTAAACTAAAGTTTTAAATATTTAAATTGCTGGGGTGACATCAGAGACAGAAAAACTAGTGTTGACAGAAGTGTGAATGGGAGAGAGAGAAGTGGAAAGGGTCATAAGTACATATAAAGACTATTGACCATTTTTGCTCACCACCGGTAGCAGTAGTGAAGAGACATATCACCAGGTGAGCTCACATTTTACAATTGCGCTCATTCAGATATTGGCAATGTATAACAAAAACTGTAGACAATTCTGTTACTACCACTTTTCTTTGGTGGTAACATAATTACCACTCTATTTACTGCACTGCCAAGTGTTGAGCTTAGCATTAAAGTGAACGATTTACCTCCCTCCTGTCAATGCTGGAGAAAACTGCAGACATTGCCATGGGTGGAATTATGGCTTCCAATTCCTCAATGGAGTCCCACATACACCATTTATTGATTTATTTATTTGGCATTTGTACAGCACGCTTAGCCCAGAGGCATCAGGGCACTAAATAGGAAATAGGGATTTATTCTTGCATGCTTTCACTCTCTGATGACTTACTGTTTCCTTTTGCACACAAGAGCACTTAGTACAATAAGTGAATTTACATTTTTTTAAAAATATTCTACATGTAATTTCTCACATAATTAATATAGAATATAGGAGGCAATACAGAGGCAAGCAGCAGTTTTGCCATAGTGCACCTTTGCAAAAGGGTGTATATGTCTGAATGGGTGAATAACTAGGCAATGAAGTCTGTAATGGCAAAAAGTAGACCAGGGAAAGAGGCAAGGTGCAGACATAAATGAGATGTACATTTGTGGTCTAGACCCCAATCCATTAATTACTATGTATATATGTAAATAGATATTGCTATGTAAAGGAGTGTTGCCCTATCCTTGAGGGGTATACTTGGTTCAGATGTTGGGTCTTGGTAGGGGGAGATTCCCCCTCACTAGTTTGTAACAAAAGTTTACTTCTGACGTTGAATAGTTCAACTGATCATCTTTTCTTAATGGTGGGGAATGCGACATACCAGTTGTCAAAGTCAAGTTGAGAGGAGTGTGAAGTCTGGGCTAAGTCCCCTGCCAGATGCGTCATGTTAGGCCTGGTGTCTGATCACCAGATCCTTGATCCCTGGAGTACCAGCTGAGCTCTGCTGCCTTGTGATATCTATTCTGGGATCTCTTGTTCAACCAGACCTTCACCCTACACACTCTCCTGTGTCTTCAGAGAGGCTGCCTAGTCCATCGGCACTGGCCACACCCCTAATCCTGCTCACCATGAGCGACCTGGAAACCTTAGACACCCTGAACTGAGGTTCCTTCTCAGCCCTTTAAGATGGTTTAGCAATAGCTTAGAGATGGATATGGGATGCAGAGTTTACTCACACATCAATAAAAGAAACAACTCAGGTAGTTGGCAAAAGATACTGTTTTAATATCAATTATTTAAAACAGGGAGTACAACGGATATCAACAGACATCCCTCATCATGATCTCGCTCAAGACTTTCCAAATCATTTTGTTACAAATTACATTCTTATAGTAAAAAATCATCAGAGTTGATGTTTAAACTGAGTATTACTAATATCCTACATGGCAGACTACAAAAACCTAATGGTGAGTGTGATAGGTTCTACAAGGATCATCTAGGTATACGATCCATACTCGTTTAGGGAAGTGGAAGAAAATGATTAATGTATTAACATTAGGTGGGGCAACTAAGCCACTCCCTTAAAATGTGTCACGAAAATTTCACTTAATATATGACGTCTAGTTGGCTACACAACTATTGGACCCTTGATCATGCAATCCTCCATCAGTACCCTCCCAACCTATGTTGGTGGTACGCAGGCTGAAAGTTCAGGTGCAGATGAGCTTGTCTTAACCATAGCTGCCCACCCATTAGCATATCCATCCATCATCACCTCAGCGGTCCACTGTCAATTAGGTCTTTGAACTTGGTCTTGAGCATGTTCTTTGTTCTGGGGAATTCAGGAGAGTGAAGGTACGCTCTGTCCTTGTGCATAGGTGTGCCCATCATGCTCGTCCAACTTCTCCTCCCCATGTGACTAAAGACCACAAAAATTGAGCTTTCAGTGTATTAAAACACTATTCTTTAATAGACCTCTAACAGTCACAAGTCTCTCCCCTTCTCACCTGCTTTTGTTGTTTGCTTGTGACCTTCTGTGATGTCTTCTTTCTCAAGGTCCGGGATTTGTACAAACCCGAGCGCTGGTCCTCGGATTACAGCGTGTGGTTCGCTATCCAACTTCCGGGAACGTTCAGAAGTCCAGGGTGGATACCAGGAAGGAATGATGTTCGCACTCGGAGGCACGAAACGCTGTGACCCGAGCGGGAAGAAAATTCAGGAAGATCGGAGGTAAGGTAGAGGAATGAAAGGAAAGAAGGGGGATTAAAGGAACCGGGAATCAAGAATAGCCCCGAGCGAACTCCGGCAGCACACGTCCGACTACAGCAAGCGGTAGCGTTGAGACGCGCAGAGCCGTGGGGGGCGTGTCTGTATTGTAGAGCGTACAGCGTGGAGCGTAGACTCTGGCCAGCCGCATTCCGTTTCAAGCGCCCATGTTGGAAGGATCACTGTATTTAATGCCCTATGGGTCAGGGACCAGGAAGTCCAGAAGGGGCACAGACGACGGTTCATGACAGTATGCCTCCTTTGAAGCCCAGTTCCTCCAGGCTTGCCCGGATGGATAAGATAGTATCTTCGAACCAGCCTGGGGGCATTCATGTTTGACATGGGTTCCCAATTGCGCTCACTGGATGGTATCCTTTCCATTAAACGAAATACTGTAGTTGACCATGTCGGTACCTAGAGTCACAGATTCTGGAAACCTCATATTCGAGTTGGTCATTGAAAATCACTGGGGTAGATTTTGGAGCTGTTCGAGATGACTGATTGATGATTTCTTGTATAGAAAAGGGCCCGTAATACCTGGGAGCCAATTTATTTGGGTGCAGATGTTGAGGAGGAGCTTCGAGGATAACCAGACTCTATCGCCTACTGAGTAGGAAGGTCCAGGTCTTCTTTTGGAGTCAGCATAATGTTTAACGTCTCTTTGGGCCTTTTCTAAGTGTTCCTTTGCTTCTTTGTGTACGGTAATAAGGGTTTCAATCCAGGAATCTACCGCAGGAACTGGGGTAGGATGTGGGAGAACAGAGGGTAGAACTGAAGGATGAAATCCTTGACTACAGAAGAAAGGACTGGTTTTGATAGCTGAATGATCCGAATTGTTATAAGCGAATTCGGCCACAGGTATTAAGAGTGACCAATCATCTTGGACCTTGGTAGCAAAGCAACAAAGGTATTGTTCCAGGGTTTGGTTTACACGTTCAGTGGCTCCATTGGTCTGTGGGTGATAACCTGAAGACAAGGCATGTTGGATTCCCAGTATACAACATAATTGCTTCCATAACTGAGATATGTACTGGGGTCCTCGGTCTGAAATGATCTTGGAAGGTAGCCCATGAAGCCGGAATATGTGTTCCAGTAAGATTCCGGCAAGTTCAGATGAGGATGGCAGTTTGTATAAAGGTGTAAAATGAGCCATATGAGTAAACAAATCAATAGTAACCGTGATAGTTGTGTAGCCCCTGGAAGATGGTAGTTCCACGATAAAATCTGTGGCAATGATTTCCCAGGGTCTTGTTGGTATTGCTGGTTGGAGCAAGAGACCTGCCAGTTTCTTATTATCATGTGTGTTCTGATTGCAGACTGCACATGTCTGGATATGGATCCTGATATCATCCTTCATCTTTGGCCACCAAAACTGTCTTTGTATTAGATGGAGGGTGTTGGTAATGCCACTGTGTCCTGAATGAAAGGTATCATGACATAGGCTTGTGATATTTTGTCTCAGTCCAGGAGTGGGAATGACCAACCGATTGTCCTTGAATAGATATCTGTCCTTTTTGTTGATATTCCATCGATTGTTTCTCTTAAACTCCAGGTTTCAGAGGATCGAGTTTGAATTCGGATATTCTCCAGGAGGGTAAGTGCTTGGGCAACAAATATTGTGTGGGTAAACATCTTTGGGAAGGTCCGATCTTCAAGGGGTTCATAATCAGGACGTCTGGATAAGGCATGGGCTATTATGTTGTGTGTTCCAGGGATATGATGGATTTGAAACTGGTATTGAGCAAAAAAGAAGGCCCAACGGGCTTGACGACTGTTTCTACAATGTAGAGATTGTAGGATTTGAAGATTCCGATGGTCCGTGTGAACTTGCACTGGGTGTTTGGCTCCCAGGAGGAGATGATGCCAGTCAGTGAAGGCTTGATGGATGGCTAGTAATTCCTTTTCCAGAACGGAGTAATGAGTTTCACTGGGAGTCAAGGTGCGAGAATGATAGGCGATGGGGTGTTCTAACTTGTCACCCAATTCTTGTTTGAGGGCTGCCCCAATGGCGTAGTTGGAAGCATCAGTTTCAACAAGAAAGGGTCGATCAATGTTGGGTTGAGCTAGGATGGGGGCTTGTGTGAACTCCAACCTCAACCGTTGGAACGCCATATCTTGGGCTTAGGTCCACAGGAAGGGGGTGTCCTTATTTAACAATGTAACGATAGGATGCACAATCTCCGGAAAAGTTGGTATAAATTTCCGATAGAAATTAGCAAGCCCCAGGAAGGATTGAATTCGTTTTACAGTAGTTGGAACGGGCCAGGAAAAAATGCAGTCTACCTTCGAGGAGTCCATTCCAATTCCCTTTGGGCTGAGAATGAATCTGAGGTAGTGAACAGTTGATACATGGAAAAGGCACTTCTCGGGCTTGGCCAGGAGCTTATGTTCAAGTAGATGTTGTAAAACTGCCTTCACGTGCTCTTCATGTTTTAGATGGCCCTTGGAGTATATCAGTATGTCGTCCAGATATACAATGACGAAGATGAACAGCATATCAGAGAACACTCGGTCCATAAAAGGTTGGAAGACCGCTGGGGCATTAGCAAGTCCAAAGGGCATAACCAGGTATTCAAAATGGCCAAAGGGGGTTCTAAAGGCTGCTTTCCATTCGTCACCTTCCTTTATACGAATAAGATGGTAGGCACCCCTTAGGTCTAGTTTTGTGAAGACTACTGCACCTCTGACTGCTTCCAGGATATCCGAGATGAGAGGCAATGGGTAGCGGTCTTTGAGAGTGCACTGGTTTAGGCCATAGTAATCTAGACATGGTCTGAGCTCCTTGGTGTCTTTCTTTGGAACAAAAAACAACAAAGCACCCGCTGGGGATTTAGATGGTCGTATGGTGCCATTTTCCAGGTTAGTATCCAGGTATTCCCGGAGGGCCCTTTTTTCAGGTTATGTTAAAATAAACATCCTCCCGAAAGGAATCACTGCAGAAGGTTCAGTATCGATGGCGCAATCCTCTGGTCTGTGAGGAGTGGGAGCTTTAACTATAGCGGTCGAAAATACATCAGTGAAGGCCTGGTACGCCCTGGGAATCCGGATGATGTTAGAGACGGTGACTGGATTTTGCTGACTCTCTTGTGAGTCTTCAGAAGACTTTGGTAAGGAATCTAGGGATAAGCAGTGAGACACACAATGTTCAGAGCCTAGGAAAAAGGAGCCTGCTGCCCAATTGATGTAGGGGTTATGATTTTGTAACCAGGGCATTCCTAGAACCATTGGATAATGGGCTGATTTTATAATGTCAAATTTGATCCTCTCTTGATTGTGGTTTATAGAGAGTAGGATCTCTTTAGTCTGAAGGGTTAATGGTCCTGAAGACAGAGGTCTTCCATCAATAGCCTCTACAGGTTGCATATCCCCTTGAGTTTCATGTGGAATGTTGTGAGCAGTGACCCAATCATGATCTATAAATATGCCCATGGCTCCGCAATCTACTAATGCCAGGATGGGGTAAGATTCTTTCTTGGAAGGCGATAGAAAGGCCTGTAGAACCACAAGATTATTTTGTCCAGGAGAGTTCAAGGATGGAATTGATGTGGAGCAAACTTCTCTCTCCCAAAACTGTGCCCCTTCTAGGATCGGGAGCTGGCGTTTCCCGAACGCCGTGGAGGAGCAATAGGGCATTCTCTCACGAGGTGTTTATTGGAGGCGCAATACATGCACAGACCAGTGTGAATCCGTCGCATCCTTTCTTGTGGGGTAATGGGTCCACGGAAGGCCCCCAGTTGCATGGGTTCAGGGTCCGGGGTAGGAGAAACTGTGGGCTCAGGTCTAGATGGGTGTTCTGTGACGGCCTTTTGGAAAGCCGATTTAGACTTCTTTTTCTCCGCTCTTCTTTCTTGGATTCGGAAGTCTATTTGCAAGAAAAGGTCCATGAGAGTCTAGAAGGAGCTTGGGCGAGCTACCCTAGTTAACTAATCCTTTATTCCTTCATTCAGACCTCTTCGGAAGAGGATGAAGCTGGCTTCTTGAGACCAATCTGCTTCCTTCACGAGTTGTTTAAAACGAGTCACATAGGTGAGCATATCCTAGGATCCTTGTTGAAATTTGAGTAGTCATTCTTGAGCACTGTACACCTGTTCTGGGTGATCAAACATGGCCTTTAGAGCTGCCACAAACCCATCATAATCAGCCAGGAGGGTGTCGCCCGAGTTAACTAGGGGGGTTGGCCAGGTTAAGACATTTCCAGTGAGGTGTGAGATCATAAAGCCCACCTTTGCTCTAGGAGTGGAAAAGTAGTAGGGCTTGAAGGTGAAGTGCACTAAACATGAATCAAGGAAGGCATGGAGAGACTTTGAATAACCATCCTATTTGTCCACTACTCCTCCCAATAACACGCTTTCCTTAGTTGCAGAGTCACGTGACAAAACTAGCTTATTTAATGCAGCATTCTCAGCCTTAAGGTTCTGTACCTCCGTGGTTAGTTCCTGCATGCCTCGCATGAGGTTTTGAACAGCGGCTTCCATCTCTATATCTGTTTCGTTTTTTAGGCATCTCAATCTGTCACAAGTCTCTCCCCTTCTCACCTGCTTTTGTTGTTTGCTTGTGACCTTCTGTGATGTCTTCTTTCTCACGGTCCGGGATCTGTACAAACCCGAGCGCTGGTCCTCGGATTCCAGCGTGAGGTTCGCTATCCAACTTCCGGGAACGTTCAGAAGTCCAGGGTGGATACCAGGAAGGAATGATATTCGCACTCAGACGCACGGAATGCTGTGACCCGAGCGCGGAAGAAAATTCAGGAAGATCGGAGGTAAGGTAGAGGAATGGAAGGAAGGAAGGGGGATTCAAGGAACCAGGAACCAAGAATCAGAAGAGAGTCCCCAGTGAACTCTGGCAACACACGCCCGACTACAGCAAGCGGTAGCGTTGAGACGTGCAGAGCCGCGGCGCGTGTCTGTTTTATAGAGTGTACAACGTGGAGCCGCTTTCCATTTCAAGGGGCCATGTTGGAAGGATCACTGTATTCAATCCCCTATGGGTCAGGGACCAGGAAGTCCAAAAGGGGCGCAGACGACAGTTCATGACACTAACGTCATATTGTTTCCGTCCACGCCTCCTGAACAGGAGCTTTGTTCTTTCACACAATTTATATTCAATATCTGTTTTACCCCCGTCTGATATGGCCTTGGCTTCTTGGCTCATCCAACCTCGCCTTTCTGAGTTTTCGCCTGTAATTCACTTATATTCTAACTGCTACAAACTTGGAAACTGGAAAAAGCGGCCTTCCTTCGTTAGCTCAACACTGCTATTGTAGGTAGTGGAAACAACCATCCTTTACTGACTCCAATACTCCAATATATATATATATATATATATATATATATATATATATATATATATATATATATATATACATATACAGGAGTAAAAAAAACTTTGTTAAAGGAACGTTATGGATCCAAGTAAAACCGAAAAACCCACAAAATTCGCCAGTTATGGTAAGCTAAGCAACCATAACTCACGCCACCACCGTGCACTGCTAAGACTAATTTGGTGAAATTCCGTCCAGCGGTTTGGACTGTAGGCGTGAGCAAAGGATTATCCCATTATGTCTATGGGAAAAACAGAAGTTTTGGGACCCTCCTATAACTTTGCCCCTCCCTGGACCAAACCTGAATTCAGAGTGGGCCATATACTCTTTTTGCAAAGTTTGGTGAGGATTCTTCCAGGGGGAGCGAAGTTATAAACCACCCAAAAAGTGCTCTTCCTATGGAAACAGCAACTTAACCATAACTACACGGCCACTACCGTGGCCATGTAAAATATATATATATATATATATATATATATATATATATATATATATATATATATATATATATATATATATGTGACAGAAAAGGGGGTGAGGGGCGCACTCTGGTTCCCAGCTAGGTGTACCTTTTCCTCAATCCAGTAGATCTTTCTTGCCTCTTGCAATCATCAGGGAGGCAGTCTGTTCAGGTGTTTGTTCAGGTGTTGATGGTTACTACCAGTGATGGCCTCAGGGAATTCAGGAATTCTGGTTGCTGTAGTCATTCAAGTAGCCAGGAACCAACTCACCCTCCAATTACAAAGTTTAAAGCCCCAGTTGGGGGGAGGGGGGAAAAACCAACAGTGTGGCTCTCCTTAGTAGGGGCATGTGTCACCCCGGTGCCGCCACCTCTGGAGCCCGGGACTCCCAAAAAACATTTGACAAAAAGGGGGTGAGGGGCACTCTCTGGTTCCCAGCTAGGTGTACCTTTCCACTTCTCCTCCTAGCGTTTTCTTGCCTCTTGCAATCATCAGGGAGGCAGTCTGTTCAGGTGTTTGTTCAGATGTTGATGGTTACTACCAGTGATGGCCTCAGGGAATTCTGGTTGCTGTAGTCATTCAAGTAGCCAGGAACCAACTCACCCTCCAATTACAAAGTGTAAAACCCCAGTTGGGGGGAGGGGGGAAAAACCAACAGTGTGGCTCTCCTTAGTAGGGGCATGTGTCACCCCGGTGCCGCCACCTCTGGAGCCCGGGATTCCCAAAAATCATTTGACAGAAAAGGGGGTGAGGGGCGCACTCTGGTTCCCAGCTAGGTGTACCTTTCCACAGTCCAGTTGATCTTCTCCTCCTAGCGCGCTTTCTTGTCTCTTGCAATCATCAGGGAGGCAGTTTGTTCAGGTGTTTGTTCAGTTGTTGATGGTTACTACCAGTGATGGCCTCAGGGAATTCTGATTGCTGTAGTCATTCAAGTAGCAAGGAACAGGCGTCCCGTGTAGGAAGGAAAATACTTTTCCAGGATGGTCACCATGTAAAGGGAAGGTGAGGGTTCCATACAGGGCCCCTCTTCGCTTTCCATAGCAGCCTTCAGAAGGCAAAAAGAGAACCCTATGACCATATTACCACAAGCACATTTTTCTTCCCTTTCAAATCTATCCACGTTTCGAATGACTTTACCACAAAGCCAGACCCAGGTGGACATGGTCACTTTAATCCTATGTTTTGTCCAATGTGATCGTGGCCAATAGCCAGATTGTCCGGATCATGACCTTATTCCTTGACCCGGACAATCTGGCCACTGCCCATGGCCACAGGCTTCCCCTCAGTCACTAAAGGTATACCGCTATTTTTTTGTAGCTACATTATGACACTTGTCAAATAATAAAACACTGGCACATTTGCAAAACCATGCTTGTAGGTCCCTGCCAATGCTCCTTATGCAAGTTTGCTGGAAATCCACCCATGTTTTATTTTTTCAAAAGTGTCAAATGTATGCACATACAATCGTCATATAAACTAGCCCCCACTTGACAAAATCCATTCACACTTTACAAAAACATCTAAATCTAGATCTATAATCTTTTTGCAAACCTTTGTGTAGATTTGTCAAATGGCACCACATTTATAAGCCTTTACAATATTTTGGGACCCCCACTCTAATTTTGCTCCCTCTCAACAGAATCCACCAAACTTCTCAAAAACATGTATATCTTGATCTATTATCAGTTTGCCAAATGAAGTGTAGATTCGTCAAATGGCACCTTATTTATAAGCCTGTACATTATTTTGGGACCCCCCTCTAATTTTGTCCCCTCTTCACAAAATCCTACCAAACTTCGGGAAAACATTCATATCAAAATGTATTATCAGTTTCCCAAATTAAGTGAGAATTTGTCAAATGGCACCTCATTTATAAGCCTTTACATTATCTTCGAACCCCCCCTCTAATTTGGCCCCTCATTACAGAATCCCACCAAACTTTGCATACCCACTCAGAATCAGCCCAGGAATATACAAGCACATTTCCATGCAGTTCTATTAAATGGCGCCAAAGTTATAAGCCATCCAAGAACTGCATTTCACCAACCCTGTAATGCTAAGGTGTCAGCGAACTTTCACAGGACTGTTCGTGAACATCTGAACTGTTCGTGGACTTTTGCGGCAAAAAACACCAGTTTTTTTGCTTCTTGCAGCCATATCCCATCCCATCCTCATCACCCCTCACCTCCCCAGAGATTATTTGATAAGTTTGACAAGTGGAATGCTGTGTTTTTTCATATGTTTTTACCGCGATGTCCGCGGACATCGGCCGCTGTCTGCGGATGCAAGATGGCGGGCGTTTCCAAAAATCTGATGCACTTCACGCTCCTCACCATCCAATTAGCAAATACGTTGCATGTCCGTGGACATGACGCAAGCCAATTAGCCAATCAGGACACTGTCCGCGGACCGAAAAGGGAAGTGTGTCCGCGGACCGGACATAGATATCACGAATTTTTTATGACCTACTTTTTGGTCATTTTTTTAAGAACTACTGGACGGGTTTTCACTAAATTTACAAAAGCATGCTTTTGGGACCAAGCCACTACTCCTTCCGCAAATTTGGTGAAAACCCGTCCAGCGGTTTGGGCTGTAGGCGTGAGAATTTTTTTTCCCCATTCAGTCTATGGGAAAAAAAGACATTTTGGGACCCCCCTATAACTTTGCCCCCCCAGACCAAACCTCACCAAACTTTGCAAAAAAATCCAGAGTGGGCCATATACTTTTTTTTGCAAAATTTGGTGAGGCTTCGTCCAGGGAGAGCGAAGTTATAAGCCACCCAAAAAAGTGCTCTTCCTATGGAAACAGCAACTTAACCATAACTACACGCCACTACTGTGGCCGTGTAATATGTTCATGTTGGCACCTGCCGCAATTATTCACTATTTAGCTAGCCTTTAAGAATACGTCATCTGCTTTCATTTCTTTTCATGCATATACGTGTGAAGTAGCTTGATCTCTTCATTATGTGTGCAGCATACGTTTCTTCATCTTGATCCCAAGATGTCATGTATCTCGATACTTTCTTGATGCCTTATAAAATTGTATACATTCTCTAGTCTCTGCACCTCTTCCCTATACGTCAGCTTTGCTCTGCATGACAGTGATGGTGATGACGTCACAATTCCTCTTCATCATTCAACTGTCCTGTTTCTTCCGGAATCTCATTCAGGCGACCATCATATTGTCTTATATGCAAGTATGGTTTCCTCAATGGGAACCTTGCCTCCCAGATTCTCCTTGGTTTCGGTATTTTCACTGGTACCGCACATGTTTCACACTCAGGAATCCAACATACAGGTGCGGTGAGCGAGATGGTTGAGATGGAGTTACTTAGCCCCTCTCTACAACCCTTACTGGCGCGAAGCCTTGGTTAACTCTGGGCTAAGATCCCTGCTGTCTCCAGTAAGTTAGACCTGGTGTGTGCTGTACGTGGTACTCACATCCTGATCCTGTGTGACCATCAGCTACTTGATCCCTGGAGTACTTGCTGAACTCTTTTGTGCTGTGACAACTTGTCTGCACTCTCTTGTGCCACATGGACTTTGCACGGGCGGCTCGTTGGGTGCCAGAATCTCTCCTGGCTCATCAGAGCCACCTGTCTTGTGCATTGGCCCTTGCCACCCCTCCTGCTCCCACCCACCACTTGTGGCCCAAAAGCCTTAAATACCCATCCTGCTGCAAAGCTCTGATAAGGCCCTTACTGTCTGTGGCAGGTTAGACCATGTGTGTGGCTTGTGTGGAGTGTACGGCCTATCCCCTTTTGACCACCAGCTCTTGGATCCCTGGAGTACCTGCTGAGCTCTGCTGTGCAATGACATCTGGTGTGGGCTCACTTGTTCCACTTGGCCCTGGCCCTGACCCTGGCAGCTCCTTGGGACCCAGATGCTCTCTTGTCTCTTCTGAGCTGTCTGCCCTGACCATCCACACTGGCCATGCCCCCACTGTCAGCCAGAACCCATGACCTGCAAGCCTTGAACAACTTTCCTGGGGCTAAGCCCTGGTGAAGTCTAGGCTAAGTCCTATGCTGCCTATTGCCGTCCATAGCAGGCTGCATTTCTGCATATGTGCTCTCTACTCTATTATATCCTTTCATTGCCTTACAGCTTCAGCCCTACAGCATTCCACCTGGGCCGCCATGACTCGGGCCACCCTTTGTGCTACAGCCATTTCCAGTTCTGGTGAGACGAAATTACCTTTCCCCTGCAGGAGTACAAGGGTGAGTAATGGCTAAAGCGCCTATTCAGCCCTCAAACTGCTACAAACCATGAGTGATCCCAATCATCAAGGTAAAACAGTCACACTTAGGAGAAATAATATCTTTGCCATTTGTGGTAACGGGTGCCCAGGGAAGGCTATACTCTCAAGAGGTGCTTGAATGTTAATCAGTAGCAACCAAAACAGCAAAGCATAACAGTCCAATTAAGGTTCTATAAAGAAAATAAAAGAGAATAAGCAAAGATAGCACAATGTACTGCAATCTAAGTAATGAGGTAAGAAAACACCACAATATTCTTGTAAAAGGAGATAATCATTTGTATCTTTGTGTTGGTACTAGCAGGTGTATCCGTGCTTCGCCCGTTAATTCCTACTTCAGTCCTAATTTGAAATGTATTGAATGTACTAAACCAATGCTTCTTTGTGGACAATTCTGCAATATTGCTAGTCTTTCCTGTTGGAGCTAGTGTGAACAAAGTGTCTTTGCTTCTAACTCTGGAGCAAGCCACATAAAGCTGACAATGACAAAAGCAGGAATCCAGTAAATCAGTTCCAGCTGCTTTGCGTTGGAGTGTTGAGATTGTGCAGCAACTTTATTGGTATCCCGATCTACAGTTGAGGCAGCAGCGACCTCAACATAAGTGCCATATGTGTAGGGCTGAAGCGTTTAAGCTGGAAGTGCTGTACCCGTACGTGTGCGACTGAAGCATGTAAGCTGTATACTGTTGAGATGGCATACATTCTTCAACTTCCATGGGAAATGACGTTTCTGTAATTGTCATGAGAGATTTGCCACGATGGGACTGACAACGCCATTGCGGACACTATTGAAGAGACATGCACCGTTTCCTGTCACCCGCATTACTACAAAAGCACTGTATTGTGTCACCCGATTGACTTCAAAAGTGAGTGCTGCTAATGTTAGCTAGAATGCTGATGTTGTGGAAAGTTTAGGAACAATGAACTGCTGAAGTTTTCATAAACTGACAAACTTTCGGAACAATGAACGTAGAACTACTGCAGAACTACGGCACAAAGAGCCCTATGGCAGGGCTAAGAATTGCAGACCGCTTAGAAAATTAATACATCTGCAAAAAGGTATATTTTATACTTTTTACATTGTCTACACCATTGAATCTACCCACACGGCAAATTGCAGGTTTGGAACATTTTGGGAAGTAAGCTGAACCGACACAAACACATATGCACGTATTGCAGACCGCTCCAAAAAAAACGCTTAAAAAATAAAAATGAGATTTTTTTAAATACATTTCACATTGCCTACACCAAGGAACCAACCCACATGCCAGATTTCACGTTTGTATCATGTTGCGAAGTATGCTGAACATTTTCAACAGGCACACACACATATCCACAAATGTCCCTTTTATATATCGCAATTTACCCTAAAAAGGCAATACATTTACAGGGCAAATAATGAATGAACAGTTAATTGAATGCTATCTACAATCATGCACAATTCAAATAAATGCGTGTCACTAATTTCAATTAATAACATGATGTTCTTAAAAATTCATATAAACATAAAAAAAATCAAGGTTTACACCTGAAACGTATCCAATTTGTGAAATCTTGTTTCATTCTACCACGCCTTGCCTATGTAACTGGAATCTGCGAAGATCACATTTATTGAATACATTTTAAAGATTTCCTCAGCTGTGTTATGTAAGCAGATACCTCCGTGAAGCGAGCATGGTTTCACATTTCTGTTTCTAATATCAGCAAACATGAGACACAGATATAAAGCAATGAGTAAAAAGCATGCTGTAATATTTCCACACGCCGGGGGAAACATGGGTAAAAGGCAGAATTATTACTATTCCAACGCGCTTTAAGTGAGGAAATAGGTAAGATTACTGCTGCGTCGCATCCTACTTTAAAAAAATGAATCCAGGCAATCTCAGCAATCTTCCATAATGCTGGGATTTTTCCTAATTTAACTATAACGAGAATAAATAGGGAGACAAGACCTTTGGTCCATTCATATAGGGATTCACTGTGATCCTATCTGGACCCAGTGCCTTTGCCCTGGATTTCTGCATACACTTCTGACAGTGTGAGTTCCAGGCGGAACACGAGTGGGTTGGCATTGATATAGCTTATCACATCATAACAAGTCCCAAGAAAGGGTATTCTAACCTCTGCATAAAGCAGCAGATACATGGTTATACCACTCATTCCCTGTTGTTGCCATTTGGGAAGGGTTTGTATGTGTTTCGGTGCCATGTGAAGTAATTTCCAAAAGCCCCTCAAATAATTTTTGTTTGTGGCCATTTGTTGGGCCTTCCAGGGCTCTAATGTTTTCAGAGCCTTTTCTCAATTTCCCGATCTCGTCATCATCCCCCTGCTTTCCTCTATTCAGTGCTTTCAATAAGGTGGTCTTTTTGTTTCTACAGTCCTTATCAAACTAACCTCCTCTCCCTGTCTGGTGGGAGGTGATAGTCTTGGTCGATTTGGTAAATAGGGGTGCCAAATTGTCTAATGTTCCCATGAGAATGTATCATTAGGCTCAACATGTTACATGCCAAGTGCAGTTTCCAAAGCAGTAATTATGTTTTGATAGGCTACAGGTAATAGTTTATTTAGATCCAAATCCTCCCATATTAACCTTGCGCTCGATGTCGAGGGCAAGGATCACTGCTCCATGATCACTGTCAGTTATCTGGATAATTTCCATATTCCTGGAAGGCTTCCAACTGTGTAGATTGAACACATTATAATTGATGTGGCTGAATTTACTGCCACTTCGGTACATGGCGAGTGGTGGGTTTTCATTGTTTAACCGACGGTTACATGCTCGGAAACCCACTTCATAGGATAGCTGGGCAATAGGTAGTGCCTATCTGTAGCTTTTATTTTAGCTATGTGGGTTAAGTAGTGAATATCCCATATTAGGTCTTCCTCTCCCACCAATTTGTACATTTCATTCAAAGGCTTGAATGGAGATTCATATCACCCATTATGATAACTATGGGTTTTTCTGTTGTGTGAATTATCCAGGTGCCAGTCAAATTATTAGGTATTTTCAGAGTGTCCATTCCTTTTTTCCCCTTATGGTCTATTAGAAATGTTGATTAGTAATAAGCACTCCCCCCCAATGGGTTCATAGAAAGGCCTCGTAAATGGGGAGAATCTGTTTCCATTGGTGCTGAGAGCTCAATTTACCCACATCGACAGCCCCCGCTTGACCACCTTAACATTTGTTTTGAACAGACCGCAGGTACTATGAAATGTGCATGCATTTCCATGGTAAGTGGATTACAGGCCCAAGGTTCTTGGAAAATGATGATGTCATATACCTTCTCATAAATGTAAACCATTCTTGATCATTTAGGTGTTTTGTGTCAAACAATGTTCAAAGATATCCGTTTAAACTAACTATATAAAGATCCTGCAAAATGGGCGCTGTTATCGACACCAGATACTCAGGACAAGCGAGGTGGCAGGTGTAATTCGCAGGATATTTTCGAACTGGATCCTTGGATTGGGTTTAAAACAGAGGACCTCTGAAGCACATAATTTAGGGGAGGAGCCCCAGGAGGGGCATATTCTGGGGGCCTGCTCTTTAACTCGATCTGCAGACCTGGAGGGGGGTTCGCGTATAGAAATCAATGGACAAAAAACTGTTTCTAAAGCAATAATTTTCCAAGTTTAATTAAGTACAGTCTTTATCGTTGTTGGATAGGGATCGATAATGCTGAAAGTCAACTGATGGGCACTGTTTTTTGTGACAGATCCATTGGATACTTTAATTTAATATACTCTATTTCCCCTCAGGGTCCTTTTCTCCAAACCAGGGAGGCTGTCCACAGAGTCTCCCCTCCCTTTCCCTGCTAAAATTGGCAGAATGATGCACCACCCTCTTTCAGACCCCTAATGAGTTTCAGCAAGGAAACTATTAATTTCCTAAATAATAAACACTTTGGACATGTCGCTCATGACCCTATGAATGTTGATACTTGTGGGGCTGTGCAATCGTTCTTGCCACCCTGGGTGCCCTGATCATCAATTTGGATAACACCAATGTTCACAGTTTTAGTACCAGTCAAGCTAGTCTCACCCTCCTTTATGAGCAGTAAACAGTTCTCCGGCTCAGCTAGTTTTAATATCGTCAGCAATTAGTAACTGTCAGTGAGTTTCCACTCTGTTTTAGGGGAATCGTGTTCTCGTCTCTATCATCTTGGTTTATGGGCAGCCCCAACCCTTTTTTGTAATGCCATGCAATTCCACCGGAAAGACACATTTGTAATCCCCTAGCTGATTAGGTGGGCGCAGACTCATTGTGGGATTACAGCCAAGGAATTTACCAGCATATCCAGCAAATTTGTTAGACTTTTTGTTTAAGTACAGTTTTTCTTTTTTTTTTTTTTGTTGCTGGATTTTCACAGTTTTCGACGATTTTGCTTCCCCCTGGCAATTATGCTGACTATCTGTATTAGGGGTTTCTTCAGATGGTTCTCCGTAAGGTTGGCTAATTTCTCCAACAACGTTTCTATTTAATGAATCAGGAAATTTACTTTGGTAATAGGTGCCATAACAGGTGCCACCAATCGGGCAACTCTTCTGTAACCACAAGCAAGGGAAATGTGAGTTGAAGCTTTGCGTTGAACATTTTCGCTGAGCAAATATGATAATAATACTAATACTTATTTCATTGAGTTTATCATTAGTAATAAACAGTATGATACACCTGACTAAATTCTGCGGCTGCCCTAAACCTTCTTGCCCCACTGTAGCCCCCCCTACCATATGGCATCTCCCTTTAGTACAGGAGTAAAACCCAATTTAAAGCTTCCCATCTCTTATAATATGTGCTGATTAAAGATTAAAACTAGACAAATAAATATGCATACAAAATGTTGCTGATTTAAACCAGTCGGGGCTCCATGGATTAACAAAGTTGTACTTCTTAGGTCCAAGAAATCAGTACAATCTAATTGTAAATGCCTCGATTTATCGCCTGTCGCTTGCTATACTTTAGGTAACCCACAGGCCTCACTGTCCTCTTGGTGTTAAGTGCTTGAACCTTTCATCCTACACACCACACTACGGGAGGGGCACCCAGACTGGCTCAAGTGGCTGCCCTCATCTGTTCCCCACCCAACCCCCCTGCTGGCATGGGATATAATATTTCAGTGTGTCAGAGCCAATACCAATAAAAGATTCCTGGGATCAAAATCAATGAATAACCCATAACCTATTCTTCTTAATCAATGGCGTTCTTAATGTCACCACTCATTTTTCATTAAACCTCCCCTTGCAACCTACTTGTATCATCCAGGGTCTGATAATATAAAGTAAAAAGGCTGCAGTTTCGGATCAGTCTTTCGGCATTTAGCACAAGTTCTTTCATGCGCTAAGGCACCCAAGCATCCCAACAGACTGTGAAGATGCCTGTGACTGGGTGGGGGTTAACTGGATCAGTTCATTTGAATGAACGCTGGAGGAGATAATGAAGGCAACCAAGGTCAGTTTCATGGTTGGCAGGACTGTGAAGAGGCTGGTGATTGGATACACAATGAATTTTGAGTGGTTTGATGCAGTGTTCGATGGCGGCGCTCAAAGGTCCACCAGGGTTGGTTCGATTAGAGATGGCGATTAGTCAGCAAAGATGATGGCGGTTCAAGAGGCGGATAGAAGAGGTACATACATTAAGGAGCATGTATTTTGAGCACAGGCAACAACGCACTCAGCATGCATGGTGCAGTAGTGAACAAACATGCAGTACGGTGGTTCGAGGAGGTAGAATGCTAACAGCAGCTCCGGGGCATCCTGTAGGTTCAAAGGCTTTGAACGGGCTCATATTATGGTTCAAATGAGTTCAACTGTAGGAACATAGGCTTCCTGGCTGTCTTGCTCCTCTGGATGCTGTAAGTCCCAATCCAGGGGCACAAAGGTAAGGTTTTAGTCCTTGCTCTCATTCTCCCAATCACTATAGAGGTGGGTGCATACCAGCAGGTGTCCTACAACACAGTGAGGTCCTTGGTACTCTTGTGGATCGTGTAGAGGCAGGTCTTGGCCCAGCAACAGATCATTCGAAATGATCCCTGGGGATGGTTAGGGAACAGAGCAAAGACTTTGGAAAGAAAAAACAAACTCTCCCAATAGAGAGCCAATGAATTCTTCCTCAGGTTTATGTTCAAAGTGAATCACATACGTTGTGTGAGACCATTCTTAAAAGGCAAAAGCCCACAGGTAATTGGACTAAGGCTAGCCTGTTGTAGAGGTGCAATTTATGTTCTTGAAAACGTGGACCTTGCCTTCTGACATCACACCCACAGTGCTTTCTGCTAAATGAAGTGGAAGGATCAGGAAGGAGAATTATAGGCAAAGAGGAGCATGATGGTGGAACCTTCCTCCAGTTGTAAAGAGCTCCCACTGTCCAAACTAAATCCACCTCCTTCCATTTTGTAAAGGATCAAAGACCATTCGAAATGCAGCACTCTGGTGTGAGGCCAATACCTTTGTGAATGGGTGTGCACTTTGATTCTTTTTCCCAGGCCAGCTTCCTGTGGAGTGGCTGTCTTCTGGAAAGGACATTATCTACCCTTCCAAAGGAACATTAGCGGCAACCCCCAAAGACTACATTCCTACCAGGAGTGGCAAGGATATCCTGGTCTGGGAAGAATACACATAATCCCTTTAGAGCTGTGGGAATATGGAGTGCAGATGTACGAAGGAGTTATACCAGTCTCTAGTAGACAAGAATATCTCAGACACTTGGGAGCTTGCAAAGGTGGTTGAATGGTTTGTGGCTAATCACATCCAGATAAAGGCAGTGGCCATTGCATCCAAACCAGATGACAAAGGGGGGTGAGAAAAGTAAATCTAAGGTTGGTAGGGACAAAGGTGTGCACCCTCTTGCCAGGAAAGCGCCCCAAAAACCTGAGGGGAATTTCCAGTCACCTGCATCGTCTGCTCCGACACAAAGGAGAATGGGTGCACCCCTAACACTGGGGCACTCACATTCACAGCCCCACAAGGATGCATTTCCTGTGGAGACTGGAGACATAGCTCAGGAGATCATGCCTGCAAGGGTAGACCCAAACCAGTAGTAGTCAGCGCCACACTTACGGGGGAAGAACAGATTGTAAATGTGGACATCTTAGATAATGAATTCCCACTTGGCCAGGGGTTGGCTGAATGTACCCTTGTATGGCTGAGCGGGAAAGGTGCTGGGTCTCCCACCAAAGCCCGGGTTCCTGCTAAAACGATGATTATTTTGGATAATTTCTTCATTAATGGGAACAATGTCCCAGCACTTTGTGATACTGCTTCGAGTTCAGTTGGAGGGGGGAAAACGCACCGCTCTGCATCGATGTAAAAGATGCCATTACTGAAGATGGTCTATAAGGAAATGATAATCCTGACACCAAAATCATTGCCTCGGTCACTCGATTGAGGGGTAAGGAGGTAGCTTTGGAAGCAGACCTGGCGCCCATGGGTCATGGGGTTCTTTCCAGTGACAATGGGGAGAGACCGGCACAGTTGGTACTACCCATTCCGGATCTGGTATCCACAGAAATGCCTGCTCCTGCCAGAGAAGGTCTAGCGGCCACTGAGGTGCCTGCTGCCGCGGCGCCCAACTAAGTGACCACAGGATTACCTACAGGCATAGAACCCGAACAGGGGTTGAGGGCATAGTGGTTTCAGACCTCATGGATCTCCCCAAGCTAAATGACTTGTCCATTGCTGGTGGCCCGAGGCAGGCGGATTTTTACCAGGCAGAGGATGGATGCTCATCTTTGGCAGATCTGTGTCAATAGGCAGAGGAGAAGTCCTAGGAGGAAGACCTTGGGATGTCCAGGGTGTACTGGTAGAAGGATCTCCTGTCCAGTGAGCCAAAAAACTCTGGCCGAGGCCAGCCGGTGTTTGGTGGTTCATCAGTGTTAGGTAAGATTTCAACAGAGCTGGTAAATCTTCCTTTCCTGGTTCAACCGCAGAACTTTCTGCTTTTCTAGAGGGATATTTTTCATTAATACCTCAGTGAGTGGGAACCTTTCTCCACACTCACCTAATCTTTAACTCTTTTTATGGGTGTCATGTTTAAGACTCTCCATAGTGTCTTTTTAAAGTTATCATGTTTAACAACTTATTGGCAATATGTGCCTGTTGTTGCTGGGTTGCTCTGGGGGCTCCCCATTTATCTTTCTTGTGCTAACCTTGAGTGAACTACAGTTCCCAAGGGTAGAAAGGATCTTTGGATCCCTTTTACATTTTGTTAGGTGAAACCAACACACCCCACCTTATGTGGAGTGCTGGGGAGATACAATGTATCCACTTTCACACTAAAACTGTAACAATGCTGTTACAGTGACAAGCTTACCTTTAACAGCTGGTGGCAGTGATACCTTTTACTAATTTGGTGCACCTTTACCGCGGGCTGTGAACACAGCTGCAGTAAAGGCACATAAGGGTGCTCATTTTACCAAAATGGACCCTGTCTTCCTTTTCTGCCATTTTAGTATTTCTTTTCATTTCTTGTTCCTTCCCCTGACCTCCAGGGTGGGAAATCCCTTTGTGTGATTGTTGTCTTCGTCGGGAGTCCCCTGCACACCCCGCCCAGGCTCCAGTCAGTCTGTAAGCACAGGAAGTGGGGGAGGAGTCCAAAACGTCCCTATCCTTTGTCTTGTGCCTTGCTTCAACTGAGACAAATCCCAGTGGGGGGCTGGCTGTCCTGATAAGGCAACCAGACGCCCCTTTCTTGTAAAATGTGGGGAGAGAATGCAGAGGGTGTGCTGTAGTTCCTGATAAATACTGGAAACCTAGAAGCGGAAGTCATGTCGACCACTGGAACAGAATACCAAAGAGGATGATGAAGGAAAAGCGGCAGAGACGATTTCTAGCGACCGGAGAGCCTGCTGTGTAACCCAATCCTGCTGCAGCCCTTCCTTCCGATCAACCTGTGGTCTCTGAAAACAAAGACCTGAATCCAGAGCCTGGTGAAACCCACTAGATTCAAGAAGACCTGCATTTTGAGCCATGCCATAGGTTGCTGTGACATTGCGTTCTTGCAATACTCCAATACCCTGGGACATCCAGCCACTGTGCGGTGCACAGTCTTTCAAATTCCAAATATTTCTCAAACTTTGTGGGAATCTTAGTGTATCTCGAGAGATACGAATCAAGTCTTAAAAGTCCCCTCACAAGAGTGCTGGACCTTTAAAACGACGACAGTTCAACCGCGATTTTCTTTCTTCTTCTGTGCTCCTTGAAAAGGTTCCAAATCCGCAGAACCGCATTCAGCCATGAGAAAAATCTTGCATAGAGGTTTCTTCATCGATCCCTGCTGCAAAGTCCCTTCTGAGGTCTTGTGTTCAGTCTCCAGGACAAGGAATCCACTGACCGGGTATTTGGCTGCAGACCCTGAAGTTCTCCTGCTGCAATCTCTTCTTCATTGCTGAGGTACTGTGTTGGCTTGGGTATATACTTACCTTAAGCCTTTTGGGATTTCTGTGTAGTCCTGGGGTGTTTTCTGTGATTGGGAGGTCCCTCATCCAGTGCACCCAGTCCCACTGTTAGAATCCTGATGGGGTGTCTTCTGTGAAGCCCCTGGAACCTCTTCTAACTCTAGATGTAAAGTACTCACCTGTTTACCCGGTTTTCCTAAGGAACTCTGACTTTTGCTACTAAAGAACTTATTCTAACACAGCCTGTTGGTCACTTGTCCTAGTGACCCCCCTTCTGCTACTGAGAACACTCATGCTCTAAGAATAAGGGAAATACTTTGAAGGGATTGGGACTTCTGCCTAGAAAATAAAGTTTTATACTTACTTGTAAAGAGTTGGTTGGTTGGTAACTGTAATTCTAAGAGTGAAGAGTTACAAACGTTCTTACTGCTCTTGAATGTGTGATGCACTATTCTTAAAAGTATGGTTAACATCTTTTTTTCCTTGGCCACTATTTTGCCAGTTTAATAGAAAGTAGATGTGACTGTATTTTACTCTCCTGTGATTAGGTTGTGCCGCTTTACAAATGTAATGTGTTGGTTTCACCAGATTATTCCTGCAGGGTAATTGTATGAGTGTCCTCCAACTGTTCGTAACACCAGGTTAGTCCTGTTAGGATAACTGTATGAGTGTCCCCCAACTGGGTCTTGCTTCCCCTGACTTGCTGCTAGCCTGTCCTTAATAAGTCTACATTAGGTTGTTGCCTACCTAGAATAACTATTCAGTAAAGTGTGACATTGGGTTTTACTTTCCCCTTCATTGTGAAGTTAAAGAATGTGGGTTTTACTTACCTTGTTTTAGCTGTGTGCCATCCAAAATAAGTTACCAGAGTTATTGCTTACCTCAATCTGGAGTTCCCTGATTTCAAAAGCGTCTCTAATTGTATATTACATCCTTAGGTTTTACTCACCTAGTATAACTGTGTGTTATGGAAAAAGTAGTTATAGGTTTTTACTGCACCTAGGATAAGTGTTTTACTATTCAACAAAAGTATATTGTCCAGTTGACTGTTTATGTGATTTGATCCAAGAGTCACTGTGCAACTGGAAGGGCCTACTGCCCTTGTATTACTGAATGTAATCTGAAAGTAACCATTGGTCCTATACTCCCAAAGAATAGGCCTGACCTATACTAAATGTGTATAACAAGGTTTTGACTTCCCTAGAACTATTGATAGGTGTTCCAGATAATGTCTATACTTGGGTCTGTGGATTTCAAATATAGTGTAGTGTTTTTATATTGTGATTATATATAATGTGTTAGTACTTACTTAACACGTAGATTTATCTGGGCCCGCCTGTATTTAAATAAATCCTTTATTTTTACAATACATAATGTTTCAGTGTTTCTTTGGATCATTTGTATTACAATTTCACTTGTACTGTGTCTAGTGCCCTCTCTCCCTTCTGAGATAAGTCTGGCTGCTCTGTCTACGCTACCCTATACTCAGGTGGTACAGCCTTATACTAAGAGTGGAGTCTTGTACTGCCTCAGTTGAATGGTTTTACTAAGCCCTTAGTTGGACTTCAGAAAAACTGTCCTAACAATCAGTGCCACAGTAGGTTCCTTTTGGACTTGGCTCACAACATTCCATGCGCAGGTCACCTAGGAATGACAAAGAAAATGGAGAGTGTCTCGCATTTCTACTGAGCCCAGTATGGTCAAAGATAAAATAAAAGGGCCTCATTACGAATCCAGTGGTAACCATGCTGGAGCTGCCTGTGGGTTGCCGCTGGACTCATAAAATGTTACAGGCGCCTGACTTTCTTGTGCAACAGGGAGATTAAAAGTCTGGCAGCCCGGGAAGTCAGGCGCCGGCAAAATGTTGGTCCCCATTCCCTTAGAGTCCCATAGGACTCTATGCAAGTCCATAGAGTCCTATAGGACTCCATGGGAGTGGGGACTCGGAAGCGCCGGCACCATTGCTAATGGTGCCGGCGCTTCCGTGACCTGTGTGCCTATCATGGCCACTGCACCCGGCAGGGTCAAACCTGTCGGGTACAGCAACCCCAACAGACAGTCTTCTAGTTTGCTGGTCAGGAAACAAGGGTGCTCTGCTCTGAGGTGGTCCGGCTGCTCTGGGGCCCACACTGAAAACCTCGAGGACAAGAGTGTTCTGTTCGGGTTCTGCTCACCCAGCTTTAGGAGATTCCAGTGCAGAGTGGCAGGTCCTGGTCCACAGCAAAGGTTCACTCCCAATGTTCCCTGAGAGTGGATAGGGAGGACATTTGTTTTCTGCCTTTGTCTTCACCTCAGGCTGAGGGCTTTGGAAAGTGCAACATTCCCACAGGAAGTCCAATGATTTCTTCTGAGTTCCTTCACAGTACATTGTTATTGTCTTGAGAGTATCTGTATCAGGGGAGGAAGAACCCTTTTTAAAGGTAAAAGTCTCCAGGTGATTGAACAAAAGTTAGTCTGCCTTTTCAGTCAAATCCTTGCTCTTGAATGCAGTGGACTTTGCCCTTCTGATGTCATAACCAAGGTGCTGTGATCCAGAGGAAATGGGTGGGACGGGAAAGGGAGAGAAAGACAGAGAGAGATACAAAATGGTGGAGGTCTCCTTCCACTGACCAGAGCACTCCTGCCTACCATAATTCACCCCCTTCCCTTCTCACTAAGAAGAAAATCCTTGAGTGATGCAGCACTCCTTTTGAATGGATGTCCTCCTTTGATGCCCCGGCATAGGACAGCTTCGTGCTGGGTGGCTGTCTCTGGCGGGATGTGTGTCCTGTCCTCAAAAAGAGATGAAAGAGGAGGCATTTCCCTCCAGCTTCCTGTCTTGCCATTTGGCAGTTTAGACGCGACTCACCAGAATACATATTGCCTTCCAGAGCAGAGCTGACTCACAGGAGCAGACACATGTGCAATATCAATTGAGATGTGCAGCTCCGTGCACTATGGCTAAAATCGAGCATAGCTTTATTTTAAAGATTACCTTGGCCATGTCTGACAAGGCCAAAGTAACCAGCATGGAGTACATCTCCAACATTTTGCCTTTGGGGGTTATCAAGCATTCCTGCAGCCCCTGCACTAGCTCAGTGGTACTGGACCATGAAATGTCTAGTTCTAGTAAAACGGAGGTCCTTTTTTACATGGATTACAGAGGGCTCAACTCTGTCACAAAGACAGATGCACACGCCATCCCTCATGCAGTAAAACTAATTGACCTGTTAGGCCAGGGGTGTACAACTGATTTTGACAGAGGGCCGAAAGTACCTTACATGAGGGCTATAGTGGGCCGAAAAGTAAAAGTGGGCGGGGCGGTAGGCGGGACATGTCAGGAGGCTTTTTCAACCCCCAATTTGTATTAAACACATGGAAAAAGATGTTTTTGAGGGTTAACGATTTTTATTGCATTTCAAACTTACATTTTGTACTACACATTTTCCATTGCTATCATTTATTTCGATTTAGTTATTGTATATCGTCTGTTTAATTAAATTATATATATTTTATTGACCCTTGATTGGACATTCCGTTATTTTGGACTGCTATAGTTTGCTGTTTGGGTTACCCAAGAGGAGTATGGCCTTCGTTGAGTCAGGTTTCCTCAAAAAAGCAAAGGATGTACATCTCCTAACTGTGCCTGTTTTAGCTTTATTATTGAGTTCACTCTTGGAGTGCAACACTATGCCCCATGGCTCCCATCCCCAACCAAACACTATGCCCCATGGTCCCCTCACCCCCAACCAAACGCTATGCCCCATGGCTCCCATCCCCAACCAAACACTATGCCCCATGGCCCCCTCACCCCCAACCAAACACTATGCCCCATGGGCCCCCTCACCCCCAACCAAACACTATGCCCCATGGGCCCCCTCACCCCCAACCAAACACTATGCCCCATGGGCCCCCTCACCCCCAACCAAACACTATGCCCCATGGGCCCCTCACCCCCAACCAAACACTATGCCCCATGGCCCCCACCCCCAACCAAACACTATGCCCCCTGCCCCTCACCCCCCAAGCAAACACTATGCCCCCTGTCCCTCACCCCCAACCAAACACTATGCCCCATGGCCCCCTCACCCCCCTAACCCCCAACCAAACACTATGCCCCATGGGCCCCTCACCCCCAACCAAACACTATGCCCCATGGCCCCCACCCCAACCAAACACTATGCCCCATGGCCCCCACCCCCAACCAAACACTATGCCCCCTGTCCCTCACCCCCAACCGAACACCATGCCCCATGGCCCCCTCACCCCCAACCAAACACTATGCCCCATGGCCCCCTCACCCCCAACCAAACACCATGCCCCATGGCTCCCACCCCCAACTTAACACTATGCCCCCTGTCCCTCACCCACCAAGCAAACACTATGCCCCCTGTCCCTCACCCACCAAGCAAACACTATGCCCCCTGTCCCTCACCCACCAAGCAAACACTATGCCCCCTGTCCCTCACCCACCAAGCAAACACTATGCCCCCTGTCCCTCACCCACCAAGCAAACACTATGCCCCCTGTCCCTCACCCCCAACCAAACACTATGCCCCCTGTCCCTCACCCCCCAACCAAACACTATGCCCCCTATCCCTCACCCCCAACCAAACACTATGCCCCATGGCCCCCTCACCCAAACCAAACACTATGCCCCATGGGCCCCTCACCCCCAACCAAACACTATGCCCCATGGCCCCACCCCAACCAAACACTATGCCCCATGGCCCCCACCCTCAACCAAACACTATGCCCCCTGTCCCTCACCCCCAACCAAACACTATGCCCCATGGCCCCTCACCCCCAACCAAACACTATACCCCAAACACACTCTCAAGCATGCACCCATACAGACCCGAACCCCCGCCCCCAACGCAGCACACACATTCTCAAGCATGAACCCATACAGACCCGAACCCCCCGCCCCCAACGCAGCACACACATTCTCAAGCATGCACCCATACAGACCCGAACCCCCCACCCCCCAACTCAGCACACACACATGCACCCTTACAGACCCGAACCCCCCACCCCTCAACTCAGCACACACACATGCACCCTTACAGACCCGAACCCCCCACCCCCCAACTCAGCACACACACATGCACCCATACAGACCCGAACCCCCCCACCCCCCAACTCAGCACACACACATGCACCCATACAGACCTGAACCCCCCACCCCCCAACTCAGCACACACACATGCACCCTTACAGACCCGAACCCCCACCCCCCAACACAGCGCACACACATGTACCCTTACAGACCCGAACCCCCACCCCCCAACTCAGCACACACACATGCACCCATACAGACCCGAACCCCCCACCCCCCAACTCAGCACACACACATGCACCCATACAGACCTGAACCCCCACCCCACAAATCAGCACACACACAGACCCGAACCCCCCCAACCCCAACTCAGCACACACACAAACATGCACCCATACAGACCCGAACCCCCACCCCCCCAACTCAGCACACAAAAAACATTCAAATCAAAACATTCATACACATCCGACACCCACCCCCACCCCCGCATCTCAACATACACACAAAATACATTCAAATACAAACATTCATACACATCAGACACACCCCCCACCCCCGCATCTCAACACACACATAAAATGCATTCAAATTCCAACATTCATACACATCCGACACCCACCCCCGCATCTCAACACACACACAAAATACATTCAAATTCCAACATTCATACACATCCGACACCCACCCCCGCATCTCAACACACACACAAAATACATTCAAATTCCAACATTCATACACATCCGACACCCCCCCACCCCCGCATCTCAACATACACATAAAATGCATTCAAATTCCAACATTCATACACATCCGACACCCACCCCCGCATCTCAACACACACACAAAATACATTCAAATTCCAACATTCATACACATCCGACACCCCCCCACCCCCGCATCTCAACATACACATAAAATGCATTCAAATTCCAACATTCATACACATCCGACACCCACCCCCGCATCTCAACATACACATAAAATGCATTCAAATTCCAACATTCATACACATCCGACACCCACCCCCGCATCTCAACATACACATAAAATGCATTCAAATTCCAACATTCATACACATCCGACACCCACCCCCGCATCTCAACATACACATAAAATGCATTCAAATTCCAACATTCATACACATCCGACACCCACCCCCGCATCTCAACATACACATAAAATGCATTAAAATTCCAACATTCATACACATCCGACACCCCCCACCCCTGCATCTCTACATACACATAAAATGCATTCAAATTCCAACATTCATACACATCCGACACCCACCCCCGCATCTCAACATACACATAAAATGCATTCAAATTCCAACATTCATACACATCTGACACCCACCCCCGCATCTCAACACACACACAAAATACATTCAAATTCCAACATTCATACACATCCGACACCCCCCCACCCCCGCATCTCAACATACACATAAAATGCATTCAAATTCCAACATTCATACACATCCGACACCCACCCCCGCATCTCAACACACACACAAAATACATTCAAATTCCAACATTCATACACATCCGACACCCCCCCACCCCCGCATCTCAACATACACATAAAATGCATTCAAATTCCAACATTCATACACATCCGACACCCCCCCACCCCCGCATCTCAACATACACATAAAATGCATTCAAATTCCAACATTCATACACATCCGACACCCACCCCCGCATCTCAGCACACACACAAAATACATTCAAATTCCAACATTCATACACATCCGACACCCCCCCACCCCCGCATCTCAACATACACATAAAATGCATTCAAATTCCAACATTCATACACATCCGACACCCCCCATCCCCCCCATTGCAACATACACACACAAACATAAAGTAAAACAGACCCGACACACAAACGCAAACAGACCACTTACCGGAGACGTGCTGGAAGGCAGGTAAGCGGCAGGTAAGCAGGAACGCTGGAATCGTACTACGGCTGGCGTGGTCCAAGGCTGAAATGCCTTCCGGCATCAAGCCTTATGGACCACGCCAGCCGTAGTGCTGGCCCTCCATTGGGTCAGCACACACACACTACGTGGCTCGTAGGAGCAACGTGGTGCATGTGTGCTGAGCCAATGACGGCCAGTGTTTTGTCCGGCCCGGAAGACAACAAAGACTTTCCTAATGGAGGGCGGCCGCGGGCCGCCCTCCATTAGGAAAGGCTTTGTGCCTCGCGGGCCGGACAAAAGAGCATGGCGGGCCGCAACTGGCCCGCGGGCCGTATGTTGTGCACCCATGTTTTAGGCACTCCCAAGTTTATGACTGACTTTGACCTTACGGCAGAGTACTGTTAGATCAGTCTTATCAATCAAGCTAAAGAGAGTTCTGCAGTCCACCGACTATAGGGGCATTATTGATTCAGTGTTATGCATCTCGGAATAAAGAATGCCACTGCCACCTTCCAGAGGATTGTGAACCAGGTACTAATGGGTCTAGAAGACTGCCTACTTATATGGTGTTTCTGTATTCAGCAACACCTGAGAAGAACATCTATCCTATCTGGAACAGGTGCTTTGAGCAATGCAGAAGGCTGGCATGACTATCAAGGCATCCAAGTGCCAAAGACTGCAGGGTACTATGACTTGCCTACACTAAGTAGGTAGCATGCTTGCCCTCTCCCTAAACATTGTAACATCAACAAAAAAAAAATACAGAAGTTCACCTGGACCCCTGCCTGTCAATCAACCTTCAGGGTTTGAAGGATGGCCTGTGCCAGTCCCCAGTTCTAAAGATACTAGATTTTGGGCAAGAGTTTAACGTTCAGATAGATTCTTGTGAATTTGGCATCAGTGCAGTGCTAGCACAACTGATATCTGAGAGGATAGAACAAACTTGTGCTTTCCTGAGTAGCCTGTTGACCAAACGCCAGCGCAACAGGGCCACCATTGAGAAGGAGGCATCTGCGTGGGTTTTTTTGGTATGTAAGCTGAAGGCCTAGTTATTTGGGTCTCACCTCACTTTCCAAACAGACTATAGATCTGTTAGGTGGCATGTGGCCATGCATCCTCTTCACATAAGGTCCCTTACATCAGCATGAATACTATACATTTTGACCCACTGCATAAGCTGGAATGTAATGACCAATCGCAGAAGCTGTAAGTATTGTATTATGTCTGTAATACTTATAATGTACCAACAACTGCTACCATTCCTGTACCTCTGTAACTAAGCTCTCACAAGTAACAGCGCCTCAATGCCCGTGGGCTGCTTGCGCGCTATATAAATCTAAATAAATAAATAAATAAATAAATAAATAAATGGAGAAAATCCCAAGTTATTGCGTTGTGCCATATCCCTGCAGGGTTTGGACATGGATATCCAACACAAATCTGGGTAGTAGCACTCCAGTGCAGATGGCCTCAGTCGCTACCTGTACAAGGAGGATGAGCCAGACGGTTAGAGCAGTGAGGCCCAACCTTTTTGGCTGGGGGACATTTAAGGAACTGCCATCTGGCAAGGGTGCAAAGCCCTGCCTTTTTTGATTCTTGATTAATAAACTAGCAGACCTACCCGTTCTCTGAATTGGTTCTGTAGACAGCCATGATAACACTGATCTTGTAGGTCACTTATAGCCTGATGTGCTTTGCACCCTGAAGTAAACAGCACTGAGAATGGGTGTGTGTGCCTGTCGGACATACCCTGAAAGACGTTGGGGCATGCAAGAGTTGGTGTTCTGCAGCATACTGGGACCTTCTGTCATTTCGCCCTACCTGTCGCCTCACCCTGATGTGGTGCAGTTAGTTGCGGTGCTGTCATGATGCCCCCTCCCGGGGAGCCGGTTCAAGCCCGGCGTCCCCGAAAGCGGACATCCAGTCCCCAAGGAAGGACCCAGCAACCCCATATAGGGGCCCTTTGGACAGTGTCCTGGCGCCTATGGCGCCAGGCTCATAAAAGACATCAGTCCTGGTGCCATAGGCGCCAGGCTCATTATGGGAATGCTTGGGTGCACTTACCTGATGCAGACCATGCTGCAGGATCCCGGCCTCCTTGAGGCCTGAAAGGAACTACTTTACCTGTGGGACTAATTTACCATCCGGGCGTGGTCGGGGAAGGATACATAGCTGATTGGAGGAAGGATACATACCTGGAACTTCTTTCAAGGCTATTTAAACCCTACCCGAACAGCCACACGTGCTTCGCGTTGTTCTGCATCTAGCAGCTGGACGCTCACCGTGTCTGCTCCTGCATCCTGACTTCTGACACGCCTGCCAGCATCCTGGATCACCTGCAAAGGAAGAGAAGAAGAGAAAGGAAGAAGGAAAAGTCCTTACCTGCTAAATCCGCATCCCGGAGACATCTTGCCGACAATCCTGAAAAGGAAGACTTTAATTTAAAAGCTCATCGCATCGATCGCTGCAGCGCCGCATTCCACTCACCTTCACCTCCATGTTCAGCAGCGATCATCCGGATTCGCAGTCACGCCCCAGCGCCTAGGGAGAAAAACACCAGAACAAAAGGTGAGAGAGAGAAGGGAATAAGGAAAGCTAAATCTCCATGTTAAGCCTTACCTGTTGATTCATCCCTCTTCATTTCGGGTCCGCGCCGCATCCTGGCATTTCCGGACCCCGGCCCCTAAGGGGAAAAAAAGACATCAGCGTTAATGAGCGAATGAAAAGACATTACCAAAAAACGCTCATTAAAGACTTACCTGATTTCTACAAGGATTTCACCTCTCATCTCGGATCGGTGCCTGTTCCCCGGCATTCCGTACCCCGGCCCCTATGGGGAAAAAGACACTAGCATTAGTAAATTAATGCATGGTCACAAGGGGAACCTCTTATCAAAAAACTTACCTGGAAGCCAAGCAAGCTTGGTTCTCACCAATCCGAAAATCCAGTGAAGTAACTGGATACCAACGCGCCCCTGCATCAGAAGCAGGATGGAGAGCTCGTCCTTCCAGACCCTAAGGTGAGACGCTATGAGAAATCACAGAAGGGTTTCAAGGAGGGTGAGAGGGGAAAGTGGGAGGCCGATTGCATTACCCCGCAGACAGTTAATCCCCTATTTTCGCCTGCAGAAGGATACTTCTGCGAGCCAGACAAGCCAGATTTGGGGGCCTGGTCCAGTCCGTCTTCCGAACCCTGCGCATCACCTTAGAAGAGGTCACAGCAGCGCGAACCAGGCCAGCGCCTCCGTGGGAGTCAGGTGAGCGTAACAGGTGCATCGTAGTGCAAATATCTTGGAAGCTGTGCATCTTAGGGTATGGACCTCACATTTTGTTCTTCGTGTTGGGTGGGTCCTTCTACAACCACATTGATGTTTGACCAATTTCAGTCAACCGTCTCATGTGTGAAGATGCTGAAATCCAGAGAAAGGGGTGGGGTGTTGAAACGTCATGTAGCATGTAGTGTCTGAAGGGTCCTAACAGTTCACGATACAAAATTTGGTGCAGATTGGTGAAACAGTGTGGAATTGTATAAGGAACAATGCTTCACCAAGCAGCAAACCCATAAACAAATGTTGACTTTTGCTCAAATCAGGGGAAAAGGGTGGGGTGTCCAAATGTCATTTAGCCAGGAACAATGCTTTGCTGCATATCCTGCCACAATTAAACACATTTTGACATATAGATAGATGGATACACAGAGAGAAAGGAAGAAAGGAAGAAAGGAAGAAAGAAAGAAAGAAAGAGAGAGAGAAAGAGAGAAAGAAAGAAGGAAAGAAAGAAAGAAAGAAAGAAAGAAAGAAAGAAAGAAAGAAAGAAAGAAAGAAAGAAAGAAAGAAAGAAAGAAAGAAAGAAAGAAAGAAAGAAAGAAAGAAAGAAAGAAAGAAAGAAAGAAAGAAAGAAAGAAAGGATGATGAAAATAATTCCATCTCCAAAATCAAATATCATTGTCATTTGTATGGAGCCATTCACCATTGATATAGTTCCAACATGCTATAGGTTGAACTCCCTTAAGGGACAGAAGTGTTGTGGGAAATTCATCAGAGAATTAGAGAATTCATGTGTACATTTTAGCCAATACGAAAGTAGGTAGGGGTCGCCAAGTCCCTGCTAGTCACCCATTTCGAGCTGGCATGTGGATGTGTTTAGAGAGGAGGTATAGAGAGTATGGGAGTAAAGGGTAATCTGCCAATCAGATTCCTGTTTCCATCAACTCCATGTCAAAAGCATAGTATACTTGTACCCTGCTGCATCAGTAGCCTGATCCACAGCACCTGCTCTGCTCATGGCACATACAAGTTTCAAAGGTTGCAAGATGCCCACTAAACAGTCGCAGCAGTGCAGGGACTGTATTTAAGATATGAGCTCTGTACCAAAAATACAATGATCATAAGTATCCCATGATGGTGGCTGGGTAGTCTTTAAAATAAAGCTATGCTCGAGTTTAGCCGTAGTGCATGGCACTACCTATCATCATAGCTCCTGTGAGTCAGCTCTGCTCTGGAAGGCAATATGTATTCTGGTGAGCCGCGTCTAAACTGCCAAATGGCAGGACAGGTAGCTGGAGGGCAATGCCTCCTCTTTGATCTCTTTGTGACGGCAGGATACACATTTCACCCGTGGCAGCCACCCAGCAGGAAGCTGTCCTGGCCCGGGGCATCAAAGGAGGACATCCATTCAAAAGGAGTAGCCTCACACAAGTGTGCTGCATCTCTCAAGGATTTTCTTCTTAGTGAGAAGGGAAGGGGTGAATTATGGTAGGCAGGAGTGCTCTGGTCACTGGAAGGAGACCTCCACCATTTTGTATCTCTCTCTGTCTTTCTCTCCCTTTCCTTTCCCACCCATTTCCTCTGGATCACAGCACCTTGGTTGTGACATCAGAAGGCCAAAGTCCACTGCATTCAAGAGTAAGGATTTCACTGATAAGGCAGGTTAGCTTTTGTCCAATCACCTGGGGACTTTTACCTTTAAAAAGTGTTCTTCCTCCCTGATGCAGATTCTCTCAAGACACCGAACATGTACTGTGAAGCAACTGAGATGAACTAATTGGACTTCCTGTGGGAATGTTGCACTTTCCAAAGCCCTCATCCTGAGGTGAAGACAGAGCTGTGCAAGGCAGGAGACAAATCTCCTCCCTACACACTCCCAGGGAATATTGGGAGTGAACCTTTGCTGTGGATGAGGACCTGCCACTCTGCACTGGAATCTCCTAAACCTGAGTGAGCAGACCCTGAACGGAACCCTCTTGTCTTCGAGCTACTCAGAGTGGGCCTCAAAGCAGCCGGAGGACCAGACCAGTCGAAGCTCCATGTTCTGCTGCACCAAACTGATTTCTATGCAACCTAAACAAGAGGAAAGACAGCAGTGCTGGCATTAGGACTCCTCTACCAATCCAATCTATTGCTTGGACTTCAACCAGCTCGACCCTGCATTGTGCCCAAGTTGTGCCTTTCAATTGCTAGGTCTGAAGCTACTGCTCAACACTGGGACCCAAACCGAACCACTGGTGAGTCACCCGCCGACTCTGACCAGAGTTTACAACCACAGCTCCACCCAGCTAGTTCTCGATCAGCCACCTCACCGACCTGCACATCAACACACCCAATATCACCAACTTTGATGACCGTCACCCTTTGACTCAAACCTATTGAGTCTTACCACCCTAACCTGCATCATTGGGAGCACATAGCATCCACATTCACCCCCACTCAACATCTGCTTGCTGCTTGTGTCCACACAATCCAACAACCCCAAAATGAGCCTGATCCACTAGCAGCAACATTTGTCACCAGGTTTGACATCCGCCAAACAACCAAGAACCAAAGCCAAGTACTATTGATCACAAACTGCTCCATCGGTCCTCTGGGACTCTGGAGAATGGTTAGTCAACTCAGCACCTTCTTCCATCAAGACATATATTCTTTTGTGGTAGGGTGTGCCTATCACCCGTGTAATCAAACTCAGAAGGCTACTTTCCCCAGTCTATTGCTTCCTCTCTGTCTTTTACATTTTGTTCTGCTGCAGTTGGTGTGTATATATTTGTATAGAACCTTCATTGAGCATTTCCTTTATTTTACACTGTGTTACTTTGTTGTTTGGGCCAATACTGATGACATTTTCACCCCTCTTAAGAGCACAGCCTTACCTCAACATATGTTACCGCAAAAGGCGAAGGAGGTATATCGCTTAACTGTCCCAGTTTTACATTTATGATTGCTTTGTGTTTTTAGTTTGCAGAAGTGTGAGGGCTGAAAAGGGCCTTTTTACCTCTACTCATCCATGTACTCCTGCAGAGCGGAATCCAATTTGTCACATCATTGCTATGTGATCTCTCACTTGCTATAAACATTGCAATTTGAAATGCTCATTTATTTGCACTACACTCCATCCTTGACCTCTTCCTACACTCTGATCTCCATTCCTTATGTCTTATCTAGACGTGGCTTCATTTGTTGAATGTTTTGCTCCCAGCTGCACTCTCCTCTACTTTTTCGTAATTTGTTCACTTCCCCACTCAACTGGTCACAGTGGCAGGACTGGTATTTTGTTTCATTCTTCCTTTCTAATGTGTTTGCCCCCTCCCTATATTTCTACATTCTTGTCCTTTGAATATCATTACTTTGCTTTTCATGAACTGCACCCTGTTGCTTTTCTTATGATCTATCGCCCTCCTGGCCATGTGAGGTGCTTCTGTACTGACCATGATTCTTTTTTAACTCTACGTTTATATCTCGCTTCTTGCCTGGCTTTTCTTGGTGACTTTAATCTTCATCTTGATTCCTCTCACTCTTCTATTACCCTCTGCGCTATTCTTGATTCCTACCATCTTTCACATGTCCCTACCCCTCCCTCTTATGTATCTGGTTCATCCATTGACTTAGTTTACTTAGCCTCACCATCTGTTTCATCGGTTACTGCCCTCTCTATGAATCTTCTGACCATTTTCTACTTTCGTTTACATTTCTGCACCGTCTGCTCCATCTTGTGTCCATTCTTCTGCTTCATTTCTATGCCATATTCTCTGACAATTTGAAACTTCTACTTTCATTTCAACCTTCACTTCTTCTTTTCTTTCCTTCCTTGAATTCTCTATCCTCCCTATATGCTGATAAAGTAACTTCATTGGGGTCCTCAGACCTTCGGGAAACTCTTGATTCTGTCT
Organism: Ambystoma mexicanum; assembly: GCF_040938575.1. Taxonomy (NCBI): domain Eukaryota; kingdom Metazoa; phylum Chordata; class Amphibia; order Caudata; family Ambystomatidae; genus Ambystoma; species Ambystoma mexicanum. Next base: position 192,799,575 of record NC_090941.1, read on the forward strand.
ATCCTGCTCATCCTTTCTACCCACATCACAAACCACCACAACCTTGGATGATGCCTTCTCTCGGCTCCTCTCATTGTCTCTTGTATCAGGCTGAACACCATTGGAGGAAGTCATATTCACTGACTGACCATGGATCTCTTTTTTCCCTTTATACTTCCTTTGATGTCTCTTTAATCTAGGACAAACAAAAATACTTCACTGATCTCCTCACTTTTCATCCTCGCTGTCTGTTCTGAGTTCTCAATCGCAGTATATCCCCTATGAAGCATTAATTTTCCTCTTCCCTCTCTGCCTCTGACTTTGCCAATGACCTTTCTTTTAAAGTTACCATTCTTCATTCCTCCATTTCCTCCAGCCATTTTCTGCTCACACAAAATCCCTCTCTTCCTCATCTTCAGTCTCTTCCTCTATGTCTTCCTGTTGCCCTTTCTATCTGGTAAACCTTCAACTATTCTCTCTAAAGCCCCCCCCCCCACTGCCACCCCTGCCAATCCAGTTCCATCTCTTCTAATTCCCCTACCTTGCAGTAGTCCTCAATTCTTCTCTTCTAACTTCAACCTTTCTCTTATCCTTTAAACCTTCTCTGTACTTCCAATTCTCACTAACCCATACCTTGACTCCTTCCTATCTTCCAATTGCTGCCCCATCTCTCTTAACCCTCCCTTAATATCAAAACTCTTGGTATATGCTGTTTATAATGATGGCTCTTCATATATTAATAATTTTGCTCTTCTCCCTCTCAATCAATCGGGTTGCTGCCCTTCACATTCTATGGAAACGGTGCTTCTTTCAGTCTGCAATTCCCCATTGCCAGCTTGATTTTCTAAACAATCCTCTATTCTTGGTCTACTAAATTTATCTGCAGCTTTTGACACTGTTGATCATGCTATCCTTTCCTACTGACTTTCTCACCTAGGCTTTTGGGTTTCAGCCCTTCAATGGTTCAATTTATATCGGTCTGATCACACTTATTCTGTTTCTTGGGCTGGTAAGTCATCTCCCGTTGTTCCTTTTTAATATGGTGTCCTCCAGGGCTCAGTCCTAGACCCTTTTTCCTTCTGTCACCATATTTAAGCAGATGACACTCTTATCATTCTCTCTTTCTCTTCCTTCTTGAATGCTATTCACTCTAGAATAATTGCCTCTCTCTTATCTACCCGGGCTTGGGGTCTAAACACTTTTTACATCTCAACTCATCCAAGATTGAAGTTATCTACTTCACTGCTTTTACCATTCCTCCATCGGACAACACCTAGAGAGGCCAAACAATTGAGAAGTCTAGTTCACTCCATTCTCCAGTTTTTATAACACAAAACGTTGATGAACCTATCTATTCCACATATCTCTCTATAACCACTGCATTACTGCCTCTACCTGGAGGAAAGGCTAAGTCATCCTGCCTTTGGGTTATCTCCCTAGTAACCGATGGTGAGCCTCCTATCTAGATAAAGGGACAGAAAGAAGCTGACCCTATTTCTAAATCACAAATGGTTATGTTATAAAATTAAATCAGATTGCAGCACATGCCCTATTTGCCAATTAGCAAGGCTGCTGAACCTACAGCGAATACCTCTTCTTCAAAACCAATTACTAACAACCTGCTTTATAAAAACACAGTTAGAACAGGTTGGGCGTGTATTACAATTGTGTTGCTCCGCCTCATCTGCTCCATTAAAATCCTATGACTAAAGAGATTAATAATTAATATGTTCTAAGTGAACTAGGGTATTTCTCTCATACAGTAGTATCCCCTATGTCCACTATACACAACAGGTTGACCGGTTTCAGCGGTTAACAAAGTTGTTATGACCGCATTCATCAGGACAAGTTAACTAATTATATGTGTGGAATTGGGGAGCAAATAGATTCATTTATCCCCAATTGTAAGTATTTGAACATAGATCTGTGTATCCTTTTATTAGAAAGGGTTCCATGTGGTTACTGGACAGCAGGTCACCTCTCCTTGGCTTTCACTGCCTGCAGAGGGAGCCGTAGAACATATTCTTTAGTCACTATACCCTCTCTATCACATGGTGTTGCTTATACCCATTACCTTATCGCTTAACGTTGTCTGTTACTTACAGCTTTGTTGCACCAAGTGTTCCTCTTAATTTACAAACTTCTTAGGGGTCTCCAATTTGTGACATTCACATCTACCTATATAGGTGAAATGAGGGTTATAAGACAACTGTACATATCCAAGGTGCACCCCCATTCAATCCTTAATATGCTAGACCCAGTCAGTTCCACCAAACATTCCTCTTCCTTTGCCCTCTCCTGTGTTTTCCTCCCTCTTCTCTCCCAATCTTATCTTCTGCTCCTAATCTTGAAGTCATCCTCAACCCAATCTTGTCTTTCTCTTCTCATATCTCTGCTAATGCCTGCTCCTGTGGCTATCACCTCCGTTATGTCAGCTGTGCCAATTTTGTTCATCTCTTTCCATGGTCTCCACAGGTCCTCTCCCCTCACCCTCTTGTGAGGCAAAATACTGTGGTGTCATCTTTGACTCCTCTCTCTAGTTCTCTCCTCACATCATGGACCTTGCCAAGATGACCCACTTTTGGCAGCACCGCATCAGAAGCATTCTTCCTTTCCTCACCTTTCCCCAGAAGCTCAATGTCTCCAGATCTCTGGTTCTCTGCCGGCTGGAATACTGCCACAGCCTCTTCCTCAATCTGCCTAACTCCTCCCTTTGTCCCCTTCAACTAATCCAGAACAGTACTGAAAGACTTATCCTTGGCCTCAAGCACAGGGACCACATCTATCCAGCCCTAAAATCTGTCCACAGGCTCCTGGTTGCTGCCAGGGTATAGTTAAAGACCCTCTGCACCATTCACGAGGCTTTCTGGGACCCGGGAGCCCGCTATATCCAACTCTCATTCCCTCAGTACCTCCCTGCGAGAGCTTTTCAGTCTTCTAGCTCCAACTCTCTGCGGATCAGATGCTTCTCTAAGCAGAGAGTGTGGGGTAAATCTCTCTCCTCAGCAGAAGCCTCACTCTAGAATGGTCTACCTGCCCCTCTCATGCTTGAGCCAGATCTCCTTAAATTCCGGAAGCTCCTCAAGACCCTTCTTTTCTCTTCTTTCTTCCCTCTCCCCTCCGCTGCTAACACCCCCGGCTGCCACAGTGACTAGGTGCCTGGTTTCCCACTGCTTTCTACAGGGCACCAGCCCCCCCTGTCCAGACCACCCCCCTTCCTCGCACTTAGCATGCATACCCTCTCCCCCTGCACACTTGCAATCCCTCGCACTTGCCCACCTGGCCTCCCCTCAGCACTCGTCTAGTTCCTGTGGTCCTCTTCCTCACCCCTTCTTTTACCCCCTTCTTCACTTGCACTCTCTGCTCTTGCCCTGCACTGGCTTTTTGTTTGTCTTGTGGCTCCTTGAAACACCATTTGTTGCATAGGATGGATAGGTGCCTTACAAATAACCAATTCATAAATAAATAAATATATAAATAAAATAAGCAGGTGAGCTTTAAATTACTTTAACGTGGTTTTAATGGAGTTGGAAACGCCCTTGCTCTGTTTATTTTGTGTATATTTTTTTGCCTGATCTTTTTGGGTAAAATTATTTGCATAGCGTTCAATGCCGTAAAGCTTCTCAGGGGGGTTCAACCCATATTTTTCAGCATAATCTTGGTGGCAAGGCAATCATGCTGTCACTGAGCTATTAATCCTGCTGTAAGGATGCGTTCCGTGGGCATACTAAAGCCAAACATGGTACGAAAGTTAGTGCAAACGTAATGTTTATTAAGATTTTTTATTTTTACATTTGGTTTCTGTGTATGGTAAAAAGTATTAAGTGCGTGCTTGACTACACTTTATAGTGAAACAGGCTGAAGGGAGGGGTTCCGAGGGCTTGTTTCAAATTGGCTTGTTGTTGGTAATTGCGGAGTGGGTGCAGACGGGATGCGTGTTTTTTAACTAGGGCTGTACCTGTGGGAGAGGCTAGGCAGTTTGTCAAGCTGCTTTAGTTTAAGCATTTGGCTTTTGGGCATCCAGGCTGTGTGTTTCACTAGAGGGGTCAGGCATTTTTAAAAATGTGATTATCCTCTGTCAAGACTTTTTAAAGGCTTAACTGTGGCCTGGTACAGTGGTAGGGGGAGCATGCAGGCCGTGTCTGCGGTGTGCATTGTGTTTTATTGTCAGACATGTTGTTTTTAAAAATAAAAACAAATAGTAAACGTGCACAGCTCTCAATGTTCCCATGGTTTTGTGCGAGAAGGCCATCCAGTGCAGTTTTTGCTTGGAATTCTAGGACCTGTAGTTGTCCTACATTCAAAATGGAAACGGAAATCTATAGCTCCCAAAGGGAAACATAGAGGACTGGATGGCCTCCTCTTTCCTGGTCACAGGAAGCCTGGAAGCTCTGAACATGGTGGAGGGATGGGGGTTTGCAGGGCAGATGTGGTTTGCATTTGTGGAGATGTAGTCTAGTGGGAAGGGTGGATATCATTTTGTTTTCTGCTTGCCATTTCTGTATTGTGACTTAGTGGGAGGGATGAAAGGCTGCGTGTTGTCTAAGTACTCTGTCTACCCACACCCCAATGCTCTCTAACCCCACCCACCCACTCCCACTGTATACCCCCTCACACCCACCCACCCCTATTACGTGGGCTAATTGGGTTTTATTTGAGCTACTTTGGGCTATTTTGGCCTACATTTGATGAGTCCTCCTGATGCTGCTTTGTTCTTAATTTTGTTATGCCCCAACCAATTACCACCACCCACCTACATTCCGAATACCTCCACCCATACACCCACTCTACCACTACCTCTACTCCACCCCCCAAAAATCGCTATACCCACTCTCCCACCCCCTCCACTCTCTCTACCCCTTCCCATTCACCCTAGCCCTATCCTTGCTACTGCCATCCACCCTCCCTACCCCCACTCCCTCTACCCCATCCTACCCTCCTACCTGTCTCCACTCTCTCTAACCTCATGCACATACCCTACACCCACTCTCACTACCCCCGCCCACCCTACCTCAGCCAGCTAACCCAACTCTCTCTACACACCCACCATCTCACTACTCAAACCCACCCAACCACATCCCTCTCTACCCCCACCCACACTACACCTACCCTCTTTACCCCACCCACCCAACCCCCACTCTCTCTAATCCCACCCACCCATGCACCTTACCCCTACTCTCTCTACTGCCACTCACCACGCTACCCCCACTCTCTCTGCTGCCACCCACTCTACCTACACTCTTGTTAAAAAAACACCCACACCCATTATGCTATCCCACCCACCCTACCCCCACTCTCTCTACCTCCATTCTCTCTACCAAACCCACCCATCCTGACACACTCTCTCTATGCCCACTCGCTCTACCCACACCTAACTACCATAACCCAACTCTGTCTACCCTCACTCTCTCTACCCATACCCTCCAACCCTACCCCCACCAACCTGCCCTCCTACCCCCACTCTCTGTATCCCTACTCTCTCTAACCCCACCCACATGACCACCATGCTGTCTACTGCACTCTCTTTACCCCTGCCCTCTCTACCATCACCCACCCTACCCCGACCCACTCTATCCTCCATCCTAGCCCAACACTCTCTAGCCCACCCACACACTAGCACCACCTTCTCTAGCCCACTTCCTCTAACCCCACCCTCTCTATGTCCACCCACCAATCCCCACTCTCTCTACCCACACACTCTTTCCCATCCACCTTACACCCACTCTCTCTACCCCACTCACCCTACCCACATTCTCTCTACTCCCCCCTCTCTACCCTAAGCCCAATATCTCTACCACCACCCACCTTACCCCCACTCTCTCTACCACGACCCATCACAACTCCACTTGCTCTAGCCCTACCCACCACACCTCACTTTCTCTATCATCACCCACCCACCACAACCCCACTCTCTCTACCAACACCCCCATGCTCTACCCCACTCTCTCTAACCCCAGCCACCTGCACTACCCCCTCACTCTACCCCCACAAACCCTACACCCTCTCTCTCCCGAGCCTCACCCACCCACACCTTCTTTTCCTCCACCCACCTTACCCCCTGTCTCTATGCCTCTCATCCTTCCTCTCGCTTTATTTCGTACCCTCTCTAACGTTTTTGCTCACATTTCCTCTTGCTCATCATCAATGGCAGTTTCTATCAATGACGTCCTGCCTCGCTCTATTCCCCTTCTCATTCTTGTGCACACCTGCACCACTTATCTTATCCACCTTTGAAACTTTGCTTCTCCTCCTTGCACCCTGGTGCGTGCAAATGTAAAACTGCTCTGCCAAATCTTGGTTCAGCGCAGAAGCAGCACAAACTCCTGCCTCCCCTTGATGGTCTTGGTGCCTGGAACTTAATGTACACAGGCCTCTGCCACCACCATGGGGAAAGAGGGTTAGGGTCCACGGATGGGATAGGTAGAGGGTTGTAGGAACACCGGAAAGAGGGTTAGGGTGAAGTTATGGATAGGTAGTGGGACCTTGGATTAACATGCTCCTTGGCTCGTGTCTCCACAGCTGCATTGTGCTGGTAGGCGAGATTCCCTTCAGCGCCTTTACACTCATACATGCACACGCTTTCACATACCACACTGGAAAACTTGCCACTCAGTTGATTTCTGCATTGAGTTATTCCCCTAGGTGGTGTAAGGATATTTGGCGTGTTACAGCACAGAGTACAGCACTACTGCACAGGTAGCAAACAGCACAGAGTACAGCACTACTGCACAGGTAGCAATTTTTTTTTTGCAGCACCACCACAAGGGTGCGGTGCATTGCTATATGTGTTACCAGATTAACAAGGAAAGACAGGCTATTCAGTCAAAAACGATTTTAACATATAAGATGCAAATCTACTTTTACAGTTAAAAGCACACGTGCACATTCAAAAATGCACACTATTTTTCACCTGAAATGCCTATGGTGCGAGAGACACATTTGAAAATAATAACTAACATTACTCATAACTAACCTGACTAATGAAACTAAAGTTAACATAATCCACTAATAAAAATGTGTCTCCACTGCAGAATTAGGCCTATTCTGAAAGTGAACTTTTAAACGCACATCCATTTTTTTTTCTCTGCTGCCCTGTCCACATAATTACAGGAAGCAAAAGAACAGGAAATCAGTTGGTTACAAAGTATTACTATAAAAATGAGCCATTGTGTAGAGAAGGAGGAGATGGCATGATTGATTCTGATTGGAGCAGCGTCATAGCAAGTATCATGCTAGAGGGAGTGATCAGAGTTTTGCTGGGGGGAGTTTGAGGAGAGAGAAGGGCAGTCAAGATTTGGCAGAGCTGGGAGAAGGACCTATTTTTTCCTGGTTGGAGCATTCCTATCTGCAAAAGCTGAGAATTCCAGGCAATGACCCCGGTTTGAGAAGGAAAGGCGCTCCTTTTCACTTCAAGGGAGCCACATTCAGAAAGAGAACAGCTGAAGAAAACTCTGAACAGATAAGGTAATTACATAAGTGTGGGAGCTGAGTGTGTACGAGAATGTTCAGTCAGAGTAGGAAAGGAGATTCCGGTGCCTTAATCACACGTTAATGTTGCAAATTGTGTTCTGTTCTCCGCCATTTTTTTTTTCAGTGTATTACAGACAATGCTGTTAATGTGCTGTTTTATTTATTTCTGTAAAGAGTGAGATCGTGTTTAAATGCAACTTTTATAATACAGAAAAATATTTGAAAGCAGACGGGTGGTGTGTCTTCTATTTACCAATACAGTGCTGATGATGAGGGGAGATTTTTAAACAATGCAATTATCATTTTAAGACAGATGTGTGCATGATCATATTCATTATGGACAGTTGAGAATGATTGTTTGTAGCATAGCTCGTTGGAGGTACATGAGCCAACGGGAAGAGGGACTCTCTGAACATAGTTCCCTACCGTATATAAGGTAGTGGAAATTACCACAAAATTACCACATATAGCTCTCTGTCGTAAATAAGTCAGTGAGATCGCCCATGGTGGCACACTAACACTAACACTGAAAATGTGGTATTCCTAAAATGTAGGTCTGAGGTCTCTCTAGTGATTACACGAAAAATCTAAGCAAAGATAAGGGATTCTGGACATTGGGGCCACAAATAAAACAAGGGAATTATGCTCACCAAAATACCACCAACCACGCATACCAACCACGCATACCAAATATGCATGTCTGGGTGCTGAAATAATGCATGTCCACTGTATTATTGTTGCACATGGCCAAATCTGAATACAAGGAGTGATTATTGCTAAGTTATTTTTTGGCGGTAATAAAATACCGTCAGGCCCCAAATCTCCACAAAATACCCTACAGTGGGATATTCTGCAATAAGGCAGATGCAATGGTTGCTTTATCCCTTGTCACTGATTCAGGAATCAGCACCTACATGTGAGCCCCAACGTGAGACAACCATTTGAACACCTACAACAGTGTCTGTGTTAACATTGAATACCAACTGACAGCCCTGGCTCCCCAGCTAACATGAACTGCATATACACAGTAATACACTGCACTGAACTGTGATGGTTCACCAGTTTAACCAGGAATTGCATATACACAGTAATACACTGCACTGAACTGTGCTGGTTCACCAGTTTAACCAGGAATTGCATATACACAGTAATACACTGCACTGAACTGTGCTGGTTCACCAGTTTAACCAGGAATTGCATATGCACCTCAGTGTTTCTAACTGAGGAGAACCATTGTCTGCTGTGCTACACAGTGTAATATTTGTACATACACACAATGTGCTCCAAAAGAAAGAAAACCAGCACTTAGCTTAGACCGTTTCCCAAGGGTTCTGTGATCTGTCCCTGTCACCAGTGGTCTCCTGGACCCTGCGAGCCGCATCTGCCAAAGGAGAAACAATTAGAATGTGTTCTGCAGTTTGACACAGGAACCATTCAAAGACCCTCATGCATTCCCTAATAACGTTTTCAGTTTCTCTGCACGCGGTTAATGTACTCTGTTTATCCGCGATGTTAGCCGGGCTCCCCCATGAGCCTTTTGTACTGCAATGCTGCCTCTGTGATTGCAAACGCAAACAACAGGAGTAAACGTGAAAACGATTGGGTTTACCAATGCTTGCTTCATTGAGGCTCCAGAATTTTCTAGATCCGCTAATGGGTATGGCCTCAATGCTTTTTCTGTAATTTCTTTGGCTGGTTCTGAAGTTTTCCACCAGAGATAAGATGTACACTTTTCATTGACTTCCTGTTTTCTTCTATTTTCTCTGTTATGTTAAAAATCGGGTTGCTTTAAACTCTGTTTTATAAGAATGCACAATTGCCGAGATGTTATATAACAAAGTTACTAATAGTCAATGCATCCCAATGAGCAGGTCAAAATGTAATGAAATCTGTCCACATTTCCGGGACATCTACGGGAGCCTCTATGTGACAACTGGCAAGTTTACATAACTGCGGTGCATTTCGCACTGTACACACTATCGCAGTCACTGTGTAATTTGAATTTGAGTAAATTAACAAAGTGTAATCTGGATCCATCAGGCAGTAGATTATTTGTCCACACCGTGAATATCCCCGAAAATGTGTCCGCTTTTAGAGTGGTTACATTGAGCCCAAATGACTCAAAGAGGTTATAGCAAAATATGAGGCTAAACAAACAGAAATGTGCATGCGCTCTTTCCCCTCACTAATCCTGCCGCCTCGTTTTCCAGACTGGCAGACAAAAACATTGCTTTAGGGGCTGCTGCGTTACAAAGCATTTCATTGTGCTACGTACGGTATTGGAGACGTTTTACAGAACAGTGTGCTCGACTAAAGCACCACAGCAGGGCCATTTTAAGGAATCTTGGGGCCCGGGGCACAGACTCCTTTGTGGCCACACCTCTGAACCAAAGAAATGACGGGATACAAAATCCCTGGTCGCCGCCCCCACATCGCAATCACAACCCACAGCTTGATACTTTGTGCTGCAGAAGTGCAAATATGCATGGGGCTCTCTATCAGTCCACCTTACCCTCTTCAGACTAGCTGGAATCAGAATAATAAACAAGCAGCATTTGAAGGGCAACATTTGCAGTCCAGGGCGAGGATAGTTGTGTTCAAGCATAGGTACAGGAAACATTTTAGAAATAACAGCAGCGAGAAATGTGTAGTTCAAATGCTTTGCACAGATAAGTAGCCATATGAAAAAGGCACACATACCCCAGCATAGAGAGAAGACTCAGATTAGCAGTCTCATTAAAAGTAAAAGTGCCCAACCATGTTGACAGATTGCATAGATTGTGGATATAAATTAGAAGCTATGGTTTTCAATATGTTTTGCTATTAGTCCGCAAAGAACAGAGGACTTGAATATATCAATGGTCACGATTATTATATACAATTCAACACTATAGCCAGTAAGTGAGACTTTTTTTGTAGAGCATACCCTTAGAACTAAATGGCTCTTGGAGACCTAACGCCTGATTCTCGGCTAGATGTAAATTGCTGAAAATGTCAGATTATGTTTTACCGACATTCGTGGTAATTGACACCTATTCTGATCGTCTCGGATTTCACTGAGGGAGCACACCGTGCACCAGTTCAGGAACCTATGTGCCTGTTGCCAGCATTGGCTTGAAACCAACCTGGCAATCACCAGTTCCGTAAACAGGTCATTTGCATGTGGATGCTGGTGTTCTGCTCCACATTAGTGACAGTGTAAAAATGTCAGACACGCATGCTACCTCCTTTGGTGGTGGTCCACTTATTGCACTTTCGTAATTGCACTTTCGTTATTGCGGTGGAGTGTGACCAGAGAAAAGAGGCAAGGTCACCCCCCTCCCAGTCACAACCTACCTTACACATCTAACTAGACATGTGCCTTTGCACAGATGTAAACCAACAGATTAAGTGCTTCTCAACAAAAACAAAAAATCTTACAAGCACCGCCTGATCCTAATTGTGCTGGTTTAAGTAAACAGTTTGCACATAATTGAAAATAACTCTACAATGTTCCTATAATGACGAGATTATTGTTTTGTGGGGTGTTGCAGGGATGGGTTGGTCCACATTGCTACAGAAAATTTAAAAATAAACGGAATGCAAGAAGTGGTGTTTTGAAATTATATTTGCAGCGATTTTGTTAAATTGTGAATGTTGTGCAATTATACAAAACTACTGCTGAAAACTTGCAATCCGCCCATTAATTTGAAAAACAGGCAAAATACAGACCATTTGTGACACAGCAGTATATTCCACTGCACCGACGCCCAGGACCCGTGAGAATGAGGGCAGCACCTGGGCATCATGAAAATGCGCAATGAAGCATTGTGTTTACCAGGCTCACTGCGCCTTGAACAGAATCAAGCCCTGAGAATTTTCAACAGTTTACAGACTGGAAATGTGGACAAGTTAGGCAAAACAAGATTAAATGAGTTACCCAGGATCACATATGTTGGTTAAGAGGTGAAGCTGAGATTTAAGTCGAATCTACAATTTCTGTACTTGACCACATTGTTTCCCAGTTCTTATCAGAGAGCAAGGTGCAATTATTTGTGAGTGTTTCACTTTCATAAACTAAAATAATGCCTTATTGAATTAAGACCTGACTTGGAAAGTATGTAATTCACATGATAACCCAATATGAAGTATTATGCAAATGGACAATGATTCTAGCTTCATTTTCACTATCACCAAGCCAAGTATAATAGCAGCACAATATTAATTGATGTGAGCTTTAACGGCTTCATCTGGGATTTTCAATTGTATTTTAAAGCTTTACATGCACCCGAAAGACATAATTGAAGAATGTTATTTAGGGCCTATATCACAGAGTGTTTTCCTATGGGATTGCACCATTATACAACACTTCTGTGAATCAGGCCCTTAGTATGTGCAGAAGTACCTTTCAAATTGTATAAAAAAGCAGACTGTTTATTGTCAAATGAGCAGACTAGAAAATATGTTTGCCAGAGGTTTGTGACATTTGGTTGGCTTGCTTCTGTCTAGAATCCCTTGCACTCAAATGACATACATGAAAAGAATGATCAAGCGCTAGGCTAAACAACGACACCCGTAACTGAGAAGGCAAACCCTTTCACAGGAGACAGCACAGCACAATACAGTGGCATAAGATGATTTGTCCAGGATCAATGTATCTTCCGCTGGAAAAGCCAGGATATGAGCGTCAACAGGTTGGTTCCATTGTCTTGAATTTCACAAACTAATCACCTCGCCCTACTAACACGTTATGTTCCTCATTGGGAAGTGGTTGCAATTTTATCAACTCTCATTTGGAGGAACAAAGCTCTAGACCTGTACCAGATGGAGGCTATGTCACTTTCTATAGCTGGCGCTAACTGGTGCAATTAGATTGCTGTGTAGCACATGTTAAGTGTTACTATCACAAAAGTATATATACTTGTACGTTTATCAACCTCAGACATAGGAAAGGCTGAGTCGGCCTTGCTGGAATTTAGTACTATGATTTGGCATATGAACACACATTTCTGTAATCAGTACCTAACAAACTGAGCTATCTTCTGAGCAATCATGGCATTCAAATATATCAATATGCATTTCCACTTTCGGTTTGGCACATTATCTATATATAACCCACAGAAGGGTGAGAATAGGAGTTGTGCTATAATGACTGGACAAACTGTGTACTACAATGAACACAAAATGGATTATAAGATTAATTGATTGACCAAATGTACTGGTCAGCAAAATCCTGGCTGCACGTTTGGCACCTAAGCAGCACACCATACATGGTATGGGTTATTTTAGCTTTGTAAAACAATGGCCACTGACTGATTTAAATCAGGCACCCATGTTGGGGCCCCCTTCACGTGCCTCCCATAAAAACGTCTCTGCTCCACAGGGGTACAGGAGAAGCTGCAGCGGCCAGCAAAAAGGTATGTAGGGGTAAGTGTGGGTGGGGAGCAGGGCGGTTTATGTCTACAGCCAAATTTGGGTTGTTTTGCTGAAGTAAAAACTGATTTGCGGCTAAATCGACTACGGTCAATTCTGCTACGATTGTTTCTACTTCGGTAACACAACCTGTATTCGTTAGAAGCAAGTGAGAGCTTTCGTCCGATGTGTTTTGACCTGAACCTCCAGATGTAGACCTGCATTGGTCCTCAGAAGGCTCTGCATGACAACCCTCTGTCTGTGGGAAATGGTAGCGATTCAACTATAAGAAATGTGGAGATTCTGAAGACGTTCACAGTGGCCAGCCCACTTGATGACCAGTGGTCTTGGCTTCCGAAGCTCTAATGAGATCAAAAGCGCAGAAGCTCCCTGAGATGGAGTGTGATAAGCTCCTGACCATGGGCACCTGGAATACCAGGGGATTTGTGGACCTATTAAAAAGGGAGGCTGTTAATCCGGGTGATTTTGACCTCATTTCTCTCCAAGAGACTTGGCTATGATGTAAACCAAACTTGGATGGCTTCACTGTGGCTCTAAATACTGCATTGTGCACCTCAAAAGGGAGACCAACCTCAGGCCTATTATTTTTAGTGTGAGATGGAATTGGCCTTGAATTAATAAAGGCTGACAACCCTAACCCACTAATGCAGAAGGTGGTCTTACATTGCAGAAATCAGGCCCTCTCCAGTCCGAGGGGGCAAAGGAATGCTTTGTCCATAATAAACCTCATTTTCTGTAAACCCACTTGGTATAGAGGTAGCCAAGTGGTTCTTATTGATTACACGTTTGCCTCCTGAGACCTGTTCCAAAAGGCGGAAAACTTTGAGGTGGTGAGGTCATTAGCCATTGACCACAATTTGGTGAAAATGCAATGGTGGGACGAGGAAAAAAAGGTGGGCAGTGTATGAGTACGAACATGGAAGTAGTGAATGGAGGGTGCAGACTCAGAATGCCCAGGAAGAATGGAGAGAGTTTGGTAGCCCAATATTCAACAGGTGTAAATTGGGTATTTAATGGTAATAAGTGGAAAGAAAATGCCCATCTTGCCACGGAAAATGATATTCTTGATGGGGAAATGATAAACAAACTACACCCATTAATTGTGTTACGGAACCCAATTGGGTCTACCACATTGCTTCTACCCTGGGTCTTATTGTTCCAAATGACAATCTTATCCCCTTCCAACTTGTCCATGGATTTGTAAAGCATCCATTTTTGATTTAATCATCATCATTGAACAATTAAATTCTTCCAGAGCGGCTGCTCCAGACGGCATATGTAATACCCTTGTGACACTATCCCCTGGGATGTGGGCCCATGCTCTACACCTTTTGTTTACTCATATAGGCCCCTCTGGCTGTATACCAGCAACATGGGGGGGAAGCCATATTATTCCTGTGCACAAAAAGCGTTTGTGGAACTTAGCAACCAACTACAGGATGCTAGCAATGCTAGACGTGCCTTCAAAGTTGTTTGCAAAAGTCCTCCTTCAAGAGCTAACTCAATGGATAACTGAACATTATATACTTCTACCCAACCAAATGGGGTTCATTAAGAAAGCCAGTACAACACACAATTTAATCATTTTTGAGGTTTCTGTAGAATATGCCTGGAAATGCAGAGACACTCCAGTCTACTGTGCTCTCATTTATTTTTCCACCGCCTTCGATTCTGTGGTACGAAATAAACTATGGCATAAATTGATATCCCGCCAGGCCTTCTTAGAATGTTGATCTTACTGTGTACAAACACTTCTGTAAAGATCAGACTTGATGCTGAGGGTAAACTTTCCAATCTGATGCCTACACAACGCGTTGTGAAGCAGGTGTGCATTGTGGCCACCAAACTTTTTAATCTTTATTTGACAGACCTCTGGATAGCTTTTATTAATCTCCAAACATATCCTGGGGAAAATGGGTTGCATCGTACAAGGTGTTTAGCATATGCTGATGACTTGCTTTTAATTGATCACATTCCCAAAGGATTACAAAATCTAATCACAGCACTATGGGAGTATGCTGCCACAAACATTTTGTCATTTAATATAGACACAAGCAAAATCATGACATTCTTCCGCACACCTAGCAAGCGTAGGAATATAATCTGCCAGCTAAATGGCATCCAACTGGAAAGTGTTCCTTCCTATAAATATCTAGGGCTGCATGTTGAAAACAACTTGAAGTGGGCGAAGCATTGGTGCAGTCCGAGCAATTTGACAATTTATAGGTCGTCAAGGAGGACTCTCTATAATGACCATACTTCTCTTATACTCTTCTAAAGTTTGCCCCATACTCTTTTATTCAATTGAGATTGCATTAAAACTCTTTGAAGAATCCATATTGCGTAGTTTGTTCTGTATGCCACAAACACTGGAAATGTACCTCCAATTTGAACTTAATGGCATCAGTTAAGATTTCATTATGAAAACTGCAATGTTCTATGACATCCTACAAAAGCTGGACAACGGAACTATGATGGTTGGCTTTCTCAGTGTATTTCCCGCAATTGATCATTTTAAGTCGATGGGGACAGTAGGCTCTATTTTCTCTCTCCATACGCAGTGGCACGTTGGGTGTAGCAACATCTGGTCTGAAGGTGTGATGTATGTGATGTATGCGGGAGAATCTTGTTTGAAAAATATACTGTGTATGAATTGAAAATCTGAACAGCTTGTATATTAAACGTAACAGTGCCTCGTTCTGTGAATACATCACCACCCGACTGACTAAACCATCATATATTGTGGCCTATCCTAACAACTTTGTAGCCAGGCAGTATTCGTTATTGAAATGTAATATTAGTGAGGCATTGATTACCCAAGGTGCTCATCTAGGCACTGCACAAGACTTACTTTTCTGTCGCTTATGAGGCACTTCAGCAATAGAAACCATCGAACATTTGCCGATTGGCTTCGAAAGTCTACAACAATTGCGATATAGTTTTATCAAATCTTACAATAATGGTTTTATTGTGCTGACTTGTCTATACTGTGGTTAATGTTTTGGGTGGTTGTGATCATAATCTGATCTACCACATGGTAACATTTTATTGGAAATGTGCTGATATTTTAAAATTATTATTGAACTGAGTTTTATTATTTTACTAGTATGTCTTTTACCGCATTAATACTAGGTTTTCCCTTTTAAAGTAACTCGTCTTATCAGTATGTAATTAGTATTTTATCAGCAGTGTTTTAATAACTGGTTTTAATGATACAATTGTTCATATGTGTATTTGATATATGTATTTCCTGTTTACTCACCTGTCAATGTGTTTTATGTTGTATATACAAAGCCTTTTGGCTATAAGTATATCTGAAATAAATAAATACATTGGGTAAACAGAGTCCTTCTGAAGCTGCAGTTGAACTATTTTCGAAATTTGCAGCGTTTTATGGTCAAGATTCATAATTGTTTGCCAATTCCACTGCAGCAACTGCCACACATCTGATGATAAGGTGGCGTAGACGAGAAGGGAGCTAAACAGAGCCATTAGAAGGGCTAAACATTCTAGTCCGGAGACCCTAGTAACAGGGGTTACTAAACTGAAAAGTGGATATAAAAACTGGCTTTGGGCCATAAATCCTCTATTTTACAACATAACTTGGAGGAAATGTTGATGGCCATCAACAAAAAAAGTACAGGTGAAATTTTGGGATTAATTAAATCTACCCATATGTCCCAAATGGTTTGAGGCAACAGGATGGAATTAGAACCTCAAGTGCCTGGACGATCCCACAGCATGTTGACGACATACCAGAATTATTTTAAAGGGTGAGCACTTTTCGAGCCCCGCGCCCAGATGGGCTCTTGGATGTAATGCTCAACCAGGAACTGGAGTTGTGGGATCACTTTCTCCGTATAGTGTGTAGAGACACGTGCAGTACCAGTGCGGATGCCTGTACTGCAAAGAATTCTTGAAACAAGGGGGGTCATTACGACCCTAGAGGTAGCCATGCCGCTATTTGCGGCATGGCTTCCCCCATTCCGGGTACCGGGTACCGGGTCTGGGTCCTGGAATGGGGAAATACTGGGCCATTCCGACCTTGGAGGGCCTGGTATTTCCACATTCCAGCAACCCAGACCCTGTACATCCTCATTCCCATTCAAGCCCCCAAGGGACTCAATGGGAATGCAGAGGATGCAAACAAGGGGCCCGTTAATAACCTCGTAATGCGGCGGTAGGGGGTTAACGGGGCCGGCAGCTCTACCGGCCCCGTTAACCCCCTATCGTCAGGGTCATAATGACCCCCAAGGTATCCATTTAGAAAACCCTATATGCATTCACGAGATATGATGGCCTTCTGTATAAAGTCCCAGAAGAAGTGTGAAAATGAGTAAGAAAGAAGACTGGTGATGTCATGCGGAGCAGAACTGACACACCCAGAAAAGATGCACGAGGCAAAAGAACATAGTCATTCTATAAAATCTGAAGAGGAGCTGTTAAAGATGAGCAACATGTTGGGCTCAAAATGAAGATACTCATGCTAAAGAAATGCTGAAGAAAATGCAAAATCAGTTTACAATTGTACAGATGCAGTAACACAAGTAGACAGAGTGATCTTAAGGCTGGCTACGTAGTGAATATAGATTGTGGCGATGCAGCAACATATATACATTGGAATGTATAGAATCTGGATGTTCCATGATGCACTTTAGCAGAGCTTGAACCGAGTGAATAGAAAGGGTTTTAGTGTGTGCAGTTGGAAAATAACTAATGGCAAAGGAAAATTCAAGAAAGGCTGGCTTGCCCAGCACCAAGAAGTCGAGGCCATCGTGAGCCTGGTTGTTCATCCAGTAGTTACTTGAACGTGAGAAAGAAACAAACTTCTGTTTGAGGTGGACTGGAAAAACACTGAAGGTGTCAAGAGTTCATCATTTAATAGTTTTAAATGCAACAAAGAGCTCATAAAATGTGTTCTCCAGTCACATGGTCAGATCAAAATAGACAGTGGGTCGAGCTACACTGAAACCAGAAGACAAACTGTGCCTATACTCCCTTTTATCTCTGGTGCAGAGAGCTTATGCAAGGCCAAGTTCAAAGCTTTAATTGACTGGCAGATTGCAAGAGTGATGATAGATGTTGGGCTAATTGGGTGGGGAGGCATGACCAGGACACCCACCCTAAGCACCTGGGGTACCAGCCTGCGTGTTGCTGGCGTGTGGAATATTCCAGAAGGGTACAAGTGTGCCAACCAATTATAGAGAGCCACATAACAGAGAGCCCTATAGTTTGTGTAACCAATGGATCATCATATATTTTGTGATGATGAAGATGACTTGCACTAGAGGAGGGCTTAGTAGTCCACCTGATGTTAAAGACCCAATCACTTCCCCCGTTAGTATTGAACACATACTTAAATGTTCCCTGTAAGCCTATCACATCCCCAAGTAGTTTTTTGTAGTTTGCCACATAGTGTGATGCCACTGATGACGAGTTTTGACTATAAAAGTTGTGTTTTTTATAGAATGCGTTGAGAGAAATAAAGCGAACATCCGTTGATGTCCGTTGTAACTCCCTGTTTTAGATAATTGCAAATAAAACAGTACCTTGTTTTGTCAACTTCCTGAGTCGGTTTGATTATCGATGCATGAGTACAATCTGCATCCCATCTATCTCTAAGTATTGCTACCTCGTCTTAAAGGGCCCTAGGTCTAGGGGTTCAAGTGTTTTGGTGGATCGAGCATGATCGTGCCATTCCAGCCTCTTGAGCACAAGCCATCATTGTCCCGATATTTATGTTGGGCAATTGGGATGATCCTAATCTTCAATCTTGCTTATTGAAGAGTCTGAATGAATGGGTGGTAAAAGCATCCCATCTGGACCAATTCCAAACTAGCTTCGTAAAAGGCCTGGGAAATAGCCCTAACATTGCCCTCATTAATGTGCTTAAGGGCAGGGCTCTGGAAGGTAGGGTAAGGATATATGTGGCTTTGGTCGACCAAGTGCAGGCTTTCAATAAATAACACATCATTATCATTATCTATTGGATCAATTGCGGTCATTACACATGGGAACTAGCTTGAGGATGAGGGTAAATAAAGCAGGACGGTTTTCTGATGAAATTTGGACTTCCAGCGCCCTCAAGCAGAATTGACCCTTGAAAACAGCTCTGTTTAACCTTAGTATCTCTGACATTGAGTTGACACTAAACCAAGCAACACCATTTCCACTGAGGTTGAATTGTGTACCGATGGGCCATCTCCTTTAAGCAGATGATCTGGTTTTGTTTGAAGCACTGTTTGTAGTAGACGTCGATGCTTCCTCCTTTGCTTTGGGTGCTATTTTATCCCAGACCTTTCCAGCCTCAAGTCTTTTGCATCCGGTGGTCTATCATTCCCGAAAATTCATTCCCACTAAAATGCACTGTACAGAAAAAGAGTTATTTGCAGTGAAAGATGCGTTTCAGGTATGGAGACATAATTTAATAGGGTCTATGTGGCCCGTAACTGTGTATACCGACCGTCACAATATTCAAGATCTGACTTCCATGAAATGCCTTCCTGGGCTTCATGGGAAAGAGATACAGATCTTGCTTATTGAAGAGTCTGAATGAATGGGTGGTAAAAGCATCCCATCTGGACCAATTCCAAACTAGCTTCGTAAAAGGCCTGGGAAATAGCCCTAACATCACCCTGATTAATGTGCTTAAGGGCAGGGCTCTGGAAGGTAGGGTAAGGATATATGTGGCTTTGGTCGACCAATTGCAGGCTTTCAATAGTGTGAGCAGGGCTAGATTGTGGGAGAAATTGGCTAAATGGGGCTGCCCGAGAGATAAAGGTGCTATATAAATAACACATCATTATCATTATCTATTGGATCAATTGCGGTCATCACACATGGGAACTAGCTTGAGGATGAGGGTAAATAAAGCAGGACGGTTTTCTGATGAAATTTGGACTTCCAGAGCCCTCAAGCAGAATTGACCCTTGAAAACAGCCTTGTTTAACCTTAATATCTCTGACATTGAGTTGACACTAAACCAAGCAACACCATTTCCACTGAGGTTGAATTGTGTACCGACGGGCCACTTCCTTTAAGCAGATGATCTGGTTTTGTTTGACCAGACGCCCATTGGCCTGCAAGTCCAGCTCGCAAATGTAGAATAGTATGTTGGGGAGAATGAGCTGGCTGTAAACACGGCCAAAACTAAGATGTTGATCTTGGGTAGTGTGCAATCGTGGGCCAGATTGCAGTACCATTGGAGTCTGGGGTTCATCAAGGGTCCAACAAGTCGACTCATTTAAATACCTGGGCATTTGTATAAACTCGAGTAAGGTGGATGTTAAAACTGAGAAACTAATTAAAAATAGGACAAGTACGGTAGTTGTCCAAGCAGGGATTTTTAATAGATGATTCGGTCGCTTCTCATGCATACTGCTGGTTGAGTTTTACAAACTAAAGTTGACACCGGTCCTTATTTATGGCTCAGAGTCATTGCTTCTTATTCGCCATTCAATATGGCCTATAGCTGAGGGCCTTTTCTGGAAGAGAGTGTTTGGTCTCCCGAGATCATCCCCAGTACAGGTGATCAGGCGGGAATTGGGGTTAGTCTTGTTGAACGCAGTGGCAGAATGGAAGTCTATGTCCCTGTGCAGGAAGTGCATTTTGGAGTTACCTTCTACAATCTTCCGGCTCTTAAAAAGAACAATGTTACTGGGCAGGGACACGACTCTCACAAAATGGAAATCTCACTGTGCAGAATTACTGGAGAAACTTCCACTACTGAGGAAGACTCGAAATTAAACCTGATGAAAGTTAAAAAGAACCTGCGGAGAACAGATTGGATTGTTACTTTGGAAGAGGCGAATAGTTTTAACTTTTTTACTATCTAAAACATGAAACAAGGGCTGATGGTACTCTTCCTAAGTATTTGATAACATTTCCAAACAGATTCTACAGAGCCCAATTTACTAGGTTTTGGCTGTGATGTCTGGTAAAAGACCGAGAGATGCACAGTGTAGCTTTCGTAATCTGTGGAAAATATTAGCCATTTACTGTTATTCTATACCTCTCTTACAGAACCAAGAACTATGTTATTTGCAGACCACTTGAGTAGAGTAAGCACTTTATCACTGGTGGAATGGTGGAGTCTTTTATTGAGTGGGAAATCTGTTTCATTGGTCTTATTGGCAGTTTCCTTCATGGAAATGGTATTTAAGAAATCCTGAGTAATCCCTGCTTTAGAGGATAGAGGCATTAATGGATCTATTTTACTTTATGTACAGTAAATTGGGGGGAATTATAATTGATGAATTTTATACGTGGGAGTAAATTGTGATAAATAGGGGGGAATTGTAAATGATGAACTTTATATGGTATATAGATTTTAAAGGTTTTTAGATGTTGGATTTTGATGTTGATGAGAAACAATGGAACTGGATAATGTGTTGTTTCTTTTTTCTTCCTTTTTGCAGAAAGGTTTTGTCTTAAGCCAATAATGAAATAAAAGAAAAAGAAAATAAAAGAAAAATGATACCCAATTCCCCTGATTTCAGTATTACTGGATTATTTATATCAGGTAAAAACGTTTTACTAAAATTAGACTTCAGTGGTGCTTAGATTCTGATCCGCATCAGGAAAAGTGATGAATGGAAAACTGCCTTTTGTACGCGGTACGGTCCATATGAATACACTGTAATGCCCTTTGGTCTCTGTAATGTGCCTGCCATACTTCAATGTTTCATTAACCACATTTTTCAAGACATAATTGACTCCTACGTTATTGCCTATCTAGACGATTTTTTGATCTTTTTACCAATGTATCAGACCCATGTGAAACATGTCATGGTAGTTCTCCTCAGACTATGACTCAATGCATTGTTCGCTAAAGCCGAGAAAGGTGTATTTCATGTATGGGAAATAAATTTCCTTGGTTTTCACATCATGGCAGAATGGTTGTCCATGAGCACGGCTAAAGTCAAGGCCAAATTGGAATGGCCTGTACCAAGATCAGCCAAGGCCTTACAAACATTCTTGGGTTTCGCCAACTTTTACATGCGTTTCATCTCTTGATTCTCTGCTATTATTTCTCCCTTGACCAGACTCACTAGTACAACTGTACTTTTGTCTGGTCAATCCCCAACAGGAAGCCTTCGATACACTAAAGGCGGCTTTCAACACCGCCCCAATCTCACAACATCTAAATGTAGAAGCACTGTTTGTAGTAGACGTCGATGCTTCCTCCTTTGCTTTGGGTGCTATTTTATCCCAGACCTTTCCAGCCTCAAGTCTTTTGCATCCGGTGGTCTATTATTCCCGAAAATTCATTCCCACTAAAATGCACTATACAGTCACAGAAAAAGAGTTATTTGCAGTGAAAGATGCGTTTCAGGTATGGAGACACCCTTTCATAGGGTCTATGTGGCCCGTAACTGTGTATACCGACCGTCACAATATTCAGGATCAGACTTCCATGAAATGCATAAAGAGTAATCAAGTGTGCTTGCACCTGTTTTTAGCTGCCTTTGTTTGTCTTTGTACACCACCACCTAGTATAGCTGCAGATATTCAACAATGGGGAACCCAACATCTTGCTGACCTTCAACAAAGGAATGTGACTTATCATGAGGGCTTGCCCTTTGTCCAAGATCGCTTGTTTCTTCCAACCTATCTAACAGACGCCAGGCTCTGGAATGGTCTCATGACACATTGATTAACTGACACCCTGATCAAAGTAGAACACTGGCTCTTCTACAACACTGGTGTTGGTGGCCATCTATTCACCAAGATACTATTGACTGTGTCAATGCTTGTTCCATCTGTGCAGAAGGTAAAAACCTGAGAGGCAAACCTCTCGGTCTACTTCAGCCCATGCCGATTCAAGACACACCTTGGCACATGGTCTGAATGGATTTCATTACTGATCTCCCTAAGGTCAACAACCATGATACAATATGGGTGGTGGTGGACTGTTTTACTAAAATGACCCATTTTGTTCTGGTATCCCCACTGCTCCGGTCCTGGCTGATATTTACTTTAGATGTATTCTCTGCCTGTTCAGACTCCCTTCCGGTATTGACTCCGATTAGGGACCCCATATTCATGTCACTTTTTTTCAGAGCCCTTACCATGCTCCTGGATATAGATGCACGCTTTTCATCCTCGTATCACCCCAAAACGAATGGGCAGACAGAATGTGTGAATCAGATACTAGAGCAATACTTACGCTGCCTTTGTCTTCAACATTAAGATATCTGGTTCACTGTGTATGCACAGTGGAGTTCCCATATAACAATGCTCCTCATTCGTCCACAGGTTTTTCCCCTTTCTATTCATTGTATGGTCAGCATCCCTGTACTCTACTGTTGTTGGACAACCCATCAACCTCCATTCCTGCTGCTGATACATGCTACAGAGATATCAAATCCATTCATGAACAAACGCAAGCTCACTTGCAGAAAGCACAGAACACCATGTGTTGTGTGGTAGATGGCAATCGTTACCTGGCCCCAGTCTATGAACCAGGTGACAAGGTCTGCTTATCAACACATGCCTTTATATCGCAGGTTGCCACAAGGTCAATAATCCCGTTTTGTTTCACTTGCCTTTGCCTGCAGCCTGGCATATTCACCCAGTCTTTCACAATTCTCTTTTTAAACCATACATTGTCCACCTCCTCCCCTTGTTTTTCATTCTGCTGATGAATATGAGGTCCATGACATCCTTGACTCCCGTCTGTGCAGAGGACACCTTCAATATCTTATAGACTGGAAGGGGTACGGGCCTGAAGAAAGAACCTGGGAACTTGTTGAGAAGGTCCATGCCCCTTATATGGTAGCACATTTTCATCGTACTCACCCTCATCGCAGGGGGGCCTTAGGTGGGACTCTGTCATACACTACTGAGGCTCCGGGTCTGGAGACTTCCTTCTATCCCACCCTGGCACAAATTGGAGATTGAAGGGATGGTCAAATTGCAAACGTAAATGGCACATCCATAAAATTAAGTGTCTGTTCAATCTTGTGTACCTACGGAAGAAAAAAAGGGAAGTGAGGCAGAGGATTTGCAAGCACCAGTCCTGCATAAAAATCCAGGGGCAGGACAAACCACTAGTATAACACTGGGCTAGCAAGCAACATAAAAGTGATGAGCTACTATGACTTGTGGTTATACAAATACAGACTAAATAAGGCCCCCGTGCGGCAGAATAACAAATGCATAGAAAGGAACAGAGGCTTATGAAGCAGTTTGACACTGTTAAGAAGGGCCCGAATGTATGCATTGAACAGTGTCCTTTACTATAAGCTGTGCAGTCAGTTTAGGTATAGACTAGGGCACATTTTTCTTCCTCCGAACTGAACAGGTCCTCCAGAGGTGCCAACCATAGTAATTAATCTGGTTTTAGGCTTTGAGATTTAGGTTTTTAAACTAAGGTTGTAAATTAGACTGTTTGACCAAATTATGGACCATGGGTTAAATGACAGAGCATTAATTCTGAGTTTGTAAGGTAATTCAAGGAGGATTTTACCTCGTACATTAACAGAAATTGATGTTTATGAACCACCTCAGGGTTGATGCAGTGCCTGAGGTTGTGTTCCAAAACATGTGCAGATGGAGTACAGCATTTCTGATGGATCCAGGGTTTTTCTTCCTAACAGAGACTCTCTCCCAGATGGCCGTGTGATTTAGAAACAGCCTAGAACTACATGTCTCATTCCAGGAGGACCCAACGTTAATAAGGTAACACCGACCCCACAGTGGAAAGAGAGATCAGTTTCCATAGTGAGCTTAAACGCTCACAGGCAGCCGTAGAGAAAGTGTGTGTCCTGCTGTGTTGGAGGACAGCATCACTGCAGGTAATGATGCATCTCTAGAGAAGACAAAGAGTGCAGAAGCGTGCTGAATTCATGAGCAGTTGTGCATATTTAGGGGGAACTTGTGAAGATGCACGGTATACCCAGCATAGCAGAGCAGTATTACATTAGCTACCGCACACATGCTTTGAACAGATGCGTGCATAAAAAAACAAATTACATTTCTGTGGATTATATATATATATATTACATGGCCACGTTAGTGGCCTTGTAGTTATGGTTAAGTTGCTGTTTCCATAGGAAGAGCACTTTTTGGGTGGCTTATAACTTCGCTCTCCCTGGACAGATCCTCACCGAACTTTGCAAAAAAAGTAGTTGGGTCACTCTGAATTGTTTTGCAAAGTTTGGTGAGGATTCGTCCAGGGGGGGCAAAGTGGGGGGGCAAAGTTATAGGGGGGGTCCCAAAACTTTTTTTTTTCCCATAGACATAATGGGAAAAAACTTTGCTCATGCCTACAGCCCAAACCGCTGGACGGATTTACACCAAATTAGCGGCAGGAGCGGCGGCTTGGTCCCAAAAGCGTGCTTTGCTTTATTTGGTGTAAATCCGTCCAGTAGTTTTTTAAAAAATGACAAAAATGTAAGTGAAAAAAATTAGTGATATCTGTGTTCGCTTCGTGGACACACTTCCCTGTTCGCTCCGCGTACAGGACGGTGATTGGGCCAGCAGCTTGCGTGATGTCCGCGGACATCTGACATGCTCTCTCATTGGATGCGTGGAAGCGTGCAGTGCGTCTGGCTTCAGAGACGCCCGCCATCTTTGTTCCTCGCATGAGAGGCTTTGTATCCCGCCTGCACAGTAAGTCCCCCACCGCTGCTCATGCCCGTGTCTGTCTCCTGTTCCTCCCACCTCTTGCCCCGTGTGTCTTTCTCCCTTACGCCCAACCCCCGCTCATGCCCCGCTCATGTCCGTGTTGTCTCTCCCCACCCGCCGCCCGCTCATGTCCGTGTTGTCTCTCCCCACCCGCCGCCCGCTCATGTCCGTGTTGTCTCTCCCCACCCGCCGCCCGCTCATGTCCGTGTTGTCTCTCCCCACCCGCCGCCCACCCCCGCTCATGTCCGTGTTGATTCTCCCCACCCGCCGCCCACCCCCGCTCATGTCCGTATGTCTCTCACCACCCGCCGCCCACCCCCCACTCATGTCCGTGTGTCTCTCCCCCTCCCGACCACCCCCCGCTCATGCCCCGTGTGTCTCTCCCCCTCCCGCCCACCCCCTGCTCATGCCTCGTGTGTCTCTCCCCCTCCCGCCCACCCCCCGCTCATGCCTCGTGTGTCTCTCCCCCCTCCCACCCCTGCTCTTGCCCCGTGTGTCTTTCCCCCTCCCGCCCACCCCCGCTCTTGCCCCGTGTGTCTTTCCCCCTCCCGCCCACCCCAGCTCTTGCCCCGTGTGTCTTTCCCCCTCCCGCCCACGCCCGCTCTTGCCCCGTGTGTCTTTCCCCCTCCCGCCCACCCCCGCTCTTGCCCCATGTGTCTTTCCCCCTCCCGCCCACCCCTGCTCTTGCCCCGTGTGTCTTTCCCCCTCCCGCCCACCACTGCTCTTGCCCCGTGTGTCTTTCCCCCTCCCGCCCACCCCCGCTCTTGCCCCGTGTGTCTTTCCCCCTCCCGCCCACCCCCGCTCTTGCCCCGTGTGTCTTTCCCCCTCCCGCCCACCCCCGCTCTTGCCCCGTGTGTCTTTCCCCCTCCCGCCCACCCCCGCTCTTGCCCCGTGTGTCTTTCCCCCTCCCGCCCACCCCCGCTCTTGCCCCGTGTGTCTTTCCCGCTCCCGCCCACCCCCGCTCTTGCACCGTGTGTCTTTCCCCCTCCCGCCCACCCCCGCTCTTGCCCCGTGTGTCTTCCCCCTCCCGCCCACCCCCGCTCTTGCCCCGTGTGTCTTCCCCCTCCTGCCCACCCCCCGCTCATGTCCGTGTTGTCTCTCCCCACCCGCCGCCCGCTCATGTCCGTGTTGTCTCTCCCCAGCCGCCGCCCGCTCATGTCCGTGTTGTCTCTCCCCACCCGCCGCCCGCTCATGTCCGTGTTGTCTCTCCCCACCCGCCGCCCACCCCCGCTCATGTCCGTGTTGATTCTCCCCACCCGCCGCCCACCCCCGCTCATGTCCGTATGTCTCTCACCACCCGCCGCCCACCCCCCACTCATGTCCGTGTGTCTCTCCCCCTCCCGCCCACCCCCCGCTCATGCCCCGTGTGTCTCTCCCCCTCCCGCCCACCCCCTGCTCATGCCTCGTGTGTCTCTCCCCCCTCCCACCCCTGCTCTTGCCCCGTGTGTCTTTCCCCCTCCCGCCCACCCCCGCTCTTGCCCCGTGTGTCTTTCCCCCTCCCGCCCACCCCAGCTCTTGCCCCGTGTGTCTTTCCCCCTCCCGCCCACGCCTGTCTTGCCCCGTGTGTCTTTCCCCCTCCCGCCCACCCCCGCTCTTGCCCCATGTGTCTTTCCCCCTCCCGCCCACCCCTGCTCTTGCCCCGTGTGTCTTTCCCCCTCCCGCCCACCACTGCTCTTGCCCCGTGTGTCTTTCCCCCTCCCGCCCACCCCCGCTCTTGCCCCGTGTGTCTTTCCCCCTCCCGCCCACCCCCGCTCTTGCCCCGTGTGTCTTTCCCCCTCCCGCCCACCCCCGCTCTTGCCCCGTGTGTCTTTCCTCCTCCTGCCCACCCCCGCTCTTGCCCCGTGTGTCTTTCCCCCTCCCACCCACCCCCGCTCTTGCCCCGTGTGTCTTTCCCGCTCCCGCCCACCCCCGCTCTTGCACCGTGTGTCTTTCCCCCTCCCGCCCACCCCCGCTCTTGCCCCGTGTGTCTTCCCCCTCCCGCCCACCCCCGCTCTTGCCCCGTGTGTCTTCCCCCTCCTGCCCACCCCCGTGTGTCTTCCCCCTCCCGCCCACCCCCGCTCTTGCCCCGTGTGTCTTCCCCCTCCTGCCCACCCCCACTCTTGCCCCGTGTGTCTTCCCCTCCTGCCCACCCCCGCTCTTGTCCCGTGTGTCTTCCCCCTCCCGCCCACCCCTGCTCTTGCCCCATGTGTCTTCCCCCTCCCGCCCACCCCCGCTCTTGCCCCGTGTGTCTTCCCCCTCCCGCCCACCCCCGCTCTTGCCCCGTGTGTCTTCCCCCTCCCGCCCACCGCCGCTCTTGCCCCGTGTGTCTTTCCCCCTCCCACCTACCCCCGCTCTTGCCCCGTGTGTCTTTCCCCCTCCTGCTCACCCCCGCTCTTGCCCCATGTGTCTTTCCACCTCCCGCCCACCCCTGCTCTTGCCCCGTGTGTCTTTCCCCCTCCCGCCCACCACTGCTCTTGCCCCGTGTGTCTTTCCCCCTCCCGCCCACCCCCGCTCTTGCCCCGTGTGTCTTTCCCCCTCCCGCCCACCCCCGCTCTTGCCCCGTGTGTCTTTCCCCCTCCCGCCCACCCCCGCTCTTGCCCCGTGTGTCTTTCCCCCTCCTGCCCACCCCCGCTCTTGCCCCGTGTGTCTTTCCCCCTCCCGCCCACCCCCGCTCTTGCCCCGTGTGTCTTTCCCGCTCCCGCCCACCCCCGCTCTTGCACCGTGTGTCTTTCCCCCTCCCGCCCACCCCCCCTCTTGCCCCGTGTGTCTTCCCCCTCCCGCCCACCCCCGCTCTTGCCCCGTGTGTCTTCCCCCTCCTGCCCACCCCCGTGTGTCTTCTCCCTCCTGCCCACCCCCGCTCTTGCCCCGTGTGTCTTCCCCCTCCCGCCCACCCCCGCTCTTGCCCCGTGTGTCTTCCCCCTCCTGCCCACCCCCACTCTTGCCCCGTGTGTCTTCCCCTCCTGCCCACCCCCGCTCTTGTCCCGTGTGTCTTCCCCCTCCCGCCCACCCCTGCTCTTGCCCCATGTGTCTTCCCCCTCCCGCCCACCCCCGCTCTTGCCCCGTGTGTCTTCCCCCTCCCGCCCACCCCCGCTCTTGCCCCGTGTGTCTTCCCCCTCCCGCCCACCCCCGCTCTTGCCCCGTGTGTCTTTCCCCCTCCCACCTACCCCCGCTCTTGCCCCGTGTGTCTTTCCCCCTCCCGCTCACCCCCACTCTTGCCCCGTGTGTCTTTCCCCCTCCCGCCCACCCCCGCTCTTGCCCCGTGTCTCTTTCCCCCTCCCGCCCACCCCCCGCTCTTGCCCCGTGTCTCTTTCCCCCTCCCGCCCACCCCCGCTCATGCCCCGTGTCTGTCTCCTGTTGCCCCCCACCCCCTGCTCCTGCCCCGTGTCTCTCTGTTGTTCCCCCTGCCCCCTGCTCATGCCCCGTGTCTCTCTCCTGTTGCCCCCCACCGCCCGCTCATGCCCCGTGCCTGTCTCCTGTTGCCCCCCACCCCCCGCTCATGCCCTGTGTCTGTCTCCTGTTGCCCTCCACCCCCCGCTCCTGCCCCGTGTCTCTCTGTTGTTCCCCCCACCCCCCGCTCATGCCCCGTGTCTGTCTCCTGTTCCCCCCACCCCCCGCTCATGCCCCGTGTCTGTCTCCTGTTCCCCCCACCCCCCGCTCATGCCCTGTTTCTGTCTCCTGTTCCCCACACCCCCTGCTCATGCCCCGTGTCTGTCTCCTGTACCCTCCACCCCCCGCTCCTGCCCCGTGTCTCTCTGTTGTTCCCCCCACCCCCCGCTCATGCCCCGTGTCTCTCTCCTGTTGCCCCCCACCCCCTGCTCATGCCCCGTGTCTGTCTCCTGTACCCCCCACCGCCCGCTCATGCCCCGTGTCTGTCTCCTGTTGCCCCCCACCCCCTGCTCATGCTCCGTGTCTGTCTCCTGTTCTCCCCACCCCCTGCTCATGCTCCGTGTCTGTCTCCTGTTCCCCCACCCCCTGCTCATGCCCCGTGTCTGTCTCCTATTGCCCTCACCCCCCGCTCATGCCCCATGTCTGTCTCCTGTTGCCCCCCCTGCTCATGCCCCGTGTCTGTCTCCTGTTCCCCCCACCCGCTCATGTCCCGTGTCTCTCTCCTGTTGCCCCCACCCCCCGCTCACGCTCCGTGTCTGTCTCCTGAACCCCCCCGCTCATGCCCCGTGTCTCTCTTCTATTGCCCCCCACCCCCTGCTCATGCCCCGTGTCTGTCTCCTGTACCCCCTCCTACCCCCCGCTCATGCCCCATGTCTCTCTCCTGTTGCCCCCCACTACCCCGCTCATGCCCCGTGTCTGTCTTCTGTACCCCCCACCCCCCCGCTCATGCCCCGTGTCTGTCTCCTGTTCCCCCACCGCCCGCTCATGCCCCATGTCTGTCTCCTCTTGCTCCCACCCATGCCCTGTGTCTGTCTCCTGTACCCCCCCACTCCGCGCTCATGCCCGTGTCTGTCTCCTGTTGCCCCCCACACCCCCGCTCATGCCCCGTGTCTGTTTCCTGTTGCCCCGCACCCCCTCGCTCATGCCCCGTGTCTGTCTCCTGTTCTCCCCACCCCCTGCTCATGCCCCGTGTCTGTCTCCTGTTCCTCCCACCCCCGCTCATGCCCTGTGTCTGTCTCTTGTTGCCCCCCACCCCCCGCTCATGCCCCGTGTCTGTCTCCTGTTCTCCCCATCCCCCGCTCATGCTCCGTGTCTGTCTCCTGTTCCCCCCCACCCTCCGCTCATGCCCCGTGTCTGTCTCCTGTTGCCCCCCACCCCCGCTCATGCCCCGTGTCTGTCTCCTGTTGCACCCCACCCCCAGCTCATGCCCCGTGTCTGTCTCCTGTTGCCCCCCACCCCCCGCTCATGCCCTGTGTCTGTCTCCTGTTGCCCCCCACCCCCTGCTCAAGCCCCGTGTCTGTCTCTGTTGTTCCCCCCGCCCCCGCTCATGCCCGTGCCTGTGTCCTGTTGCCCCCACCCCCCGCTCATGCCCCGTGTCTCTCTCCTGTTGCCCCCCACCCCCCGCTCATGCCCTGTGTCTGTCTCCTGTACCCGCCACCCCCGCTCTTGCCCCGTGTGTCTGTCTCCCTCCCGCCCACCCCTGCTCTTGCCCCGTGTGTCTTTCCCCCTCCCGCCCACCCCCGCTCTTGCCCCGTGTGTCTTTCCCCCTCCCGCCCACCCCCGCTCTTGCCCCGTGTGTCTTTCCCCCTCCCGCCCACCCCCGCTCTTGCCCCGTGTGTCTTTCCCCCTCCTGCCCACCCCCGCTCTTGCCCCGTGTGTCTTTCCCCCTCCCGCCCACCCCCGCTCTTGCCCCGTGTGTCTTTCCCGCTCCCGCCCACCCCCGCTCTTGCACCGTGTGTCTTTCCCCCTCCCGCCCACCCCCGCTCTTGCCCCGTGTGTCTTCCCCCTCCCGCCCACCCCCGCTCTTGCCCCGTGTGTCTTCCCCCTCCTGCCCACCCCCGTGTGTCTTCTCCCTCCTGCCCACCCCCGCTCTTGCCCCGTGTGTCTTCCCCCTCCCGCCCACCCCCGCTCTTGCCCCGTGTGTCTTCCCCCTCCTGCCCACCCCCACTCTTGCCCCGTGTGTCTTCCCCTCCTGCCCACCCCCGCTCTTGTCCCGTGTGTCTTCCCCCTCCCGCCCACCCCTGCTCTTGCCCCATGTGTCTTCCCCCTCCCGCCCACCCCCGCTCTTGCCCCGTGTGTCTTCCCCCTCCCGCCCACCCCCGCTCTTGCCCCGTGTGTCTTCCCCCTCCCGCCCACCCCCGCTCTTGCCCCGTGTGTCTTTCCCCCTCCCGCCCACCCCCGCTCTTGCCCCGTGTCTCTTTCCCCCTCCCGCCCACCCCCCGCTCTTGCCCCGTGTCTCTTTCCCCCTCCCGCCCACCCCGCTCATGCCCCGTGTCTGTCTCCTGTTGCCCCCCACCCCCTGCTCCTGCCCCGTGTCTCTCTGTTGTTCCCCCTGCCCCCTGCTCATGCCCCGTGTCTCTCTCCTGTTGCCCCCCACCGCCCGCTCATGCCCCGTGCCTGTCTCCTGTTGCCCCCCACCCCCCGCTCATGCCCTGTGTCTGTCTCCTGTTGCCCTCCACCCCCCGCTCCTGCCCCGTGTCTCTCTGTTGTTCCCCCCACCCCCTGCTCATGCCCCGTGTCTGTCTCCTGTTCCCCCCACCCCCCGCTCATGCCCCGTGTCTGTCTCCTGTTCCCCCCACCCCCCGCTCATGCCCCGTTTCTGTCTCCTGTTCCCCACACCCCCTGCTCATGCCCCGTGTCTGTCTCCTGTACCCTCCACCCCCGCTCCTGCCCCGTGTCTCTCTGTTGTTCCCCCCACCCCCCGCTCATGCCCCGTGTCTCTCTCCTGTTGCCCCCCGCTCATGTCCCGTGTCTGTCTCCTGTACCCCCCACCGCCCGCTCATGCCCCGTGTCTGTCTCCTGTTGCCCCCCACCCCCTGCTCATGCTCCGTGTCTGTCTCCTGTTCCCCCCACCCCCTGCTCATGCCCCGTGTCTGTCTCCTATTGCCCTCACCCCCCGCTCATGCCCCATGTCTGTCTCCTGTTGCCCCCCCTGCTCATGCCCCGTGTCTGTCTCCTGTTCCCCCCACCCGCTCATGTCCCGTGTCTCTCTCCTGTTGCCCCCACCCCCCGCTCACGCTCCGTGTCTGTCTCCTGAACCCCCCCGCTCATGCCCCGTGTCTCTCTTCTATTGCCCCCACCCCCTGCTCATGCCCCGTGTCTGTCTCCTGTACCCCCTCCCACCCCCCGCTCATGCCCCATGTCTCTCTCCTGTTGCCCCCCACTACCCCGCTCATGCCCCGTGTCTGTCTTCTGTACCCCCCACCCCCCGCTCATGCCCCGTGTCTGTCTCCTGTTCCCCCACCGCCCGCTCATGCCCCATGTCTGTCTCCTCTTGCTCCCACCCATGCCCTGTGTCTGTCTCCTGTACCCCCCCACTCCGCGCTCATGCCCGTGTCTGTCTCCTGTTGCCCCCCACACCCCCGCTCATGCCCCGTGTCTGTTTCCTGTTGCCCCGCACCCCCTCGCTCATGCCCCGTGTCTGTCTCCTGTTCTCCCCACCCCCTGCTCATGCCCCGTGTCTGTCTCCTGTTCCTCCCACCCCCGCTCATGCCCTGTGTCTGTCTCTTGTTGCCCCCCACCCCCCGCTCATGCCCCGTGTCTGTCTCCTGTTCTCCCCATCCCCCGCTCATGCTCCGTGTCTGTCTCCTGTTCCCCCCCACCCTCCGCTCATGCCCCGTGTCTGTCTCCTGTTGCCCCCCACCCCCGCTCATGCCCCGTGTCTGTCTCCTGTTGCACCCCACCCCCAGCTCATGCCCCGTGTCTGTCTCCTGTTGCCCCCCACCCCCCGCTCATGCCCTGTGTCTGTCTCCTGTTGCCCCCCACCCCCTGCTCAAGCCCCGTGTCTGTCTCTGTTGTTCCCCCCGCCCCCGCTCATGCCCGTGTCTGTGTCCTGTTGCCCCCACCCCCCGCTCATGCCCCGTGTCTCTCTCCTGTTGCCCCCCACCCCCCGCTCATGCCCTGTGTCTGTCTCCTGTACCCCCCACCCCCGCTCTTGCCCCGTGTGTCTGTCTCCCTCCCGCCCACCCCCGCTCTTGCCCCGTGTGTCTGTCTCCCTCCCGCCCACCCACGCTCTTGCCCCGTGTGTCTGTCTCCCTCCCGCCCACCTCCGCTCTTGCCCCATGTGTCTGTCTCCCTCCCTCCCACC
Organism: Ambystoma mexicanum; assembly: GCF_040938575.1. Taxonomy (NCBI): domain Eukaryota; kingdom Metazoa; phylum Chordata; class Amphibia; order Caudata; family Ambystomatidae; genus Ambystoma; species Ambystoma mexicanum. The sequence goes on from NC_090941.1 coordinate 192,832,738, forward strand.
CCTGCTCTTGCCCCGTGTGTCTGTCTCCCTCCCTCCCAACCCCGCTCTTGGCCCTGTGTGTCTGTCTCCCTCCCGCCCACCCCCGCTCTTGGCCCCGTGTGTCTGTCTCCCTCCCTCCCACCCCCGCTCTTGCCCCGTGTGTTTGTCTCCCTCCCTCCCACCCCCGCTCTTGGCCCCGTGTGTCTTTCCCCCTCCCGCCCACCCCCGCTCTTGGCCCCGTGTCTCTTGCCCCCTCCCGCCCACCTCCGCTCTTGTCCCAGTCTCTCTTGCCCCCTCCCGCCCACCCCCGCTCTTGGCCCTGTGTCTCTTGCCCCCTCCCGCCCACCTCCGCTCTTGGCCCCGTTTCTCTTGCCCCCTCCCGCCCACCCCCGCTCTTGGCCCCATGTATCTAGCCCCCTCCCGCCCACCCCCGCTCTTGCCCCGTGTCTTGCCCCCTCCCGCCCACCCCCGCTCTTGCCCCTTGTGTCTTCCTTACTCCCGCCCACCCCCACTCTTGCGCCTTGTGTCTTCCCCCCTCCTGCCCACCCCCGCTCTTGCCCCTTGTGTCTTCCCCCCTCCCGCCCACCCCCGCTCTTGCCCCTTGTGTCTCTCCCCCTCCCGCCCACCGCTCATGCCCCGTGTGTCTTTCTCCCTCCCGCCCACCGCTCATGCCCCATGTGTCTCTCTCCCTCCCCCCACCCCCGCTCATGCCCCGTGTGTCTCTCCCGTTCCCCCACCCCCCGCTCATGTCCCGTTTACGTCTCCTGTTCCCCTCCACACCCCGCTCATGCCCCGTGTCTGTGTCCTGTTCCCCCCCACCCCCCGCTCATGCCCCGTGTCTATCTCCTGTTGCCCCCCCACCCTCCCGCTCATGCCCCGTGTCTGTCTCCTGTTCCCCCCACCCGCTCATGCCCCGTGTCTGTCTCCTGTTCCCCCCACAAGCTCATGCCCCGTGTCTCTCTCTCGTTGCCCCCCACACCCCTGCTCATGCCCCGTGTCTTTTTCCTGTTCCTCCCACCCCCCGCTCATGCCCCGTGTCTGTTCTCCCCACCCCCCGCTCATGCCCCGTGTCTGTCTCCTGCTGCCCCCCACCCCCGCTCATGCCCCGTGTCTGTCTCCTGTTGCCCCCCACCCCCCGCTCATGCCCCGTGTCTGTCTCCTGTTGCCCCTCACCCCCCGCTCATGCCCCGTGTCTCTCCTGTTGCCCCCACCCCCTGTTCATGCCCCGTGTCTGTCTCCTGCTGCCCCCCACCCCCCACTCATGCCCCGTGTCTGTCTCCTGTTGCCCCCCTACCCCCCGCTCATGCCCCGTGTCTGTCTCCTGTTGCCCCTCATCCCCCACTCATGCCCCGTGTCTGTCTCCTGTTGCCCCCAACCCCCGCACATGCCCCGTGTCTGTCTCCTGTTGCCCTCCACCCCCTGCTCCTGCCCCGTGTCTGTCTCTGTTGTTCCTCCCACTCCCCGCTCATGCCCAGTGTCAGTCTCCTGTTCCCCCACCCCCCGCTCATACCCTGTGTCTGTCTCCTGTTCCCCCCACCCCCCGCTCATGCCCCATGTCTCTCTCCTGTTGCCCCCCCGCTCATGCCCCATGTCTGTCTCCTGTACCCCCTACCGCCCGCTCAAGCCCTGTGTCTGTCTCCTGTTGCCCCCCCGCTCATGCCCCGTGTCTGTCTCCGGTTCCCCCCACCCGCTCATGTCCCGTGTCTCTCTCCTGTTGCCCCCCACCCGCCGCTCATGCCCCGTGTCTGTCTCCTGTTGCCCCCCACCCCCCTCTCATGCCCCGTGTCTGTCTCCTGTTCTCCCCACCCCCCGCTCATGCTCCGTGTCTGTCTCCTGTTCCCCCCCACCCCCTGCTCATGCCCCGTGTCTGTCTCCTGTTGCCCTCACCCCCCGCTCATGCCCCATGTCTGTCTCCTGTTGCCCCCCACCCCCCGCTCCTGCCCTGTGTCTCTCTCCTGTTGCCCCCCATCCCCCGCTCATGCCCCGTGTCTGTCTCTTTTGTTCTCCCCAGCCCCCGCTCATGCCCCGTGTCTGTCTCCTGTACCCCCCACCCCCCGCTCATGCTCGTGTCTGTCTCCTGTACCCCCCACCCCCCTGCTCATGCCCCATGTCTGTCTCCTGTTGCCCCCCCTGCTCATGCCCCGTGTCTGTCTCCTGTTCCCCCCACCCGCTCATGTCCCGTGTCTCTCTCCTGTTGCCCCCCCACCCCCTGCTCATGCCCCGTGTCTGTCTCCTGTACCCCCCCACACCCCTGCTCATGTCCCGTGTCTCTCTCCTGTTGCCCCCCACCCCCCGCTCATGCCCCGTGTCTGTCTCCTGTACCCCCCACCCCTCGCTCATGCCCCATGTCTCTTTCCTGTTGCCCCCCACTCTCCCGCTCATGCCCCGTGTCTGTCTTCTGTACCCCCCACCCCCCGCTCATGCCCCGTGTCTGTCTCCTGTTCCCCCCACCCCCCGCTCATGCCCCGTGTCTGTCTCCTCTTGCTCCCACCCATGCCCCATGTCTGTCTCTTGTTGCCCCCCACCCCCTGCTCATGCCCCGTGTCTGTCTCCTGTTGCCCCCCACCCCCCGCTCATGCCCCGTGTCTCCCTCGTGTTCCCCCCACCCCCGCTCATGCCCCGTGTTTCCCTCGTGTTACCCCCCGCCCCGCGCTCATGCTCCGTGTCTCCCTCGTGTTGCCCCCCACCCCCTGCTCATGCCCCTTGTCTCTCTCCTTTCCTCCCCACCCCCGCTCATGTCCCGTATGTGCCCTGTACCCCCCGCTCATGCCCTGTGTCTCCCTCGTGTTCTTCCCCACCCCCTGCTCATACCCCGTGTCTCCCTCATGTTCCTCCCAACCCGCTGCTCATGCCCCGTGTCTCTCTCGTGTTCCCCCACCACCGCTCATGCCCTGTGTTTCCTTCCTTTTCCCCCCCACCTCCTGCTCATGCCCTGTTTGTACCCTCTTCCCTCTCACCCCCCGCTCATGCCCATGTGTCTCCCCTGTGCCCCCCCAACCCCGCTCATGCGCCGTTGTGTTCTTTATACACCCCGCCTTCCCTTTCCATGGTGGCCATCTTGGTAAAAGATTTTCCGTCCTACACCGAGACGCCGCAGGCGTCCCGGCGTAGGAAGGAAAATCTTTTTGGTTTTTTTACCACCCGGCATTCCCACTTTGAGGACATAAGATGTTAGTGGTCTTCATCTATTGAAAAGGATGTTATGGTCACGTTGTACTAATAAAAACCTTTAAAATTTAGTAAAAAAAAATGTTAAAGGGCTGTTATGGTTAAGTTGCACTAATAAAAACCTATGAAATTCAATGAAAAAACTTTGTTAAAGGGACGTTATGGTTAAGTTGCGCTACTAAAAACCTATGAAATTCAGGGAAAAAGCTTTGTTAAAGGGACGTTATGGTAAAGTTGCGCTACTAAAAACCTATGAAATTCAGTGAAAAAACTTTGTCAAAGGAACGTTATGGTTCCAAGTAAAACCGAAAAACCCTTGAAATTCGCCAGTTATGGTAAGGTAAGCAACCATAACTCGCGCCACCACCGTGCACTGCTAAGACTAACACCCAGGACATCAAAGATGACATCACAAATGTCATTGATGACATCACTGATGACATCACATGTCTGGCTCACTCTTTTTTCTTTTGCTGACATATCTAGGCCACATGGTTTTCTTCAGTAACAGTCAGAAACTAAACATTTTATTTTATTTGTAGATGTATCCTTCAAGTAGGTTCTTACAGTAATTCTGTTAGAGTCCAGTCACATCATATGAAACATATACATACGGGAAGACACAAGCTTGAAAGACAGCAATCCTTTTTGTGCATAAAGATAATCAATAGACTTATGAGAACTTTCTGATAGTTCTGTTGTTATTTTTATGGCTGTACTTTCCCTGTGGGTCAATCACATCAAGTGATACATATACATAGGGTGAATAGCAGCTTTGAAACAGAGCAATCATTTATTTGCATGAAAATAAACAGTTAAGTTATGAATTGTTTCTGCTACTACTTGTGCTTTTTTGCTAACTTCACTTTTCCTGTATATACCCATATTGGTATGTGTTCTTGTGTCTTTGTGTTTTGTCTATAGTAATGTTTTATTAGCTAAGTATTACATATTTCACAATACACAAAAATCTATTAAGAAAACAATTATCATTTCATTATTCAACATATTAACATTACGAATATTATACCTTCATCTTGGACACTGCACACCATGTTATGTTTCTGTATCAGTAGCTTAGTATACTAGATAGAACTCCATAATAGAATGCTATTTATATCAATGCATCATTCAATGCACTAATTAGGGTATGATATTTATTACAATGATCCTTGACACTTGTTTCGCAACATTATAATAAGAATCCCTTGTACACATATTTCATGAAAAGTACATACACATGTGATGTCATCAGTGATGTCATCAATGACATTTGTGATGTCATCTTTGATGTCCTGGGTGTTAGTCTTAGCAGTGCACGGTGGTGGCGCGAGTTATGGTTGCTTAGCTTACCATAACTGGCGAATTTCAAGGGTTTTTCGGTTTTACTTGGAACCATAACGTTCCTTTGACAAAGTTTTTTCACTGAATTTCATAGGTTTTTAGTAGCACAACTTTACCATAACGTCCCTTTAACAAAGTTTTTTCCCTGAATTTCATAGGTTTTTAGTAGCGCAACTTAACCATAACGTCCCTTTAACAAAGTTTTTTCATTGAATATATATATATATATATATATATATATATATATATATATATATATATTCAGCAATCCTTTCTGTGCATTAAAATAATCAGTAGAGTTGTCAGCACTTTCTGATAGTTCTGTTGTTTTTTATTACTGTACTTTCCCTGTATATGTTCCTATTTTTTTATCTTGTATTCACACTACTTTCCTTAGAGTCCAGGCACATCATGTGATATATATCTATACATAGGGTAAGTAGCATGTTTGAAACAGAGCAATCATTTCTTTGCATAAAGGTAATCAGTTAGGTTATTAACACTTTTTGCTACTACTGCTGTTTTTTTTTCTTACTTCAATTTCCTTGTATATACTCATATTTGTATGTGGTGTTGTCTCTTTGTGTTTTGTCTATAATAATGCAATTATGTAGTAAGTGGGTTTTATTATCTACTTATCACATGTTTAACAGTATGCAAAAGTCTAATAAGAAAACAGTTATCATTTCACTATTCAACATGGCAAGTTTATGAATATTGCACCTCCATCATGTATGCTGCACACAATGCCTATGTTTCTACATGAGCACCTTAGTATACTGGATGGACGAATTAGCACTTGATATTTATTCCAATGATCCTTGACACTTTTTTAATTAAAATTACGATAAGAAACCCTTAGACAGACTTTTCATGAAAGATAAATGCACATATGATGTCATCAGTGATGTCATCAATGACATTTGTGATGTCATCTTTGATGCCCTGAGTGTTAGTCTTAGCAGTGCACAGTAGTGGCGCGACTTATGGTTGCTTAGCTTAACATAACTGGGGAATTTCAAGGGTTTTTCGGTTTTACTTGGAACCATAACGACCCTTTAACAAAGTTTTTTCACTGAATTTCATAGGTTTTTAGTAGCAAAACTTAACCATAACGTCCCTTTAACAAAGTTTTTTCTCTGAATTTCATAGGTTTTTAGTAGCGCAACTTTACCATAACGTCCCTTTAACAAAGTTTTTTCACTGAATTTCATAGGTTTTTAGTAGCGCAACTTAACCATAACGTCCCTTTAACAAAGTTTTTTTCACTGAATATATATATATATATATATATATATATATACATACACAATGTGTTCTACATATAAAGCGGAGACCCAGAGCTTTGCGAGAACATTGAGACATTTCCCACACATTTCTAAGTGTATGGGACAATAGATTTGCAAATGTGCACATTATGGTGAATTTCAAAAGATGCGATCTACACTGAGCAGTGGGGCAGATTTTTATAAGTCACCCCACAGACACTTTTAATAGAGACATGCATTGCTAAACTTTAATTCAGTGCAACAACAACAAATAATTAGGCAGTACGTATGACACATCCAAAGCAGAAGACTATGACTCTAAAACACATTTTGTGTACAATTTTTCACAACAGATTGAGTGGAGGATGACAAGTCCACTTCAACATCGAGGCATTCACGACGCACTGAACAACATTGGACATTAGATGCCAAGAGAGGAGAGTGAGTTCAGGAAATGGCATGCTCTTTGTGTAAGTAAAACCTTAAAGGCACAGATGAGATCCTGCCAACAAACTGAGCAGAGATAGTAAACACATGATACAATCAATCATTCTATTCTTTTTTCTTTTCATTAATCCAGGGTATGGAGTATTTTGAATATCCTGGGAGCCATGTGGCTAACAATAATGAAAGAAGAATTTTTCTGAAACCAATATAATTTGAATTTGATTTATTCCATAAATGGAGCCATTAAAAGGTCCTCAGTAAGTGACACTGCTACTTGTGGTGAAGGCAGCACAGTGGTGACAATAAATTGTTCTTTAGAATATAGTCACCTTTAAATACACCCAATTAGTGCTTGATTGCAGGCATTTTGAATGGTGAAGTCAAAGACTCCTTGTTGAACCTTGCAAAAAAAACACAGCTGTTAAAAAAGCAAAGAAGGGGACATAGTGGTTTGTAAAGTCCTGATGAAGGCCCGATCATAATAAAGGAGCCTCTCAAGCATGATGCAGGGGAGACCCAAGGAACCTTAGGGCTAAAACACAGTAGTGTTGACGTTTTGTTGGAAACATTGTATGAGATGACATGTGCTGACATTCAAAGTGTGTAGGTTTACACGACTGAAAAAATGCCCTGATGCACACACAGCATTACAACTGTTAAGAGACTATTGACTATGGTGTAAACATGAACAACACTTGTATATGAAGATTGTGGTTAATTTGCTGGGGTAGACCACATATATATACAATGTGTATAAAGTTGAGGTACCCAGTTGTATCTTTGTTAAACTGGGAGTGAGTAATCAGTCTCTCATACTAACCCCCACACAGTAGACTGTTCCGTATTTTGTATTATTTGTGTTGTTCAAAAAAGGAGATTCAATCCAGGAGACCAGTGTTTGTATTTTTTTTTAATCATGCATGGTTCCTATCAAATTCTTTATATTTCTAAAGAGTTGAGTCTCAGTGTTAGCTGGGGCAATGATAGACAGGGTGTTGTGAAGAAATATTTGTTTGGATAGCAGTTTCCAGATTCATTGTTTCACAGTACTCCCATTTAGGTGTTTAGTATCTTTTCTGATAGATTTCCCAGTAGTGGTGAGAGTACATAACTGGGTACCCACAGATATTGGAGCTTGGTAGTAGCCTGAATCTTGGATCGACTGAGGACTCGAGTGACTATTCGGCAGATCATCGCTCGAATGAAGACTTCCACAAAGACGAGCAGCCCACTGACAACTTGTGAACGACCCCTGCAGCTGGCCAGTATCGACTCCATTGTTGTCCCGGCAAAGCTCTGCCTTGATCGAAAGAAGGCCTTTTTTGGTGCTTTGACCCCTGGACCAGTGGTAGCAATCAGTCTGGACCTCTGCTCGAGGATCTGTGCCTGCTGAGTCTTGGGAAGTGTCCCTAGCCCAAATGGAGAACCCACAAGCTCTCTCCTGGGCTACCTCATTCCAGACGTCATCATTCAGAGCAGAGCCTTGGAACTGACAGATCTTCAACTTGTGCCACAAGTCACCTGTTTCTGCATTTTCAACCATCCACACCAAGGGAAGCTGTGCTGGGGTTGCTCCTATGGTTGCCGCTGTACAATAGCCTGTCGCCCCTGACTGTGATGACCTACATTGGATGTTGTCTTCTTCAGATGCCTTAGGTGTCCCATAGCTTTCTCTCCCACAGAAGTCTTGACTTGTCTTTGTTTGGGTATTCAACTGGAAGCTGTCTGGAACCGATTCCTGCAACTGACTGAAACTACTTTTTATGAAACAAGTCTCTCTTCTGTCTGGATGTCTAGACAACTCTCAGGGTAGGAAGAAAGACTGAAGAATAAGCCTGGAATAAAATCTGAAACCTCCACATTCGGTATCCGAGAACTCTGAGACAGGGGGTATGTCTACATACTAGTTGCTTTCCGCCCCTATCTGCCATATTGTAACTGATGCATAAAGTCCTGACCCTAACTCACTCTCACTTGAACTTTGGTGGTGGACCATGGGATAAGAATCCCTCCCTAAGCCTATTCTGGTGTGTTGGATTGAGTTGAGTATTCACCTGAACTTTACTTGAACCTTTATTTTACGTGTGATAACTCTATAATAATCATAACCACTTGCATTAGAAATCTCTATATTAAATCACCAGAAGAGGTAAATGCTTTGGAACTTGTAACATTTGGGCAGAAAGCCCAAAACCATCTTAGAGTTGGACTTTGTAAGATTGAGGGGTGCTGTTTTGTGTTGATTCTAACAGGTTTTGTCTATTTCTATGCATTCAACTACTCACCTGTGTTGCAATGGCAATTGATTAATCTGCTATACAACATTTCCTAAGTGTGGACGTGTATACATGTTTTATGAGGTTTTGCATGACATTATATATCTTTGATTATTGTCTGCTTCGAGTGTAAACTAACATCCTAAAAAACAATTGTATTTTTATATATTTACTGTCTAACTGGAATTACTGGTGTTGCTCTTTGTGGACTCATTGTAGCCCTAGACCACTGTGACACCCTTGCCTAGACTAAGCCTTGCCGCTTTGCTACCTCACTTTAATTCAGTTTGGCTAACCTCTCAGTGTCTTCCCTGTTCACCAAAATAGGGTGGCCTCCTTAAGTCCTCCCACCAGGGCTGATTTTGGAAATCCATCTTAACACAGGGCCTTACAGGTCACCCGGAGGCAGGAGCTTGGGAATAGTCATGGTAGGATGGGTGAAAATAGAAGTCTTAGATACATGTTTCTGTTGCAAGGTTAACATAACTCAGAAAATGAGTAATGACACAGGGGAGGTGGAGCTCCCTGGTATTGTCAGTAAAGGGCAATTATGTGATGCTTTTGAATGCATGGACTAATATTGTTAACAGATGGCCACAGACTTACATTCTCTGATTAAAGACATAATACCAAGCAGCAAGCCAGCGTCCTAAGATGGTATCCTTTGAGCATTGCGGTCCAGAAACACAGTGCCTTTTCAATATTCCACTCTAATTACCTGTTAACCTATCTACTTTGATTGTTTTCCTCTCCCAGGCAATGCAGGGTGGAGGAATGAAACAATGGAGCAGAAAAGGCCAGCATACAAAAGAGTGGGAGACAAGTCGAAAGGAAAGAGACCAAGGAACAAACACTTGTTTGTAAATCGTTCAGAGCACAATCAAGTTTCTTCTTTAAGAAAAGAATGGCCAGTATTAAATGTTTTTGTCTGACTATTCTGTATGGTCTGGAAGGATTGGCGATGACAGATTTGTCATGGTAAGATGTTGTATAAGGCCAATTCTGGAGAAAGATTCTTAGACTCAAGCCGTCCACGCCGATACAATACATACGCCTTGAGATGGGGTTGACATCGTTGAAAGGAGCCCTGTTGAAGAAACGGGCGACTACTGGATACTAGAAACAACTCCAATGATAGCTTCGAGAGACTGACAGAGGCTTTATTCAAGACAATATATTGGCATCCTGATTATGCCAAGAAAACTCCTTATGAGACAATAAAGAGAATTTTAACAAGAAGAATTGAGACCTGGGACTGGGCCTCTAACTATGAGCACCTAGAATCACTCCGCAGCCATAAATATGTTGCTGGAGCGCTACATAGGTACCTACAGACCCAAGTATATTTGAAAAAATGCCCAGGTCCAGCAGTTAAATTTTTTTCGTCTGAGACTGCACACTAACCAGCTTCCATTGTTAGCGCTGACTGGCGCACAACTGAAACTAGCTCAGAACGGAAGATTCTGCAGAATCTGTAAGGAGACTAATAAGTTAGAGACCCCGCAACGTGTATTCTCTGAATGCCCTGTTTTAGGAACGGAATATATGACAATTATGGGCCATTTGGTATATGATTATGACTCCATCAAAAGCAATGCATTCTGGACATATTGTTTGAACTCAGAGTGCCAGAGGGTACATATAGCCCTATATCAACTGTGGGTGGCCATTAGAAAAGCAATGAGTGAAACTAATTAAGAGTAACTGAAATAGATAGGCTTACAATAAAGTTAGGGGTAGGAGCAGGATGATGTAATGACATCAGCCTAAAATGGATTCTAATTATTTATTATTCATTAGATTTCATTGTATTTTATGTCTAGAGCACTTAGCTATTTATTTAGCATGGTTTTAATAAGAAATGAATTGTATCAATTAAAACAACTGAGGTGAATTGGTTAGTCTTAGTAGGTCAGATGATGAATTACGAACAAATAAGTATTAGACAACTTAAAGTAGAAAGATTTGTGTTTTGCTGTATTGAATGATTCAAGATAAGATTTAGAAGTAATTTGTGTATTTTATGTAATCATGTGAAAGATGGTTTTTAATGTTGTTTTTAAAGTGTAGTACGTAGTAATTTTGTAAAGTTTTTATAAAACTAAACAAATAAATATAATAATAATAAGAAGAAGAATACATTATGTAAACCAATAAAATATTGCAGAACAACAAGACATTGATCATCTTCAGTACAGATGGAACACAACTGAATGACTGTGCGTGTCTACAACCTCCTTTACCCTTCCTCCTGAGCGTGCGTCTAATAATGCTCCTGGATCAGGCAACATCTGCAGTGGATGTAACAACACTACCTCCACAAGCACCACGGTCAAAGTATTCTTTCATAAGATCTGGTAATTGATAACCTCTTCATCTGACCAGTGAACCCCCTCTTCCCCTCCAATCTTCCCGCCTATTATAAAGCACTGACCACTTCATGATTTCACTTCCTTACTAAGAAAGGACTAAAACTAGACACAAATCACCAACAAACACATCACCTACCGGGGATAACACATTCATTCACACAAAGGAAGGTGTCAAAAAGCAAGGAGTCGTCTCTGTTTTGCATACAGGGAAATAAATGGCTTGTAGGTTTTACAGAGACGTGGGAATACCAAAGACTTATTTTATTATGTTTTAAATTGTTTTGGTGTCAAAGGAAGGATAAGGGAAACTAATGGAATAAGACATAAAACGTAGTCGTAGAAACTCACAGCTCAATCGGACGAGGAAACAAAAAGGGGAAAGGAACAAGGTAATTGAAGGAATATAGTTGTGTGTTGCTTTCAACTTTTCATGAAGGAGAGAAATGTTAAAACCAAAGATGGCAAATGGGGCGTAATAAATACACACACAGAATTAGGACAAAAAAACACAAATCTCCGCATAAATCGACGAAAATTCTTCTAATACAAAAGTTGTTTCCTTGCCCTACACATGAACTGCATTTACATTCTAATAAAACCCACAGAGAAAAAGCGTAAATTAGCTTGACCTTTAACAAGGTCCCCAAACCTCCCTGAGAACACTAAATCTCCCCTGATTCGTTTGCTCTGATTCACTTGCTGAAGAGAAACATGGCCACCAGAAACTGTGGGCACATTCACAGGCGTAGACTGGGTAGGGCCTGAGCAGGTAAGGTCCACACAAAATCTGTAAATGCCCACGCAGCAGCCCTTTGAGGGAATTTACAGGTGTTACTGTCACTGTGATGGGCCCAACTACATTATGCCCAGAGGCGTAGCCAGAATTGTCTAACAAGTGGGGCCTTAAGCAAATGTAGTTGGGCCCACCGTAGTGATATTAACATCTGTAAATGCCTACACAGTGCTGCTGAGTGGACATTTACAGATTTTGGATGGGCTTTGCCCGCTCAGGCCCCACCCTGTATACACCTCTGGCTATGCCTCTGGGCATTTTCAGACTGTTTTAGGTTATTGCCGTGCTTTGTGGGATCCAGCATTAACACCAAATCAAGAGGGCTAGATTCAATGCATGCCAAGAGTACACATGGCCAAGATTCACCCAGCCTACTAGGCCATGGAACATTCATGAGGTCTGTCCAACTTCAAATAAATGTGTCTTGCCCATATAAACCACTAACAACACCAAGAAGATATATACATGTTAAACGCGGGGCTATATAAATGTTGACTTATATAACATGCATTTGTATTAGCCCATTGCATCATTACATTTCCAACAATGATTTCTGCGCCGAGATGCCTCTGGGTTTTGTGCGTGTTATACATGCAAAAATAAATAATTAAATAAATAAATGATCAGTCTCCAGAATCCTACGGTTGTGTAGTTTCTGGAGCTCTCGTTATGACCAGTTACAGGTTTACCGTGAGTTCTGACATGGGCCTCATTACAACCCAGGCGTTAAGGGTTTAACGGCGACGTCGGCGCCATTAACCCTTAACGCCTGATTACCATTTTAACGCCTGCTTTTAGCAGGCGTTAAAATGCAAGGCGCTAACCCGCCTTGGTGCTAATTACGGCACCGTAATTTACGGTGCCGTAATTAGCGCCTTCCCCACTCCCATTATGCCCTATGGGGCAAAAATGGGAATGGGGAAGGGTAAATGGGGAATGGGGATTTACCGCCCCACTCACCTTGGAATGGGGCGGTAAATCCGCCATCCACCATGGTGTAAACGGAGTTTACACCATGGTGGTAAAGTAGGGAACTTACCGCCTGGGTTGTAATGAGGCACATGGTCACGTCTCTCTTTCCTTAGGTGAGCAGTAGGTACATTGGGTGGCATTACAGTTATGCCTATGAATTTACCCAAGTCAATTAAGCCCCTCAAAAAATGCCAATAACTCAACTTCTAGCGTATGTGAACATAGACTTTCTCATCTCATGAAAAGAGACAATGTGTATCCTTTTAGCTTACTATGCATGTTTAACCATCACATATTAGTCCAATTCAAGTTCATATTAGATGTGGGCATAGTTCTCAATACAGTGAGTGGTTGCAGAGTGGTGCAAAGAGTCACACGTCATTTTAAGTTACTGATGTAACCACAAGTAAATACAACTTGAAAACTTTGAAATTATGGTTTGAAATATTTTCAATAAAAACAGGTATCTTTGAAAAATGGCACATTCACTGAACCTAGCACTTATTTCAATCAGTTGTCATTTCCTTCTTAAAAAGTTCAGACACTGTAATACAGGAGCAACACATCCTAAAGTCGATTTCGCAAAACGCTGCGACAGTATGTACTTTTCAAGTTCATAAGTATGGTGTCTGGCAAGATGGGAAACGAGTGCCCGAACTTACCTCTTCCCTTGCCTTGAGCTACCAGGTTACAGAGCGTTGCGAACAGTTAACAATACTGCTGTCAAGCAAAGGCCACCCTGCCTTACCATCTCAGCTAATCATCTAGAATAAAAGGTAAAGGCTAACACCTCCGGTTTTTGACAGATCTTAAGGGGCATTAAATAGGAATTGCCTGGAACAATACTGAGCATAGTCTTTCACTTTTGATGTAGGTCACGCTGAACAGGCTTGGGGAAAACAATGCGTTTTATTTCACATTGAAAAGTGCTGATGTTTTACATTTCTTTTTTAACCTAGTGTAATGGAGCATGAAATGATACACATTGGATGCCATAGAGGTGTATCTTGTAGCACTACAAGATCCAACACAATGGGCCCGATATATAGGAAGTGACTGCAACTTTACAACCAGGTGCATAGTGGATTGCAACTAGGCAAAAATTAAGTCACGGTGTACAAAGGGCGCCGATAAGGAATGTGCAAGGTTTGCATTGCATCGTAGAAAAAAGTGAAAGATGTGCAGGGCAAAGTGAAGGAATAGCAATTGAAAATGTGCTAAACATATCTTTAAAACATTACGCAGTTTGAAAATCAAGACAAAGAAGATGACATCTTACTGTAACCTCAAACATGGTGGTAAGAAATTGCAAATGAAATAAAGACACAAACAAAAGCCTGCAATACACTCTTACATTGTAAGAGCTCCCTGTGTCCTAGTAGACATAGTTCATGAACATCTTATGTCACCTTTTCAAAATCTGAATTGCACAATTGAGTTTTTTCCCCAATGTTTCTGTTGTCATTTGCTTTCAGTGGTTATTAAAGCTATGATCATTTCATCATTGTGCAAACCTGGCCTTTGCCATATTCGGTGCAAGAATTCAGTGCTTACATTTTATTTTATTTTTTGTAAAAGGTGCATACTGGTTGAATGGGCAAGTGTGTAAAATGATTGTTAGACATTAGTTTTGCAATGCTCATGTTTAGTTTGGATTATTAGATCTTGCTTGCAACACCTATAAGCCTAAACTATTGCAATAGAGTACAGATAGGGTGGAATGGCATGAGGAGGTCCACAGAGGTATGACATATGAGGAGGGACACACACAGGCCGATTCATGGAATGAATGTGCGCTGAAAAAATGGCGCACGCGTGCAAAAACGTGCAAATCGCAGTGAAATAGCGAAAATCGCAGTGCAAGTGCGATTATCGCATAGAAAACAGCGCACATCTATTCATGGAAGTCCGTGCATGCGCAAAATGTGGGATGTGTGATGAAAAAGTGCGCGGCGCACGCTGGCGCACGCTGGCGCACGCTGGTGCACAGGTCATCGAACGCCGTGCGATAAGGCCACAGCGAATTCGCACATAGCGCGGCGCACATAACAAAAGTAGGCGTAACATGGAGCGTTACACGCAGAATGGGGAACAACTCGTGAAAATGTGGGCGTCACGGGGAAAGTACAGGAGGCAAGTGCGCGGAACGCCCACAGGCTCGCCTACAACACATATTCATGGAATGGAATAGGGAAAAACAGCGCACGGCCAAAAACGCGCACAGGCCCATACATGTCCGCCACACGAAAGCAGGCGGTAGCGTCCCTGCGCAGGAAAAAAATGTGCGCCAAAGTTCCACACGCGATTGTGCTGGGTGCGTGTATTTCAGGGGTGCGCGAGAAGTTCCACACGCGATTGGCCTGGGCGCGTGTATTTCAGAGGTGCGCGAGAAGTTTCACACGCGATTGGCCTGGGCGCGTGTATTTCAGCGGTGCACGAGAAGTTTCACACGCGATCGGGCCTGGGGGATCGTGTGCGTGTATTTCAGGGGTGCGCGAGAAGTTCCACATGCGATCTGGCCCGGGGGAGCGTGTGCGTGTATTTCAGGGGTGCGCGAGAAGTTCCACACGCGATCGGGCCTGGGGGAGCGTGTGCGTCTATTTCAGGGGTGCACGAGAAGTTCCACACGCGATTGGCCTGGGCGCGTGTATTTCAGAGGTGCGTGAGAAGTTTCACACACGATTGGCCTGGGCGCGTGTATTTCAGGGGTGCGCAAGAAGTTTCACACGCGATCGGGCCTGGGGGAGCGGGTGCGTGTGTTTCAGGGGCGCGCGAGAAGTTCCACACGCGATCAGGCCTGGGGGAGCATGTGCGTGTATTTCAGGGGTGCGCGAGAATTTCCACACGCGATCGGGCCTGGGGGAGCGTGTGCGTGTATTTCAGGGGTGCGCGAGAAGTTCCACACGCGATTGGCCTGGGCGCGTGTATTTCAGAGGTGCGTGAGAAGTTTCACACGCGATTGGCCTGGGTGCATGTATTTCAGAGGTGCGCGAGAAGTTTCACACGCGATCGGGCCTGGGGGAGCGTGTGCGTGTATTTCAGGGGTGCGCGAGAAGTTCCACACGCGATTGGCCTGGGCGCGTGTATTTCAGAGGTGCGCGGGAAGTACCACACGCGATTGGCCTGGGCGCGTGTATTTCAGAGGTGCGCGAGAAGTTCCACACGCGATTGGCCTGGGCGCGTGTATTTCAGAGGAGCGCGAGAAGTTTAACACGCGATTGGCCTGGACGCGTGTATTTCAGATGTGCGCGAGAAGTTCCACACGCGATTGGCCTGTGTACGCGATTCCATTGGACCAAAGGCCCTGACAGCGCAGGCGCGTCTGTGTCATGACACGCGCGGGTGTTTCCCTGTACCCGGGGGAATGTTACAAGACCAAAAACTGCACGTCCGAGTGTCAGCCCGCTTAATTGGAGGATAGGGCCTCAGTGCGTATACGTGGAAGTGAGGTTGGACGTGTGGTGCGGTTTAAAAGGTACGTGTAGTACATCATTTCCTTGTACGTGCTTCTCGTGGAGAGCGAGTGGGTGAAATCTGTACTTCTTGTCGGTTCACACGCGATTTACTTCACAGCGTTTCTAGTTCGTACTCCCTGTTACCTCTGTCAATATTTTTCTGATTTTCTCTTCGACCTGTTTCCTCAAACAGCGTTGACTTCTCCTTTTGTCCTGTCTCCTCAGACAGTGTACAAATCTTCTTTTGGCGGGGGTGTTGCCAACGCGCAAACGCGCATATTTTTCACGCTCTTTTCCCAGGCAGACGGTGAGTCGCGCACGTATCTACCAACTGTGCTCGCCCCGTGTGTAGCGTACCCCGTCAGAGGTCATTGTAGGCTGCGTGTGACACGCATACGTTCATTTTTGTGTTTCTGGGTGCCACAGCGTAGTGCGGGTTCCTTTTCCCACGCACGTGGTCTATGAGAGGTCGCGTGCACGTCATTTTCTGTTTTAGGGCTGCCTGTGCGTTGCGTGACCCGTCATCTTTCCCCAGGGGTTCCATACAGCCTTGCTATAGCACTTGGGTACGAATTCCATCTAGTACCCTACCCCTTTGACCCCCAATTGCCCAGGACAATTGTCTACTGCAACTCCCATACGGACAACTCCATCAGTGCCATGGCTGGGAGGCGAGCAAGCGTTAAGGGTGGCAAAGGTGGCCGAGCCTCAAGAGGTGGGCATGGTGGGCGCGGTAGGGGACGTTGGCAAGATTTGCAGACTACCCCTAACCCCCCACGTGTGGAGGACCAGTCAGGGACACACATTCCCCCCCCATGGTTGAGGGAAACGTGGCTGATACCATCCCTGCTCAGCCCTTGTTGGACTGGCCCGTTGCGGCACCTGACCTAGCACAGGGTGACTCCCAGGCTGACTTCCAGGTCGCCAAGTCTAGGCCACGGGTGGCGGCGCAAGCCAGTGTCACCAGGCCACGTGGTACAAGGGCAGCCATGTCATCTGCTGCCCTGAGTAGGCGGGGTGGGGAGGCTGCAGGGGCAGCTGCAGCTCCGTCCACCCCAGCTCTGACTCTCCCAGCCAGGACAGTGTTGGTCCTGGTACATCAGACTGAGGTTCCCCCTGCCATCATCACACTTCAGCTAATGCCTGCAGAAAGTCATGTGGTCAGTGTGCCATCGCACACTACTACTACACAGTCCACCGGTGCTCCTGCCTCTAGTGTCCAGAGCGGCGTAGGGCACTCCGGATCCCCACCACCCACAAAAAGAAAGAGGAAGAGTGCTTGTCCAGTTCAGGCTGATGACCCCGACACGGCTACACGGTCCGGCACGCCAAGGAAGCCTAGCTTCAATGATGCCGAACTGGATGCACTTGTGCAGTATGTGTCCGAACATGACGCCGAAATGTTGGTCACTTCAGGGTGTAGGATCACACCTGCTCGACGTCAGGCACACTGGCAGTCCATCACGGACAGCATAAGTGCCCTTGGGTTTGTGAGGCGCACAGCTGTTGAATGCTACAAGCGCTGGAACAACCTTAAGCGCAGGGCAAAGAAAAAGCTGGCCTCAAGTCATGCCGCAACTCTGGTGACTGGAGGTGGGTCTCCACAAGAGGACATTGAACTCACTCTACATGAGCATGTTGCTGGGACCTACGTCACAGAGGAGCAGATCCAAGGTGTGGGAGAACTGCCAGATTATGAGGCATTGTCCGGTGAGTGCACATGCATGTGTGTGTGATCCATGTGTATGTTGTTTGTGGGAGGGGTCCTGGTTGAGTGCCAGGTCAGGGTGTGTGTGCCTGAGTGTTTTGGGCCACCCATGGGCTTCATCCAATGCATTCGGCGCCCCAGGTTTTGGGTATTACAGTATCCCTTCTGCCCACAGTAGGCATTTTGCACTACATCGCGCCAGTTGCCCTTGAAGTGGCATCTTGCAACAACATTGTTCCTTATTTAGCTGTGTTCATTCAGGCTGATTGTTGAAATTCACCCGGTTCTACTGCGCATCACTCTGCCCTATTGTCACATATATGACATGCCTATGGTACATGCCATCTGTGTGATGGCATGTGTCATGTATGTGTATTGGACATGCCACTCCCAGGCCAATGTGTGATGGCACTGCTAGCCAGCATGCAGCTAATGTGTTGCTCTTCCATCTTGGTGTCATCAGTGTCTGACATTTTCCTCCCCTTCCAACTCATGGACAGTGCATGCATGTGAGGGTTATAGTCATGTGGGACATGTGTAAAGCAAGTACTGGTACTGTAGTTTGTCTGGCCTAATTGCGTTCCATTAGCTAATGCCTGTTTCCATTTTTTGTCTTTCATGTTTTTGCAGAGGATGACGCACTTGATGTTGTTGAGGGTGAGGAGATGGTGCAGGCCCAGGAGGGATCTGAAGCACGACCAGGCACCAGTGGGGGACGTGGTTTGGTGGTGGGGGAGAACCTTCTCTTGCTGCAGGCCATACTGTCCAGGGGTGTCCCTGGCTGCACCTCCCCAGAACTCTTTTCAGGTGTTGATTCAGATGAGACCTATGTGGATTCGCAGGTATGTGTTCATGGAAGGGATACTGTTCTGTCCGACCCACCTGCACCAGGGGTAGAGCCCACTATGGGGATGTCAGTGTTGGTAGGTGCGCCTGTGGTGGTTACGGATGCAGGGCCACACTCCACAACATCTGATCCTGTTCCTGGGCCAGCAGATCAGAGGGGAAATGCAGTCCTGCAGCCTCAGGCAATGCCGACACAGCAAGGCGCAGTTCTCCTTGCCCCAGACAGGTGTGGTGCCCGCCAACGCGGTGGCCGTCCGCCACCGGGCAATACCGCATGGGAGCAATCCATATACGGTATGGCCAACCAACAGGCAGAATCATCAGAAATGATTGCTCAAGCCATGGAGAGGGTGGCCACTTCCATTGTCCCCCCAGAAAGGCAGATGGAACTACTACAGCAGGCAACAGACTCCATTTGCCAATCAGTCAGGGAGGACATGTTGGTGTCCAACAGGGACAGACAGGCGGCCCTGGACAATCTGAGGGAATCAATTTCTCTAGATGCCCAGGGACAGAGGGAAGCCCTGAGGGGAGAGGTCCGGCACCTCAGGCAGACTCTTGTGGACCTTGAGGCTTCCACTGTCACCAGGACGGAACAGCTGCTGGAGCCTGTCACCCGTACGCTCTGAGCAGAGATGCAGGCAACTCGGGCGGAGGCCGGGCAACTCGGGCAGAGGTCCGGGCAACACGTCGGGTGTTGCATGGGGATCTCTGCACCATATCCCTCCAGAACGAGGCCTTCCACACCCGCATGCTTGCTGCCATGGAGGACCAAACTAGGGCTTTGCGTGGGCTGCCTCCCATAGCACCACCACCTCCTGTGGCAGCAGCAGCAGAGGTTGAGGAGAGCGAATCCAGCAGTGAATCTCCCACGATTTAGTAGCCGTGCAGGCCATGAGCCCATGGAGGTGTTTTTTTTCCCCCAACATTCACACAGGTGGCTGTTGGTGTGCACCCTGTCCTCGGACCTCCTGGGTGGCCTCCCCCACCCCCCTGGTCCACACATGGCCATTTTTGATTTTTGATTTTTTGTTGCAGTGTGTTGCCTTGTGTGGCTCCCGTGGGAATCTACTGTATTCCGGCTGGGCACATGCAGGCTTGTCCTGAGTTTGGGTTAGATGCTTGGGTTCGTGAGACACACACCCCTCCTGCTTCCCGTTTCCATGGGCTTGCAAAGGGTGTGCCCAAGTGACAGTGACTTACACAGTGACGTTGGACTCCCACGACATGTGTGGGCAGTCTGTAGTCAATGCTGTGTATACATTCCTAGTGCATATTGTTGTTGTATTGTGCACTGCATGGTGTATTGATGTGTGCTTGTGCATCCATGTCTCCCTCCTAATTTGCAGGTTCATTCCTCATGTCTTCACAAGGCCGTCCACTTTGGAGATGGAGCTCATGTTGTGAGCAGTGGACTTCCAGATGTGCATGGCAACAACACTGTACAGTTGGAGGTGGTGGATGTGCTGGCATTCTCATATTGTAAGACTACGTATCCTTAACCTTAGTACTGTCATGTTTATGCTATGTCGATTGTATTGTGGTAAGTATTTGGTCATGTGTGTTGTTATTTCTACATTTATGTGGGCATATTGTGTGTGGCCAGTTTCCATTAGGGACACTGTACTTTGTGACACGTGTCATGTTTGGGGGATGACTTTGTTTGCTCTCACATGGCATGTCATGCCATGGTGTGTTGGGTGGCGGTGCTGGGGAGGGGTTGGGTGACATGGCACTGTTGTCATGTTGTATCTTGCAAGGGGTAATGATTTTAGCAGCATAGAAGTGTGTCTTTTGAACACAGCATTGGTGGTGTTTGTGTAGGTAGGGAAGCACACAATGGAACACTTCCAGATGTACAATCTCAGGCTGGTATGGTTGTGACAGTTGACTGTCCATTGACACATCATAATTGTCAGTTACAATCATCATTGATTGTCAGCTGGTATGTGCCAGGGCTGTGTGCACTCCACAGGGGTGTGATTTTATGTGAAGTAATTAGCCACGAGCTGCGTACGGGCTGCCTCACCCCGTGCCCTTTCCCCTCCCATGCGCAGTGGGCATGCATGTAGTTGGGGATGTGGGGGCACCACCATGTCCACGGCCAGGCCCCGGCGTGTTGCAACGTTGTGCAGGACACATGCTGCCACTATGATCCTGCACACTACTGGGGGAGCGTATAACAGCTGCCCGCCAGAACGGTCAAGGGAGCGGAAGCGTGACTTGAGCACTCCGAATGTGCGCTCCACGATGCCCCGGGTTGCAATGTGGGCTGTGTTGTATCTTACCTGGAGTGGCGCGGTGGGGTTCCGAATTGGCGTCATCATGTGGGTGCTGAGGGGGTAGGCACTGTCCCATGGGGAGGTGGTGATGGGTATCATTAGTGGGGTTGTGACATTACTCAGTATCTGACATGCATGCATGCGCAGTGGCATTTATACTCACCGAGCAGCCATGTATCGCCATGCCGCCCAGCTTCTATGTCCCGGTTTAGGGTAGACATTCTGTAGATGAAATTGTCGTGGGTGGAGCCTGGATAGTTGGCGTATACTGAGGTGATGATTCCCTTGGCATCACATACTACCTGGACGTTGATGGAATGCCAGTGCTTGCGGTTTCGATAGATGTGCTCAGTTGCCCTGGGGGGACGTAGAGCCACATGGGTGCAATCAATGGCACCTAGCACTTTGGGGAATTGTGCCAGCCTGTAGAAATCCTGGGCGACAGCCTGCCTTTCTGCAGGTGTTCTGGGCAGGTATATGTGCCTGCGGACTGATGGGCGTGCAGTGATGATGGCCAAGACCTGGTGTAGGCAGCATGACTGCGTGGCCTGTGACACCCCCCCCCCCCACTATGGCACTTGTCCGCTGAAATGATCCAGAGGCCAAGAAGTGCAGTACATTGAGGACCTTCTCCAGGGGGCTGAGTGCTTGGGAGCACAGGGTGGTTGATGTGAGGTCATCCTCCCACTCACTG
This sequence comes from Ambystoma mexicanum, assembly GCF_040938575.1. NCBI lineage: Eukaryota > Metazoa > Chordata > Amphibia > Caudata > Ambystomatidae > Ambystoma > Ambystoma mexicanum. The sequence goes on from NC_090941.1 coordinate 192,854,342, forward strand.
ACCGGGTCGAGTATTATGTGAGGTGGAAACCTGTACCTCCCATACCCATGGTCATCAGGCATCCCAAAAAGGCTGGTTCTGGGTGTAAAAATTCTGGCCCTGACTATCCTCCTCCTCCTCCTGCGGTATCCCACGGCCACTGCTGCTAGGAACGGTATGTTCATCCTGGCGTCTGAGCTTGTTTGTTGTTTGCTTGCACTTTTATGCTGTGCGGGTGGACGTACGCCTACTTCCTGCTGGCGTATGTGTTTCCGGATTGGCCACGTTCGATTCCATGAATACGTGTTGTAGGCGAGCGTGTAGAACTTCCCGCGCACCCCTGAAATACACGTAGCCAGCCCAATCGCGTGTGAAACTTCTCACGCACCCCTGAAATACACGCACATGCTCCCCCAGGCCCGATCGCGTGTGGAACTTCTCACGCACCCCTGAAATACACGTACCCAGCCCAATTGCGTGTAAAACTTCCTGCGCACCTTTGAAATACACGTACCCAGCCCATTCGCGTGTGAAACTTCTCGCGCACCCCTGAAATACCCGCACCCAGCCCAATCGCATGTGAAACTTCCCGCGCACCCCTGAAATACACGTACCCAGCCCAATCGCGTGTGAAACTTCTCGCGCACCACTGAAATACCCGCACCCAGCCCAATCGCGTGTGAAACTTTCCGTGCACCCCTGAAATACACGTACCCAGCCCAATTGCGTGTAAAACTTCCCGCGCACCCCTGAAATACACGTACCCAGCCCAATCGCGTGTGAAACTTCTCACGCACCCCTGAAATACACGCACACGCTCCCCCAGGCCCGATCGCGTGTGGAACTTCTCGCGCACCCCTGAAATACACGTACCCAGCCCATTCACGTGTGGAACTTCTCACGCACCCCTGAAATACACGCACACGCTCCCCCAGGCCTGATCGCGTGTGAAACTTCTCGCTCACGCGTGTTCCCGAAACCCGTAATACACGTTCCCTGCTTTGCGTTTGCTGTTTGCCAGTCTGGTGAACTGGTCCAGGGTTGGCGCAGCCCTTGGCGATGGTTTTGTGATCTTGATGGCTTTTCCTTGCGCGAAGGCGTTCTTGGGGGCGTAACTGGCACTTCTGCAGGCTCGCTGCGCCACGTCTGCTTTTGGAGGCGAGAATCCATGAATACGCTGTGCGCGGAAATTGATTTTATCCACGCGGCTGGCGCAGACATTCGCACGGGCACGCTGCGCGCCAGCCGCGTGCGACACTTTTGTGAGGAATTACATGAATCGGCTTGACAGTCTATAGGTGATATTTGATTATGAGCCCATCCATTGAATGCCCATGGCCATGCCAATCCCTATGGCCATTCCCACCCATTCCTGCCTCTCCTAACCGAAAACTCCTCCTCACGACCTTACTATCATACTTAAGGGATTTTTCAAAGCAGCCTTCTGAGAGTTAATGACTTTATTGGAGTTGTAAAAACACTGCTAGTGTAATAAAAAAAAGTCTTACCAGGACTTCCTTCAGCCACTCAATTTATAAACACTGTGCGTGTTCTAAACACTGTAGCCCTGATTCATGGATTATTTGCGCAATGAAAAAATTGGATTTGTGCGCCATTCTGCCAGATTTTTCGGGCAGAATGGCGCACAAATCCCGTTTTTTCTACGCAAACAATCCATGAATTAGGGACTGTGTGTGTTCTTCCCTGACGTTCTGTTAAAGAGCCCAAGCGAATCAGTGATGGACAAGCATTGGCTGTAGGGAATGAAAGTTCCACAGTGAAGATCGGCCTCCATCGACCCGACCACCATTCTTTGGGACATTCTTACACATTGTGCAGGGGAGAGGAGTGGGACATCCAAAAACAATGGCTGGGGCCATCTTACCTACGGCTGTGAAAACCTGCTGTATATATTCATAACAAAACAGCTTTGATCTTGTGTAGTCTTAAGATTTAAAATGCGAAATGCACAGTGGGAAAATGGTAAACATGTGTTTTGGAGCACAACCAGTTTCAGTTGCAGAGGTTTTTTTTAAAATTCGCAGCAGCACATATCTGATCACAAAATCCATGTATCATAAGCAATAGGAAGAGAACATTTAGTGCAAGCTGTGCTAAGGACTCCTGTTACGGGAGGCAGCTGTGGGGTGTGTAGATTATAATAGAAGAATATGTTTCCTAATGCAATTTGTATCAGTGATTTCCCTGGGTTTAGCTTTAAGATTGGATAGCTTGATGAGTTCCACTGTTGAACATTATTAATATCCCAGCATATTAGATACCCCACTCCAAAGAGCTAAACGACAGTGAAACATGTCTGTGATTATTGAACAGTTTTTGGATAAGTCAGTTTTTGGCCAACAGTGCACAGCTACAGTGCACCAGCCTTCAATTGATGAGGACAAATTATTTTTTTAGGGCATATGTACATACATTCCACTCCATCTTGTGACCTCATCCTGTGGAAAACCCTAGATGAAGCAATAGAGAGGATGTTAAAATTACAGACTATCACAGGACAAGAATACTGGTCTCTGTATAGCAAACCAAAGAAAGACAGCCAGCAGGGCAGCTTTAATCCCCAAATGACTTCTTTAGAAAAGCTTTTAGGCTTTCTTGTCAAATTCAAATGGGGGGGCACAAATAGTAGAGTCTCATTCTAACTGGATAGCTTGAAAGACCCTGATGCCAGGCCTGATTCTGAATCATCTTATTATCCCATGTTATAATCTTCAGAGTGATTTCCTGAGTTTGGCAATTCATGATGCACAGACCCAGAATCCCTAGTCTTCCTCTGGGTCAGAGTCATGCCCCAGTATCACCATGTGAGCAACCTCACCAGGCTGGTTGCTTGGTGACAGAGCATAACTAGTTTCTGGAAGTATTTCTAGTTTTTGGATTACAGTAGTGGCTGTTGCTGGTGTTGTGGAGTCTCTAGGAATGGCTGGGCCTCACACCTGTACCCTTCCCTGCACTGAGCAACATGTGGCCTGGTGCTGGGGACGTGACATACACAGGAATTGTGTTTGTTACAGATTCTAGTCAGGTGAAATGTGTGCACTTTGCATTAAATGCAGGCTGTAGTTAGACATTCGTACCACAATCCCTCCTGCCAGAAACCTTCCTCATTCCACATAGGTTTTCGCTTTATTTAAGTGGCTAATGTGCTTGTTTTGCAAGGTTACAGGTAGAGAGTAGGGATTGTCTATTTAGGGCAGGCAGGCTGGATGCTGCACTTCAAGAGCTTCTTATACAGAATCAACCTAATTGTTTTATCTTTATGTAACCTACCATTTTGGGCATGCCAAAATACTCATTTTTGATGCTCCAGTTGTCTAGAGCTTCCCGAGCGCTGCAAGAATATGTTATTATATCACATGTTTATGCATAGCGCTTCATTCTTGAACCATCCCACTTCTAAGTGTGGTGGAATTACTACCAAAGTACTACCAAATGTAATGGTACTCAATTTATCAACCAGGGAAGGATGAAGGGCTCATCATGCTCTGGCAAGATTTAAATTTGGAAAGTTCCGGAATGCACATGTCACAGTTGAGCATTTAACGCACTGAGCTACACACTTAGTGCAGATAAAAAGACAAATGTATCATATTTGCCTGGCACCTTCTCCTGACCCCTGTTCCCTCCAGTCCTTTTTTAAATCCAAAATATAACATTGATTGTATCGCATTTATGAGAAGTGTGCCATGACATATTTGCCCTGCTTCTTAGCACTGTAATAACAATTAAAATAAAAGGTATTACATTAATAAGAAACACAATCCTCGCCGTAAATCATTACCAAAAGTTGTGGGTATGCACATGTAAGGAGAATTTTATAAATGTTAGCATCAATATGTCATAGGGGGTCATTCCGAGTTTGGAGGTAGCCATGGTGCTACTAGCACCATGGCTGCCTCCAAAATCGTTCCGTGTCTGGGTTCCTTGAATGGGGACTTACCGGGCCATTTCAACCTAGGAGGACCAGGTAAGTCCCCATTCAAAAAACCAATCCCCATTGAGCCCCATAGGACTCAATGGGAATGGGGAGGGAGCAAATAATGGGGCCGCTAATTGCGGGCCCGTTATTTGCTCCCTGGTCCCTTAGTGCCTCCCGTTAAGGGCAGCTGGTAAAAACCAGCTGCCCTTAGAGGGACCTGCTAAGGGACCTCGGAGTAGGGCAGTAGGGGGTTAATGGCACCAGCATCCTTACTAGTGCCGTTAACCCCCTACCGCCAGGGTCGGTATGACCCCCATAGTCTTAAATCAGTGTTGTCAGTGTTAATTTAAGTGTGACTTTTGTGATTCTTACTAAACATCAAACATGCCCCAACAAAAATTATTTTCCAAGCATTTATTTGCTTCCATGAGATATGTTCTAATCTAATTTGTTTTGGCTATTAGGTGGCACTTATAATTATAATAAATTGGTTATTTATAATGCGCTTAATACAGAAGAGGTTTCTAAGTGCAGACCGGGGATTCGAACCTGTGTTGCTCTGCGTTGTCTTGCTTCCAAGAGCAGCGAATTGCCACTGAACTATATACTACTTGCGCTACCTAGCTGAAAGTATTGCAATAGAGCACATATAGAGAGACATGCATATAAGGAAGGACACGCATCTTGTAGGTGTTGTTTGGTAGTGTGCCCAACCATTGACTGCCCATGGCCATGCCAATCCCTATGGTCATTCTGATGCAGTTCCTGCCCCTTCCCGGGCCAAAACACCACCTCATGGTAACTCCATGTGCTTGCTTTATTCAAGCTTTACCATCAAACGTTTCGCTTGAAGTGCCTGCCAGTGTTTTTCCAAAGCAGTCTTCTGAGTTAATGGGCCTCATTACAAGTGTGCCAGTAAACGGCTGATAACACCTTTGTGCCGATATTGCAGTTTCTAGGAGGACAACAGCCGAAAATACCAGAGTATTACAAGTACACAGGCATGCACACTCCCCCCTCTGGAAACGGTAATACTGGCACCATGGTATTACCGGTAAACACAGCACATTGCTGGACTTACCAGCAGAGATGTGTCAGAAACACCAAAAGCAGCACCCAAACTGCCAGAATCACCCTGGCGGAACTTGAAGCTTGCCGATGGCCATCTTGAAAAACTCCACTCTCAATCTCCCACTTCCTTTAGCCAGCCAATGCTGATGCCGGAGGACCAACACAACAGGTCTCAAGGCCAGACGGAACGTGTACCTGAAGTGAGCGTAAGGAAGCCTAGGTTCTCTGAGGCAGAACTCACTGCATTGGTAGAAAATGTATGTAGTGCAGCACGCTGAAGAGCTATTCGGGGCTGGACACCACAAGACCAGCACCCAGCGGAAGTCAGCCATATGGCGGGAGGTTGTGCCCAGCATTACAGCAGTCGCTACTGTCCCCCGCACACCGAGGGACTGCCACAAGTGGTGGGACAACCTGCAACTGAGAGTATGCAAGATGTTAGCCACCAACAGGAGGAAATCCCATAAGAGGAAAGGTGCAGCTCCCATGGAGGGCATCAAGGCTGTTAGGACAGCTGAGGTAGGAGGCAGGACCCAAGACGATGCCTGTAAGTACAAAGCCCCAATGTGAAAGCCAACACTGCGTCCATTAACATGCATCCCCAGGCAGAGTGGCCAAAGCATGTCTGGTACAGCAAATGCCTTGACCAACGGCACATGCACAGACATGCAGGAAGAAGTAGCCATGCACAAGCACCATAGCCAATATTTACAGCCCCACATAAGAACACACAATGAGCACCCATGTGTGTCAATGGAATACAGGGCACAGATCATAGGCACACATCACACACAACCACAAGCCACCTTGCCAGACCAACAGTCAATGTGCACACCCACCACCCGCATTTACATGCACACATCATAGCCAACACACCATGGAAGCCGCATGGCAAGAGCAGGACACACACAATGTTGCATGAGTGGGCTGCAAGGCCGCAGAAATAACTCCCAGATCACTGACACCATGCTTATGTCTCCCCAACAGAAACGCATTCTTCCGACAGTGATGCAGCAGGATCATCAAGTGGGTTAGCTGCAGCACTCACACCATCTAAGGGCACACGATCCGTCAGTAGGACCATCACCACCACCCCACCGCCCATTAGCATCACCACCAATTGCAGCAAGTGACACAGCAGCTGTGTATTCATAACCCAACATTGCCTCACCTGTCTCCACTCACCCCCCTGTCCCTTGCATGCCCAGCACACCATCATGGGCACAGTAGCTGCCAGGCCAGCATGGCAAGGCAACGTCCGATCAGGACGGTGATGGTACCATCAACCTGTTGCCCTGTTACAGCCCCACAAACCCCACCCCAAAGCTCCCCTCCACTACCAATGACCAACATACGGGCCATGGGTGCACGACTACGTGCAATAGATGACCGCCATGGGCAAATGCCCGCAATAGCCCAGCAGCAGCTTGAGGAGTTGAGGCTGCTGCATGAAAACATCCAGGCCAGCAGCCACAGGAGTGTGAGAGCATGTGGCTGTAAAACAGCTGACCTTCTCATCCTGTCTGAATGGGTCTGCAAGGGCAATGGACGGATTAACACCAAATTTACAAATGCACACTTTTGGGACCAGTATAGGGCTCCAGTGCAGGTTTAGTGCAAATCCTTCCAGCGATTAGGGCTATAAATGTGAGCAACATTTATTTCACATTCAGGTCTGTCCAGATTTCGGAAATGTTGGGAGACCCCCTGTAAATTTGTTCCCCTTGTTGAAACTGCACCAAACATTCCCAAATCATTCAGACCTGGCTCTATATTTGTTTCCAACGTTTTATGCGGATTCGTTAAACGACACCAACATTATAAGCCATCCTGGGTAGTAAAAGGTTTGTCATCATTTCTCTTATTTTCTATGCAAGACAAATGTTGCAGTGGTGGAGGTTGAATTTTGCACAATATTAGAACTAGGGTAACTGTTGCACTAGTACACAAAACATGTTCTTTTAATCTCTTTTAACGTTTCGATCTAGTGCATGGACTAGAGGAAACATTGTCCTGTTGAAAAAAGAAACATTTGTTTTGCTTGTGTACAATGTTTTCACAGATGATAATTGCATTTACACCTTTGAACATTTTCTGTAACATGGCCACTATAGTTGTGAATATATCCTAACTTCCAGAGAATATTCGAAAAGTCCAAAACACCTTGATTTCAAGATCCAGTGTATGTGAAAGCCAACATCTGTTTCTGCAATACTCTCAGGCATGAGCAATTGTTGTTTAATAGCCTGTGATAAATGTCTTCCTAAAACATTTTGATCCAATGCTTGATTTAAATGTACGGCTAAATGTTCTTGAATTATGTAGCGTGTTTAATAGTGACTTTGACAAATGTCAGTAAAGGTGGTGATGCCCTTCTTGATTGAATAACCCAATTCTGTATTCTGTACATATCTGCCTGGGTTGAAGGCACTCAAGGTGACATCCATAAACGGGAACTGTGCCCATTCATCACTGAATGCAGCGTGAAGTCTTCTCCCTTTGCCTACCTTAACACTCCTAGCTAAATTGAACTTGCTTGACTCAGAAGACTGCACTATCAAATATCAAAAATACTCTGTGCACAGTCAATCACAATTCCTTAGCTGTGCCCAAGCTGTTTTAATGTCAATGGGCCTCATTCCGGGATTGGAGTAGCCATGGCGCTAATAGCGCCATGGCTGACTCCAATAACCGTACCGAGTCCGCCCTCATTCAATGGGGACTTACCGGTCTAGTCTGTCCTTTGCGGGACCAGTAAGTCCCCATTGAAAATACCATTCCCCATTTCAGCCCCCATAGGGCTCAATGGGAATGGGGAAGTTGCAAATAACGGTACTGCAATTTGCGGTACCGTTATTTGCTCTCTGGACCCTTTGCGTCTCCCGCTAAGGGACCTAGGAATAGGGCGCAAAGGGATTACCGGCACCGGTATCCTTACCGGTGCCGGTAATCCCTTTGCGCCAGTCTCGGAATGAGGCCCAATGCATTCTTCTCTGTGTATCGCATGTTTTACCCGACGCTCCAGAATGTTTGAAACACACATGTTCAAAGGCCATTTCTTGCAATGAATGTTCTATACTGCCATCAACAGCAGTCAAGCCCATGGGAAGGCAAAGCCACTATTTTCTGTAATAGGTCTAGTCACCTTCTTATAATGTGTCCACATTGTTTTTTCCCCACACAGTTAAGACCTCTAGACTGTACCTTTGGTCTCAATGATAGTGAAAGATATGTAGAGATGAGCACGCACTTCTTCTGCGCATATTACACTACGGGCAATTTACACGAAGGGGGATAGTCACCAACGCATGCCAGCATGTTTGTGATTCTTGTTGCACCAAGCACAGATTTAAATGGTTGATGATGTATGTTGGTGCTTCCTGTAATGTGCAATGCACCCACAGAGATCCACGACTCATGCAAGTGTGTAGCCACAGATAAATGTTTCAAGGAAGGGCATGAACAGCCATGCACATGTATGTGCAGGAACATGTTTTGGGCCACCTATGTTTTCTTGTGAGATTTGTGTTCCTGCAGAGATTTTGGGTGGGCATTTTTACAAGAGACTTTCTCCAATCCACAGAGAGATGGAGTGGTCCTATTCCATGGTCATCAGAGGCATTGCTAGGGGTGGGGGGCGCTGAGGGGGCTATAGTCCCTCGTCTTTTGGTTGTAGCCCCAGATAGAATCTCAGGGTCTACAACCAAAATTCTAGCTAGCCCTGAGTCCCGACAGTCCCGGCATTAGCATAGCCCCAAACCTTTTCCAGACCTAGCAACACCCCTGTTGGTCATTATCATGCCATGAGGAAGTGCTGGTGTAACTGAATAGCTGGCGCTTCTGCTTCACTTTCCCTTTTTGAGCAACTGCTTAAATTTCTGAACTTTAGGCGGGTGGGTGGGGGGGGCTTCTGATGCCCCCCACCCTCAGTTTGCAGCAGTCAAGGGCTACACATATACTTTGAATGGGTGGGCCCTTAAACCTGGTGGACTTGGCCAAATCCACCACAGGGCATGTGTAATGCTCCCACTCTCAGTCTGTGCTGTAAGCATTATAACTATAGGCACTCACCACACAGTTCATGGCTGAATGTCAGGCTTGTGCGGATATTATAGTGATTATTGCCCGTCAGGTGATGATCAATTGCTGTTTCTAAAAATGTCAGTGCAATAAAGAAACCAACGTCTATTCAAGGTATGTATTTATTGTGGATTTGTAAGGCAGTTATACAGCATGTACATTGTATTAAAGGTCCACTTTAGTAGGTAAGTCCAGAGATGCAGGAAAAACTTTGCTTCCTCTGTAAGATTCACAAGGGACTAAAACACCTCTCACTCATTCACTTGATAGGCCAATCTTAGGGTCATACTAAATGCCATAAACTCTTAATTTGAGGATCGAGTGGAATCTTTTCGGGTTGAGCAGTGCAAATACTGAACACCAAAGAAAACATGGAAGTAAAAAAAGAAAATTCTTCCTCTTGCTTGATGTGGGGACGACTTAATGTGGACACTGTGTTCCTCACTCTGATACGGTTAGATGTTATTTTATCGAAAATAATGTAATAAATGAGTATTCATCTTTTTTTTTAACTGATCGATTTTGCAGCAATTATAGGTGGGTGGAGAACCCCGCAGCACCCCCCTACAAACCCTTCCATTTTGCATTCACCTAAACCCACCCCCACATATATTTGGGGCAATGTTCGATCAGAAAGATTCAATGAATTCTCCATGAATTCTACTGTGGCAAACCCTCCTGTTACCTTCTGATAGTATATGTGAGTAGGATAACAATGCCTATTCATACCTGTTTTCTTGTTTTCTTTGTTTTGGCTACTCTAAATGCATGCAGAGATGTAGCCAGGATTGTGTAACAATTAGGTCCTGATAGCTAATGTATTAGGGCCCACCATAAGGAGAGCCCGCAGAGGGAAGGGTGCTTGTTCTCCTCCGCACTGAATACACAGAAGCAGCCGAGCATAGCGAGGGATTTCAAACCCATCATGGGGGGGTCAGCAGAGTTCTCGCTGTGAGTAATTCTTTTAGATAATGGGTTAAAACTGTGCTTTTTACAGTCCACTTTCAGAGATGAATTCGGCAAAATACAACACTGTTTTAAATCCCTTTTGTAGAGCAAGACATGAAACCGGTCCATTAGACAACATGTCACCATCAGCTCACAGGAGCATTTTCCAATACATTTTCATCATACCTTTGCCTACTACTGATTGTGCCCACACAAGTTCATTCTGGTGCACCTATATGTGCCAGGATTTCCACATAAGAACTTATGACTTTTGGCTTTGTCTAAATGGCAGTAAAAAAAAAAAAGCAATGCCACAGTAATAAGACATGCCCTTTCTTACTACACAATTTCTCCCCATATAAGAACACTCATGACCCCTAACACCAGTAAAAATACATTTCATGCCACAGTAAGAAAACACTGCCTTGCAGGCTGCACAAATCACCACTCCCCATCCCATGTACCCATCCCATGTAAGAACACTTATCATGTTGCTTTTGAAATTAGCACCAGTAAAATAAAAGGCCAGGCCACAGTAAGGAGCATGCCCTCCACTGCCCCATGTAAGAACACTCATCATGTTGGCTTTGCCCATAGTTGAGTACAAAATTCATTGCCACAGTAGGGCCCAGCCAGCCCCATTGTAGTACCCTGCCCCACTCTAACTTCTCCTTCACATAATAACACTTATGTTGGCTTTGCCTTACCCAAAAATGCCAGGAAACATGGCATGCTGCAGTCAACAAAATGTTCATGCTTCAATGCCCCTCCCAAGGCTTCAGCCTCACATATGCAAACACATACACACACACACACACACACACGCACACACACAGATATCCACATTCAGATGCAGACACACTAAAATACAGATACACCCAAATACACTCACACACATAAACTCAAACCCACAATCACACACTCAGACAATCATACATACACATATAAACACACACACATAGATACACACACATGGATACACACATACAGATACACACACACACACATACACATTCATACACACAATAGGGCCCTGCCATCCCCATTGTTGTACCCTGCCACCACTCTACCTCATCCTTCACATAATCACACTCAAGTTTGGCTTTGCTTTGCTCAGAAATTCTAGTAAACCTTGCATTTGCCATTGAAAACGTGTTCATGCTTCAATGTCCCTCTGCAGTCCTCAGACTCACACTCACACACCAACACGCACACACATTGACAAACACAGGTACACACACACATTCACAAACACAGTTACACACAGTCACACAGATATGCACACACACACAAATACACAGAGATACACACAGATATACACACACTCACATGTTCATAGATATACAAGCAACAGACTATTCACATTGCATTTTCATTCACATTCACATGCACATGCATTTACACCATTCATACGGTATTAATTTCCATGTGTGCACTTACAGACATCCTCTTGCATACAAAGAGGCACACACTTACACATACACTCACGTGCAGACACACATACATTCATACATATATGCATACAATCCTCGCACACGCACATTCTCACAAACACACATTATTATTTTTCGGTTTCCTATTCTGTTCTAGACTCCACATGACACCACTTCCCGAGGTGTTCTGTAGGCCTCTGTTTCCTGTGCTCCACGCAGACAGGAACCAGGAAGCAATGAGAGCTTCATGGTTCGTGACATCTGCGGAGCGCAGTGAGCCGCAAAGCGACCCCTGGTGCTCAACTGTGACAGTGGCACATGTAAATACCAACAAAACGCTTCCTGCTCAGTGGGCATTTGCAGATTTTGTGTGATCTTTGCTCTCTCAGGCACGCCCCTATCTGCGCATATATTTGCAGGTGATGTTAGTGAAATCCAGAAAGAATTTGCAATTTCACAGTAATTTAAATTAATGATAATGTTCTCAACGGGTGCTTTGAAATTCAGATCGTGTTGGGTTCTAAAGTATAGTTATAAAATATGGCAAGTACATAGAACACGCAAAGACATGGCGTAGGAACTGCATTACTACGTCAGCTAACTTGTTGGTGTGTACCATTTATTTAGCGTCTGAAATGTACTGTCCATTCTCTTTGTGGCTAAGTTAAAAATCATCACACACTTATGATCCCGAGGCTGTTTTCAGAAGTACTCGTAATGAAGAACGGTGAAACATAACCACATTTGTGAAGTGTATTACGTGCTACGGCACATTCAGTGAAAAATAAAAAAAATCAAATGAAAAAGCACATATGAAAACTACTGCTTTGCGTGCATTCATTGGAAAACAAAACACGCAAGTTTATTCATTCATAATGCACATGTCATAGGCATAATACAAAGACCAGGTATGCAAACAACACATGACTTTCAAACCACACTTGCACGCCTGCTTTCTGTGTGACGATTGCTGGGAGTTTTCTTTTTTGGTAGGTGTTACCTGTCAAGTGCACACAGTTTAGTGAGGTGGAGATGGCTTGCCTATATGATACATGGCACAATATATGCCATGAATGCCAGAGTGGCTTGTAGGGCATGCCCCCACCAAGTATGACTAGTCATGTCAGAGAGAGTGGTCACTAAGGAGGAAATTAAATTGGCAACAGTCCCACACAGGCCCATCATTAGTGAAATGAGGTTTTGTGCCATGTCTCGCGAGGATAACTCAGGGGCAACATGCTCGCCTGGGAAGCAAGATGACGCAGAGCAACATAGGTTCGATCCCCGGTTCTGCGCTTAGAAACCTCTGGGTATTAAGGGCTTATAAATAACCAATCATATTATATCATTGTCCAGACTTGATTGTGATCCTGGATGTACAGGTCTCGGGGGCTGCCAAATAGCCTGCAATAGCAGATGAAGGCAACAGTAATCAAGACTAAGTTAACTGTGAATCGGTGTCTCATTTAACTTAACTGAACTTGCAACCTATTTTAAACATACTTTAAAAAATTAAACCCTACAAACTAAACTCTTACTTTTGAACCCTAACATATACACCCTAACCTATGAACTCTAACCTCTAATCTTTACATTTCAAGCTCTAAATTATGTACTAAACAATATTATACTATACTATACCTTACTATACTATAATACTGCACTATACAATACAATAGTATATACTGTGTACTTTATCATACTCAATGCACTATAACTGTTTACTTTTGTCAGACTGAAACTAGCAGAAGATACAACCATGATCTTCGAGAGGGCAGTGGAGGTTCTGCTGCACACAAAAAAAGGAAGTTTCAGGAGTTTGTAAAACTAGCTGGACTATGTGGAGACCAGGGTCCTTACGTGTTTGGTAGAACAGGAAAAGGGGCAGTAATTATGTTACTGCCACCATTCTCGCACTGCCAAATGACAGGTTTGCTGGTGGGGGTTACCTGATTTACATCCAGCCAAGAGCTGGAGGTAAATCGGACACCCATTGGCAATAAAACAGCTGATATTACCGGCACTGGTAATACAAGTGCCAGTAATACCAGCTATTCCCCCATGGAGGACTCCAATGAATGGGGAATGGATGTCGTTGCCAGCACATGGAATATCCTGGCAATGCCGGAATATCAGGTGCCGGTAACATTTGGTCAGTTGGCCGGTATTTCGCCAGAATTACCAGCGGGGCAAACCTATAATGACTGCCCATGACTGGTTGTTTTCGAGAGAGCTTAGACAAAGCCTTCCAAAGGGGTTGCATTTGACAGCTCTCTTTCCCTTGTTTCAAATGTTCACTTTTTGTATTTTTGTGTCCATAAAGAAAACATTGTTTCTTCTGCTTTTACTGTTGTGCTCCAGTGAGTTGACAGATTTGTGTTTCTTCTGTAATAAAAATGTCTTTACACCTACTTGCAACATTTGCCCTATTATGTTGTTTGGCTGGTTCTACGTGATTTCGCGGACCTATTTTTGGTCGTGGTACTTTTCATCACCAGATTTTACATCGCCAGAAACCCTGTTTTTGTTTTTTTTTTATTCTGGGGGAGGTTTCCCCCCCCAGCCCTCCCCTACTATTATAATAATACCCCAACAGGGTTTCTGGAGATGTAAAATCCGGCGATGAAAAGTACCACGACCAAAAATAGGACGGCGAAATGCGTGTATACCGTTTGGCTTGCTGGAACAAGTGGGAACTTTGGATTAATTTGCAGCATTGTTATAAATCTAGGATTTTAGACGTTCCTTGTGTCTCCGATGATGTTTTCTGATACACTAAAAACAAGTTTAAATTTGAAGTTGATAGTAGAGCACAATAGGTATTTGAATGTCATCCTTCTTATTTTGGCTCTCTGCTCCATTTTCTTTGCCAATAAATCAGAAGCTCATTGCGTTTAGACATCGGGTTATTATCAAAGAGGTACTGCATTTGCATTTCCTATGTTTTCATTCTTTTAATGGGTATTTTATGGGTATTTCTGTTTTTGGCTATGTTGTGAGTAAAACTGTGGTTAAACAATTTCAAATACTTTTCTGTACCTTTGACTAAACCTGGGAGTTTCCCATAGAAGAAGAACATTGTTCTTGTGCAGATGCACATATTGACAAAGGATGGAAGCATTGGAGAGGCCAGTGATTTCCACTGTCCTGGAAGCGTGGTGGCAATAGTAGTATTCAAGGTGGTGCCGCTGTTACTGCTCAGTGTGGAGGTGGAAGAGGATATATTTGTGCATTTCCTTTCCTGGGAAGTTGCAGACATCTCACTCTAATGTGCTACAGTTCAGTTAAGAATCCATGACTGTTATGTTGGCACAACACCCTCAGAAAGGCTAAAAAGCAGACAAACTAATTGTGTGCCATAGTTTAAAAATATTTGCCCAGATTAACACCTGAGACCCAGCTCCATCTGTATTGATCCTGACATTGCGTTCTAAGAGCTGGTATCTGCCATTGGCATGATTGAGCGCATCCAAACCTTCTACTTTCCCAATTGCCTGCACTATGGTCATGATGTGGTCTATGAACACATGATCCAGAGGCTTCACTTCACTTATAGTATAGATGGCATAGCTGGCAGCTTGTTTAGTGGATTCAAAAGGCTCTAGAAGCTTAATGAGCCTTTCAGAGTGTTCATGAGGAGAGGAGTTCACTGGCGGGCCCATAGGTCAGCGCTCACCCTCTAGAACTTGTAAGACAAGATAGCTGCACCATGTGAGGAGAGGGGGTGCAGGATTCACTTACTCCAACATGACTCAATAGTGAGGACTCAGTAAATTGACAAATGGAAGTCTGTTTGATGACAAGTACATCAAACAGAGAAACAAATGGAAATCATCAGCATTGTGATCACCTGTCTCGCTCCGACTTCCTCGAACTTCAGTTGAACAGCAATTCTAATAGGCAATATTCGTCATCATTGATGTCTAACTCTACAAAAACTTGACATGCAATATAATTGGTCAGGAAGGGTAACTTAAGTATAGGTGCTATATCTGTATATGATAATAGGGCATGCGGATTGGATAAATCTTATCGGGTGGGTGTCTACGCCCATCCCATTACACCACATGTGATTGACGTCACTACAAGTACGACGTCTTATTGGTTCTACTATCTATAGGACTCCAGATAACTTGGTCCATTGTGATTGGGCAGGTTACACCCCTAGGCATAAATCCCCATTTTAATTAGCGTCATGCAGAATGGACACCCATGTGCCTGGTGTCCCAAGTTTCACCCTACCTCCCTTCCATCAATCAGTATCTTAGGGCTATGTGTCAATCAGTTGGGTGGGTATGGCCTCGAAACTGTAGCCTCTTATCAGGAAAAGTTATGGCATCCTCGGGTCCTGGATAGCATCAGGCGGTGCTACTTCTTCACGCTTGGCTGGTCACATGTTAGTTCACCATGAATCTGCTTCAGTTTCCAGCTTTTAGTGCATTTAATTCTTTCAGCCTCGCCATCTGCATGGGCCCCCCTTATCTTGACCTTCATGGGGCAGGCTGTTATGCTCTGAAGTTTGAGTCTTGCTAGCTGACGCTCTCCTCCCTTTCTCTGGTTGACCTCGATTTCCTAGTCATGAGCCGCTCTTTGTTGAGTTTCGATTCCGCTCCTTCTCTTGCCTTGGCTGTGTTAGGAAACTTGGCGTGTCAGGCCTCTGGCAGCCTGGGTACATTTCTGCTTTTACAAAATGGAGTCGCACTTGTATAATGTGCCTTATTGAGGTAGATATATATAGTTGGCGCTTGCCGCTCTAATCTTCTACTAAGCATTGCAAGCAGTATCGTTTCTTTTGCCTCTTGCGTTCCAAGCCTATTTACACACGTTTGACAGGTCGGTTGCTTCCATCTTGTCTCGTAGCAACGTTTCCTCACGTTTTAACATCGTCTCTTATCTGTGTCCATTACATTTATTTTCGTAGTTCCTTGCACTGGCGTGCTATCTTTGATAGCCACTTTTGTTCATTCACGAGTCTGTTCAGGCCCTTGTGTCATTTCCACTGGCCTTCCATTAGGGCTCTTTGGGTCTCTTCATGGACCGTCTGTAGGTACTCTTCGTTTCGTATCAGCGGCTGGTATGGCTGTCTGATAGGGTACCGTGCTGCCCAGGGTTGTCTGGTTATGGGCGCTTTAACAGGTATGGATCTTCTGATGTATACTGAGCAGAGTCCCAGTGCAGCTCTTCGTTGATTCATTTGCTCCTCATACGTCACATACCTTTGCGAGCACGCTCCTGGTACCTCGAAATGAGGGGATGGGGTGCAGGCCATGTCTGGGACCTCCTCTACACTCCCCCCTCTGGTCGGTTCATCGACCACTTCTGCAACCTCTTTTGCATTTATTTCTTTTGATTCTTCGGTGTCATGTTCAGCGTCTTCAGGGTTTGTACATCATGGTGTGAATGTGTGAGCCTTTGGAGTCCATATTTTTATCACTCCTTTCAAACTTCCTGCTGTTTTCACATGTTCGTCTTTGTTCCATGTCATTAGCTGGCATTCTCCATTTGGGCTGCAGTAGATCCATTTTCCTTCATACCTTCTTCATTTCTTAGGGTATGTGAACCTTGTTCCTTCTGGTGCAAATGTACTGGCCTTCACAAAGTCTCTTATTTCTTCATCATTCAGGTCTCTGGGCTTCCACCGTGGCTCGACATCAACCATTATTTTCATCCCTATGGCTTTCTTCGCAGTTTTCTGGCACTGTGTAATGATTATCTTGATAACACAGAATCCTAGCAATACCATTGCTAGTAGAGCTCCCAGGAACTTGAATATATCTGCCTTCCATTGTGGGACCCACGAGAATAGGTCTCCAAACCAGCTGTCATAGTCCACTTCATCGCTTTCATCGATCATCTGGTTTTTCAGGTTTGTCAACATACTTATGGCCTCTGTTAGGGTTCCGTTTTCTAAATCGTGTGATGGTACAAATGTGCAACATGACTCTCCGATTTTTGCACAAATACCTCCATCCATTCCTGTGATCATGTCAAGCTCATATCTGTTTTGGAAGGTCATCAGTCTGATTGCTCTCAGCTCTTCTTTGATCGCGTTGAATCCTTTTATAGTAGTATTGAGGGTCTGCAATAACTCCCATCTGGTTATCTGAAACCATTTAGCATTCACTCCAATTTGGATGTGGGGCAGGAGTCGTGTTGTGAATACTGTTGAGGTGAGGCTGAACAGCCTGTGTTCATACGGGATTGCATGGAATTCCTCTTCTGATTTGGGAGAAAAGTAATTTTCCCTCTTCATCCTGGATACGAGTTCCACAGATCTCCTTCTTCTTAGATGAGCATCTGCTATCGAGAAGCTGTCCAATTTCAGGTCATTCTTAGGGATCACTAGCGAGGGAACGTGGACGTTCACTAGTGTGCATATGCCTCCCCAGTGTTTCGGCAGTCTTATGTATGCCTTGGATCCACACGCCCAGTAATGGTCCATAATAACTGCGGTTCCTTGTGTCATTCCTGGAGCTTCATAGATTCGTCCCCAGTTTTGATTCTCTCCCATCTTCCTTGTGCCATTGTTTCAGAAGCATAGTTTCGGGCTCTCCAGTGGCACTATCTGCAGGGGTCCCCCTCTATCTTCGACCCATATTAGTAACCTTACTAGCTTTGGCCAAAGGGGTTTGCACAGTTTTTTAGAGTTTTCTATTGCTTCTTTGCAGGCTCCAAGGACCATCCAAGCTCGGCAGATCAGTACTCCTTCTTCCCATCCATTTGGGGAAACCACTGTTACCAGATCTGCATTAGGCCTCTGTTCTTCCAGATTTGTGCCTCTTCTGCAGTGTTTTCTTGAACGTTCAGTCTCGGGTTTGTCACCCATTGTGTTCCTGATACTTTGACGTCAGGATTCTCGTATCAGATCACGTGATTCCTGGTGTGCATCCTGTTTCTTGTTTTAATGTCCTGGACGTAGCCATCTTCATCTAGGTAGTCCTTTTCGGTGGCCCATATCAGTGAAGCATCTCTTCCCATAAATTGTCCTGTGGTGTTGCACATTGCCACGTGTGACATACAGTGTGCTATAGGGACATCAATTTCTAGAGCCACAAAGATTTTTGATTTGCCCATGCTGTATGACAGGAGAGCACAGACAAAGCATTCTCCTTCTGACTCTCTTCGTCCTACTTCCTTCATGTGCTGGTACCATATGTTGTTTCCGAGATGGGCTGTGCTGTCCAGGTAATTGTTGAGCTCATTGTCATCTTCGTACGGGCTTCTCTTGATTCTCGGCGTTTTTCTATAGTTTGCTATCACTATGACCCTCATCACAACTCTGGCGTTGGACCATGGTGCTAATTGTCAGATGCAAATTGCCCACGTCGTGTAGCCGATGAGTTCTTCCTCCTGATGGAACACTCTAGCTCCAGGAATAGACAGCCAGAGCGATCAATCAGAGGAAAGAAAGGATGCCAGATGAGACCCAGACGACCCAGATGAAGACACGTGCCGCAGGAGTTGTTATCGGTGAAGCCAGGGTGGTACGAGTGGGCGAGGACAGGCATTGGATCTGTAAGTGAGGGGTTAACACAATACAGAATGTATAACCAAACGCCCTTCTGACCAGACCCGAACACAACAGATTAAGAATGCAATATGTGTTTGTCAAATTCCAATAACAACCCCCTTCCCATGCGAGACTATGGCTTACCGTGTTTTTGTCCTGATCAACGCCAGGGAGAGTCAGGTGGAAAAAGGCAGGGAAGCAAATCCAAATCCGAAATCCAGAATCCAGAATCCAAGAAAAGCCCAACCACCTATCCCGCCGGCACGAGGACGCCTAATACACACTTGGCAGTTTTGAGTTTGTGTACGTAGCAAGGAAATCCAAGTTTGAACAATCCAAAAAGTTCAAAAAGTTCCAAAGTTTCAACAATCCCAAAGTTCGAAAAGTTCCAAAGTTCAAAAATCCCAAAAATTACCCAGACGCAATCCAGGTGAGTGAGGATCCAGAAGACAAACAAAGAGCAACCAAAACAAATGGGCGAAGGCAAAGAGGTCCGTGAGCAGTCCGAGGTTGAAGCACGATACAGGCAGAATACAAGAACAAAGCAGTCCAGAATCAAAGCCAGGTAACGGTCCGGGTCGAGGAAACGAGGCAATCAGGAACACAGGAGGGAATGGGGAGGAGGAAGGGTACTGCAACCGGGGTTCAAGGGAACAGGACACAAAGCACAAGGTACGAAGCGCCACCAATTCTCAATCAGAAGCACTGATACGAAGTGAAGGCTGTGCCTAAAAAGGAAGGGTCACATGACAGCGTTCCCCGGATTTCGGCGTCGGCCGTAGGAAACGCTGAGAGGACGCCAGCGTTGCCATGCCAACTTACAGGCACCTGGTTGCAATGTCCTTAAAGGGCTATGCAGCCGTTTCTTAGCACTGCTTGCACGCCTGTACATGACAGTATCCTCCCTCAAAGGGGGTCTCACCCCCCGAGCAGACCAGAAACGAGACAAAAGGACCAGAGCATGGAGGTTCACCGCAGGTTCCCACGTAGGTCTTCGGGGCCATAGCCCTTCCAATCAACCAGATAGAGACGCCTGCCCCTTTGAACTTTGGTATCCAAGATCGCACCCACCTCGAATTCATCAAACCCGTGCACCTTAATCGGGGGAGGACGAGCAGGTAGCCTGGTAGATGGGTGGCATGGTTTCACTAGAGAGACATGGAATACCGGATGTACCTTCCATTTAGTAGGAAGGGCCAATCGGACGGCAGCAGGGTTAATAACCTGCAGAATGCTGTAGGGACCCACAAACCGAGGTAACAAGGCTCGTTGACCAGGCAAGCGTAGGTTCTTTGTGGACAGCCAGACCTTCGTCCCCGGTCGGTAGCTAGGAGCCGGGGAGCGATGTGCATCTGCAGAAGACTTAGTACGTGTCTGGGCCTGTAGTAACTGGTTCTTGACCATAGTGTGGGTATCTGATAGATTCCTAAGACAACCAGAGGCAGCCGGATTGTGTAACGGCCAATCAGCAATACTGGGCAAGGAACGGGGGTGTTGGCCATACAAGGCAAAGAATGGAGATACACCTGTCGCCATGTGCAGAGAGTTGTTGTAGGCGAACTCCGCCAGTGGTAGAACAGAAACCCACATATCTTGGTGTTGGAGGGTAAGGCATCGTAGATACTGCTCCATAGTGGCATTCAGCCTCTCAGTCTGCCCATCAGTTTGTGGATGGTATGCACTGGAGTACCTGCCGTCTATACCCAGCGTCATTGTCAACGCTCTCTAAAAGCGAGAAGTGAACTGTGGTCCCCGGTCAGTAACGAGAACGGAGGGCAGACCAAATCTTCGGTAGACGTTCTTCAAGAACAAGTCTGCCAAAACAGGAGCAGAAGGAATCCTCTGGCAGGGTACAAACAAGGCTGATTTTGTGAAGTAGTCCACGACCACCCATATAGTGTCGTAGCCGTCGACTACTGGAAGCTCTACTACGAAGTCCATAGAAACCATAAGCCAAGGTCTATCCGGTATAGGCATGGGTTGTAGTAGGCCCACAGGTTTGCCCAGTTGATGTTTGCACTGCGCACAAGTGGCAAAAGAGACTATGACCCTCATTAGGACCTTGGCGGAGGACCATGGCGCTATTAGCACCATGGTCCATGGCGCTAAGCTGCCAACTCCGCCATGGGGGTTGGCGGACTTACCGCCCCATTCCGAGGTTGGCGGGGCGGTAAGTCCCCAATCCCCATTTACCCTTCCCCATTCCCATTTCTGGCCCCATAGGGCATAATGGGAGTGGGGAAGCTGTTAATTACGCCACCGTAAATTACGGTGGCGTAATTAACAACAAGGTCCCTTAGCGCCATGGATTTTAACGCCTGCTAAAAGCAGGCGTTAAAATCACCATGGCGCTAAGGGAACTCGTACTCAGGCGGTAAGGGGCGCCATGGTTTACGCCGGCGTAAACCCCTTACCGCCTGGGTCCTAATGAGGCCCTATGTATTCCCTAACGTCGTGTGACATGGAGGGCCACCAGCACCACCTTCTCAAAAGGTCGATAGTTTTCCCAGTACCTGGATGTGCAGCTACCGCTGAATCGTGACACCATTGTATGGCTATGTGTCTTGTGTCGGAGTCAGGTACATATATTTTACCCTTTTTATAAGGCAATGAATGGATGATCTCCAATCCCAGGCTAGCAATCTCGGAGGGAGTGGTTCTCACCCACTCTTGGATCTTTGTCTTCAGAGAGGGGCGCAAGGTACACCCACACACCACTTGATTAGGTAATAGAAGGGCGCCCTTGAGCTCAGATGGTTCAGGAACCCCGTGGATACGGGAGAGAGCATCCGCCTTCGAGTTCAGAGACCCAGGGCGATAGGTAATGGTGAAGTTGAACATGGAAAAAAATTCATGCCACCTGGCATGGCGTGCCGTGGTACACTTCACTGATTGCAGCGCCAAGAGATTTTGGTGATCAGTGAACACTTGAACCGGTTCAGAGGACCCCAAAAGATGATGTCTCCATACCATAAAGGCGTCCCTCACTGCTAACAATTCCCGTTCTGTGATCGTATAGTTCCTCTCATAAGAGGTGAGTTTTCTGGAGTGATACGCAACAGGATGTAATCCAGTGGAATCTGGGCAATGTTGGGACAAGATGGCTCCCAGTGCAACATCTGATGCATCTGCTACTACAATGAAAGGCAAAGACGGATCCGGATGTTGAAGGACTGGAGCAGTGGTAAAAGCAGACTTTAAGGTCTCAAAAGCCCGTTGAGCATCCTCGTTCCATTTAAACAAGCATTTGGTGCTGGTTAGTTTGGTAAGTGGAGAGGCAATGGTCGAGAAGTCTTGGATAAACCGCCGATAGAAATTTGCAAAGCCTAGGAAGGATTGCAGGGCCTTCAAGGTACTGGGACAAGGCCACTCCAATATCGCGGTAACCTTAGACTGGCTCATCTGCACTCCCCGGCTAGTAATATCATAGCCTAGGAACTCCACCTCAGTTTCATGGAACCTGCATTTGTCCAACTTGGCATACAAGTGGTTCTTCCTTAAACGTTGCAAAATGTTAGAGACATGGACGACGTGGGTGTCAACTGAAGGAGAGTAGATCAAGATGTCGTCTAGATAAACAACTACATATTGGTCTAGCATGTTATGAAATACGTCGTTGATAAAGTATTGGAAGGTCGCTGGAGCGTTACACAGGCCAAAGGGCATAACGCAGTATTCGAAGAGGCCATATTTGGTTTTGAAGGCAGTCTTCCACTCGTCGCCTTCGCAAATTCGTACGAGATTGTAGGCCCCCCTCAAATCCAGTTTAGTGAACACCTTAGCTGCACCCAATTGGTCCAATAAGTCTGAAATCAGAGGTATCAGATATTGATTCCTGATTGTGACGCATTCAATGCACGGTAATCGATGCAGGGACACAGGTCCCCCTCATTCTTAGGGACAAAGAACATGGGGGAGGCAGCAGGTGAACGGGAAGGACGAATAAAGCCAGTACTCCAGGATTTCTCAATGTATTCCTTCAAAATCACGTCCTCCTTAGTGGTCAGTGAATATATACGCCCAGACGGGATCTCGGCTCCAGGAATCAGTTCAATGGGGCAGTCATAGGGCCTGTGTGGCGGAAGTACCTCTGCCCCACGTGCGTCGAATACGTCCTGATATTCTCTGTACACCATAGGAAGGACAGTGTTGACTACTGCACCCACAGTACGGGCAGTTTCAGCGAGAGCATGACTTGGACTGGTGGTCTCTGAACTGTTAGTTAGGCACTTATTTTCACAGTATTCCGAGAGAAAACATACCTCCCCAGAATGCCAATCCACACAGGGATTATGCAATTTTAACCATGGTAAGCCAAGAATAAATTTGAACTGCGGTGCCGCAATGAGGTCAAAATATATGCTCTCTTGATGACCGCAGTCTGTGATCATGGTGAGATCAGTGGTCCGCTCCGTCACTAACCCAGAGACCAAGGAAGAGCCATCCACTGAATTCACCACTTCAGGACATGTCTTATGCACAACCGGCAGACCCAAATCCCGGGCATAAGCGGCATCCACGTAGTTCCCCGTGGCTCCTGAGTCCAAGACCATCATCACGGCCCATTTCTCAGAACTGGGGAACGACAGGGAAACAGACAGACAATAAGGGCTGTAAAGTGTGGGATCTATCGAAGAACCACCCGGCATCTGGTCCCCTTCAGCCACCGGGTTTTGGCATTTCCCTGTTTCTTAGTGGGTTTTTTGGTACATTCTAGGAGTAAGTGGTCTGATCCTCCGCAGTAGAAACATAAGCCGTTCTTCTTCCGGTGTTCCCTAACTTCTGCCGACAAAGGAGTTCTAAGTGCCCCGATCTGCATGGGTTCCGTGGACCCAGCGGCAGGTAAGGGAACGGAGAGAGAAACAGGAGGAGCCGTTCTCTTTTCACCCCTCCGTGCTGCTTGTCGGGAATCGATTTGGAGAACCAAATCCAATAATTCCGAAAAAGCTGTAGGGATTACCGGGATGGTGGCCAGTGTATCTTTTAGGGAGTCGGAAAGCCCCTTATAGAAGAGAGAGGCCTTCTTTTCTTCGGGCCAACCGGTTACCGCCACCAGCTGATTGAACTTGGCTAGATAAGACAAGAAAGGCGAACTGCCTTGTTGGAGACCAAGCAGTTGCAAATCAGTAGCTTGTGTGGCATAACGTATGTCGAACACACGACTCATAGCCTCAATTAGGGCATCACAATTGTAAAGAAGATGGCTGCCATCTTCCAACAATGGATTGGACAAGCAGCCGCGGTACCCCCTAAATGGGATAACAGAAACGCCGCCTTGGTAGTGGAATCCGGAAAAGAGGCAGGACGGCACAGAAAATGCAGTCTACATTGGTTCAAAAAGGTCCTATAGGTCTTGGGGTCTCCATTGAACCGTTCCGGCGGAGCCAAAGGGAACTGGGCAGTCATATAAACTGGTCCAGAACCCCGTTGGGGAGGACCAGCACCTGCCCCAGAAACACTAGCCAAAGGAGGCGCAACTGCCCTAAGGGGTTGAAACCCTGCTTGCAACTCATCAATGCGTCGCTGCGTGGCTGAATGAGCCGCAGCCATGTCGGCCACCAATTGTAAAATATTGGTCAACGTCTCATTGGCATCCATATTACGGCTTCTGATTATGTCAGATGCAAGTTGCCCACGTCGTGTAGCCGATGAGTTCTTCCTCCTGATGGAACCCTCTGGCTGCAGGAATAGACAGCCAGAGCGATCAACCAGAGGAAAGGAAGGATGCCAGATGAGACCCAGACGTCCCAGATGAAGACACGTGCCGCAGGAGTTGTTATCGGTGAAGCCAGGGTGGTACGAGTGGCCGAAGACAGGCGTTGGATCTGTAAGTGAGGGTTTAACACAACACAAAATGTATAACCAAACGCCCTTCTGACCAGACCTGAACACAACAGATTAAGAATGCAATATGTGTTTGTCAAATTCCAATAACAACCCCCTTCCCATGCGAGACTATGGCTTACCGTGTTTTTGTCCTGATCAACGCCGGGGAGAGTCAGGTGGAAAAAGGCAGGGAAGCAAATCCAAATCCGAAATCCACAATCCAGAATCCAAGAAAAGCCCAACCACCTATCCCGCCGGCACGAGGACGCCCATTACACACTTGGCAGGTTTGAGTTAGTGTACGTAGCAAGGAAATCCAAGTTTGAACAATCCAAAAAGTTCAAAAAGTTCCAAAGTTTCAACAATCCCAAAGTTCGAAAAGTTCCAAAGTTCAAAAATCCCAAAAATTACCCAGACGCAATCCAGGTGAGTGAGGATCCAGAAGACAAACGAAGAGCAACCAAAACAAATGGGCGAAGGCAAAGAGGTCCATGAGCAGTCCGCGGTCGAAGCACGATACAGGCAGAATACAAGAACAAAGCAGTCCAGAATCAAAGCCAGCTAACGGTCCGGGTCGAGGAAACGAGGCTATCAGGAACACAGGAGGGAATGGGGAGGAGGAAGGGTACTGCAACCGGGGTTCAAGGGAACAGGATACAAAGCACAAGGTACGAAGCGCCACCAATTCTCAATCAGAAGCACCGATACGAAGTGAAGGCGGTGCCTAAAAAGGAAGGGTCACATGACAGCGTTCCGCGGATTCCGGCATCGGCCGTAGGAAATGCTGAGAGGACGCCAGCATTGCCATGCCAACTTCCAGGCACCTGGTTGCAGCGTCCTTAAAGGGCTATGCAGCCATTTCTTAGCACTGCTTGCACGCCTGTAAATGACACTAATAGCATCATGGTCCATGCCGGTAACTTACCGACTCCGCCATGGCAGAATGGGGAATTACCGCCCCATCCCCAGGTTGGCGGGGCGGTAATTCCCCATGCTACCATGGCCCTTCCCCATTCCCATTTTTGCTCCATAGGGCTCAATGGAAATGGGGAAGGCGCTAAGTACGTGCTGCAAATTGCGGCACCGTACTTAGCACCAAGGTCCCTTTGCGGGTTGGTTTTTAACGCCTGCAAAAAGCAGGCGTTAAAGTCTCCACCCCGCAAAGGGACCTCGTAATCAGGCGTTAAGGGTTTAACGGCGCCGCCACCTTTTACGGCGCCGTTAACCCCTTAACGCCTGGGTTGTAATGAGGGCCAATGTCTCTAAATGCATCTGTGCTGCTTTTCCACCTCTCCTCTTGTAGTTTTTCATCGAGGTTCTCTGGCTGCCATTGGCTCACCATCTCCCCAACGTGTGGCTGTGTCGTAGATCTGGTGCTTGTTAGAAGTGTTCGAGCTGGCGTGCTCGTTATTACAGTCTCTGTAGTTCTATTTTTCAGCTCCTCGTGCAGATTCTTTGCTCTGACTATGAATGGGAACAAATAATCTATCAGAGCTTGTGTTTTCTCTGTGAGTTCCTTTGTGGCTACTTCTGTTCTTTCGAGGGATTTTGCTATGCCCTCTCTCTTGGGTTTCTCACTTGACTTCTCTTGGTTACTTCCACTTTTTTCTGGAACTGATTGCTCGGCAGGGTGTCTCCCCTTCTCTGCAGCCTTCATTGGAGGCCCTGTAGCCATTGACACTTGCCCTTGTCTGTGTGCATCCTGTGTGTGGGTGCATGCAGTGGTCAGTGCAGCGTTTTCATTCATTCCGTGCTGACCCTGTCTCCAGCTTTTCTCTTCATTTGTTACCTCAAATGTGTCTAAATTACTGCTAATTACATTTAATTTTAGTTTGTTACTTTTATCATCAGGTTTTCTTGGGACTGGAATGACTATATAGGGTCTGGGTGCTTTCGCAGGCCCCAGACATTCATCATCTGGTGGGTGCACTGAGATTGGGATACTTCGTGAACCAAAAAAGTAGGCAGTTCTTATTGTTAATGACAGAAAAACAATAACAATAACTATACATAGACACATAATCGTTCGGAACGACAATTTGCAGCATTTTCTTCCAGGGAAGTGGGGGCGCCCTTCTGTTGGGGGAAAAACCAAGTTACTCTTCTGTGTCCCCATTTCAAATGAGTTCATAGTCAGTTATTTATTCCTTCTCTTGCTCTGATCTCGCAGTTCGAGAGTTCATTACTATTAAAGTGACGAGTGCTTTCCAAATGTCCCCCCTCTTGTGGGTGATGACGGTAGTCTCTGGGTATGCAGTACAGTTCCTGTGATAGACTATGGAAAAGAGTTAGGCTAGCAACTTTGGTACATGGCATTCATTATGCACATCTATAGTAGGTAAGGTTCCAGTGCACGCCTCGAATTTGCTTTGGTCCTGAGGACATGCTGGAATCTGCTCAATGCGAAGGAATGAAAAAGATGGGACTGCTAAAATAAAACAGAAATAAAATGTTGTAAAAATAAAAATAAAAACACAAGCGCACATGAAAAAACAAAAATAAAAATAAGTACAGTAGAGGAAAAGTACAAAGAAAAAATAGGACGGTGTAGTTCTTGTTTTTGCTCTCCTCGATCTGCCCTGCGGCTGAATATTGAAGAACTGTGTCTCTGTCCTCGGCTTGTTCCACGGCAGAAAGTCTTACTGGAATCTCCTATGGTAGTCTCGCTGGAAATTGGATAGCTCCACCTGGAGCATTATGCCGTGGAGGAGTGTGCCCATGTGTGGGGTGTTGGCCGGATCTCTAAGAAAGGTGATGACGTCAACATCTGCAGGCCTCCCCACCATTTCCAGATAGTCTGTGAATAGTCTAAGCAGGATGTTGTGTGCCAGCCGGGTGTCCTCTGGAGATTGGGACATTCGTCCTGGTCATTAGCTTTTCTTTTGATTAGCACAGTTTTTACACTTTCCTGCTGTGTGCATTGTGATCACGTAATTTAGCTTGATCCACAATTGGTTCAGGTATTAATTGTTTCTTAGATCTCTGATGAATGTGCGTTTGTCAGTGTTCTTCCGACACCTCCTGGGAATTTCTCAATTACTTGAAAGAACAAATTAAATGTGAGTTCATCAATGTCTACTGAAGGTGGAAGCATTTGTGTCCTCCTCGCTGTGCTCGGGTAGCTCGGCGAAGGCTTCCGTGATGACAGTCAGTAGTCGCCTGATCACTTTTTTGTTGGCTGGATCTTGAATAAAGTCTGTGACACTGGCTTCTCTCCCTATGAGTGAGGGATAAGATAACACCACAAGTTGAAAATAGGTGAGTACATCCCACTTGAGACTTCTGCTGGAATGTACCATACATTCTGTGAACAAATTCTCAATACTGGTTGCTTCAGGATACTGTGTTACACTCTCAGAAAGTATTTTATTTGCAGTCTATCAGAGTCTTGATTTTTCATACTACTTGGGCATGATGTGGTTTCAAAAGTTTGTTTTTATCAATGTTCTTGTGGCTTTGGATGTGCTTCTCTTTACCCTGCAACTGGGATGCACAGAGTGTTCGTTTTATGTCCTTTATTATCTTTCACTGGTTTGAGAAAGTGTCTTGTTTATAAGACACAATTTAAAAAGTGTTCCTTTTGTCTTTATTATGCGCCCCTCGTCTTCCCTGGTGACAGCGTGCTTGTGAAGAACTTTACCAGGAAGAGGTGGGATGAGCCATGATTCAATGGCCATTTCATTGTAGAGGATGCTGCTCATGCGTCCTTCTTCCTCACCATGGATCTTGTCTGCACGTGCTGAGGTTCTTCCCCGTTGTCTGTGGTTACTTCGCAGTTGGATGCAGCAGGAGGGCTCTCCCCTATATATGGTTTAATGTCATTTAGGAAGATCCATGCTCTTCTGCCCTGGAGCTTGACGGCGGAAGGGCTGCAGTCCTCTACGATGAAAGGGCCATTGAATCGTGGCTCATCCCACCTCTTCCTGGTAAAGTTCTTCACAAGCACGCTGTCACCAGGGAAGGTGAGGGGCCCATGTAGACCTTGTGTGGGGTCAGCTTTAGCACTTCGTGATGTGTTTTGTGCTGCACTGTCCCCTTTTCGTCGTCACTGCAGCTGGCCTGAAATGACAGAGGCGCTGGATGTCATACAGTTAAGGTACTCCTGCATCTCTGTTCGCAGAACCTCTCTAGTCAGCTGGGCATCACATCTAGCTTTATCTCAGGAGGTGAGAGGGGTCCTCGTCCTTCTGCCTGTAACTATCTCGTGCGGCGTAAAATGATGGTCGGAGCCGGGTTGGTTCCGAAGTGCATACAATGCCAGTTGTAGACAGTGCAGCCATCCCTTTCTTAATGTGAGCTCCAACTTGGCTATCCTCTCCTTTAACAGGCCGTTGAGCCGCTCACATATCCCATTTCCCTCCGGGTGATACGCCGACGAGAACTTGTGCTTTATACCCAGTAATAAGCTGATCTGTTCGAAAACTGTGTTAACAAAGTGAGCCCCGTTGTCTGATCTCATTACTTCGCACACCCCCCCATCTAGGGAACACTTCCCTCACTAGAAATTTGGCAGCGCAGGTAGCGTCTGGGTGTGTACAGGAACCTGCTTCTATCCATCTAGAGAATGGACATACCACCACAATTAAATTCCTGTACCCATTGCACACTTGAATCATGTCGACGTAGTCGATATGCAAGTGCTGGAATGGTCCATTCGGCCGGGGGATAACTCTTATCACTACTTTTAATGTGTGTCCAGCAGTGAACTGTTGGCAGATAATGCAGTTCACCATAAAAAATGCAACATGCTCTGCTAAATTCGGTGTGAACCAGTCTTCTGTGAGCGTTGCGCTAGATTTTCTTTTGACATATAGATTGGGTAGTGTAATTGTTCTAATGCTACCTTTAGCAGGGCGACATGCATCACTGGTTTACCAGTGCTGTATTGCCTCCACAACCCGTCAGAGGGGTTTAAAGAACACTCTCGACGCTTCCATAAATTGTTCTTGTCCTGAGGTGCCTCCCCTTGGAATTCCAATAGCTGAGTCTGCACCATGTTACTATAGGCTTCAGGTGTGACTCGCGCTTCCATCATCCTCTCATGGGTACGTGCCACCTCCACCTCCATGATTGTTTCAGTTTTGGATGCCATGCGCTTGGCTTCCGTGTCCGCTTCATGGTTTCCACATGACACGAAATCTGTCCCCTTGGTGTGGGCGGCGCATTTCACGAACGCTATGCCCACTGGGAGCTGTAGTGCTTTTATCAATCTGTCCAATAAGGCTGCGTGTTGCACTGGCATGCCATCCGCTCGGAGCTAGCCCCTCCTTTTCCAGCGCGCTAGACCTGCATGTACTGTGGACGTCACATAGGCGGAGTCACTGTACACAGTTACTTCCTAGTCTGCATGATTCTCAATGGCAAGTATCAGCGCCAATAGGTCTGCAGCTTGCGCAGAATAGTGAGAGGGTACTGACGAGTACTGACGCACTGACGAGTACTTGGAACTCTCCATTTGCTATGTGTTTTGCCATGGCCACGCTTGTATATCTTTGTCCGTCTTCTTGATCGATTCTTGAAGAACCGTCAATGAACACGATTTCGCCACCTGCCAGGGCATTTTCCTTTACCCTGGGGATTTCATCATAGAATTCCTCATAATTCGCACAGTCATGTATAGGTTCTCCTTCTGCGACTGGCTCAGCCATGAATGTAGCAGGGTTCACAGTTTTACATCAAACTATTTTGATCGATGAGTTGGAAATAATCACCTCATAGGGAGATGCTCTCTGTGATGTCAGAGTGCCCTTTGGCTTCTCCCAGTATGGCGAATAACGAGTGCTCGACGTACAATGTCATGGAGCACCCCATCACAATAGATGACGCCTTCTCAATGGCGAACGCGCAGCAGCTAGATTTTTTTTGCATGGGAAGTGGCCCCTCATGACCGGGTCCAGAATCCTGCTGTAATATGCTAGGGATTTGTACCCCAGCGAGGTTCGCTGCGCGAGCACTGCCGTCATAAAATTACCATCAGAGTGTGAGAACAGGTAGAATTCCTCTGCATAATTAGGAATCCCGAGAACTGGGACCTTACAAATTGCCCCCTTAATTTCTGTGAACCCCTTCTCCATTGCCTAAGTCCATTCAATTTCTCCTTTTGTTGCCTGGGCTTTCTTCAAAGCCTGTTATACGAGCTGTAGACGAAAACCCATGCTCTGACATAATTGCACAGGCCTAAGAAGCGTTGCATTTGTTTTATCGTGAGTGGTTTAGCCGTGTTCATGATAGCTTCAGCCCTTTCTGGGGTTATCTTTTTCCCTTCGTGTGAAATTAGCTGGCCTATGTACAGCACCTCTCGCTGACAGTATTGTAACATTTCCTTATCAACTTTGTATCCTTTCTCAGCCAGTATTGTCAGTAGCTGGACAGAGTCGCGCCTGCATTGTCCTCAGTGATGCTGCAGATCAGAATGTCATCCACATACTGCAAAACAACTCTGTCTACTGCAATATTGTTTAGGTCCATCTGCAGGACTCTGTTGAAAATGGATGGAGACTCACAGTACCCCTGTGTCAACCTCTTGCTTTTCAGGCACATTTGTCTGAAAGTAAATGATGTCAGATCTTGAGAGTCATGGTGCAGCGGGATTGAGAAAAATTCATTTTTCAGGTCAATAAATCACTGTGAAATATTTTGCCTCATTTGGTATGTTGCACAGAATTGTAGATGGATTAGGGACTAGAGGAAATTTGGCTTCAACTATATCGTTTAATGCTCGTAAATCTTGGATTAAACGCCCTCCCTCTGATTTCTTGACAGGGTAAATAAACGTGTTGCAAGGTGATTCTGACGTCACTAGGATGCCCTGCTCCATCATGGCGGAAATTGTCTTCGCAATCCCCTCATCTGCCTCTCTGGACATGGGATATTGTAGCGCTCGTGGTAAGATTGCTCCTGGTTTCAGTTTAATTTTTAGTTCACCTGCCCCCTTCAGAAGGCCTACGTCATAGGGCCCTGTAGTCCATACCACGGCAGGTACCATGTCATCATCAAAGTATTCTGGACGTTCCGCCAACATCATTCTCTGTGGCACCTCCCTTTTGATCATTTTGACCCAAAATGTGAGACTTACTTCCACCCTCGTCTCTTCCAGGTCAGGGTGTTCTTCGAACAGATCATCATCGGTGACGTCAGTCACTC
Source organism: Ambystoma mexicanum (assembly GCF_040938575.1). Taxonomy (NCBI): domain Eukaryota; kingdom Metazoa; phylum Chordata; class Amphibia; order Caudata; family Ambystomatidae; genus Ambystoma; species Ambystoma mexicanum. The sequence continues at coordinate 192,886,272 of NC_090941.1, forward strand.
GATACCCTTCTTCGATGGCGATAATAGCACACCATTTCCTTCCTTCGTCATCATATCCTTCGACCATTACCACTTTCCCTCGCACTGCAGCAGATTGTTTCATTAAGGGAAATACTTGTCCCTCCTCTTCGTGCATAGGTATACTGGGTCTGAATAAAAGCTCATAAGGTGTCCTCATAGTTCTATCTGTGAGGCCTGGTAATCCCGCCATGAGCACCCGCACCCCATATGTGGAGACTGCTGGCTCTAACGGTATAGCTCTCATGGCTATACGCCCAGAGTATGCTCTGATCATTTCGCACACATTTGAATAATGCATTCCTGAAATGGAGCACACTATACCATTCTCAGTGAACGAGATTGTCATATTCAACTTAGTCATTAAGTCCCGACCCAGGATGTTTACTGGGGTCTGACGTGAGTATAATAAGGGTACATTCATTTCGCGCTCACCCACAGAGACTAGGAGTGCGTCAGTAAAGGGAACTCTACTGTGAACTCCTGTGAAACTCTGAGTATCTATGGCCTTGCTGGACAAGGAAAACTTGCCTTCTCATATGCACGAGCGCGTCGCACCTGTGTCAACTAAGAAGGAATATTCTTTATCCCCCATGACGACATTCAACCTAGGTTCCCTATTAGGGTCTGGTGTCACTGATAGGATAGAACACATCAGAGACCCCATGAGCAGTCCTATTTCATATATAAGTTCGGCCCACTGTATACTTGTTGATTTCCCCCAGCCCCAGGGTTGACTCCCCCTCCGGAGCTAGTGCCCTGTGACATTTGCGGTGGTGCCTGCTGGGATTGACCCTGCGGTATGTTCCCCATGTGCGGGGGGTTGAACCACTTGCTGTGCACATTGCTGCAGGCCTGGCGCCTGCTGCTGCACTGTGTGATTTTGTGCAGTGCTCTGCTGCGGAACAGCAGGCTGATTCACCATGTCTGCCCCCATCCCTTGGCTTCTTTGCCACATGCCTTGGCTTCTGCACATGCACGCCACATGTCCTGTCATTCCACACAGCCAACACACTGGCGGTGGTTGGGCCATCTGTCCATCTGGCATAGCTGGACCGCCCATCTGCGTGTTCTGAAAGCCACTTTGATTATTCTGAAAACCTCCCGGATTACCTCGAAACCCACTCTGATTACTCTGCCATCCTCTTCCTCCAAAACCCCTTTACCTCGGGTAAAATCCTGCGTTACCCTGATTGTTCTGCGATGGGTTAGTCGCTTGTTGTGCAATTGGTTCAGCTGGGCTTGTCAGCATGGCTCCCTCGAGAGCATACTTTGAGAGTATATTTTGCACCAGCTTTGCCTCCTCATCCTTACGGGTTGCTTCCTTTTTCCGATTCGTTTCTTGCAGCAATCTACAGTAATGTGCAATTGTCAACTGTATTTCAGCCCATGGCTTAGCCTCTATTCCTACTAATTTCTTCAGCTGTTTTTGCACTGGCTCAGGCAACCCTTGGCATAATATCTGGTAGAATACAGGGATAGATTTCGTCCAAGACTCATGCGTTTCGAGCACCCACGCGTCTTGAAAATTCTGGATATAAATAAACGGATCCTCTGACTCTTTCATTTTCCGAGTCATTATAGCCCCCAAATCTGATGTGTCTGGATATAGCATTTGCAGAGCTTTCCACACTGCTGCTCTACAGTTATTAAATGGCGCTCCGTCATGGGAGGTGTTAGTTAGGGTTACCCTAGGGTAGCCTGCCCGTTTCCATACATCATCTGCTCTCTCACCAAGTATGGCTATTAGGAGACCCTTAATGTCCCTTATAGCTAGGGTAAAACCCCCTGTCATTTTCTCGAATTCATGTATCCACTTCCCGGCTCCCGATGTCAGCATTGGAAGCTTATTTTTAAGGTTCTCTTGGTCCATGTGTGGCCATGGAATATATTGTGGTCTTGCTCCCCCTTTTCTAGCAACGGGAATTGGAATGTGCAGTCTTCCTTTTCCTTCCCCACAGCTCCTATGTCTACCGCTGGGGTGGCATTCCCGCATTGCCGTCTTCCTGGCAATGCCCTTAATCTGTCTGCATAGGTAGGTGCTGACACCCCCCTCTGACAGTGGGGTGTTCCTTCATGTCGGTCGGACTGCGCGGCAGACTTCTATGTCCTAGTTGTGGACTCGCTAGTGTCTGACCATCGAACCCCTCGGTCCCCTCAGAGCCGATTTTCACACCGTCTTCCTTCCTCGAGTGCCACATCCTCCATTTCCCCACCGGAGTCAGGTTCTGAATACTCCCAGTTTACACAATTCCTTGCATCTTCTTCATTCTGCCCAATCTCCAGCCTGTCTAGGGAGAATCCCCTGCTCCCACTACTTCAAGTGACATCCTCAGTGTCATATAGCTGAGAGCTCTCCAAGCGCTCATCTTCCGTTCCCCAATCGGATATCTGCTCTAGCCGCATCTCATCGTATACTTTATCAATCGTTTCCCCGATGCTTCTGGTGTCATAGTCATCTTCAATATTTGTCCAACTTATACCTTGCACCGAGTCGTGTGCAGGAAAGAATTCTTCTATGTCTTCCCACTCTACAACAGATTTGAGTTTTTTAACTTCCCGCTCCAGATATTCAAGATCCCATGCCCTCTGTCTGTGCTTGCGTTCCATTTCCTCATTTACTTCCGTGTGCTTCCTCGCTTCTTCTCTAGCCTTATCTACTTCCCGCATTCTTTCGTTTCTACATTCCTTTGCCCTTCTAATTTCCTCCTCTTCTCGTCTCTTCGCTCTCCTCTCACGTACCCTTTGCTCTTCTTCCATCCTTTGCTTAGTCTGTCTGTACCGGTCGTAGGCTACCTCTTGTCTGCGATCAAGCTGTTTCTCTTGCTCTTCGCGATATGGTTGTTCTCACTGTAGCCTATCTTTCTTTCTTGTCCTTTCATCCCTTATTTCCATCTCTTTCTCTCTCTCTCTCCTTTGCATCTCATCAGCACTCCTCCTTGGCCTCAAGTCATCACTTCCTTTTCCATCCAACTTCAGTAATATCTGACCTCCCATCCATTCGCCTTTCGCGAATGCTATCTCATCAACTCTACCTTCATTTCCCTTACATTTATTTCCCTCTTTCTCCTTATATGGAGGTGCACAACTCTGTGCCCAATCTTTTCCTTAATCTTCGCATCTCTCTTTGTCCCTTGAGACCGCGGAGGCGATATTGTTTTCCTGTTCCTTCCCCTTGTTATAGTCACTACTGTACGTATGCGACTCATATGCCGGGCTGCTATACCCCGTGGCTGCCTTAAATTCTCTTAGTGGGTAAAGCCCCTCTGTTTTACTCCCTTCAATGACTGCCTCAGGCAGGGCTGGTGCCGTGGTAGGCATCTCACCCCCCTCCGTACATACATTTAGTATCACGTCTGTGGGTGGTTCTTCCACCTTCATTTCTTCAAACATCTTCCACAATTCTAGAACAGCAAGACATTTCTCTAGCTTCTTGCCTGTATATGTGGCATGTAGGAAGGTCGTCATATGCTGTAAAACAGCCTTAGAAAGGGACCCATTCTGTGGCCAAGGCATAAACATCTTGTGGGCAGTACCCTTAACCCACTCTGTGCTATACTTCTTGAGTTTTGGTGCATGCTTAGGTAGTTGCATGCACAGATGCGCAAGTGGGGTGACTTCCTCCATTTTTGATTCTGCTACCAACAATATCTATACAGTTTGTTATCCTTCTACTAGTATGAGCGAGCACCAGATACGCAACTCCAATCCAATCTTTTCCCGCCAAAATGTTATTATCAATTAACTCAAAACCATCAATTCATTGGCGATTCCCTCTCAGTTACAGAATCGCGTAAAACCAGATTTCATTTCACTCAATCAATAATACAATTATTTTACATTCGATGGACAACAAAACACATATGACAGTCACTTGACAGACTAGACAGACACCAGCTGGTCATACATATACCTGCTTTCTAATTAATACCCCGTCATGGAGTTTAAACGAACTCCTTTGATGCGTCTTTAAACATCACCGTAGTCTATTTGTCCCTTATTATATGGGCTATGAGTTCACGTTTCTTCTGACCGCTGTATTAAAGTGCAAGAATAAGGCGAATCCTTACGTTTTTATCCCAGGTGCCCCCCTGGTAATCCTTCGTTTTTATCTCAGGTGTCCCCCTGGTACCCTTTGTTTGTCTCTCGGGTGTCTCCCCGGTATCCCTTGTTTTTCTCTCGGGTGTCCCCCCAGTATCCACTCTTTATCTCTTATGCTCGAGTCATTACCCCCTATATATATATATATATATATATATATATATATATATATATATATATATATATATATATATATATATGTACATTCTTCTCTACTTCTGACTATTTTAATTTTTTCTCTGCCACCCACCGTTACTGGCTCTAATGCCTACACAACATTTGCCAAAGTAACGAGTTTGTTGTTTCGCTCACCGTTCGCATCTTTTCTTCTCTGGAACTTTGGGATCACCGCCCCTTCCTCTTCCAGCCTTTTAAGGTTTTTTTGTCCGATTGGCTGCCCGTGGGAATGAGAAGGGTTATGCTTGGAAAGGCAGGTTCCTTCAGACCCACTGCAGATTTGTTATGGACTTACTCTATCATTGTCCATGGGGAGCTTCTCAGTCTACTCAGCCGGAATGGCGAAAGGACTCGTGATATTGCCGAAGGCCCGGAGTTACTTCGTGCCGTTGGTCTAAGGTGTCTTAGTATTATATAATCAATAATAAATGGCCGAAACCATTCTCTGCTACCAAGTGTTCAGGAAGAGAGGAATTCACTGACGGGCCCATAGATCAGCGCTCACCCTCTAGAACTTGTAAGACAAGATAGCTGCACCATTTGAGGACAGAGGGTGCAGGATTCACTTACTCCAACACGACTCAATAATGAGGACTCAGTAAGTTGGCAAAGGGAAGTCCATTTAATGACAAGTACATCAAACAGAGAAACAAATGGAAATCAGCAGCATTGCGATCACCTGTCTCGCTCAAACTTCCTCGAACTTCAGTTGAACAGCAATTCTTATAGGCAATATTCGTCATCATTGACGTCTAACTCTACAAAAACTCGACATGCAATATAATTGGTCAGGAAGGGTAACTTAAGTATAGGTGCTATATCTGTATATGATAATAGGGCATGCAGATTGGATAACTTATCGGGTGGGCGTCTACGTCCATCCCACTACACCACACACGACTGATGTCACTACAAGTACGACGTCTTATTGGTTCTGCTATCTATAGGACTCCAGATAACTTGGTCCATTGTGATTGGGCAGGTTACACCCCTAGACATAAATCCCCATTTTAATTAGCGGCATGCAGAATGGACACCCATGTGCCTGGTGTCCCAAGTTTCACCCTGCCTCCCTTCCATCTATCAGTATCTTAGGGCTATGTGTCAATTAGTTGGCTGGGTATGGCCTCGAAATTGTAGATTCTTATCAGGAAAAGTTATGGCATCCTCGGGTCCTGGATGACATTAGGCGGTGGTACTTCTTTGCGCCTGGCTGGTCACATGTTAGTTCACCATGAATCTGCTTCAGTTTCCAGCTTTTAGTGCATTTAATTCTGTTTCAGCCTTGCCACCTGCATGGGCCCCCCTTATCTTGATCTTCATGGGAGAGGCTGGTATGCTCTGAAGTTTGAGTCTTGGTAGCTGACGCTCTCCTCCCTTTCTCTGGTTGACCTCGATTTCCTAGGCATGAGCCGCGCTTTGTTGAGTTTCAATTCCGCTCTTTCTCTTGCCTTGGCTGGGTTACGAAACCTGGCCTGTAAGCCCTCTGGCAACCTGGGTACATTTCTGCTTTTACAAAATGGAGTCACACTTGTATAATGTGCCTTATTGAGGTAGATATATATAGTTGGCGCTTGCCGCTCTAATCTTCTACTAAGCATTGCAAGCAGTATCGTTTCTTTTGCCTCTTGTGTTCCAAGCCTATTTACACACGTTTGACAGGTCGGTTGCTCCCATCTTGTCTTGTAGCAACGTTTCCTCACGTTTTAACATCGTCTCTTCTCTGTGTCCATTACACTTATTTTCATAGTTCCTTGCACTGGCGTGCTATCTTTGATAGCCACTTTTGTTCATTCACGAGTCTGTTCAGGCCCTTGTGTCATTTCCACTGGCCTTCCATTAGGGCTCTTTGGGTCTCTTCATGGACCGTCTGTAGGTAACCTTTATTTCGTATCAACTGCTGGTACGGCTGTCTGATAAGGTACGTGCTGCCCAGGGTTGTCTGGTTATGGGCACTTCAACAGGTATGGATCTTCTGATGTATACTGGGCAGAGTCCCAGTGCAGCTCTTTGTTGGTTCATTTGCTCCTCATACTTCACATACCTTGGTGAGTAAGCTCCTGTTACCGCGAAATGAGGGGATGGGGTGCAGGCCATGTCTGGGATCCTCCTCTACAAGAGGTTCCCATTGGCTAAGAGTCAAAGCTATAGATGGTACTGCTTGTTGTTCAACATATACTCCTTTATACATTTGTGCTGTTCAGAGTCACTGAAGCCTTTATAAGGTTGAATTCCATCAGGTATAATCCTTCCACATGGGGCTGAGCTAGGGCAGGCCATTTTTTGTTCTCAGAATCTTCTGTCCTTTGACAGAATGGAAGAAACACAAACAAAGTGTGTGGCATATGGCCATTACATTCATATCATCTCTTTCTTGAGTTTCAAGAGGTGTGCACAATTGGGCACATGGTGGTAATTGTTATCTGCCATTGCCTGCCCAATGCTTTTCACCATTATCACTTACAACAAAACCAACAGCCAATCTTTTTGGTCTAAGACATCACACTACTATGACATTGAATACTTCCTGGATATGTGCTGCTGTGTTCAGCTTCTCCATGGCAAGCATAGACAGAGTTTCGTTCTGTTGATATGTTTGTGGTAGGGCGCTGAGGAAGTGGTAGGTGGGTGACTGGCAAGCAGTTCCTTATGGTTAGGCCAATGTGAAGTGCATTTGTATTTGTGATTAAGGATTTCTATAGAGCTTTAAGCATAATTGCTTAACATAAATATGACGATACATATCAAGCTTGGGAGATAACACTAATTATTGATTAACAGAAATAAAGTAATATTTAAGAGAAATACTAAACGAAAAAATAGTGGTTCAGGACCAGATGGATAGGAATGAGGAGCGCCATTGTTTGCCTTCTAATAACGGGAAAGAACTAAAACGGGAGATTTGGGCACAGATAGAACATGAATAGATTCAGATCAAAGAGAACAGGCAGAATCATCCATACAAATAAGGAAAACAGGTAAGGTGCGAGAGGCCACAAATACATGTAAAACCCATTCATAAGAAGTGAAATAGCAAGCAGGAGTCAAAGGTAAGCCAAGAGTTAACCGAAGGAGCAATCATTGTCACAGTGGAAAGACAGAAAAGAGTATGAACATCAGAGTTAAAGATAAATCTGATGGGAGCAAGACAATAGAGGAGTTTGATTGACAACACAAAGCAATAGTGAAGACATGATAAGACCAAATAGGAGACTACATGTGTATTTGCTTGAAATGAACAAAATGGACAAGCTTTATGAATGTTAAGGAAAGGCTAATGACAAGAGTGAGATACATTAGAAAAATGGGTTTGAAAAGAAAGGGGTGAATCAAAAACAGGAATGACTGGTGTGACTAGTGGAGGACAGGGAAGAAAAAGAAAAGGGAAAGGAGCTTAATGAAACAGAGGAAGCAGGGAAAAACAAAATGCCATTTTTGGATGTATTTAAGTGAAGAAAGTTCCAGCGCATCCAAAATTGGATAGCCAGAAGACAGGCAGAGATAGTTAATGATGAGATTTAGAAAAAGTATAAAATACAGCAAAGATTGAGAAGTCTTGGGGAAAGAAGTGACTAGACAGGCTAAATGACTTAGTAATAATAGAACCAAGGGATGAAGTGCAGAGGGAAAAAGGGAACCAGGAACATAAGAGCTCAGAGGATATGTGTCAAACTTGTTGTCAGTGCAATACACTGTGAAGGAATGATCAGAGAGATACCATTGATGAACAAAATTAGAAAATCCCAGGCATGAAAGGGCAAGACATGGTCAGCAGTATCAAATCCGAGAAGAATAGGAATGAAATAATATTTTGCATGATGAGCATATATAATGTAATACATTGTAGGGCAAGTAGTCTATGTACAACTGGGAGTTGAAGGGCCAGAATAGACATCATGCTAATAATCTTAGAAGCCAACGTTTCTTCAATGCCCTTTACCGAGTTTGATACCAGAAACACTAAAATAGGAAGTCCTTTCACATGTTTCCCCTTTGAAAATTGTCACATTATGAGCCTTGGATGTGTTTGTCAATAATAAGTACAATGACATTAGAATCTTCACAATCTTTAACAAAACCAATTTTTGTGGGAAGCCTTGAACCAATGATGGCACTGGAGGACTGTCATGATGCCTACCCCCGGGCATCAGTACCAAGCACATCAGCACCGGAAGCAGGCATCCAGATACTTACTAAAACCCCAACGGCCCTGGCTGGGGGCTGTTTGGGTTCAGTCCTGGCGCCTTAGGCGCCAGGCTCATCATGGAAATCAGTCCTGGCGCCCTAGGCGCCAGGCTCATAGACTTTACTTACCTGATGCAGACCATGCTGCCAGTGAGTCCAAGCCAACGTGAGGCCTGGATGGGACTATTTTTCTACAGGGACTATTTTTTACTCAGGCGTGGTTCTAGGGAACTTTTTACCTGGAACTACTTTGGAGGCTATTTAAACCACGCCTGAACATCAGCACACGCTTCGCGTTATTCTGCATCCAGCAGCGTAACGCTCACTGTGCCTGCAGTCTGCATCCAGTCTTCTGCCACGCCCGCCTCGAATCTGGAGCTCCTAAAACTAAGAGGAAAGAAAAGGACAAGATTAGAAAACAAACTATTTTGAATTCCTCATCTGATTTGGGATCCATCTCGCCTCCGGACATGGAAAGAACATCATTTCTGTACGCATCGCATCTCAGCTGCAGCACCGTGCCATACTCACCAGTCCTCGCAGCAGCTTTCAATCCGGCGCTGCCTCCATCATTTCTTCGCCGAACTCCGGCACCTGAGGGACAAAAGAAAACAACAAGGTTGTTGGCCGAGAAAACCAACAGAGAAAACACTTATCATAGACTTACCTGATTACCACGGGAGGCATTATTCTATAACTCCATCTTCATGTGCCGCACCTGCAAAGAGAGAGAAAACAACACATTAAACACCGGCAACATTTTCCAGACGGCGTCGGGTAATACAGACTCTTACCTGAGAGCCACCAACTGCCACCAGGGGTATCTTCTCACGATCTTAGTTGCAAGAGAAGGAAGGAAGGGGGGAACAAGAGTGAATCATCGGACATATTGAACTCTATGAACTTGATACTTACCGAACCTTGCCAGGAACCTCAGAGTCAATACTCTCCGGAACTCTCCCACGCCTTCAAACCAGTGAAGTAACTGGCATCAACGCGCCCCTACAATCCACGCAGGATGGAGAGCTCATCATTTAAAAACATAAGGTGAGGTTCCTAAAAGGGGATATCGGAGGTGACAAGAAGGGAGAACGAGAACAGTGGGAGGGGGCTATCACTCATATCGACGGGTGGCTAAATCCCTTTCTCCACTTGCAGGAGAATACTTCTACGGATCAAGCAGATTAGGCGGGCCCGTCCAGACAGTCATCTCGGCACTACGCATCACGTTGGTGGAGACCTCAGCTGTCTGGGTCCGATTGACGCCCCTGTGGGAACCAGGTGAGCGTAACAGAACGCAAAGCCTATCTACAAATCCCCACCCGGGCGTCATGGAAACCTCAGAGACCGACCAACTAGCCCTATTGTTAGGGGAACTTAGAGCAGAAGTGCACTCTGCACGCCAAGAAACTAATGCCCTCAGGAGAGAACTGATTGTGTCAAAGGAGCGCACTGATGATCTTGCTAGACAATTGCTGCAAAACCAAGCTGGGCAAACACCATTACTTAGACTCAGGGGGAATCCAACTACTGTTTCATCGAGCAATCCTGTGCAAGTGGTTCTACCAGGGAGCATTCCTTTAGCTCCACCCGAACGTTTTGCTGGGGACCCGAAAAAGTTTGCTGTGTTTATGAACCAATGCCGCTTGCACTTTTTATGCAGACCTGGAGCTTTTCCGAATGACCAAGTCAAAGTAGCCTTTGTACTATCATACCTTAGTGGCAGCGCAGCGGATTGGTCAATTCCACTAGTCAACCAGGATGACCCTCTTCTTTGGGATTTCCAAGGGTTTCAATTGAGCATGGAGAGACTATTTGCCAGATATTCACAGGAACAGGCCCTGGATAACGAACTCTTATCCTTACTACAAGGTAACCAGGATCTATTAACCTATATCGCAACCTTTAATATGTTGGTGGTGGAAACTGGATGGCCAGAGGTAAAACGAATTACATTATTTCATCGTGGACTTCGGGGTGAACTCAAAGATGTTTTGGCCCAAGTTGTGAACACACCTCAGGATTGCGCAGAAATATATAGACTTAGTGGTCCAGTTAGACCACCGACTTCAGAATAGAAAGGCTGATCGAGCTAAGTTCGAGAATCGGGTATTGGTCAAACCCAATGTTACCCTCAAAGGAACAGATGCACCAGAACCGGTGCAGATCAGGGGGGTCAAGGGACCCTTAACTCAAAAGGAGAGAGAAAGGAGACGGCAGATGCAATTATGTCTGTACTGTGGGGCCTCAGGATATTTTCTACGGGATTGCCCTATAAAACCATCCAAAAAAGTAGTCGGAGTTGCTGATAAAAATCAAACAGAGCCTGATTCGGGAAACGACCACGCCCGACAAGCATAGAGGTCCGCTTGCCGAGCTTGAAGAAGGATACTCAGACCTCGCACTTCATCATACCAATGGTCCTTGTGGATCCAAGGCAGCCATCACGTATGCACGCAATAAGGGCATACATTGATAGCGGGGCCATAGGAAACTATGTGGACCACAAATTGGCTACTAGGATGAATCTACCTCTCTGCAAAAAGACCACTTCGGATGTCATCACCGCAGTCGATGGAACTGAAATTGCCTCTGGGTCTGTAATTCATTCCACCGCAGAGATGACATTACTGGGTCAAGATGGGCATCGAGAGACTATTGTGTTTGATTTAATCAAAGCCCCGCAGTTCCAAATAATACTGGGGATACCTTGGTTGGAACCACATAATCCTTGTACTGATTGGCGAGAGAAGAGAATAACCTTCCCGGATTCTGCACATACTTGTTACCCGGAAAAACCCTTGAACCAAGGCCTGGCCACAGTTGCTACTCCAGTTGTGCAGTTACCTCAGGAATATCAAGAATTCCAGGATGTATTCCAAAAAGAACAGGCCAACACCTTACCACCTCACAGATCTTATGATTGTCAAATCGATCTCATACCCGGTGCACAACCTCCATGCAGTAGGATCTACGCCCTTACGGAACCCGAAAACCTTCACCTGCGACAATACTTGGACCAATGCCTTGCTAATGGCTTCATTCGTCCATCCAAGTCCCCTGCATCTTCAGCTTTGTTCTTCGTGCCTAAAAAGGAAGGTGACCTCAGAACGAGCATAGACTACAGCGCATTAAATCAGATCACGGTTAAGAACCGATACCCATTGCCTCTGATCCCCGAATTACTAGACCAAGTAAAGGACGCTTGAATCTACACTAAATTAGATCTCCGAGGGGCATATCATCTGGTACGTGTAAAGAAATACCAGGTGATGCCCTTCGGGTTGTGCAATGCACCAGCAGCCTTCCAGTATTTTATGAAAAATGTCCTTTGTGAACTCATTGACGTCTGTGTTGTCGCATACATAGACAATGTTCTAGTGTACTCCTCCTCAGAATCAGACCATGCGAAGCACATTCGTGCAGTCCTAGAGAAACTGCGCCAGCACAAGTTATATGCAAAATTGTAAAAATTTGTTTTTTCATGCTACGGAAGTTGAATTCCTTGGATTTATCCTGACTCCATAAGGAGTCCAAATGGACTCTCGAAAGGTGGACGCAATTCTCAAGTGGCCATCACCCAGTTCAGTTAAAGGGGTACAAAGCATGCTCAGATTTGATAATTTCTACCGCAGATTCATTCCGGATTTCTCAAATGTTGTACACCCTATCACAGCACTTTTGCGAAAAAACAAACGCTTCTTGTGGACTGAAGAAGCTGAAAAGGCCTTCCAAGAGCTGAAAGCGAAATTCACGTCTGCACCTGTCTTAAAGCTTCCATGCCCTGAACTTCCATACATAGTTGAAACTGATGCATCCAGTTTAGCCATGGGAGCAGTCCTGTCCCAGAAGGATCCTGAAACTGGTCAACTTCACCCAGTAGCATTTTGATCCAGAAAATTATCGGCACCCGAATTAAACTATGCGGTTACCGATAAAGTGTTATTAGCCATCAAATCTGCCTTCAAGGCTTGGCGGCATTATATTCTCGGTGCCAGGCATACCATTACTGTAATCACCGATCACCGAAACCTGCAGTATTTAAAAACAGCCAAGGCCCAATCGTCGCGCCAACTTCGATGGGCATTGTTCTTTGCCGAGTTCGATTTCGTAATAACTTATCGACCAGGCTGTAAAAATGGCAAGGCAGATGCCTTATCCCGAATAGGGATGGGAGAAGCATACGCGAACCCAGAACTGGTGCCTATAATTTCAGAACAAAGCATTCTTGGCATAACTACTCTACAGACACTAGAGGATATTCAGATAAAGATCCAACAACTCTTCGATCCAACAGCCCTGCAGGACTGGGTAAAGAAAGGCCCGGACTACTCAGTCATCAATGACGTACCGTATTATCAAGGGCGACTATTTCTACCACACAAGGAACTACAAGAACTAGTCATCTCCAATTATCATGACACCCTGATGGAAGGGCACACAGGTATCGCAAAAACTGAAGCAAAACTTAAGAGACAATTCTGGTGGCCTACCTGGCGAAAAGAGGTAAAGTCATTTTTGATGTCTTGTGGCATTTGCGCCCAAAACAAAAGTCAGAAGAAAAAACCAGCTGGCCTTTTACAACCTTTGGATATTCCACCTACACCATGACACACCTTATCTTTAGACTTTATTAAAGATCTACCTCCATGTAATGCATTTAACACCATTCTAGTTATTGTGGATCTTTTTTCCAAGATGGCCCACTTTATTCCTTTAAAGGGATTACCTTCTGCTTCAATTCTGGCCAAGGAGTTCCTCGATAACATTGTTCCAATACACGGATTTCCTTCCGTATTGGTCTCTGACCGAGGTAGTAAATTCATTTAACATTTTTGGAAGAAATGTTGTCAATTGGCACAAATCGACATGAGGTTATCAACCAGTCACCATCCCCAGACCGATGGTCAGACGGAGAGGAACAACCAGACCCTTGAACAGTACCTACGTTGCATGCTACACCAGACTGAAAGTAATTGGAAAGATATTTTATGGATTTCCGAGTATGCATACAATAACTCTGTACATGCAGGAACCAGACAAAGCCCCTTTTATACCATACATGGACATCACCCTCGAACCTCAGAACTAGACTCGCCTCAGCATTTAGAAATGCCCGCAGTTAGTCATTTGCACTCAACTATTACACAAGCCTTTAAAGAGGCAACAGAACATTTGAAACAAGCAAAAGAGAAATATAAGAAAAATGCTGATCAACATAGAAGTGAAACTCCACAATACCAGATTGGGGATCAAGTTTGGCTGGCTACAAAACACATACCTCTGAAGGGAACACAGACTTTTAACCCTAGATATTTGGGACCTTACACCATTAAGGCCATTAACAACCCGGCGGCCGTCAAATTGGAATTACCCTCTATTACGCAAATTCATCCTGTCTTTCATGTTTCACTTTTAAAACCAGTTCAACCAGGAACAAGATTAACCAAACCACCCGACCCCATCTTGATAGATGGAGAACCTGAATTCGAGGTAAAAAATATCCTGGACTCCAAGATGGTTAAATCAAAATTTTTTTATTAAATCGATTGGAAGGGCTACGGACCACAAGAAAGGTCATGGGAGCCTAGTGACCACGTTCATGCACCTCAGTTAGTGAAGAAATTCCATCGGAACTTCCCAGACCAACCAGGGCCAAGGGGAAGAACAACTTTAGGAGGGGCCTTGGGGGGGAGTGCTGTCATGATGCCTACCCCCGGGCATCAGGACCAAGCCCATCAGCTCCGGAAGCAGGCATCCAGATACTTACTAAAACCCCAACGGCCCTGGCTGGGGGCTGTTTGGGTTCAGTCCTGGTGTCTTACGCACCAGGCTCATCATGGAAATCAGTCCTGGCGCCTTAGGCGCCAGGCTCATAGACTTTACTTACCTGATGCAGACCATGCTGCTAGTGAGTCCAAGCCAACGTGAGGCCTGGATGGCACTATTTTTCTACAGGGGCTATTTTTTACTTGGGCGTGGTTCTAGGGAACTTCTTACCTGGAACTACTTTGGAGGCTATTTAAACCACGCCCGAACAACAGCACATGCTTCGCGTTATTCTGCATCCAGCAGCGTAACGCTCACCGTGCCTGCAGTCTGCATCCAGTCTTCTGCCACGCCCGCCTCGAATCTGGAGCTCCTAAAACTAAGAGGAAAGAAAAGGACAAGATTAGAAAACAAACTATTTCGAATTCCTCACAAGATTTCAGATCCATCTCGCCTCCGGACTGGAAAGAACATCATTTCTGTACGCGTCGCATCTCAGCTGCAGCACCGCACCATACTCACCAGTCCTCGCAGCATCTTTCAATTCGGTGCTGCCTCCATCATTTCTTCGCCGAACTCCGGCACCTGAGGAACAAAAGAAAACAACAAGGTGAGCCGAGAAAACCAACAGATAAAACACTTAACATCATAGACTTACCTGATTACCACCGGAGGCATTAATCTATAACTCTCCACATCTTCATGTGCCGCACCTGCAAAGAGAGAGAAAACAACACGTTAAACACCGGCAACATTTACCGGACGGCCTTGGGTAATACAGACCCTTACCTGAGCGCCACCAACTGCCACGAGGGGTATCTTCTCACGATCTTAGTTGCAAGACAAGGAAGGAAGGGGGAAACAAGAGTGAATCATCGGACATATTGAACTCTATGAACTTGATACTTACCGAACCTTGCCAGGAACCTCAGAGTCAATACTCTCCGGAACTCTCCCACGCCTTCAAACCAGTGAAGTAACTGGCATCAACACGCCCTTGCAATCCACGCAGGATGGAGAGCTCATCATTTAAAAACATGAGGTGAGGTTCCTAAAAGGGGATATCGGAGGTGACAAGAAGGGAGAACGAGAACAGTGGGAGGGGGCTATCACTCATATCCCCGGGTGGCTAAATCCCTTTCTCCACTTGCAGGAGAATACTTCTACGGATCAAGCAGACGAGATTAGGCAGGCCAGTCCAGACAGTCATCTCGGCACTACGCATCTCGTTGGTGGAGACCGAACTGTCCGGGTCCGATCGACACCCCTGTGGAAACCAGGTGAGCGTAACAAGGACGTGGAGTCAACTTGGAAAACAAGGAGAATTGCATGCTCATCTGGAAAACAGTAAAAGTTGGTTGAGTGTTGGAACTTATTCTGAGGTGACAATGCTTATACTTGAGGAGGAAGATTATGGTGATTAAGGAGCTGTTGGAACACATCCTCACTCTGTGAGCAGGGCATCAAGCCTCATGCACCCTCTCTACTCCAGGAAACACAAATACATCACCCCTGCTCATTTGACTGCATAACCTAGCGTGGTGGGCTCCTCTGCTGTCAATGACAGCACACTTTCACACTTTCAACACTGCAACCTCAAAACTCATTTCAGCAAGTCAACAAGTACCGTAGAAACCATACTTTGCTACATTTTTACAATGGAAAGATGGACTGATTGTGGCAGCTCCTTTCAGACTGGAAAACACGGCGCGTAAATCCTTCCCTATAACTGTAGCAGGCCTTTGGAACAACCTACCTAGCCAGATAAGGATGGAGGCCAACTACCAACGCTTTTGTTAACAACTGAATACCCACATCTTTAAGTAGCATACATAACACAAGCGGACCAGTTAAATATGCAGCTCTAATGTCTTGTGCTACGTGTATTTTGTTGGTCATCTGTCTTTCATGTTCTTGTCTCTGCGCCCCGAAGCTTGAGAGCTACCGGCGCAATACAAATAACTAAAATAAAATAAAATAAAATAAATAAAAATACAGTTAAACTCCTGCCTATTCTTTGGCGGACACTGAATGATTCTTGGAATTTGTCCAAGCTGTTGGTCCAAAATATCAGTTACACAGCTGCACATATTTTTCTACAATTGCGAGGCTTGCAATTTAGAAAAATATCAACACTTTTAGAGACAATCAGAAAAGCACTGAGGGAGTCCAAAAGCACACCAATCATGGGACAACGGGCATGTGGACTTGTGGACATCCAACAGATTATATGTATATCATTCTCTTTTTCCTCATCCCTGTTTTATCTTCCAGTTTTTTAGTCACATTCGTTCTCCTTTGTTGTCTGACCTTCCTTTCTCGTGTGTCCTTTTGATATGAAATAAGAAAGTGGACAGGAAAGCCACAGGGGATCACAGCGCTTGCAGTCGTGAGGTAAATTGTGCTGGCGCGGCTGCAGGTGATCGTAAGAGTGCGGATGTCTTGCCCTGCACCCACAATTAGTGAAATTGCTAAAATCAGTGTAAACAATCACACTGCGCCACGACACACAATTACAAAGTACAGTTGTACACTATTTGATTGTTATTTATTCTGGTCAATTTTATTGTGTCCAGTACAATATATACTGAAGAACTGCCTCAGAGGAACAGCTGAGCTCGAAACACGTGTCAGGCTGACCAGAATAAATAACAATCATATAGTGTACAACTGTACTTTGTAATTGTGTGTTGTGGCGCAGTGTGATTTTTTACACTGATCTTAGTCCTTTCCAAATGACTTTGTACTCGACTAATAAAAAAAGGTGTCTAAATGCATTATTTAATTTTTGCATCTGTTAATCCTGCCAAATGTTCATCCACTGTGCCCTCAATTAGCAGTTCAACGTTGTCCTCCTTTTCTCCTCCCTCTGACACTGTTACTGCCCAATCTCTCTCCTGGGCTAATGCTACTGTTTATTTGCTTGATCCCGTCCCATCTTCTCTTGTTCATAACATTTTTCCACACTTGATACCTCTTCTTGCTTCACTCCTTTATACGTCCCTGTATACTTCTATGTTCCCTTCTGATTTCAAGCTTCCTGTATTACTACCCATCTTGAGAAAACCTACTCTTGATGTATCTAGTCCTTCTAGTTACCATCCATTATTCTTCTACCCTACCTAACCACATTTTTCTAACAGGTTATTAAACTCAAGTCTCAACCTAACTTGACCACTGTCCTCTCCTTTGTCCACTTGAGCATTGCTTCCATTCCCTCCATTCTATGTCGTCTGCTCTTATCTCTGTAAACAAATTCCACTGATTGATACTACATACAATGTTTGCATTGTGCTGTGGTTCTGTTGTTTCTCAGTTGCACTTACACTCACATAGGGTTAACAGTAGCAGCTTTATCATTGCCATAATTAGTATTCATTGTCGTACTTCCCTCTTTCTAATACTTTGGCATGTGATGGCAGGCTAACTAGCATCATAATTGCCTTAGAATGGTGATGGTTTGTAATAGCTGCCCTTAACTTGTCCTCACTTTCTCCACCATTTTCATCTTTCTCTGAAGAAATTCCCATTTCAGCAACTAATGCTGGATCTCCTAACTTTTGTCTTAAGTTTGCCCCTCTTTCTGTTACTGCACTTCACCACTGAAGATTGCTTCCAGTAATACCATGCCAGTCACATTCTAAGTGCGAGGTTACATGTTTTTCAAACATTAAAGACACGACAAATGCATATGTTTCCTTAATGCCTGATAAAATGTCCAATTGCTAAGGAAGATTGTTTTTTTTTACTTCCTATTAATTGCAAGACTTTTTTTAATGATTGCATGAGATTTATTTATTTTTTATATTGTTTGAGGTATGTCATAATCACATTTTGATAATTAATTCTCTAGATAAAATCATTTGAATAAATTACCTATCTGCTTCTAAAGAATACAGATAGCTGTGGCTTTCTACCTTTCCATAGGTTAATGGTAAGCCAATGTACCAAGCGCAAATAGCAAAAGGCCAGCTTCTATTTTTTGATTTGTTTTATGACCCCTCTAACATAGAACTGTTGCCCTCACTTATGTTTTAACAATCTGGGGGTTTATCCAATGTATCTCGCACCACACACACTGCCAGGGCCACATCCTATATTGGCTTCTGGACCATGGAACCTACCTTTCCCCCATGGTCCGACCATCATACTATAACCTTTACCATTCCTATCCCCACCAAATGCAAACTACTCCTGGCCTCACCAGCGATCACCTCAGCCACTATTCTAGCCCACAGCACCCATATCATGACTAGTGCTCAGATCATCCATCTCCTCAACCTCCCTCATTCTGTCCGCCCAAGACCCAGATGTTCTATTAGGCCACTACAATACCCTTTAAAAGAACACCTTTGTCCTCCTGGCACCTCCTAAAGTCTGAAAAGCCAAAGATGCACTAAACTGAAACGCATGGTTCACCCCAGATCTTCGAGACCTCCGAGCAAAAATCATAGAGCGGCTGAAGCTGCATGGCATGAAGATCCATCTGAAAACAGCAAAGCCCACCTCTCTAAAATCTTCCTTCTCTACAAACGCACCCTTCAGGCCACCAAAGCATCTGCCTACAATGACAGAATCACCAAGTTGTCCTCTAGCTCAAGTGAACTGTTCACCATCCTCCAAGATCTTGAGACACCCATCACCCCTACAGTAATCACCCTAAAAGACAGCAAATGCCACAACTCTGTCCAAGACACCTTCACGGGTAAAATCGCTCATCTGCAAGCCAAAATACTAAACAAATTATCTCAAATGCCAGCTACCATCCCTTTCATGAAGCACCCAGTGCATTCCCCCTCTTCCATTTCCTACCCATCAGCATCTCTGCCATTGCTAAATCCCATCAAGGGCCACAAGCCCACACGCTGCAAAAGAGACATCTTCACAGCCTCCATGGTAAAATAATGTGTGGAACCACTTCTCCCTCGCATCTCTGCTATCATTAACACTTCCTTAGCCACTTGCACCATTCCATCCTCACTCAAATAATCCTGGATCTGCAAGATGCTTTAGAGGCTGTCCATTGGCCTGTCATCCCCGCCAAACACCAACCCATTACCACTGTTCCCTTCCTTTTCTACCTAAAATGGAATGTTAAATTATAAGAGGCAGATGAGAGGAGGAGGAATAATTGAGGAAGACAGAGAAATAGATATAGCAATAGAGAAAGAGAGAGTATGGGAAACTGCGAGAGTGCAATCCCTCTGCAAATATAGTGAGTATTATGTTGTGTGGGGGAATGGGGTAATGCTTCTTTATTCTTTCAAAAAGGGTGCTTGAGCTGCAATGGGGGGCGGAATTTCAATATTGTGGGCAAGGGGCAGTTCAATCCGTCTGCGCAGGTTGGGGCAGAGGTGCCTTTTGGACATCAGAGGGGTGCACCCAGTAAAGTAGCTTCTTCACCTTGATGGCAAGGGGAGTGACATAAACAACCCAAAATGAACTGTTATACCCGGGCTGGCTCCATCAGCGAATAAAAATCCTAACATAAATTAGGAGGAGCTGCAGAGGGGGAGATGTTGCAGGTGTGTCTGCTGCGGCACCAGTTGCTTCGTCTGCCGGGGAGGCACAATCTGTTGGGGGACACATTGTATTGCCTTTGTTTGGGAGGTCAAATAGCTACTACATTCCTCCCCAAAAATGGATGCTGCTCTATGAGCGTCTGATGCTCGCCTGTCAGGAGAGAGTGGCTTGTGCATGCGGTGCCCTGTGACCACTTTGTGGGGTGATAAATTGTGGTTGTTACAGGGCTTTATGCACAAACTGAATAATGTGAGTGGTAAACAGTGCACCCAGTTATTTTTTAAGGTGGTGCAGTGTTTTGACAGCTTGCCTTTAAGCATACCATTTATCCTCTCTATAATTCCGTTGGCCTGTGGGTAATAAATGGTGCACATCCGATGCCTGATGCCCAGTAGTGTTGAAATCTCTTTGAACAGGTAAGTGAAAAAGCATGTGCTTTTATCTGATCTCAATACATCGCACACACCCAACTGAGGGAACTCTTCCAACACTAAAAATGTTTGCAGCGCTCTTAGCGTCTAGATGTGCACATGGTCCCGCCTCCACCCATTGTGAGAAGGGGTAAACAACTACAATGTGGTAACAAGATCCATTACACCTTTTGCCCATGTCCACAACATTAATGTGGGGTTCTCAGAATGGCCTAGTAGTGTGGGACCTCTGATGGTCCATAATGTTAGGCTGATCTTGTAATTTTGGCATGTGGTTCAATGTGTAGCCATGCTTGTCAACTTTTATTGTAGGGTGGGTTTGAACCAGTCTTCTTGAAGGTCTGCTGCAATTTGTTGTTTGTAAACGTGTGATGGCTGATGTAACTGGTGGAATGCTACTATTAAAAACTTATGGGGCATAACCCATTTCCCTGATATTTCCTGCCTCCATAAGGGATCTGTAGGAGACTCTTTAACCCCCTTTTCACCCAAAGCTCTTTCTCTTCCTGTGGCCCCCATCGCTGTAGCTTGATCAATTGTACAATTGGTAGGGCATTGTATGAGGTAGGCAACTGCTCTGTGTTGGATGTCAGCATGGGATACTCCTCTACTTGTGTCACCGGTAGGTATGCTGCGGTTTTTGCTGACCCATCTGTGGCAGCGTTACCGGGCAAGATTTCCTCTGTGTTATAAGTGTGGGCAGTAAATTTTACAATTGCTACTACAGATGGCTGGGACAATGCATGGACTAGTTTGTCCAGTAATGCGTCGTGTTGCATGGTGGATCCGCCTGCCCTCCTCAATCCCCTTGTCCTCTATCGTGCAAGACCTGCTTATACTCTGGTGGTAACATATGCTGAGTAAGTGTAAATGGTCATGTGACACCCTTGAGACACTTGTAGTGCTTCAATAAGTGCTATGTGCTCTGCTGCTTGTGCTGAGAAATGCATTGGTAACCTCTTCTACACAAGTATCTCATATTTTTCATCTATTAGGCGGACCACTGACACCTCAGTGTGCCATACATCTGTGTCCTAGCCAATTGTTGCTGAGCCATCAACGAAGAGCCCCCCCCTTAAAGTTGTTTGTCATGTGCTTCAGGCATATCATCTTTCTCATCCTCAAATGTGACACAGTCGTGGTTGGCCAAGTTGTTGTCAGAATCAATTTCAGTTAGAAAAGTGGCAGTGTTAACAGTTTTAGATTGACACACTATAAATGTTTGAACTGGATAGAATGTTCTCGTATGCAAATGCTCACTGTGTGGTCAGTGAGGGCTTAGAGCATTCTAAGATGGCAAACAATGTGTGCTTAAAATACAATGTTACAGAGCACCTCATAACGATATTCAAGCTTTTCTTAATGGTGAATGCTGCTGCGTCTATGAGCTTGCTCACATGCAAATTGCCCCTTCATCACTGAATCTATGATACCAATGCAATAGGCCAATGGCTTGTGGCCCATGAAGCTTTTCTGTGTGAGTACCACAGTCATTAGTTGTCCACTAGAGTGAGAGAATAGATAGAACTCTTGCATGTAGTCTGGGGTTGCTAATCTGGAGCAGTTGAAATTACCCCATTGAGGTAATTGAAATTGGAGCACATCTCTTCTGTCCATATGATTTTGCTGTCATCTTTCTGAGCTTCCTGAAGGCCCTGCAACAGGGGTCTCGTGTAAGCTGCAAGATCAATTATCCATGCCCTACAATATTTGCAGAGTCCCAATAATTGATGCATTTCCTTCACTGTTCTGGGCAGTGAGGTGGCATGCACAGAGGCGGCGCAATCAGGTATCATTCTTTTGCCACTGACAGAAATTAATTGACCCAAGTAGAACACCTCCTGGAGGCAATACTGTAACTCCTTGTCAACCTTGTAACCATTGTGGGACAGCAGTTTTAGGAGTGTTATGGAGTCCTGTCTGCACTGGTGCTCTCTGAAACTGCACACTAGTAAATTGTCAACTTATTGAATGACGGTACTTGGTACATGAATATTACTTGAATCAGCATGCATTATTCTGCTGAAAATGCTGGGTGACTCGCAGTCCCCCTGAGGAAATTTGGTGTGTTCAAAGAGCATTCCCCCATGTGTAACCGCAGTGATGTAATGTGAATATGGGTGCAAGGGAAAAGAGAAGAAGGTGTTTTTAAGATCCACAATAGTAAGTGGGTTGCCCCTTTGGGGATGTTGCAAAGTATTGTCGTGGGGTTTGGGACCACTGGACATTTTGCCTGTACAATGACATTAAGGGTTTGCAAATCCTGAATCATCCTCAAATTCTTCCCTTTTTGACTACTTTATCGAGTAAATTGCTGTGTTACATGGGGCAGTAGATGATACATTTATCCCCTTATTCAGTAGGGCAACAATAGTGTACTTATCCCTTCCTCCGACTCCCTCGACAAGCGGTACTGTCTTACCTGTGTAAACCCCAGCCTTGGTTTGAGTCTTATCTGAACTGGGTTCACCCCTTGCAAGAGCCCAACATCATGGGCATTGGTCGTCCACAGTCTCTGAAATACCTGTTCTGAGTCTGCTTCATTGATGGCGAGTGGTGCTACCAGGGCCATTTATGGACACTGCACTTTACAATACTGCACCAAAATGTTGTAAGGGATAGTCGCCAGCACAATCTCACCATTGTCTGGTTTATCGTCAAACAACTCTGCACCTGTCACTTCCTTTAGGGGTATTGTAGGGTCAATACAAAAAACTTTGCATCACTCGCATCCCTCCGTTTCTGTTCTAATTACAACAATCCATTTCGCTGACGCTGCAAATCTAGGGACAATATTGTTCCTGCCACCAGTTCTGGGGACACCACAGGTCAGAAGATGAAATCAGACAGCACTTTCCAACAAGCTTTGCCAATTATCGGCACTGCTTCAAGAAGCACTGTTTAGCTGTACACAAACAAGTCTGTGTCCACAGGAATACTGAGAGCCACAGCCTCTCCTCCACTTGCATATATTATGAGAATTGCTCGTATAACACACGTGCCCGGAGTGGTACACACTTCCCCTACTTCTGTGAAAGAAACAGTCATGTTCAATTTGCTCAACAGATCTCGCCCCAATATATTTATCAGGGAGCTTTTAGAATAAATGTAAAAGAGGTGCACACACTACTTTTCCTCCTATTTTGATTTCAAGTTCTTTTGTATAGGGAACCGTGGTGACAGTCACAGATAAGCACTTTGTGTCACAAGTTTCACCTGATAGTGGGACATTTCCCTCACTGATGCATGATTTAGTGGCATCTCGTCAACCAGGAACATGAATTGCGTGTTACCTATTTCAGCACCCACAAAGGGTTCCTCAGCAGGGTGAACTGTCATGGACAGGACTGGGAACGCAAGACTTCTCTGTGGGCTGTCCTATTCAGGATATGTGTTGGTACCAGGAAATGTGAAAGGGTTGTTTCTCATTCTGTTGGGGCATTAATGGTTGGGTCATTTGTGGGTGTTGCACTTGTGCACCTGGAGGTCGTGGTAGTAGTTGGGTGTTGGCCTGAATAATCTCATGGGGTTTGGTGGTTGGCCTGGTGGTTGGCAGCAGTGGGTGGGCCAGGGGTGGTGGAACAGTAATTGCTATAAGAATTGTATCCCACCCCCAGCCTGCTCCTATACTCCCTTACAAAATATCCCCACTTCCCAGAGCTCCAACATTGCAAGGGACCCATGCCTGCTCCCCAATGTCCCATTCCTCCATATCCCCCTCTTCCCCTTCTGAACCTGTCCCTCTGGGCTGCTGACCTTCTTGCTGCCATTCTGGTTAAGGGCACTGAGGCCGCCCTCCCCACTGTCCTTGTCCTCCTCCTGGCCCAAATTTTGCTATTCTGGCATCTGGAGGGAACAGAGTCTGCTCCGCCACCTCAGTTTGCACACTCAAAGAGGCACAATTTCTCTGCTTAGCACCTTTTGGCGTGCCACCCTCGTCATCATCGTCTCCAGCCTCAGTAAATATCCTTTGCGGCCTCCTAGCCCTTTGTTTGTATCGGCTTGATCTTAAAATGGCGCACAATGCTCCAAACAGGAAATAAATGTTGCCTAGCAACGAGGTGCATTTCCCCAGCACCAATCCGCCGGCAGGCGGAAGACACCGGCTGCGGCCCTTCCGGAGAAGGCCCGCAGGAAAAGACTCAGTTACACACCTGTTCGGCGCATGGAAGCGCTGTGCGGGCAACCCACTATGCTCAACCTATTTCTCCTTACCAGTCTTTGCACACCAAGACCTTACCAGCAAAACTCAAATTACACGCTGCATGGAACAATTTGCATCTCCTTCGTGCCGTTTTGAGGTATGCTCTATGAACTTATGGAACTGCACGCTGTGCAACTCCTTGGTGAACCGTGTGTCCAACTTGTAAGTACACACATTTACTTGCATCATAAATACTCTCTGCCGAATTGATTTACTGTATTGCAGTAATAGCATCTACAGCTACACTGTCAAAATCTTGTTGCCTGCCCACTGAGCTATGCTTGCATCATTATCTATGTTGTGGATTATCAAACCAAGCTGTCCCTCCATAGGGACATGTATGCATTCCTAGGTATACTAGCAAATGTCCAATGTATTTATTTTCAGCCAAAGTGTGGATTTTCAAATCCAGTTGCCCCTCCATAGGGACATGTATGCCCTCCCAGCTATACTAGCAAATGTCTAATGTTAATTAAACATATGGTTAGATCCTATAACTAGCATATACATAGCACCTTCCCTAAGGTTAGAGTGACTAGAGAATAACTAGACATGCGCACCTCTAAGTCACACCTTGTATACACACTGTACTCCTTAATTGGGGCTACTCTTATAATTATCACAATAATGGCCCTTACAAATTCTACACCCTGCAACTTGCAGGAGAGAAACATGCGACTCAGAGCTAGGCTATCATGACTCTATGATCTCAAAAACAATAGAACTAGACTCTCAATCCTCACCCCTACTCCAACGGCCATCAATCCTAAACCTACTAGTACTACTGCTGAAAAACCTACAAAAACGCTGAATTACTCTCCTCATAACCAGAAGAGACTTATGTACCCCAAACTAAAACCCACCCAAGAAAAAAATACTACTCCTACTGTATCAGGTGCACTCATCAATGCAAGGTCCCTGATAGCACATAACACGTAAATTGCTGATATACTCACTCTGGACAATCTAGACATTCTGGCTGTCTCTGAGACTTGGCTCCATGATGCTGCAGGTCCAGCGCTCATTACGGCCATACCAGACAACTACAATATACTGAGAGTCGACCGGCCTAACTCGAGAGGCGGCGGCCTGGCCATCATTGCCAAAACTAAGCTAGCACTAAGACTCACACCACCTCCAGCTATCACATCTTGTGAACTACTCTTAGCCAAACTACCCATTTCCAATAACAGCACGCTAACCATTATCCTGGTGTACAGACCACCTAGCCCTCTAGGGAACTTCGAGGAAGACCTTTCCAGCCTTCTCACCAATAACATCAAAGATTCCACCCAACTCCTATTACTAGGTGACTTTAATCTGAGATTTAATGATGTTGAGGACAAACAGGCCCAATCCATCCAATCGATTTTAGTTGAACATGGCCTAACACAAAATGTCCTAGCGCCTACACACATAAAAGGACGCACACTAGACTGGATTGCCAATATGAACTGCACCACTACCATTTCTAGCATTATACCTCAAACCTGGACCGACCACTACCTCATTTGTTTCTCATCCATCATAGAACCGTTAAAAGTTGATAATCGAGTAATAGCACCACCTCTGCCAACCAGAAGCAAAAAAGAAATTACTGCTGAAAAACTACTCCCCCTCCTCCTACCAGCCCTTACTGTTAGTGCTAACAACACAGACCCAAATGCATTAGTTGACACATTGAACACTGCCATGGCCAAAGCCTTGGATACTATCGCCCCCATGAAATTATGCAAAAGTAAACAAGAATCACACCTTAACTCGTGGTTCACTCCCCACCTCAAAGAAGTACGAATCCAAAAACGCAAACTGCAAACAATCTGGAGGCATTCACCTTCTGCTGAGAATAAAACTCTACTTGCCAACTTTGCGAACAAATATAAGAAAGAAATCATCCAAACAAAAAAAAATACCTTCAATGAGAGAATCAGGAAAGCGAATTCCAACTCTAAAGAACTCTTCTCCATCCTCCGGGAAATGGAGAACCCTATTCCTCCCACCGGCAAGGTCCCTAAGGACAAACAATGGTGCACGAGCATCCAAAATGCTTTAGCAAATAAAATAATAACCCTACAATCCAAAATCGCAAAGGAAAAAGCCACCTTGAGCTCCACAGGAACTCACACCACCTCTCTAAGAGACATCTTAAGTACAGATGTACCAAGTAGCTGCAAGCCTTTCAGGTTTACCAACATTTCCGTACTAGAAACCGAAAAGGTTATCTTATCTCTAAAACCATCAAACTGCCAGGGGGACAATTGCCCTGCACAAGTATTTAAGGACGCAGCTAGAGACTTAGCACCCTTCATCTCTAAGCTAATGAATGCCTCCTTTAGATCAAGCACTGTGCCCACTAACCTTAAAGAATCATGGGTACTGCCTCTCCTTAAAAAACAGACCCTTGACCCAGCTCTCCCCACCAACTATAGGCCCATTACCACAGTTCCGTTCCTCCTTAAAATCATTGACAGAGTAGCCTACCTCCAGATCCAAAACTACCTGGAGACTAACCTACTACTAGGATCACGCCAATCCGGATTCAGACCAAAACACGGCACTGAAACGGCCCTAATTGACCTCAAGACTCAAATCGACGAGTTGAAGGATAAAGGTAAAACAGCTATGCTCCTCCTCCTTGACCTATCAGCGGCTTTTGACTTGGTTGACCATGCAGTGTTATGCAAGCATCTAGCATCTGCCGCCCACTTCTCAAGTGAAGCCATAGCCTGGGTACAATCCTTCCTAGCCAAACCGACGATGAGAGTGTTCTCCCCCTTAGCTTCAGCGGACCCAACACAAATCACTTGTGGTGTCCCACAAGGTTCATGTATCTCCCCTACAATGTGTAACATCTTTACTAAGCCACATTTCGACAAACTTGACAGACTGGGGGTAACTTATACTAATTACGCGGACGACACGCAGATCCTCATACCCCTATCTGGCAACTTTGTCGCAGACACTGCTCTAGTAAACAAGATTTTCTTCCTCATTCAGGCATGGATGGCCTCTCACAGCCTATGCCTAAACGACGACAAAACAGAGATACTGATCTTGGGCTCCGATTCCAACCTCAAAAAACTCAGCCCCAGCTACACGGCGTTCAACATAGATGGCGATGTAATCAAGGTAGTAACTGAAGTTAAAACACTAGGCTTCTACCTTGATTCCACACTATCTCTCAAAAAACAAGTCAACTCCCTAGCTTCAGCCACATCCTATACCTGTAAATTAATCAGGGTCTTTAGACCCTACCTCTCCAAAACGAACTGCATTACTCTAGCCAACACATTAGTAATGTCCATACTAGATTACTGCAATGCCTTATATGCAGGTGCCAATAAAACCGTCATAAACAAAATGCAAATACTGCAGAACAATGCCCTTAGGGCAGCTTTAGAAATACCCCGCAGAGAGCACATCTCCAAGATCAGGAAAGACCACCTCTGGTTAAAAATCAGTGACAGAATACTTCTCAAGACACTATCCATCACTCACAAAGGACTGAACAACACAGCACCACCATATATCTCGGCTAGACTAATTAGAAAATCCCCCAGGCACCACACTAGAGCCTCTAACCATCTTCTACTAGAAACACCCAGATTTAGACTCACCAAATCGGGCAGAGCAAGCTTCCCGGTTAGAGCTGCTCGTGCCTGGAATGCACTCCCGTCTGCTCTAAGAGATGACCTACCCTACGCCAGTTTCAGAAATAAAGTGAAAAGTTGGCTCTGGACTAATGACTCCCGCTAAACTGCCCCCTTACTTTAGACTTCGGATCTCTGCATGCAAATATCCTGTAACCTGTACTATCCGGAAATTTGTTTGTATTGACTATCTTGTCTGCCTTTGTGTGATGTGGGGCACTGATGGCTCAAATACCCATACTGTAAATATTGTAAGAACATGTAATGCATCCACTGTATGTAACCAAGCTTAAGTATTCTTGTTACCGCTGCGCCCGGCTACCCTAGGGTTTTGTGCGCATTATCAAATAATAAACTAAACTAAACTAAACTCAATGATATTGTCCCTTCAACTGCTATCTTCGCTATTCACTTTTGCACTAGTTTTGGTTAATCTGCCGGTAGTCGCAGAGTTGTTTCCTTTTTTTCTCGCTCTTTTATTCTTTTACAGTAAAGTATGAGGATAGTTTGTATCTCATCCCATCCCTTTGCTTCAATGCCCAATACTTTTTCTAGTGCCTTCTGAACTTCCTTGGACAAACCCCTTTTATTAAAGAAGTAAAGATAAGGAACTGATCATTCCCACTGGTTCCCCGTCTCCGCACATCTCCTGAATCTTGATAATGTTTTCTGCAGTGTCCTTATCATCTCATATGGTATGCTGCATGATAGACTGCAGGTCTGCCGTATCGGGGTATGTTTGCAGCAGCGTGTCCCACCCCTGTGCTCTGATATTGTTAAAAGGCATGCAATCATGCGTGTCATCATCTAGTTTCACTCCAGGGTGCTGTGCCTTAACCCACATATCTCCACCTTGGTCCCCCGCTATTGTGACAAGCAAGCTTTTCATATCCCCCACACCTAAGGGAATACCTGCTATCTGTTTTTCGAACACATAGATCCATTTTCTGGCCATGGAATTAAGGGGCGGGCGCAGTTTAATCAAATTATTTTTATCCATTAGCACCGAGGGCACATATTGCGCCCTACCTGGGCCTTTGTGCAACAACAGCATCTGAGTACCTGTTTTCCTTCCTTCTTTATGTTCTACATTTCCCATTTTTTTTGTTACTGCCACTCAGCCTAACCTGTTCCTTAACAGTGTTCCCCACACACTTTCCCCCGTAGTGTAATCTTCGTTGTCTGCTCATTCCCTTCATCATCCT
This sequence comes from Ambystoma mexicanum, assembly GCF_040938575.1. Lineage (NCBI taxonomy): Eukaryota > Metazoa > Chordata > Amphibia > Caudata > Ambystomatidae > Ambystoma > Ambystoma mexicanum. The sequence goes on from NC_090941.1 coordinate 192,915,535, forward strand.
CAAACTTGTCTATGGTATCCCATTCCTCTTCCCTTACCTCCCTATCCATACCCCTGTCTGACCTTACAGTCCCATACCCTGTGCTTCCTGCCAGTCCATTGCCGCCTCCCTCCTTCTCGACAGGCACATCCTTGATTGCCAAACTGTCTAATCTGAAAAAACTATCTGCAGCTCTCCATTCATCTAACCCATTCCCCTTCTTCCATCTTCTGTTCTGGGCTGCCCTTAATTGAACCAATTCCACCTGCATAGCCTTCAATGCCTCATCCAACTCTTTCTGTACCTTACTGACCCACGGCGGGATAACATTTGGTGTCAGTATGTAGGGGAGTGGGGGAGTAGCTGGGGTAGGCACATATGTCAGGTTTGTGTAGCCCGTGGCTGGGCGATTGGTGAGTGGGTAATGCCCAGTGTGCAGGGACAAAGTCCTAGTTCCCTGTGGTCTAACAGACATTTCATCCAAGACAGCCCCTTCAATATTATGATCCCCATGCCCATCGGGGTCCTCCACATCCTCTATCAATTTCCACAAATCCAGTATCTCCGTCCTCTTCTGGAGCTGACACCCTTATATTTAGCAGCTAGGAATCTGCTCATGTGATCTGATATCGCTCTATTGTGGGTGCCCTGCATACCCCCCCTTGTGGCTCTACTATCCATTGTTTATGATACTTTTCAATTTTGTCAATATACAATGATAATGCACCATACATATATTCTAATGGTGTCCCCCCTCCCATCTTGCAACTTGCAACACCCAGAAAGTCCATCCCTTACTAATATGCGCTGCACACACTCATGGGTGTAGTTTTAGGGGGGGCATGGGTGTTTGTCGCCCCCAACTTTCATGGCACACCATTTTGTCCGCATTCATTTGGCTGGGGCACCTTTTCATAAGATGTTATGTCTGCCCAAAATGTTCAGCAAAGTTACTCCACTGCACACACTTCAATTACAAACTGTCTCCTGCCTCCCAGTCACCCCCTATGGACACTTCCCATTCACCCGTTTCCGCATGCACACACACACACACACTAATTCACCACACGATCTCAAAACAATTTATCAACACTAGCCTTCCTCTAACCTCCGCCTCGTACACAAAAGTCATAATATGCTAAAACAACAACCACAACTTCCACCAAGCTCCTAACTTTTCATTTTATCGCCTTGTTACAAATCAAATGGCATGATCATCTTCCCTCACTTGTAAACATTCACTACATTCCTATTTTTCCTCCATAAAATACTCTTAAATATCCAAAAAATAGTAATAAAAACGGAATCTCGCCACGTGGCCTTACCAGGCCTTACTTTCACCCATGCATGCCACACACCACCCGCTTGCTAGCCCGCATTGTTATCCCTCAGAAGGGGTGTACTCACATCTGCATGTTCACCCGGGGTCCAAATAACGCCCTGCACTCTCCCTCGAGCCTCACTCTGCTTCAAAGAGCAAACAGGAATTCTGTAATGATGTCTCCTGTACATCTCTGCGGTTTGTGTGCTTGGGACTGGTCACTGCAGGTGGGCACAGCCCATCCAGAGTGGCATCCTATCGCTGGGATCCCGGTGGGGTCACCAAATGTATGAAAGCTCCCAAAAGACCCAATACACCTCTTGCAAGGAAAACAACTGTTATTTCCATACAAAAGGGGAAACCGCCAACAAAGAACTCTGCTGTCATGAGATGCTCTGCCAAAATCTGCATGGCAAAACAATAAGAAGGTCTACAGCATCATCAGTGACATCATGATAGACAATAAGAACCTGCACTGCTGGTCGGTGAGACCCTACACCAAGGTCATATGCTCGTTGGGGAATGCCGTGCCATAGGTCCCAGCTCCGTGCATTCACCTTCTTACACGTGGGCTATGTTGCAGTCGTCAATGGTCAGTGGGCGGCCAAGTAACAATTATATTACTAACTAAGAAAAAAACATCTATCTCTAACTGTGCACCTGGTACGAATACACAGGGGCCCAGATAGAAAGCAGAGTTCACACTAACTCACACACTTCACTTGCTTTCAGACAGGCAGGCATTTCTCCAAGGTCTCTCACTATCGTTCTGGGCTATAATTGTATCCCTCCCTGCACCTCACAGCAAAAATCATGTGACCTAAATTTGAAGGGAGGAAGGCTCTGTTTTCTGATCTTTTGATCAATCGGTGTGGGGGGGCAGCAGGTTTATGGTCAGTGGTCTGGGGTTCAGTGGTCCTGAAGCCATGGCATCGGGGTGCTATAATTTAGGATTGGGACTGGTGGTGGCTGGAGGCCTGTGCCCTCCTTCCAATGGGATCATGCTATGCAGAGACACTCATCCATCCTCCTGTGTCCGCCCAGGGCACATTCTTGCCAGTGCGTGAAGTTTGTCAACATTTTAGGGCAATGGAGGGTTTTATGGGTGTATGCAGCCCTGGCCTTTTTCATCAGTGTGTGTGGGACACAACCTATCCCCTTGCACATATTCAAGGCCTAGACCTGGAGTACTGACTGATGTGCTACATTTAGGCCCTGTTCCACAATATGGCTGCTAATATCTAAGATGGCTGCTATTCCCTCATGTACAATACACATACAAAGCATGCAATAATATGATTGTGTAGAAGAGTGTAAGAGATTTCCCCTCCCCCAGGTGTCTCACATTACTGATGATGGCCTTTGCCTTATTCCAAAGCGCCTGGCGGTGCGGGAAGATCATGTCAGCTTCCCAACAATCTGGTCAGGCATGTCAGTCAAAGATAGTCGCCAGCATCCATCCCTCATTTGCCTATCCTTAATCATAGGGCTCAGTCATCTCGGGTATTTCCCAGTGTCTGTTTTTGCAGTCAAAGTTAATCCTGCAGCAATTTTTAGTCCTTTCTAACCCAGGAAGTAACAGACAGCTGTCTCAGGATTCATCCAGATGGTTGTTAGGCAAGTTCCCATGAAGATTGTTTAGGCAGCTGTCCTGGCAAGGTTAAATTCTACCCCCTCCCTTCAGTATTTTACCCAGATGATGTTTAGGCAGTCTTCTCCTCCTCTGGCTTGTGCAGCCAATTTTTAAACCCTAGGTCCCACCCTCAGAATATTGAGATCAGGAAGTGTTAACTTATTAGCACTGAATTTTCTTTGGATCTTTACGGTCCTCTCTACCCCCAATGTTCAACCCTTCTCTAGAAATAGGTCCTTGGAGTTTTCAAACTGAAATCCTGGGAGAAGGAATACACCCTACAGAGTTACAATTTGCACTTTTCAGATTTTTTACCTCACAAGTCACTACATGACCAAACTTTGCAATTTTCAAATACACATTCTAACCTGTATATTTCAAGGTTTAGAAAATCATGGCAGATTTATCAAAATGACTGCCATGTCAGCAGGATATTGCATGTATGAACTGTTGTTTTTTGCCATTTACACACAAGTAATACAAGTTAGTGTCACCAGACTTTACAGGCAGTTAAATGGTTCCCGAATCCACTATCTCCCTGAGTTTCAGTCTCGTGACATTTTCTGAGAAGCTACCACCACATTGTCAATTGTAACTTGAGGCCCAAAATTCAGTGTTTGATGAGAACTGTGGAAACACAACCACCTTGGGACAGGCTTTACAGTGACACCTGAATGGCCTTGGTATGGCTTATTGGTGCTGAGAACATGAAAAGTGATGATAGTCCATTTCAACTAACGGGAATATTCCACATGTATACAGATGTTAACTTTCATTTTACAGTTTCCTAGGTTCCAGTTTTCAGTTTTTGTTTGAGGCATCTGTTCCAGTCAGCTGTCCCAATGTTGACTTGGCTTGCAATTATTCCATCAGCCTTTGTGCACATCCTGCTGTTTATCTCAGAGACCAGACCCCAATAAATTCATTGATCACTGCTTAAGTGTTCTGCACACCAACTGACTCCTTCTCAGGAAATCAAAACTTACAGTCATGCACATCCTGTTCCTATAATGCCCATTTACAGTTGCATCTGAAAGAAAATACAGCCTTTTTGCATTTATTTTTCATGTGAAGCCTTTATTTATTTTTAATATCTTGTATGTCGCCATCATGGTTCAAGGCCCTTCTCATAATATGTTCAATTTGGCAAGGGAACATGTTCTCTGTATCTTTATCTCCAGCTGCGAAATGCTGTGTAAGGCACTTTTGAATCAGTGTATTTCTCTGGCACAGAGCATTTTTTTATGGTGCAAACTGAAATTGAAATGCTGTAGTTCATTTTGTCATTCACAATGTGCATCTTCAATTCCTGTCCTTGGCTGTGTTAAAGTTTGAAGGCCGGCTTTTCTTTCTGACAGTGTGTCTTTCCATGACAAAAGATATGTCTGCACATTTTGGGCCTACATGGCCTTTCAGTTCATGCAAAACCGGCTGTGGTGGTGGTGGGAGTGGTGGGAGGGGTGGTGGGAGATATGAGGACGTGATGGGGCTGCCTGGGGTAGTAGGCTGAGTTGATTGGGGGTGGTAGGAGTAGGGAAAACTAGCAGGGCCTGCCTGGGGTAGTGGGCGTAGGTGAGTGGGCATTTTGGGAGGTATGAGGACTTGAGGGGGCTGCCTGGGGTAGTGGGCAGATGTCAGTGGGGTTGGTGGGTGGTGTGAGGACTTGAGGGGGCTGCTCTGACCTAGGGGTGTATGCCCACAGTTTAGGTGCCTTGAACTTATGGCTGATGGTACAGTTTCACCTGGGTGCTGACTCGAGTTAAGGGATATGGTTCGCAATTTCCCAGAGTGCTGACTCAAGTTAATGAGGATGGTACTCAGTTTTGCTGGGGTGCTGGCTTATTTTGTAGGGGACAGTTGCTGTTTTTGCTAGCGTGCTGACTTGAGTTATGAGGGACGGTTTGCAGTTTCACGATCTGTTGACTGACTTTCTGGGGGACAGTCTACAGTTTTGCTGCAATGCTTGCTTGAGTTGCGGGGTATGTTTCACATTTTCACTTGGGGGCTACCATGAGTTATGGGGGATCGGTCCACAGTTTTGACAGGGTGCTGCCTTGCATTACGTCTGATGGTCAGCAGTTTCGCAAGGATGCTGCTTTCAGTTAATGGGGATGGATCGCTGCTTCGCAGGATGCTGGCTTGAGTTGCATGGGGCAGTCTGCAGTTTTGTGCGGGTGCTGCATTCATTTATAGGTGACAGGCCACAGTTTTGTTGGGTACTGGATGGTGATGCAAAAGCAGGGACAAAGGTTGTTTGTTGGCGCTAGTTTTTGTTTGTGTGGGGGCTTATTGTGGGCGTTCTGGGTGCATCTCATTGTTGTTTGCACTTCGGGTTAATTTGCGCTTTAGAATCCATGAATCAGTGAACAGCACTAAACCTTTTGAACACGCATGTAGGCGCAATGTTCTCTATTGCGCAAAGTAGTTTGTGCAGACTTACAGCCCAATTGACTGATTTTTTTGCACAGTTCAAATTGTCCTTGCACTGATGAAAAATGACTTTGCACTGCCGGCACAAACCCTGATTCATAGAAACTATGCAAAGTGTTTTTTTGCGGGGCAAAATCAGTGCAAAGTCATTTATTTAGTACAAAATGAACTTTGTTCTGACCTTGTCCAGCAAAAGTACACTTTGCACAGTTTTCAGCAGTACAAAGTCAATTTGAGCCGTGCAGAAAATTCCACTAATCAGTCGCTTAGTGCATTTTCTATGAATTTGGCCCCTGGTCTCATCACTCTCTGGAATCGTCTAAGTCCACGAACTGGAGAAGTAGGCAGGGCAAGGCTTACTTTCTAGGTGCCACTAATAAGTCCATGTCATTTCCTCAATCAATGATATTGGATCAGTGTTGTATGCTTCCATAACGATCCATCATATCTGTAATCATATTTTTTCTTCAAAGAGTTCACAGTTCACATGAGAACTACTTTGCTTCAAGGCTGATGGGATTTCTTCTTCACTGCTGCTTGGAGCCATTCACATTCACAGACGGCTTCTCTTTGTTCCACCAAGTGCCAGCTGTAGGGCCATGCATTTTTCAAAAAACAATCAACACAATGCTTCATTGTTTTTTAAAACTACAGTGCTTGCGAAAGACTGCCAACAGCTGAAAAACGGTTCAGCGCTGGGTGACACATTGCAACATTTTATGAAGTTACATCAGGTAACTCCTTAGGACAGTATGAAAAGGAAAATCAAAAACTGTTATTGTAGATAAGACAGGTCTGTAGGAAGGCGGGATTATTGATCCTTGGAGATTTCAATTACGCTGACATTGATTGATATGAGAATTATAAAGTCTGTTAGAGTCACTGTGCACATCTTTCACACTATGTTGGCAAGATCAAAGGTTTAATTCTAAGCATAGCCTAAGGATATTGTCAAAAATAATATATTTGATAGATGTCATGATCAATTTATCCTATCTAAACTCCTCTGAAAGGCCTACACACACTTTAACAGAATACAGATATTAGATTATAAAGTGTCCACACTCTGGGAAAGGTGGAATATTGCAATTGAAGAGAAATGATTGACGTCAAGTTCCGCGCAGCACATTGATTTTGGTGGAATGGATTTTGAAATATATAAAATAACAGCAAGGGTATTTGCTCATCTATGATGAAAATATGTTTTAAATGAAGAGGACCCAGCATGTTTCTGGGAGAGTCTGTACTCAAAGAGAGCCAGGGTCCAACAAGTGGAAATTTGAAATGTACATTCCCATACACATACAGGACAAAAAATCCATTTGCAGCCACTCTACATTGTGACTCGGTGGCTGAAGCATGAACGTGAGTGACTGATTGCATGCTTAAATCAATGTTTGAAATATGTCCATGGAACCCATGAAATATATGTTAAAGAACGCTACTTAAAGGGAACATGGACATTTAGTAATTTAGTCACACTTTTTTTTTTTTACAAATGCAATACAATAAAAACAAAATATCCTTAACAGACTGGTGGTCATATGGCAAACTACTGTCGCAGTATTATTATTATATATATATTTTTTTAAAACAGCAAACACTTAAACCTACATACAAGAATGGGAATGTCGCTGGCTGCTGTGTGAGGTCAGTAGGTAAGAGCATGAAAGGACCTCAAAGTAACATTGCAGCTTACAATGTTTGCAGTTTAGACTTGACTCCAGTTCTGAGGCCGCACAAAAGCAAGCGTGACATTGTTTTAATGGTAGGCACTAACAGTCACTTACCACTGTTTCCCGCTAGCTTGGACCAAAAGGAAGCAGTTACATTCACCAAATGATATATTTGAGTCGCTTAAGAAACTGGAAATGTTGATCGCTGGCTTGAATTCTGGCTCCCTGCATGTTGCTTAGCAACTGGGCCATTGATGCAATGATGGTTGGAAGAGGCAACATTCCAACAGAAACGAGTCCCTTATGTCAGATGAAGGACCATCTCCATTCTCTATAGTGCAATCCACGACTTAAAATTAATAAAACGCCAGGTGTTTCTGATAGGTAGCACATGTGGTTTTTCACAGCATCTGCCTCATAGAGCCAGTATTAAATAACATGCTGCTGAGGCATTGCAATGTGATGCTTACCCTGAGATGGCCGACTCCACTACAAGTGGACACATGTGGAGTGCTACCTTTTATGGTTGTCTTTCAATATGGCTATATTAGTTAAAATGAGAATACAATTTGATTGTCTTCTCATTCTCTGTGTTTATTGCCTTAAATTATGAGCCTGTGTATACCATATAGCATATAATTATGTGAGGAGGTGGGGGTCTAGAAGTTCATTTCTGCAGAAGGCAGCAGAAAAAAGGAGATGCGAATTCATTCCAGGCTGCGAGGTGTCTACAAAATATTAACAGGAACTGAGAGGGCCAAGTTTAACAACATTTCAATAAACTCTCCAATTTATGAGATTCCGTCTGCCTGAGGGGAACCCTCGCTTTAGGTGAAAGCCTGTGCATAGGTATTGCCTCCCTTCCCACCATCAAACATATCTTCCGGCTTTCCAAGAACATAACTGTTCCCAGGCTCGGACTGGCCTATAAGGCAATAGGACAATGCCCGAACCAGAAACGCAAAATGCTAGTTTGGGCCAGCTCTTTTGGTCATAGTGGCCCACTGGTTTGGCCCATGTGGGTCAAAGTGGCCCACTTTTTTGGCCCATGTGGCTCAGTTTGATGAGTTACTTCACCACGCGGTTAGTAGTTTTGACCACTGTTACTGAATGAATATTCTTTAAAATGCACAATTTGCATCACATTTGATCAAAAACCTCTGGCTAGGGAACAACCCAAACAGTTTGCCAGAAAAGGAATTAAGTGCCATTTCCAACTGTGGCCACTTTTTCATGGGTGCTTGAGACAATTGTATGCCCCAGCCGGATTGTGACTGTTCCCATAATGGGCAGGCGATATTTCAATTGTGAAAGTTGGTGAAATGATCTAGAATATAAACAGTTAAATCCTGACCCAGTCAATTGAGCAGATTGTCAAAAAGTGTATTAGAAAGCACGGCCACATTTTTTAATAAGTGTGCGGGCAAACTGCAAGATCACTTAGTTCTTGCAATCCTTTCCTAGTAAGTCAGTGGTTCGCAATAGAAGGCTTGTTTTACCAAGCTTAGTGCAATGGGGCTTTTACATTGAAAAACGCCTTTGCAAATCAGGCCCTGGGACTGCGAAGGTAAGGATGGATCAACTTCCAGAGCAAAGGGTCTACCGCCAGCCTCTCCATCCATATTGAAGCGCAGAGCATGATCTCAATATGGGCAGAAGGCTGGCAACAGCATGGGATCAGTAGGAACATCTGTAGTGATGGCTTTAAGGGGTGGTTCAATGTATATCTAGTGTTTTTACATGTTCGCCTCTGTCTGGGATATGCACAAAAAGGTCAATCATGAGCACTTATCTTGGTGGTTCTGAAATTACAGTCAAGGATCAGTGCAGACTCCTGCCTGCATTTCTTTTTTAATTATTATGACTTGATTTTAATAATAGTAAAACTAGATTACTTTAATTCATGCTACATAATTAATATTCGCCTCATTACACGTTAGGCGGTAAGGGAATAACGGTACCGGCAAGGGATTACCGGTATCGCTAAATTCCCTAGCTAATCACGACCCGGACTGGCCGCTATTAGAGGCACCGCTAAGAACGGTGCCACTAATAGCGGCCAGTCCGTGGGCGCGCGACCCCTCAGGTCGGAAATAGCGGCATTGCGCTAATAGCACGCCATTACAAGGCATGCGGACATGCTAATAGCGGCATGGTATTGGCCGAAGAAGCCCATACCGGTAGGGAGGAAATACCGGCATCGCGAACCACACGTTAAGAGAGCTGAGTACTGTCCCCACCTGCCACAGGTGGCCACAACAGCACAGGTGGAAGCAATGGAGACTGGGGCAGCACAAAAGGAGCACACCACACCCCTTCCCACACCAAGATGGTTCCAATACTTGCAGCATTACATCGGCTGGAGGACATGATTGCATTGCAGCACCAACAACAACAGGCAGCACAGAGGAGACGCAGGGCAAGGAGTATGGCGATACTGGCCCAGCAAGCCACACCAGTGCACCCAGTCATACCACCGAGGCAGCCAGCAATCCCCAGGATTCTAGCCATTCCATTCAACCTAACCCCTGAGCAGATACACACCCTGTGCCGCCTGGACCGGTGGACATGAATCACAACGACATAGTGAGCCACATACAAATCCGTACTGCCATCCCCCCTCTACTGAAGGTGGTACCTGTGCTCCACTACCTGGCCACAGGCACCTACCAGCATACAGTAGGGCAGATGCTTGGCATTTCACAAGCAGTATTCAAACGCACGCTGACCCAGGTGCTCGATGCCCCCTGAAGCACACCAGTGAACACATATCCCTGCCACGGACAGCTCAGGAGATCTCCAACGACGAAGTTGGCATCTGTTCACTGGCATGCATCCCAAGTAGCATCGGGGCAATCGACTGAACCCATGTGGAAATTGTGCCCCCACATCACAATGAGGCTGTCTACCGAAACAGAAAGCATTACCACTCCATCAATGTCCAAATGGTATGTGACTCCAAAAAGAGAACAACACATTGTCGTGACCGATACCCCTGATCAACCCATGAATCAATGGTCCTGCGGAACTCAATGATACCACGCAACATGGAGCGCCATGCTGGACAAAGTTTGTGGCTACTTGGTGAGTTGCAGGGCAGGCACATGGCAGTGTGATGTGGGGTGTGTTTGGGGGGGGAGGAGATGCATACTCCAACTGGTTGTGGACTGTCGTCCGTTCAATAAAGGAACATACAGATGTACGCCAATGTCCAGCAACGCAGCACACAATGGAGAGGACACAAAACCACATGCAAGTAGTAAACTGCACAACAAAGACATCAATCCATAATGCAATACATGACACATCTATCCACATGCACATTGCACATCATACCATACCCTACATGACAAAAAGCTGCTACATGCAGCCAATATGCATAATGTAAATGTGTGTTGAACAACATCACAACAGATATGCGCCCTTGAGTGCATGCAAAGGGATCACCATAGCCATTGTACAGAACCACACCCGTACACCACTACTGATGTGCCGCTTCACAGCATGGGGACATTGGAATCATAATGCCAGTACACTAGCAGTGTCGTACAAAGGTTGCCTGGGCCGAGGAACACCTAGGACCTAACCACACCCAGGACATTGGAAATACTGCCGGAGGCATGCATGGTGCACGTCCACTTGCAGGGACTAGCTTACCTTCTCACATTGCAGTTACACTGATCGTCTCCATGCACGCTGGGAATCATGGATGCTAATCAGAATGCTAACAGAATTAGTGTGAAATGTCCAGGTTGTAACTGAGGTGACCAGTAACAAGGCCCCATTGTTCCAGTCATGCAGGTGATGCTGGCTATCCCCTGAAGAGTTGGCTCCTTACCCCTATACGGAACCCATAGAGCAGGCACGAAGAGGAATAGAACCTTGCACAGAACCGTACCCGCGTCATGATTGACCAGGCATTTGGCCTTCTGAAGACACGGCTCCGGTGCCTAAACTGGCCGGGTGAGGCTCTCCTGTACGGCTATGACAAAGTGCCGAAGATAACCATGGCATGTGTCATGCAGCACAATATGTGTATCAGACGGAATGTGTCTATGCCCCCTGACATTGACATGCAACCACCTGATGAAGATGATGTTGATGGGGATGAGGATGGGGGAAATGGGCCACCAGGACATGCAAGTGGCAATGGCCAGGAGGGACACAATGTGCGTCAGCATCTGATTTATCAAATATTCTGAGAGACAAGGGTCAACTATTTTGGATGGAGATGGGTATTGTTGCCCTGCTGTATGTGGTGAGGCAAACAATGGACCCTGTCCCCAATAAAGTACACATACACAATGATGAAGACCAAGCCTGTGTCTCAACTTGTCAACAGTGTATTATGATTAATTTGTGAACAAAAAGTGCGGGCCCCAACTGTGCAAATACCCTTTCACCCCTCCCCCACAACACTCCCAAAAACACCCTTTCCCCCCTCCCCCCACAACACTCCCAAAAACACCCTTTCCCCCCTCCCCCCACAACACTCCCAAAAACACCCTTTCCACCCTCCCCCCACAACACCCCCATGTGTGGCTTGTAGTGCGTAGGTGTCCTGCTGCACATGTGCCAGCTATTTCTTGCTGGCCCTACTTCTCATGGCCTCCACCGCCATTGGGAGATTGGGATGGCGTGCGCCTCATGGTGCGCAAGGAGCGGTGGCTTGTCGGACGTGAACTCGCAGAGGAGGAGGTGCCCGGTTGATCCTGTGGTGGGGGGATATTGTCGCTCCATAGCGTCCGCTATGCGTGTGAGGACCTGCCTCAGTTGGGCCATCTCCTCGCATAGCCTGTTTGTGCAGGCCTCCATGCCCTCTCTTGTCTGGCTTGCATTCAACCTAACCTCCTCCCTCAGACGGGCTGCCTCTTCCACATGCTGGCCAACCAGCGCTGTTATTTCCACCTGCCTCTGGCTGATGGCTGACAGGTCATGGCGACTGCGTCCAGCTCTTGGGGTGGCTGCTGCGCCCTGGTCCATGCCTCAGCCATCAGGTGAGGACACCTGAGGGCTCCAGAGCCCTTCCACGGTGTCGTTGCCAGATTGTCCATGGCTACTGGATTGAGATGGTGGCCGTGGGCTTGGCTCAATGGATTGCGGGGGGCTGGGGGTCTGCCTTTGCGTTTCAAGGTCAATGGTCTCCTCAACGTCCGACAGTGGCGCAGTGGCTGCTGTCTCACCAGTGGAACTGGTGGCAGCAGAGAGCGGGCCCTCCGTGCTTGTTTCCAATGACGGGGGGAACACTGCCGTGAGTGCAGAAATTGTAGCAGCCGTGGCTTCATGCCGTGTTGAACTGGCGCTCTTGCTGCCTTTACCCCTCTGCTGGTGCTCACTCCTCCCTGTGCCCCTTGAGGTGGTGGCAGTGTCCCCGTTCTCCTGTGTCCTGGCCTTTTTCTTGGCTGGGGGAGCATGTGTCACAGTGCCCTGTTCATCACTGTCTGTCTGTGATCCTGTGGGGGACAAAAATAGGGAATATCATCGGTGATGGTTCTAAGTGCCTTATGCAGAATGATTACGCCATGCCACTCTATGCATTGGGACCTCTTTAGTTGGGAATCCGGTAATGGGGATGTCGGGAGGGTCATGCATGAATGGGTCTTTGTTGCACGTGTATGTGGTGATGCGTGCATGTGTGTGTGTTGGGGTGTGACACTCACATTGGCAGGGTTGTGTGCATGTATGTTTGTGGCTGGATCCATGGGCTGGTTCTGGACTCAGATTTGGGGGGCCCCTCACCCTTCACAGTGCATTGTTTAATGTGTACACTCACCTCCATCTGATGAAGTGGGCGCGCCACTCTCCATGTCTCCGACTCCCTCGATGGATTCCATGCCAATTATGCTGGCGCAGATCTCCTCCCACTCCCGGAGTTTTATTGGTGAATCAGCACCACCTCCTGTCGCCATAGCCAGGTTGCGATTTGCAGCCAGAATGCTGCGGACCCGGAACCGTAGATCGTCCCACCGCTTTCTGCAGTCCTTGACAGTGTGGGTGGTGGTGCCCACCGCACTGACTTTGTGGGCAACCTCAGCCCAGATGGCCTTCTTCTTCACGAGGGTCTCACGCCGCATGTCATTGGCGAATACAACATTGGCATTTGCGGCAAGGGTCTCGGTTAAGATGATCAGCTCCTCGCTGGTTCATTTTTCTTTGCGCTGCCGATCCTCACCTTTCTTGATGGCCTTTGGCATCTTCAGGGTATCCGGGATGATTTGGTGTTAGAGTCGTGTGGAAACAGGTCCTGGCTGCTGAGGAGGGCAATGGATTGTGTTTTTAAAGATGACCGCCGTGCTCTTTCCCGTTCCTGTGCGATGACGCTATTTCCGGTTCCGCATTTTTACAGTCGTCGCTAATAGTGGTGATCGCTAATAGCGGTTTCCGCTATTAGCGGTGACCGCTATTTGCATGTAGCGGGAGGTCGCTTTCGTCGAAGCCGTTAAGGGACTTTTTGGGGTCTTTTGCGGCATGGCGGTAGGGTCATTACCGGCATGGCGCTGTGCTTATGTCCGCATACTCGTAATGCCACGTTATTAGCGGCATCATGCAAAGCCGGACACGTTAATAATGCTATGCCGGTAATGGCCGGATTTTACCGCATAACATGTAATGAGGCCCATGTGCAAAATAGTCAGAATTTCACTTTTCCCTATGATCTAGTTTCTGACACGTGAATTCAGGAGTAGTGATAAGAAAAGAAAAACAGCTGATCTGGCACAGAACAAAGCAAATCCGTGTGTGAGTCTGCCTCAGTCCCTCCTGTGGCATGCACCTTCATCACATTCTGTGGAAGTATTTCTTAATGAATATACCTGCAGCTTCCAGTTCAGTTAACCTCAATGGAGTGCTTATCATACATTTTTTTGTTTACTGTGAAAACTTGTTTTTTATTCCATCACAAAGTGCAGAGTAAATAATATGTCCTCTAAAACACATTAGCACTCTGCTTGGGTGAGCCAGCCAATCAGGTGGCTAGGTATGCAGGATGATACCCGCAATCTCAGTCCACAGTCCAGGCCACCTGATGGCTGGTTCCACCAGCTCCCAGCTTCCCCGCACCCTCTGTTCCTTTTTTTTTTTTTTTTAAGTATCCCCCTCCCCTCCTCTTTGCAGCGACGGTTAGTGCTGCTGCTGCAGCTGATGTCGCTCCTTCCGCACCGTACAGATCCCCACCTTCCCATTCCATGGTGGCCATCTTGGAACAGTCTTTTCTGTCCGTGAATGGCACGCCACAAAGCGATCCATTCACGGGAAGAAAATACTTTGGCCCCATCCCATCCCATGGGATGGGTGCTAATGACATTAAGCACCTGTTTCAAAGGCTGGAAAGGGTGGTAACGGCCTGGGGCCCTTGTTAAAAGCTCCTGCTTAGCTCTGGCCTTTAACTTGGGCCACCGGGCCATTAACACCTATTCCAGCCATTGGAAGGAGTGCTTAACGCCACATTATTTCATGCTGTATTCAAAAAATGTATGTCTGATTTTTATTTTGCAATACACAACATGTATACAAAGTATCCCAACGTGTCAGAAATGTTGATCACATTCTCTGTATGTAATATAATTATATTTACAAAGCACATAACTATCGCCTAAAGGGATCTAGGTGCTGAAGGCAGACAGGTCGGCAGTCCATGAGGGAGGCAGACAAAAAAAGGGAAACGAAAACAAACCGACACAACTACAAGAGGTGAGTTTTAAGAGATTTTTTGAAAACCCAACTGGTTGGTAATTTTGCAAAGCTGAAGAGGAATAGAATTCCCCAACGAAGGAGCTAGAACTGAAAAAAGGGCATCCTCCTGCCCGAGCTCTGCGGAATATGGGAACACTCAACAAATTATACGAGGCAGAGCGGAGTACCATAGCTGGAGTATAACAGCCAGTTTAGATTGTAGATATTCAGCACTCGATTTATGAATTGTGCGGTGCACAATGCAACAGATCTTGACATTAATTCGACTGTTCACTGGAAGCCAGTCGATTTGTTTAAGCAGTCTACAGGAAAGACAAAACCTGGAGATGCCTAGGGACAAGCAAGCTGCAGAATTTTGTAGCAGTTGCAGACGCTGGATCAAAAAAGTTGGCTGGCCAAGATATGTACCATTACAGTAATCCAGAAAGCCCATGATGGAAGCAGTCACCACTTTAGTATGATGCTCAATTCTAGTGCGAAATATTGTACTAACACACACACACACTCTTACACATTAATATAAAGTCACACAGGCATTTATACATATACAAATTCATTTGTGAAAGCATTCTGGTCATATCAGTGTTTGATCCTTGATTGCCCTTTTGTCCTGTGTCTTTTTCTTTTTTTGCGGCCTTATGCCGAGAGGCATTTACTAGCACATTATAAATATTAAAATAAATATATACAATAAGTATATGTTTTCCTATTACCATTTCTCAATTATGTATTCACATTTTATGATGGAACCCTGATTCAAACACTGTTGCTTATTCCAATTGGTTTAAGCGTTCTTCCTGTTTGCTGTCTGTGGAAGCACAGCTTCTGGGGAGTTAATATGGACTTTCAGAGTGATTTGTGTGCACACTCAGTTACTTTTTGGAGCCTGGTAGCCACACAACTAGAGTGTTTTTTCCACTTTTTAAGTGAGTCTTGAACTACAATTTTCTGTAATCTACCTTATGAATATACTAGTGCCCACACTTTCTGTACACAGACATCGCACTCTCATCAATTGTTGACAATCACAGAGTAGACATGGAGGAGAGAGGAGAATTTGCATCCGGCAGCATAATGGGATCTTCTGTGCGCTCTCCCCACGTGACACTCCATGCTGGCGTTGAGCAGTACGTCGTGGTGCATCAGAAAAGGTGCACCCTAGGGCCTTGAAACATATTTTTTATTCAAATGGTCTTCCTGGCATCGAGACAATTAAAAACAGTTTTGTCCGGTCCTTCTATGACCACATTGATCTTTTGCGCTTTTGCTTTGCAAATATCTCAGAAACGGTGCATCCTAGGGTCTTGAAATGTGGTTTTCAAGGATAGTACCTTGGAGTCCTGTTGCTTGCGTCGAGATGCTTGAAATGAGCTCTGTCCGGTCCTTCCACAACCACCTTGCTGTTTCACTGCTTCCAGATACTGGGCCTCATTACGACCCAGGCGGTAAGTTACCGCCTGGGTCGTACCTTTACCACCATGGCGTAAACTACGTTTACGCCATGGTGGTTGGCGGACTTACCGCCCCATTCCGAGGTTGGCGGGGCGGTAAGTCCCCAATCCCCATTTACCCTTCCCCATTCCCATTTTTGCCCCATAGGGCATAATGGGAGTGGGGAAGGCGTTAATTACGCCACCGTAAATTACGGTGGCGTAATTAACAACAAGGTCCCTTAGCGCCATGGATTTTAACACCTGCTAAAAGCAGGTGTTAAATCCTCCATGGCGCTAAGGGACCTCGGAATCAGGCGGTAAGGGTCGGCGCTGTTTACGCCGCCGTAAACCCCTTACCGCCTGAGTCCTAATGAGGCCCATTGTCTCATTTGTGCATGGGCTGTCCACATCTAATGTAGCCAGTGACCTTGGAGAGTCCTAACAGGCAACTGTGCAAAATTTGTTTCAGATTGGTCGAACGGTTGGAATGGTATGAGGAACCAACAAACAGATTTTCGGTTTTATATATGTAGATACATTTACTGTTTTACATTCTACTGTGCTCATGTAACCAGATTATCTCAATAATGTCTTTGCACTAAAAATGCATAAATGAGTGCAGCATCATTTTGTTTTTTGTGCAATAGCTAGTAATTCAAGCAGGTTTTGCCCCAAACCACATTATCAAAGAATGCTTTTACTGTATTTGTTGCATACAATAAAATGAAAATGGAAACGTTTATGTTCATCTTGCACATGATAGTACATAGAACAGTCAGAATAATTGTTCTACTAGTGCCAGTGTCTTAACATAATAAAGATTGAGAAAAAACTTGCGTGTTGAATACAGTTTAACCTACACAGCAAAGCTGGTGCTAAGCGCACTTGCTCAATTTTCAGCACTGGTGTAAATGTTAGAAATTCGGGCTCAGAAAGGGTGTTCTGTATAGTAATTGTACACTTTGAGAATTCTTACAAACAGTGTAATCACAGTATGTAGAAACCTATGAGAAACAGAATATAAAAACTATGATAATTTGCATAGCACTGCGAACCCGCAGATTTGCATTTATATAACGCTGCTTATTACCCACAGTGTCTGGTGTTCATTTATCAACCTGGGAAAGATGGAAGGCTGAGTTGGGCCCTGACGGGATTCGAACCTGCATCAGCAGTGTAGGTTCTGCAGAGATGTCAATGTGAGCACTCTACTCGCTGTGCTATCTGACCCATGTGTTCAGAAAAAGAAGTGTTCTGCTGTTAAATGCCCTGTAGGAAAAATAGACTGTCATCAGTTTCTCCTGGTGTTTCATAGCATCGAGATAAGTACAATATGTGGTTGAGACGGTACAATGACATTACAAAGTAAAAACTGAAAGGAGAGTAAGACAGGATTGCATATCGGCAGCAATTCTGACTCCGTAACCAGGACGTGACTACCAATTCTCCACCATGGTGTTTCCTTTTGCCTGTAACCTTCCGAATTATCTTTGGCAGTCTCAATCAGCTGGCTGTTACTACTTTTGTGTTAAGGCCTTGAAAATACCATTGTAGATTACATCACTCATATTTCAAGATACTAACATGTGAGGGATTACACTGTACATTTTCAATACCGAGGGGTGAATCTATAACTACAAAATTGAATTGTTTAAAATATGATTTCATATCAAATGGAAAAAGTCCAAACTGAAATATGCACATAAACTGGAATAGAATGGATTCGAATTATGTTTTGAATTATGTATTACACGTCTTGAAAAAGCAAAATGCATAAATCCATCCTCGAATAAACATAAGTGTGGAAGTATTAGGTATACTTAATGTATTTGCTTACATGTATTAATGCCACATGGTGTTTGAGAATGTTCACATGGTGCATCTTTCTGCATCCTTCATTGTACTAGGTAGAACACTCCCAGTCGCTGGTCGCTGGTCTGATTGAGTCATACTACAGTCTGTCCACCAACAGACGAATAATTGCCAGTGAATCTTTGGGAAAGTAGCATTTACACCATGGGCGAAAATGTCAAGGCATTCTAAGTGGCATTTGATGTCCCACTGTGCCAATGTATTAGATAGCTGAAAGGCATTCAGATGTTCTGTAAATGCACATTAGTTGTTTAATTCAAGCACACATCCGCACCTCACGTCTATACATAGCGACAATTCCCTAAAATGGACACCATTTGCTTATAAGCACGAGTCAGATGTGCAATCATGCTTTTATGAAAATGAACATCTGCTGAGACTGTTTAAGTCGAACATACATTACTTATACTGCAAATGTCATGTAGGCAGACATATGATTGTGTGAGTGTATATATGCGCCCATGTTAGTATCTGCAAAGTGCAACCTGCCACCATACAAAACCAAAGAACTCACAAACACGCTCTGCCCTTGTAAGCTGCTTCGAGAAAGCTTTCCAATGAAGTGCTGGATGCACAGCAGAATAAACACGGGCCTGGGTTGCAGGTGGTACTCATATGAAAAAAACGAGATTAAATGTGTTACCGATTGGAGAGGTATTGGCTTAAAGGGGCCCAGGAGAGACAGCTGCCATTTTATGTGATTCATGGAAAGATCAGAGAAAGCAAACTTTAAAACATCTTTTTTTATTATTATTTATTTTATAGTGTGTTATTAGATGACTTGCATCGTTTTCACACTCGCAAATCAAAAGACATCTTATAATACTAAAATAAAAATATACACATTTACATCTGATTCAGCTACACACAGTGAAATATACAGGTTTACTTCCTATAACACTCAATAAACTATATACATATACATCTTAAAACCTGTAAGTATTACTGACACTCCTATATATGGTAAAACACATAGCTAAACAAGTAAAAGCGTTCCCACATAGAACAGATACATATATTTCAGCATGTGGGCCGAACCTAAGATTACTTTTCATTAATGTCTTCTGTCTCAACTGTTCTTTTAGTGATTAATCCCTACACATAAAACGCTACGTGGTTTAGAACTGATGATTTGGCCGAAAACAGCTCACTCCAGAACTGATCTGTTTTATGGTTACGGTACTTTGCGTACGCTCTCTCGTATGCAACCCCTAATTCCTCACATTAAGCTAAAAGGTGTCTGGCTGTCTCTGTATAACACCCACATAGCGTACATAATCTTAATTCTCTAGGTATTCCTCTCCAAGCACCCGTATTTTCCAGAACCTTAATCGTTTGTAGTCTAAGAGACAACATGAACCCGGATATCGTTTTCTTATTAAGTAAGGACTAGAGCTACTTCTAGTAAAAGCCTGCCTGACATACTGTTTGAATTTCTTTACAGTGCCAAGGTGAGTCAGTGCAGAGTCGATGTCATTGGTCCTTGCTTTGTCCGGAATTTTGGCCAAGTTGTAATCTAGCCAGGATTCTGGAATTTGTGTAATTCCTATTTTGTACATATAGTTTATTATCCTTTCTTCGAGTTCCCTAAACCACTTACTTGATTCATACCTACTTGCATGCGCTGTGGTCAGTGATAATAAACTGTCCAAGCCGGCTAACTCGAAATGTATTCTTGCCCATAGATTGCAAGAGGCAATCAACCAACACGTGTTCAACAACGTCAGCCCCAATTCCAATCTAATGGCTTGTACAGGCGTGCCAGGAGGGAGACTTAACATGGAGCACAGAATCTTCCCATCTAACTTCTCGATAGGCGCAACCTGTTTCCAAGGGAAAGCCTCTAGTACGTACAAGATTGTCGGGACAATTGAGACTTTGTAAGCTAATTTTATTTTTTTTTGCTTCCAATGATCTACCTCCTTGTCCGTCGATCATTTTCTTTAAGGCTAATCATTTCCCCCAAACTTTTTTTGTGGCCCTCTCTAAAATGGAGGCCGCATTGGGCTTATTTGTAATAGGAATTCCCAAGTAGCAATAACTGCCTACTATTTCAAACTTTTCACCACGCAGCCACCAGGCAGTATACTTGTTAATAGCCTTAGTGTCTCCAAATGTCATAATCTTGGTTTTTTGGATATTGGGTTTAAGTGATAATTCTTGAGATAATGCAGATAGAGTGTTAAGAGAACGCTGTAGCCCCACTTTGGTCCTATCTGAAATCACCACATCATCTGCATATAGGATGCATGCCAACCCCTTGTTTCCATATTGTGGTGGATTATTGTGAACTTTCCCCAGTCTTCTAGCCAATGTGGATAAGTATATATTAAATATTAAAAAACAAGGGAGCAAAGCCACATCCCTGTTTTAGACCCCTCCAGGTGGGGATACTCTCAGAAAGGACCCCGTCTTGGGACAACCTAATCCTTACTACGGTGTCGCTATATAGAGCTTTAATAAAGTATAATAATGAAGGGTCTAACTCCCATTCTTCCAACATATCCCACAATTTGCCCCTGTCTACACTGTCAACAGCGGACAAAGCAACTTTAAAACATCTGTTGCTAGATTGCGAAGGCACTTAGGTCTTTCTAGTTGCTATATTTTTTTGAGATTTGTGACTAGTGAGGAGCGGTTATTAACCAAAATGTTCTGGGAGAGATTGATCTGCGGACATGAAGTAAGATTGGCAATAGCAGTGATACAGGTCTTAGAAAAAATGTAAAATCATAGATTGACTCCAATGGTTGCTGTCCTAGTAAGAATGATGTTATTTACCTTGGAGGAAGGGGCACATTGTTATACCCGAGTGTCCCCATCCTCTCTTATCTCCTTCATGTTGATTTGTTGAACCATATGCTTCTCGATCAATGCTCTATTCCTCCTTTTAGGAAGTCTCTGTTCCTCCCTTTTTCTCTATTTCTTTTCTCTGCACCTGACTTGCCTTAACATCTTGGGAGCTATATTTGGTTTTATCAAAAGTGCTACTGTATATGTGTTAGTTTTTTACTATTTTCTAATTTATTTTCTTATTGTTTTCTTTTCGGATATAAATTAATCTGTGAATATTGTCAGGGAATATATATACATATTGTTTTGTTCTTAATTTTTGTAAAAGGTTTTTGCAACCAAATACAAAATAAAAATGTAATGCCTAATAAGGGCAAGGCAACATTATTTTAAAGCTGCTTGGATCATCACGAAACATGTAACCATCTTTGGTCATGACCTTAAACTACTCCCTCTGAAAACTGAGAGAACGCCATAGAGGAACTGTCAACTAGGACCTCGTTTTAAGACTTGGGCATGGATTAATTCAGAGCATATTTGCACAATCACGGTGAGATCTTTGCATTAACAGACCATAGACATAATGCAAAGTGCCAGGCGCCCTGCACTGTTAATTTCCATGGTAACAAAAGGAAAACAAAATAGCAAAGGTCACTGTTGTGCTTGATTGAAAAAGTGTGGTTTGCCCTTGATTTTGAGGATGCCGTGTGGCGGTAGACAGATGTCATTCCATTTTGGCCAGGCCAAGAATATTTGCTGCTGCCATTTGCGGACCAGAAGGTTGCTCGATTATATTAACCTGACCCCTTCTTTGTGTCATGTTTACAACATGATTAGCAAAGATTCTGCAAATCCCTGTGTGTAGTTCGATCTGCATCTGGGGTTTTATTAAGGAGTGTTAGGCACTGAACATCTCCAGCCTCCACTTACAAAAGAATTTGGGGTCGGCTAGAAAGGGTAAAATGAGTAAAGTAAAATAAGAGAGTCTATCAAGGATGCACTCACGTTTCATGAATCCAGATTTCCTTTCAGAAAATTGGAGGCTTTTTACTATTCAGTTAGGCATAGGAGTAGCAAGAGACTGGTGGCTTCATGCCCCAACACAACTCCCTTTCCTTTACACATCCAAGGAAAGAGAAAGCTGAATTGTTAACAAGGCACTGTAAGGATATTTGGAGTGTCACAGCACAGAGTACAGCACTACTACACAGGTAGCAAACAGCACAGAGTACAGCACTACTACACAGGTAGCAAACAGCACAGAGTACAGCACTACTGCACAGGTAGCAATTTTTTTGCAGCACCACCACAAGGGTGCGGTGCATTGCTATATGTGTTACCAGATTAACAAGAAAAGACAGGCTATTCAGTCAAAAACGATTTTAACATATAAGATGCAAATCTATTCTTACAGTTAAAAGCACACGTGCTCATTTAAAAATGCACACTATTTTTCACCTGAAATGCCTATGGTGCGAGAGACACATTTGAAAATAACAACTAACATAACTTATTACTAACCTGACTAATGAAACATAATCCACTAATAAAAATGTGTCTCCACTGCAGAATTAGGCCTATTCTGAAAGTGAACTTTTAAACGCACATCCATTTTTTTTTTCTCTGCTGCCCTGTCCACATAACTACAGGAAGCAAATGGGCTCGAAAGAACAGGAAATCAGTTGGTTACAAAGTATTACTATAAAAATGAGCCATTGTGTAGAGAAGGAGGAGATGGCGTGATTAATTCTGATTGGAGCAGCGTCATAGCAAGTATCATGCTAGAGGGAGTGATCAGGTTTTTGCTGGGGGGAGTTTGAGGAAGAAGAAAGAGAGTCAAGATTTGGCAGAGCTGGGAGGAAGACCTTTTCCTGGTTGGAGCATTCCTATCTGCAAAAGCTGAGAATTCCAGGCAATGACCCCGGTTTGAGAAGGCAGGCGATTCTTTTACTGGGGTTAATCTTCAAGGGAGCCACACTCAGAAAGAGAACAGCTAAAGAAAACTTCACTGAACAGATAAGGTAATTACATAAGTGTGGGAGCTGGGTGTGCACAAAAATATGCAGTCAGTGTAGGAAAGGGGATTCCTGTGCGTGCCTTAATCAAATGCTAATGTTGCAATTTGAGTTCTGTTCTCCGCCACTCTCTTTGCAGTGTGTCATAGACAATGCTTTTACTGTACCATTTTATTTATTTCTGTAAAGAATGAGATCGTGTTTAATTGCAACTTTTATAATACAGAAAAATATTTGAAAACAGACGGGTGGTGTATTTACTATTTACCATTACAATGCTGATGATGTGGGGAGATTTTAAACAGTGCAATGGTCATTTTAAGACAGATGTGTGCATGTCAGATTCAGTATGAACAGTTGTGAGTGACTGTAGCATAGCTCGTTGGAGGTACATGAACCAACGGGAAGAGAGACTCTCTGAACATAGCTCCCTACCGTATATAAGGTAGTGGAAATTACCACAAGATTACCATATATAGCTCTCTGTCGTAAATAAGTCAGTGAGATCGCCCATGGTGGCACACTAACACTAACACTGAAAAATGTGGTATTCCTAAAATGTAGGTCTGAGGTCTCTCTAGTGATTACACGAAAAATCTAAGCAAAGATAAGGGATTCTGGACATTGGGGCCACAAATAAAACAAGGGAATTATGCTCACCAAAATACCACCAACCACGCCTACCACCCACGCATACCAAATATGCATGCCTGGGTGCTGAAATAATGCATGTTCACTGTATTATTGTTGTACATGGCCCAATCTGAATACAAGGAGTGATTGTTGCTAAGATATATTTCGGTGGTAAGAAAATACCGTCAGGCCCCAAATCTCCACAAAATACCCTACAGCACACTACTTTTAGGTCAAGTAAATTGAAAAATAATCTACATTATACACCAACAAAGCGATGCTCCTCATTTCAAGTTTGGAAGTAAATGTGGTGATTATTCAGACAGTTGGAATGAGTTACTGTTGCCGCCAGTGTGATGGGTAGAATCACGACCATATTCGGAGCCAATGAATGTGCACAAATCGGCCTGGTGGTTACAGTATATAGTGATGAGGAATTACAAACCAAACACCTAACCAAGCGATACATCCGCCATACTTTAGTTAAGTTACGGTTACTGCTAGATTTACCTGGAGGTATTACAGTAAGGCACTTCCTTCAATAAACAGCGCAACTAGAAATCAAAAGAAATATCATCATACCGAAATGGGAAGCGGAGCAGTGGTCATCTTAAAAAACACAATCAGATGAAAAGCACATGTTACCTGGTTCCAATCAAGGGAGAAGGAAGGTGCAAGCATGACAGGGAGGAAAAAGAGAGCATACGTGGCAGAAATGAGAGCCCAGAAGTTAAAGGAAATTGAGGTTTCAATCATCATAACAGCCAACATGATTGTGACCTATGCAAATGAACTATAGCGTGTCCAAATCAGGAAAGCCACACAGCAGATGAAGATAGCCATCTGGACCGAATTGTGGAAGAAGGTGGTGTCAGTCGGGACAGTGCACATAGACCTAAAAAAATTGACAGAATGACCTGAAGGTCAGGGTACACACTCTGCTTGCACACTAGCAGGAGGAGACAGTTGCCACCGTAGGATACACTGAGGAGCCCCACAAACTGAACCCCTAGAAGGAGATGGTTGGAATATCCTGCACATAATTTGCCTCTAGTGTGTTGGAGGCACTGAGGTTAGAGCTGACAGCCAAAAGTACATGATTGCCTATTTGTCAAATACATTGTCCATAGTGAATGACCCTTTCTGCAAACGTTTGCGACTGGCAATGCTTATGCACAGTTAACAAAGCCAACACAGTGGCCCCGTTATGTCGGCCACACCTGAAAACAGGACATGACGTGAGAAATCACACATCATCAATGTTTCAAATCCGTCCCATTACGCGTGTGGCATTTATCATGGACCAGCTGCAGGTTTTCCAGTACAATGTCAAGAATCATAACTTGTCAACCTTACGGACATGCAGCCCCAAAGCATCAAGGACCACGACTTGAACATGCAACATGTAATGAGTGAACCAGTGGGGCTATGTTATCTGCTCAACCAACAAGGTCTTTGTACTATGGATAACCCATAAATAAAGGGTTACCACATGATGAGTCCCACAACACCACATGGCTCAGTATGTCACCTGTATGTACTGAGGAGCCGCTACTACCTCACAAAATCTGCATCATGTAGTTTAGCCACATACATTGGTGTATTGTAAGCACAACTGAGACAAGGCATCTATTGGACCACTGCATTCTAAGAAATGCAAATCCATGCCATCGCAAACTAGCAACAACCATGTCACTGAGATGAAACCAATAGTGTACGTCCTAGACACCCACTTTGTAATGTCTACACCTTTTCCAGCACAATTTGCTTTGTGCTGCTTACACATTGCATGACTGTAAGCACAACTTTTCCTTTGTGAACATATCAAATACCAGCATACCACATCTCTCACAAGAGGTAGCCAAGCTAGTCAGTGAGAGGAGGACGGCACCATAATAGAAGGCAATTCTGTGACCACTACCTCCACCCCAGCATCAGCCACAGCCTATATCTACATAGATGCAGGGCACAGGGATGGCAGTCACTGGAAACCACCAAACAAGATACCACCTTCAACCTCCTTGCCTGTGGCCATCAATGCTGTCTCCACTGAGCCCATGAGCACAGAAACCACCAGAAACACTCCACCTCTATAATCACTAATATTGTGTTTTTACCACCACAATCATCACAATGATGTCTGCAATTAATGCCCCTGCAAGACCTACAAACATTGGTCCCACTACCAACACAGCCCTGTGTGTCTCTACATGTCCTATTTCCACTTTAGTCACAACCGCATCTGCCTCATGCTTGTCTGTGCCAGATCCCATACCGCAGCTCCATCCTGTGCATCCGTGTTGTTGGCAGAGTGGACATTCAACCGCTTGATTTCCCTTCCTGCCCCAGGCTTTCCGCTCTTCACACCACTCCTCTCCCTTTTCCACTGACCATACACTGAGTGGAAACATCATCAGGACACTGATTCCATAATGATGATTCCACCACAGGACACATTCAAGTAAAAGGTAGTCCCTTGACCCTCTTTCCCCAGGTCTTCCAAAACCCTTGAAACAATAAGGGAGAGACTCACCCACATCCATTAGTGTCAGCGTTGCAGGGGGCATCAATAAAGGTGGCACCCACCATGGAGAGGCAGTGCAGGAGGACTACTGATGGCCCTACTGCCATCAGCATAGTTGTGTAGATGCTGCAGGAGTTGGCAGAGCCAATGCCCGTGAATAACAGTATGTGTCCAGTTTTTTATTGTCACTGGAGTAACCTGGTGGTACTGCTTCATGCTGGGTAAATACCATTTATGGTGTTCTGACTCAACTGTGGTGCTTGCTACGGCATCTGTAGTTGAGACAGAACACCGTGAATGTTCTTTAACTGGAGAAATCGGCAATAAGCAATTTGAAGAACCTGCAAAAAACTGTTGGGTGACCCTCTGGCATCCTCGACGAGTCCAATCCAATTATCGCTTGAACAGCAGATGACAGCCTGTGATAATATACAGTCTGAATCAACCAAGACAGACCAGTAATCCTCTGAATCAAGTGCACACCAGTAATGCAAGACACCTTTTGAATACTGACAAACAAACAGGAATGCTGCATACCCACTAGTCATTCCCGGTCCTGAGGATGGCAGTTGCAGGATTTGGCACAGATGATACTCCAACAAGCACCGCTTGAAAAATTTGTTGACAAATAGATTTACGCTTTCTCATTTTGTTGTGCAAACCTACGCTATTTGTGGCATGTAGTGATATAGTTTAAAATGAAATGTGTATAGTTGAGTGGTATGTATGGATGTATTGCCAAAATATATTGTGACTGTTTTTTATAAATACATTTTATTTGGTGTTGCAAAAGTGTTCAGCATGTCAAATATGAACAATACATGAATAAGCTAATGCAATCAGATGCCTGAGTATTGAGTAGTCCATAAGTCCTTACCACTAGCTTATCCTTGTCCTGTACTGTATACATTTGGTCTTGACCATTTTCTTTCTTTACAGATGTTTAGGAGGCCACACTTGTTAGATGAACTCGGGATACTTCTGAGAAGATAGCCAGACCAATTCACTGTAGCTTGGAGCGTAGTCAAAGTAAATCTCAGGTGGAGTGAGGGTGATAACAGGTCTCCAATGAACACACACAGTGGAACACTAAGAATTATAACTAGACAGCAGTATATGAAGATATACCTTTTATTATAGGCCTAATAACAACACATATGAATACCTATAAGGGAAAAGGGGTGAATAACTTATATAGCACAGACAGTCTTCAGAGATGGCAACCCTAACTTCATAAAACCAGCACTGAGATGTATGGAGCCTTGTGCTCAATGTTCAATGCATCCGTAAAAGAGTGTTGTCATGCGTAAAGTTCTCAAAGTACTTCTTAGGATGCAGGAACAAGTTATGTGGGTTTTCTGAAAGGGTGAAACAGGTTCCTAGAGTCGGGACAGGATCTGCTACAGTGAACAAAACTGTTCACGAATTTTGGAGGGCATCAGGGAGTGAATAGTACCCCAACCAAAGAAGGTCAAAACTAACCTTATATGCGTAAAAGCGATTGGATGAAAAAAGGGCCACCGGTAAGTTTTGATCTGGATTTGGCAGGTCTAGAACTGGTCATCCGAGGGATGATTTCTTTCCCTCGGTTCGGTTCCCAGTTGCATATGCGGTGTGGGTGAAATACAGGTCCGTTATGGGACAGGAGCTGCTTTTCTTGATTCAAATGAAGTACAAAGAAAGCACCAATACAGCAGGCCTTAGGACACTGGAACAAACACAGGAAAACTGCCTTCAGCGACCACCACCATCCCACAGTGATGCAGGGGATCCCAACTATCGCGGTTTGACACAGCTTCCTATCTCATTGCCAAAGGCGCTGGGACGATGACATTTTGTAGAATGATGCTTTGCTGCCTATCCTGGGATTCCCCAAACTCAAAACGCCGATGCTCCTGCACGGCAACCAGGGTTCAGCTGGACAGCCCAATTGATGACCCAGGGACACTTCCAATGAAATACTTACTTGCAGGGTTATCAGGAGGTGTTGCAATTGATTGTTCGCACCACTCCATGGGTTTGAAGCACCTTCACAGATCTTCTGAGATCAAGCACAAATCAGGGCTCGGGAAGGTAGCAGGATTGCCGTGCAGTCCTCTTCAGTGCATCTCAGGATCATCAGTTGTTCTGCTTAGCTCTTCAGGATGATTGGTTCCTTGGTCAGATCAATTTGGAATCTGTTGCTGATCTGCTGGAATGAATGCAGGACGCCTCTTCCTATCCACAGTCAGGCGAATGCTCGCACCTGGCCCACCAATGGGAAGATCGTCTCCATGCATGCCCACCAGCAGTGCTCCAATCAGGGACCACTGAACTTCTTGTGTTCTCATGCACACCAGACCCTGGCACCAGTAGTATGGATTGGAACCAGACAGTCCCAGCCCACTTCCTGTGTACCTACACACGTGACCTGCAGAGACCATGAAAGAAGCTAATTTTGCAGGCAACTGCATGCCTAAATAAGGACATCTTGGCCCTGGAAGGTCAGGGGGAGGCATTAAAGGACAAAAGGATCAAAGGTACAGACAAAAGACCTTGTGGCACTGCTATGTTGGACACTAGCCACAGTCTTGGGACAAACGTGATTAACATGGTTTGGCTCGGTAAAAAGTTACACAAATATAAGAACAATCTACTGTGTAAGTGATTTCAATCCAGCACTCCCACTAAGTCAATCAATGCCTAGTATGGGATGCCCAATGAAAACCCTTATTTATATATTTTTATGTCAAAGTTCTTTTAATTCTGGATGATGTACCCTTATATAACGCCCCTCTCTTTGAATCTCCCCGACCTCACTGAGCCAAGAAGAAGGTTTGTTTTTCAAATTAAAATATGTATTTGAAGAATTGAACAATATATAGATTACACTTTTATGAATATGAACAATATCTTAATAGCACACTTATGAATATGAACAATGATCAGCAATGGGTAATATTACAATATCAACAATCTCTTTAATCGATTAGGAGTAGAAATAGGAAGATAATATATCAGAGAATACTTTGTATAGTCCAAGGAAATGCAATGAGAGGAAAGAATGCAACACAGAAATAAAACTTGATATGAATTCAATCAAAAGACAATATGATCACTCTTTCCCCCTGTTATTACTCACTCCCCCCAGTATGCAATATGAAGTGGTGGAAGAGGGCACACATGTTTCAGGAATAACTGATATGAAAGAATGCAGTTGAATCCCAATTCCCCCAGCAAGCTAAGAGAGAGCAGGAATGCTTCAAAAACAGGTCAAAATGCTTTTGAATGTGATTTGCAATAAATGGAAAATGCTAAAATGATTTTAATTCGCTAAATGGATTCAGAACTAGAGAGAGTTGCTTTGGATTGGTTCAGGTCAACACTAGCAATGATTGTAGAATGATTAGCAAATGGAAAACGAAATTCAGAAGTTGAAATCACGAAATAGCTGTTTTTCTATGGAGTGAAATTTAGCCAAATTGCAAATCGCAGAAACTTTTCCGCATGTGTTCTGTGTTCGTTTGGGAGCTGAGGATCTTAGCTTCAAAATGACATTTAAATTTTGTTTCTAGGACGTACGGTTTAAAAGTTACAGAGGTTTTTGTGAAGGTCGATTTTTCAGAAACAGAGTCAAGATTTCAAAATGAAAGATTTCGCTTTTAAGATTCGGAACCAATATGGACTTATACTAAGGGGCTATGAAAGTACAAGATACCCAACGGGACAACCACCAGAACAGGGCGCCTTCCGCTTTGATTGCTGTGCGCCAGGACACTTCACTTTCTTCGGAAAATATCAGCATACAGATAATTATCGCTACAATTATCACAGACTATATAATAATAAGAATTCAGGATGGACACACGATTCTATAAAGCAGTTCTGGATAGTTTCAAATGGATTGAATGGGTTACTTAATACTAAGAGGTGACTATGGACAGTTCTAGTCTAAATACTTACAACTATGGATTTGAAATGGAATGGGCCTGTCAAAGATCTGGTCAAGGGTTTGGCTGGGATTCTCTCACCACCAGACAGGTCTCAGGCACTGGGTTCTGCTCTCAGCAAGGCCCTCTGGTCTGCGCGGCCTCTTGGACTGGATCTGACGGGTTCTGGGTTACAGCTCTGCTCTGCGGATCTGAATCTTGGTTCTAGCACGGGGTTCTTGGCCAGAAGCAAAACAGCTCAGCCAGGCTGTTGAATGGTTTAGTTAGGCCCAGTGGAAGTTTAGGGGTTTGAATCAGGTTGCAAAAGATTCTGATGCCTGCTGAAAAAGGGTTCAGCTTCTTGGGTTAGGCCTCTCTGCTTCAAAGTTCCAGAGTTTGGTTCTAGAGTCTGGTCTCTGGATCTATGTCTGGAGCCTGAAACTTCCTGCAGGGTGCTTTGCCAGGAAATCAGTTGAGGAGTGGAAAAAGTGTGTGTTGTCTGTCCTCAGCAGTCCCTATTTATCCATTTCCAAAGTGGGTGGGGAGGCTGATTGTCTATGCCCAACCATCTAAGGATCTGATAGGTCAGAGAATTCCCTGTCCCTTGATTTGAGACAGGAGCAGTGTGTCATCAGGTGTCAGAGTGATGCTGTGTTTATGTCCCAAAGGATACAAATAATACATAATTACATGACATGACAGATTCCCTAAGGTACATTTCTGTTCAACTCCCATCTTCCTGCGAGCGATGGTTAAAAAATGACAGCTTTTTCACGCTTTTGGTGGGTTTCTCAATGTTAGTTCTGCAAAAAATGTTATACATGCATGCACGTCCCCTCTGGGCACATCCTGTAATTTTTCATGTTCCTAACATAAAAACCATGGCTACAATAGGAATCATTTCTGGGGGTTCAGTTTCAGAACATCGTACAGATTCCAGCTTAGTCTTAAACTGTGAGTGAATGTTTCATTTTAACAATCTCTAAGTTTCATATTTTTGTCTGTTCAGTACACTTTGCTATAAGCATTTTTCTAAACATACATTTAATCCAATGTTAAATCAACAATTTCAGTCTGGCGTCTCCAGAGCTGGGCTGAGTCAGAGAGTCAGATGGCCTGCCTTCCTGCCAGAGCAGTTTGTTGTCAGTCACACCGGAATTAGCATTCCTATTCAGTTCAAGGAACCCATTGTTTCTGTCTCAGGGCAGCAGGGGAAATCTCCTCCCCTTCTGATTAACATGCCAATGTGAAATCCTCTCCTTTTGGTGGGAATGAACAAGGTGTGAGATTCTCAGGGAAAGAAAGCCTCTTGGGAGTTTTAACTGAATCAGGTTACCTTCTGGTCAATTGTAACATAGTTCCTTGTGAAAAAAATACATTTATAAATTTAAAATAAGCAAACCCATCTTTACTTCCAGCCCTTTTTCAACATGAAAATCAATTTGTGGCACTCTTATATGGCATTTTGATGGAAATCTCTTCTTTGGAATAGTTTGAGTTCAATGTTCACTTTACACATAATAGGTTTTAAATCACCAGCTTCTGACAGAGGTGAGTAACGGTACTACACCTATTTTTGACAGCTTTCTTTCCATCAAGTATCTTTGAAGGAGGATTTTGTTCTGATAACATATGATTCCTGCTGACATTGTATTTATGTTGATTCTTGCAGTAGAATAATGTGGAACACCCAACAAGGAGGATGGATCTTTTAGGTGGTTTGTGAGCCATGATTTTTGCACATTTTTGACAATCAAGAAAACGGATTTCCAAACAGCTCTGTGTTTCTTTTTGGCAATCAGCATTGCTTTTTCAAGTGATCTCAGGCTACTGTGTGGGTAGCCCAAGGGTGGGTTTTGGCAGTGGTCTCCTGTGTTACCACTGACAGGCAAAAGTGGATGGCGGCCTATTTTTCAGATTTTTACTGCACACTTTCTGGTGAATTTTAGCGAGCAGCATGCTTTCCGGCGGCCATTATGATGTTTCTGCTGCAAGCAATGCACAGTAATGTTGCAGGGCCTGGACCAGTGGGTTGAGACATCCCACAACTGCTTCCACCAGTCTGTTCTGAGGCACATTGTACAACCACCAAATATTACTGTCTAGGGCCAAAGAACATAATGGGCCCATTGTGCTATACTGTAAGGTACTTTACGCAATGATAAAATGTTACTAACAAGAGGCAATAAAGTCCAAAGACTAAGGGAAACAAAGTTTCCCTGTACTGACAGCCTGAAGGACATGTCAGTTTCTTCCATGACAATAAGTGAAAGCCTAGTGGAGTACAGCCAGAGGCTGTGCTTCAGTCTAAAAAGTAAGGTTACCACACACAAACAAATGCAAAAAGTTTGGGGTCCATGGATAATGGAGGAAAAGTTGCTTTCAGAGAAATATTTTCTAACACTCCTTCATAAAGGGACATATCACACGAGAGTACTGATGTCTCTTTTTTGTTATACTCTTTGGTGGAAGAAGAAAATATATCTAAATAGTCTCTGATATCACACGATTTATGTGGCAGTTCTGTTGCCTTCCAGAAACTGGTGCTTTTAGTCCCGGGTTTTTATCTCTTTGTGGCCTTGTTGGTCAGTGGGAATTGATCAGTTAAATCCTGTGCCTTTGAGGGTTAAGATGTGTGTTCTATTCTGGCTTTCTTTGTATTTCTCTCTTTTTTGTGTGTTATGCTTGATTAAGCAATACCTTCCTTAGGTGGTGATGTCGAGCTCTAAAGGGAACATCTCCAAATCTATTCAATTAGTATGCTTTTTTTTTAACCCTTTTCACATTTTGCTTGTACTTGAAAAATACCTCTGAGCGTGCCCTCACTAGCATGTTGGTCAATTTGTTTCTTTTTCCTTGTATTACACAATCGTTTCATAACTTTATTATTCATGCTTGTAATTTTCTTCTTGGTCTTAGCAAAGGGCTTCTGGGGTATGTCTGGCTCATCATGTCAGGTGCCCTCGTTAGTTGGGAACTACCCGGGCCTGTGTGCAGTCCATCAATGCTTTCCTGTGGTTGCTGTCTGATACCTCAGTGGAATTGTACTTCACTGCTCTAATTTCCTCAGTGATGTAGTAGGCAGCGTTGGTTAATGAAGGTGTAATGCCAAGATGTTTACTAACTGTGTTAAGCATGATAGAGTATATACACCCTTTGTATTGAAAACTGATGCCTTTTGAACTGGAATAGGAGCAGTGCCCCCTCAGCTGGAAGACGAAACTGACCAACACATTATGGGCCCGATTCATGGAATTCTTTGCATGATTCAGGGTGACTTTTCATTGCTGAAACATGACTTTGCATTGCCGACACAAACCGTGATTCATGGAACAGAGCAAAGTGTATTTTTGCAGTGCAAAGTAATCATAGAAATGAGTATAAATTAAAATTAGTATTTATCCCCATTCATATATGCCACAACAGATCAATGGGAAGGAGTGCACTGTGGTCCTAGCTGGTGGCAGTCCCCAAACATTTCAGTGTTTCAATGGAATTATTGCAGAGTTAGAGCTTTGTGGTCTATCTATCTATCTATGTATCTATCTCAAGTTAAATATAACTATATTTTTCTAATTAGGTTCACACTATTAAGGAAGAAAATGCTTACCTTAATGGTGCTTTTGTGGTCTTGCAGGTGACAATGAGAATGCTGACATTAATTTTGCATCAAATTGTTTAATGGTGAATTTAAAAATGTCATGGAGTGTCTTCAGTGTCCTCCTTGTAATCTCATGCTTTGTTTTCAGATTGCATGAATATGGATTTCCATTTTGGACATCTGGCAGTTTCTGCACTGGATTAGGGAAACACGTGTTTAACAGAAACTCACATTTTGTGGTTGCCTTTTGGCAGACGTTTTGTCAGCCAGAGCCAATGTCTTTTGCTGAGTCTCTGTGACCGTCAGACCATCTGTAGGGTTCACATATTTTTATAGTACACGTTTTAAACAGCTTGCTCAAGAAACTAATCGTGTCGAGGATTGCATAATGATATGGATGGACATCCATGCACATTGATCAGTGATATTCTTGAGTCAGTGAGAGTAGCTTTGATAACAAGTTGGTCTGGCAGTGCTTATCTCAACTGTTCATAGTTTAATGTGAGTTTGCCATAGTTGTCCTTGCTTCATCTTTTATGCCTACATTTAGCAAATACATTTATGATTTTTAGTTTTTTTTCCATCTATACCATACTTGCATTTTTCAAAAAAGGTAGCAGACGCCCCTCTCCAGAAAGAACATGGCATGATAACCTGTTCTGTGGTTTTTTTCCCACTTTGAGAGTTTGCAGCCATCGCTTTTTGCTCACTGTACCTTTCACAGATGGGAAATATCCATTTGCATATCAGTCTTTGTCCCACAGTACAGCACCAAAATGCTGTGGCAATTCCCAACAGCAACCCCCCCCCCATGTTTTAGCCCTGTTGGGCCTCATCAGTGAGGTGGAGCTGTTCCTCTCTGAGCACAGTGAGCAGAGAGTCCACATCTGGGTTCCCCCAGGTAACTCAGGGTGACCAATCCCAAGTTCCTTGCAAACATTTTTCAAAAAAGGTAGCAAGTGCCCCTCTCCAGAAAGAACATGGCATGATAACCTGTTCTGCTTTTTTTTCCCACTTTGAGAGTTTGCAGCCATTGCTTTTTGCTCACTGTACCTTTCACAGATGGGAAATATCCATTTGCATATCAGTCTATGGGCCTCAGAGTACGAGGCTTGCGCTCCTGTCATGAAGGGTGCCGGTACGGGACCGGCACCGTTCATTACGGGATGCCTAGCGGGACCCGGAACAGACATCTGGTAAAACCAGACGTCCTTTCCTAATCCCGCGAGGGGACCAAGGAGCTAATAACGGGCCTGTTATCAACAGGCCCGTTATTAGCTCCATCCCCATTCCCATTGAGCCCTATGGGGAAATATGCTTGCCTTTAGAGGTACCGAATGCAAAAAAAGACACAAAATGATTGAATACCATTGCTTACATATTTTTTGAGCTGGAAAATCAATGACATTTTATTCAACTTTTTGCACTTTTTGGATCATTTTATGTACCATTACTGCTTTATGTTTTCTAGATCTTT
Organism: Ambystoma mexicanum; assembly: GCF_040938575.1. Lineage (NCBI taxonomy): Eukaryota > Metazoa > Chordata > Amphibia > Caudata > Ambystomatidae > Ambystoma > Ambystoma mexicanum. The sequence goes on from NC_090941.1 coordinate 192,950,522, forward strand.
CTCTAAGTATAGACATCTACTCTGCCAGGCATTGGAAAGATTAAACTCTGTCATTTTCTTTTGAAACATAAAGGGACCACTTCCATGTGCACCTATGTTGAAACGTTCCCGTCTGTGGAATTTTCAACGTTTCCACCAGATAGTGGACACGAGTAAATGCATCCCACAATTAACAATTGCTGAAGGCATTCAGAATCTCCCAGGTTTCACCAGCTGGTAAATTATAGTGTTTTCCACAGGAATCCATTGCATTTCCAGCAGTAGGAGCATTACATGTGTGTGGTAACACAGCCCAATGTGTCAGCCTGAGGCGGAAAAGCAGGCAGGAGTCTGTCCTGCTCCAACTTTTGCCAAAATAAAAACTATTCACACGGATCTGTAAATATGTCAGAAAAAGTGCAGTGCTACTTTTACCATAATTTCTACCAATCTGCATGACCCAAAAAATATCCCTACATGCCAGTGGTCTGAAATCTTTGCCTTTCTATATGTTTTGGAATGAAAATCCCCTAGCCAGCATAGACAATTGTGAGGGATCATGGGATTCGTATTACAGAACATCTGAAGGGCCACAGGGTGCAGACCCATATCCTATGAGCCATCCATTAACCTAGATAAATGAGACATTGAGATGCCATTTGTGGTGTTTTTTATTATGCTTCTGCTTCGGTTGTCAATGGATCACCAGAGGTTTGAAGCCATTGATAAGTCCCTGGTAGCTCTTTCTGTGAATGTTGTGGCCGGCTACAACACTTTTACTGGACAGTTTTGGAGTGTATGGGAGGGTGGGGAGTTGTACATGTCTCTAACATACATGGAGCACTGCACCCGGGTGTCCAGTTGTGATCATGTGCTCTAGGCCTTCTTTTTACCCATGATCAGTGAGCCATGTGCACAGCGTAACAGAGGTTTTTGTAAATTCACCAAATCCCACTCTCCTTGTATTTCTCTGGGCTCCTTTAACACTCTCGCTCTCCACTAATGTGGCTAACCTACCTGTACCGATGCTCGGCCTGCAACATCTGGAAGTGTTCGGCAACAAACACATGAGCTTGAAAGCTGACATTGTGACAAGGTATACTGCTGTGCCCAAACTGTAATGCATTACAAACGATGGAAATATATGTTGTTCCCACCCCTGAAAATCCATGTATGTCCATGGTTGCTGTAACGCCTGTACGTGTTGAATAAATACTACTGAAACAACAGTGGCACTGCTAAAAATTAAATCCTTGCTCGAAAATGCACGAAAGGCCTGATAACCAAATGTACTGGAAATAAACATCTTAATACATGTATTTAAGTTTTAAAGATACCAACAATCTCTTCTATGTTAATTATTGTAATGTTTGCAATTATTTATAAGAAACATGTTTTATACATTCCTTGACTTCCTCTATAATATGTAGTATAGTGGGACAATGGGTGTGATGGTGTCCCTCTGAATGTTTTAAATGTTGGTCATGTCTGATACATGTGTCCAAATGGATCCATAATTGGATGTTGAGAGGGAAAATAACATATGTGCTCGAAGTGAATCATCAAGCCTTGCGGCTTATTCTTCTGTGAAATGTATTTAAATGTGGCCGGTCAACTTAACTATGCATCTGCAGGTTGCAACATGAGTAGAGCATTCATCTCAGCAGCACCTTGAAGCCACACTCTCCTCTCTGTGGTGATTACACTAATTGTGTGCTGCAAATTCGACTTGGAGATGGTGTAATGCTCTAGTTACTACCATGACCTGGTTAGGTTGCAACATGTGTATGCAAGTACACATTTGTCTTAATTGTTAAAAGTATTTAATGATATTTCCAAAGTAAAATGCAGAACTATTATAAATGTACTGTCCTGGCGTTTAAATACAGATAGGAATGTTGGCATTATGCATTGGATTATCACCCTTTACATATGGTTCGACTTGGCTCAGGAATGTAAAGTGTGTGTACTATTTCCTGGTATGTAGTCAGAATGCCTCATTTGTGCCCATTCTGACTTTTAGTGCTTCCATGCCCCACTGTCCTCTTTCTTCCCCACTCACTACCTGCTGGGGCAGCAGTTCCTTCTCCTCTGCCATTTCTTCTGTGTACCAGTCCCTTCCTGGACCCGAATCCGTGCCTCCATCCACCTTGCTATGCAGCTGCAACCTTCTCAAATCTGGCATCCTGTGGCCTTTTTTCCTGGCTAGTCGACTTCCTGCTTAGGCATACGCTTGGCTGTACCGACTTTACCTGTCAATTGTCGTTCATAGTTTTGTCCTGGCAGAGTTAGACTTAACTGTCAAGTGTGCTGTCACACCACACACACCATCAGCCATCGGATGTAGCTTCACCTAGTGGGGACTCACACTCTGCACACCAGTTGCCTTAGTACAAGGACCGGGTAAAAGCTGTTTCTGTGCTTTATTTTGATATACTTCAAATTTTTCATTATGGAAATAGTGCAATCGCTCCACTGTCGACTTCCTCTGAGTGCTAAAATCCTTATCACTTATGGGAAGTGGAATTACATCCATTAGGTGCTCTGCAGCCCTGATTTACACCTTCATTGTCCTTGGGCTGTTAAGTCAGGCTTTCCATGCACTGAATGACACTTGATTTACTATAAAGTGCGTTACGAGCTTCTTATTTCTCATGCATTAATAGAGTTTCTTTAGACTGCTGGCATCAGCAGATCCCAAATAAATAAACAATGTCGCAGAGTCACCGTTGGTCCTGTAATGGCAGCTCTATCTGGAGGAATATTTAATATATTTGGGGGGATTCAACATGCAAATGTTGGTTGTCCTGCTTTCCTGGCACATACGCTATTATAGAAGTCGTGTTTGCAGCAGTATTTTCCCATCCGGAGTGAAGGTGGATTACCATTTCCGGTTACAAAGCAGCAAACAAAATAGTGGGCAGGATATTGTCAATGACAATCTCTGGGGCACGGAATAACATAATTCACTTCCAGGGAGGAAAGGATCACACACAAACACTAACATGCAAGTATTAGGTTGCAATCTGCACTAGAAGGTTGAGACCCCAACTTAGGTGGCATGTCAATTTTAGAGAAATGGCCCAGTTTTTCTCTTACCCCATCAGCTGCCGGTGAACACCGGTATGGGGCTGATCAGCAACTTCCAAGCTCAGCTGCACTGAGTCTACTCCAATTTCAGTTGTCTGGCTTGTATTTCCCTGGCCACAATCTGGGAGTTATATAAATTTGCCCTGATCAAGCCATCTCTCCGGCACTTAAAAGAGGTTTGGTAGGCAAAGACAGGATGATTTGTCTGTGGTTTCTGCGCAAAGCTCAGGTATGACATGGGCTCCCCTATCAACTTTGACAGCTTGTCAGTATCAAGGTACTTTTCCTCTCACAATAATAACCAACCACAGGTAGTGTATTTAAGGGGGGACTGGTGTGCCCCTCTTGTCTTGTCAGTGCCTAGACAGGACTGAATAGAGTGCATGGTTTCAATTTGTAAATACACATTGACATTATGCAAATTATCTGACATGCTGTCAGATGTCCCAGGCACATCTGTGTGACCATCAAGTGTGTCAGGAGCAAGGTCTGCTAGGAAACTCTTGGATTCTGGGTGAACAACCAACTTCTGTATATTCCCTGCCACAACCTTCTTGAGCTCCTTGTCTCTGAACTGTTCAGAGCTTTCACCTTGTGCTGGTTCTCAGTTTTGGAATAGGCCAGGGCTTTCACACTGTGGCTGTTCTTGTTTTTGGGGTGATTCAGGACTTCTGCCCTGTTTTTCCGTCTGCCTCAACAGACTTGCCAGAGTGGGGCAGTCCCTCTGTAACTGCAACCTTTCAACCTGACTTGGTCCCCAGCTGAAGATAACTTTTGCAGATCTGGCAGGCCCTTCAGGTTTTCTATGCCACTAGGCATCCCTAAGATCACTGAATCTGGTGCTAATGCCAAATCTCATTGCCCACCTAGTGCTCTCTTGCAAGAGTAGGCACCTTAGGGGACTTCAGAGATGGACTGGGAATTACCATTGGGACTGGTCTCTGCCCCTTTCCAAGCATCAATGCCTCACACTAAAATGATTCATCCTTTGTTGCTCTCAGAGATCACGCATTAGTGACTGCCTTGACTATGGGCCTCATTATAAGTTTGCCGGTCCGTAAACAAGGGTGCCGGTATACTCACCGGCACCCTTATTTCCAGACCGGAAAACTACGTGTCTGCCTGCCATGGCTGCTGTGCCTGACAGGTCTGACCCAGCCAGACACAGCAGCCATGGTAGACAGACCGTTCAGGGAAGCGCCGGCACCGTTAACAACGGTGCCGGCGCTTCCGCGTCCCCATCCCCATAGAGTCATATGGGACTTTATGAGAATGGGGACTTACAGGCCACTGGACTTGGAATCTCACGGTGGCACCGGTAAGTTAGTCATCTATAAAATTAAACAAGTCTGGCGGCAACCCGCCAATGGCACCGGCATGGTTATCACTGGACTTGTAATGAGGCCCTATATCCTTGACTGCAACAGATGTGGAGAAGGATGGGAGAATGGCGAAAGAGGGCATGAGGAGAACTGCATAGAGGAGCTCATGAAGCTTCACTGGAACTGGCAGTACCTACAGTAGGTTCCAGCTGAGATTAATCAGCTCTTGCATACACACCTCTTCTAGGGTGACATGCCTTTGCTATCCTAGCAATCTGATCAGTGCCATCAATTAGAGGTCACCCAAGTTCCACAGTATGCAGCTTGTGTCAATTGATACTGTCGAGGTAGTATTTGGGGTTAGAGATAATTGGATAGTCCATCCCATGGGTCATAACTCCTGATACTGCACACCTGTGGCATAGCTTTCATCTGCGAAGGGATGATTTGCCTAAGAGCAAAGAACCTTTCAATACATGACAGCAATTGTTTGATTCTGCCATATGTGGTCCACTACCTAGTTCAGCTACTATAAAAATGCATGCATGTGATGAACTCAGACGGAGATTGGATGAAGCTCTGCTAATCTTATCCTGAAGCAATAACAACTGGTATCATGTAACTTATCAATGTGTGCAAATACTGACATGACCATTGAAGAGTCATGGAAAAACCCTTGTTATTGTAGGCAGAGGTACAGAGGCTGTTTTATCTTTTTTTTAAAGAACATTTTGACATGCTCCCCACGCCAATGACAGGTTAGACTCAAATATGTGTTACCAATTGGCCCCGTTCTGTGACAGGTCATTGGGCATGAGGATGCATTTATCTATAGCCATAGTAACACTCCTTACTTTCCTGATCATAGATTTTGTGTAACCTATGAAGCAATCAAATCCAATGAGAACGTTTATTCGCAAACTGCCCCTCTGCAGCTTTGAAATATTTTACAGCTTAACTTTAGGAGTCATTACTTGAGCAAGTCATTGTGATGTATGTTATGTAAACAATTAACAGTGGTGTGTAATCATGCATCATTGTCACCATAATTGTGTTTGAAAGGCGTTAATGATCGTCTAGTTTTGAACAATCTTGATCTACAATGATATATCTAGATTACATGTAAATCGGGATGGCCATCTACCACGACAGCCATTTTAGAGACATGCATTGCATAATACAGCTTCTGAAATCAGGCACCAGATTATATATACACTCTTAAAACGATGCACTCTTCTGCAGAACATGTAACAAATTGCCTTTATATAGCTATAGGGCTTGTGAACATAAACAAAAAGGGATGGACAGGTCTTGCAATAATCTTAAGCACCCTGAATGTTCACTCCACTATGCCCCTGGTATCTATGTGTGCTGCATTTTAGTGCCCCTCACCTGGGGTGGCTGGATTCCTGATGGGGGTTGACAGGAATGGTAAGAGTGGGTAGGCACTGTCACCCACAAAGGTGTAAATGGTTGTTAATTGCAAGTATTATCATTCATTGTGTTTCTGTGTGTCAGGTCACAGCTGGTGTGTGCATGAGAGTTGATACTCACCCACGAGCTAGCTGTTTCTGAAGATTTACAATGAAAGGACCTGGTATATGGAGGAATGACAGAAGATGCAGCTGTTAGGCGTGCATCTGGGTAATTGATATGATATGATATGGCATTTATAACGCACCTGTACACAAGTGTTTCTAGGCCCGACAAGACAAGGAGGGGGGAAACATACTGTGAACAAAACAACAATCTTACTCGGCCCTGTGTCATTCAGATTGCGCAAGTGCAGGAAAATGGAAGGGGAGAAGTGCCGAGGGGGAGGGAGAAGTGCAGGTAAATCAAAAGTGTACCCAGCATGTGTCTCAGTGCAGGTAACACAAAAAGCACAGCCAAAGGTGCTAGGTGAGCCGGGAGGCAGTGCAAAGTGCAACTGGACATGCAGGAACCTGGGCCCAAGTTCAGAGGGTAGCCAGGTGACCAGTGCAATCAGGACATCAGCAGGGGAGAGGAAGAGAGAAAGTGGAAGTGAAGAGAAAGGTCTTGAGTAGCTTCCAGAACTGGATGTGGTTCTACTCAAGTTTGAGGGAGGCAGGGTGCCTGTTCCAGAGGGAGGCCACAGCCAAAGCTACAGATCTGCCCCCAACTCTCTGCTTGGAAAAGCAACTAAACCTCAGAGAGTTGGAAGTTCATGACTGGAGACCTCGAGAAGGAAGGTATTTTGGAAGAGAAAGTTAGAGGTAGCACAGTCCCAGGCACCAGAAAGCCTTGTGGATGATGCATGATGTGTACCTTGGCATCACAGATCACCTGCACATTGATGGAATGGCAATGTTTCCAGTTGTGATTCATGTGTTCTGTTTCTTGGGGCGTTGCAGCACTACATTGGTGCAGTCAATGGCTTCCAGTACTCTTGGGAACTGTGCAAATGCATAGAATTCCTGGTATACTCTCTGCCTTTCCTGCAGTGTGCTTTGCATGTGGATGTGCCTATGCGCTATACAAAAACCTAAATTCCAATTCACACCCATAATACTTGAAGAGATGAAGATAACGCCCTCAAACATAAGATGCACCTCATGCACAGAAAATGTGTTATCGCCTAAATTAATACTTGAAAACACCAATATTTTGCTCCCTTTCTTAGAAGAATGGTGAACGCGTCCTTTACGGATCGAACTGTACCCACCATAATCAAAACAGTTACAGTTACTCCATTACCTAAGAAACCAGAATTGGATCAACAGGATCCTGCAAATTTAAGACCAATAACAAATTGCAATTTCCTGCTGAAAATACTGGACAAGGTAGCCACTGAACAGCTCCAAAACTATGTGGATAGGAACAACCTCCTGCACCCTCAACAGTCGGTTTTCAGGACAGGCCACAGCACTGAATCGGCACTATTAGATCTGCAGACCGAAATGCTGGGTATTCTAGACAAGGGCAAATCAGGCTTACTGATCTTATTAGACCTCTCGGCAGCTTTTGATCTGCTTGATCACATTAGGCTCCGAGAGGCCTTGGAACTGTCAGGAAACTGCTCACAAGAGGCAACTGAGTGGATATCCTCTTTTCTTCAAGATAGACAATCCAGGATTGGCTGGGGAAACCAGGCCTCCAACACCAAACTAGTGGACTGTGGAGTCCCACAGGGAGCTAGCTTCTCTCCCCTGTTATTCAATCTATACACGCGCTGCCTATGTATTATACTGACACAAATAGGCATATTCTTCACTAATTTCGCCGACGACACTCAATTGGTCTTCGAGCTTAGTGGAGACTACAAGCAAGACAGCGATAAATTAACATCTATATACAACATCATTGAAGGCTGGATGAAGGATAACTGGATGTGCCTTAATGGTACTAAAATGGAATTAATGATTTTTGTGTCCTCACATGCCAGAAAAAAACTGAACCCATTATACTCCTCATCCAGTATCAAAAATGCTCAAATTCCAATATCAGGGAAAGTGAAGACGCTTGGAGTCTACTTGCAAGCCTCACTAGGAGCCGAGGTTCATACAGCCTACTTGAAAAGAAACTGCCAATACCACCAAAAACTTCTTTAAAAAATCATACTCTGCTCGATCAGAAAAACAGCACTACCATAGCCAGTGCCATAATACTCTCTAGACTTGACTATGGCAACTCTTTGCTCCTTGGAGTAAATAGCAAATGCCTGAAGCAATGCCAGGTGATTCAGAATAATGCTATTAGGACTATCGTGGGCAAGTCGAGAAGGGAACACATTACAAGTGACAGAAGATACCTGCACTGCTGGCCATTAAGGAGAGAATTATATTCAAGTCCCTCACTATGGCATGCAGAAGTATCCTTAAATGGAACGAACTACCCGTGACCCTGAAGTTGGAAACAAACTATACACTCTTCAGAAAGAAACTAAAGACGTTGCTATTCAAATAAACTCCTGACCAGACAACAAACCCTAGTATACCGCGGAACTGACTTACATATGTGGTTACCCCACTGTCCCGTGTCTGTATTTTACATGTCCTGTCTTTTTGGAATGCGCTCTGATGTCTCCGGGCTTTAGCGCTATACAAACAACCAAATAAACAAATAAAAATAAATAGGATGCAGCGCAAGACCTGGTGGAGGCACCATCATTATGTGGGCTGCGGTTTATCCCCCACAATTCCCCCAAGCTACAAAACCATTATATTAAAAAAGACAGTCACAAGGGGGCACGAATGGGGTGGTGTTCAAACACAGTTAGGATGCATGCTGAGCAGTCTAAAAGATTGTGTGGCCACAAAGTATAGCGCTGATAGTACTTTCACCTGAGGTGGGGGGGGTGATAAAAGGTAATTTCCCAATCCCTGACCAAGGTCTTAGATGACATGTGGAGGGAAGCAGTATCTTCCATGGACCTCATCTGGCATCCCAAATAATGTTGTTCATGGATGGAATATTCTGGCCCGCCTCATCCTCTTCCTCCTCCTTCCATGTAATAATATCGGTGCTAGCAATACAGGATCCAGCATTGTGGCAATTGTACGCTCATTGGTGTTGCATTGTGTTTTCCATAGCGCTTAGTGACATATAACGGGTGGCAGTAAGATTGTGAGATATGTGTTCACCTTTGCACTGAAGAATATTGAGTGATAGCTTCAGTGAATAGGGTTTCCGTAGCACTTGATGGAGCTTGTTTGTTATTTGCACGATGCCTCCCTCCCCATGGTCATATTCTTCCTCATTTTCCTCCTTGAATGGGGACTTTGCATGTTCTGCAACCTGTATAGTGTTTTGCGCTGGCACTTTCCGTGAGTTGCGCTCTGCTTTGCTCAATGCACTACTACACAATGCAAAATGAGAAGCGCCAGGGCAAAGTCTGATATGTGAATCAGATAATGACATTTAGCACAGTGCAAAGCGTACTTTTGCAGCACAAAGTCAGGATGTGGCAATTACATGGGCTGCAACCAATGCACTAGGAATCAGAGTAAACATGATGCAAAGCAGGGTTCTCTGATCCATTCCTACTAGTTTTGTGGGAAGACGGCCCAATTGCAGCACTTCAGACCATTCAAGTTGTCAACCCAGATAGTGCATGCAACAACATTACTTTTGCTCTGCAAGAATCCAAGGTGTGTAGTGGTTAAGCTGCCTACTCCACCCTCACACTTCTACAAAACAAGGGGGATCCCAATCATAAATATGAAACAGGCATAACTAAGAGATATGCCTCCTTAGCCTTTTGTGGTAATGTGGGCTGAGACAAGGCTATATTTGGGTAGTGAATGTGATATAGTATTAGTCCAAACAGTAAAGTATAACAGTCCAAAATAAAGGGCTTGTCCAAGCAGGTTTCTTTAATAATATATATTGTAATTATAACTAAATAGAAACCATTACACAAAACCCACCCGTGTCGAAAGAACAGAAAATATGCAAAGGTGTAAGATGCATCACTTTGCGTAATGAAAACCAGATGGGTGATAAATAACTGTACTGATCTCAAAAAGGATATGTTCTGGTGTGAAAATGAATTAAAGGGTGCTCTAACCAGTCTCTAGGACCAAAGATAGACCAAGGAAGCAGTTACCAGTAAATAATAGCATTTGCTGTTCTTGGCAGTTTGACAATGATGAACAAGGCTTCTAGGTGCTGAAGCCCTTGTAGGCCTTTTCTAGGCTTCTAGGGACCTTCTGAAACGAATGTGTACTTTATCCATGGACCACAATTTCTTTGCCCATGCACCCGGCTCGGCCAATAAAATGGACACAATCATCTTGCGTCCAACAACGGGTTGATAATTACTTGGCTGTGATTTTTCTCCTTTTTTAAAAATTGGTATTATATGGGACAATTTCCAAGAATCTAGTGCCTTCTTTTTTGCATTAATGCCTTGGAACAATACAAAATAAATATTAGTCCATACATCTGGTGCTTGCTTGAAACCTTTGGACCTGGGGATTGTGACGTGGAAGACTTACCAATAAAATACTTGATAGTTTCAACCTCAATAACCAAGGTCCAGCGGGCATCTTTGGTTACAACTGTGTCAATAACAGTAGGTGCTCCATATCCTTTTTCGTATAAATAATCTTCCCAATCAGCTCCTGCTATCGGATTGGCTTGCATATTGTCTTGAGTCAGAGCTGTCGAAGATCTAATTAAAGACCAGAAGTTACACAAACTTTTCTTCAAAAGGTCGCCTAGCATGGTGGCACCATCTTGCTGCAGTAAAACATGTCTATAGCTGTCTGACGAGGTGTCTGCCTTATGTGTGTCTTCCCTGTTTGCTCAAAGTCTGTTTTCCTTGCTGTTCAACGTGGAGGAGGAGTAAATTCAACAAACTCTCCTGGCAGACACAGAGTTTCCGCGGAGCTGTCTAATGAAGTGTCTGACTTTCCTTTGCCTTTCCTGTTTGTTTTTTTATTTTTTTTATTTTATTGCGAAACTTCAGTTCAATATTTTCTATCGAACTTTTGTTACATTAGTTTCAAGAAAATGAACTCTCCACTCCATTCCAATAAATTGTATACCAAGATCGATGTTATCAAAAGAGGTACAAGATAAGAAAGAAAGAAAAGGAAATAAGATCAAAAGCAGATCCTAAGAGAAAATAAACAAAGGAAAAAGACAGCCTCAGCACGTTCATAAAATAGTATTTGTAGCTCAGATTGAAACTAGCTGTAAAGATGTGTCAAGAAAGTTATTTAGACCACAGGAGAGCTTTATGTTGTGGCCTGCTACAACATGCTCCCACAAGTCCTCAGGCACATAAAGTTGAGGTTTAAATTCATTTAAATGTAATTCACGCAGGTTAGTCAACGTTGGGCATGCGGTCACCAGATGTTTTAGGGACTCGACTTCGTTTGATTTGCAGAATTGACAGGTGTTGGTTGTTGTCTCTTTGTTCTTACATAACCAAAGCATTTCGTTGGTGTTTAAGGCATTCAATCTGAGTCTTAGGAACTGTGACCTGTGGTGACAAGATGGACAGTTCGTAAGATATTTTGGTTGCAGATGTAATTTCACCAAACCTCTGGTGGTAGGCAAAGTAGAATTGAGTGCTAGGCGATTATTGTAAGTTTTTATCCAGTCCCATGCAGCTAGCTTCTTTTTAGCATGTTGGGGATGACAAAGTAGCTCTTCTTCGGATATGCCAGCATCTACCATAATTACATTTAATTTAAATTTCCATGATAGTATTAAGGAAGAGTCATGACCATCTTTTTCATTCCGAAAGATTTTATACGCAGGAATGGAGGAACCAAGCAACATTTTGCATAAGGTGGATAATGATTTCCAAACAATTGTCATGTAGATTGAGTTTAAGGCTAGTTCATATCTCAGGGCTGACATTGAGATATAATTAGGAAGGCCTAGCACACGTCTCCAGAACATGCCTTCCAATTTTTGCCACAGGCTATGGTTTACATTCCAGGCTGATTCACCACCGAAGGTAAGAGTTGGGATTACCTTCTGGTGGTAAAACGTTGTTACAGGAGTTGTTGAAAATTTCCCGTGATCCTTGTTAATTTTCACACCTTGTAGACTCATATTTTTTGTTTTGTTTACCAAGTTGCTAATCCAGGGGACTTCGCAGATTGAATCATTTACCATTACGCCCAAATAGCGAATTGACTTGACAACAGTTAGGGCCTTTTTTTCGATAAACCATCTGAAGCTCATATCTTTCTTTGACATGGTTCGGCCTATACTCATTATCTTGGTTTTTCCTGTATTTAGCATCAGATCATTAGCAGTTAGGAACTCATGTAGACGGAGAATCAGGTGTTGTAATCCAATGTGTGTTTGGTCGACCAACACTATGTCGTCTGCGTAGACCAAATATTTAACAAAGGATCCATTCAGCTTTGGCGGGAAGCAGTGGACAGAATCTAACCACTTTGGTAAATCAGTAAGAAAAAGTTTGAAAAGGTCTGCGGCAAGTGGGTATCCTTGTTTGACCCCTTTGAATGTTCTTATTGATTCGGTGAGATCACCTTGTGAGTTCACTCTTATTTGAATGGAGGTATTAGAGGGCAGGGCGATAATGGGGTCTAGCAGCTGTTCTGGGCAATGCCAAGATCGTAATTTGGCCCATAATTTGCTGCGATTGACGGCATCGAAAGCTTGGCGGAGATCAACAAAGGCAAAAAAGATTTTTTTCTTGGCCTCCAGCGCTGACAATTTTAAGATGGACAAAATTGTGAGGTTTACCTCAACGCCCACTTGGCTCGTGAAGCCCGTTTGGCGACAATCAACTATGCCCGCAGAAAGCGCCCAATTCACCAGACGTTGTCGCAAGATGGAACCAAAGATTTTCCCGATTGTATCGAGAAGGGCAATCGGGCGATAATTTGCTGGATCAGCCCGACAGCCCTTCTTACATATTGGCACCACAATTGCTTTTGACCAGGAGGAAGGAAGTTCCTTGCTATTTGTGATCTGAAGAAATATCCCGTTAATAAATTTGGCCCACAGTACTTTGTGCTTTTTGAGCATCAGATTTGAAATTTGGTCGGGACCAGCGGCTCTTGAGTTCTTTAGCTTAGAGATCAAGCTTTCAAGCTTTTCGCCAGAAGGTGTTATGTCCCAAACGGTAGGTGTCACTATAATCCGCTTTGGTTCTTCACACACCAGCTCTTCATAAATGGAGGTAAAATAATCTCGCCATTTACTGCTTGGGATTTCATTAGAAATTGATGATATAGATTTAGAGCAGCCCTTGTTCAGGACTGCCCAAATTTTACGTGTGTTCTTGGTGACAAGGAGTTTTAGCATTGTTTCTTCTCGACATTGGTCTATTTTAACCCTTTAAGTGCCATGGGTATTTCTCCCCAGTGCCAGAGCCTTTTTTGGTGATTTTGGTATGTGGCCATTCAATGGCTTGATACTTTTTTGTTACATGAGATATCTTGGCCAAATTTGGCTCCTCTTTTTCCCACATGTAGGCGGTCGTAACGCCACCCAGGAATCCCAGGTTACTGTAGGGGGGTGAGAGAAAATAAGGAAAAAGTGTGAACATTTTGGGTTTTTTCAAAACATGCCAATAAAATGATGTACAAAGAAGCCTGTGGTTTTTTCCTTGTAAGAGCTAGGAACAAATGGTTTGCTGTGCTGAGTTCCCCAATGTCGTGGCTTTCAGGAACAGATTGAGTGGAAATGGAAAAAATTTGCCATTTTTGCCAATTGGACATGCATGGACGGAATGGAAGAAAAGGGCAGGAAAGCCAAATTGGAGGACAGAAAGGCATATATTTCTGAAAAGTAGACAAAATTCCAAGTTTAGGAAGGGGTGATTTGCATAGGTCAGGTGTAAAGAAAGACCGGTGGGGGGTGTCTGTACTTCTGCTCTCTATATGGTAGAAGAGAGGCACAGAGGACCCCAGCCAAGATTCTCTAGTACGGTAGCAATGGACGAGCAATCAAGGCCTAGATTCTCAGGAGGTGATGCAGGCTGGTTCTTAAGTACAGTGTACCCCAAGGCCCAAAAAGAAATGTCCACACACTGTATTGGTTAGAACACAGTCTTTATATAATCAATATTCAAGGTTATGTACACTTATCATAATAACTCACTTTGTACTGAGGAAAATCAACAATGGCAAATATATACAATTCTAAAGTGGTACCACCCTTAAAGTGCATCAACAATACTGTAACAATGTCACACAGATCCATAGAGTGAAACCAGCAATAGAGAGAGGAGAGAAAATAAGATGGTTGAGCAATAGGCAGAATACTGCCCCCTACCACTAGACACAGTTCTGTGTGGAGATCCCCCCACCGGGGCAACCTGTAAAATAAGGATATAGCACAAGCCCAGTCTATATATTGTTCTGCAAGTCTTATTTCCTCCTATAATGTTTTTACCCCCCCCCAATGTACCTGGTGGAGTCGAGTTCTTCGAAGAGGCGTCGACAGATCCTTCTTGAGCGACCCCCTTTCAAGCGGGAGTCACGGATCGTTGAGAGGCGTCGAGAAACTCGGTGTTCGGCGACGGGGAATCGACGGCCCTTCTTGAATGCCTTCCCTTTCAAGCGGGAGACACGGGGCGTCGAACGTCCGTCGACAAACAAGGTAGAACGGCGTCGATGAGGCGGCAGCTTCGTCCGAGCGGTGCTCGTCGGTGTCGCAGCGTCGGCGTCCTGCAAGGCAGAGGCGTGCGGGGCACCTCGGTGACAATAGTTCTGGACCGCAAAGATTGTGGAGACGGAGGCCCAGCCAGGGCGTCGAGTCGTTTGGGTCTTTGTGGTCTTCGGGTGGCGGGAAACCCACCGGCAGTTTTCTCCTCGGCGCGTTGGTCGTCCTCGACTTTCTCCGGCAGGATAAAGCGGTCGACGGTGCGGATGAGGGAGTCCTTCGATTCGAATGTTCTTAGTCAAAGGAGCGGACGGCTCCGGTCGTCGGCGGCATGGCGTCAAGTGGTTCCCACGGCTGGGCAACACAACTTCAACGGGCCTCCAGCGGTTACACAAACCTGCGAACCCTGGTCGACGGCAATGGACTTCGACGGCGTCGATGTCCGGGTGCTTCACTTCGATCTCCTCGGCGGTCCCGTCTCGGGTCGGTAGCCTTTCGAGGGTCTGTCTTCCAGGGCGCTTCGGCGAAGATGGAGCGGTGCTCGATGGTCCCTCGAAGCACGGGAAGAGGGCGCCTTACCAGGTCCTCTCTCGGGTCAGTCTTCGACGATTTCGGCAGCCTTCGGATCAGTCGAAGCAAATGCAACAGCAAGTCTTCTTCTTCCAGCTGGACGTCGAGGATCAGCAGTTCCAGTTACTCTTAGAGTGGAGACTCAGCCCCAGAACGCTTCTGAACGCTTCTGAACATTCCCTGACCCCCCCTACCAGCGGTGAGAGGTCCCCAGATATACTATTCTGTCTCTCATCCACACTGCTGGCACACACTCAGCAGCCAATCAGACAGAAGGGCATTCATGCAGTCAGTCAGCCAATCAGGCACACAGTGCATTCAGGCCACACTCCTCCCTTTCAGACACTCATAACAAGGAATGTGGATTGGGACAAGTACCCAGCCATTCAACACTACACACTGCATTCAGGCCAGTTTCGGTCAGGGCTGTCTCAGTCTTTGTGTCTCATGCCAGAAACCAGACAACCACATCAAGGAGTGTATATTGGTCACACACTCCATTCACCCAGGTCCCACCCACAGGAGGTACCCACAACATACAGTCACTGGGAAGGCTCCAGTCAGTCTAGCTGGGCCTTCACAACAACACCATATATGGAACTTCCACCCAACAGCCAGTCAGGGGGAAGGGACAGAGTCAGGGCTTCCCAGGACTTTGGGAAAACAAGGTAACAGGCAATAGAAAGCAAGAGGCCACAGGGGCCATCTTGTTTCCTATCAGGAATCAACTGATCCCCATGGCAGGGCCTGGGTATCCCAAAATGGAGGACACCCAGAGCACCTGTCAAATTCAGCATGGAGCTGCCACCAGCCCATACCCTGCTCTGTGGGCCACCCACAGGTGCCCAAAAACATACACTAGGGGCACAGGGTTGTACCCCTACCCATGGGTGCCATAAGGGTATCCCATGGGTCTTTTCACCAAACCAAAAGAGAGAGCTGCACTGCCAGGAGTCCCACATGGACTCCTGGGCAGAAAACATGACACATCACACGATAAAAAGCAGTAAAGGACAAGGATTCAGAGGCCCTGTCCCTCTGATGCATTTCCAGCATCACAGTCGCCCCCCCCAGACTGAGGTGGAGGGTGTCTAATCTCCCACGGGATAGACACCCTCATCCAGACGGTCAACATACCTTCTGGAAAGGCCATCTGCATTATCGTGACTCTTCCCTGGTCTGTGCTCTATGGTGAAGTCTAGCCCTTGCAGGCTAATGGACCACCTGAGCAATTTCGGATTCTCACCCTTCATTTGCATAAGCCACTTCAGGGGCTTATGATCTGTTTGGACCTTGAAGGTAGACCCCGTAAGGTAGGGCCTAAAACGCCTAAGACTTCAAACTATGCTAAAACACTCCTTTTCAACAGTAGCCCACCTAAGCTCTCTACCCTTGAGTTGTCTACTGATGAATATGATAGGATGTTCTCTCCCTTTGTCATCTAACTGGGACAAGACAGCTCCAATTCCAGTGTCGCAGGCATCCGTCTGGACGATAAAGGGTCGGCTGTAGTCAGGCGCACACAACACAGGTGCCCTACACAGACTTTCTTTCAAGCCATCAAAGGCCCTCTGACAGTCTTCAGTCCAATTAACCTTCCTAGGCTGTTTGGGTGAAGTTAGAGCTGTCAGGGGTGCAGCTATGGTTCCATAGTCTGCCATGAAATTGCGATAGTACCCAGTGAGGCCCAAAAAGGCTCTCACCTGGGTTTGAGTAGTGGGAGTCTCCCAGTTCTGTACATCCTGTACTTTACTGGAGAGAGGTTGGATTTGACCCCCTCCTACCTCATGACCAAGATAGGTAACTTTCCCCTGAGCTATCTGGCACTTGGTGGCCTTGATAGTGAGGTTAGCCCTTTTCAAGGCCTGCAACACCTTATCCAGATGTGTCAAATGCTCTTCCCAGGTGGAACTGTAGACGGCAATGTCGTCTAAGTAAGCCACACAAAAGGCTTCCAGCCCACTGAGCCCATGGTTGACCAATCTCTGGAAGGTGGCAGGGGCATTCTTCAACCCAAAAGGCATGACCCTAAACTGGTAGAGTCCCCCAGGTATTGAGAAGGCCGTCTTTTCCTTGGCATGGTCAGTCAGAGCTATTTGCCAATAGCCTGAGATAAGGTCAAAGGTGCTCACAAATTTGGCAGCACCTATGGTGTCCACGAGCTCATCAGCCCTGGGCAATGGGTGCGCGTCAGTTTTGGTGACGGCATTGACTCCTCGGTAGTCCACACAGAACCTCCAATCCTGGGTACCCGCCTGGGAACTTGCCTTGGGGACAAGGACCACTGGACTGGACCAGGGACTGGTTGAGGGTTCAATAACACCCAGATCCAACATCTTGGCGACCTCAGCCTGGATGTGGTTCTTGACGGTATCTGACATACGGTAGCACCTGCTTTTGACAGGCACACTGTCACCAGTGTCAATTTCATGCCTACACCACGGTGTAAGGCCTGGCGTCAGTGAAAACAGAGAGGCATACTGTTGGAGCAAAGCCCTGCAGGCCCTCTGTTGCTCTGTTGTCAAATCCGGAGAGAGATGTACTCCCTCCACTGAGCCATCCTGAGGGTTGCTATGCAGCAAATCAGGAAGGGGCTCACTCTCATCCTCTTCTTGCCCTGAAGCTAGCAAGAGACATGAGACTTCTGCTCGCCGGTGGAAAGGCTTGAGCCTGTTGACATGGAATATCTGAGGGGCTACCCCAGAGGCTCCCATGTCAACCAGATAATTGACTTCGTCCATCTTGGAGGTGATCCTGAAGGGTCCAGTCCACTTGTCTGCCAGAGCTCTAGGCTTGGTAGGCTCCATCACAAGGATTTCCTGTCCCGGAGTCCAATCCACTTGCGAGGCTTTAAGGTCATGCCAGTACTTATTCAATTCCTGGCTGGCCTTGAGATTTGCTGTTGCCTGACCCATCATCTGTGTCATCCTCTGTCTGAGGCCTAACACATAGTCCCCCACTTGCTTGGCGGGACCTGGAGGGGTGGCTTCCAAGCCTTCTCTGATCAAGGCGAGGGGCACCCTCACGGGATGTCCAAAGAGTAACTCAAAGGGGCTGAAACCAACACCCTCTTGAGGTACCTCTCTGTAAGCAAACAGCAGGCATGGCAGGAGGAGATCCCATTTCCTCCTTAGGGGTTCTTCCAAAGCCCCTAGCATGCCCTTGAGAGTTTTATTAAATCTCTCAACCAGACCATTGGTCTGGGGGTGGTAAGAGGTGGAGAACTTGTAGGTTACCCCGCACTCTTTCCACATGGTTTTCATGTAAATAGACATGAAGTTGGATCCTCTGTCAGAGACAACCTCCTTGGGGAATCCAACACGGGTGAAAATGCCCAGGAGAGCCCTGGCAACCACCTTGGCAGTAACAGTCCGAAGGGGTATTGCCTCAGGGTACCTGGTGGCATGATCTACCAAGACCAGGATGAACCGATGTCCACCTGAAGTGGGAGGGTCAAGGGGACCGACGATGTCGATGCCCACCCTCTCAAATGGTGTGCCAACCACTGGCAATGGCTGCAGTGGGGCAATGACCCTGCCTCCAGTCTTGCCAGACAACTGACAAGTTGGGCAGGTCCTGCAGTGGGACTCCACCTCTACTCCCATCCGTGGCCAGTAGAAATGGGCAGAGAGCCTCTGCTTAGTCTTCTTGGTCCCAAGATGACCAGCCAAGGGCACCTCATGCGCCAACTGCAGTAGGAAGGGCCTGTAAACCTGGGGTACCACCAACCTCTTGAGGGCACCAGGTTCAGGCTTAGTGGGCTCACTAACAAGGAGCTCACCCTCCCAATAAATCCGGAATGTCCTAGGCACTTCTCCTTGTGCCTGGGACAGGGCCTGTTTCCTCAGTCCCTCGAGAGAGCGGCACCATCTCTGTCCCTTACAGAAGTCTGCCTGGGAGGGTCCCCCTTCAGCTAACAAGCATTGAAGGTTGGGATGATCCTCCGGGTTGAGAACCTCTCCCACAGGAGAGTCTTCTGTCTCTTCTCCCACAGGAGTTGAGTTTGGGTTTTCCACTGGACCCAGCCCGTCCAGAGCATGGATCCCAATGGGTGCTGTCGGAACAGCAGGAAGAGAAGGTGTTCCCTCCACAGAGGTGGCCTTCTTGGTCTTCCTTCTTCTTGACTTCGGCCTCGCCTTTGGCTCGGGTACCTGACCCACAGCCAGACCCGGTGTCACCTGTGACCTAGTGACTGCAGCAGCAGTCATGGGAAGACCATCCGAGATCAACCCCAACTCTACTAGATCATTTCCTAACAGAATGTTAGCAGGGACATTGTCCTGAACCAGGACAGGAAGCTTTGCTGTCTTGTCTCCAATCATGAGTGTGACTAAGGCTACAGGTGATAATTTGGGAGGCCCACCAGCTAACCTGGTGGTTTGCAGAGGAGCACCTACATAGTCCTCTGGCTTGAGCAGGGTCCTGTCCACCACTGTCATGCTTGCCCCGAGTGTCTCTCAAACCAGTAGAATGCTGGCCATACAAGAGGACACTTCTCAAAAACCTACGGGTGTTCTGTGGGATAGTCGCCAGTACTTCTGCATACTGGTCCCAGGCCCCAAGGGACACTAAGGAAATCTCTACCGGAGCACCAAATGTGATCCCGGTAGAGGAGGGGAGGACAGTGGCCTCCACCTCAGACACGGGGTAAGGGTAGGTCAGGCTGACAGCCTGTACTCCAAGTGCCTTACCTTTACACTTGGAGTCACCCCTTTTGTGATCCAGAGCCCCACAGTCCCAACAAGCGCCAGGAGTGCGGGGTACGGTACTGGAACCACCGGGAGCCTGCTTTGCAGCAGGTGGACCACTACTCTTATTCCCACCCACAGATGACTTATCCCCACTAGATTTTTGGGTCTTGGGAGAGGAAGGTTTAGGTTTACCCGACTGTGACTGCTTGTGGGACTCCTCAGCTTTCTGAGAGGCCCCCTTTTCTTTGTCCTTGTCCTTCCCACTGGAGTCCTTAGGGGACACCCGGTGGGAGACCCACTTGTCAGCCAACCTAGCCAGCTAAAAGGGGTCCAAAATGTTCTGGTCAGCCACATACTGACGCAGCTCTGGTGAACAGGCTTCAGAAAAATGCTCAAAAAACAAGAGGTGGGACAATTCAACAAAAGTCTTAACCTTGTATCCATCGATCCACCCCATCATGTTCATGTGCGCAGCACTCACCCAGTCAACCCAAGACACATTCTCTCTTTTCTTAAAATCCCTGAACCTTCTAAGGTATTGGGTAGATGTCTTGCCAAACTTGGCAATCAAAGCAGACTTCATACACTCATACTGAACCCTTTCTTCCACACTCAGCTTCAGAATACAGTCATATCCAGTTTCAGGCACTCTGCTTAACAAACACTTAGCCCAATCTCTTTTATCAACATCATGAATCGCACAAGCCATTTCAAACGCTTCAATCCATTGGAGGATATCTGAACCCTCCACAAATACACCAACCAAATCTTTCATAAACTTGGTGGCTGGGGACCTGACACTCTCACTGGTTTTAGCTGAAGTCTCCACTCTAGCTTTCTCTAGCTGGATTCTCTGACATTCAGTGTCCTGGCTCTTGAGTTCAAGGTCCCTATTCTTGAGCTCCACTTGTTGAGCCAACTCCTCTTTCTTAAGTTCAGCATCTATTTCCAACTTGCGGTATTCAAAGGCCAATTTCATCCTTAATAACTCAAGCTCCAAGGAATTGCTGGGGTTTGGAACAGAGGCAGCAGGAATGGCGGCATTCCCAGAAACAGATTCAGCAGAAACCCCAGGGGCAGAGTCCTCATTGGATGCATTCCCCCCCTCATCAAGAGTTTCACCATCAGTCTGGTAGTCCACCAGGGCAGCTATCAGCTCAGCCCTAGACTTATCCACAAAGTCTAACTCCCTGGCTTCACAAGCACCCTGGAGAGCCTCCAAGCTCATCCGAGTCAATTTGCCATTTGCAATAGACTCCATTGTTTGTAATGCAGTTATCTTGTACACAACTAAACCTTAATTTAATAAAGTGCGGATATCCTTTGTAAGTGGCACGGTTATACACTGATTCTTAAAACCATAAGCATCCCACCGCTGCCACCAGCTGTAAAGAAAGACCGGTGGGGGGTGTCTGTACTTCTGCTCTCTATATGGTAGAAGAGAGGCACAGAGGACCCCAGCCAAGATTCTCTAGTACGGTAGCAATGGACGAGCAATCAAGGCCTAGCTTCTCAGGAGGTGATGCAGGCTGGTTCTTAAGTACAGTGTACCCCAAGCCCCCACAAAGGAATGTCCACACACTGTATTGGTTAGAACACAGTCTTTATATAATCAATATTCAAGGTTATGTACACTTATCATAATAACTCACTTTGTACTCAGGAAAATCAACAAAGGCAAATATATACAATTCTAAAGTGGTACCACCCTTTGTATTAGATCTCATTAAAGTGCATCAACAATACTGTAACAATGTCACACAGATCCATAGAGTGAAACCAGCAATAGAGAGAGGAGAGAAAATAAGATGGTTGAGCAATAGGCAGAATACTTGCCCCTACCACTAGACACAGTTCTGTGTGGAGATCCCCCCACCTGGGCAACCTGTAAAATAAGGATATAGCACAAGCCCAGTCCATATATTGTTCTGCAAGTCTTATTTCCTCCTATAATGTTTTTACCCCCCCAATGTACCTGGTGGAGTTGAGTTCTTCGAAGAGGCGTCGACAGATCCTTCTTGAGCGACCCCCTTTCAAGCGGGAGTCACGGATCATCGAGAGGCGTTGAGAAACTCGGTGTTCGGCGACGGGGAATCGACGGCCCTTCTTGAATGCCTTCCCTTTCAAGCGGGAGACACGGGGCGTCGAACGTCCGTCGACAAACAAGGTAGAACGGCGTCGATGAGGCGGCAGCTTCGTCCGAGCAGTGCTCGTCGGCGTCGGAGCGTCAGCGTCCTGCAAGGCAGAGGCGTGCGGGGCACCTCGGTGACAATAGTTCTGGACCGCAAAGATTGTGGAGACGGAGGCCCAGCAAGGGCGTCGAGTCGTTCGGGTCTTTGTGGTCTTTGGGTGGCAGGAAACCCACCGGCAGGTTTCTCCTCGGCACGTTGGTCGTCCTCGACTTTCTCCGGCAGGATAAAGCGGTCGACGGTGCGGACGAGGGAGTCCTTCGATTCAAATGTTCTTAGGCAAAGGAGCGGACGGCTCCGGTCGTCGGCGGCACGGCGTCAAGTGGTTCCCACGGCTGGGCAACACAACTTCGACGGGCCTCCAGCGGTTACACAAACCTGCAAACCCTGGTCGACGGCAATGGACTTCGACGGCGTCGATGTCCGGGTGCTTCACTTCGATCTCCTCGGCGGTCCCGTCTCGGGTCGGCAGCCTTTCGAGGGTCTGTCTTCCAGGGCGCTTCGGCGAAGATGGAGCGGTGCTCGATGGTCCCTCGAAGCACGAGAAGAGGGCGCCTTACCAGGTCCTCTCTCGGGTCAGTCTTCGACGATTTCGGCAGCCTTCGGATCGGTCGAAGCAAATGCAACAGCAAGTCTTCTTCTTCCAGCTGGACGTCGAGGATCAGCAGTTCCAGTTACTCTTAGAGTGGAGACTCAGCCCCAGAACGCTTCTGAACGCTTCTGAACGTTCCCTGAACCCCCCTACCAGTGGTGAGAGGTCCCCAGATATACTATTCTGTCTCTCATCCACACTGCTGGCACACACTCAGCAGCCAATCAGACAGAAGGGCATTCATGCAGTCAGTCAGCCAATCAGGCACACAGTGCATTCAGGCCACACTCCTCCCTTTCAGACACTCACAACAAGGAATGTGGATTGGGACAAGTACCCAGCCATTCAACACTACACACTGTATTCAGGCCAGTTTCGGGCAGGGCTGTCTCAGTCTTTGTCTCTCATGCCAGAAACCAGACAACCACAACAAGAAGTGTATATTGGTCACACACTCCATTCACCCAGGTCCCACCCACAGGAGGTACCCACAACATACAGTCATTGGGAAGGCTCCAGTCAGTCTAGCTGGGCCTTCACAACAACACCATATATGGAACTTCCACCCAACAGCCAGTCAGGGGGAAGGGACAGAGTCAGGGCTTCCCAGGACTTTGGGAAAACAAGGTAACAGGCAATAGAAAGCACGAGGCCACAGGGGCCATCTTGTTTCCTATCAGGAATCAACTGATCCCCATGGCAGGGTCTGGGTATCCCACAATGGAGGACACCCAGAGCACCTGTCAAATTCAGCATGGAGCTGCCACCAGCCCATACCCTGCTCTGTGGGCCACCCACAGGTGCCCAAAAACATACACTAGGGGCACAGGGTTGTACCCCTACCCATGGGTGCCATAAGGGTATCCCATGGGTCTGTTCACCAAACCAAAAGAGAGAGCTGCACTGCCAGGAGTCCCACATGGACTCCTGGGCAGAAAACATGACAGATCACACGATAAAAAGCAGTAAAGGACAAGGATTCAGAGGCCCTGTCCCTCTGATGCATTTCCAGCATCACATCAGGCAACAACTAGGTAGGGGAAACTGCCATCGAATGGGGGAAAAGCGGGAAAATGACTGAAACAAAAGGTATGTGTTGGACATGGTTGGCTTGGTACGGCAATGGCTTCTATGAATTTTGAGAAAAGCAATGCTCCGCTACATTCCCCCGACTCTTGCAGTTAGGAGAGCATACCATTTTTGTAGTGTTTTTACAAAACAAGCAATACCACAAGCCAAACACTGAGCCATGGTACACAGGAGTTTTACGCTCACGGCCTGACCAGACGCACTTAGCATGTGTAAATTGGGAAAACCAATGTGGTGAGGAATGGCAGCCATACATTTTTTGAAAGAACACAGGCAGACCTTTTCAAGGGTAGGTGACTTGTGCAGGTTACAAAAGTGTATGGTGGCTAAAGCAGCGACTAAATGTAGGTTACATTTGGGAAAAGAAAGGTTTGTGAGACAAAGGGCACCAGCAAATGGGTCAAAACGTTATGAAAACCACACAAACACAACACATGGCCTACTGTCCCGCGTTCCCACAGGTGTCCCGATGAAAACGGTACCTCACATGTGTGGGTGCACCTACCTGGCCACCACGGGGAAAGCCTAAAACACAAGTAACCCCAAGTCTGTTTTCAGAGCGAAATCTCAGACATTCTGCCGACCGGCACAACGTACAGATATGGGCCTCGGGTGTCCAAGCCACTGAGGAAAACAGGGAACCCCATGCATTTACGAAAAGAGGACACCCGTGGGAATCCGCAGAGGTATGATTTGCGCACATCGCCCCAGATTTTATTACCCAGACATCCCCGCAAAGTCCGAAATGTGGGGAAAAAAACGCTTTTTCCGCACATTTCGCTCGATGCACCCATCGAAACACGCCCCCAACAACACATGGCCTACCGTCACGCGTTCCGACAGGTGTCCCGATGAAAACGGTACCTCACATGTGTGGGTGCACCTACCTGGCCGCCAAGGGGAAAGCCTAAAACACAAGTAATCCCAAGTCTGTTTTCAGAGGGAAATCTCAGACATTCTGCCGACCGGCACAATGTACAGATCTGGGCCTCGGGTGTCCAAGCCACAGAGGAAAACAGGGAACCCCATGCATTTCCGAAAAGAGGATACCCGTGGGAATCCGCAGAGGTATGATTTGCGCACATCGCCCCAGAATTTATTACCCAGACACCCCCGCAAAATCCGAAATGTGGGGAAAAAAACACCTTTTCCGCACATTTCGCTCGATGCACCCATCGAAACACGCCCCCAACAACACATGGCCTACTGTCACGCGTTCCCACAGGTGTCCCGATGAAAACGGTACCTCACATGTGTGGGTGAACCTACCTGGCCGCCAAGGGGAAAGCCTAAAACACAAGTAACCCCAAGTCTGTTTTCAGAGGGAAATCTCAGACATTCTGCCGACCGGCACAACATACAGATATGGGCCTCGGGTGTCCAAGCCACCAAGGAAAACAGGGAACCCCATGCATTTCCAAAAAGAGGACACCCGTGGGAATCCACAGAGGTATGATTTGTGCACATCGCCCCAGAATTTATTACCCAGACACCCCCGCAAAGTCCGAAAAGTGGGGAAAAAAACGCATTTTCCAGACATTTCGCTCGGCGCACCCATCGAAACACGCCCCCAACAACACATGGCCTACCGTCCCGCGTTCCCACAGGTGTCCCGATGAAAATGGTACCTCACATACGTGGGTGCACCTACCTGGCTGGCAAGGGGCAAGCCGAAAACGCACGCAACCCCCAGTCTGTTTGCAGAGGGGAATCTCAGCCATTCTGCCGACCGGCACAACATACAGATATGGGCCTCGGGTGTCCGTGGAAGACTTACCAATAAAATACTTGATAGTTTCAACCTCAATAACCAAGGTCCAGCGGGCATCTTTGGTTACAACTGTGTCAATAACAGTAGGTGCTCCATATCCTTTTTCGTATAAATAATCTTCCCAATCAGCTCCTGCTATCGGATTGGCTTGCATATTGTCTTGAGTCAGAGCTGTCGAAGATCTAATTAAAGACCAGAAGTTACACAAACTTTTCTTCAAAAGGTCGCCTAACATGGTGGCACCATCTTGCTGCAGTAAAACATGTCTATAGCTGTCTGACGAGGTGTCTGCCTTATGTGTGTCTTCCCTGTTTGCTCAAAGTCTGTTTTCCTTGCTGTTCAACGTGGAGGAGGAGTAAATTCAACAAACTCTCCTGGCAGACACAGAGTGTCCGCAGAACTGTCTGATGAAGTGTCTGACTTTCCTTTGCCTTCCCTGTTTGTTTTTTTAATTTTTTTATTTTATTGTGAAACTTCAGTTCAATATTTTCTATCGAACTTTTGTTACATTAGTTTCAAGAAAATGAACTCTCCACTCCATTCCAATAAATTGTATACCAAGATCGATGTTATCAAAAGAGGTACAAGATAAGAAAGAAAGAAAAGGAAATAAGATCAAAAGCAGATCGTAAGAGAAAATAAACAAAGGAAAAAGACAGCCTCAGCACGTTGATAAGATAGTATTTGTAGCTCAGATTGAAACTAGCTGTAAAGATGCGTCAAGAAAGTTATTTAGACCACAGGAGAGCTTTATGTTGTGGCCTGCTACAACATGCTCCCACCAGTCCTCAGGCACATAAAGTTGAGGTTTAAATTCATTTAAATGTAATTCACGCAGGTTAGTCAACGTTGGGCATGCGGTCACCAGATGTTTTAGGGACTCGACTTCGTTTGATTTGCAGAATCGACAGGTGTTGGTTGTTGTCTCTTTGTTCTTACATAACCAAAGCATTTCGTTGGTGTTTAAGGCATTCAATCTGAGTCTTAGGAACTGTGACCTGTGGTGACAAGATGTACAGTTCGTAAGATATTTTGGTTGCAGATGTAATTTCACCAAACCTCTGGTGGTAGGCAAAGTAGAATTGAGTGCTAGGCGATTATTGTAAGTTGTTATCCAGTCCCATGCAGCTAGCTTCTTTTTAGCATGTTGGGGACAACAAAGTAGCTCTTCTTCGGATATGCCAGCATCTTCCATAATTACATTTAATTTAAATTTCCATCATAGTATTAAGGAAGAGTCATGACCATCTTTTTCATTCCGAAAGATTTTATACGCAGGAATGGAGGAACCAAGCAACATTTTGCATAAGGTGGATAATGATTTCCAAACAATTGTCATGTAGATTGAGTTTAAGGCTAGTTCATATCTCAGGGCTGACATTGAGATATAATTAGGAAGGCCTAGCACACGTCTCCAGAACATGCCTTCCAATTTTTGCCACAGGCTATGGTTTACATTCCAGGCTGATTCACCACCGAAGGTAAGAGTTGGGATTACCTTCTGGTGGTAAAACGTTGTTACAGGAGTTGTTGAAAATTTCCCGTGATCCTTGTTAATTTTCACACCTTGTAGACTCATATTTTTTGTTTTGTTTACCAAGTTGCTAATCCAGGGGACTTCGCAGATTGAATCATTTACCATTACGCCCAAATAGCGAATTGACTTGACAACAGTTAGGGCCTTTTTTTCGATAAACCATCTGAAGCTCATATCTTTCTTTGACATGGTTCGGCCTATACTCATTATCTTGGTTTTTCCTGTATTTAGCATCAGATCATTAGCAGTTAGGAACTCATGTAGACGGAGAATCAGGTGTTGTAATCCAATGTGTGTTTGGTCGACCAACACTATGTCGTCTGCGTAGACCAAATATTTAACAAAGGATCCATTCAGCTTTGGCGGGAAGCAGTGGACAGAATCTAACCACTTTGGTAAATCAGTAAGAAAAAGTTTGAAAAGGTCTGCGGCAAGTGGGTATCCTTGTTTGACCCCTTTGAATGTTCTTATTGATTCGGTGAGATCACCTTGTGAGTTCACTCTTATTTGAATGGGGGTATTAGAGGGCAGGGCGATAATGGGGTCTAGCAGCTGTTCTGGGCAATGCCAAGATATGTAATTTGGCCCATAATTTGCTGCGATTGACGGCATCGAAAGCTTGGCGGAGATCAACAAAGGCAAAAAAGATTTTTTTCTTGGCCTCCAGCGCTGACAATTTTAAGATGGACAAAATTGTGAGGTTTACCTCAACGCCCACTTGGCTCGTGAAGCCCGTTTGGCGACAATCAACTATGCCCGCAGAAAGCGCCCAATTCACCAGACGTTGTCGCAAGATGGAACCAAAGATTTTCCCGATTGTATCGAGAAGGGCAATCGGGCGATAATTTGCTGGATCAGCCCGACAGCCCTTCTTACATATTGGCACCACAATTGCTTTTGACCAGGTGGAAGGAAGTTCCTTGCTATTTGTGATCTGAAGAAATAGCCCGTTAATAAATTTGGCCCACAGTACTTTGTGCTTTTTGAGCATCAGATTTGAAATTTGGTCGGGACCAGCGGCTCTTGAGTTCTTTAGCTTAGAGATCAAGCTTTCAAGCTCTTCGCCGGAAGGTGTTATGTCCCAAACGGTAGGTGTCACTATAATCCGCTTTGGTTCTTCACACACCAGCTCTTCATGAATGGAGGTAAAATAATCTCGCCATTTACTGCTTGGGATTTCATTAGAAATTGATGATATAGATTTAGAGCAGCCCTTGTTCACGACTGCCCAAATTTTACGTGTGTTCTTGGTGACAAGGAGTTTTAGCATTCTTTCTTCTCGACATTGGTCTATTTTAATTAGGTGCAATCTTAGCCAGTTACGATAAATCTTACGCCAATCCTTGCCTTTCTTTGCCTTAACGCAAGAATTGCTGAGCCCTCTTTTGATTAGCCGTAGGTCCTTCCTTAATGCTTTTTTTGCTAGTGCTATTTCAGCACTATAAAGGTGTTTTGGAGATGACCCAAGCAGTCTTGAATTAGAGATTTTCAGGGTGTAGTCACTTAGCAATGGCGTATATTCTACGGTGTGCAGCGCTTTTAAACTTTGGCTTAAAGATGCAATTGCTGGACTGTTTGTGACTAGCCTGTTGCCTGCGGCATATGTTTGTAATTGAAAAGGATATTTTTCCGATGCACAGCAACGGTCTTCTAGCCAGACAAGCCATAGCAGATCATGGTCGCTGTGTGACATCGGCTGCACATTAAGGGAAATAGCTTTGTCAAAAAGGTCCATCGAAGCCCAGATATAATCAAGGGTATTTGATCTGCACATGCTATGCCAAGTCGATTTAGGCAGGTAGTCGCCATTAATAGATCCATTAATCATTTGACAATTGCGTTGAAGGAGATCACGGAACCAAATTTGACCTCTACAGATGACTTCATTGACATGAAGCCGAGCATTTGTCATTGTGACTGGATCATATCTAAACCAACTACAATTGAGATCGCCACACATAATCACAGAGATGTTGTGATAGGCTAGAAAAGTTTCATCGATTTCTGTCACTACTGCTTCCATGAAAGATGAAGCTGAGATCATCACAGGATTCCAGTATCCATTGATTATCAGCAGGTTAGAAATGGTGTTAGACAATGATAGTTTGAACAAATGGATTAGGATTGGAAGAAGCTACTAGTGACCACCAGTTCTGTATTTTTAGAAGGGTTATCAGGCTAGAAAAGGGCGACCTTTGATGTTTTTACCGGCCGGATTTGTCAGGATGGTGAATCCATCACAGGACGGTGGGTCGCGTAGCCAAGTTTCCTGTAAGCAGATGACAAACACGTTCTCCAGGGGTTCTTGAAAGGTGTTGAAAAGATGCTTAAATCCGCGCGTGTTCCATGAAAGTAAAATTAATTCCTGTTTGCTCCAAGTCTGTTTTCCTTGCTGTTCGACGTGGAGGAGGAGCAAATTCAACAAACCAGCCTGGCAGATGCAGAACATCCGCAGAGCTGTCTGACGAGGTGTCTGCCTTCCATTTGCTTCCCTGTTTGCTCAAAGTCTGTTTACCTTGCTGTTCAATATGGAGGAGGAGCAAATTCAACAAACCCTCTTGGCAGACACGGAGCGTCCGCAGAGCAGTCTGAAGAGGTGTCTGCCTTCATTTTGCTTTTCTTGTTTGCTCAAACTCTGTTTCCTTGCTGTTCAAAGTGGAGGAAGAGCACATTCAACAAACCCTCCTGGCAGACGCTGAGTGTCCGAGGAGCTGTCTGACGAGTTGTCTGCCTTTGTTTGCCTTCAGATGCGACGGATCGAAGGACCTTTTTCCTCTCAAACCTATCCACGTACACCCTCTACTGTGAGCCATACTGGTCTACAAACACGCACACTAAGAATTTGCAAATTGTTGCCGCTCCCGGGACCGTGAAGAACGTTTCTGCTCACTCCTTTGAGCGGTGCATGTTTAGAAACTTGCTTGTATATTAAGCTGTGTCAACGACTGCAGGGAGATGGTTTCTCCATTTCAGCCATGTACTATCCACATTTTATCTATGCTCATTTCATTGGAGTCTGTTTTATGGGCAGCTAAAAGTCAAACAGAACATGAGAACTTCCTGATTTTTAAATGTCACTTTCCTGGAACTGCGGGGTGCTTATACTCCCTTTGAGCATTCATTGTCCACTAAGTGCTAACCGTACCAGGGACTGCGGGGGTTATAGTACTCCCTTTGAGCCGCGTATGTTTTTCTGTTCCTGGTCTGATCCTGGTCGACTGTAAAGACTATAAAGTCTGCTTACTTTCATAACGTTTTGTCTGTGCTGGTGACTGCGGGGAGTTTCTCTTGCCTATCTTTACTCCCTTTGAACCGCACAATGCATGTAAGTCTTCTTTACACACTGAGTGGCCGGTGACCTTGTTTGTGTTAGGTTCCCTTTGCTGTACCTTATAGTCTCTGTTGTGCCCTTTCACGCTGTTAGTCTTGCAGTGCAGAAAGCACTATGTCTCTTCGTTCAGGTTTATGTAGTCAACCCCAACTTCAATCACTCATAGCGCCTAAGAGGGACATTGCAGAACCTGATACTTGTGCGACTCAAACCATGATTGGTTAAGTGGTAAAACAATTTGTTCAGGATGGAGACATGCAGTTCAACAACGAAGCAGACCATGTAGCTGTTCTGAGTTTCAATTTAGGTGTTCCTAATTCTCTTGTCTGCTTAAACATAACACCTACAGCCTTTGCGAAGAAGCCCACGCAGAAGGGTTGCAATAATCGCGGCCCAAAATTCACCTCTGTGGCGCATGGTGTTACCCCTCCACCAAGGTCTCCCATTGCGGAACAATGTATAATGGATTATATTCCCAAACTATCTGGGACCAGTATGGAAATCAAAACGATAGTCCCTATAAGGAAACTGCAATAATTCATTGGACGCAAATGAAGATACTGAACAACCTAAGCATAATTGAATATGCAGAGTCAATAGTTCATACAAAAGCCTGTGTAACTTTAGAAAGCTTTACCCAGCAAAATTGTGACACTTCTTGCATTTGCTCCCCTACTTACCTCACTGACTTTATTTCTCAAGAAAAGTGAAGAGTCAGTTTTATCTCAGACCCTAACTATTCCACAAAACCAAGTGAAGGAGCAATACATCATACTCTTAGGTAGGCGGATGACTGTAGTCAACTGTCCTCTCCTAACCTTTCTGCAATCAACATGGTTCTGCTCTCTTTTGTTAAATTGTATGACAATATTTGGGATGAGATGAAGGTTCATACTACCATGCTATCATCGATTTATGCAAAGGTCGAAGACTTGGAAGCATGTTTAGGCCATTTGGCCTCCCGCGATATGCCACCTATAAAACCTGTAATTTTTGGCTCTGGCCAAGCTCTTATTTATGCTGATATCTTCATGATAGAAGAATCTGTTATTGAAAAAAGACCCATCTACAATAGTAATCATATACTTACGTGCCCCGCAAAGGGGAACGAGAATCCTACTAGCACAAACATTTGCAACAATCCTCCACAACAAACAATAGCGATAATTCATACACAAAAAAATGGTCCCATTGATTGTACTACATGCAAGGAAAAAATAAAACAAAGAACCAAAAATTGTTAAAAAGGCGTAAGAACTCTTCCTTAAAATGGTTACACAACTCCAACCTCTCCATAATTGACTCTATTAAGGCTTATAAGAAGCCAATTAAGGGCTTCGCCCCGGCATTAACGCTGGTGCCTGAAGAGAGTTGTTCCGGTTCCCAGCTTGCTACCCGAAACATCCCGATTATTTCAACCGAGTTGATGTGTGTTAAAATTACCACTTGATATTTTTGACCCATCATTTCTTCCTATAGGCGACTCTATGGAATCTAATGTTTGCAGTGGTAGCTTAGTCACACCCAATTTATCTACACATGTAGCGACTGATATGGCTAAAGTTCTAAAAGTAGATGCTTGTATACAGACAGTTTGTAAATCGGAATGCACAACTGTATCTTTTGATAATGCCCTCCACCACAAACATAGTCACTCCCAAGATCTAGGTAGAGTGCCGTGGGTTTTGTCATCTGAAATGACACCTGTAAATCTGAAATCACACGTAGTGAATGGTGGTTTGTGCAATTGCAGATGTGAAGCAGAAGTAAAGTTGGGACCATTGATCTCAGTCACAAATCCTAATGTATCAGATCACTTTATTAGTGATAAATCATTGGAACATGCCGCTGGTAATCCCGCCAAGTTGTTTCCCCCCTCTAGCCAGATCATTACACAACGCGATCAGGCTCCTATTGATCAGCATAATAAGTATTCAAAATGTTTCAGTGATAAAGTCTCCATCCCTCATGAACATAAGCCTGAGACCGGACTTGATATATTGAAACATTCACATCTCTGTACAACTGTTGCAAGTCCAGAGATAACTTCTGTTGATCACTGTAAACATATCAACTTAGGTGCCCTACTTGATAAATTATATATTCCCTCTGAAATACATCTTGAGGTCACTTCAGAGCTAGTGAATCCCGCACAGGGTGACAGGTATTTATCAGACAACATAATGTCCTGTCACACTTGTGAGGGCCCAAGGTTCAATTTAATGAACTCAAAGAA
This sequence comes from Ambystoma mexicanum, assembly GCF_040938575.1. Classification (NCBI taxonomy): domain Eukaryota; kingdom Metazoa; phylum Chordata; class Amphibia; order Caudata; family Ambystomatidae; genus Ambystoma; species Ambystoma mexicanum. The sequence goes on from NC_090941.1 coordinate 192,982,981, forward strand.
CGCAGCTCATGGGGAAAGTCATCCTCGTATTGTAACAAATAAATTCCATTTTAATTCCAATTACATGGTGCAACCAGTCACAGAGGATATACCCGGAGTGTATAATAGTTCTAACAGACAAAATCAGGAGTCACATAATGTTTTATTAATGTCGGGTCTCCTGAGTGACACTACGCCAATATGCTTAAGTCGCACCAACATTTTGTTAATTCTGGCTGAAATGATAACATTGACAGCAATCTCACTGCTGACATTGGGAGAGTTACGTTCCCAAACAAAAACAATGTGTCACGGGCGTATCTCCATTTACGGTCTAAATTGGTGTTAGATCTGATTGTATCAGAAAGAGTGAAGTTGCATAACTTAGGGTCCTCAATTGTGAGATGGGAGGAAGAAGCCTGGGATGGTTACATCATAAATTCAAAGGATAATTCCCACGCCAGTTATTTAAAACCATCTAATGGAGATAAGTGACCGACCGGTGCCTACGAAGATAGATTATACAAACCACACAGGCCCAACAACTCTGACTCCTGGTTGAGACGATGATGACCGGTGCCTACGAAGATAGATTATACAAACCACACAGGCCCAACAACTCTGACTACTGGTTGAGACGATGATGAGGGTGTTTCTGCAATTAGTTGTGCTGGCAATGGGGAACTAAAACTATTGACATAGAACTCTAGAGAACATACCCACCTATACACTAACAAGGCAGTTTTGGATGAACTAAGATATTCCAATTGCCTAATGATCCAAGAAACCTGGCTCACTGCTATCCCCTCATTAGATGGGTATCGTGTTTTTCCAAGCAGCAAAATCCAGTGGCCTGGGTAGACCCTATGTTGGTTTGCACTATGAACTGACCTCTTGGTGTACAGCCGCCAGGTTCTGAATCTCTGGTATGGGATGCTGGCAGTCGAGCTGGCTCTACTTACCCATCCGTACTATTAATGAACATATATTGGCGTAAAGGTGTGGGGGAACTGGATGAGTTTTTGCAGTCCATTGTAGACCTTGTATGTAAATGGAAATCGAGAAAGGGCCCACAACATGTTTTGTTAGCTGGTGACATGAATGTCAAATGTGTCCCAATCTTGGTTGAAGATCTATTGTTTAGTTGTATATCCGACTATTTCCGTTATGATCAAAAATCTAAAGCCAGTTTGCAGTGGAACACTACACTGGCATCATTCAATTTATATCCTTTGACTGGTCAATTTTGGAACAGCAACGAAAATCACTACATATGGTTTAGCGGTTCTTGTAGAACTATGATTGATTACATCTTTGTAGACCCCCAGATATTTGAGATCTGCTCCAATTTTACTATCAATCCTACCACATGGAGCGACCATTGTATTCTGAGAGCCACTCTCGACATCCCTTTTACACTCATAGACAATAAAATCATAGGTCCCACTGAGTTAAAAGTTACTGCACAGGGCAATGCCATTCGTAGAACTGCTTTGAATGTGAATTGGCTAACTCATGAGTTTAGAAAAAATGATGGCCCGCTCAACACTTGAATGGAAGATCCAAGTGTTTAATGTGGGCAATTTTGAATGCACTATGGATGCTCTAATCTCGGGCGACACGTATCATTTTAACCTACCTCAGCACTCTGCTCAAAAGAAGCATCTACATGATTATGGTGACCAGTTGGCTCTGAAAAAAAATGAGGTCTGTGGTAAGGTTAATAAAGAGTCAATTCATTTTACATGAAGAGAAACTGGCTAAGTGCAAAGTAATAAAAAAAAATTATCTATTGCATGCATCAGCGTGTGGTCTTGTTACAGCAAGACTCGGAACAGATGCTAAGAGCTCCATCCAAAAATGACATGGGCATGTTTTGGTCTCTAATTAATGGTCAACCATTTACTATATGTACTGCCCAGTTAAATGCAGTAGATAAGCTAACTTGGGTAATGATTTTTTTTGATTTGTATAATATTGGTAACGCCAAACCTCTGAAATCTTGCTGATAATTCCAACAATGTGATGGTCAAGATCTGTCCATTAAAATCAACACAAATATGGTGTATGACTTAATAATTTGATACAACCCTTTGCGAGTTGCGGGGCCCAATGGGCCATCGAATGCCATTCTAAAAAACGACCCTAGAAACTGGTCTAATGCCCTGTCCATCCTATTTGAGAGTGTTGTCTCAACAAAAACCTATTCTGCAAAGTGGAAAATTGCCTTTATTGTCCCCATTTTTAAGAAAGGTCTAAGGTCTGACCCCATAAACTACAGACCAATCTCGTTGTTGGACACTGACAATAAGATTTCTTCACCTATACTACTCCAGCATTCGGAAAAATGGGCCGCTGATTCGTCCAGGTTATCTGAATTTCAAGCTAGCTTCCACAAGGCAATTTCAACATCTTTAAATGGCCTTGTGCTTAGGTCCATTCAAAAACAACTTGGGCCACTGCAGATGCCTGCGCGTATATAGCCTCCATTGATCTTTCATCAGCTTTTTACCATGTTGACCCTGCTAGACTTTGGGGAAAGTTGAAAAACTGGGACATTCCAAGTGGCTTATTGGATCTCATTATAGGTCTGCATGAAAATTCAACTATCAGAGTGAGGTTGAACAGAGATTGGGCTATGTCCTGCTGTATTTTGACTCTCTCTGGCCTTAGACAGGGCTGTATTTTAGCTGCATGTCTGTTCAACCTCTATGTGTCTGACCTAAATGAATATTTGAGCTTGGCTGCGTTAATAGCGCAGCGGGTAGGTTCCCAGATGGTATCTTGGCTCAGATAGGCGGACGACTTTTTGCTTTTTGACATATCTCGAGTGGGGCTAAAAAGACTTCTTAAGTGCTTTTCCGCGTATGTGAGCAACAATAGCCTTAAGATGAATTAAAAAAAACTACATTTTTAGCCATATCAAGAAGTAAGAGAAGGAGTTGTGGTCTTGGGAGAACATAGTGATTCCCTCAGTACCCTGTATTACTTATCTCAGCTTTATGATATCGGCATTGCCGGGTTATAGTGATGGGAGACACATTTTAATCAAAAGGCAACTATGCTGCTTTCACAAGGCCGGGTGCTAAACTTCAAATTTGGGCCCTTTTCTATCATGACAGTTGTGAAATTTTATGCAAGAAAGGTGGTTCCCAAGTTAATCTAGGGAAAATAATTATTCTTCGATGTAGCCTTGAAATGGTTAGATTTGTGGGGGAGCAAAAATCTGTAGAAAAGTTTTGGGGGTACTTACTTATGTCCCTTCAGCTGCAATAAGGTTTGAATTGGGCCTTATTTCTATATTTCTATACATGTTTGGTGGAGTGGAGCCTTTTGACATTGTTTAGGTAATTACTTTTGCCAGTCAGTGATTCTCTATATGTGAACTTGCAGGAGTCTATGATCTTGATTTCTATTGGGAAATGCGCGCATTTTGTCAGAGCGATTAGAAACAATTGTGAGAGAATTTTACAAAAAATAAGTATGAACGTAGATACCTTATTCCGAAATCCGATTAAAGTTAAAAAAAAACATATATGATCTTGACTGGATCGAGACCCGATGTAAAATTACATGGTTATGTAACCATGTCGCTTCTCTCACATGAACACAAAAAAAGGGCTAAGATTGCACCATACCTCATCGAATTTCCTGACAGACACTATAGGAAAATGTTTCTCAAATTCTGATGGCACTTATTGTCAACTAATGAAATCCTCCCAAGGCATGATATTATTACATCTAAAGATTCACGTTGCAGATTTTGTGATCTTAATGACAGCGTTGAATCTACCTGACATCTGCTGACGTTTTGTAAAGTGTTAAAATGAAAAAAGGTCTCGCTATTTAGGCAAAATGTTCCCTGTTAATCAGTGCATATTTGGCAGAGATGTTTAAGTGGGTGATCCATCTTAGACACACTAGCGGTTGATGCTTTTTATAAATCTTTAGAACCAAGAGAAAGAAAGTCAAATATTTCTGATTTGCCTGTTATGGCTCACAAGTAGTATGCATTTTGCAGGTATCTTGTATTACTTGCATTGAGGATGAAAAAACACAGCTTGAGGTGTTAGTATAATTAGTATCCTGGCGAGAGTCAAGCAGAATGCAACACGCATTCTGATTGGCTCTCGCCGGGTCCTTACCCGGCCGAGAATCCTTCGATTCTCGGCCGGGATTCCAGCCGCCTTTGTCCTCGGTGGGGGCCGTGGCAGCCTTCAGCCAATGAGAAGGCTCGAAGCGGGGCCAGCCCCGCTCCGAGCCGCCCCACTTCTGAGAGGCTGCCTTCGTCCCCCACCGGGGACTCAGGTAAGCTTTTTTTTTTCCCTTCCCTCCTTCCTCCCTGCCCTCCCCACCCCACTTACCTGCTTGCTCCTGCGTCCCCAGTGGGGGACGATAGCAGCCTCCAGCAGTGTGGAGACTCGTAGCGGGGCCATCCCTTCCATTGTCCCCCGCCGGGGACGCAGTTCCTTTTTTTTTTTTTTTCCTCTCCCCCTCTCCCCCTCCCTCCCAACCCCACTTACCTTCTGCTTCTTTTTCTTTCTCGGGAGCGGATGCGCTGGGAACACTAGTGTTCCCAGCACGTCCGCTCCTGATGGCCGCCATGGAAAGGGAAAACGGACTCCGTTTTCCCTTTCCTTGGCGGCGGCCATTTTCTTGGTCGTTTTTTTTTTTTTTCTGTCCCGAAACGCTGAAGCGTTTCGGGACAGAAGAAAATGTTTTTAGTGCCCCGGTCACGCACATAATGCGGGCCGGGGTACTAATAGCAATATAACCCTCGCGGCGGGGGCATTACCGACTCCGGTAATGCCCCAGTGCCTTCGTTAAGGCCCTCGCTTCGCTCAGGCCTATAACTATGGGCCCCGGGGCATTACCTGAGTCGGTAACGTCCCTGCCGCTCGGGTCATATTGCTTAATTACATTTGAATGTTAACTCCTTTTCAGTTATGTAAAATGTAGAGTTGATGTTCATGTAATGCTTTATTAATTTATACATTTTTATTGTTTTGATTAGTATGTGTTTTTGTGATTTTATAAATAGGAGTCCATAGGTATTCATATTTTGCTGTGGGTACTTTAAAGGGCCTCATTATAAGTATGCCGGTCCGGTAACAACGGTGCCAGTAAGCTACCGGCAATGTTGTTACCGGACCGGCATACTCTGAATTCTGCATGTGGGTGCCTTCCTGTCCGCCAGGTCTGACCTGGCGGGCGGAAGGGCACCCGCTCGCAGAGCGTTACGGTAGCAACAGCACCATTCTGAATGGTTCTGGTGCTACCGTCCTCCCCATTCCCATTGAGTCCAATGGGAATCTAATGGGAATGGGGAGTAATTTTTTCAGGCACCCGGCAATGGGGAATTAGCAGGAGGGCTGGGGCTGTAATGCCCCGGCAAAACCCCATTGCTGGGCTCTTGAAAAAAAAAAAATACTGCCGGGGTCATAATGAGGCCCTTTGTGTTTTAACAGTTTTTTTGCATTTTTAGTGATTTTGTCTTGGTATCTCATCCTATATTTTAAATGTGAATGCATTTAGAAAGGTTATTTAAACCATATACATTAAATAAATAGCTTTTTTTCCAATTGTTGTATATTTGTCTCAACTTGCACATTTTCCCGTGTTTAATACCCATGGAATCTGTTGAAGCTCTCAGCTCTTTGAGGTTTTCCTTAAGATCTTTTTTTCTTAGTGGCCACATTTGAATCATAGACATGCTGCCTGGGCCTGCCACCTGCCTTAGGTTTTGGTAGCTCATGCAATTTAGAACCAATGAAGGCATTAAAGGCTTCCACCGAAGGTGGTTATAATGATCTTGCCACACAGTTACAGAATAGAAGTTGCCAATCTCATTGTTAAATGTTTCACATTTTTCGGAAACCATGTAATAATGTTTTTATTTTGATTCACAGCAAGCAGGATCTGTCACTGAACGTACAATTAACCTCTTGCCAACAGCATGCTGTGATCACTAAGTGATGTTTTCAATATTAAAGGTAACACATTCATTAGTTTGTCTGATGCAAAGATATCATCTATACACAATGAATATCATTCATTGGTCTGAATGCTCTGAGCATTCAAATCTCCCTTTATATTGCCATTCAGCATTTGTAGGCTGCAGGATTCCATCAGTTTTCCATTTGATTCCAAGTTGGACTCCGATGTCCCTTCTCGTCCATCCAGAATCACATTCACATTGGAGCCCACAACTACTGCAGGCAGAATTAAAATTGCCTCCAATTAAAAGTTCACAATTGTCTCCTTCACAGACCATTGTCCCACCAACTTCACAATTGTCTCCTTCACAGACCATTGTCCCACCAACCTCATTCAGATGTCCAAGAAGCTGTCTATTGACTATTGTAAGGGATTCCAATATATGATGAACAACGTTGTTAATCTCCTTGTGTTCATATCCAACAGTAGGTTTAACTTCACAGTCAGGATACTGTAAGGCTCATTTGATACATTGATTATCTCTCCCATTGCACAGAACTCCACTGCTATGATTAAACCTCCAGAGGACGCCTCCCGCCCTTCTCTAGTGGCAAGATGTTGAAAAGACTTGTATTAGCCTATTATAATGTTTGATTGTAACCACACTTCTTGGAGCAGTACAACTGAGTGTCCTCTTAGGCTAGTGCCTAGAATGGAGTCATTAAAAAGCTGAGTGTGCCCCCTCACATTCTATGATACTACAGAAAGATCCAAACATTTGATCGGCGAACCCTGTCCCCCCCAGCTAAGTTTTTCGATCCGATATTTTTCGGATGAGGGAATGTTCCGTAGCCAACTCCAGTCCTCCGCACCTCCTTTCGCCGTCATCTCTGAAGCCAGTATTTTTACAGTTCTATCTCCAACATTAGTTTAAGAACATTGAATTCTCAAATTGGAATACTTTCCAACCTCTAACCCAGGAGCGATGTATTGCTAGTCTCTAGGTCTGCTATGACCTATATCAATTTTTGGGTATTTTTGATATGGCTTTAGGTCATATCCCATTTGTCTTAGCGCAAGCCCTTCAGTTGTGAGCAGTTCATAACCTACTCTCGAATTAATTGATATGACTACAGTGTCAGTCTGAAAGTCATCTATAAAGTCTACAAGATCTATGTCACTAGATGACAGGAGGTGCAATTTGGAAATCTAGTGCATAAGGGCTAATATGTGAGAACGGTTTAGCACAATGTCTCTTTCAGAACCCAAAACGAATTCCAACAGCAGTTGCTTTGAGTTAGTGTTAGCTGTGATGTTTTCTAAAGCATAAACTTCAGTTCTCTTTATTTCAGCCAACAGCCTTTGTAAAGGAGCTTGCAACCCATACGTGATGGCTGTTGTCTGTGTAGATGTGTAGATGTAGCACTCTTCTTTCTAATCGTTTGGGATTCCCTAGAGACAATTTGTTTCCAACCATGTTTAGTTTGATGTAGGTCACACAAAATATGTGTGTGTTGTTTATTATGGAATGGCGACTTGGTAGAAAATTGATTGTAATTTTTTGGGACTGTTGAAGCAGACCCCCGCAAGCCCTATAAGGTGAGCAGAGGTTAAGCCTTGCAGTTCTGCCATAACTTCATGAAGTATTATCGGCTCTGCATTCTCAGCGTTTAACTTGGCTTCAGTACCTTTTTCCTGCAATGATTTCACAAACGTTATAGAGTTCCTACATTAATCCACTTTCTGCAACTGTTTTTTTTCCTCTTTGAAAAATAATGTTTTGCTTTTGTACTCATTGTCAATAACTACATTTGTTACTTTATGATAAATTTGCAGCAGGTGATCATGCTTCTCTCGAGGTTGCTTGCCAGTAGGGATCACAATGTCTCCTGGAATTGTCTCCTATTTCCAGCCTCCGTGTGCCTTTTCCCTGATATCATCCTGCTGTCTCATGGAAGCTCCTCAATTTTCTATTTTATTTCGCTCAGGGATAGTGTGAGAGCTTTTATTTCATAAGAAATACGCTCGCAAAAACGTACTAATGTATTCAGTACTGTTTTATTTGCTGCTTATTAAGGTAGGGAGGCGCTTTCAAATAAGTGTTACTGCTGCACTGCAAGAGGCTACGTGTCAAATATCAGCAGATGAGTGTCACTCCAGTTTTTTTTTGCTACAGGAGTTAGGATCCACACGTTGAGGTTTCACTTTGGATGCAGTGATCATTTGGAGGCATGTGAAGGAGGATTCCAGAGTCAGTTGTCAGAAATGAAGGTCAGGGTGCTGCCGGTGACACAACACATTTCGGTTGTTAATGGATCATCAAGAGGCAACCAGCACTGCTCACTACCATTCACCACATATAAACAAAATACCTCAGCTGGCACCAACCTTAGGGAGGAACCTTCACTACAGATCTGCTCCCACTGCCACACCGTAGGTTCCTGATAGTGTTACAGAAAGCAGATCAAGCCCCGTAGGGGTGAATTGAAAGAGGCACACTTGGGACCCCCCAACATTAACAAAACTAAAATATTGGATGTCAATGACATTTTAAATATAAAAAATATTCCATTACATTTTTGTTGGCCATGTTTGTTGGCCTCTTAGGAACCATCAATGGGACTCTTTCAGAAAGTGTTTTTCAATGGGTGTATCCCATTGATAAACACTTTCTGATTCAGAGTATAGGGTGCAATTAATAATTCTTACCCAAAATATGGATGGTGAATAATACTAGCCGATTTACATTTTCATTTAAGAAATGATTCCTTCGTCCATGGATATCTGTAACACTTAGAAAATAGCACCTTGACTTCATACAACACATTAACAATGAATAGCAATTACATGATGTTGAGTGTAAGTCATCACCAGGATTTTCAGGACACAAAGACATGTACTTGCGTTGATAAAGCTGCCCTCCCTGGCATTACTATGTCTATGGACTGTCCGGTTGGCAGCTGCTCCAGCACGTTTAATTTTGCAAATATTACAGAAAGTATAATCACAGACGCGCTTTTGAAGCTTAAATCCGCTTCCCCTGCGGACTCCATTCTACTGTACATTCTGCAGGAGCCGTCCCCAATTCTTGTTCCATTGCTTACCCAAGCGCTACAGTACTCATGCACTACAGATTTATTGCCCCTTCTCATAAACATGCTGTGGTTTCTCCATTGCTCAAGAAGCCCCACCTTGACCCTGCACTGGTGAAGAATTACCGCCCTATCTCACTTCTCCCTGCTATGACTAAACTGTTGGAATCGATCATTACTCCTCAGCTTGCAACCTATTTTGAGGCCAACAATATTCTGCACCCCCTCCAGACTGCTTTTCATCCTGGGATGGGTACAGAATCAGTAATGATTGCACTCCATGATCACATTGTACTGGCACAAGACCGTGGAGAGACGAGTGCTCTTATCTTACTCAATCTCTCCGTGGCATTTGATACTATTGATAATCAGAGACTGCTACAGTGCCTATCGGAGGCTGGTGTCTCGGGAGTGCCTCTGAAGTGGTTCTCTTTTTGTTTATCTGACTGCACACAAGTGGTGTCTCTCCCTCCTTTCAGGTCTTTTCCTGTGGTGGTTGATTGTGGAGCCCCGCAGGGGTCAGCACTTTCCCCTCTGCTTTTTAACTTATACATGGTTGCCCTTGCCAGGCTCATTGCTAGTTTTGGCGTGCAATTTTTTATGTATGCAGACGACACTCAGATTTTCTTTCGACTCAATGCTCCTAACGAAAGTCTTTTTGAACTTTTGAGAACCTGTCTTTCAGCGGTGTCCCAGTGGATGACCGAAAACTGGCTTAAGTTGAACGCGGAAAAGACCGAGGTACTGGTGATCGGTCAGTCAACCTATAGCTGGTGTTCTGATTATTGGCCTGCCTGTCTGGGACCCTGCCCTAAACTTTCCACTGTGGTCAAAAGCCTGGGAATTAAGATCACAGGCTCGGGCTCTAGAAAGGCGCAAATATCTGCGGTCTGCCGGAGTGGTGTTGTTAAACATAGGGTTCTGAAGAAGGTGTATCCGTTCCTTCCTAGTGAGGCCAGGAGTAAGCTTCGTTACTGCTTCCATTATGGGTGCTATAGACTACTGTAATGCCATCTATTTTGGACAGCCAGAAGCATTGCTTCAACAACTCCAGATCCTCCAGAATGCGGCAGCCAGGCTGGCTCTCAATGTCTTTCACCTTACCCATTCTCATGACCTCCTTCGGCGCATTCATTGGCTGCCCGTCAGAACCCAGATAAAGTTCTAGGTTTTATGCACAGTACATCGTGCTATCGGTTCCATGGGCGCTAAGTGCCTAGAGGAAAAACTATCCTTTTACCAGCCGAGGAGAATCCTCAGTTCCTGTTGACTGTTCCCTGCTTTCAATGCTCTCGTGCGGGAGGCAGATCCTTTTCTGTACTGGCCCGAGTTTGTGGAATGCTCTTCCTTTGCACATCAGGAGCACCCATGTCCTATCCATCTTTCGCAAGCAGCTAAAATCTTTTCTGTTTTAACTGGGTAGTTCTCCTCTCCTCTCTGGTGGGTTTCTTCCCCCAACACCTTGATGCCTTTTGGTCTTTGTTGCGCTCTACAAATGAGCATACAATACAATACAATACTTGGAACACATAAGTTCTAATATCATTGCTTCAAACTAATTTTTACAAACAACAATTTACCTTTTGATACACTTACATTATTGTAATAGTTACTTTTCACTTCTTGTGCTCGTTGACATTTGAAAAGGAACACAACAGAGATTCAAATTTTATGTCTAAAGATCTATAGAAAAAGAGCCATACGTTGCATCATGCTTGACATTATTTGTATTCTTGATATTAACAAATACATGAAAGTGTTTACCTCAAAAGTCAAATCAAAAAGTGTGAAATCAGTCAAAAATAAATAACCTTAAAAAACAAACAAATTAAGAATTAAAGAGAAACAACTAAAAGCATAGCTGTGAAGAATCAATTTCCAGGGCACCAGTGGTCCAGGAATGAATATCAGTTTCTAAACCATCAATCAGACCCACACCAAGGGGTCGATACCTATTCTCTAAAAAGGCTTCCCAACCACAAGTAGTGGAATTAAGGGGGCCTTTGTGGCACCACCTGACTTGCCAGAAGTTTGAAAATGTGGGTGGGACCAGACAGATTCCTTAACTTTTACGCTGTACTGTGGCCAGTAAATGTGCGCAGACAACCGGTCCGATGTCTTAGTCACTCTCAAGTGACCCATGAAAGGAATGTGGTGAGCCAAATCCAAAAGGAACTTTCTGTGGCATTGGGGAACCACCAACCTTATGGTGTCCTCACCCTCAGAATCCTTTGTCTCGCTGTACAGGCGCACATCCTCCCAGTACACTTTGAACAGTCCAGGTGCCACTCCCTTTGCCTGCTCCTCCGCCTGCTTCCACAGACTCGCCAGAGTGATACTCTCTTTCTGGGCTGTGTATACGTCAGTCGGATCTGGGCCCGCAGCTGATGCAAACTCATACAGCTTTGGACAGACCCTTCAGATCTGCAACCACCTGGTCCTCCACCTCAGGTTCCTCAGCTGCGCCAGGCAACTCTGAAGTCATGGAGTCCCCTGCTGCCAAAGTAGGGTCCTCAATGGCTACTAGACCTTCTTCCACCGTTGTAGATGACTCAGTAGTCTGTGGAACTGGACTAGGGGCTACTGACCATACAGGTCCTTCCAACACGCCCTCTGGAAGCACTCCATACCCTAACACTCTCAGAGCGTTCAATCTGGCATTCTCTTTGGCTCTCGATCATGTAGCCGCTGCATCTACTTTGGATCAGGAAGATCATTACCTAACAGACATGGGACAGGGATGGAGTCTTTCACCGCTACATGGCGCTGGGTCATTTCACCTTGCCAACTGAACTCTAGTATCACCAAGGGGCACTTACTCTTACCATCAAATCCACCCACGTACAAATCAGGCCGAGTAATGTACTCGCCTGGCGGTACCCACTGCAGGGTGACAGCGGTGAGCACTAGATAGAGTTGAGTATTATTGGGAACTGGGGTCTCTTCTGGAGATCTTGTACCTTTCCCACTCAGTGTAACCAGTCCACATTCAGCCACTCCCTGGGCTAGTCAGAATTCCTTCTCTGAGAGGCCCACACTGATGGTGGTCTCTTTCACAAGCCCAACATTCACTATGGCTTCCTTGGGTAAGCCCTTGCAAGCAGGATCCCCTTTCCTATGGCCCAGCTCCTTACACACAAAACAACCTTTGGGTGGTGAGAATGCAGGTGTCCCAGTGTTAGGGTGCCTGTGCTCTTCTTGGTGTGCACGGCTCAACTAGAGTTTGGGGGGTTCACTTCATTCTTTTGGGGACCTGACTTTGAAGAGGATTGGGTTGTACCTTTGTCCTACCCACCCTTATTACTTTTTTGTCTGCCTATTTCTCTTCCTGTTTGGGTGTGCGCGCCTGAGCCTTTTTCTGGACTTGAGTACTCACAAACCTCTCTACAGCCTTTGCAAGCTCCCTATGATCTGTCATAGTCTTGTCCACTAGATGCTGCTGTAGTTCAACCTCACAATTTTTCAACACATGCTCAAACGCAAATCAAATTGTACATCCCTTTAAATGTGTCAACATTGTTACCAATCGCCCACCCGCTCAGACATTTCAACGAGTGTGTGAACGCTTCAAATGTCTGCCTACATTTCTTTCTGAGCTCTCTGAAGCTCTTGAGATACTGTTGTGGGGTTTTACAGACCTTCCTGAGTAAGACTGCCTTCATGCTCTCATAAACGGTCCTTTCGTCAGGAGTTAACTGAAGAATTGCATCAGTCCCTGGTGTCGGTAAGCGACTCATCACGGCTGCACCCCAAAGTACCTCATCCACCTCTTGCAGTTGGAATGCCAGCTCGAGCGCTTCAAACCAGTCAAAAATATCCTTCCCCACTTCATAAGCCTGTACTAAGTCTAAGGGGATGTGCCAACGGAGCTTATCCCGGGCACTATGGTTTGAGCCACTACTGCTGCTTTCGCTAAAGGTGGATCCGTTGGCCTCCTTCTTCTCTTCAAGCACCATCTTGTGCAGCTCTATGGTGGTCCTGTCCCACTCCATGGTGACCTTGTCCCGCTGTTTCTGTTCCTCTAGTGCTAGTCTCCTCTCCTCGAGCAGGAGCTTTATAGCCGCTAGCTCATTAACAGCCGGAACAATTACTGGGCCACTCATAGACTGTGCTGAGACATGCTGGATGCCGCAGTAGCCTGTGTCCTGACTGACACTCTCAAGTGTTCAGAAACCAGACTCGCCCCCCAGTGGGACGATTAGTGAGAAACACTGCTCATGCAGTCTTCCTCGTCATTTACCCCCTGCGGAAAGGTCTTGTCCATTCAGGTACATGGGGCCTAACCCGTCCCCTTGGGTCTTCTCTCCAACCTCCCTCGCTTCTACCCAAGCTTGGAGGCTGGTCAGCAACTCAGGTTTATTAACCTTAGTCCTGTGGAGAAGTCCCTTCTCTTGACAAAAGATGTGCAGGACATCCTTGGTCATACCTTTTATATTCTCCATGTCAAGCGCCATGACTATTACTAATACATAGCAGTGACTAAACATGGTCTTCAACAGTACTTTTATCGTTAGGTGACCAAGATGTGTGCAAGGCTCCAACCGATCCGACCGCTTGCCACCACTGTGACAAATCAACTTCCGGGGCACCAATGGTGCAGGAATGAATATCGGTTTCTAAACCATCAATCAGCCCCACACCTCTACTACACCACAATGGATCCAAACAGATTGGAATACAACTGAATTATAAGACCTCCAAGTCCAATTTTGGTAACGTGGATGGAACTGCAGGCTTATCTCTGCAAGGTTGTGGATCTTTGGTTAGTTGCAACACAGCGAAAATACAATTATTACCCAATGATAAACGGGACTGTCCAGTCAAGGCTGTATGAAAATATCTACTTTATTATTACTACAACAGACAGTTCTAGCACACTACAAATATAACCCACCCTGTAAAGGAACACAGAGGACAGACAGTTTCATGGAGGAAAGGGATGCACTCTGGACACTGAAAGGAGGGTAGTTGGTAATCAGTCTTACTGTTCAAGGTTATTTGGTACCAGCACCAAGGGGAAAAGGTTTATAACTGTCTCTAGCAGCCTTGGGAGAAGGACCAGGTGGGCAGAACCATAATGTACCTGGTGCTGAAGAAGTTCTTTGTGCTGGACAGCGTTGAGGTGGTTCCAGGGTGCTTTGCAGCCCTTGAGACAGAGTAAGTGGTGGGAGATAGGTGCGTGTACCCGCCGCAGGCAGTTTGGCAAGAGAGGTTATACGGACATCTGCAGGATGTCCGGCGTGGTGGCTTGGGATCAAGAATCAATGTCTCTGTGGTGGTTGGCGGATCTGGCATGCTAGGCAAGGTATCTCGGACGGCTCTGGTGACTTCAGTGTGACAAAAATCAGCAGTGCAGCCGGATGCATTTCGAGGACTCGACAGTCTCAAAAATGTCCTTAAAAGACGGATGCTGGAGGATGCTTGTGTGGCACTCCTCACCCCTCCCAGCTTCTTTGTAGGGGTTGTATCGTCCTTTCAAGGCAGACGGCCCAAAGCTCAGGAGAGTGATTTCAGGCAATGGCATTGTCCTTTGTCCAGAGACTCTCCAGCACTTCCCACCTAGCAAGCTTTCTGGCAGAACCTAGCAGTGCACGCTGTGTACTGGCTGGGTACCAGTTCTGGAGCTGCTGGGTGGGTCCTCTGTGTCTGCTATCTCCCTCCGTTCTCTGGCAGATGTTTAGGGGAGGGATCTTGCCTGCCTCTTGGTACTCCTGGTCCTACTATACATATCAAAGACCCAGGGCTCCCCTGGGTCTTATAAATAAAGAGCGGCACGCTCTGAGAAAACACAACTAGTTTGTGGACCCTGAACGGGGACCCAAACACACAGGAGGTGCCTTCCAAACCTTTGCTTCTTTAAGCTTCTTTTGAAGTTCATGGCACTTGCCGCGTCTTTTTCCTTTAATTGAACATTGTCCTGTTCAAACTGACGGAGAGCGTGCAGAGAAATTGACAAAGAAAGCTGTCTCCCGGGAAGAATCGCGGAAAGCAGCAAGATCAATTACCTGAGGAGAATTCCTGCAGCACGGCCCAGTGAGGCGGTGAAATCTACAAGCATACGTCTTCACAGGGTATGCGTGCGCGCCCGGCTCCGTCAGAGCAGATTGATACTTTGTTTTTCCTACGCGAGTCAAGCCAAAAACAAACATCCGCGCCAGCCGCTCCCCCGACAAGTCACGGGGCACACGCTGCCCGGAGATTCTTACGCGGAATAAACACATGAGCGTAAGAGGGAGAGCTTGGCCCGGGAAATCGAAAATTTTTAATGGATAAACTTTCCCAATGACACTTTTAAAGGAATGTCAAGAGTTTCATAAGTGAAAGTGGGGGGCATTTTTTTGCCAAACCTCCAGCGCCAGCAATCGTGAAGGGGTGGTCAAGAATTGACTGCCTTATAAATCACTAGACACTTTCCCAACATGGGAGACAACAAAATTGGGGCAGTAGGGCGGCAATTTGCACGGCAAGAGCAAATTTTTCCTGGTCATTTTCAGAAACCTCCCAAAGCATTTGGAAATCGTGCCAGGTCAATAAAATAGACACCACCACCACATTGCTTAAATAATAAGCTGCGCTCAGAATACCTGAAATTTCATAGCGCTACATAAAGGCCAAACTAGTTAAAGACAGTTAGCAGACAGCCAAGAACAGAAAACTCAATATTTGGGCAACAGCGCAGAGTTTTGCGGTCACAGCAAAACTCATTTTTTCTTATCTTTCCAAACTAAACAGGTAAAAAGGAAGACATGGGTCCCAAAAGAAAAACCCGGGATGCCAGCACACCAGCACAAAAACCCAAATCCCCACACCTGCGGGCAGCCATGGAAGCAGCAGAACATTGCGGTTGGCCTTGGGTGAGGGAGAATATTTACGGCCTGCCAAGGGATGGGATAACCATGCCACTCAACCAAGATGACGTCACTACACCGTCAAAAAGACAGAAAGTGACGGATGCCCACAAGAAAGGTAACAAAAAACTGGCAAAACTATGTGAGAATATGTCTGAAATGCAGCAGTTGTTACGTTAAATGAGGGAGAAACAATTACCCCAAACTGAAGAGCATGGGGCACCAAACACCAACATAGCTTTAGCACCTAGCATAGTGGCCATGCCAACGGAACAGCAACAAGCCAAGCTATCCCAACTCCAGCCGTAGCACAGCCACAAGTGCCATCTGCAACAACAACTGCCCCCTCAGTTGCACCAACAGCAAGCACGGCAGACCCAACAGGGGCCCTTAAGGCATGGTCAAAATAAGAGAGGTGAAAGTCGCACAAAAAGGGAAGACCTGGCTAGCATACAACATCAGATTTAGAAGGAGCATGTCAGAGAGGCCAGCCATAGAATGGGATGAGTTCCAAAATGATCTGTACATGTTAAATGCTGAACCCCCAGCGGAGAAGGAGGCCTCCCCGAACCCTTCCAAAAATACCAAAAACACAGGTCCCAGAAATAACGATAATGAAAAACACAAAAAGGAGAACAGCCTTTTCGAAAAAAACAGCCGTGGGCGGCTAAGTCCAATACCCAAAGGCAAAACAAGAATCATAGTTCAAAAGCCAACACTCCATGCAGGAACTTCCGAAAAAACCAATGCTCTTGGGGCAAGGACTGCTGGTACAAACACACTTGCACAAACTGCAACGGTGACCACACAGCCAGCGACTGCACCAGACTGCCAACAAAAAACCCAAAAGACTAGTGCCAACCTCCCTGGGTCAACCACTTTTTTGACCCCAGGCAAGACACCAATCAACCCAAACAATTTTAGATATGCAATACTGAGCTACCCAGACAGGGAAATCAGCAAAAACATTTGGCGGGTTTTCTCTGAAGGATTTTTCATACCATTTCAGGGCTCAGGGACACAGAACATCCCACTTAACCTAAAATCAGCCAGGGACAACCCCCTCATAGTGGAAAGCAAAATCAAGAAAGAACTACTTTTGGGCAGGATGGCTGGACCTTGGGACCACATGCCTCTCAAAGAGTACATAATATCACCGCTAGGACTGGTCCCCAAAAAAGAGCCAGGGAAAATGAGACTCATCCACCACCTATCCTACCCCAAAGGCCTATCCCTAAATGACGGCATTCTACACACGGAATCCGCAGTTTCCTACACACATTTCCTAGAGGCAGTAAGACGCATCCAGGAATGTGGCAGGAATGCCCTGATGCAGCCCTCCAGATAAGGTGCGTACGAGGCCTTTTTGCGCATGAAAATCTTGTAAATACGACAGCATTATTATTTTCCTGTGTACCTTTACACACAAGTTTAGAGCAGAGGGCAGTGCAAAGGTCAGGTTACTTGAAAGAAACCAGAAGGCTAATTTTGATTTTTATCTGCACAGGCGTAATTACAAGCCAGGGATAAAGGCCTCTGAAACAGTATGTGTTTCTCTGAAGCTAGAGAAATAATGAAAGGTGTATTCTGCCACAATGCAGAAAGCTGCTGCATCGTAATGATTTCCATACAGCGTTTGCACACTTTGGCTGGATGTCACATTATTTTACTCTCTTACAAAGGAGAAATGTCATTTTTACTCTCTTAAAATTCCATTTACTCTCAAAGTTTAAAAATATGGAGTAAAATACTCCCACCTCAAAATCTTATCTGGAGCACTGCCCTGATGGCCAAATTAGACATTGAATCAGCTTTCAGATTATTGCCTGTACACCCGGACTCCCAACAATGGTTGGGTTTCACTTTCAACAACAAATTCTATGTAGACAGATGCCTGCCGATGGGGTGTGCAGTATCCTGCGCCCTATTTGAGCAATTCAGCTCCTTTTTTCAATGGGCTTTTCAAAAACAAAGACCAGGGACCAAAGTAGTCGACTATTTAGATGAGTTTATGGTCATGGGCCCAGCGAATTCAACAGAATGCAACAGGGCCATGGCAAAATTAGAGGAAATGTCCGCCCTCTGGGGCATACCCCTAGCAAAAGAATAAACGACCAAACCATCCACCAACATAATCTTCCTAGGCATTGAAATAGACTCTGCGCAAGGGCTATGCAGGATCCCCAAAACAAACATCGCAGAACTCTTGGAGAAGACACAAGCCTTGATAACTAAAGACAAGGGCACAGTCAAAGAAATCCTTAGCAGGAAGTCTCAATTTCGCTGCCAGAATCATCCCGCAAGGGAGGATATTTTCCAGAAGCCTGGAACTGAAAATCAAATCATTTACCAAACCCCACCTACACATCCGACTAGGCACAGAGGTGAAACAACAGCAGGAAATTTGGAGGAATTTCTTAATAAAGTTCAACGGGACCGCACTTTGGCGAACACCTTTGAACACATGGGCAAAAAGAGTCCTTTTTACTGACGCAGCAGGGAGCAAGGGGTTTGGAGCCATACTAGACACAGAGTGGGTGGCAGGACACTGGCCCGACTCATGGCAGCAGGCAGGGTGCACTAAAAACATCACCCTCCTAGAAATGTTTCCCATTTGGCTAACATTACACATTTGGGGCAGGCAGCTGGCTAACACAGAACTTTTGGTGTGGTGCGACAACATGGCAGTCGTAGGCTCCATAAACAGAAGGTCTACCAAATGCCTTTTAGTACTAAAATTTCTACGAGCCATCACAGCAGTCACATTGCAAGAAAACACTGTGATCAAAGCTAAGCACATTGCTGGGGCAGATAACTTTGCAGATGCCTTATCTCGCTTTCAGTGGCCAAGATTCCGGGAGCTAGCACCTCACGCCCAGGAACAGATGACGCCAATACCGGCGGAATGCTGGGAAATAATGGGAAATCAAAAATAACAGCATCAACGCCAGTGCCAGAGAACTCAGGCCGGGATGCACAACAGGAATCAGGCACCTCAAATACGGGCGCCAATAATATAACGGCATCAACGCCAGTGCCAGAGAGCCATGGCCGGGATGTCCAGCAAGAACCAGGCACCTCATACACGGTTGGCAATAATATAATGGCATCAACGCCAGGGTCAGAGAGCCTTGGCCGGGATGTCCAACAAGAACCAGCCACCTCAAAATCGGGTGCCAACACCTCTCCAGGTTTCCTCACGGAAATGGCAGGGAAAGCACTGGCAAGCACCACCGCAGCGCAGTACAATAAGTGCTTACAGACAGTTTTTAAAGCCACAGGCATAAAACACGCAGAATTAATAACCATGAAAGACATAGAAACCTTTTTAAAATGGGCACATGAACAAGGCTTTAAGTGGGACTGGGCCAAAAGACATCTAGTCGCAGTGTCATATTTTTCTAAAATCCGGGGTGATTCGGACCCCACCCAAAGCCCCCTCATTACCTATGGATTAAAAGGATGGGGCAGATTAGAGGGCCCACAGGTAGACACCCGCCGCCCCCTTGATTTCTGCAAACTGGTACAAATTACAAACCAGCTGGAAGCCATATGTTGGCATCCTTATGAGATCCTGCTGTTCAGAATAGCTTTTTTCCTAGCATACTTCGGTGCTTTCCGTGTGAGTGAACTCAATTGCTTCCAGCACCAAGGCCAGCAACGGGCTGGGCATCATGGAAGTCAGGGTCCGACAGGAGAGCACCAGCAATGAAATACAACAATCCAAAACCGGGGCAAAAAGAACCATCAACATTTGTTGTAGGAAGTAAACTGCCCAGTATGTATTACCAACCTTTACAATGCACAAAGAGCCAAGGTTGGGGGGAGGTTCTTGATCCACAAGGACGCCTCGGCACTAAGCCAGTACCAATTTAAAGGGGTGCTGATTAAAGCAATCAACAATGCGGGGTGGGACCCCAAGGGTTTTGGCACCCATTCCTTCAGAATAGGTGCCGCCACCTCAGCATGGCAGGGAGGTTTAGCCCCCAACAGCTGAAAAATATAGGGGGCTGGAAATCAGACTGTTACAAAAGATACATCAGACCGCAATTAATATAGCCAGCCACCCTCACCCCTCTTTTCTTTCTCCCCCCTTCATACAGAAACACCAGGCGAAGGGAGGACCTCCTTGCAATCAGCATGGATTGTCGGCCACTCTTTTATTTTCAGGACGGGCCGATGGGCAGAGGAGACCAATGAAAGGCCACCTTTCAGGAACACCATTTCCTCGTGGTGGGGATACGGGGGCCTACGGTGGGCAGAGATCCATGAAACATTAGCAGAGCTGGTTGCATACAGGGACCTGCCCGAATTTTGATCATACATTTAGGTGGCAATGACCTAGGAACAGTGGGGATGAGGCAGTTACTCGAGGACATGTGCGCACACAACTGGAGAGGAACGGAAATATACTGTTTAGCCATCCTACCTAGGAGGAAATGGCAGGGGGCCAACTGTTATAAATCTGTAGACATTTCCAGATGAAAAATCAACAGGGGGCTAGAGAAATTCTGCACAATAAGAGGACTGGGCTTCATCAAGCACCCAACCATTACACTGGGTGATCCTGACCTTTTTTCACAAAGACGGCACCTACTTATCAACTAAGGGCATGTAACATTTCTTTTGAGAAATTACAGCAACTCTAGCCTCCAGGGGTTGTAAATGAGAGATACTTTCGGGGGAACGCGGTCAGCCGGCAACCTGGCCACGTGTGGCGGCACGGGCCAGAGGGGGTAACCCCAAGAACCGGTGCCCAAAAGTATTGTGTATTATCTTATGATATGTGATTATTGTTATTGGCATAACCATATCTGTACAATAAGACTTACGGCCTTTTATTGCCAACACTTGACAAACAATGTGTGAGCCAAATTATTCTGGGTAAGGGTAGGTTTCGGCAAAGTATAATGATGCATGCATATGGGTTCAGCAGTTATGGGCAATGCTGCAGTGCCTCACAAAGCGAGGCAGGGTAACTGCTGTTACCATCAGCAGGCCTGGAGAGGGGCAGCACAACCTCTTCCCCCTCTCTGCTCCTCTCCTCCTACCCCCCTGTTGTAGAGACACGCAGTCTGCCAAGCACAATGCTGAGGAAGGGTGAGGTGTGAGCAATCACCTCACCCTTCCTTCATGCAACTAGGTGCTAAGCACAGAAGGACACCGACAGGCAGGCAGGGATCAGGTTCAAAGACCTGCCCCACCGGGGGGGCCAGACAGTCGGCTATCCAGCCGGGGGCTGACACATAACAGCCCCATTACTATACATATCAAAGACCCCGGGCTCCCCTGGGTCTTATAAATACAGAGTGACACGCTCTGAGAAAACACAACTAGTTTGTGGACCCTGAACAGGGACCCAAACACACAGGAGGTGCACTGTTCACTCAGTGCCTTCCAAACCTTTGCTTCTTTACCACAAAACCCTCCCACCCTACAAAAAACGTGAGAAGAACAAAGGAAAAGAAGTACAGGACACTGTACAGTGTTCACAACAAGTCGTGGGACATAAGAAGGCGGGCACGGGCCAGAGGGGGTAACCCCAAAAGTATTGTGTATTATCTTATGACATGTGATTATTGTTATTGGCATAACCATATCTGTACAATAAAACCTACAGCCTTTTATTGCCAACACGACCTCTCGTGTGCCTACACTGGTTGTTGGGATACAATTTGGCATTCTAGAAAAGCCCTTACAGTACCTCCTGTATTATTTTTGAGTAAACCACACACTTTTTTCTAAGATGGCCGATGGTATCATTTTAACTTTTTTGACATAGCCAGCCTAGAGCATCTTCTAGCGAGCATTGAGACACTACAGGCAGTCCACGTTGAGATGTGTGTGAACTTTTCCCACGTGAGAGGCCCAGAAGCTTACTCAGATGATACCTTATGTATGAGCCCACTGTTTACGAATTCTATTAAAAAAGACTGAATAATATGTTGTTTCTTTTTCTTCCTTAATTTGTTATTAGTACCCAGCTAATATATTATTATAAACAGCCGTCATCTTGGTATTCCATTACCTCCTACCAACTTTGGCCATTATTGTGCTTCCTCTCTACCTGTCTTCAGATCGTCCCAGCTGCCAAAGTCCCCACTAAAGAACCAACGCATCGCTTCCGGTTGTGAGCAGCTTAACGTGTGCTTTGTGGAATCTTTTATAAACCCATCATCTCGTCCACTACGACCTGACTCGAGAGACCCTCCCGTGCATTCGCAGAACGCTTCGAGAGGCTGCCCTAAATAGGAGGAGCCAATCCTGTGTCTCCTCCTCACGTGTGAGTGTGTGCAGCTATTACGAGTGAACCCCCCCCCGCCCCAATTGAAGCATTAAGTAATGATGATCGATACTATTTGGCGAAACTCGTCAAGGACGCTGAAGACAATAAGCCATGTATCAGTCTTTTACCATGTGTCCTCGTTGTGCAGCACAATACATCGCACTTGAATTGGAATAACGTGTGGTTTACCTGGATTCTTTAACAAAGGCGATTATTTCCGCGAAACGTGGGCCTCGTTGTTATCTCTGGTCTTTTTTACCTGCGCCCATCAACCCGCTGATGGAGCGCATTAATAAATCATCCCAGGACCAGAGCGGTGCACTAATACATCATGAAACCAACGGTGATAAGCGCTGTCCCGGGTGATGCATTGTTCCAGTTCGTCGGAAGAATGGCTTGAGACAAGCGCTTGTTGAAAAGGAACGTCCCTTTGCACGTTTGACGTGTCTCTTTCTTTAAGCTAAGGGTCTGTTATTAAGCGCAATTAAGTGGAAACTGCAGTTACGAAGACATGCCGCGTCGACGCTAAGTAATATGATTTCGCAATGCAAAAGTAAACCAGGTACCTTTCAAAGCAGCCGCCCCCTACCTGTCCACGCTACTCTTAATGCAGCGTGTAGCGGAAGTACGTCCTTCAAATTGAGCTGTACATTACATCACCCTTTTCATCATTAGCACTGCTGTAGGGATTCACTCACTCCACTGAAGTAGGGGTTGGAGGAGAATATGCCACGTGCCACAGCATGCCGCAGCATGTCAAGTCTCCAAGGCATGGATTAGAGCAGAATGTGTGCTGTAAAACGCTGGCAGAGTATTAAAACAACAACAACAAAAAGGGACTAACAGCAGAAGTGTGGCGTATGAAGTATAATTGTAGCATAATAAAAATAAAGAAAAGTGGAATTAACCACTGATCCTACAGTCTGTTTGTTGGTGTGGAGCAGATTGCAACTGCCAATGTGCTGCACACAATATGCTTATTTGAGCATCGCAAATACAGCCTAAAGGCCTAAGAAAGACTAGCGTGTGTTATAAGGCTGTGCTTCATGTTATGCAAGAAATATGTGTGTTGTGCACTTAAGCGGTATTTTCGAACACAAATAGCACTGTGAGACCTTAACAATTACATAGGGCTGATGTCGTAACATCTGCTGCTGGTTTTGAACTTAGCTGTTGGTAACATCTGCTGCTGTTTTTGAACTTTGCTGTTAGTAACATCTGCAGCTGTTTGAATGCAGCTGTTGCTATCTTTCCTGCTTTCTTGAAGTTAGCCATGTGTACCACTTGCTTTTAAAAAAAAATGTGGCTGTGCCCAGTGTCTAAGTATGCTGTGCTACCCCTTTCTGCTTTTTCCCCACATCTGTCTACCCCCCCCGCATTCACCCCACTATTCTCTCTTTTCTTCCCCCTCCTCCAGGACACCTATGGCACCCTGTCTCTCCCATTTTTTCTAACTGTTTCTTCATTGACTATCCTTCCCTTTTCGCTAAACCTTGCAGGAAGGTTAAAAAAAGATATCTCAGCCACTAACCCTGGTCTCCCTATCGCTGACACCTATTCCAGAGCTTCCTCCAGACAGACCCTCACGGACATCCTCTTTGTTGTTCCTTCTCTGGACCTCTGGACTCCTCATATGGTCTCTGTGCTCTCTCCTTTTTCTTCCTCACCCATTAATGGTGGCACCCGTTGGGAGGCACTCAAGGACCCCCTTCACTCCACTAAGGTCATCATTAATGCCTGCCCTAATGGCACCGTCATGGTCCAAGGTCCTCAGGCAAACATTCTCCTCTTTGACAGATGCTTCACACGCCTCATCAATTTCCTTTCTTCTCCTGCTGTCCCATCTCTCCCTTCTTCAGCTTCCTTGCCTCCCCCCTCTGCCTCCTCCTTGGCTACCTTGCCTTCTCCCCTTCCTCTTCTGCCTCCCCTCGGGATCCTTCTACACGTTGGCAGGGCATACCTCTGATTTGTACACCTCCCCGGAAGTCCTTCAAGGATGGCAACCTTCTCCATATCGCCACTCTCAACTCTCGCTTAGCTGTCAAACACTCTTCTGACATCTGCTGCGTCCTTGAAGAACTTGACCTCGATGTCCTCGGTCTCACCAAGACCTGGTCCATGGGCAGCCCTGTCACGAGCTTTGACACTCTCCTAACTGATGGCTACAAGATCCTCTCTGCGCCCAGACCCTTCCATTCCGGTGGTGGTGTAGCCCTGATCTTTCCAGAGTGGATTCCTGCTTCTGTCATTCCTATGGAGGCCTACTCCTCTTTTGAATGCCTTGTCTGCAGGCTTTCTCTCTCTCCTAGCATTCTCTTACTGTGGCTACTATCTATCGGCCACCTGGTGAGATCTCCTTCCTCTCTGAGTGGGCGGACCTCCCCTCCTCCCTCCAGGCCTCGACCACTCAACTCCTCCTTCTTGGAGACTTCAACATCCATCTGGATGCTTTCTGTCACTCATCTGAACTCTTTCACGACCTCTGCAACTCTCTCTCTCTCTCTGTTCTCCCATATGGACCGACTCACTCTGCAGGGCACACTCTGGATGCTCTGATCTCTTCAGACCTCCCCCTCTGTATCCCTCTGACCACTACTCTCTCCTGGAGTGATCACTCTCTCCTTGCCTCCCATCGCACCCTCTCTACCCCTCCGGGCAAGCCAACTCCATTACTTACACCTACCTTCTCGGTCATCTGACCCATGAAGCGTGTGTCAGTTGAGGCTTTTGCTACCACTTTTTCTCCTCCTCCTCCACCTCTGTTTGACTTACATCCTGCCACAGCCTTTTCCACACTCTACTCCTCTATCTCTGATACTCTTGATGTTCCTGCCCCTGTCATGAGGATCCGCTTGCATCCCAAAGCCAAGTTTAACTCTTGGTATGACTCTGACCTAGTTACCATTAAACGCAAGTGTAAGGTGTCGGAGAAAAAATGGCAGGCTTCTTGTGCATCTTCTGACAAACTGGCCTGCCGCCTTCTACAAAGGCAATACTGGCTCCTTGTCTGCACTAAGAAGAGAGCCCTTATCCAAGCCCGTATCTTTGCGGCATCTAACAACTCAGCCAAACTCTATCAAATTCTGCAAACAGCTGGCCAACCCTGCTGCAGTCTCTACATCTCCTGTCGCCTCCCAGGCCCTTTGCATGTCCCTGGCCTCTCATTTCATTAAAAAAACAGCACATCCTGTCCGCCCTCTCGTCCTCTCCTCCTCTTCCTCCTTCTCTATCTGCTACCTCTGGCACCCCTTCGGCCGCATCTTCTCCCTCCTCTGAAGCACTCTCTTGTGCACCCTCTTCTCAAAAAACCCACAGCCGATGCATCCTGCCCAGCTATCTCCTCATTTCTATCACTCCTTTCCTGTGCAAACTCTTGGAAAAGCTGACCATCTCCCAGCTTAGTCTTCACACCAACTCTGTTTGTTGTCTCAATGACCATCAGTCTGGCTTCAGAGCTGCCCAAATCAGGGAAACTGCTCTCCTGAACATCCGTGAAGACCTGCTCTCCAACCTTGACTGTAACATCCCTTCTGTCCTCATCCTACTCGAGCTCTCTACTGCTTTCGACACGGTCAACCATGCCATCCTACTCAATCGTCTCCATGATAACCTGGGCATCACCGACCAAGCCCTGTCCTAGCTGACATCTTTCCTCTCTGATCGACCCTCCGAGGTCCAACTTGGGTCCTTCCTTTCCTCCATCTCACTCTCTACATGTGGTGTTCCCCAGGGGTCTAACCTCTCTCCCCGGCTTTTCAAACAATACCTGGCACCCCTTGCCCACTGCATTGCCGCTCTCTGCTCCAACTTTCAGTGCTATGCGGATGACACTCAGCTCGTTTTCAGGCTTCCCTCTGCCACCGCTTCTCGCTCCCTCATCTCTGACTGTCTGTCTGCCATCCAGGATTGGTGTGCCGCCAATGATCTCTGCCTTAATGCCAGTAAAACAGAGATTCTCTTCATCATCACACATGCACCCTCCTTTCCTGTCACTCTCTGGCGGGCCTCCCTTGGCCCTCTTCCTGCTCCCACCTGTGAGGCTATGAACCTCTGGGTCATCTTCGACGCCACACTCCTTTTCTCCTCACATCTCGGACGTCTCTAAGAAGTCAAACTACCAACCGCACCTCCTCAGAGGTTGTTCCTCTCCTTCCCCAGAAGCTCACTGTCTCTAGTGCTCTTGTTCTCTCTAGGCTAGACTACTGCAACAGCCTCTTTCTAAATCTGCTTTCTTCTACACTGCGCCCTCTGTAACTCATCCAGAACAGGACTGCGAGGCTTGTCATTGGCCTTGAGCCCTGGGATCATATCCCTCCAGCCCTGAAATATCTCCATTGGCTCCCTGTGGCTGCAAGGGTTAAATTCAGGACCCTCTGCACTGTCCACAAGGCTTTCTGGGGCCTGGGTCCAAAATACCTTCAACTCTCCCTCCGTAAATACCTTCCCATTCAAGCTTTTCACTCCGCCACCTCCAACTCCCTCAGGGTCAGTCGCTTCTCCATGCAACGCGTCAGGGGTAGATCTCTCTCCTCGGCTTGGGCCTCCTTCTGGAACAGCCTACCTGCCACTCTGAAGCTTGAGGAGAACCCTCTCCGGTTACGGAAGCACCTCAAGACCTTCCTCTTTATGTCTGTCTTTGCTCTTCCTCTCCCCTGCTGATCTGTCTGCTTTGGCTCCATGCTCCTGGCTGCCCTCTGATATCAGGCCCAGGTCCCAGGTCCCTGCCCACCCAGCCACACACCTGCACTGCTTCCTGGCAACCCTTGCACTTGGGTCTGTATCTTTAACCCTACAGTCCCCTTACCTATCAGTCACCTCTTGTCTGCGCTTTTAACCTACCACTTACCACCTTGCTGGCTGTGGTTGTTGTTGTGTTTATCCTTTGTTCAGGACTTTCCACCTCTACACTCTCCCTTGCACTTTCCCCTTCCCTATCCCCTGCACTTGCGCATTCTCAGTGTCACTGGGCCTAGTAAGATCATTGTTGTGTCATTCCTTGTTTCCCCTCCCTTGCCTCGTCATATCATGAATCTAATAGCCACAGACTATGTTTTCCACAATGATCGTTCAAAGTGATTCAAACTCTGTAATCAAGTAACGACATGTGCATCAACACTCACATTACCAAATAATGAACATGCAGGAATGTTCATGGCAAAAGTAGGTCCTGAGGAAATCAAGGGACTCCGGGAGGTGTGGGTGTGTTAATGGTGTATTTTAGAGCCCACGTTCATTCATGCCAACATGGCCCATTCCATTTGGTAAATGCTAGTCCCGTCCTGGTTTTAACTTTGCATTCTGGGACTTACAGTCCCGGGTTTCACCATTATAAATCCAGGACTACAAATACTAGAACTGGATAGCCCTCAATCAACTGGGAATGGACATGACATGTATGCACTTTTTGCTAAATCTGGGTAAAAAGCCATATCATTTAAAATAGTGTGGTACCAGTGCTTTAAACGGGATGAGAAATCAAGGGGATGGCCTTACAATGGACTATGCCCCAAAGGGGGAAGCAGACAATTTAGACAAAGGCAGTTGTATACATGTCAACATTATTATCCGTTAGCAAGACACTAGTCCAGTCTTGGCTTTAATTTTGTGTTTCCTCATAATAAACCCAGGACTACAATCCCAGAATGCAAAGCTAAACCCAGGACGTAATTACTGTCTCCCAAATGGAATGGACAATGTTGGCAGTTGTCCTCCTTATTCTCTCACTTAATCCCCCAGGGAACACATTACATGCTGGCATACAGGGGTGGAGATCGGTACAAATACGCGGTCATCAGGGTGATTGAGCACACAGAAAATGCTTCCAGTGCTGGCTGAAGATGATTGGGGACCATGAGGGCCCATTTCAAAAAGATGTTTCAGGCCCACTTGCCAAAAGCTGGGACAACTGTCTGAGACCTGTGTGGAAGCTTAGATTATAATGGTGAAATGTGTCAACCATCAAGCCTTCCTCATGGCTTCATTCTTATATAATGTAATGGAGGAAGGGGGTGAGTAGCTGCAGATTAACACGAGATAGGTGTATTGGCCTCTGCATGGCATAACAATGAAAGGCTGTCAGCAGAGAGCTAAAACACTAAATGGGTCCTTTTAATATATATGCTAATTGCAAGCAGTGTACCACCATCACCAACACTTATGTGTTCCTGGTCCATTGGATGTCATTTTCGTCACTTACAAAGCTACGATTAAAACTAATGAGTAGAATGAGGCAAACTCGCCATTAGAGGATCCAAATACATTTTTTTTAACATTTAAATCTCGTTATTGTTTAAACAAATGTGCACATCCAGGGTAGTGCATATATGAAATTAGATGCAAATTAAGTATAATTTACCTTGTTGCTAACGTATCGCAAGCTAAAGAACGAACATTTAAGTTCACAGTAATTAACTCAACATAAACTGCATGGTTCTCCCACTCAATTCCACATAGAGTATATAAATAAATACCTGAAGCATAAGGTAAGACCCTGGGTTTACCGTAGACTGCATGATCTCTGTCATGTTTGCATTGTGCAGGATACATTGAGGATCATTCATGGTGGCATGTCATCAGAGGGATGGAACAGGGACTTTGTCAATGTATTCCGGGCCAGTACAACATCGCTGTCATACCGATCATATCTCTGGCCGCATCTGTACTATATCTTTGTCTCTGCTAATGGCCATTTTTTTTAGATCTCCACACCATACATTAAAATCAGGTCCAGTAGTCTCTTTCTAAGCCATTGCTATTTTGCGCTTTGCCAGATTTGCCATTAAATCCATACATTTAGTTATATGTTTTGATTTCTTTGGTCTCGGATATATAGGCACAGTAGGCATGTCTCTGGTGACCACTTGAAATGAGTGATTTCCACCTCTGCCACCCTCCCTTTCTTAAGCTTTACTCTCTGGTTTGAGAGGAATAAAACGCTGCATACAAATATGCTTTGCAGGCAGCATTTTATATTGGATTCCAATGGAATCTGCCCGGTCTTTAGCAGGTGCTAAACCAAGGCCTATTTCATTGGAGTCTTTGTTTGTAGGCCTATATGAAAATCTCATGAAAGTGTAATACCAAATGCTCTTCTGGTACAGAGGAAGAAAGCAAAGTGGAGAGGCTATCTCCACTTTACTGCCTTCCTATGCCACAGAATGGCAGCAAAATGAACTGCAGTGGAAAATGAAAGCATAATAGAAATCCTATGTCCAGGCTGGAGGCTTGTATTATGTTATGCTATGCTAAAGGTACTTATATAGCGCACCGTCACCAATGGAATTGGTCCCCAGGCGCTCTGGCAGCTCTGTAAACCAGAAGGTGGGATGGGTTAGTAAGGTGAAGAGGGAGTAGGATAGTGAGTGGAGTGGTATACTGTTGGCAGCTTAAACTCGGTAGACACCGGGTGCTATGCTTTGGTACCAGTATTGGATCAGTGTCAGTCAGCGTGTGCTGTTGGTGCGACTTATGTGTTGTTGCAGTGTGGGGGAGTGTGTGCAGCTTGTTGTGCGAGAGATGGTTGTGTGAGTTTTTTGAGTGAGATAAGTATGCAGAGAGTTTGAGTTTATATTGGTTAGTGGGTTATGTGACATGTAACATGCTAACATTCACAGTTCTGTCTAAGTGTAGTATTTGCTGTAAGGGCAAGTGCAGTCATCATGTGAAAAGTGTTGGGTTGTAAGGAAGCAGCGAACCCTTGTACCAATCCTGAGCTGTGTGCCTCTCATATCCCATGGCACTGACATTTTCCGCAATGCACTGCCAGTGGACCTGATGCTGGGCATGTGCAGTATGGCAACCTGAGCCCACCAGCATATTGCGTACGTGTGCCGACATGTAGTCCACAAGGAAGTCCAGTTCCTGTTTATTGAAAGGCTTCTTCCTTGCCGTGCCAGAGGCCGGTGCTGTGTCTGGGGTCCCATCCTCTTGAGCAGAAGCACACTTCCTCCTCTTGGCCGGTTGTGCGGACCCTGAGTGGCTAATGCCGCTCTGGTCAGTAGAGGCAGTGGCAATGGTGGACTGGCCAATGGGAATAGTCATTGGCATGAGGATGGAAGGCCTGGATTGAGTAATTGGCTGCTGGGTGCTGTTGCCAGGACCCAGCGGCACAACTGCCTCAGTGCCAAGGGCTGTGACCAACACAGTCCTGGCTGCCAGACTCACTGCCCGGGTGGTGTTGGCTGCACCTGCCCCTGCAGCTCCCACCACCTGGCTGCTTGGGGCAGCAGATATCACCACTGCCCCAGATTCATGTGCCTTGGTAACAGCTACCTTAGGCACACGTGGCTTGGCCTTCCTGACCTGAAAATATGCCTGGGAATCGTCCTGTGCCAAGGTAGCCTGCGCTGGCTGACCACGAGCATGGGTGATGGTTGCTGCAGCTGCACCTGCAGCTTCCACTACCTGGTGGCCCGTGCCAGCAGATGACACTGGCTGTGGGGTCAGATATGTGCTGGGGATGTCTGCAGCAGCAGCATCTCCCTGAGGCGCTGGGGGTGGTGGCATGGCTGTCCCAGCATGTGGCTGGACATCCTGCCCCTGTGGAACAGCCTGGCAACGTCCCCTTCTCTGTCCCCCTTGACCTCCCTGGACTCCCTGGCCACCCTGACCATGTGCCCCACCATGCCCAGGCCTGGGAGGTCGCCCAGTTTTTCCGCCCTTACCTTGTGGTGGCCTCCCAACCATGCCACAGATAGACTTTTGCCAATGGGAGGTGCACACACCAATTATCCTGGGCAATTTGGGTTAAGGGGGCAGGGTACGTGATGGTAGATGCACCCCTGTGCTCTTGCGAGGCTGTATGTGACCCCTGGTGAATAAAGATGGGTCACGCAATGCTCAGGCACCCCAAGTAAACAACAGGCTGGGTACTCTGACCTCGAAAATGGGGTACCGACAGACAGGGGGAACCAGAGTGGGAAAAATAAGCATGCGCGACTCACCGTCTGCCTTGTGTGGAAAAGAAAAATGCACGCGTGTGGGCAACTTCCCTGCCAAAACAAGAAGTACGAACTGTAAGCGCTGTGAAGATTTCTTGTGTGAACCCACAAGTAGAAGAAACACATGCGTCGGTCTCCACGAAAAGCACGTACAGCGAACTGCTGTCCCGCGCGGACCTTTACCTGTGCCGAAGGCAACGCCTGCGCACTTTACATCACTTACGTGCTTACGCTCAAAGGGCCTTTGCTCGAATTTCACGCTAACTCGCTGTTTTTTCACGTGCCGAGTCACTCTGCATCAAGCTGGCCACGCAACTACACACAGAAGACCACGCCCCTGCCCAAGAGGCCATTTACCTCGCCCCCAAAGCTCCGAGCAGTCTCCTAAGAGCTATCTGCTGCTGCCAGCCAGCCTGCTGACCACCTGCCCTGCTATTTTGTGCCCACACAGAAGACATTGCCAGAGGTCCTCATGCTGCGACCACCTCTGCTGATACAGAAGACTCCCGACTGCTGTACCATTGCTCCACAGCCGGACCAAACACCATCTGGGTCTAGTGGCAACCTCCAGTCAGAGAGGCAGAGGGCTGCCAGCTTCAGTGACAATGAAGTTTGCATCCTGGTGGAGCAAGTCCTGGGGCATTATGATGCCCTCTTCTTGTCATCGTGCCTCGACAAGGAAGGACGAAGGGAATCTGGTCGGACATCATGGATGCCATCAACAGGGTGGGGGTGGCAGGTCCAGGACCCACAGCAAGGCCCGGCGCCTCGTTGCAGCTTGTGGAGAAGTGGGTCGCCGGGACCAGTTGAGCAACATCCAGATCCACACGCCCAGCGCTTCACTACCAGGTCCTACAGTTGCAGATGCGTCTGGTGTTGAGTAGTAAGCATCCATGTGCTTTGTCCAATGTACTGCAGGTTGAGGTGTGTCAGGTGTGAGCACCTCGGCCGTATGTCTGGCATTCCCCATGTATGGATGTCTGGGTGCAGGGACATGACGGTGCTGCATGTGAGTCCAGTCAAGAGTGTTCCACTTCAATGGTGTCTGTGTTGCAATGCATGATGTGCACCAGCATGTGATGATCCACACATGTTTGCATGCCTGTGTCTGTACTCAGCCATGTTTGTGGTGTGATACATGGATGCTTATGTCACCTTCATTGACATGCACAGTGTACATGTGTGTGTGTCTGAGTGGTGAGCGTGTGGCTGGGAATTGCCATGGATGCATGACACATGTCCATCCCGATGCATGATTGACTAATGCGGCACAGTTGCCAGTGAGTGCTCTGTGACAGGAGGTCGACATTGCCAGATGCATGACTGTCCGGTGGTGTGTGTGCATCTGATGTGCATGCCCATGGTGCATGTAAGGTTCTGATGTTCCCACAGTGCCTTGGACATGGATGCAAATGTCTGTTGAACGTGCCATGCTTGTTTGTGGATGTGTGTTGCTTGCACTGACCCATGTGTTGTGGAGGGTGATGATGGTAGTGACGTTTGACAGTGCCACTCATGTGCAATTGCTTTGTGTCTAGCAGACTATTGTTCGGTACCCTGATGCTTGTGTTCAATCTCTCCCCATCTATGTTACGTTCACCTGACTCCCACGGAGGCGCAGGCCTAGTTTGGAGTGCTGTTGCCTCTTCTATGGTGAAGCGCAGGACTCAGAAGATGGACAGGACCGGACCCTCAAATCTGGCTTGTCTGGCTCGCAGAAATATCCTTCTGTGTGTGAAAAGGGAGTTTTAACAATCTGTGGGATAATGTGTAAGCCTCCCACTCCCTTCTCACCCTCCACGAAACCCTTCTGCGATTCCCAGTGAAGTCCCACCTTAGGGTCTGAAAGGACGAGCTCTCCATCCTGCTTCTGATGCAGGGGCGTGTTGTAATCCAGTTACTTCACTGGATCTTGGATTGTAGAGAGTTCAAGTTTGCTTGACCTTCCCGGTAAAATACGGTGAGAATTCTGTTTATAGGTATGAGCCCGAAATAATAATTGTCCGTTGTCTCTATTTCAGGTGCAGAACAAAGATTCCGAGATGAGCAATGGAACCGACGAAGGAAACTCAGGTGAGTTGTTTGATGAGAGGTTCCTGTAGTGTCCGTGCATTAATGCACTAATCCTTGTGTCTTTTTTCCCCATAGGGGCTGGGGTTCGGAAATGCCGGAGATATGGCACCTACCCGAAGTGAGAGGTGCAGTTCCAGAAGATATCAGGTAAGTCTTTAATGAGCATTCAGGTAATGTCTTAGCATTCCCTCACTAACGCTGATGTCTCTTTTTCCCCCTTAGGGGCCGGGGTCCGGAAATGCCAGGATGCGGCACCGACCCGAAATGAAGTGGGAATGACCCAACAGGTAAGTCTTATGATGGAAAATTAAGGTTTTCTTATTCTCTTCCCTAGCTCACCTTTGTTCTTGTCATTTTCTCCCTAGGCGCTGAAATGTGGCTGCGGATCCAGATGGTCGCTGATGAACATGGAGGCGCCCAGTAAAGGTGAGTGGAATGCGGCGCTGCAGCGATCGATGGGATGTGCTTTTAAAAGGAATGTCTTCCTTTTCAGGATCGTCGGCGAAATGTCTCCGGGATGCGGATTTAGCAGGTAAGGACTCTTCTTTCTTCTATTCTCTTCTCTTCGCCCTTTGCATGTGTTCCAGGATGCTGGCGGGCGTGGCAGAAGTCAGGACGCAGGAGCAGACACGGTGAGCGTCCAGCTGCTAGATGCAGAACAACGCGAAGCGTGAGTTGCTGCTTGGGCGTGGCTTAAATAGCCTTCAAAGTAGTTCCAGGTATGTATCCTTCCTCTCAGGTATGTATTCTTCCTCTGGCCACACCCGTGTGGTTAAGTAGTCCCCAAAGATAAAGTAGTCCCATTCAGGCCTCTAGATGGCCTGGATGTTGCAGCATGGTCTGCATCAGGTAAGTTTACACCAAGCACCTTTCTACACAAAGTCATCTTTTATGATCCTGGCGCCTATGGCACCAGGACTGTTGTCCAATATGAGCCTGGCGCCAAAGGCGCCAGGACTGAGTCCAAAGGGCCCCTATTTGGGGCTGCTGAGACTTTGCTCGGGGACATGATGTCTGCCTCTGGGGTAGCTGGGCCTGGTCTGGCTCCTTGGAGGTAGGCATCATGACAATCTACAGCGGCAATTGAGGAAGAGGGCGGAGATGGCGCCGTGGAGCAAAGCAGTTGGGATGCCTCCACCATCCGGAGACACAGGGGCCCAGTCACCCTCCCACCATGTATCATCTTCCAGGAGTGAGGGGACTGGTGCTGCGTCCGCGGCCGCAGCTGCCGAGGGGATGCCCAAGAGGGCGAGGTTGGAAGTGGGCTCCTCGGCAGTGGAAGGGGCAGGTGAGCCCCTATAGGGACAATCCAGTGGGGAAGACGGTGCAGAGGCATCTAGGTTGGTGGTGGTTGAGGAGGAGGAGAAGGCTGCACCAGACCCGCACATGGGGCCTGGAGGGGGTGATGCTACCGGTGCAAGTAGTGCAGTCAAGGGGCAGGGGCAGGAGGCTGCAGAGGTCACCGCGGAGGGGCCTGTGCCTAATCCTGTCCCTGATACTGAGACTGCATCACTGTGCACTGGCACAGATGCCTCGGACCCCCGTCCACAGGTAGGGGAAGGGGCCATGTCAACTGACAATCCTCTACCTGCGGATGTGGCAATCTGTGACAGGGTTGAGTCCGTCCGAGTCGGTATCGCGATGCGCACATGCGTCATTCGTGATGATGTACGTGTTTCTTGCCAGGACCACAAACATCATCACGAACAGGTGTGTGCCATCATGAACTGGCTAGGAAGGCTCATTGTCGGGGGTTTCCTCCTCTTCACCAACTATGCGCTAGTTGTCCTCCATGCCATCTTCTGGCCCAGATGCCACCAGGGCCCCATGTGGACCTGCCACATCTACCGCGGCCAGGCTGGTGGAGATCCCATCCCTGCCACAGTCGGGAGTCAGAGGTTAAGCAGAGGTGGTCACTCCAGCAACAGAACCACTGGCAATGGAGGTTGTGCAGGCACATTCAAGCGGGGCACATGAACAACGGCCCCAGGGTTTGCCATCTTCCCGGTTGCAGTCGTGGTGGCACAGGCAGATGGCTACAAGAAAACAGAAGGCTCGACGTAGGAGGCAACAGGACTCGGGGCCAAGTACATCAGAAGGGCAAGCATCGGCCAAAGGGCAGGAGGACCCTGGACAAAGGGTGTCTTCCATGTGGCAGCGGATGGACCAGCAGATAGATGCAGAGCGGCGGCGGGCAGAGAGGGTACGGCTCACCATGGTCAGGGCGGAAAACTCCATGCGGAGGTGCAGAGAAGCAGACAGAGTTCCTCGAGGAGACTCGCAGGGAGTTGGTGGAGAACATGGTGGCATCCCTGCAAGCCCTCGAGGATAGAGGACAGTCCTGCCTCTGGGCTATAGACACAGAGTTCGATGATGCCCTGGCCAAATCTCTTGGTAACAACGGTGAGCTGATGGACTAGCCGCCGCCATTGTAAATAGTTCTTTAGTTTTAGGTTTCCTTTCTTTTTCTTTTTTCTTTGGAGTCCATGGACATTGCTCCACTTTTTGTATATAGTTGTTTTTTATAGTGTGTTTTTTTAGGTGAATTCAGCCTGTTGGTATCATGGACTCCTCATCCTTTCTTCTACATAGTTGGACTTTGGTGGATTGTTTGACTTTTATTTTCCCATGGTTTATTATTTATTTTCCTTTGGAAGTGCACACTTTACTTTGGACATGGAGCACTTTCTGGAATTTCTCTTTTTTGGATTTTCATGTTCATTTGGATTTTGCTTTTCAATTTGTTTACGTTCATTTCAATAACATTCTCATTTTTCTTTTATATTTGGTGTATTTCTTTTTTTTAATACGTTTTCATTTAGTCCAATCTGAGTGTTGTCCGCTCTCAATTGCCATTGACTCAGACATGTGTCACTGCTGTGTGGCTATGTTGGACATGGATACAGGTGCATGCATGTGTGCTTTGGTGAATGCCATGCCACGGGGCCAGTACTGTGAAGTGGGGCCAATGGATGGGTGGGGAGTTGCACTGGGGGGGGGCTACATGGGGTGGCATTTAGGTGAACATTTTTGCTAAATGATTCTATGTTGTGTCAAGTGTTTGGTGGGGGGACATGAGTCGGGGCCTGCCTGAAGGTTGCCATCACTGGTGGGGTGGGGGGGACATGAGTTGGGGCCTGCCTGCAGGTTGCCGTCACTGGTGGGGTGGGGGGACACGAGCCAGGGCCTGCATGCAGGTTGCCGTCACTGGTGGGGTGGGGGGACACGAGTCGGGGCCTGCCTGCAGGTTGCCGTCACTGGTGGGGTGGGGGACATGAGTCGGGGCCTGCATGCAGGTTGCCGTCACTGGTGGGGTGGGGGGACATGAGTTGGGGCCTGCATGCAGGTTGCTGTCACTGGTGGGGTAGGGGGACATGAGTCGGGGACTGCCTGCAGGTGCCTGTCACTGGTGGGGTGGGAGGACATGATTCAGTGCCTGCATGCAGGTTCCCGTCACTGGTGGGGGGTACATGAGTCGGGGCCTGCCTGCGGTGTATGGTGCCATGTGGGCTGCCTGCGGCCATGGTCACAGGTGATGGGGGGACCCTTGGGGTGTGGGCTGCCTGCGGCCATGGTCACGGGTGATGGGGGCCCTTGTGGTGTGGGCTGCCTGCAGCCAGGGTCACGGGTGATGGGGGTCCCTTGTGGTGTGTGCTGCCCGCAGCCATGCTCATGGGTGATGGGGGACCCTTGTGGTGTAGGCTACCTGCACACAGGTTCATGGGTGATGGGGGGCTTGTGGTGTGGGCTGCCTGCGGCCATGGTCAGGGGTGATGGGGGGTCCCTTGTGGTGTGGGCTGCCTACGTCAATGGTCACAGGTGATGAGGGGGCCCTTGTGGTGTGGGCTGCCTGCGGCCATGGTCGTGGTTGATGGGGGGGCCCTTCTGGTGTGGGCTGCCTGCAGACATGGTCACGGGTGATGGGGGGCCCTTGTGGTGTGGGCTTCCTGTGGCCATGGTCAGGGGTGGTGGGGGTCCTTTTTGGTGTGGGCTGCCTGCGGCCATCATCAGGGCTGAGGGGGGACCCTTGTGGTGTGGGCTGCCTGCGACCATGGTCACGGGTGATGGGGGGGCCTTGTGGTGTGGGCTGCCTGTGGCCATGGTCACGGGTGATTGGGGGGGCCCTTGTGGTGTGGGCTGCCTGTGGCCATGGTCAGGGGTGATGGGGGGACCCTTGTGGTGTGGGCTGCCTGCGACCATGTTCACGGGTGATGGGGGACCCTTGTGGTGTGGGTTGCCTGCCAACATGGTCATGGTTGATGGGGGATCCCTTGTTGTGTGGGCTGCCTGCAGGGTGTGTTCGCAGGTGCTGCCAGTACGTGAGGCATTTTTCACACGATTCGTCAAGCATGAGCGGGGTACGTGAGCTTAAGGGGGTACGTGAGGCGTTTTTCATGTGACTTGGTTTGCGCGACCAGTGTACGCGTATTTGCGGGGTTACGGTAGGCCCTTTTCACACAATTTGGGTTGCGCGAGCGGGGTACGTGTATTGAAGAAGGGGTGTGCAAGGAGTTTTCATGCATTTTGGCTGGTGCGAGCGGGGTACTCGTATCCACGAGGTTACGGTAGGCCCTTTCATACGATTTGGCTTGTGGGAGTGGGGCACACATATTGAAGGTGTTACGGTAGGCCTTTTTCAAATGATTTGGCTTGCACGAGCGGGGTACACGTATTGAAGGGGTTTACGTAGGCCTTTTCTCGTGATTAGGCTTGCGCTAGCAGGGTACACGTATTGAAGGGGGTGCGCAAGGAGATTTCATGCGTTTTGGCTGCCGCAAGCGGGGTCCACATATTGAAGGGGTTACGGTAGGCCTTTTTCACGAGATTTGGATGGCGTGTGCGGGGTACACCGATTCAAGGGAGTGCACAGGTAGATTTTCACGCATTTTGGCTGGCGGGAGCGGGGTAAGCGCTGTTTTTCACACGATTACGGTGTAGGGGGCTGTATGCTCATCCTGGGTTGGAGCGGCCCTTTGCACCATATTGGAGACTTCTATGGCTTTTTCTGGCACAAGGGGCGTTCTTGGGGGCGTTACTGGCGCTGCTGGATTTTCACTGCACCACGGCTGCAAATGGCTCGGGAAATCCATGAATACATGGTGCACCAAAATGCTGTTTTGCGCTGCGCACGCGTGGCGCACGTTCCCTCTCTGCGCCAGGCGCGTGCACTAATTCTGCATTGAATTCTTTGAGTTGAAGTCGTCCCGTAGGGGAATTAGATCAACCACTGATCCATTAATTGATGTGCAGCTAGAATGCTATAAGGAGTTGGTGTGAATGGCCAAACGCTGGGAATATGTCTACTAATGTGACAGTGAGACCTTTTGATCAGTGAATCATTCTATGATACGTCTTGAAATAAATAGTATTAAGTGTGAGGTGCATACATCTATGCAGATTATCTCTTGTATCCTTGCCAGTCAATCACCCTGGGAAATATTGACAAACGATTAGCCAGTGACAATGCAACATGCTGATAAGGCTTGGTTGGACGATTTACGAGAACAGTTAAGCCTTTAGGTCCTTCATGAATCTAAGGAACTATTTCAATATTCAGAAGTTAATCCCACAGTTTTGGTACTAGGTATGCAAGCATTTTCCATCCATGACAATCATTTGTCTTTTAAGTGTAGCTACTTATTTTCTTGTCTGCAGATCTTTGGTTTCTAGTTGTTCTGAAAGGAGTAATCATTTCAAAGGCTCATTTCACCAGCTTCTATGATCTGTGCGCGACATTTATATGCAACCATCGCACAATTGTAGTTGTCATGCAACTAATTCGATTTGTAAATATATGCTGATGAAGATATTCGACTTGGATTCAGATAAATGCCTTACCTTGGGGCATGTGCAATCAAAACTGTGCTAGTCTAAACCCATATTTTCATCTTACCTGTTTAAGATAGATGTAGTAGCTGAATAATGCGAATTCATTTTAAATCACGTCCACAAGAATAAACAAAATACAGTGAACAATAAATACAGCTGAACTGAACAATAGCACTGTGCTTCAAGCAAAGTTGGTTTCAAGTTATGCAAAACCCAAAAAATTGGATTTACTTTGAATGTATCCCTAATCTCTGTTAATTCATGTAAGCTGTGAGTGTTTTCATTTATTCAATTACAGAGCGAAAATCCTTAGTTAATAAAAGTTTAATGCAATTTAAGCTTACCAGGACCATTAAATCTTAAACTCCTAATGCTGTGAAATGTGCGAGTCTCCGGAAGAGATTCGAATTTTAAGCTTTAGGCATTCTGCCTTTGTAATGAATGCAAATCTCTATAGGACCATGAGACCATCCAAAGCAGGTAGAACACATTATGCATTAAAATGGCTGTGGTTTATCTTCATAGCGCACCCTCACTGTTATTAAATATTGCACCATTTAAATTAAAAGTACATACCTCCAAGACATGAATGTATAATAACAATTGACCAGTAATGTTGGTGGTAATGACTGTGAGCGTATTTAAACATTTCTTTTTTAAATATGCTTTAATGATGTGAAGTGTCTATTCACATGTCTTTCGTGCACGATAACTATAGACTGAAAAAGTTCTTATAAAGCAGCACCTTAGCTGTGTCGGTTAATATTTGCTCATAGGATACCACGTAAATATGTTTTGTTTAATCATATTTGCTTTCTTGTTGAAGTGAACATCTAAAAATAATGGTACACTTTTTTCATATGAATTGAATAATTTATGAATGTAGTATTTATTGTTCCAATTGTTTTAGTGCAATATCCCCAAGGTAAAACAAAGCCACCACAAAAACACAAAGGGTGTGATTTACAACATTTTTTTGCGCAGGACATAGCCTAAAAGTACACTTTACGTCACACTAAAAACGATTTTCCGATTCATGGATCGGACTTTGCGCTGTGCAAGTGCACATTGTATGACTATGCCACAAAGTGCAAAGCGTGGGAAGGGCAAGTTCAAAGTAAAAATGATAGGGCATAACATGCAAAATCCCCATTCTGTGCAGAAAATGAGGAAGAACAAGGAATAACATGGGCGTGGGGTGGGGACACCCCATGCAAACAACAAACATGCCATATCAAGTGCAATGGACACCTAATTCATAGAATGAATTGCATAATTGCCTGGAGTCCAAAGAAGAACATGCTTCTCGCGATTTTACCGCCACCTGAAAAACGTTGCCAAGTGCAACGTGCAATGAAAACTGAAGTATAAAAGCGCAATGCAAAACTATTGAATATGGGACTTCCACAATGGCGGACCATTCTTTACTAGCACTGATCCCAAAGCATGGAAGAAGATGGACAAGGATGAGGAGGAGGGCCAGAATCTTCCATCCACAAACCACATTATTTGGGATGCCAGATGAGGAGGTGTTTGCAAAATGATTTCTTCCATGTCATCCTAGACCTGGTCAGGGAGTGGGAGAATGATCTGGCGTCACCCATCATGTGCACTCATGCACTGACACCCCTGGAGAAGGCGCTATCCTGGCAACTGGATGGTTCCAGAGCACCACAGCCATTGTTGGGGGCATATCACAGCCCACGCAATCCAGGTGCCTTTACCAGGAATTGTTCTGCATACTAGCACATGTGCGAAGGCACAGATGCATTCCACACACAATGCACCAAGGCAGACATAGTGCCAGGAATTCTATGCAATAGCACACTTACCATGGGTGCTGGGAGCCATCAACTGCACCCATGTATCACTCCAGTCACCTCTCCCCGAGCGACTGAGTACATCTATCGAAACAAGAAGCACTGACATTCCATTAATGTGCAAGTTATCTGTGATGCCAAGGGCCACAACATGCATCTAAATGCACATTTCCTGCATGACAGCTACATCTTATGTAATTCCCCCATATACCAGGCTCTTGCATCAGGAACCTGCAGAAACACTTGGCTCGTGGGTGAGTGTCAACTATCACACACATACAAGCAGACACATGGCACAGAAAAACAAGCAATAACAATCAATGTTAACAACCATTCCCACCTATGCTGGGGAAAGTGTCTACCCACTCTCACCATTCGTGCTGACACCCTTCAGGAATCCAGCAACCCATTTGAGGTATGCTACAACACAGCAAATATATAGCCACTAGAGTCATACTGAAGCACACATTCGAGGTGCTCAAGTCATGCTTCTGCTCCCTTGACCACCAAGGTGGTGTATCGCTATAAGCACCGCCTGCAGTATATAACATCATTGTGGCATGTTTCTTGCACAATATTTCCACACATCATGGCATAGCAATAGCGCTACAGGAGGGACACCACCCTCATCCATGGCACCACCCATACCATTATCAGTCTCTAGGACACAGCAACAGAACACACGCAATCAGGTTGTGCAAACATACTTCACCCGAACTGCAGGCCTTGAGGAGCACACACAGTGAAGTCACATTCCTGATGCCCTTCAATGATGAAATAGGGCCAATCCAGTTTGCCAATAAAACACCCTGAGAATGTGCATCTATCAGAGGCAAACAGTGTGTGGGCCATAATACCAAAACTACAATACCACCTCATCCCCAAATGCACAAAACCTACACCGTCATAGCAAGTGGAAATAACAGAGTCCTTGTCACAGGCACAAAATCGTACACAGAATGTTGATATTGATATTTTATTTATATCACGCTCGTACACATGTGTTTCATCCACAGAGCAAAGACATCCACAAACACAAAGTCACCATACCACATGCTCCCCTGAGTGGCATGCAACAACTTCGACAAAAGCCTCACCTGATTGCCATCTTCATGACATCTCCCTCTGCACCATTGCCACAGGACATGCTCGACTCCACCCAGCACAGGGAAAATCTCTGAACAAAGTGCACACAAGCTCAGCACAATGTCACTACACCATGTTCTCCCCTGAGTGGCATGCAAAAACATCGACAAAGCCAAACCTGACTTTTGTCTTCATGACATTTCCCTCCACACCATCGCCACTGGACTTGCTCACTTCCACCTTACAGACGGAAAATCCCAGTACACAGTGAACACATCGCCAGGCACAATGTCACTACACTATGTGCTCCCGTGAGTGGCATGCTCTGACTTCAATAAACGCCTCACCTGACTCCCATTTTCATGATGTCTCCCTCCGCAACATTGCTGCTGGATCTGTTCACCTCCAGCCAAGAAAAGGCAAATCACAGAAAACACGGAACACACCCCCCAGGCACAATATCACCACATCATTTGGTCCCGAGTGGCATGGACTAACTTCGACAAAGGCCGCACCAACATCAACAAAGGCCTCACCTGAATGCCATCTTCATGTCATCTCCCTACACACCATTACCACTGGACCTGCTCACCACCCAACACAGGGAAAATCTCAGAACACTGTGTGAGATTTGCCGTGTGTTGAGAATAGGCTGAGATCATTTTGGCCCCAAGACCACTAAACATTTGCCTCACCAGATTAAACTGGGTTATCTGAGTGCCAGCTATCCCGAGGGAAACATCAGACTCAACCAGCTACTAGATGGTTTGATTACTCTTCTTACCCTACACCCAGGTCAGACAACCGATTTGCATGACTGACAGGACCGCTACAGACCTCCACCAGAGTTGGCTTTACCCTGCCCAGGCATAATTCACCATCTTTATAATCGTATCACACGCGCTCATGCTCCACCTCACCAACAGAGCTGCAGAGAGGTGGTGGTGGTGTGCATGGCAACACAGGGTGCCACCTCAGCTGGTGTGCACCAGCCCTCACCTTCATTGTGCCGCAGGGTTTTCTTTGGCTCTATGACTTGAGCATGTGGTAGACTCCTTGGTCTGTGTTTCAAGATGTGTTGGATGGGTAACCGACATCACTGCAGACCCCTGGCACACTTTGTGGGCCTCCCCGCCTAGGGGTACAATGTGGTCAGGGTACACTGAGGATAATCCACCCCAGTCAACAGTCGCACTGGGAGCAGCAGTCCCCATTCCCCTTATCTGCCCCGGTGACCCCTGAGAAGTGCCTGGATGGTTGCCTGAGGAGGGTGGGCCA
The DNA here is from genome assembly GCF_040938575.1 of Ambystoma mexicanum. Classification (NCBI taxonomy): domain Eukaryota; kingdom Metazoa; phylum Chordata; class Amphibia; order Caudata; family Ambystomatidae; genus Ambystoma; species Ambystoma mexicanum. The sequence continues at coordinate 193,026,148 of NC_090941.1, forward strand.
GTGGTCAATCCCCCTTGGCCTGTGGACATGGAAACACTGTAGCCAGGGAGCTGTGACGCTCTCTGTCAGAGCTGAGAGCCTCCTGCTGCCGGGGCATTCCCATCTGACCCAGAGTTGTTCGCAGTGCACTGCCATGGAGGAAATTCATCCTGTGGGGGCCGGACATGACCAGGTCGATTTCCTGGTAGGGGATCTGCTGTTCCCTGCAACAAACATGCCCACTTTGTTGAGTCACTACCCATTTACCTCTCAATGGTTTTGCATCCTCTTGAACTCTCTCTTCAAAGTACTTTTCAACTTTCCCTAGTGATACTTGTTGGCTATCGGTCTTGCAGCCCTACTTTGCCTTTGATGGAGTCTACCACCCGCTTTGGGCTACATTCCCAAGCACCAGCATTCAGAGAATCCTCCATCCCGGCGTGCAAGGGGGGGCAACCAACCTAAAACCATCTGTGTGGTGGGCTTCAAACACAAGGACCTGGGCCCCCTGAGTGATGCTCTGGAGTCGGTCTTCTGTACAGAACCTTTCCTCCATCTGCCGCTTGGTGCGGATTCAGCACTAGGCTCTTCCCTCTTCACTACTCAGGAATCCTGGTTAGTTTCTTTACCTCTGCTTAATGAGGCGCTAACATTCAGTGGGTTGCCACGTCTGATAAGAGGCCGTAGTTGGGGAGCTGAAGCTCGGGTTACAGGCCTCGGGCCCTGGGCTGTTGGGGGTTGCCCTGGCAAGATGCATCCGGCACAGTCAAGGCACAGTCAAGTGTGCGCTGTCCCAATCTCTGTCAAAGCCCGCCTCGGGACTGGTTGCCTGTCATGGCCACAGGCCCCAGAACATAGAAACCACACCATCTAGTGATGGGGGCAATGGGTTACTTGTCTCACTTATGTTCCTTTGGGACCCACCGGAACAAGTCTGAATGGTGCCGGTGCATCCAACCTCCTCATTGCCATTGATCCCTATGGGGCTCAAATGGGAATGGGGAGTAAAAGTTTCCGGCCCCTGGCAAAGGGGAAATACAGGGTCCGCCAGGGTTGTAATGGCCCTGTATTTCCCCATTGTGAGGGGCCGGAAAAATGTGCAAGTTTGGCTGCAGCCTGCCGGTTTTGCCGGCAAGGCTACCGCCAAACTTGTAACAGGCCCATTCGATAGTGTAGGAGACAACATGGGTTGATAAATGAAGTCATCCAATTTAGATGGCATAGTAGGGGTTGGTAAATCCTGGGGTGGTATCATAAATGTAAAGTTCTCAGTTTCCTGTTGCCTTATCGGTGACCCAAGATGGAATAGGGTTGCCTCTGTAGAGGAACTGCAGGATTCTTAGACATTGTGGCAAAGGAGTTCTCGTCTCCATAGGATACCAGGGGTAGTATTTCCAAATTTATCTTCCGGTGGGGTACAAAATATATGTACCAGCCAACAGGAACGTTGACTCATAGGTCTACAGCTATGAAAACTTTGTCTCTACCTGGCACCATATAATCCCAGGGACAAAATAGATGTTACATGTTTCCCTCCACCACCTTCATTACCGGCAGAAGCGCTTGGGGGATTAGAAGAAGGAAGGTGAGCCCCATCTCACCACCGGGTTGCTCTAGGAGGTAAAAGTCTTCTGACCCTGGGAAATAGATTTGTTGGTGGAGGAGAGGATTTTAGCGTGTTCCTCTTCGCTAACTTTGGTCAAGGGAGTGGTTTTCAAATGCTTTGGTTTTCTCAATTGATGGGGTCCCCAGTCAGTTTCAATTGAGTCACATGCCACCCTGACACCATATCTTAGGAAGGCATGGTATCAAAGCAAGAAAGACACAAGTGATCACAGTTCAAGGGAATAAACTGTAAAATGGGTGAGATAAACCCCTAATCTAAACCTAAATCTAAGATGGGAGAAAGCTACGACCATCAAATAATAATAATAAAGTCCTAGTGGTGTCTAGTCAAATGAAAAGGGCCTATACTAAAAATAAAAAGTTTGTCAATCCTTACTGCTATGCTACAAAATAGCGTGGGATAATTTTCACAAGAAAAGAAAGAAGTGTTCACAAGATGATAAATCAGGATGTTATGGCCGGGGTCTCCCTTCCCCATGTTTTTAGCACGGGACAAGACAGGACTCCTGAGCACAGCACACTCCTGAGCTTTTCCGGCAGGAAGATACAGTTCCTTTTCTCAATATCAGGGCCTTCTATGCCCAAATCTCTTTCATGCAAAGTCTCTGGCTTCAGAGGACCTGCCCCTCAAAGGCCTGAGTCTTTGAGTCTGACTCAGGGGAGGATTTTTGGGTAGGGCACTGTCAGGCAGTCTCAAGTGCCCTTGGGTTAGCCTTCTGGAGGCATGGGCTCCCCACCACTCTACAGCCTCTCTGGTATTCTCAGGCTCATGGGTTTGGCCTTCCTCATGCCTTCACATCTTGCAGAGTTCTTCCAGCTTTGGCTCCTTCCTTCTGGCTTCTCTGCTCCCTCCAGCATTTCCATCTTGCGCAAAGTGTGCTCTCTTGCTCTGCCTTTTATACTTCATGGTAGTGGTACTTATATTCAGCCGTGCATGGTTGTAAAGGGAGGCCTAACTTTGTCTGGCCTCATTAGTGGGACAGTACTATAGTCAGAGGAGAGTCTATTTTCTGTCCCTGGGGTTCTATGCTGATAATCCACATTCCCCCAATCTCTCTCCTCTTCGTCTCAGTGCTTGATGAAAAAAGGTGTGGGGGATTGGGAAGTCAGTAGTTCCTACATAATAGGCTGAGGAAGAGGTGTGGAAGGGAAGGGGATACTGTATTTCATTCTTGGGTGCCCCTACCCTGCTGTTCGTAGTTCTGTGCAGTGAAAATCCTTTGGGTTTTTCACAACTCTCATAAAAGCACCAACGGCAATACATTTTTATTACTATCATGGGCAGAGTAATTAAACTGATTGTTGCCCCTCCGGTATTGGGAGCAGGCCAGCAGCCTGGTCCTTCCATTCATTCAAATGGCCGGGCACGGAGAACAGCATCTAGTGGATCAATACATTCAAATGGCCCTAGGCTCAAAGGGTCTGTGGTAGCCTGGCACAACTAAATCCCTACTGCATGGCCCCTGGAGGTAACAACCAGGTGGATTGGGGAGGCTATGGGACCCTTGCCAGGGGGGGGAAATGCTAAATGCATGTCTGTTTTGCAGGGCCGCAAGGTAGACCAAATTCTGTCAAGTTTTCAAGTCTCATGCAGGACTCCTCGAGCCAGTCCTTCCTATGCAAGCGGGTGCGATGGTTTCACAAGCCTTGTTCATGATGTCATCCTCCGCAACATTGCTGCAGAACCTGCTCACCTACATACATCAAAGCCATGTACATGCTCCTGAACTGGGGAAAATCAACTGCTGTCCACACACCCAATCACAGGCACACCTCTAATGACCTCAACATGTCCCCCGTCCAATCATGAAGATGCTCTTCAGGAATATCTGAAAGGAAACTAGCCAACCACAGGATGTATAAACATAAATGAAAATGTTAAGTCACACACCCCTCTCCCTCAACACTCCTTGACTATATTAATGGGAATGCATCAGCAGCATGACACTAGAACATGCCAAGGGCATGCCAGCATCTGACACTTGCACCTCACCAGCATTGCACCGTACACTACACACATTCACCCACATGCAAACATGTCAACTGGATCATCTACCTATGTGGAATGTGACAGTGTGGTGTTTTGCATGCCCATGCAGCATGCACAGGGGTGGACCAGGACCCAAAAGAAGCCATGGAAATGATACCCAAAGTGTCCCCATATCACACTTCCACTACAAGGGCACCCCGATTCCCATGAGAAAATGTGGAAACACCACACAAAAGAGGCCCAGGGTGCAGAGGTCGACCGTTAGTTCACCAGAGTAACCAAAAGGTCCAGTCCAACCCTGATCATGGAGTGGCCACTTGGCATGGCACATGGCAGGTGACAGTATGCTTGGCTGACATGATGGGAGTGCACATTAATTGAGCTGTTGCATCAGCTCCTATCAGAAGCATTTGTACAGGAACATCCCAAGGAGACTGTCTCCAAGCAGCAAGTCACAGATGCCGACCACAAACCCATAGCACATGCATAGCTGATCAAGGAGACATGCACATACACAGACACGTAGGCTAACTCACATCTTCAGCGACAGTGACTATCACGCAAACATCACCAAATCACACCACCCATGCATACCCTACATGTGGCCGGGCATGCCACTGTTGAGGTGCAAACATCACCATCCATGAACAAGATTGACAGTGGAACCGTACCTGCTGGCAGAGCTGTGGTGCTGTGAATCCCTTACCTCCTCAGCCTATCACTTGGTTTCTGCATTGGTGCAAGTATGGCCAGTGTCCAGCAGAAGGAACTGTGAAAAGGGTGGAAATAAGCAAGTAGGGTGCTGAGTGGTCCTAACAGGGAGTGCAGGCACTGGATGAGGAAAGATACCTCAGACATTGGTGTGGACCAGCTAAACAAGTCAGTCATAGTTACTGCACATATCAGAATGAATGAAGTATGGGATTTGCATCTGTATGTGGGATGCTGTAGCAGTCCACAATGCCACATAAGTTCCCTCCACAGCATATGACCGCATGTCCAGTCCTCAATTCAAAATGCCCTCAAGAGAGCAATGGCCATGACATGAGGGAAATAATCAAATAAGAAATAATATGTCCCCATTGGACAGGGGTTAAAATGAAAAATGTAGTCCACCCTGGACGAGGACAAAATACAAAATGAAAGTCCACAACTGGACGGGGTTCAAATGAAAACTATAGGCCATCCTGGATGAGGACATAAAAGGAAATGACATTAGAACTTGGAGGGGGGCTCAAAAGAAAAATATAGTCCTCCCTGGATGAGGACAAAAAAGAAATGAAAGTCGGGGATCAAAAGAAAAATATATTTACCCCTGAACAGAGAGAAAACATATCTAAAAGTGCACTTTGGATGAGCGCAACAGTCAAAGAAAGAAAAATAAATCTAGTCCACCTGGGGGCCGGAGGAGAAGGGGAGTCCATAAAAGTAAAAGAATACTAAATCATGATGCATGCCCCTCCACAGGCTTTTGGACACAAAGGCATATGTAGGAGAGGTGGCATGGGCAAGGGACACACCTGCATGCTTCATTTGTGACCGTCAACCTGTGGTGGATCCTTGAATGGTGCACTCTGACCATGCAGTGCCATAGCCTGGTCATCATTGGCTACAGCCACTCGTGAGATGGATGCATGCATGAGGGTCCCAATTGTGACAAAGTCCTGGTGATGTACTTCATGAGTGGTCACAGAGTCACCATGCATACTGTGGCTTGATGTATCCAACTGCATGGCAAGTGATTGTCTCAAGTTAGCCATCTCTTGGTGGTGGATGTCCCCTTGTGGCACACACTTAATCATGCAGACACTGCCTCTGCCTCAAGGTTTCCATGTCATGATGGTGGGATTGCCTTAATGGTAACATCTTGGCCTACAGGCATTTATCATGGGCTACCACGTTTTGAAATTGGGATTCCCTCAAAGCCAACATCTCTGCTTGCAGGCATTTATCATAGGCTACTGCATCCTGATGTTGGGATTCCCTCAAAGCCAACATCTCTGCCTACAATCATTTATCACAGGCTTCAGAATGGTGATGTTGGGATACCCTTGAGGACAACATCTCTGCATGCAGTGTTTCCCTCAAGGTGTCCATCACCTGCCAATGGTGTACCCTAGAGGCCAAATACACATCATGGAGGGCTTGCCGAAGAGCCCTACCATCTTCACATAGGGCCTGCCTCAGTTGCTGCATTCTCTGTCTCCCCTCCTGATGCAATAGATGTTCTGCAGTAGTGTGTGTAGCATCCGAGGAGATGACATATTCAGCCAGTCGATGGCTGTCCATGGGCATCTCCGGCAGGACCTCACCCTGTTGGACACTTGCATGCAGTAATTCCTCCTTCTACTTGGGGTATCTGGCAGGCATACGTCCACCAAGAGTGCGGGTCTACCACGGCAGGATGCCAAAGGCCAGGTCCGTCTCAGTGAGGTCACTGTTATTGGCTGGAGGTCTGCAACTTTCATTTGGACACCAGCCTCTGCTGCTGGTTCCATTAAGGGTGAAAACAATCTTGCAGACACCAATTCCACCAGTGACTCAGAGCTTCCCACTGCCAGGCCCAGGGTTTCCTGGCTCTCCTCCACACACTCATTGACCTCACAAAACTCAAGGAACTCCATGGCATCTGGACTACCCATTGACGGTCCCTCCACCATGTCCCTCAGAATGCCCTCCTCCTCATCTGCTGCAACATCACCTGCACAAAGACAGACAACAATATACACATGCATGAGTACTTGGCAGTACATGCTTTTGTGAACTACAGTGCATACAGAAACATTATGGCAAGCCACACATTCATCGCATACTGGAACAGAGAAAACTATGACCTGTGAGGCACAGGTGACTGACAATTGATGGTCTATGCAATCATGTCAGTGCATATTAGGCCATGTGACATTCCATCGTTTAGAGAATTAGAGAACATACATAAATACAGAATGAGTAGAATTCCCGCCAGTGGATGGATGGAGGTATGTGCATCATTTCTGAGCCCCTACTTACTCTAACCCTGTCTTCTTGCAACATGTAGCAGTCAGACCTCCACTTCTGCTGAACTAAACTGCATGCAGGTATACGTGTTGTCAGAATCCCCCTAAATCCCATCGCCACATTGCCCACGACCAGATACAACGTTTGTCACACTTACATGCATCTCAACCATGTGTGGGGAGAGTGCAACATGGATATGACCAGTGTACACATCATTTGCCACTGCTGCATTGACAATCCAAATGTGGAACGCACATAACTCAAAAATCTATTGGCCAGGCACTGCAACAGCCACAGCAACACCTGTCTGGAACATGGCCTCATTAGTTAATGCACTGACATTGCTGCTCATCCATGTCCACCAGCGACCAGGGCCTGTGAATGGATGACATCATCCATGCCTTGGTGTAATACCATGTGAGGAATGATGCGTGTTTACAATGCACTAACCACATGCATGACACTGGGAAGGTGTCCAATGAGATGGGTCTTGCATGCTATTGCCACATATAGGTGTACTGGCATAGCAGTGAAATCCTGTATGCAGTGCTGTGAGATCAATGTAGAAACGCAAACAGACACCACACCTTCACCTCCCTGAATGTAGAACATGTGATGAAAGTGACTATGGTAGCATTACTGCAGTACCAATGGATGGGTGAGGAGAACCCCAATCAACTGTACCACAAGATTTGACCGCATATCACGTGAAAATGGAAGCACATATGACATGAACACATGGCACTCACCTCATGTGGCTGCATAGGTGTCTGTGCCTCCCAAGCCAACTACCTGCTCACTAATGATGAGTGCACTGGCCTCTTCAAATGGAACCAGCTCCTCCTCTTGTGGTGATCCACCTCTAGCGGCCTGGGCAGAGGCCAGGTTACCACCAAGCTTCTCCTTGGTCTGTCGCATGAGGTCCTGTATCCTCTTGTGGACCTGTGATACAATGTGCGTCTCCACGCCACAGGCATTGATGAGGTCTGTGACCTTGTGCCACATCTTCATCTACTGGGTCGGAGTAAGGGTACTGATTGAACAAGGGTACAGGTCAACACAGTGTTTGTTCACATAATCTGGGAGGATTCACACCTCCTCATCAGGGCATCGCTTCTTCCTTGGTAGCCCCTTCAATTTCATTGTTGGCTCTTCATAAGGTGATGCCTCTTCCTGCTCAGCAGGCTGGACCCTCTTGCCTCTAGTGGACATTGGGCATGCAGGGGCACATCTAGGCTCACCACCATCCTTCTCCTGCCTTCTTCCCCATCCTCGCCCTCTCCCTCTCTCTCTCTCTCTCTCTGTCTCTCTCTCACTCTCTCTCTCTCTCTCTGGAGCCCACCCACTCATGGTGCAGTCAGGACAAGGCAGTCTTTAATATAGCATCAAAGTCCATGGGGCACCCTGCAATATATAGGATCTGTAAGGCACCCTCCAAAAGAAATAGGCTAAGTGATGCCCAACCTTGACCTCTAACATTGACTCTAACGTTCCTTCTGTCCTCATTCTCCTCAATCGTACTTCTGCTTTCGATGCAGTCAACCAAGCCATCCTACTCAACCGCCTCCGTTATAACCTGGGTATCACTGAACAGGCCCTGGCCTGGCTGACCTCCTTTCTCACTGACTGACCCTCTCCTGTCCAATTGGGGTCTGTCCTCTCTTCTATCTCTCTCTCTCTACTTGTGGTGTTCCCCAGTGGTCCAACCTTTCTCCCTGGCTTTTCAACCACTACCTGGCACCCCTTGCCAACGGCATCAATACTTTCTGCTCTAACTTTCAGTGTTATGCGGATGACACTGAGCTCTCCTTCAGGCTCCTTTCAGCTGCCTCTTCCCATTCTTTCATACAAGACTGTCTGTCTGCAATTCAGGAATGGTGTGGCGCCAATGATCTCTGCCTTAATGCCAGTAAGACTGAGATCCTCCTCATCATAACAGCAGCTCCCTCCTCTCTCCTGTATTTCTGTGGCTGCCCACCCTGGTCCCTCTTCCTGCTCCTACCGGTGTGGCTAACAACCTTGGAGTCATCTTTGAATCCACCCTCTCCTTCTCTCCTCACATCTCTGATGTCTCTAAGAAGTCGAACTTTCAGCTTTGCCTCCTCAGAGGTATTCTTCCTTTCCTCACTTTCCCCCAGAAGCTCACTGTCTCCAGAGCTCAAGTCCTTTCTAGGCTGGACTACAACAACAGCCTCTTTCTAAATCTGCCTGCATCTTCTCTCCGACCTCTACAGCTTATCCAGAACAGGACTGCAAGACTTGCACTTGGCCTCAATCCGAGGGATTGCATCTCTCCAGCTCTGAAATCTCTTCACTGGCTCCCTGTGGCAGCAAGGATCATGTTCAAGACCCTGTGCATCGTCCACAAGGCGTTCTGGAGTCTGGGACCTCATTACCTCCAATTCTCTCTTCCTAAACACCACCCTTCTCGAGCTCTAGGCTCATCCACTTCCAACTCTCTGAAGTTCAGACGCTTTTACAAGCAGAGAGTTGCAGACAGATCTATCTCTTCAGCTGGGAACTCCCTCTGGAACAGCCTCCCTGCCTCTCTCAAACTTCAGCAGAACTACCTCTGGTTCCGGAATCAACTCAAGAAAGGCCTGCCCTTTATATTGCACAGACCCGCAGTTGTGCAGTTCTGCCTTTATTTAGGCTGTTTGTTACTTCGTGTGCAGTTATCCTCAATTTGCCGCCATTGTGCTCCATGTGGCGTCTGGCATTATAAGATGGCCGCCCTGTTTTCGTGGATCTGACTCATCTGCCCAGCCTACCTGCACCCGCCCCCGGCGCCGGATTGGTGCACACAGCTGCCTTCTGCACCAACCACAATGCCCGCAGGCCTGAGCCGGCTCCGAACAAAGGCGCTGGACAAAGGCGCCTGTCTTGAGCCCCCATCATCTCCCGAGCCTACAGAGGAGCAGGAGCTCTCTCTACACTGCAGGAGCAGTGTCCACTATGAATCGGAATCCCAGCGTACACAGGTAAGCCAGTGGGCTCTGTGAACGCTATTAAGACTCATCGACCACACTCATCGCGAAGCGCGGCACAATCTCGCCCTCCTACCTGGGCCTGCCCTTTATATTGCACAGACCTGCAGTTGTGCAGTTCTGCCTTTATTTAGGCTGTTTGTTAATTTGTGTGCAGTTACCCTCTATTCCCATCATTGTGCCCCATTATAAGATGGCCGCCCTGTTTTCGTGCATCTGAATCATCTGCCCAGCATACCTGCACCTGCCCCCGGCACCAGATTGGTGCACACAGCTGCCTTCTGCACCAACCACAACGCAGGCAGGCGTGAGCCGGCTCCGAACGAAGGCGCTGGACAAAGGCACCTGTCTTGAGCCTGTCCGGAGCATTCTGTAGCCCGAGCCATGGACTTTGCACCTTTTTGCTGGTAAGACATTTCTGGCATTGCAATCTGCCGCATCCTGTAGGAACTTCTTCCCCTCGTCATATCCCCATGTAGTGACCCTACTATCATCGGCTCACCTCGGTCTAACGAAACTTACATTTGCACTATGGCCACCACGTTGTAAAGTGTATCTACTAGCAAGGTTGCCCTGCCTTGTAATGCCTCCTTCTGCGCTGCAAACCTACATGGCACGCTGATATTTGCCTATGAGGCCCTTATTGCTTAGCCTGTGTTGAGCCCTGTGGTCACGTTTCACCTAGCACATCTGTACTGACATTACTGTGATTGACATGTATATTTATTGCAACTGACGCCAGCTTAATTGCAAGCTCTCTCACTGAACCTTGTCCTACCGACATGGTGTCTAGTATAGACTTGCAACTAGTATGAGTTACACATCTTCTAGGCCTGCCATGGTTGTTTGCAATAGATAGTGTACTCCCAGCTATATCAATCATGGTCTTATGCCTGCCACAATCCCTATTCTAATGCCGTCATTGTTCTAACTTTGACCTTTGTTAGCTGTTGTAATGTACTATTGTCAATCTCCATACCTGTGCTTTATCATTGCCCTGACATTAGCCTGCATCATGCTATGCTTTAATTAATGTTGTTGACCGATTCATGCCAGTCATTCTCTAGTTGCACTTACCAATCCGTGTCATTTAGCTGTAATTGAGTCACCTATGTACTGTATCTTCTTTGATATTGGAATTGGAAGGATGCTAAACTTAGTAATACTGCTTTACACTATGGCTGTTGCCATGTATGCGAGCTCTATAAGCCAAGAACACATTGCCCAGTGGCTAGTACCTTTCCTAGACCCTAGCTTGCCAACTTCTACAAATATTGTGCCCACGAACCCATCCATATATGACAGAGCTCTAGAGACAGCAGCTTACGCATCTCTACCATGTGCCACGTCCAATAGAAATGACAGACTCCGTGGCAGATTAACTAAATTATACGAACCTCTGAGAAGATCCCTACCGGCCACTAACCTTAAAACCAACCGTAAGCCGAGCCTGAGACCTAGCCACTTAAAGTTGTCTCCTCCACCGGCCATCTCAAATTTGAATACCCATCAGCTTAATAACTATAAGTTTAAGCCCTGCAAAAATAATTCTGACAAACCCACCCTAAAGCATCTGAGACTCCTCCCTCAAAGGAGCGCTTCTCAATGCAAGATCTCTTGCCGCCCATAATACCGATATTGCTGACCTAATCACTGAAGGCAACTTGGACTTCCTTGCAATTACGGAAACATGGCTCCATGATGCAGCAGGACCTGAACTTATGCTAGCTATCCCTGATGGCTACACTATAGTTAGACAAGACCGAGACAACGCCACAGGTGGCGGTATTGCCATTATTTCTAAAACTGGTCTTGGACTTAGACTAGCACCTACCCATCTGTCTCAATCATGTGAAGTTCTTACTGCCGAATTTCAGATAAATAACTCACAATCACTTACGATACACCTAATATATAGACCACCTGGACCTCTTGGTTCCTTTGAGGAAGATCTGCACAACATAATCTCGAACAACCTTAAACCTACCTCGCAACTACTCCTATTAGGAGACTTTAACTTAGGTTTTAACGACCAAATGGATAAAAATGCAACAGATATAGTCAACACAATCAACGCACTAGGCCTTTCCCAAAAAGTCAACGAACCTACCCACCTAAAAGGGAGAATACTGGACTGGATAGTGGACTTTAACTGCTCAGTTACTATCTCTTCCCCATCCTTCTGTTATCGTGGACAGACCATTTTCTGGTGTCATTCCACCTATACACTATAAGACCCACTCCATTGCCTCAGCCATTAGCGCCACCATGCTCAACTAGAAGCAAAAACAAGTATCACTGCAGAGAAAGTTATCCCCGCCATCCTGCCCACCCTCAATGCACTGCCAGAAAATCTTGATCCAAGTATCCTAGCTCAGGAATTTAACAATATTATGCTCACCACACTGGACAGAATTGCTCCTGTCAAACTCAGACCTAGCAAACCAATAGCCCACTTAATCAAATGGTTCACACCTCAACTTAAAGACTTCTGCATGTTAAAGAATAAATGTGAAACCAATTGGAGACTATGCCCCTCTATTGAGAACAAAGCTAAATTAACCTCACTTTCCTCTCATTATAAGAAGGAAATTTGCCGGGGAAAATGTAATTCCTACGATGAGCGTATTGATAACTCTAATTCTACTATGAAATAACTCTTTTCCATACTCAAGGAACTAGAGTCCTTAATTGCTATACCTGATGTCTGCCCCAAGGACATATCCTGGTGTACAGACATCCAACATGCCCTAGCGAATAAAATGAACACACTCCAAAATAAAATTCAACAAAAAAAGAAGTACTGAACCTACAGCACTCGCCCAATACCCTTTTGCTGAATGTATCACCACCGGAACACAATACAACCTTCCATTTTTCAAAAATGTCTACCATGGAGGTAGAAAAACTATCCTGTCATCGATGCCCTCCTCAAACTGCAAAGGTGAGATCTGCCCAGCACAACTAATAAAGGATGCTGCCAGAGAACTAGCCACATTCATTACGAAACTGATAGATGCCTCATTTGCCACAGGTACCATCCGTGCTAACCTCAAACAATCATGGGTGCTCCCCCTCCTCAAGAAACAGTCATTAGAGCCTCTTATTCCCATTAATTACCGGCACATTACCACAGTCCCATTTCTACTTAAAATATTGGATAAAGCTGCCTATATCCAAATTCAAAAACACCTTAAACTGCACAAACTCCTAGGCAACAGACAATCTGGTTTCCGACCACTAAACGGAACAGAGACAGCCTTAATCGACCTAAAGTCCCAAATAGACGTGCAGAGAGACAAAGGGAGGACAGTACTCTTGCTCCTACTTGATCTCTCTGCCGCATTTGATCTGGTCAATCACAATCTCCTATGCAGACACCTCGATTCTGCGGCCCATTTCTCCACTGGAGCCATCAAATGGATAGAGTCCTTCCTGAGTGAGAGAACCATGAGAGTCTTCTCCACTTTGGCAGCCGCTGACCCAATACTCATCCTATGTGGTGTTCCCCAAGGTTCTTGTGTCTCACAATCCCTTTACAATATTTTCACTAAGCCACGGTTTGACAATCTGGCCCATCTGGGTATCACCTATACCAATTACGCAGATGATACTCAGATTCTCTTCCCGCTTTCTGGGGATTACATTACAGACACGGGATTAGTGAACAAAGTCTACCTTATCATCCAAGCATGGATGGCTACTCATGGCCTGTGCTTGAACGATGATAAAACTGAGCTAATAATTCTGGGCTCACAGGCCAACATTAAAAAACTAGACCAAGAATGTTCTTCTTTTAATATTGACGGGAACACTATCAAAGTCTCTAAGGAGGTAAAAACCCTTGGATTCTACTTGGACTCCACTTTTTCCTTTGATAAACAGATCAAATCCCTTACCTCCTCTACAGCTTACACTTGCAAGTTACTCAGAGCTGGTAAGCCTTTCCTCTCCGACAACAGCTGTTTGATCCTGGCCAGAGCCCTAATACTCTCCAGAATTGACTACTGTAATGCCCTATACAGTGGTGCTAATACATCTACCATCCAAAAGCACCAAACACTACAGAACAATGCCCTAAGAGCTGCTCTAGGCATAAATAAAAACACCCACATCTCCTCTTTGAGACGCCAGCACAAATGGTTATCTACATCCAATAAAATACAACCAAAAACCCTCTCCTTGACCTACAAAGCCCTCAATAACACAGCCCCTAGCTACCTCACAGATACATTCCAGAGAAGAACCTCTCTCAGACCTATCAGAACTGGGAATGTTAATTGTCTAACCAGACATAAATAAAAGCTCACTACTATTGGTGGTAACAGTTTTACTGGTAAAGGCTGCTAAATTCTGGAACTCACTGCCTCAAGATCTGAGAGCTGACCAACCCTACCTACACTTCAGAAAGAATTTAATAAAATACATGATCGCCACTGACCCTTAGTCCCCATGTACCTGTTGCGGACCTGCCCACATCTGAAGATACCGTCTTACCCTGCATTAATAGTGTATTACGGTGCTACATTTGAAGACTATGTGCAATCTAGTCTTCCTGTGCGCAAGCTAGTCTACTCGTGAGCCCAAGTAATATACGAAGGGCCCTGCTTTTGTAATATATATTTTTGTATAGTGCCGATTGTTTTCTGTAATTATATAGGCCATTTTTATTCTTTGCCCTTAATTTGTACATTGTGTATATCTTGTAAGCATGTAAATATTGTATATTGTGTCATTTCGTAACCTTGTAAGCTTTGCATTTCCATACTGCTGCGCCCTTTAACTTACGAGTCTGGTGCGCATAACAAATGAATAAACAAACAAACAACAAACAAACAAAGACTTTCCTTTTCACTTCTGCTTTCTCTCTTCCTCTCCCTTGCTGATGTCCAGACAGCTCAATGCACTGGTCACTTGGCTACCCTCTGAACATGTGCTGGGACTACTGCACAGCCAGTTGCCCGGCACTGCCTCCGGGCTCCCCCAGCACTTAAGGATCTGTACCTGGAAGCCTTCAGTCCCTTATCTCTGCACTTATGAGCCCCCCGCTGGCTGTACTTATTGAATTACCTGCACTTCCCCCCACCCGGCACTGCTCCCCTCCCTCCTCTCTGCACTTGCACGATCTGAATGACACAAGTCCTTGTAAGATCGTTGTTTTCATCCTCCCTCTGTTTCCCCCTCCTTGTCTTGTCATGCCTAGAAACACTTGTGGACAGGTGCATTTTTAATGCCATGTCATATCATATCAACCTAATAAATAGGCTACACAATGTGCAACCTAATCAATGGGCTACATGAGGCACCACCAAAGAAATGTGTTACTTGGAATGCGTGTTGCACCCATATCTCAGTGCAATACGTACATTCTATGAGTGCAATCTATCCCCTCAGTATCCATCTCCAGTTTTTCATGCATGGCAGGAAATATGCTTTGCAACCCTTAACTGTCTCCTTAACTGCGTCAGGCCGTAGGCACACTGCTGACGGGTGAATCCATGGTAGCCACCAATTCCTCCTTCCTCATGCAATTGTTTGCCTCCTCCTGCCCTGTATTGTCTCCAAACTTCATCATCTGTTGCTGCCTGGCCACCAGCACTGCCTTGTAGTTCCTGCTGTTTCCCCATTGCCTGTTCTCCTGTGTATTGCCTGTAAGGTTCTGGGACCACTTCATCTGCCATCTTGGGACTTCTCTTTCTGTGTTCCATCACCACAGCTTCACAGCACATCGTCAGGGCCCAGCTGGTCCACACCTGCCTCAGGGCGTGCCATGTTCACTCCATCGTCCGCTCCATCGACTGGCACCCCAAAGTCAAGGCAAAGGGCTGACAACTTCACCTCCTCTGAAGTTGGCATCCTGGGTGATCAGGTCCTGGTGAACTATGATGCACTATTCAACCCGCAGACACAGCTTCTGACCATCGGATGGAATCACTACCCGCCTACACCTGTGTATTACCTTCCAGTGCGACGCTACAGGGGAGGGGGTATTCACCAGGAGGCTAGGGGCACAGGCGGCCTGTGCCTATTGTGATGTTTTGAACTGCCAGTTGGCAGCTCTCGATGCCTAGCCATCTGGTAGCTGACAATGGTATCGGCAGAAATGATTGAATACAAAAATACCTAAGGATAAATTACCCATTTTTTGTGTAGAATTTGTTAGGTATTTCTGTACATTTTTAATAATATATAGATGTGGGGAGGGGTAAGGGTATAGGGAAAGGTAGGGGAAGTGGGAGGGGTGAGGGGTGGCGGGTCTCCCCCTGCATTATTGAGAGAAATAAAGAAATAACGAGAGACAGAAATCAACCAAAAGAAGATTCTTTAATTTCTTATTAGGTATTTATTTTCCGATCATTTCATGGTAATCTGTTGACAATAGCAATGTATGTAAGATGATTGGCCAGCTGTGTAAGTCCAGATAGGCTCCAATCTGAAATGTACTACTGCTGGGTCTATGAGGAGGAGGGACACGTTTGGCCAGACCTTCTCCTCTATCATCCAGGGTGGATAGATTTCAAGTATGCATTGTTGCCTTCCTCTGGCTTACTGTAGACACTGTGTATGGGTCCTATCTGCTCTCCACTTGGTTCTTGCTGCCACACCCAGTCTCTGCACATCCCGAAGATGTCCAAGGGTTGTTCCCCATGCAATGTGGTGGCAGAACACTCCCTGAAGGGGTGCTCTTCTGAGGTGTTGGCTTGGAATTGGAGGTAAACGTCCGGTTATGGCTACTAGGTGGCATTGAGGAATCTGTGACTGTTCTAAAATTGACTATTCTACTCTCACATTTCCAGTTTAACGTTTTGTTTTCAAGCCTTTTTAAATGCACCATGACATCCTTGGTGTTTTTAAAACATTGCCCAATGCTCAAACTGCAAGCCTGTCATCACTGTACTGCATGGATAATTCCTAATAATGGTGAAACCAGCTGTGTAGTTACCCCGACAGCCTTGCAAAATGCTTGTCTTGGGTTGAGTAACCTATGTATGAAGTAGCACTGCCCTTTATGACAAAGACAATTTCCTGGAGAAAAAGGCTGGCATTTGGCTAATTTGCATACCCACAAGGACTTGCTGGTGTTGCTTGGAAATAGCGTTGAACTTCCAATGATGGATCCTAGGTAGTGTTGTGGAATGTGTGACTTCACTCCAAATGACTATTTTACATGTCTATTCATGTAAAAACACTTTAGTTGCAGGGACGTTAAGGTGAGAACTTAACACAACAAAACCCCTGAAATTCAGCTAAAATCTCCTTAACTTCGCACCCCTTGTTGAGCAGCCTATGACCACAATGACTACATCACAGATGACATCACTGATGATATCACTGGTGACATCACTAATTACATCATCTTTGACATACACAAAAGTCAATGTATTAAAAAACCGAATACTATTTAAAGATGACTTACTTTGTACAGTATGCGTTTTGTTTTAATGTTAACATGTTAATCACTTACAAAAGACACACAGAAAGAAATGCACTGTACATGTACACGTTTTCAAGCAAATGTTGGATTTTAAAACTTTACTTCTTTTCTATACATACATACATTTAGAGTAATAATCACTTTTTTTCCAATACCCTTGCGTGCACATCTTAAAATATATTGATGTTCCTTGTTTTAAAGCATTTCTCAAGTCATTTAGAAAATGAAACGTGTACACAATTTCCTTACAATCAAACAAATTAGTATTTACATATGTTTATTTAAAAATGTAGTAAATAATTAGGGTTTAACATATGTATCTTTCTAGTTATTTTTGCTAATTATTTTTGTAAATGTATATACAGATCGTATTATAGTAAACGTGTCTTAGATATATTTGTCACAAACAGGAACTTTCTAAGAGGTGTACTATTTATTATTCAAATTTCATTTTTTACCAAAGTACTACCAAGGAAAGCTTCACAAGTAGTGATATGATGCATGTGTAGCTGTTTACTGTTTTGAACAATGTACACATTGTTACAAACTATTGTAAAATGCTATGATATATGTAGAAACGTAAGGGTGGTCTAAATATCGGCAAATGCCTAGAGTGATTTTATGTATAATGGCATTAGTTAAATAATCATTTATGTCATATATGATGTCATGATGCTATTGGAGATGTCACCAGTGATGACCTCAGTGTTGCCATCAGTGATGTCATCTGTGATGTCATCATTGTGGTCAGAGGCTGTGCAACGGGGGTGCGAAGTTAGGTGGCTTTAGCTTACTTTTTTTTAGGGGTTTTGTTGTGTTCAGTTCTCACCTTTTGGTCCCTGCAACTTTAGTTTTTTGCTTGAATTTCAAGGGTTTTGTTATTCCATAGACTTTTCCCGCACATGGCCAGTGGCCACCGCCTATGGCCGTACCTACTAACCATTTTAAAACACTACCAGGCCACTAGCCATTGAGATTAAATCATTTGCCAAGGATCACACACTTTCGTTAAGCAGCGTGCTTCAAGTCCCTTTTTGGCTTGTCTCTTGCTGACTGTTGGTGATTGTTTTGATACATCACACCTCCCCAAATAATTGTCTTTAAGCAGCACGGAAAAAGTAAAAGAAATACTTGCTGTAAGAATAACATATGTCCAGGTACTTTTACCCCCATAGCAAAAATCAAAAGGTGGCTTCCATGAATATACGCACAGTAAATCAACATGTATCTTAAAGGGAAATATACCAATCGAGTTCAATTGTCGCATTCTTGGTGAGGGACTGTTTGTGATGACACCTGCTGCAGTACCTACGCGCCCCGTTAAATTAAAAGGGTTTGTCCATGAAAGTTGAGGTGATGTTAAAGATCTTGCGTCACACCAGGTTTAGCTACTACAGAGATTTAGAGTCCCTCCACTCCGTTTGTGATGTTAGAACATCACAAAAATAAAAGGAATTTATTAATCATCACTACTTGCCATTCCATTATTTTTCGGCGCACTATCAAGGGATAGCTCAACACAACCATTATATATTGTTCCAGTTCAATTGTCCTTCTCCTTAGAAGAAAGTGAGCAAGACAAAATGGCATTGGTCTTTAAAAAAAAGTAATGCATACCACAAAAATAATATGAGAGAGGAAATGTTCCAATAAATATGCTAGTAAAGCATAAAAGTACTCACCTTTTAAACCCAGAAATATTCCCTGGAAAAAAAAGTCCCAATACAAAACAAGTGCTCTTGGTCTTTTGGGTAAGCCTCTGTATTGGGAACAAGAAAACCTGAGTAAAAACCTGGTAGCCAAATACTTCAGCAAGCTTGCCAACCTCAAAAAAACTAAGGGGTTGGGTCCAACCGCTGAAAAGCAGTTACGCTGTCCACCCACATGTGTCCTTTACTTGCACCCTGAAAAGCAGCCACAATCAGAAGCAAAATGGCACCAATGTCCAGGATTGCAAACTCTGTTGCCACAACTTTGGAAAATGCTCATGACTTACTTGCCCTCTCAACATTTCCCCTCCTTAACCTCATGTCTGGCTTTCAACAATAGTCTGCTTTTTTTTTTTTGTGTTAACTGAATTAACAGTTTTTACAAAAAGTCCAGTGTTTCTTCATGTGCTGAATTGTTTCTTCATTTTATTTCTTTAGTTGAACTAACTAGGGCTAAGACCTTTAATGTTTCACTTGTTAAGAAAAGGAGTCCAGCTTGAGGCTATGTAGAAAGTTTACCAACGCGATAACTGGTCTTTGATTTAGCCCATTCATCAAGAACGCCCACCAGTAGTCTTCGTCCAGTCTTGAAAATTTTAAATATAGGTGGCCAAGGTGAATTTCCCTGTATACGATGGTACCTGAAAAATGAAGGATCAAGTGTTTTAAGCTTTCCATTGAATCTGGCTTCAAACAAAAATGACAAGAATCGGTCTCGGTTTTCCCTCGAATTCTTAGGACTTCATTTGTCTTCAAGATGTTCAGTCTTGCTCTCAAGAATGTAGAGCGAAACTTCTTATTTGGAAATTTCATTAAGTAGCTGATGAGCTCATTTATTTTTTGTGTGAAGAAAGGAAGGTGAGCTACAGACTTGTACTTCAGTGCTTTCAGCTGCGTATCACACCAATCTGTTTCTTTCACTTTTTTCGCCGTCTTTGTTGGATTGTATAAAAGTTCTTCCTCTGTACTTCCTATTACTTTTAGAAGTGTTTGATTTTTATTCATCCATGCTTTAAGCATTTTGTTTGAACCTTTCTCTATTTCTTCTTGAATTAGGATGTAGATTTTTTCTTTAGATGATCTCACTTCCCTATAAAACATCAAACTGTTGAGGGATACCGTGCCCTCAAGAGAGATGAGACTGAGCTCTCTTCTTATAAGGACCATTGGAGTGGAGGTAGGAAGTCGAAGTAGTTTTTACCAAAGGAAACCTTCCAATTTAGGCCAGATCAAATCGGGGGTATTTGGCATTGCAGCCACTCCATAAGTGAGTTCTGGAACCACTTTCATCTTATAAAAGTTGATTGCTGCCTTAACTGAAAAACGACCGAATTTCCATCATAAGCAGTTGGTTAGTTAAAAGTCTTGCATTGGTTGATCTTTGTTCTTATTACTGAAAATATTGCCCAGGTATTTGAATGTTTCTACCTCTTCCAGGCGGACACCATTAAGGAACCATGTCTCAGATGTTTTTCGTTTGGCCGCTTTTACCAACCGCATTGCTTTGGTTTTCATGGCATTGCTTTCCAAGTCGTTGGTTTTCAGATAATCGTTCAGGTTATCCAATTTTCTCTGAAGCCTGATCTTCGTTTGATCGATTAAAATAATGTCGTCTGCATATACCAGCCTACTGATCTTTTCAGAGCCCAGAGTCGGTGGAAAAGCTTTTACGCTTTTTTCAAAATGTTGATAGTCGCCTGTATAGGCGCTGTAAAGTGCCGGAGCCAAAGGACATCCTTGTTTTACACCACAAGTCGTGAGAATTGTTGGAGAGTAAGCCTGTACCATTAAGTCGAACTCTCATAGATGTTTCAGAGTAAAGTTCTTGTATGGAATCCAACAATGCAGAGGGACATTTCCAGTTTGCAAGTTTTTCCCACAGCTTTTCTCTGATTACTCTATCGAAGGCTTTAGACAGGTCGATAAACGCCAGGCACAGAGGGGGAGCCCCTTCCTGTACTCTGGCCTTGAGGATGTTAAGCGTGAATATGTTTGCCAGGGTGCTTAGGTTTTTTCTAAAGCCAGTTTGGAAATTGTCCCAGCCTTCCGATGAAGCAAACCAGATCTTGAAGTTATCGAGCAAAAAGAATCCAAAAAGATTGCCGATACTGTCGAGGAGTGCTATGGGGCGATAGTTGTTAGGATCGCTTCTTTCTCCTGATTTGTAAATCGGCACGACATTAGCTGTTTTCCAAGACATGGGAATTGATCTCGTTGCCGCACATGATTCAAAGATTTCCGTCACCAAAATTGACCAGCTCGCGGGATTGGATTTTAAGTCCATGTTTGACAATCCGTCAAGGCCCGGTGCTCGTGACGGCTTTAGCTTTTTAATTTTAGTTTCAATGCAGGCTGGGCCGAGATCCATATCCCACTTGTTATTTGAATCGTTATAGAGATCGGTCTCTTTCCTAGGTAAGTCAAAGAGGGCTGAGAAGTGGGTGATCCATGCTTCTTCTGAGATGCTAGATGTTAGAGGATCTTCACTCGATGCGCCTTTTGAAGAGATCAATGACCAGAAAGCCTTTGTTTGCTTGCCACTAAGTACTCTCAGCATTTGCTCAGAGTCGTCCTGGTAGAGCTGAAGTTTGTAGCCTTTTAGCCAGTTCTTATAACAATCGATGACGATCCAGGCTACTTCCCTGTTGATTGAAGAAGGAAAACGTCTGGCCTTTCTTGTTGCTCGTCTCATCATGAGTCTTTTTTCTCTGAGGACCAGATTATTGTGATGCCGACTCTTCTCTTTAGCTCCTCCTCCAAATTTTTGCACCTGATACGGCTGTAACAATGGACAGTAATCCGTAAGGCCTGTTGTCTCTTTGAGCTTTTCCAGTGGCTTAGCTCAGCAATAGTTTGTTGTTAATGCCGTGACGGTTGAATCTTTCAATCTTAAGCGTGTGGCGTTTGCATGAGTCTCGATGTTAGTTGATCTAAGCGCCCGCAAACTCTCATTTGCATGGAAGGTGGGAATTGTCCAGGTTGTTGTCAAGAGGCTATGATTGCTATTGAGTGTTCGAATCACCTCAAAACCTGTGACCTGCATCGGGAGGTCTCTAGAGAGGTAAACATGGTCAAGGGTGGCGTGTCGTCCCGCTAATTCCAGGTCAGAATGACCGGGTGAGTTGATTTTCCCAGGAAATGTACATTATGTAGATCAAAAGTTGTCATCAAGTTAGACTATTTCCTTTCTCTATGTAGGGAATTTTCTACTGTCCCTATGCTGATAGCTTCTTTTTGTGAATTTTCAGATCCTTTTTTCACAATCTTGGCATTTAGATCTCCACAAATAATTGTGCTGTCAATTGTGTCATTAACTAGTGCTTCTTCCAGTATGTTTTCAATTTTGAACAGGAATTGTTCGGTTGGGCATTCTTTAAGATTCCAGTACACATTTATCAAAAGGTAGGTTGTCTTCTTTTGTTGACTTGTACCCGGTTGCGTTATACCTCGCTGGATCAGCGTAGCCAAGATGTGAGGCTCCTCCTTTATAACTTTGAGCAGCTGGAAGTTAGATCCAATGCGCAGAGTGGTCAATAGCCCCGCCCTTGGTCGACCTGTGACTCCTCCAAGGGCTGGGGAGAAGATGGTTACATAGCCGTCCAACGTCGTTTTTTTAGAATCCAAGTTTCTTGGAAACACCAGATGTCAAGTAATCCAAGGTTTACATCTGAAGTGTTTATCAAATGAGTAAAACCTTGGGTGTTCCAAGAACCCAAGGTTAAACAAGTGGCGGTTCCCCTCCTTAACATCATGTCTGGCTTTCAACAGTAGTCTGCTTTATAAAGACAACCTGAACAGTACACATACTATGGTGTCACTGAAATATAAATCGTTAGAGAACTATGTTAGGCAAAAAGTGTACAATTGTGGCACTATTCCCTCCATCTTGACTGGGCGACTACAAAGTCCAGAATGCAATTCAGCAAAAGGCAACACAATTGTCTCTGAGTGCAATACGTTCAAGGACTGACAGTAGTACAGTTGGAAAAAATATGTAATGTGGATGCTGTGTGTTTTCTTAGTCTGTTATGAGATATTTAAAACAAAAAAAACACACTGTGAACTGTCTCCCATCCATGCAGTAGCCGAGGCAGACCTTGCTTAGCTTGAAGGTGAGGAAGGGGGTGGTCCCCTCAGGCCATGTTGCTCTAAGAAGTTTTGTTCTTGGGCTAAATTATTAGGCAATTTGGCCTTAAGGGGCCAGGCACTTTGTCTCTTTGAAGATAATCAGAGTCAGTCCTGTTTACTTAAAGTATGGGAGAACCAGAATCCGATCATGTCACTCACCGTAGCCAGAGATTTTCAACCCGGATGTCACTGTAGCTGTAAACATATCTATTTTTTTGGTACAGAACTAAAGATACCCTCGCAGTCTGTAGACATATTATAGTCACGAATATCAGAAAAACAGGAGAAAATATTTTTCCAGCCACCCTGGCCCTCACCAAATGTCCCCCTCCTCCATGCCTGCTCCCCACATGCCCATGATGGCCTCCCCACCTCCCCTGTACTCTCCCATTCACCCCACAACACACACTGTTTCTGTGACACAGGTAGCTTTGAAATTACACCTGTTTGTGGCTTTTCTGTCCATAGCTGAGGCTTCAGAAACGTTTTGTGTTGTAAACTCAGTACCTGGACCCACTCCAACTCCCACAATTCACTTGGTGTCCTCTTACCTGCCTCGCACCTCTAGACGAATGGCATTTGCATGTGTGTTGACCTGCAAATGGCTCTTTTCCTGTGTTTCATTTTCCGATTCCCTCGGATATAGCCGCGCTATCTCTCGCATCGAGCAAAAACAAAGATGGCAGCTTTTTAATTTATAGACACCCAGTTTGTCTGCAATTTACCTAAGATATAGCTATCTCTGTGCATCCCTAATTGACTTAAGAATTTCAGTCAAATCCGTTGCATGAGTCAAAAATGATTAGCAATTCATTTTTTATAGGTTCCTTTGGTAGTCTGACTCACCTTAACTATAGGGCCACGACTGCCCACCTATTACATATTTTTATTTATTTCTAACATTTTTGTAACAGTGAGACCCAGGGGTATCATGCCGTTTGTACCATTTACCCTGGAATAAAAGACATTTCACAATTAGCTGGTGAGCAAGGCAGGGGTAATTGGAGCAGGAGATAAAGACATTCATCATATTCGTTGAAGAGCCAGGTTTAGCAAGTTTCTTGAAGTTGGAATAGGAGATTTCATCCCTTAGCCAAGGTGGAAGAAAGTTCCAGATTGTGGGTGCAGTGACAACAAAACTAATGGAACCACCTGTTTATTTTTTTAACTTGGAGTGCAAGAAATGTGTTATGAGAGGAGAGCAGGGCATGTGCATATCGTTTCAGTGAGATGCTCTTGTTCATGTAGGTGAGGTGACATGTTATATGCATTGATGTGTCAGTGTTTTAAACTTGATGTAAGCTTTAATGGGAAGCCAAGTGGCTTCGCAACTGGGGTTCATGATGTGGTCGGAAAAGGGCAGGCCAAAGGCAGCGCGGAGGGCTTTATTCTGGTGGAGTTTCAATTAAGAAAGGTTTGCTTATGAGGTGCACATGAGGAGGACATTGCAATTGTCAAGTTTGATGATGATGAGAGCTCTAGCAAGGCGGAGACAGTTGGGTGGAGAAAGGAATTGCCGGCTCAGGGAGATGAGCTTTGCATTGTATGCAGTGGTTGAAGCCAAAGCGTGGATGTGTTTGGACAAATATTGAGTTCAGAGTCCAGATATACCCGAGGGTTTTCACTTGTTTGAGGACAGCGATGGAGGTGCCATCAATGGAAACAGTGAAAAGGGAAGAGAAGAGCTTGTTAAGGCAGAAGGCGAGTCTCAATGATAAGTACAGTCTTATCATCATTAAGACAGATGATGGTGTAAGTGACTTCAATCCAGCATTCCAACTAAGTCAATGCCTAGTCTGGGATGCCCAATGGAAACCCTTATTTATATATTTTTATGTCAAAAGTTCTTTATATCTGGATGATGAACCCTTATATAATGCCCCTCTCTTTGAATCTCCCTGACCTCACTGAGCCAAGAAGTAGGTTTGTTTTGCAAATTAAAAGGTTTATTTGAAGAATTGAACAATATATATATAACACTTTTATGAATAGGAATAATATCTGACTAGCACACTTATGAATATGAACGGTGATCAGCAATGGGTAATATTACAATATCAACAATCTCACTTAGGAATAAGAATAGGAAGGATAAGGTAGCAGAGAATACTTTGTATGGGTTCAAGGAAATGCAATGATAGGAAAGAAGCAACACAGAAATAAGACTTGATATGATTTCAACAAAAGACACTATCATCACTCTTTCCCCCTGTTATTACTCACTCCCCCCAATATGCAATATGAAGAGATGGAAATGAGGGCACACGGGTATCAGGAATATAATCAATAATGCAGTTCAATCCCAGTTCCCCAGCAAGCTTAGAGAGAACAGGTATGCTTTTAAAACAGGTCAATCACTTTTAAATGTGGTTGGCAATGAATGGGAAAATGCGAAAAATGATTTTAATTCGCTAAATGAGATTCCGAATTAGTGAGAGTTACTTTGGATTGGTTCAGGTCAACACTAGCAATGATTTATGAATGATTATCAGATTGAGACCGAAATTCAGAAGTTGCAAACAAGAAACAGCTATTTTGACATGTGGTGAAATTGAGCTAAATTGCAATTTGCAGCAACTTTTCTGCATACGTGAAACACGATTATGGAAACAACTATAAGGAATTGAAATATTTTAGGTTTGGTAGAAAGCCTAGGATCTTAGCTTCAAAGTGACAGTTACATTTCGGTTCTAGGACGTGCGGGCCAAAAGTTACAGAGGTTTTTGTGAAGGTAGATTTTTCAGAAACAGAATAAAGATTTCAAATGAAAGATTGTGCTTTAAAGATTCTGAACCAATTTGGACTTATACTAAGGGCTATGAAACTTCAAGATACCCAACGGGACAACCACCAGAAACAGGGCGCCTTCCGCTCTGATTTTTGTGCGTAAAGACACTTGAAAAAATATCAGTGCATAGATGATTATCGCTACAATTATCACAGACTATACAATAACAAGGATTCAGGATGGACACAAGATTCTAAAATGCAGTTCTGGATAGGATGACATGAATGCAATAGGATTACTTTAAACTAAGAGATTGGTTATGTACAGTTCTAGACTGGATACTCACTCCTATGGCTTTGGAATGGAGTGGGCCCCGTCAAAGATCTAGTCAAGGGTTTGGCTGGGATTCTCTCGCCACCGGACAGGTCTCAGGCCTGGGTTCTGCTCTCAGCACGGCACTGCGGTCTGCGTGGCCTCTTGGACTGGATCTGATGGGTTCTGGATACAGCTCTGCTCTCTGGGTCTGGATCAAGGTTCTAGCACAGAGTTCTTAGCTAAAATAGCAAAACAGCTCAGCCAGGCTGTTGAATGGTTTGGTTAAGCCCCGTGGAAGTTTACGGGTTAAATCAGGTTACAAAAGATTCTGAAGGCCTCTGAAAAAGGTTCAGCTTGTGGGTTAGGCCTCTCTGCATCAAGGTTCTAGAGTTTGGTTCTAGAGCTTGGTTCTGGAGTCTGGTTTCTGGATCTATGTCTGGATCTTCCTGCAGGGTGTTTGCCAAGAAATCGGTTGATGAGTGGAAAAGTGTGTGTCCTGACTGTCCTCAGCAGTCCCTATTTATGTATTTCCAAAGTGGGTGGGGAGGCTAATTCTCTATGCCCAACCCTCTAAAGATCTGATAGGTCATAGGATTCCCTGTCCCCTGATTGGAGAAAGGAGCAGCGTGTCAATCTTGTGTCATCATGTGTCATGTTTATGGCTTAGGGGAAAAACCCTCCCCTTTGTCTCTGTACAGAATATCTTATTTTTCATAAAAAACATATTTACAATATACACAACTTGTTAATACTATATAAATAACATCGCAGATTACTGTTAAACTCTCATCTTCCTAAGAGCTTTGGTTCAGAAATGAGAACTTTTTCGCGCTTTTGGTGGGTTTCTCAATATTAATTCTGCACCAATTTTTATACCTGCATGCACACCCCATCTGGGCACATTACTATACTGTTTCATGTTCCTAGCATAAACACAGTAGCTACAATATTAAAACTTTCGGGGTTTAGTCTCAGAACATCGCACAAATTCCAGCTTAGTCTTAAACTGTGAGCACATTTTTCAATTTAACAATCTCAAAGATTCACATTTTTGTCAGTTCGGTACACTATTGTAGAAGTATTTTCCTTAAACTTATATTTAATCCAATGTTAAATCCACATCCTCAGCCTGGTCCGCCTCCAGAGCTGGGCTGACTCAGAGGGTCACATGTCCTTCTTCCTGCCAGCAGTTTGTTGTCAATCACATACAAATTAGCATTCCTATTCAGCCCAAAGACTCCTTTGTCTGCACTCAGAGCAACAGGCCAGGGTGCCCCTCCTAGTTCCTTTTCACAACAGCCTGTCAATTTCTTAACCTAGGGCAGGGGGAAGTTTCCTTTGTTCAGGGAGAGGTTTGGAATTTGTTTGAAGCACAATGTGGGAAACTTTAACTCTTATCCCAATGTGTAAAAATGGTCTTGTCTTATAATATAACTCACATTTTTAACACATACAAACAATTTCTTACTTCAAGCCTATTCCGAATATAGTTTTGAATTGTATCCACCTCTTAGGCTTCTGATAGCAAGCCTTTCTTTGGCATAGTTTGAGCTCAATGTACAACTTCACACATGACAGTTTTAAATCGCCGGCTTCTGATAGAGGTGAGTAACGGTATTACACCCATTTTTGACAGATTTCTTCCAGCAAGCAATCCTCAAAAGTGCGCTTTGTTCAGATAACACATATTCTGTGGACCTTATATTTATGTAGATTCTTTCAGTAGAATGATGTTGACCACCCAACAAGGAGGTTGGATCTTTTTGGGTGGTTTGTGAGCCATGATTTTTGCAAAATTGACACCAAATAAAAAATGATTTTTGAAGCAGCTCTGCTTCTTTTGCAATGATTTTGCTGCGTGGGCAGCCAAATGATGGGTTTTGGCAGTGGTCTCCTGTGTTACCAATGACATAGGCAAAAGTAGATGGCGGCCTATTTTTCAGCTTTTCACTGCACACTTTCTGGTGATTTCCAGCGAGCAGCATGCTTTCTAGTGGCCATTTCTGAGGTTTCTGCTGCCAGCAATGCACAGTAATGTTGCAGGGCCGGACCAGTGAGTTAAGACATCCCACAAGCCCCCATCTTGCGATGGGCATTGATCTTCCATCAATGGAAATTTGCAAGACTGGGATGTCAGCCTCATCGATCCGGATTCCACAACTGGCAAAGTTCAGCATCTTTTCCTCCATCAGGGGTGGATCGATCGGTTCTTCTTGCCAGTCCTGATGGGAGTATTGAGCAATACTCTGGGCCCCTCGGATCTTTGCTCCCGGTCCCCAGGTCGTCCTCCTTGGTTAGTCTCCATGATTTATCTCTCCTAGGATGAAAAAGCAAAAATATATTTGTAGACATTTCCCCACAGCTATTAATGTAGTGGGGTGGACATATACATTTTATAAATCAGGAGACATTTGCAGTATTGAATTTTATAGACTATATGTGGAATATTTTAGGGTTAGAATTTTATGGATCTGTAGTGGCCCCCTCTGGGGTTCCAGAAGACTCCTCCAGTTGCTGCAGAGTGTGCCTAGGATGGCAACACTTTAGTTGATCAATATGGACCCACTTGTCTTCCCCTTCTGCCAAACTGCCTTTGGGGATGCAGATCTTGTAGGCGACTGGTGAGATCTTGTATACAATTTCAAAAGGTCCCTTCCAGGTAGGCAGAAATTTCCACTGTTTGGCCTGGTTCTTTTGGAAATTGTATAGATAGACCCGATCTCCTACATTGTATTTCTTCCTGGTAGTCTTTAAGTCATAGTGGGTCCTCATGCTATCGGCTGATCTTTCTAGATTCCGCTGAGCATAGGCAAAAGCATGTTGAAGGTGTTTTCTTAAATGTTCAACATACTCTTGAGTTGTGGAGGCATTGATCAATGTCTGTTCTTGGGTTCTGTAGAGCAGATGCTGGGGAAGCACCATCCTGCGTCCAGTCATCAGCTCAAATGGTGACATTTTAGTTGCAGATGAAGGGGTAGATCTGATGGCCATTAGGACAAGAGGTAATCGAATATCCCACTTGGCCCAGAATCTGCCACAAATGTTTTTTTAATATGCTCACAGTGGTTTTGTTGTATCGTTCTACTGCACCACTAGAGGCTGGCTGGTAAGCAATGTGTAGCTTCCTTTTAACCCCAAGTATCTCCCACATCTTTGTCATTACTTGGCTGGTGAAATGGCTACCTCTGTCTGACTCGATCCTTTGGGGTAGTCCAAAACGCGAAAATATGCGATTGATCATCAGGGCAGCTGCTGTTTCTGCCTTGCATTTTGGGGCCTGTATCCATTCCACCCATTTAGTAAATAAGCATGTCACGGTCAACATGTACTTTTTTCCCCTAGAGGAGCGAATCACGGGCCCAATGAAATCTACTTGCAAATCCGACCATGGCAGTGTCATCCCCCTCTTTTGGAGAGGTGCGTGGTGTGTGAGGGATGTTGGCTGAAATTGTGCACACACAAGACACCCCTTCAAATATTGGTCGAGGTTCTGCCCCAGGTGTGGCCAGTATGCAAACTCTCTTAAAATTTCAAGTGTTGTATGAAACCCCCTATGACCGGCTGTGGCCCCATCATGGGCGTGACTTAACATCAGGCTTTGGAATGAGGTAGGAACCACCCACTGATCATGGCCAGCTAGGGATTTCCTCACCAACAAACCGTCTTGGATTCGGAACATTTTTGGACATTTCATCAACACTCTGAGGTCCTCTTTCCCAATGTAATCGGTATCCGTCAGGGGAACGGTCTCAGGGTCCTCAACGTGTTGATAAAATCAATTATTGGATCTCCCTTCTGAGCCGTAATCAAATCAGCATCTGGGGTCTCCTTACTCCATTGTGCAGTTGAGAGATCATTGTGAGCATTTGTCTGGGACCTAGTGATAGCAGTGACCTGGATTTCCCCCAACAGGGACTCGATCTCTATTAGATCCCCTTGGATGGCCACGGTTTTGGCCAACTGATCAGCTAAGTCATTTCCAGGTTTGTCTGGTACCTCTACTTTGGAATGACCCTTGATCTTTTTCCAGTAGATGGTCATCCCATTTGAGGTGACCAGATCATTATTTCTTTTTAATTAATTTCCCATGTTTCAAGGGTTTGTTATTAGCACATAACATGCCTCTGGTTTTCCAGTTAACCAGGTGCTCCATGAACCCGTTCCGTATATAATCCGAATCTGTGATTATGACCAGTTTGTGGAGTTGATGATGGATAGCAGTGAGGATGGCTTGATGCACAGCCATCAACTCTGCCACTTGACTACTTCGGGGACCAATCTTGTACCCAGTGGAGGGTTCTGGGGACTCATTCACTCATGCATTCCCTACGCCGGCAAGAAGTTCTTTTTCCCCATCGTTATCAACATGGTAAGAGCATCCATCCACATAGACAGTGGGCATTCCCTCACACTTGTCTTCTTCAAAGACTTTGTGGGGGGAATTGAGGTATGCCTCCATGTTGTCCTTCATTTTTAGACTTTCGTCCTCAAGACAGTTTTCTCTGGCACAATCATGCAAGTCAGCCAGACCTTGCACAAGGGGACTCTTCTTGTTTTGGCCATATCTGACCTCCACAGGAAAGCCTTGCATTGACAGAATCCAGGAAGTAATTCGGGAATTACTCACATTTACGGCCTGGATTCTGTCACTTTGGAGATATTGCAGAGGCTGGTGTGGAGTCTCCACTATGATGTGTTCCCCCTGGATGAACGGGCGGTAATTCTTCAATGCCCACACCGTTGCCAGGAGTGCCTTCTCATAATCGTTGAATTTTTCCTCCACAGAGGATAAAGTTTTAATCGCATAGGAGATTACTTTATTGACCTTGTCATGCTTTTGGTATAATACTGCAGTCAAGCATGTATTAGAGAACCCTGTCTCCAAGAAGAACTCCTTGTTTCTGACAGGGTAAGCTAGGCAAGGTGCTTGAGAAAGGCTTCTTTTGAGTTATATTACTGCCTCAGCTTGTTCTGGACCCCATTCCCACTTGACCCCCCCTTCAAAAATTAATCAGGGGTCTAGTGATCTCTGCGTGGCCCTCAATGAACTTGCTGCTGTAATTAGTCAGTCCAAGGAGGCTCCTTAGTTCCTGCAGAGTTGTAGGGTCTTTCAGTTTCTGGAGTGCTTCCACTTTTTTTTCCTGGGGACAGAGACCCTGAGGAGTAATCTCATGCCCCAAGAAATTGACACAGGTTCTATACCACTGTGCCTTTTGAAAGGAAAGTTTGGTCCGGCGGCCCTCAACTGTGTCAGAACATAACGGATCTCCACTATGTGTTCCTCAACAGTTGAGCTTTGGATGAGGACATCATCTACATAAGCCAGATTACCCCTCTCACCCAGGTCGGGCATGGCCTTATGTAGAAAAATGTTGAATTCATTGCCAGAGTTGATGTATCCAAAGGGAGTCCGGGTCTATGTGTACTGCTGGCCCCCAAAGGTAAATGCCAGCTTGTATTGGTCCTCCCTACTGAAAGGTGCAGTCCAGTATCCATTGGTCAGGTCTATTGCAGTGAATACCTGTGACCCCTGGATCTGGGCCAGCCCTTGGTCAATGTAGGGAAGAGGCCATCGGGAAGCATGGATCCGTTTGTTGAGCTCCCTAAGGTCGGCACAGAGTCTCCACTGGCCGTTTGGCTTCAATATCCCCAGCACCGGATTATTGAAGGTGCTGTGGACTGGACGGACTATCCCACGGGACTCAAGGTTCTTAATTATTTCAGTAAGGGACTCCATTGATGCGAGAGGCAAGCGATATTGCTTCACAAACACTGGAGTCATGCCAGGGTTAGTGGGAATTGTTGTTGTGTAGATGTCGGTGCGACCACAGTCATATGAGTCCACCGCAAAGAGATCTTGAAAATCCAAGAAAACTTGTTTCAACTTTTGCTTCTGCTCCAGGGTCTCACAGGCATCAGCTAGGTTGACTCTCTCTTCAACCATCTGCCTGTTTCCTGGAAAGAGTTCTGCTTTCGCTATCTCAGCGGCCTCCTCCAGATGGGTGGAGAAGTCCCTGGTCAAAGTGCTGATTTGTGGGAAAGGCAGCCTCATGGACCTGGAAAATCACCTCATCCCTCCTGAAGTCACAAGTCACATCTTCCTTACCATAAGGGCAGGAAGTGTACACCAGGAAGTTCCCCCCATGCCCAGTGAAGATCCTGTCTGGGGTTGTGTTGTCATCACTGTCACTGTCAAAACAGTCCTTGGGGATTGGTCCTAAAAGTTCATTTCCTAAATCAATGGAAAAATGGCAGTCATCAACCGCCATTCCAATAATGGTGCCTGTCGCTGTTATCAACCTCTATTGGAATGGTGTCATGTTCTATATTAACTAGAGGTGTTTGGTTTACCCCCAACCCTTGCTGTTGGAGAGAAACATTTAGATGAATATAAGCATCAGGGGTTTTCTATTTTTGTCCTCTTTTAACTTTCACTTCCCGGGAGCATAGTCGGGTCCTTTCTGGGATGGTGACTTCCTCTCCAATCTGAATTTCAACTGCATAAGGTAGCAATTGAGCTGACCTAAATGCGTTCTCTGGATCATCAAAGCCCATGGGATTATCCACTAATCTGGACCAAGATTTGAAGTTTATTAGGTCCAAACTAATGGCAAAGCGATTGAGAATGTCACTGCCTAAGTAAAAGGCGGCAGTGACATCTTGCACAACCCAACAATTATGAACTATGCTCTTGTTGCCTATGGAGATTTTGAGCATACACCTGCTTGGCAGGAGATGTTTGGAACTGGGTGCTTCCAGATACATTTCCCATTTGTCTATGAGTCTAACTTTGGGAATGGCTGGATCCTTTGGGAGTTGGCGGAACATGGCTTTGTTGATGAAGCTCTTACCGTTGTTCACACATACTCGGGCGAGAACAGAGACCTTCCCTTCATTTAACTGAACAGGGAAGAACAATTGCTCTCCAATTTGCTGAACATCAGCCAGGCTCTGGGCTGATTTCTCATCTTTCTGGACTATAGGAGTCGGAATGTCTGATTGTGGATTGGTAAAGAATTTCAGAGTGTTTCCTTCCAGTGTGGAATACCACCTGAAACTGGAAGGAAGGTTGATTTTCAGAAATAGAGAGGACCCCCCGTTTAAACTAACATGGTTGACACTCTGTTTCAATTTTATTTGTCGGCTAGTCTGGGTCCAGAGGACCTTGTTTACACAGTCTATTAGGGGTGACAACCTTCTCAGGAGGTCATTCCCTAGTAAACAAGCGGTGCCCTCCGGAGTCACTACTATGACTGGGTGTTTCACCTTGTGTTGCCCAATTTTAATGTCCAAATCCGCAGTCCCCTCGATGGGAATTTCCTTCCCGTCAAAGTTCTGAAGTTGTCCAGGAATAGAGGTGAGAGGAATTTGGTAATTCTTCCCCCTTCCTGAATTTAGTTCATCAAAGTCCTTTTTGGACAGAAGGGTAGCTTGGGATCCAGTGTCCACCAGTGCCAAAATTGTACCCTGCCCCTGAACTTGAACCGGGACATAGTATCTTCCCTCCTTCTCCACAAGGGGGCACAGATAATGCATATTTGTGGACAACTGGTGGGTTAATTTTCTAGTTTTGGACATAGAGAGAGAAGAGATTTGGGCAGAATTCGGTGGGGAGTCTTGGGAATCTGAAAGAAAAAGGTGGCAACTAGAGATGGGAGAAGTATTGAGTTCCCCTTGTTCCGGTTCTGGGCCGCCCCCCCGTTTTTGGAGGCAGTCACCAGGATGGGGTTGAACCAGGGGATTTTCATGTTGTTGGTTCTGGGATTGGATGATGGGTGGCGCTAGCTCAGTCCCCACATCTACCCAGTCTGGATTTGAATCCTTTGGGACCCATTTTTCCTTGGGAGGAGTTCCCCTATCTCTGAAGGAGAAGATCCTTTTCCCAGGATCCTCAGAGGACCCCTCTCCTTCAAATTGGAAGATCTGTACCTCCTCCACAAAATGTGTCTGTTTGGATCCTTTGTTTCTCCTACCCACCCTCTGCTCCTTGGGTGGCAGACTTTCAGGGGCAGGAGATTTTGTTTCTGGTTCATGGGTTTACAGGGGCTGTTTACAAGTGGGGAAGGAAGCTTCCTCCCAGGCTTTACACCCCCCTTCCCCTTGTGTGCCTCCTCCCTGGGAACCGGTGAGTTGTCGGGGTGCTGTCCCGTCATTGTTCTGGAGCACCAGGTCCAGAGTTTGGGGCATTCTGAGCCGGCATGCTCATCTGAGGGTTCTGTTGAGCCCTCAGCATGCGACCCAGATCCTGTGCCATGTTTTGGACCTGGCGCTCAGCTGTGAAACCCGCTCAGGCTGATACAGGGTTCTGTTTTCTCCCCTGGGCTGATCCAGGGAAGGGTAGCTATCCCTTCTCTGGTAGTACCCCGGGTTGGGAAGATTTGGGTACCCCTCCACCCTTGGCCTCCCCTCTCCCGGGTTAGGTTGTCTGGGATCAGGAAAGTGGGGAAAGAAGGATGGATGATTTTGGGGTTGGAAGTTCTGTGGGTACCTGGGGAAAAAGTTCTGCCCAGGATTTGGGGAATTTCTGCCCTCCTGGGGGAAGTTAGGAGGGAAGTTCCCTGGGTTAGGTGCTTGGTTGGATCCCCCCCCTTGGGCTGGAGGAGTCCACACATAACCCAGGATGATCTTGGCCTTCAGCACATTTGTCCTGTATGGCTCCCATAGATAAATATAAATATGCCACTACCTTGGCAATCTTGTTGTGCTCATCCTTGGCCTTAGGGGCCATATATAGTTCACTAAGGGCCACATGTAAGGGGCCCTGATCTCTCCAGATACCTAACCCAGTTGCAGTGATCTGTTGTGTGATTGCCTGCAACCACACATTCTGGTCCTGCTCAGTCCATTCACCTCTCACAAATAGCTTATGTAAAAGTGCTCTCTAGCTATCTTGATGTCTACCAATGTCGCCATTCTGGAAATTGATTTCATTCCTGATTTACAGCAGTTTATTATTTTATTTTGCAAAACAGACAGTTTCCTTAGAGTGTTCCCTTTTGAGGGGTGCTTTTACAGCGTAACACAGCGTGGTAGCCCAACAGGATTTATGTATCCTATTAGTTAGCACACTGTATTAAGCTGCACAAGTGGTAGGTCTAAACCAGAAGCCCCGCTACGAGCCCCCAACATGTAAGTGACTTCAATCCAGCATTCCAACTAAGACAATGCCTAGTCTGGGATGACCAATGGAAACCCTTATTTATATATTTTTATGTCAAAAGTTCTTTAAATCTGGATGATGAACCCTTATATAACGCCCCTCTCTTTGAATCTCCCTGACCTCACTGAGCCAAGAAGTAGGTTTGTTTTGCAAATTAAAAGGTTTATTTGAAGAATTGAACTATATATATATATATATATATATATATATATATATATATATATATATATATATATCACACTTTTATGAATAGGAATAATATCTGAATAGCACAGCTATGAATATGAACGGTGATCAGCAATGGGTAATATTACAATATCAACAATCTCACTTAGGAGTAGGAATAGGAAGGATAAGGTTGCAGAGAATATTTTGTATGAGTTCAAGGAAATGCAATGATAGGAAAGAAGCAACACAGAAATAAGACTTGATATGATTTCAACAAAAGACACTGTGATCACTCTTCCCCCTGTTATTACTCACTCCCCCCAATATGCAATATGAAGAGATGGAAATGAGGGCACACAGGTATCAGGAATATAATCAATAATGCAGTTCAATCCCAGTTCCCCCAGCAAGCTTAGAGAGAACAGGTATGCTTTTAAAACAGGTCAATCACTTTTAAATGTGGTTGGCAATGAATGGGAAAATGTTAAACATGATTTTAATTCGCTAAATGAGATTCAGAATTAGTGAGAGTTACTTTGGATTGGTTCAGGTCAACACTAGCAATGATTTATGAATGATTATCAGATTGAGAACGAAAATCAGAAGTTGCAAACAAGAAACAGCTATTTTGACATGTGGTGAAATTGGGCTAAATTGCAATTCGCTGCAACTTTTCCGTGTGCGTGAAACACGATTACAGAAAAACTATAAGGATTTCGGTTCTAGGACGTGCAGCCCAAAAGTTACAGAGGTTTTTGTGAAGGTAGATTTTTCAGAAATAGAATCACGATTTCAAATGAAAGATTGCGCTTTAAAGATTCAGAACCAATTTGGATGTTCCTAAGGGCTATGAAACTTCAAGATACCCAACGGGACAACCACCAGAAACAGGGCGCCTCCCGCTCTGATTGTTGTGCATAAAGACACTTGAAAAAATATCAGCGCATAGATGATTATCGCTGCAATTATCACAGACTATCCAATAACAAGGATTCAGGATGGACACAAGATTCTAAAATGCAGTTCTGGATAGGATGAAATAGATGGAATAGGATTACTTTAAACTAAGAATACTCACTATGGCTTTGGAATGTGGTGCGCCCCGTCAAAGATCTCGTCAAGGGTTTGGCTGGGATTCTCTCGCCACCGGATAGGTCTCAGGCCCTGGGTTCTGCTCTCAGCACGGCACTGCGGTCTGCGCGGCCTCTTGGACTGGATCTGATGGGTTCTGGATACAGCTCTGCTCTCTGGGTCTGGATCTAGGTTCTAGCACAGGGTTCTTAGCTAGAATAGCAAAACAGCTCAGCCAGGTTGTTGAATGGTTTGGTTAGGAACCGTGGAAGTTTATGGGTTAAATCAGGTTACGAAACATTCTGAAGGCCTCAGAAAAAGGTTCAGCTTGTGGGTTAGGCCTCTCTGCTTCAAGGTTCTAGAGTTTGAGTTTAGTTCTAGAGCTTGGTTCTGGAGTCTGGTTTCTGGATTTATGTCTGGATCTTCCTGCAGGGTGCGTCGCCAAGAAATCGGTTGATGAGTGGAAAAGTGTGTGTCCTGCCTGTCCTAGGCAGTTCCTATTTATCTATTTCCAAAGTGGGTGGGGAGGCTGATTCTCTATGCCCAACCCTCTAAAGATCTGATAGGTCATAGGATTCCCTGTCCCCTGATTGGAGAAAGGAGCAGCGGGTCATCCTGTGTCATCATGTGTCATGTTTATGGCTTAGGGGAAAAACTCTCCCCTTTGTCTCTGTACAGTATATCTTATTTTTCATAAAAAAACATATTTACAATATACACAACTTGTTAATACTACATAAATTACATCACAGATTACTTAAGGTACATTTCTGTTCAACTCTCATCTTCCTAAGAGCTTTGGTTCAGAAATGACAACTTTTTTGCGCTTTTGGTGGGTTTCTCAATATTAATTCTGCACCAATTTTTATACCCGCAGGCACACCCCATCTGGGCACATTTCTGTAATTTTTCATGTTCCTAGCATAAACACAGTAGTTACAATATCAAAACTTTCGGGTTTTAGTCTCAGAACATCGCACGGATTCCAGCTTAGTCTTAAACTGTGAGCACATTTTTCCTTTTAACAATCTCAAAGTTTCACATTTTTGTCAGTTCGGTACAATATTTTAGAAGTATTTTCCTTAAAAATATATTTAATCCAATGTTAAATCCACATCCTCAGTCTGGTCCGCCTCCAGAGCTGGGCTGACTCAGAGGGTCACATGTCCTTCTTCCTGCCAGCAGTTTGTTGTCAGTCACACCCGAATTAGCATTCCTATTCAGCCCAAAGACTCCTTTGTCTGCACTCAGAGCAACAGGCCAGGGTGCCCCTCCTAGTTCCTTTTCAAAACAGCCTGTCAATTTCTTAACCAAGGGCAGGGGGAAGTTTCCTTTGTTCAGGGAGAGGTGTGGAATTTGTTTGAAGCACAGTGTGGGAAACTTTAACTCTTATCCCAATGTGTAAAAATGGTCTTGTCTTATAATATAACTCACATTTTTAACACATACAAACAATTTCTTACTTCAAGCCTATTCAGAATATAGTTTTGAATTGTATCCACCTCTTAGGCTTCTGATAGCAAGCCTTCCTTTGGCATAGTTTGAGCTCAATGTACAACTTCACACATGACAGTTTTAAATCACCGGCTTCTGATAGAGGTGAGTAACGGTATTACACCCATTTTTGACAGATTTCTTCCAGCAAGCAATACTCAAAAGTGCACTTTGTTCAGATAACACATATTCTGTGGACCTTATATTTATGTAGATTCTTGCAGTAGAATGATGTTGACCACCCAACAAGGAGGTTGGATCTTTTTGGGTGGTTTGTGAGCCATGATTTTTGCAAATTTGACACCAAATAAGAACAGATTTTTGAAGCAGTTCTGCTACTTTTGCAATGATTTTGCTCTGTGGGCAGCCAAATGATGGGTTTTGGCAGTGGTCTCCTGTGCTACCACTTCCATAGGCAAAAGTAGATGGTGGCGTATTTTTCAGCTTTTCACTGCGCACTTTTTGGTGATTTCTAGCGAGCAGCATGCTTTCCAGTGGCCATTTCTGAGGTTTCTGCTGCCAGCAATGAACAGTAATGTTGCAGGGCCGTACCAGTGGGTTAAGACATCCCACAATGGATGCATAGTTCTTATGGATGATAATGGAGTCCTCAAGGTAGCTGCTGGAGAAGGGGATGAATATTTGATTGACATCCTGGACTCGCTCCGTATCACGTACATTAACTTTACAGATGATAAAGAGTGGCTTAGTATAGTTGTTGTATAAAGTGGGGGAAAGGCAAGATCCTTGGGGGACAACCAGAGGTGATGGGATGCGGTTGGCTGCCGAGTTTCCAATGTAAATCCTTGAGGTGTGATCTCCAAAGGATTTCAGCAAGTCAATACCATCTGCTGAGAAAAGGAAGTGAGAACCCAAGTGTTGGCAGAGCATGTCGTGGTCGACCAAGTCAAAGGCAGCAGAAAGGTCAAGGAGGAGGAGTATGGCCAGATTCCCTGCATCTCAGATACTGTCTAACTGTATATTAAGGTCCAGCAGGGCAGTTTCAGTGCTGTGATTTGGTCAGAACCCAGATTGTCTTCAGCCGAGAAGATGATTGGCTTCTAGGAATTGCTGTATTTGGGTATAAGCAACACAGTTTATGATTTCGAGCAGGCAGGGTATAGTGGTGATGGTGTGGTAGTTAGTCGGTATGGTGGGATCAAGTGAGTTTTATATTAGGAGTGGTGTGATCCAAGCAGACTTGATGCAGTTAGGCACAGTGCTGGTCTTAAAGGAGGCATTATTAAAGTTGGTATTGATTGGAGAGATTTTGGGCGCACAAATACAATGTGAGGTGGACAAGCATCACGCTTGCAGTTTGTGGGCTTCAGGCTAAGGTAGGCTTCAGTACATGCTCTTTTGAGAGTTGGGGGTGAAATAGAAGGGTGTGATATCTGGGGGAATTGGGATGGAGGGGGTGGTAGTGGTAGGGGCAGGTAATTTGGAAGTAAGTTGGATTTTGTTGGCGTTCATTTTATGACGAAGTAGGTTGTATCTTGTTGGTGAGGGTGTTCTGAATGTTAGTACACCAGTATTTGTCAGACCGAGTGATCATGTTGGGGCTGGCCGGGTTGTCTAGTTCTCGTAGGATGGAGATCAGTTCTTTTGAATCAGAGATGGCGTTATGGGAAAAGACAGATTTTTTGTAACTCTTGGAGGCAGAGAAAACATTATCGTGAGTGGTTTGGGAGAGATTATTTCGGTAAAGGCGTTGAGAGGATCTTTTGATTCAGCAAAGTGAGACAAGATCATTTGAGAACCAGTGGATTGTGGGTTTGTGAGGTATTGGCGTTTTTGATTTGAGTGAGGCATGTTGGTCAAATATGAGGAGGGGACTTTGGTGGTAATGGTGAGCAAGGGCTTCTGGAGTGATATTTCCTGGCAGTGAGGAGGAGAGGAGGGAAGAGAGGGTGGGCATAAGTGAATTGTGAGTGAGTTTGTTAGTGTTGCAGACCAGTATCGTCCAGGGAGAACATTGTTTATATTGATTTTAAACAGAATGAAACCACTAGCTAAATTAATCAATACATTGTAAGTACTTCTAAACATATGCAGTGTCAATATAGATACATTTTCAAACTTCTGTGATGGTGAATGGATTCACACAAGCAGCACAGAACTATACTTCAATGAAGAATCTTATAAACAAGAACAACAAAAAACAATTGCCATAGACAATAGTGGTTGAGGGAATGAAGTGGTGGAACACACCATTATGGCAAAAGAATCCTTTATAGAAAAGAAAATCTCCTTTCACCCAACCAAACCATCCAGTGTACAAATGGACATGCAGCTCAATGTGCAATGAATGCCAACAATCCTTTACATCTTTACGACAATTCCTCAATCACTGTGTAAAACTGAAAGACAAAAGTAAAATGAAAACTTTACAAAGCATAGACTCCTGTCCAGTGCACAGCTACACTGGTCTGCAAGGACATTCATTAACCTGCATTTTAAGAACTGCTTGCACAAGCACTTTCCACCACATCAAAATGTTTGTGACACACCATTCTACTATACAGAATCTTGTGCCTTGATTATATTATACATAAAGTCCTACTCTAGAACTGCAAAATTTAAATAACTTTTTCCTACATGGAACAGCAAAAGAAGTCCTTCAAGAAATTGAGCACATCCAACGTAAATGCTTTGGAACTGAAGGTGACTTAGAAGATTCTGTACCTTCAGAAAACATTACTAAAAACCTCATGAACACCAACTGCATAATAAAGACATAAAAAAATAAATATCTAAGTTTCAAAACACACCTGCAGAAGTTCCAAGACCAAATTTGTGTCTGTTAGCACAGAAGGTTTTATAAGAAGGGCACAAATATAATAGATCTATCTTACAAAATAGAAGACAATGAAGAATCCCAATGGTTCCAATTAGCTTTATATCTAACAGCAGAAGGTAAATACAAAATAACTTACCCCTCAAAAGTGTGCACGTAATGCAACACAAAGCTTGACAAAAACCAAATGCCATCACGTGCTATAACTAATAACTAACAAACATTCCCACTTCCAAAAGCTCTCCAGCAGCTTAACTTGTACAAGACCATCATAATACAAACAGTGCACCCCATTCAAGCTATAATGTGCCTTAAACCAAAATCAGCCAAATAACATCCATACAAGCTACTAAAGGGCATCTGTGGCAAAGTATTATGTTTACCATTGGGTCAAACTCTAGGACTACAACGGCCAATAGATCGATCTTTGATTGTACTGTTTAATGGTGTGCAAACAAAAGCCAAAAGAATTTGGCAACAACTTGTCGACTTAAACAAAGTTAGACCAGCCCTACAATATCTTAAAGAAAACAATGAATACTACAAAGATATACACATAGAGGAAAACTTAAGAAAAACCATCCACATTATTCAAGCGTCACCAGAGACTGGTCAATTTGAATGTGTACCTCCTGTTACAGCAGCCAACATTTCAGACCAGTACACCATTCACCCACTGCACTCCAAAGACACAATTGATGATGCATTAGAAACATATGAAATGCATCAAGCCAAAGTATCCACAGTGAGCATATGGGAAAATAGCTTAGAAGCACATTCTTCTCCTCTACTCTTTCCTACAGGAAAAGAGGAAACATGTGATGAAAAGTGCACATAAATTGGTGCATCAGAAAATTGCTCTTTACAAATGTATTCTGAAGACCCCAGATTCAGGCAAAATGTTCAGTACATTTTCCACCTCCTCTTCGAAGGTGAACTAGCAACTCTATGTTATGGAGTTGCACACACATTAAAAACAGGCTCTAACTTTTTAAACAAATCCACTACCCAACTGCTTCATTAAAATAAAAGACAAAGATGAAGTTTTGCAATCAAGTATCACAAACCTCTCAGCAAACACACGTGGTACAAAATAATACTGGTTCCGACGTAAAGCTGATGTACATTGCATGCTAAGGAACCTAGGGCCCCCCCACATGGTTTGTTACTTTAAGTGGTGCAGAATACGCATGTGATGATTTGCACTGCAAACCAAAGAAAAGACAAAAAAGACATAAAAACAACAGGAGAACACTGTTCTCTAGACCCTATAAATGAATCAAGGTACTTCCACCATCGCTTCATAGCCATGCTGTATTTTATCTGCAATAAAACTACCCCTCTGCTTGGAGAAGTGCCACACTTCTTTTGGAGGAAAGAATATCAATCCAGAGGAGAACCAAACATCCAAATGCATTTGACCATCCCCAAGTGCAGCAGCAGTCCCAGGGAGCCCCGGCAGGGTCCCCCTCCCTACCCAGAGGGAGAATCTGTAACGCAGGCCCGCCAGAGCTCCAGGAAAGTCGGAGGTAATGTCCCTGGGCTTGGGTGACTTTCTCCCATGTGGGTTGACCATCCCCAAGTCCCAGGGAGCCCCAGTAGGGTCCCTCTTCCCTTCCCAGAGTTAAACTTTGTAATGCAGCCAAGCCAGTAATCCAGGTTGGTCAGGGGTGAAGTCCCTAGCCTTGGGCGGCTGTCTCCCATGTGATTTGATCATACCCAAGCCCAGCAGTGGTTCCAGGGAGCCCAGGCAGGGTCCCCGGCCTTTCCCAGAGGGAGGAGCTGTAACGCAGCCCAGCCGGAACTCCAAGCTTGGCTTGGGGATGGTCAACCCACATGGGTGACGGGTGCCCAAGGCCTGGGACATCACCCCCGAACATCCTTGAGCTCTGGCTGGCCTGCGTTACAGCTTCTCCCTCCGGAAAAGGATGGGGAATGTCCCGGGCCTCCCTGGAACCAGCGCTGGGCTTGGAGACATTCAACTCACATGGGAGTCAGCCACCCAAGGCCAGGGATATGACCCCCTACCATCCCTGCAGCTCTGGCTCAGTTGCATTAGAGCTTCTTCCTCCAGGATAGTTCGGGGACCCTGCCATTGGGGGACTGAAATGGCCAGTACGTCGGGCCGCTGCCCATGCACCCCGGTGGGAAGCCAGCTGACGGAATTTGTCGGCAAGTGAAAAAAAAATCTCCACCGACAGATGGGTACTGGATGCGCTCACCCATGGACATGCCCTGGAGGTTCAGCAAAAGTGTCAGCAGATCCCTCCAGTGACCAGGCAGGAGCAGCACATCCCTCAGCTCCTGAAGGATGTACAGGCCATGATAAGAGAGGGGGCAATAGAGCTAGTTCCAAAGTGACTCCGGGGCTCCAGAGTCTACTCCAGATACTTCTTAGTCAATAAGAAGACCGGGGGCTGGAGGCACATTCTAGACCTGTGGCATCTCAACAAGTACCTTAAGTCCCAAAAATGCAGGATGGTCACATTGCAGCACATGCTTGGCCAACTGGAGGAAAGAGACTTCTTGTTATCGCTGGATCTGGAGGACGCTTACTTCCACGTCCCCATTCACAAAATGAAACATTGGAAGTTCCTACACTTCGTAGTGCAGAGAAGACAGTACCATTTCAAAATCCTACCTTTCTGCCTAAAGTTGGTGATCAAGGTGTTCACGAAGTGCCTGGCACCAGTGGTGGTCCATCTGCATCTATGAAGGATACATATGTACCTGTACCTCGATGACTGGCTAATCCGGGCCAAGTCAAGCAAGGTAATTGTCAAACACATGGATATGACCGTCCAGCTTCTGATGGATCTGGGGTTCGGCAACAATTATCCAAAGTCCTGCTTGACGCCATCACAGAACACACTGTTCCTAGGAGCCAGGCTCAATCCAGTCTCCTGCCTAGCCTCACCCTTGGAGAAGAGGGTAGCGGCTGTGTTGGGGAAAGTCCAACGGCTGTTGTCACTGAAGACCGCCACAGTGCGGACCATCAAGTCGCTGCTTGGCATGAAGTCGTCCTGGATCTACCTTATCCGGCTCTTCAGGTTGCAGATGCACCCTCTTCTGAAGTTCCTGGGCGCTTGCTGGATACAAGTGTCCAGAAACTTCGCAGACAAGATCCCTCTCGACAAGGAGTTTCGTCGGGCAGTAAGATGGTGGGGCGTACACTCCAACATCGCCTGAGGCATAGGGTTTCAAAACCCCCATACCAGGAGACAGTCCCCAGGCCGTCAGACAGGAGATGTTCCTCATACGCTTTCACATGACCACAGTAAAGAACACAATCGCTGACTCCCTCAACAGGGAGTTGCACTCTTGCCATGAGTGGGAATTATGGCAGGACCAGGTGGACCGCATCTTCATCAAGTGGGGCAGGCCCCAGATCAATCTGTTTGCGACTGCAGTAAACTCCAAATGCCAATACACAATTGTCCAG
Organism: Ambystoma mexicanum; assembly: GCF_040938575.1. Classification (NCBI taxonomy): domain Eukaryota; kingdom Metazoa; phylum Chordata; class Amphibia; order Caudata; family Ambystomatidae; genus Ambystoma; species Ambystoma mexicanum. The sequence continues at coordinate 193,070,174 of NC_090941.1, forward strand.
GAAGAGCTTTCCTTTGGTCCCACCCTCTTGTCAAGGACTTCCTCAAAGGACTGTTTTGCTCTTTCCCGCTGGTAAAGGCTCCAGCCCCGGCATGGGAACTCAACGTGGTACTGACAAGGCTCATGTGAGCCCCCGCTGAGCCTATGCATCTGGAATCTCTCAAGTTCCTATCATGGAAACGGCTCTCCTTGTGGCCATCACCTCTGCCAGGAGGGGACGTTGGATCCAGGCACTATACTGCAAACAGCCATATCTGACATTCCAAGATTCGAGGGTGGTGCTACGGACGCACCCCTCCTTCATGCCAAAGGTTCCATCGGAATTCCACCTCAACAAGCCTTTGGTGTTACCTGTGTTTTTCCCAGAGCATTCGTCACTGGCTGAAGGGCCTTGCACTTGCTGTACATTGCTCATGTTATGAAGTTCTACATGGCTCGCATGAAGAGTTTTCAGGAGACATCTCAACTGTTCGTGAACTTTGGTCCTGTGAACCATGGGAAGGCCTTGTCCAAGGCTTTCATCTCCACATGGCTCTCCGGCTTTATCACACACTGTCATCGGTTGGTGGACCGACCGATGTCTGGCCGTCCGAGAGCCAATTCCACCAGAGCGATCGATACAACGACACCATTCCTGTCTGGTGTGCCCCTGCATATGTCCCTGATGAAGGGCTGCTACGTGGAGGTTTGTGCACACCTTCACGAGGTTCTACTGAATCAACAGGGATTCCAGAGAGGAGTCCAGGGTCACCCAAGCAGTGCTACACAACATGTTTGCTTGAGGTGAGTCTGTTCCAGAGGTAAGTGTATTGCTTCTGTTGAGCCTTGCCACCTCCTGTGGTTTTGTAATGTTGTACTGCTATGTATTCATTCTTCTTGAGCATGTGAATCCATGCCAGACCCCATGCTGGAGAAGGAACAAGTAACTTACATGTAACGATTGTTCTCCAGCATGGGTCTGGCATGGATTCACATGTGAAAACTCCCTACTGCCCTTCTGCAGCTCTTCTTGGTCATACTGCCATGTTCTTTCCAAATATGAAGATGGCTGCCAGAGGAGGGGCTTAGGGAGAGGGCAGTCATTGGATGGGGGCAGTATGACCCAGAGTACAGCGATTGGTTTAGAGGAGAAATACAGTTTGTAAGTGAAAGTGAAACTGTTTTTCTTTTACCAAGGATTCCTGGCCTGATGACAGGGATTATTCATGAGCATGTGAATCCATTGCAGAACCATGCTGGAGAACAATAGTTACAGAAAAGTAACTTGTTCCTTACTTAAACGGCTCGTACCAGTTGTGTTTGCAAATGCTCGTCCTTCACAGAAATGCCACAGTTACTCCTGATAACTCTAACTGTGTCTCAGATATAAGGCAATAGCCCCTGTGGCCATGGTCCCTAGAATCTGGCCACTGACCACAACACTATTAACTATATAACAAGTACATACCATACACCGTCAACTAATAAAACTCACCCTGACCCACCTGCAATCGAAGGGATGCCTGCGGACACCGAAATAGACCACATACTCAGCAGCATTTCCAAACCCTTTTCTCATCTATAAACAGCTCCACATTGAATTAATTCCACTTTCCTAACATTTGTACACCCTCTTCCAGCCATCAAGTTACCCCAAATGTCTTTTCCATGTCGTCCGTCCACGGCGGTCTCAGCAAACTAAACTGGTGTCCGCGGACAGTTATGGCACCAGCCCGCGCTTTTTAAACCAACAAAATCAGCCTCATATCATCTTTTTTCCACTCCCCCACCCTTCCCAGCCCCTCTTTCCACCACCAACTGACCCAAAATGCATTTTCCATACTTTCTTCCTACTGCACTATCCGTGGTTGGCTGCGGCTGTCCGCGGAGCCAGCATAGCGGCTGCTTGCAAAAATATGACGTACCTCATGCTCTTCACAAACAAATCAGCGGGCTTGCCCAATGTCTGTGAACCTCACGTCGGCCCCTGGACCAATGGAAGGCCTGTCTGCAGAATGAACAGGGAAGAGGGGCCACGGACCAAACCAAGATATCACTATTTATTATTTACCTACTTTTTGGTCATTTTCTAAAAGGTTACTGGACAGGTTTACACCAAATTTACAAAAGCACACATTCGGGGCTAAGCCAATGCACCTGCCGCAAATTTGGTGAAAATCTGTCCAGCAGTTTGGGCTGTAGACATGAGCACATTTTATTTTCCATTGCATCTATGGGAAAAAACACACATTTTGGGACCCCCCTATAACTTTGTCCCCCCTTGACAAAACCTCACCAGTCTTCGCAGGATCGATCCGAGGGGGCCATATACTTCTTTTGCAAAGTTCTGTGAGGATTCACCCATGATGGGCAAACTTATAAGCTGCCCAAAAAGTGCTCTTACTTTGGATTGACCAATTTAACCATAAGTACAGGGCTGCTACCGCAGGCCGGTCTGCAGACAGGCCTCCAATTGGTCCAGGGGCTGATGTCAGGTCCGTGGACATCGGACGCGCCCACTTATTGGATGGTGAAAAGTATGAAGTGCATCAGATTTTTGGAAACGCCTGTCATGTTGGATTCGCGGACAGCGGCGCATGACTGCGAACATCGCAGTAAAAACATTTTAAAAAACAAAATTGCACTTGTCATACTTATCAAACAATCTCTGTGGAGGTTAGGGGTAATGAAGATGGGCTGGTATATGGCCTTAGAAAGCCCAAAAACGGGCATGTTTCCTCTCTGATGTCCACGAACATTCCGGTACAGTCCTCTGATGCTGCGATGATCTTAGATGTTCAAGGGCATGTACGCTTATTTGTGCATTATATGGTTGGTGAAAAGCAGTTTCTGGACGGTTTATAACTTTAGTGCCACTCAATGAAACTGCATGAAATTTTGAAATGTCTTTCTAGACCTGATTCGGAATGGTTTTGGAAAGTGTGTTGCTGTTTTGTGAAGTGGAACCAAATTAAACGGGGGTCCCAAAATATTGTAAAGGTTTATAAATGTGGTGCCATTTGATGAATGTGCACAAACGTTTGCAAAAAGATTTTTGATCTAGATAAAAGTGTTTTTTCAAAGTTTTGTCAAGAGGGGGCTAAATTAGAGGGGTGGTCGCAACATTTATAGATGGCTTATAACTTTGTTGCCATTTCATGAATGAAGACAAAGGTTTTCAGAAAGACTAGAGACCGAACCTTAAATGTCTGTGCAAAGTCTGAATGGATTTTGCCAAGTGGGGCTAAGTTATAGGGATATAGTATGTACGTACATTTTGACACTTTTGAAAAAATAAAACATTGGCGGATTTGCAGGAAATTTGTGTAAGGAGCATTGGCAAGGACCTGAAAGTATGGTTTTGCAAATGAGCCCCTGTTTTATTTTTTGACAACTGTCATAATGTAGGTACAAAAAATAGTGATCTACCTTTGGTGACTGAGGTATAGCCTTTGGCCATGGGTAGTGGCTAGATTGTCCGGATCATGGCAGAAGGCTACTGACCATCACCATGAGGGACGACCAATGGGGATAAAGTGGCCAGGTCCACCAGGGACCGGCTAGTTGGTAAAGGTTTTTGAAATTGGAATATATTTGAAAGGGAGAAACATTTGCTTGTGGTAATATGGTCATAGGATTCTCTCTTTGCCTTCTGCAGGCCACCATGGAAAGGGAAGAGGGGCTCTGTACGGAGACCCGCCTTCCCTTTCCATAGTGGCCATCTTGGAAAAGGAATTTCCTTCCTACGGCAGGACGCCATACGCATCCCGGTGTAGGAAGATTTTCTTTTTTTTTTTAGCACCACGGGTTACCGCTTTTGCAATAGCCTTCATCCCCCATTGCAGGGGCTGGAACGGGGGATAACGATCCGGAGCCCTGGCACCCTACTGAGACAATTACCTCCCTGCTGCGACGCAGGAGCGGGCGGTTTTCAATAGAATGGGGCACTGATGCTTGCATTAGTGCCCTATTCAGTGATGAACTCCCTGCTCTGGTGCTGGAGTGGGGAGATAATCATCTTAATAGGGTGCTGCAGCACCCTGAAGGATGCCTTCTCCCATCACCGAAACATATGGCGTCTCCACCCCTCCCCCCGAATTGACTAGGCGCACACAGATTGGGGGCGCCAAATTGTTCTTTTTCTGTATGGGGCGCTGCAGTCACTAAGGCCGGCACTGCTTGTTTCACTGTATTCATGCAAGTAAATACATAAAAGTGCAGCACATATTTTAATAATGAAGCATATTTTCGTTTTATTGCAATTCTACAGTTCTCTATCAAAATAAATAAAATACAAAACCCCAATATCAAAAAGTTGTTAGCAGAGGTGATATTTAAGCCCTCATGATTGCTCAATCGAAGGCCCACATTGATTCCACTTTGCCAATCAAACAAGTGCAAGTGAGGCCTGCAGAAGCGTACAACAGTGGACTGTGCAACAAATTGTTGCTGTTTGATGCTGTTCTGTGCTTCTCCTGGCTTTCTTTTTACTGCATTGGTGGTGATGCAGCGAATGCATTCTCCTTCAAGAGACGATCAGTGTACTTATTGCCAGGACACGCTCATAATATTAAGCAGTGTAGCACATGTGTATTACCATTTCCAGTTGCATATTAAGCTTTGGTTTTACAAAAGCTAATACCATTAAAACGGTCAAATGAACATGGTGCGGGATGGCAAATGTGAACTATTAGCCCTTTCTTTACTTTCCATCTGGACTGGCCAAGCTGCAAGATAAGCTGCAACATGAATTGCCTGTGACAACAGCCAGCTCCTTTTATGTCACCATGCAATCGGCAGCATGCTTTCGGTCTAACACGGTGTGCTGGTGACAGTGGAGAGGTACAGCAGCATTCCCTTCAGGCATGCCGGTGGCCGGAAAACAAAGATCACTTGATGAGGCGAGGGTTCACTAAGACAGATACTGTAAATGTTCAACCCACACTGGACAGTTCAGATTGTGTATTGCTGTGAGTGGGTACATCCGTGCACATTTGCACTGCTCTGAGTTTATCAAAATTACAGTTTCCACAAAAGGAATTCAAGATACTGTGTACAAAATATCTAACTCATTAGCATATGAGTGTACTCATAAAGGCGACATAGTGCAGAACTAAAATAATTGCATCACATCACGCTGGGATAACTGATAACTATATGGAAATCGTACACAATATTAAGGTTTGCTCCATGCTGCTAGGTCCTTGAGGGAGAATAGAGGCTGCAGGAGCATATTATATAACACATCCTGGACACACTCTCCCAAGAGATATTGCTCTCGAGTAAGACAGCTTTGTAAGTAGAATGTCCAATAAGATTGATAAAACAAAACCATATGAAGGTGGTGAACAGCATATCTTTTGAAAGGGGGTTAAGTGCAGACATATATATTGTTTTGCAAGGTGGAGAGTTCTTTGTTTTTTTTGCAATATGTTACTACGAATATTGATCGAAACAATAATGAAAAAGGCAAAGGAAATGACAAGATCATGAACCTTAGATTTCAGACATGGTACCAAGACGAGCTGAAATATAAGGTCAAAGATAACTTAGGAGGGCATAGGCTCTGCACCGCGTTTGCTATATATTACTTTCCTTATCAGTCACACGGTCCTCATACCCAATATTTAATCTAGGATGGGGGATATGTTGGGGTAAGATCGAAACATTACAAGCGTTTTTCATATCAGTATGATAAATTCAGAGCAACATGGCCTGTTCCTTTGCAACAAGTTCAAGAGACAAAGGAGAAAACACGACAATCTTAAGGTTAGAGAGAGAAAATGTTATATTTACACAATATGATTTTTAAAATCTATTTATGTCATTTTTGTTAATGCAGTGCAAGTCAAAAATATATACTTTAATCAAAACCCATATGATATAGTAACTAAGTGGTAAACACTACAAAAAACCACCCCTGAGGACGAACACAGAATCAAAGATAGATATATGTCGCAGTCTGGGTAATGATTCAGGGGTGAAAGGCCGGTAAAAACCTCAATCTTCTCTAAAAGGAAATGGTCTTTGGTGCAAAAGCGATAAAAGTAGCCCAACCAGTCTCACGGGCCATAAATGACCAAGAATACAGTAAGCAGTCAAAAGTACGTTTCTTTGGTTCTTGGCGGGCCTACAACATCTAACCAGACTTTGAGCTGTTGTGCGAGCGGTTGAAGCTTAGTTCGGGTGCAGCAAGTCATGTTGATCCAAGCAGTGTGCTGGCATGCAACTGGGACGAATGTGGAGCTCAGGACGGTTTCAAAGGCAGATTTTGAGCGATGCAGATGGGAGGGGTTGAGCCAGTTCGATTCATGGTTATAACCTCTTGGTAGGGTCAGTGAGTGATACTCCCAAGGATGGAGTCGAAGAACAGAGATGGTTCGAAGCAGTGATGCTGATGTTCTGGTGTGTGGGGTTTGATGATGTAGCAAAGTGGCCAATCTGGGTTGACTGGTTTGTGTGACACTCCAGCAGTTTGAGTTGGGGTCCAAAGGTAAGCATTTTTTCTATTTCTTTTTAATTTATTGTGCAATTAGTTACATACAAGAAAACTTTAAGCACACTTAACAGTAAAATTAAACAGTGTAAATTACATTTTAAGTAGCATATAAAGAAAAAAAAACAGTTACACAGTAATCGATTAAAACAATTAATATTCAAGTTATTACAATCATTTCATACACATCATTCTGGTGTTTTACATCTTAACAGTCACCTTGAACTACATTTTGACCTTCAAGTATTCATCTCTCATAATAACCCTGCTTCTAATTAATGATTTTTAACATTCGTCAATATTCTTTTTCATACTTGGTATGCTGCTGCCACGGCAACCAGTGACGTTGCACCATACAAGTTAGACCAAAATTGGTCACCTGAGCAGTCATCTAAGTTGGTAATGAAGCGTGCATATCCACGTGTGTAATAAGATTTCAAAAACCTAAAAATTGTGAGAACATGACGACAGGTTTCTACCTCCATATGGCATATGCAACAAAGCCTTTCCTTATATGGAAGTTTGGATCAGTACCCGATAAACTCCATGGTAGGCAACACATTCAAACGCATACATAGGGCAAAATGTTTGAGATCAGTAGGACAGTGTTTAATTAAATAAGTGTGGGAAATTGACCACTAAAGTGTTGTCGAGACAGATCATGGTATCATGATTTACTATATAGTTTATCAACATTATTTGATAAATCGCATCTTCTTACTTTTGTTTTTATATTCACCTTGTAATTAGGGTCAGATGTTAACACATCCGGTACCAGATTTAACTGGTCTATAAACATTTCTGCTGATTTTTTAAGTTAAAAAATGTAACTATTTTTTCCCAGGTTGTCCATGCTTTTTTCCCATCAGTAGTAGCAAATCATTTCTTTCTTTTTTTTTCTTTTAAAAAGGTGAATCTAAATAAAGTTAGGATAGCAATGGAGCCTGTCTCACAACTTCTCTCATCAGGATTATCAACAAAGCGTCAAAAGACCACTGGAGCCGTCCCTCGGCTCCTCTCTCCATGTTTGAGCCGCTTAGATTTATCACACTCTCTTGTATTGGGACAGTTTGTATACAAGTTTCTCAAAAGCTTGCCATTCATCGAAATCTTTTAGATCACCACTTGTTTCTCAATGATTCTCTTTGCCATAGCACATTAGATCACAGTTTATTTCTGTTGGCTTCTGAGGGGTATCCTTCTCCTATGCTTTAGCAACACTTTAACTCCCAGGGGTGTCCTCCCCAACACTTCCTTTCACACGACTTAATTTCAAACAAGTTCAAACCAGACCCCTCAGGGATCCCTCGCCTGAGTTTCGGTATTTCAGTTTTGGGTTCACAACAATTTCATAACAGGCCCACCAGGTTTACATCACCTGGTTCTGAGGCATACTCGTGATGTATTTCACTTCGAAGAGGATTTCACACAACTTCAATCGCAACTCCCCTTTCTTTGGCAGATTCAGTTCTCATTGACTTTCGACAAGACGCTTTGTTTCCGCCGGACCACTCTGTTACTTTGAATCAAACTTGCAACACTTGAATTTTTCTCTTCTCACTTTAAGCTTACAAGTCCCATAAGGCGTTGCTCTTGCTTTTCGTCACTGCACAATTCTCTTTATCACAAGTGTTACTTTGCAGCCTCTCTCTGTGCCCTTTTCGTTTTTAGAACACTTGTTTTTTAATTAAAGTTCATCACTTTCTTTTGAAACTACATTTCCCATAATGCCTCCTTCTCTTGGGCTATAAGACGTTATGTTCAGGTTTTTCTTGCTCTCTGGACTTCAATAGTGACGCACACATTCCAATCTCCATTTATAACAAAAAGGCTTTCTCTAAGGTTTCCTTTCATGCGCGCACCCGCTTTTACAAAAACTCACTGGGTGCCGCCTTACTGGTGGTTTGTTTCCACCGCTCTCAGCGTTGGGTCGGGGTCTTTCTCACTGCCCCTCTGAAACCTGGGTTTCCCTTCACACGCCCAGAGAAGCAAGCACTTCAGAGGACACAGCCAGCATGCTGCAGTTTGCCTTCTGTGGCCCTTGGGAATCATGGTTTTCAGCTATGTTGCAGCCCTTCGCAGGTGCCGGGCCAGCGCCTTGCTTCTCCGTTCTCCTCCAGACTCACTCAGCATCAGCTTCTTCTGGTCCTTCCTGCTTCTGGGCTCTCCAGGTACTCTCTGCCATTCCCGCTCGTAGTAGCAAATAATTTGACTCACAGCTACTACTCTTGTATTTTGCATACAACTTTTTTTGTAGGTAATACAATGTGATTATTGATGTAACCCCATACTCGAGGCGAAGGGTCTCTATAGGCACTGAATTCGGCACACTTATAACTGATCTCAGCAATTTACACTCAAGTAGTTCTAACCATGCAATTTGCTCGTATTTTAAAGCAACCATCCCATAGAGTACTGTCAGCAATATACTCACTCTGTACACCTCAAGGAGCCCTTGGATGTTATAGCCCCCACGGTGAACAATGTAATATGTAATGTTTAATGGCCAACCACTTTCTCCAGACTTTAGCAAAGACCGTTTCCTGGTAAAATTTCCTACTGGGATTTGCTGTAATAGAAAATCCCAAATAGGTATATTCCGTCACTTTAATCGGTGGAATACCCTCAATGTGCCATACAAAATTGTTTCTACCTTTATTTTTTTTACTTAGGCGTAAAAAGGTAAGCATTTGATTTGAGATGAGCAGGTGACAGGCTCTGCGAGGCACTATGCAGTGTTGAGCTGACTTGCGATGCAAGAAGCTGGTTTTGAAGAGTTTGATGGAGGGCCAAAGGCAGCACCAGTGAGGCCTGTGGTTCAGGATGAGATGAACCCAGCTTGAAAGCAGTTTGTTTGGTTCATTGCAATGAAAACAGGGGTCCTGGTTGTTTTGCGACTCGAGATGCTGTGAGTCCCAATCGAGGGGCTCAGGAATAAGTCTAGATTTTATTCCTGAGCTCCCAAACAAAGGGGAGGCTGACACATACCTGCATGGGTTCTTCATCACTGTGCAGTCCTGGGTACCTTTGTAGCTGGCAGAGAGGCAGGTCTACTCCTAGCAGAGGATAACCCCAACTGGTCCCTCAGAATGGTTGTGAGACCGAGCTTTACTCTTCCTTGGACACTCTGTCTTCACCTCAGTGGAGGAGAACTATGGAAAGATCAACTCTCCCAGCAGATGTCCAATCAATTATTTATTAATTGTGTGTACAAAAGTGAATCAAAGAAGGTGTGGGACACCCCTAATTTTACAGGTAAAGGTCCTCAGATGATTGGACTAAAGCCAGCTTTCTTTAGGGGTCCAATCCCTGTTCTAAGAGAAAGTGGACGTTGCCTTCTGACATCCCACCCAAAGTACTTTGTGATATAGGAAGGGGTGGGGACAGGAAAAAAAAAAGAGGCAGAGAGATTCATGCCAGTGATGCCTTCCTCCACCCGTATGGAGTTTCCTCTGTCTGCACTAACTCTGCCCGCTTAACTTCTCAATAGAATAAAAAACCTTTATAAATGAAGAAACCTGGTGTGATGCTACTCCTGGTGTGAATGGGTGTGCCTCCTGTGGAGTGACTATCCCTCTGGGGAGTGTGTTACCTGCCGTCACTAATGAAAGGCAACCTGCAAGGCTAGACTCCTGACAGCCAAATTCACCTGAGCTACATAGATCACATCTCACTGGCACTTCAGTCCATACATTGGCTATCAGTAGGTAGGAGACTCACTTTTAAACCCCTGTGTATAACGTTTAAATTCATTAAAGGTCAAGATCCCAAAAGGATCCAACCAAAACGTAGCAGATAGATTCCCAATGTAATCCTCCAATCAGCCTCACCTGTGACTTTGGTGGTGTCCACCCATTGTAAGAAGAAATTGAGAGGATCCTCCTTCCCAGCTCTCAAACTACAACTCTGGAACAATCTCCCCAAATAGTCTAGAACTATACACACGAACCCCCATTTCAAAATCACCATCAAATCATGGATGTTGCCCTACTAATAGCTCTCATTCAGTCCCTATAGCTGTATAATGGCCCAGAGACGCTGGCCTACTAGCATATTTCCTCCAGTACTCACAAACAATGTTTACTCTGACTCGACAATACCTGCATTCTGACATTCATGCACAATCCTATCTACTCATCTCCACCACAAGATACTTCTGTGTGATACGTTATGCAACATTGGGGTGTTGTTTCAAATACTATTGCACTACATATGTAACCTCCTGTTTACACACTTGCACTATACACTTCTGTTTATTAAATGAAGCTCTACCTATTAGATTTTCATACTTTATATCTGCTCCACTCATAATAACACACATCTTACCTGAATGTATGGTTTCCAATTTAAATCAAACCATTTGCATATGCATCCTTCTTGCCTTTCACCAGTAAGATTCACTGCTTGACCCTATTGCTTCACACTGTGCATCTTTTGCTTCAAATAACTGACTTCTCCACTAAAGTCATGCCGATATGACAACCATCATCTCTAACCATTGTTTGTTAAGGATCATTCAATAACACTAAGGATTTGAATTCCTCAAGAACTCAAGCACTCGGGAGGATAGCTCAGGGGCAATGTGCTTGTCTTGGAAGCAAGACGACACCGAGCAACACAGGTTTAATCCCCGGGTCCGCGCTTAGAAACCTCTGGGTATTAAGTGTGTTATAAATAACCTATCATATCATATCAAAAAGCATATATGTTCTCTTCCTTATCAGCACCTGAGGCCTATGTTTTTTGTGCAGTTGAGGGGCACATCTCTAGTAAAACTTTGTCGTGGAACATGGCATGCCTTGCAAATAAATGAGTGGATCAGGAGTTTAATGACTATTTTTCAGACGCAACTGATCTGCTTCCAGGATACATGAAAGCAGGAGCTGCATCAACATGGTGAGTGTATATGTTACCTTTTTCATATCTGATTGCAGCTAGGGGCCATTCATGGGGAGGTCTTTTGTTATGGCTGTTGTATGGGATTAATGTTAAGGAAGCTGAGATAACTACTGTTTCTAGAGATCTGTTGGGGCTTGCGAGAAAACTGAAGGTGTCTCCCTGGCTAGTCCCCGGGGATCTGTCATCCAGGTGGCCAGGACACGGCCATCGCATTCTCCGATCCAGTTCCTGGGGGTGGACCAGTGAGGGAGGATCATCTGGATTGGGGGGTCCTTGGGGAGTGGGACACCGACGGGTGAGATGCGGTATCCGCCTTCTTTCAACACCTGTTAACCATCCTGCCATGTAGTATATTCCAAAATACTGCCCCTCTTTTCAGACATGAATACTTTCGCATGACACAAAAGACAACAGACTAACACCAGAGCCATTTACCTGACATGTCCCAATACAAGGGTTAGGCAAAGTCAGGCAATTGACCAGAATATCACACCCACCTGATGGCCCTTTCCCATCCACACAGGAATAAAAGGTGGAGCATGAGACCACAGGACAAGCAAGGCAGACCGCACAATTTAAGGGCTAACTCAGCATGGCAGTTCAAGAGGAGGCGAAAGACGGCAAATACCAAGAGGGTGACAAAGAGAGAAGTGATCTTGCCCTTTCTGATACAGGCCCATGAGCGCCAGCGTGCGTTGCAGCAGATGTCATGGTACACAAGACCCTCCTCTGCTGATTACCAAGCCAGGGAGAAATGCTTGTCTCGGTGGCACCAACCTTGACTCGAAGGAGAAGAAAGCCAAGTGGTTCATCACAGACAGTGAGTCGAGGGGAGAGTTGATAAGAAACCGAACTTTGTTGAACACAAAGTGGCAATATCTGATTTGAACTTTGAAAGGAACTATTGAGAAAAGAGGGGGAAAGCCAGCAACATAGGTGCCCAGCACAATGTGGCTGCTCAAACAGGAAACTTTGGGTGATTACCCGATGATAAGAGACTACCGTAACCAGAAGGCCTTGGGAATAGCCGTCACCCAAAGCCATACGTGGAACACAGAATTTTTTGTTTGTTTGTTTGTTGTTGAACACATCAGGCCGTTGAGGGAAAAATACTTTTTCATTGAAAAGAGACTTAACCATTGAAGAACTCGAGAGCTGGAACGGAATTGTTGACTCATACTGAGAAAGCTTGAGCATGTGCTGTGGTCCAAGGTCCCACCTTGTTCTGTGCTGAAAACTTGGGGAACGAAGACTCCTGGCAATCGCATCCTGACTTATTATTTGGAACACTACTTTCTTTATTGAAACCCTATCCCACACTCTTTCTGTAATTAGTGGCAAGGAATTGGCAATAGGTTTTTCTTTAGTATAGGCCTTTTTATTTTGACACAGCGCCAAAAGGACTGTTTTTCTTTAGTATAGGCCTTTTTATTTTGACACAGCGCCAAAAGGACTGCTTTATTTTTCATTTGATGGTCGAAGCTTGCTCCCATCTTAGATATAGGTTTAGATTAGGATTTTTTCCACCCTGCATTTACAGTTTAATAAACACCCTTGAACTGTGATCACTTGTGTGCCACCATGAGTCCCTTACAGGCTGAATCTTGAGTTTCAAAATTGAATGTTGCTGTGCCTACTCAATGTGTATCCTATACCACAAGACGAGGTGTTGGCAGTCTTTAAGGAACTGTATATGCATTGGAAGGTTTATGGAAAGAGCAGCTGTTTGTTCAAGTGTTAAAATGTACGATTTAAGTCCGTGTCATTCTCGAGTATGCCCTGCCCAGCAAAATCCAAATGTCCTTATGTTAGTGCATGATTTCTTTAGTTTTTAACCTTTATACATGTTATTGTGCTAGAGGGCACTGCCCAACTAAACTAATCTTATGTATTCAACATAAGTCAAATTGAATACATCGTGGTGGGCCTGGCCTTCGGCCATGGATGGAGGGATTTTAAATAGTCCAACATTTGGAGACTGAGCATGACCCATTGATATTCTCTTTGACTTGGGCCTGTGGATTTAACAATTTACACAAGCATTGTGGTCATGGTTGGATGCGGAGAGGGAGATATGGTTCTGCCCTTCCTCTACTGTCACCTATTACCATTGCAAGAGACATTTGCCTGCCAGCATTATTGTGCACCCTGGTAGTAAATAATGAGTTATGGGATTTGGTCCACCCCCCATGTGATGAGAGGTTCTGGGTCCATGAGGAAGACATCTATCTAGGTATGCACATAGTTGGACAGGGAATGCCAGGAGATTAAAACATAATTATGCAGGGTATTGAACTACACAAATGGTAAGGACAACAAAGGAGCTGACTAAAATCTGAATACATATTACATTACAAGAAGTATGACAATAAACATAAAAAGTGGTAGATGCCCCAGAATCAGGTAATAGCCAGACTCTTAGGAAATGTGCATTAAAGGGTTCATTACAGAAGTTAAGTTTTCCAGATTATGCAATTGAAAAGGGACAATGGCACAAGCATTTAAGGAAATGTACACAGATAGCTTTGACACTGTGGGCACTCCACCCCATGTGCTGTTTTATGCTGAGGTTTGTAGACAACTGGGGCAGAGTGTCTGAGATACTAGCTTTCACTCTGCACAAATTGTACCACAATTGTAAATATACATATTAAACGGGCTGCGGTAGCGGGCGTGTAGTTATGGTTATGTTTCTCAACCCATAGGAAGAGCACTTTGTGGGCGGCTTATAACTTTGCTCCTACTTGACAAATCCTCACTTACAAAACTTTGCAAAAAATCTATATGGCATTGTCAGATTGATTCTGTGAAGTTTGGTGGGTTTTCGTACAGGGGGGGCAAAGTTATAGTGTGGGTCACAAATGTGTATTTTTTCCCATAGGCACAATGGAAAAGAAATGGTGTTCACGCCTACAGCCCAAACTGTGAGACGGATTTTCACCAAATTTGTGGCAGGAGCGCAAAAGCATGCTTTTGTAAATTTGGTGTAAATTCATGCTGTAGATTTTTTTTAAACCGGCCAAAATGTATGTTAAAAAAATAGTGAAGTCTGGGTTCGGTCTGTGAACTCACTTGCCTGTTTGGTCCGCGGACGGGCCTCCAACTGGCCAAGAGGGCGGCCTGAGGTCTGCAGACACTGTATTGTATTGATTGGATGGTAAAACGCGTGTGGCGTGTCATATTTTCTAAAACACCCGCCATGTTGTATACAGGGACAGTCGCAGCTGACCACGGACATCACAACAGGGAAAAAGTCTGGAAAACACAATTTGGGTTCTTTGGTGGTAGAAATAGGGGCTGGGAAGGGTGGGGGGAGTGGAAAAAGCATGATATGGAGCTATTTTTGTAGGTGTAAAAAGGTTGGCACAAGTTGTAGCAGTCGGCAGACACCACAGTAGTTCGCGGACGTTACTTGGTGGTTAAAAGAGGGTTTGGAAAGGGTAGAGGAGTGGAATAAAGATGATATGGAGCTGTTTCTATAGGTGGAAAAAAGGGTTTGCACATGCTGCCGAACCCGAAGTCAATTTCGGTGTCCGCGAACATAATTTCGATTGCAGGGGGTTCAGGGTGAGTTTTATTAGTTGACGGTGTATGGTACGTACTTGTTACACAGTTAATTGTATTTTATTGGTTGTTGCCACTGGCTACGGCCACCACAGTAGTGATATGTGTATAGTAATTATAGGTAATGTTTTAGGAGTATGGCCCGAATCACCACAATAGTAATATGTGTATAGTAATTGTAGGTTATTTAGTGGGAGTATAACGTCTTTGTAATATGGTGGAATTATAAAATTGAACTGTATATGGTACTTATGATTGTAGTACAATTGAGGATAGTGCTTATAGAATGTGTATTTGATTATACTTGGTATGGTTACTTTGTTCCATAGCGTTATGAAGTTGGAATCTCTAGTTCATTTTCTGTGGAAAAGAAACAGTATAATTTGTTTAGCAGGATAGTTTAAAAGCTTTAATTGTATACAATTGTACATATACATTTACTTATTTAGACCCTCAAACAGTACATTTAAGTACTATGTTTGGTACAACATTAGTGTATGACACACTGCTGTTGTATTGACATTAAATAATCATTGGGTCGTTGTGAAAAAAAATCCATACTGGATTTAAAAAACCTAATTACAATGATGTGAGTGTAAGAGTGATAGTATGTTTGCCTGAGGTATGTTGTGATTAAGGGAATGCGTGAAATAGTTAGGTCCCTGTTGGCGTAGTCTGACTACATTAGAGTTTAGAAGATGGTTTGTCGTACAAGAACTGTGATGGCGTATTTAAAGTGTTTTGCAATGGAGGGTATTTTTTAATTAGATACCTGTTGGCGTATTCTAACTATATTGCTTTTAAAAGTACTATTGTAGTATTATGTATGTAGTTAGATACCTGTTGGGGTATTCTAACTGTTATTTGTGGCACAGTTTAGTGACTAAATTTCGGTTGAAGGAATATTAAGTAGGCATTTGTTAGATTTTCTGGTAACCTGTGTTTTGGAGTAATGGATTTGTCATTACATTCAAATTAACCACTTCTTTTTTTGACATAACCAAAAAATGAGCTGGAGGGTCCAGCTTTGTGGTCACTGCCCCCACCCTCTGGAACTCACTACCACCATTCATCAAAAACAAACCTTCCTATCTGACTTTCAGAAAACCCCTAAAAACGTGGCTCAACAAAAACAAATGAACCCTTATGCTCTATGATCTGCCTACCTCATCTTTCATGTATCTACTGGTTGTACTGTCTAAAACATCATTCTGTATTTTACTTTGGTACCAGCGCCTTGATAACTTCGAGTCCTGGGCGCTTCACAAATGAAATAAACAAAATAAATAAATAGGGGCATATCAACCAATGGGGCACTCCTAATGGGATGGCAAAGTGGTCACCTTCCCTGGACAGCCTGTGTCAAGACAGAAAAGATGAAAACCACTCCACAACACAAAACTTCAGACCTGAGTAGGGTTCCACAACAGGAAGTAGTTCTGCATGCCTTATGATATCAAAAGTTACTGAGATCCTACGTAGCTACCACATACAGGCATCCAGTCCATCCAGTAGGTGCATGCCATAATACACTGCCTGCAAATGTTACATGTTGTCAATTCACAGTTTATGCATTTTGTGCAATACTCACATGTAAGCCAATTTATGAAGACATTCTTGTGCTTTCCTTTGGTATCAATATAAAACAAGAGTTTCTACTGTGATGTATTCTGGATTCCTACCACTTCTAGCCACCACAATAAATATTATAATTGCTGCACATCAATTTATCAACTTCGTCAGGATGTAGAGCGGATCTGGCCCTGCCATATTTCCAATCTGTTTCTGGGGGTGACACATAGCTTTGCAAGTCAAATGTTTAATTCACAGAGGTATCCAACTTGCTTAATTTAACCATTTGCACATGTCTGGAATGTTTGTGTCACCCATGTTTACAACATTAATAATTGTGAATACAATACCCAGCATAAAGTGTGACAATGCATACCTTGATGAAACTTATAGTACAGATAATCATTGTGTTTGTATTTTATTGAATTTATATGGCGCTTTTCGCCAAAAGTGCCTATATAAGTATAATGTGTGAACAATAGTACAATTAAAAGAGTAATACAAACCAATTAAAACAGAAGGGGGGTGAAGAACAAAATCCAGTTAGTTGAAAGAAGAGACAAGCAATAGGCTTTAACATTAGTCTGGAAAATGCAAAGAGCAGAGGAAGAGCTGACAGGGAGAGAGAGAGAGAGAGTTCCAATGGTTGGGTGCAGGAAGAGAACAAAAGGAGCAGAAATGAGTAGACACACATGGAGGCTTAGGTACGCTAAGAAGGAACTGATTCTGGGATCGGAGAGAGAGTAGGAGAATAAAATAAAACTAGCGAGGAGAGATGAGGAGAAGCAAGCCTATGAATACACTTGAAAACAATCAAAATGAAGTGATGGAGAAGATGAGATTCAAAAGGGAGAAGCGATATTGAAAGCAAAGACAGTGTAGTAGAAGAACAGGGAGACAGAGAAAAGAGGAGTTGAACAGAAGAATTATAGATAGAACGAAGAGGGAGGAGATGAGAATAATGTGTTATGTATTTGTTAGTTAAGCAGGACAACAAAGAAGAAAAGACGAAAAGTAATCAATGTGAGGAAAGACCAAGCAGAAAAGAAGGTAGGGTCGAGAATGACAGATATTGAACAGATCATAGCGATCAGAATAAGCAATGGAAGAAATATGCATAGAAACAGAAAGAGAATGGTCAAAGACTACACCCATGTTACAAGCAGAAGGGGAAAACAACCCATTAGATGGTGAAAAAGAAATAGAAGGGGGAGAGTGGGAGGGATTGTGAAAGCAGCAAAACAATAGGACCTCAGTTTTCGAAGGATTGAGATGAAGAAAGTGGCAGGACGTCCAAGTTTGGACTATGGAAAGACAGAAAAAATGGAACATAGGGTAGCATCAAAGGAGGAGAAAGAAAATAAAATGTGCGTATTGTCCGCATAAAGATGAAAAGAAAGATTGAAGGAAGAGATAAGAGCGGCAGCTAGGCAGTATAGAGAGAAAATTGGAGGCCAAGAGTTTGCAGTGAGAAGGTGTGTGCAGTTACAGAATAGGACCTAAGAGAGGTAAGAGTGAAACCATTGGAGAACAGAACCAGAAAGACCAAGAATGGAGAGTGAAGAAATAAGACGAGGGTGGTCAACAGTATCAAACGCAGCATAAAGATCTAAGGGAATAAGAATACAAGAGTGTTTATAATGACAGGTCAAAAGAAGGGCATTAGGTTGATGCAAAAGGGCAGTCTCTGTGGAATGGGAAGGTCAAAATCAAGATTGGAGAGGGTGTATGAGGGACTGAAGGTTCAGATAGGTGGATAGGTAGATACGCTGGCATAAGCAGAACACTCAAGAAGTTTAGACAGGAATTGAAGAAGGGAAATTGGTTGAAAGTTACCAGGAATAGTAAGATCTAAGGAAGATGTCTTCAGGATCAGAAGAATAATTGCATGCTAGAAAAGAGAAGGAAAGCAAACATTAGAAAATGAAGCATTAAAGAGAGAAGTAAGATAAGAGAGAATATAGGGATAGACTTGATGAATGAGAGCAGATGGAAGGGGATCAGAAAGGGGAAGCGGTAGGATGAGCACGAGTAAGGAGAGCAGAAGTATCGAAGTCAAAAGGACAAGAAAAGGAAGATAGGGAGTATGAAGGAGAAACTACAGGAAAGAAAGGAGAAGATTCGGCCAGAGGAGTAAAAGAGGAATGGAGAATGGCGACTGTGTAATAGTTTGCAAAGTCAGAGGAAGAAAGGGAAGAGAGGAGAGACATATCAGGAGGTTGAGGAGACAGATTAGTATGAAGGAGTTGAAAAAGACGACGAGAAAGACAAATGCTGAGCTCTGAAAAGAAAGTACAATTTTTTTGCAGCAAGAAGAGCAGAATCAGAAGAATAATGTAGGGGTGAAAGTATGAAGAGTTTTTCTAGCACCGTTCAGCACTGGTTGTGAATCAAGTCTAGTCTTAAGTTGTGTACCTTCAGAAGGAGACATGCATCCTTAACAAGCTTCTTTGCATGTCTGAATCCTGATTAGCAAATTATTTTTGGTGACAAATTTGTGCAATGTTCATGTAGTCAGTGTGACTATACTAAATGGGCCCAAATCATAAGCAATTGAGATGTAGGAATGTTTTTGAATTATTTTATTTCCAAATCTATTGAATAGAAGGCCTCAGCATTTTCAGTTTTATTTTCCTGTTAATTTAAAATCTGCATCTTCTTAGCTTCTTCTTTTACAGTAAGATAGGCATAATCGATCCATCATATATAAATATGGGTGCCTCTCAGTCCACTCTCTGTCCCGAGAGTTAACAACCAAATAAAGTAAGGGAGGACTGTTATTATTCAATTTTCAGCGGTAGTCAGGGAACAAACATATACACAGTGTTTAGTAGAAGAGGAGGAACCTCAAATGACATTAACCTACTCGTTGGTATAAAATGAAACACTTTTTATTACATCATTTCACAATATCAAGATCTCAATTCATATATCTAAAAACCACTAAAAAATCACATATCAAATAATTCTCTACACTAAAAAAGAATTAAAGTGCTGACGTGACTCAAAAATACACTCACCCACGCCACTCTTCTGACACAGGTCGCTTAGGGTAATGGTAGGGTCCAGACTCAAACTGAACAATCAGCTCTGTCTTAAACATGCCTGCAGGGAATGCATCCATTTAACAACATTAAGTGATTCTTTGTTTGGTGGAAACTTTCTCATAATTATACCTAACTAAAATGTAGGGAGCAAGAGACTATAATTAGAATTTTAAAATCCTGGGGAGAACACAATGATAACAAATTGCAGTGTTGCTTCGCTAAATCATGTAAACATTTGTAGAGATAAAGGCAGGATGCATATGGAGGAGGATGTTTAATGACTGACTTTTCTTGGGTGCAAAAGTGTGCCCTTGTTCTGCCTCTTTCATAGTAAAAGAATGACAATAGAGGGAATGACTTCTGGGGTCCAAGGGGCCTAACAGTGCAGTTTGGAAGGTAGCAACATCGGAAACGTAAAACATATCTATAACAGGATCTCGGTGGAATGTCCCCAACCCAGACTGAGTTAGTCGTTGGTTCTCTAACCTGTATCTCTTTGTATCCCCTCACTCCAGGTAAATCTAACACTAGAGGTGATTGTCCATCCTTATAAGTGCATCCACTTTATTGTATCCTGTTTTTGTTTCCCCTTGTACAACACACCATTGCTTCCCAGTTAGGTTTTTAAGGTGTTTAGGTAGTTAGCAATTCAAGGCAAGATGGGGAGGGGCAGCATATTACAGAAACTATTCACTGGTGCAAGTTGCAATAGGCCAAACATTGCTGTAGTGCAAGAAACATATTGGGCTTAATTCAGAAAACGAATAGAGCCGTGCAAAGTGAAATTGCAGCAATTTGCATTACCTGTGTACTGCACAAAGAACATGCCTGGTTTCCAACAACTGATGCTATTAATTCTTTAGACCTTCCAGGTGGTTTGGGGGACTTACTGTTGGCAGCTTCATTGTATCTCTGTTTCACTGTTATGATGTACTTACTAAACAGATGTTTAACATAAAAAAAAGAATATTAGCAATTCACGAATCCAACTTACCACTGACAAAGCACATTTTGAGTCCTGGGAAACCACACTTCACCCAACATTCTCCTTTCCAGAGGAGTGCAAATGAAGAACAGTAGCGACTGAAGAGAATGGGGTGGATTATACAGCAAGGTTCGCTATGTCATCATAAAGGTAAATTCCATGAGACGAATTGGGAGGCAACTGGCAAAGGAACATTCACAGCCACAAAAGTGAAAAAAATACCCTCATTCACAAAAACAATAAAACAATTGCGGAAAGTGGAAGGGGCCCAAAACTTTGCACCTATCCAGAACATGGGCAAAGCACAAATAAAGCATGCAAGCACAGGGAAAGTTTGCCACAATGGCAAATCCAATGCTGTTAGAAATCACACTAGCACACTATACCAGAAGAAGAAGGAGGAAGAGGCCCCACATCAGGACAACTATCTTCTGAATGCCACATGGATAAGGATTCCCAGCGCAATTGTCATATTGGACATGGTGAAGGATGACAAATAGATTTAATATCCCCCAGAGCCATCATATGACTGTGCTAGCTGCACTGCATTTCTTTGCCACTGGCTCTTTCCAACACACCACAGTCATCATAGGGGGCACATCACAACAGGCCCGATCTCAGTACTTCAGATGTTGTGATGTATCATGGTTCGCTTGCACGGCCACATAGTAATTCCTAAATGTATACTTACAAGGCAAAGAGCAGCACAGTCTGTTTATGCAATTGCACACTTCCCAAAGGTCTTTGTAGCCATCGACTGCATCCGTGAAGCACTGAAGCCACCATGACAACTGAACACGTATGCTACAACAGGAAGACGTGCCAATCAATCAATTTCCAAGTCATCTGTGACATCAAGGGGTACATCATGCAAGTACATGCAAAATACCCTGGAATCAATACCTTACAATTTTATCCTCTGCTAGTCACCCCTGCATAAGCTTCTGACATCTGGAACCTTTGGCAACTTATGATTACTTGGTATGACTCATCCCATACACCCCTCAATACTTCAACAGAACATGTGAGGCAATGCCACCAGGTAGTAGATCAGAGCAATTCATGTGGAGAGAAGCACATAACACAAATAGCACACTAGCAAACAAAATAGAAGGCATGATTGAATATACACATAGACATACAAATAGAGGAGATCCAGCAAAAGGGCAACACAGGCCAACCCACACCTACCACCATCAAACAAAACCAAATATCTGGACAACTAGTTTGTACAAAGTCTTAAAGGACGGAAAGAGAGATATTCCATTTGCACCCCAGTCAACAGGCCGAAGCATGCATTTTAAGCTCTCACTTCAGCTCCCCACAATCTCACTGTGCCTCGTCCTTATCTCTAGGTTGATGACTTGCAACACCTTCCTTCCCACCCTGTGGCAATTCCCAAGCATCCAATGTCACAGTAAAGCAAGAGAGATATCCCTGCAGAATCTCACCAATTGCAATCATGTCCCGATGCCCATCATCCCTGAATATGCACAGCTCCTGGCGAATGTCTGCAATTGCATGTACAAACTCCTGTTGCATCTAGATGTTGTTCTCAGATATCTCCCCCAGTAGCTACTGTTGCCTGCCTCAACCTCACAGCCTGCAAGAGTGCAAGCAAAAGACCCCCCCCTCCATCTGTGGGGCATATGCAGTTTGGAAGACGTATCGATGTAGTAGAGGCAGGATATGTCCATGGGTGTGATGTACATGGGCCTGCCAATTCACAGGACTCTACATATGCAGGAGACAATGGGGCAGGACTTACTTCTGCCTCAATTCCAACGCGTGCTCCATGTGGCAGTGTCACTGCTCCAGCAGCATCAGTAGGTGCTGTCAGAAGAGAAAGTGGATGATATCTTGAGGGCATGTGATCCAACAGGGCTGCTGGCAATGCAGAGCCAGCCCCATGCGTCTCATGGATTTCGGGAACTCCAGTGGTCTGGGCAGCCTCAATAGATACAATTGGTATTGCACGGTGCTATAAATAGATGATGTGATGAATCCTATGGAGGCATCACAGATCCCCAGCCTAAAGTGTCCTCCCATGTGGCCAGGGGAAGGCAGCTGCTACCTGACCCTGACTCAGGGAGAGGTATTATGAGGCAAGCTCACAAGGGAATGAGATGGCTGTCGGGGTGATGTGGTGACTCCATCAGGAGAGACATGGTATTCTTCCCTTCCATGTGAAGAAGACCCTTAAATTCCAGAGTTCCTGATGGCATGTTGTCAATATACAAATCCCTTCAATTGTAAAACCCTAAAACCCATTCTTTTCAGTCAACCTAGGCAGGATATCATTCACTCCTCATCTATCTGTGTATATAAAAGTCAAAATGTGTTTGTTTGTGGTGGGATTTGTGCAAAGCGTTGTTCTTTATACAATTCCACACTGTTTCACCAATCTGCAACTAATTTTGCATAGTTACCTGTTGGGATTCTCCAGATATTACTGGCTACATGACATTTAGACACCCCACCCCTTTCCCCAGATTTCAGCAAAAGTCAACATTTGTTTGTGGGTTTGTGGCTTGGCAAAGTATTGTTCCTTATACAATTCCACGCCATTTCACCAATCTGCACCAGATTTTACATAGTTACCTGTAAGTACCATGTGGACATTACTAGCTTCATGACATTTGTACACCCCACCCCTTTCCCCAAATTTCAGCACCTTCACACATGAAACTGTTGCCTGAAAATGGTGAAACATCAATGTGGTTCCAGAAGGGCCGGTCTTGACACGAGGAACAAAACTCGAGGTCCAGGTCCTAGGATGCACAGTTTTCAAGATACTTGTACTGCAGTGCACCCCAATGAACTGTACCACGCCAGGATGAGGTGACAGGTGGGGAGAGAGCACAGATGGCCTCAGTATTCAGCAGCAGACCAACTCTCGCCTCCCCCCAACGTCTGCTCCGGGGCATGTCAGCCAGCCACACAAAACCAATGAAATGAAAAGACTTGTTGAAAAGACAAAGTCCACCAGGGGTTCTAAAGGCTTTATTGAAGAAGGAGAGATGCTCTTGCTATCGTTTAAAGTGGAGGATACACTTTTTACTATCCTTACAAAAAACACAATTGCTTTGAAAAAAACCCACTCTTTGTCATTCTTAAGGAACTGTTGTGTAAAAGAGAAACTTATAGTACTCTTGGGGAGCCATTGTTTGAAAAAGACATTTTTCTCGTTATCCCTATGAAAGTGTTAAAAACACCATTACTTAAGTTGCCAAAAGATAAGTATGCCATCCTTAGAACATTGTTTGGAAAATACACTTTTCATCTTAATGGAAGTGTTGTGCGAAAGAGACATTTTCACCACTCTTCAAGACCCATTGTTTGAACATAACATTTCCAATATTCTACCTGAAACAGTTCAGGGGAAGGGAATCATCCTGTGGAAACAAGAATTAAAGCAGACACGTTTGCCTTGCACATTTTTGTTGTTCATTTTCATTTTTAGTGGGAGGGTTAGCTAAGTTTGGGACACCAGGACAGTTTGCCTAAGTTGGACGATGAGACACAGACTGATTCCTAGCTTTGATGTCATAGGCAGGGAAGCTCTCATTAGGATAGGGACACGAAGACCTTTGACCTTTATCCAAACCCTTTCATTTTAATAAAAGGTGTAATATTGAAAACATGACAAGTTTGTGTCCGCCTCTCATTTCTGACCCCTCACAATGAGCTACCATGCATGTATGTTCCCGAACTACCCTAAAACATCATGAGCATGTATTCCTCCTCCTCTAGGTTTGCCAGCTGCAGACCTTGCAGTAGTTCCTCAACGACCAGGCACACGCCACTGGAAATATTCTCAGATGGCAAATAATTATCTGGCCTGCTAATGACTTCCTGCAAGCATTAGGAATTCTCCACAACATTTTCTTGCTGGGCTGCACTGGGTTATGTTCATGCCCACTCCTCCTCTGTTGGAGGTTCCTCACTTATGAATTATCATGCAACAGAATTCTGCAAAGACTCTTTTGGAGCACACATACCAAAATGCAATCGTAGCCCTGAGCATATGTATGTCTCTTGCTATGGGAATAATAACAATGTACAGTGGAATTGCATTCAGAGTGGGATCAGCATTCCTATTCTATGTAATCTTGGCATGCATTCAAACTATTGTAGCACTATGCTTGCAATGCAATCTCTATGTAGTGATGATGTATAGGAGATGTTAACTTCACCTGTAGGCAGTGGTCTAAGCATGTGAAGCAAAACATAATTTACACATATGTCAAGTTCACATCCAACAAACACACACTTCTGTCATGCATGACCCCTTACTTTCAAGTCCAGCATTGACAGCACCCTTACCTGGCCCATGAATGCATGTCCCATAATTAGAACACCCATGTGTCCCCATCAATGGGAGACCTGGCCCATAATGATACAGCAGAAAA
This sequence comes from Ambystoma mexicanum, assembly GCF_040938575.1. Lineage (NCBI taxonomy): Eukaryota > Metazoa > Chordata > Amphibia > Caudata > Ambystomatidae > Ambystoma > Ambystoma mexicanum. The sequence continues at coordinate 193,095,127 of NC_090941.1, forward strand.
AACCTAGGCACATATGGTCAACTAGATAAGGATAAGACATCTGTGACCTGACAATGTCAACTTTTTACACCTCAATTTTCAACACCACAATGTAGAGACCATGTCCTGCCACACATATACACCAATGCCATTGACACACATAGAGCTGACCTGGGAATCAGGAATATTCCTTCTACATCTTGATCCCGGCCAAAGTGGGTGCCATTCCCGTCACAACCTACAAGGAGGACACAGATCCTTGTGGTCGCTGCCTGCAGGTGAGAAGCGCAGCATTGCAAGACCCACTAGGCCCTGTTGCCCTGGCCATCCACAGATGTCTGAGCTCCACCAAGAGCCAGCCTCCTTGCTCGCTGTATCCCTCCCCCACCCACCCACTACCAACCTCCCCTCCACATGGATTGGGTGCTGCATAGGTCAGCTGGCCCAGGAACACTCCAGCTCCTTCTCAGTCCCCACCATGGCGGGAGCCCTTTTTGTCACAAACTACAAGTAGGACACAGACCGTCGTGGTCCCTCATTCCAGATGAGACCTCAAGTACTGTGAGACCCACAAGGACCCTGTTGTCCAGGCCATCCACATACCTCTGACTCCACCAAGAGCCAGCCTCCTCCCACCCTGTGTCTCAGCCCCGCCTGCCCCTGCCCCCCTCCCTTCCACACTGATTGGGTGCTGCATTGGTCATCTTACCCAGGAACAACATCCCTTTTAACTCTACAACACAGGGCAGCCGGCTAAGGGCTGAAGCAAAGGGTGCCTTCCAGTGGGTACTCACCATCCCTGTTTGCCCTGGTCCCCCCGCACTGCCAGGTCTCGGCCTCTCAGTCTGCAGCTACAACTAGCTTGGAGACCACGCCATTGCTCTGCTGCTACCTTTTTTATCTCACTGTTTTGTTCTACCACATTGCACCTTCTTCCTATAGTGCTTATGTTTGGGTTTGCATTTTTGAATCCTAGTGTTCTGCATTTTTTTATCTTGTTATTGTTTCTGTTCCACCATATCGCATTATCTTCCAACAGTGCGTCTGAGTTGGGTTTGCATTTATTGAATCTCACTGTTGTATTGTTCCACCCCATTGCATCATATTCCCACAGTACTTCACAACTGTATTTTGCTATTGTTTTCCACTGCCATGCTTGCTTTTCTTCCCTTGGGATCCAGGGTGTGTGTTTCCAAACTGCATTTTGTTTCTGTTTCCTCCTGCTATACTTGCATACGATGAAAGATATCCCACACAGGCACAGCCCACTCACTTGCATACCTCTCAATAAACACTATTCAATCACACGCACCCAAAACACGCATCCCCTCATCCAATAGAATACAACTGAGATCCATGCAAAATTCAGACCAGCTGTTCATATAATCCGACCCTTCTGACTATCCCATTCCCCTGACAATTTGCCACATTACCCATTCTCTCAACTGATAACTATGGGTTGTTGCTAGGGACCTAGCCACTCTCTACCCACCTTTGTGCTGGCTAATAAAGCACACAAGCATTTAAGAAAACTTTTCTTTCACTCTAACATCTCAGACTATGGTTTTCCAAAGGGTATTCAACTGCACAGTGCTTCGCAGCCATACCAATGCCAGTAGGTGATATACAAGTAACATGTAATGTAACATAACATAACATCAGCTACACATACAGGAGAGCACTGCACATAGTCTGAAATGTTTCAAAAGGCTCTTCCCAGAGAATTCATTCAGTCATGTAATTTACCAGGTGGAGGCTCATAATTATCAGCACTCCCATGCTGACTAGCTGCTCAGTGGAAATCATGCCATTGACCAACTCTTCATTGACGTCAGGACAACTATGTGCGGGACCTCCGACTGTTGGCACAGCAGACCTCTCCTTCTTTCCCAACTTCTTGTCAACTCAGATCCGTCATGTGTTTCTGCGCCTCCTTGGAGGTTCAATATTTCACTGAACATGCATTAATCTGATCAGCCACCTGCTGATAAAGGTCAGCATGTTATGTATGTTGTATTTTTAATTTTTATATTTTGTCGTTTATATAGGACCTTAGTCCAAAGCATTGAACAAAAACAGTTACAGTACAATATAATAAATAGCAGAATATTACATTCTCAAATAGAGAGAATAGGAAACAAGGGAACAAAGAGAAAGCGGGAGAGAGTTCCAATGATAAGGAGCAAGTAGTGAACAAGAGCAGAATCTGTGACTGGGCACAGGGAGGTTGAGGAACTGCTTAAAGAAATTGAAAATGAGACCGTAAGACACGTGAGGGAATGTAAAATGACACAAGACATGAAAGATAAAAGGGTGCAAGTCCATAAAGGGCTTTAAATAGGATACAGAGAAAATTCAATTTGAGACGTGAATGAAAAGATAGCCATCCAAGTGAAGAAATTGACAAAGAAAAGAACCTCAAGGAGAAAGTAAATATAGTAGGCGAACATAAGATTTGCCAACAGATTTCAGTGGAACCCAATGAGACACAGGGAAGCCACCGAGTAAAGTGGAGCAGTAAAATAGACGTGAAAAGATAAAAGAGGAAATTAAGAGTGTGATAGCACCAAACGTAAGAAAATAAAGAGCTTTCCGAAAATTAAAAAGTTGATAGCGACAAGAACAAGATAATATTAATATATGATTTGAGAAAGTTAATTAAGTGTCAAGATAAATACCAACATTCCGAGCAGAATCAGCAATAGGAAGAAAAGATGGAAGAAAAGAGACAAAAGAAGGGGGAGATGGTGAGGGAAATGTATTAGCAGGGGAAATTCAGTTTTAGAAGAATTGAAAATAAAATTGATCAGACATCCACATTTTGGTGGTTGAAAGACAGGAAACAAGATTGTCATGAATAGAAGATGTAAAAGAGGAAAAAGACAGAAAAAGTTGGGTATCATCTGCATAGAAGTGGTGAGAGATACCAAAGGATGAGATAATAGCCGCCAAGGGCGAAGTATAGAGAGAAAAGCGGAAAGGTCCCAAAACTGAGCCATGGGTGACTCAGTGAGAGGGAGCTAAAGTGTTTGAAGAGATCCCAGCCAATTTTACTGAGTAAGATCGATTAGATAGATGAGAACGAAACCAAGACAAGACAAAGCCCAAAAAAACGAAAGAGGAAAGAGAAGCCAAAAGTAAAGTGTGATCCACCATGTCGAAAGCAGCCGACGGATCAAATAGAATAAGAAGAGAAGAATGTTTACAATAGCAAGCAGAAAGAAGAGAATCACAAACTGAAAGAAGAGCAGTTTCCATAGAATTAAGAGGACAGAAACCTGACTGCAAACAAGGAAGGATAGCCTTTTCTATAACAAAAACAGAGACTTGAGAATAAGCAAGATTTTCAATCAATTTAGAAAGGAAAGGAAAGACATTTCGCTGTTGAGGAAGAGTCTAGAGAAGGTTTTTTTCAGAATACGAAGAATTGTAGCACACTTAAAAGAAGAAGGAAAAGTAGATGTAAGAAAACAGATATTAAAAAGAGCATTGAGATATGAAATAAGCGAAGGACAGATTTTTGATATGAGTGAAGAAGGAATTGTATCGCAGGGAGAAGCAGTAGGATAAGCACACGCTAAAATAGACAAGGTATCAGAGTTAGTGATAGGTACAAATGATGAAATTTTTGAGATCGGATGAGAAACTAAAGAAGAAGAGGATCAAGTAGGAGGAGAGGACAGGACAATAGCAGCTCGAAGCGTGGTTGCTTTCAAATAAAAATAAGAAGCACAATCTGAGGCAGTTAAAACAGAGTTAAGAGAGGAGAAAGAAGACGCAACATTGACTGGAATAAACACGCAGGATGAGCAAATTGAGCACATAAAAGATCAGAATAGTAAGAACGTTTGGCTACAAGAAGAGCCTCATCATATAGTGCATGATAGGAAGAAAAAGAAGAAAGATCTGAATGGAATGTGAAGTTTTACACCAGTGCCTTTCAAGACGGTGAAGGAGATGACGCATAGAGCATAGATAAAGACTGAGCCATGGCTGATGACGTTTCTGAGACAGGGAGAACAAAGAAGTTGGTTAAAGAAAATCAAGAGAAGAGGAGAGCGCAGTAGAGTGACAAAGAGCCACCTAATCAGCAGATAGAGCAGCAAACAAATAATGGTGGGGAGACTAGAGAAACAAGAGGACACAAAAAGAGAAGTATTAAAAGCTTGAAGGTCCCTACAAAAGTAAGTAGGACTGTCAGGAACAGGCAGTTTAGCTGACGATGGACAAGGAAAAAAGGAAAAAGATAAAAGCTGATGGTCGAATGAATAGATAGTTTGGTCCAAAACAGAAGAAGCATATTGTAATGATACAAATATAAGATCCAGACATGACCCGGATCCAAGAGACGGAGGGGTGAGAAAAGCAGAGAGATAGTTGGATTCAAGAATAGCAAGAAATGGAAGGGAAGAGTGAGTAGTTGCAAGATGTAAATTAAAATCGCTCATAAGCTCAAACAGAGTCGGGAATGGTAAAATGGTAAATAGTAAAGTATCAGTGAAAAAGTAGTCAGTGGATATTCAAAATAAAGAAAAGTTGAAAGAGACAAAGAAGTAGGACTCGTAAACGACCAACGAAAAAGAATACCAGTATCTCCCCCTCTGCCAATGGCATGAGGAGTGTGCAAAAAGGAAGTAGCAGGAGTAGAAAGACAAATGGGAATAGCTGTGTTAACTCATGTAATCCAGGTTTCAGTAATACATAGAAAGTGCAGATTTAAGCAAAGGAAAATATCCAGGACTGAGAGGGATTTCTCACTAAGTGAACGAGCGTTCCACAGGGTCAAATTAACAGAAGACAGGTGAGACAAGCATAAGGGATAGATAAGATAAGAATAATTGTGATTTGAAGAGTGAGAAGCAGGGTCATGAATGGTTGAATAAGTAGCAATTGGAAAATCTATATTAGTAGTAGGTATAATATAGTAATCTGATGAGAGGAGCAGAATAGTAGAGAACACTATGATGGAAACTGAGTGAAGACCAGCTAGTGAGTGAGCTAGATGTGCCGCCTTAGGGGAAGTCAAGAAAATTCTGGAATGCAGTGTCAGATCCAAATGGTGACAGTAACCCAACATCATGGGATCCTAAGGAGGGAGAATGAAACGACCACCCACTGCGGCCATCCGTGGACAGCTGCAGACAGCAGCAATCCTACCTTGCACCAACATTGCCCTGGGCTTTGCCCACAATGTGATGTAGTAGTCGGAGGACGATGGGCCGGCCAGAAGGCGTGTTCTTATACTGTGTGCAGAGCAAGATGGAAAATCATCCCAAACAGGTAGCCGGCAGCCAGGCAGAGCAATCCGGTAGGCAATAGCCTACTCCACGAAAGGAGCAGCAGATCGTAACATCACCTGTCTTCATGCCCAGGCTCACCGGTAGATTACACATGCTGGCAAGGGCAGGCTCCAATAAACAGAGCTGCACGACCATGGTGCTGCTGAAGGATACAAACAGCAGCAATCCAACTTTGCCCCAACCTCACCCTGAGCTTTCTGACGTGATGTAGTAGTAGTCAGAGGCGAGTGGGCGGGCCAGGTGCCGTGTTCTTTTACTGTATGTAGAGCGCAATGGAAATCACCCCAAGCAGGAAGCTGGCAGCCATGCAGAGCAAACGGGTAGGCAATAGCCTGCTCCACAATGGAAGCAGCAGATCGTAACCTTACCTGTCTTCACAACCAGGCTCACCAGTAGATCATACATGCTGGCAAGGGCAGGATCTAATACACAGAGCAGCATGACCACACTGCTGCTGGAGGCTGCAGATAGCAGCAATCCAACGATGCCCCACCTTTGCACCAACTTCGCCCTGGGTTTAGCCCAGGACGTGATGTACTAGTAGTCAGAGGCCGGTGTGCGGGCCAGGAGCAGTGTTTTTCAAGCAGGTAGCCGGCAGCCAGAAAGAGCAAACCAGTGAGCAATAGCCTGCTCCATGAAGGGAACAGCAGATCGTAACTTCACCTTTCTTAAAAATCAAGCTCGCCGGTAGATCACGCACGCTGGCAAGGGAAGACTCCAATACTCAGAGCAGCGTGACCATGGTGCTGCTGAAGGCTGCAGAAAGCATTAATCCAACTTTGCCCCAACTTCACACACTTTGGGTTGGAGCATGTATAAGCGGCAGAGTTGCTTTTTGGCTCTGTAGCTTTCATGGAAAACACAGCCAAATGGCCTGGAATTTAATCCACTACACAGAGTGCGTGTCTCCATCTGTACACATGAGCAAAATGAGCCTACAAACAGCTAAGCTTAGATCATCCCCCTGCCACCAAAGGCAGCTGAGACGTTTGGGTATTTGAAGACCAGCCCAGGAGTACTTTGGTATCTTAAGTATGGGTTTCATCGAAATAGACCGAAAAGAAAAGACCTACCCAACCACAACTTCTAAAGTAGGTACTACCAAATGTCCTACCCTCCAAAATTTCAACTTACCTGTTTTTAAAAAGAAAGAAAAAGGAGTGCGGACACTGCAGGGGTGTCCCCCGCAGCCACCTCCCGAAAGAAAAGGGCTGTAGGGGCTGCAGGGGTGTTCCCCGCAAACCCTGCTCACTATAGGGTGAGCGGGGGTTGCGGGGGTGTACCCCACAGCTGTCCTGAAGTCCCAAAAAGAAAAAAGGAAAGGACCCTGCAGCGCCGGTTCTCTATCACAGAAGTGAAAGGGAACAGGCATCGCAGGGACTAGCGAGTCGGGGCAAGGTAACTAGGGAGGTGTGGGTGGGGATGGGGGAGGCTGCGGGGGTGTGGGCAGAGGTGTGGGTGGGGGTGTGGGCAGGGGTTTGGCCATGTTAGAAATGTTCAGGGGAGAAAAGGCTGCAGGTTATTTCGAAAAAATAATCTTCCGTCTTTTCTCCCTCTAACATAAACCTAAGTATGTAACTGAAAGTGTGCTGTCATCCCAAGCATTAACGTCAACATGATGTTCTTCAACAAAGTCTTTCAGGAACACAACAACCTCATCAGAGAAGCTCTTTTTAGTAGGTAGGACGTTCTTCTGAGTCTGTCCCCTTTCACTCATGACGTAATGATTTCTTTCAATTCTGATGTATATAGCAAAAGTACCCTCTGACACGGATATGTCTATGCTGACAGGGAGTGTGCAACACAAGCATACTAAATGCATGATCCTCACAATTGCACCAGATGAGTGTGTTGAAAGCACACATGTGATGGCATGACAACCCATGTCCAACGTACCAGATGAGTGTAAGTTACGCAATGTGTGTCTCTTTTCAATGCTGATGCCTTTCTGCATGCATGCTTCTACTGCCAAAAGTGTACACATTTCTCCTGCCTTTCCTCACACTCCTATCTACCTACCCTGTCTGACAAGGAACTACTTTTGTCTGGTTTTTAATACCTCTATTTGCTATTTGTAGCTCCTTTGTGTTAATTTATGTTAAGTCTAGTTGAACCTCACACAACTGCCATTTTCATGGTCTCCAGGCACTCATGTGGCTCTGTAAGAAGATTGTGTAGAATTGGTTTGTGAGGGAGAGGTATAGGATAGAGGTTGTTCCCATGCTCGGTGGCCAGTCCAGGTATGCCAGTGATGTATTGTCTTCCGGAGGGGAGATAATTGTTTCTGTTTTGGTTTATTTATCTTAAGTGTGTTGCTTGTCATCCAGGGGTTTATGTTGGTGAGGCATTTCTTGTGGGTCTTCTCAGGGTCTTGGTCGGAAGTTATCTTGAAGATGAGTTAGGTGTCATCTGCATAGTTGTAGGCTGTCAGTCAATGCGTTTGAAAGAGTTTAATTAGGGTGGTCATGCAGATGTTGAAGAGAAGCAGAGATAGGCTTGATCCTTTTGGTACATGGCATGTGATATTTTTAGTGTCTGGTGTGTTCTTTTGGTTCACTTGATAAGAAAAGATTTGAGCAATTGTAGTGCGGATCTTTAAATGCTGTATTCCACAAGTTTCTTTGTTAGTGTTATGTGTCTGATTGTGTCAAAGGCGGTTGATATGTCCATTAGTATGATGACGATTGGGTGCCATTTAGTTTTAGGTTGTACCATACGGAGATGAGTGCTCATTTAGTCCTCTTATGGGACTGAAGCTGACTTGGGATTACTCAAGTAAGTATTCTGCTGCTTTCTACATGATTGAGTAGTTCTTTGTAGACGTGGTTCTCTGAGATGTTTGCTGGGTATGGTAGATTGATATATGTCTGCGTTTAGTAGGGTATTCTGTATTTCATGTCTAATCTTTTAGGAGGAGTTGGATGTATGCTGATTTGAATGATTTTGGTACTATTCCTGTGTTTAGTGAGAGATTCATTAGTAGTCAGACTAGAAAAGGCTGTGAGACTTTTTATAGATAGCCGGTGGGCATGGGTCACTGGGAGATCCGGACATGTCTGTGTATTTTATTAGTTTGCCAGAACTTTCCTCACGTATGGGTTTGAATCGATAGAGTTTTGTGGAAGTTAATGGAGTGCTGGTTTCTGGGAGGGTATCTGTGGTACTTCGGTCTGCATCGATTGGCTCTTGTATTGCTTCAATGTATGCTCTTAGATGGGTCGTGATATTGTCACATAGGGATTGTGATGGTATTATGCAGTTGCTGCAGCAACACTCAGGACCTACTGTCATACCTCTTATCCTCCCATCACAACAGCAGATCCATCATCTGTTCCAGGCAAGGTGGTGAGGTTGAGGGCTGTGAACCTCTCTGCATTTGAAGTTGGTACCCCCTGTGACCAGGATCCGATCAATTACAAGTCCCTCTTCAGCACTGAGAAGCAGTTTGGGGCCAATGCACATCAAAGGATTTGGGAGCATATTGCAGCTGTCATCAATGTAGATGGGGCAGGTTGTAGCATTGACAACACCAAGGAAGTGCTAAGATGATATGAGGAGCTGGAGTCAGAAGAAGGCATGGCGGCCATTGAGGTGGTACCCATTCTGAAGGTCTATTCCACTGGCTGCCATTAGGTGAAACTATTGCATGTCCAGATCCTTGAGAAGGTGAAACCAGCATCTTATGCTGTGGTCCTTGACCTGCAAGGCCAGACTCAAGCTTTTGGTAGTTATTCAATGGTAAACAATGTGCAAAATGCATGTATGTGATGGCATGGATGTCTCTGGGGGTAGATCAACCTTCCATTCATGGTTTTGGGTACCCACATTATGTAGGATGTAGCCTCATTGGCCCACCAAAAAAACCCTAGGAGACATATGTGCCTGGTGGCACCACAACGGACATATGTACATCTTGCCACATAATACATTCAAACTGCTCCTCGTTAGAAATGCAAGTGTCCATGAAATGTGTGCTATCATGTGTTTGGGTGTCTAGTACACCCATGACATACACACAACTTTTTACGATTCTTGTACATGTGATTCATGCAAGGTCATGCTGTCGCCTCATCTGCAAAGTGTTCAACCATCTTGTTTTGCATATATGCACTTGAAGACTGCAGGATGATGCCAGGGGTCATGGATTGGGGGAGCAAGTGGCAACACAGGTGGCACAGCCCATAACAGCCAACAATCTGGGGAGTTGGAGGCTGAGAGCAGCTCTGGTGAACAATGCAGTGAATAGCCCAGAACCGTTAATCCCGCAGTGGAAATTGGACATTGTCAGAGGCTTGCGGAATGGCTGGCAGGTGGTACTTTGAGCCCAGGCATCATGGTGGCACTTTGCTGAATAATGCACTGCACTGAAGTGGCCCACACAGGCTGAAGGAGCAACAAGGCATCTGATGTGTCTGCACCTGTCTTGCTGCTAGGCTGCCTGAAAAGCAAATGCATCAGTTTTAATGGTGTCACTCTGCTGGAAGCAAAGTACATTGTGAGGTCCAGAGAAGTGTTCATCCCAACTGTGTTGCATTCCCTTCGCCTCTGCTGCTGGAGTAGCAAAACACCCAATTTGGCGCCTATGGCGCCAGGACTGATGTCCAACATGAGCCTGGCGCCAAAGGCGCCAGGACAGAGTCCAAAGAGCCCCTATAAGGGGCCGCTGGGCTTTTACCCGGGGGCATGATGCCTGCTCCCGGGGGTGCTGGGCCTGGCCTGGTGCTCCGGGGGTAGGCATCATGACAGCACTCCCCCCCAAGGCCCCTCCCAAGGTCGTTCCCACTGGAGGTTTCGGTTTGTTTGGGAAATTCCGATGGAACCTTTTTACTAGCCGAGGTGCATGTACGTGGTCGCTGGGTTCCCAAGACCTTTCCTGAGGCCCGTACCCCTTCCAATCAATTAGATAGAAAAGTTTTGATTTTGAGATCTTAGAATCCAAAATGTTCTTCACCTCGAATTCAGGCTCCTCATCTATCTGGATTGGTTCTGGTGGCTTTATTAATCTGGTTCCTGGTTGCACTGGTTTCAAAAGTGACACATGAAAAAACGGGGTGAATCCCCATGTTAGCTGGTAGATCTAGCTTGACTGCCACTGGGTTAATTATAGCTTTGATCGAGTAAGGGCCTAAATACCTTGGATTAAAAGTCCGAGGTCCCTTGAGCGATAAGTGTTTGGTAGCCAACCATACTTGATCCCCTATTTGGTATGGAGGTGCCTCTCTTCGATGCAGATCCGCATTGTTTTTGTATTTCCCTTTCGCATGTTGTAAGTGTGCAGTTGCATCCTTGAAGGCTTGAGTAATCATAGAATGCAAATGGTCCACTGCGGGCATTTCAAGGCTCAAAGGTGAGTCCAAGTCTGAAGTACGAGGGTGATGTCCATATAGGGTATAAAAGGGGCTCTGACCAGTTCCAGAGTGTATCGAGTTATTGTATGCATATTCAGCCACCCATAAAATATCCTTCCAATTACCCTCCGATTGGTGCAACATACATCGTAGATATTGTTCAAGGGTCTGGTTCGTTCTCTCCGTCTGACCATCGGTCTGTGGGTGGTGGCTGGTTGAGAGTCTTACATCAATTTGTGCCAGTTGACAACACTTTTTCCAAAAATGAGAAATAAAATGACTTCCCCGATCAGAGACTAGTATGGACGGGAATCCATGCAAACGGATGATATTTTCGAGGAATTCCTTGGCAAGAACAAAAGCTGAAGGTAATCCTTTCAATGGAATAAAATGGGCCATCTTGGAAAATAAATCCACCACAACCAGAATAGTATTGTATCCATTACAAGAGGGCAGGTCCGTGATAAAATCTAGTGACAAGGTGTGCCAAGGTGCTGATGGAATGTCTAAGGGTTGAAGAAGACCGTCAGGTTTTATTTTTTGACCTTTGTTTTGGGCGCAAACTCCACAGGACATCACGAAAGATTTAATATCCTTTCGCCAGGAAGGCCACCAGAATTGTCGTTGAATTTTTTCCTCTGTTTTGGCAATGCCGGGATGTCCTTCCATCAGAGTATCATGATGACGGGAAAGAACCAGTTCTTGCAATTCCTTTTCTGGCAAAAATAAGCGTCCTTGGAAGTAAGGTAAGCCATCGTTGACTGAAAAGTAAGACCCCCTTTTGATCCAATCCTGCAAGGCTGAAGAGTCCAGGAATTGTTTTACCCGTGCTTGAATGTCTTCAAGGGGTTGTAAAGTGGTTATCCCCAAAATTCTTTGTTCGGGAATTATCGGCACGGGTTCTGAGTTTGTGTCCATTTCTCCCATTCCAATTCGAGATAGCGCGTCCGCTTTGCCATTCTTACAGCCGGGACGGTAAGTGATTACAAAATCGAACTCAGCAAAGAACAAAGCCCATCGGAGCTGTCGTGAAGACTGAGCCTTGGCAGTTTTTAAATATTGTAAATTTCGGTGAACAGTGATCACGGTGATGGTATGCCTGGCGCCAAGAAGATAATGCCGCCAAGCCTTAAAGGCGGACTTAATGGCTAATAATTCCTTATCGGTGATTGCATAATTTTTCTCCGGCGGCAAGAACTTTCTGGACCAAAATGCTACGGGGTGCAGTTGGTTGGTTTCGGGGTCTCTCTGAGACAGGACAGCTCCCATGGCTAAGCTGGATGCGTCGGTTTCGACTATATATGGGAGATCGGGACGCGGGTGTTTCAAAATAGGTGCGGACGTAAATTTGGCTTTCAATTCCTGAAAGGCCTGTTCAGCTTCCTCAGTCCATTCAAAATGTTTATTTTTCCGCAAGAGTGCAGTGATGGGTTGCACCACCCGTGAAAATTCCGGGATAAAGCTGCGATAAAAATTGGCAAAACCAAGCATGCTTTGGACACCTTTCACCAAACTAGGTGATAGCCATTTGAGGATGGCATCCACTTTCCGTGAGTCCATTCAGACCCCTTTAGGTGTCAGAATGAATCCAAGAAACTCAACCTCGGTGGTATGGAAAACGCATTTTTCCAGCTTTGCAAACAGTTTGTGCTGGCGCAATTTCTCTAGGACGGCCCTGACATGTTTTCTGTGATCTGATTCCGAAGAGGAGTACACCAGAATGTCATCAATATACACGAAAACACAGACATTGATGAGTTCCCGAAGGACATCGTTCATGAAGAATTGGAAGGCAACAGGCGCGTTGCACAACCCGAAAGGCATCACCTGGTATTCGAATAGTCCATATTTTGTACGGAAGGCCGTTTTCCATTCGTCGCCTTCTTTTACACGTACCAGATGATAAGCCCCCCAGAGATCTAACTTGGTGTATAGGCAAGCGTCCTTCACCTGGTCAAGGAGTTTAGGGATCAAAGGCAGAGGGTAACAATTTTTAACAGTTATCTGGTTCAATGCGCGGTAATCGATACAAGTTCTAAGGTCGCCTTCTTTTTTTGGCACGAAGAACAAAGCCGAGGATGCCGGAGACTTTGACGGGCGAATGAAACCATTGGCTAGGTATTGATCTAAATATTGTCTCAAATGCAGATTCTCCGGTTCAGTAAGGGCATAAATCCTGCTACAAGGGGGTTGTGCACCGGGCACCAGATCGATTTGGCAATCGTACGATCTGTGAGGAGGTAACGTGTTGGCCTGTTCCTTTTGGAAGACGTCCTGAAAGTCTTGGTATTCCGGAGGTAGTTGCATGGAGACAGAGGTTACTGATGCTAGACTGATCTTCAGATTTTCTGGGTAGCAGGTTTGTGCACACTCCGGGAAGGTTATTCTCTTCGCTCGCCAATCAATTCGAGGATTATGTGTCTCTAACCAAGGGATTCCGAAAATAACCTGAAACTGTGGAGCCTTGATTACATCAAACACAACTGCCTCCCGATGGCCGTACGGACCTACAAGTGTCACCTCAGCTGTGGAATGTGTTACCGGTCCAGAGGCAATTTCGGTTCCGTCAACTGTGGTGATGACATCTTTGCTGGTTTTAGGACGCAGAGGGAGGTTAATCCTGGAGACCAATTCACGATCCACATAGTTTCCTATAGCCCCACTATCGATGTATGCCTTTATTGCATGCAACCGCTTAGGCTGTTCCAGATCTACGAGGACCATTGGCACAATGAAATGCGAGGTCTGAGAGTTCGTTTTCAAGCTCGGCAAGCGGACCCCTACGCTTGTCGGGCGTGGTCGTTTCCCGATACAGAGATTTCATGGATTTTATCAGCAGCTCCTACCATCTTCTTGGGCGGCTTTGCCGGGCAATCTCGTAGAAAGTGTCCAGAGGACCCACAATAAATACATAAGTGCATCTGCCGTCTTCTTTCACGTTCCTTTTGAGTTAGAGGTCCTTTAACCCCTCCGATTTGCATTGGCTCAGAGGCTTCAGCCCCCTTGAGGTTAGCGTGGGTCTTGACCAACACCCGGGTCTCAAACTTGGACCGATCTGCTTTTCTGTTTTGCAGTCTGTGATCCAATTGGACCACTAAGTCTATATATTCTGAGCATTCTTGGGGCGGATTTACAACTTGGGCCAGGACATCTTTAAGTTCTCTGCGTAGACCTCGATAAAATAACGTGATTCTTTTATCCTCTGGCCACCCAGTTTCCACAATTAGTCTATTAAAGGTTGCAATGTAGGATAGGAGGTCTTTATTGCCCTGTCGCAGAGATAGAAGTTCGTCATCCAGAGCCTGCCCTTGGGAGTGATGAGCAAATAACCTTTCCATGCTTGCTTGAAATCCTTGAAAATCACGAAGAATCGGGTCATCTTGAGTTACCAGTGGAACTGACCAACCGGCAGCACTGCCGCTGAGATATGACAGTACAAAGGCTACCTTGGTCTGGTCATTAGGGAAGGCCCCAGGTCTGCATTGGAAATGCAAACGACACTGATTCATGAATACGGCGAATCGTTTGGGGTCCCCAGCAAAGCGTTCGGGTGGGGCCAGCGGCATGTTTCCAGGTAGATTAATCTGCACCGGGTTACTGGAAAGCACAGGAGCGGGGTTCCCCCAGGAACCGGGTAAAGGAGTTTGTCCAGCTTGACCTTGCAAAAGCTGTCTAGCTAGGTCATCAGCTCTTTCCTTTGTTACAATCACTTCCCTCCTGAGAGCATTAGTCTCTTGACGAGCGGCGTGTACTTCGGCCCGTAATTCCCCCAGTAGTTGGGCCAACTGGTCAGTCTCAGAAGTTTCCATAGCGCCTGGGTGGGAATTTGTAGGAAGGCTTTGCGTTCTGTAACGCTCACCTGGCTCCCACGGAGGCGCTGGTCTAGTCTGGGTTGCTGTGGCCTCTTCAAGCGTGATGCGCAGAACACGGACCACCGATTGAACAGGACCCCCAAATCTTGCTTGTCTGGCCCGTAGGAATATCCTTCTTCAGATGAGAAAGGGGGATTAACTGTCTGCAGAATAGTGTGCTTGCTCCCCCCTTTCCCCCTTCGTTCTTCTCTGACTTCCTCCAAACCCCCCGGTTTAAGCTCACCTTATGGTTTGGAAGGATGAACTCTGCATCCTGCTTCTGGTGCAGGTGCCCGCGTTCGTCCAGTTACTTCACTGGTTTTCAGAATGGCGCTGGCAAAATCCACTTGACTTTTCGGAGCGATACGCCGTAAGTATGAAGATTCAAAAGTTCAAGTGTGAGCCTCTTTTTATGTTGTCTTCCTAACCTGTGATCTGTCCTTTATTTCAGGTGCAGAACAAAGGCGATGCGTTGAGGGGTTAAATTGCCGATGGTAAAATCAGGTGAGTTAGTGATGAGGGCGACCCCTCTAGATGTCTTTATAATTCCCCAGTAATGTCTTTTGTCCTTTCCCCATAGGGGCCGGGGTGCGGTACCTGCCAAAGAAGCGGCGCCGACCCGAAATGTGGAATGGTTCACCAAGAAAAGCCCGTAAGTATTATGGCTGAAAATTCGGCTTTCCTCCTGTGTTCCCTCTGCTCACCTTTTGTCTCTTCTTCTCTCCCCTAGGTGCAGAAATGTGGCGACCGGTGCTGACAGCCGCGATGGAGCCGGGAGATGTCTCGAGGACAGGTGAGTGAAGCGCGGCGCTGCAGCGAGCAATGCGATGCTTTTAAATGGAAGTCTTTCTTCAAGAATGCTGGCGTGAAGATTCCGGGTGCAGGTAAGAAGTTTGAATAAGTTCTTGGTTTTCACCTTTCTCTTCTCTTCTTTCCTTACAGGTGTTCCAGGTTCGAGGTGGGCGTGGCTGGAGTCCAGGTGCAGGAGCAGACATGGTGAGCGTTCAGCTGCTGGGATGCAGAACAACGCGAAGCACGTGTGGCTGTCCGGGCGTGGCTTAAATAGCCTTGGAAGAAGTCCCAGGTAAGTATTCTTCCACAGCCCCACCCAAGTAACAAAATAGTCCCTTCAGTAAAATAGTCCCTCCTAAGCCTCATTTGGCTTGGGTCTTCATGCAGCATGGTCTGCATCAGGTGAGTATGCAGCATGGTCTGCATCAGGTAAGTGCACCAAACACTTTCCTTTATGAGCCTGGTGCCTATGGTGCCAGGACTGATGTCCAACATGAGCCTGGCGCCAAAGGCGCCAGGACAGAGTCCAAAGAGCCCCTATAAGGGGCCGCTGGGCTTTTACCCGGGGGCATGATGCCTACTCCCGGGGGTGCTGGGCCTGGCCTGGTGCACCGGGGGTAGGCATCATGACAGTCGATATCCTCTCGTGGTGGGTGCTTGGGTCGTGACGTCCTGAGCCATGGTCTTAATGAGAATCGAGGGAAGGGATCGTCCCATTTTCCCTCTTCAGTCCCCCCTCTGGTCGACTTGTCGACCACAAAATTATCCACTCTTTTGTCTCCTCGTACTTGCCATACCTTTGTTATTCTGGCCAAGTGCCCGTACCAGTCCACATGATCTCCAAATGACCAATATATATATAAACACATCCGCCACCGGGTTTGCAATAAACCTATTTCCCTACGTAGCTTTTCGGGTTCCTTGGGTTTTCAACCTTTATTGATGGAGGGTACATGTCTACTTCTACTATCTGCTGGCGCAGCCGTTCACGTTCCTTAATGACGTCTGTGTGTTTGTCATCTTCCGCTGTCATTAGGACGTGCATACCAATAATTTCTTCAGCAGTACGTTTGGACCTTTCCTTCCATACTTTTATCCCCATCACAAAAGCCATTCGTAGAATTATGCATCCTGCCATAACCGTAAGACCATCTGAGAGCCATGATGGCATCCATGACCAGATGTAAGAGAACCAGCTGCCGTCTTTCTTCACTCCCTTTGCTTCTTCCATCTTGGCGTGCATCTTGGCCACCTGTGACACTGCCTCAGATAGCGTGCCGTTGTCCTCGTCCTTGGCGGGAATAAATGTGCAACATGAGCTTCCAATATTTGCGCAAACACCTCATTCCATTGCTGTTAGGAGGTCCAGCACATATCTGTTCCGCAGTGCCTCCATCCTGATCGCTCTTAGCTCTTCCGTTATTGCGTTGAATTCGTTAACCGTTGAATTTATTGTCATCATTAGCTCCCATCTAGTGATCTGAAGCCACTTTGCATTTGCATATGCCTGTACCCGTGGATGTATGATGGAGGAAAATAACATAGCCGCTCTGCTAAATAGTCTATGTGCTGGTGGGATGTCGCTTAGGGCAGTTTCTGACTTTCCCCACCGGTAGTTCCCAGTCAGTGGTTCTCTTTGTCTTTTTATACTTGATAGATGGGCAGTGTTGTTCAGTTTCTTTCCTCCTCCCATCTTTAGTGACCTTTTCTACCTTTTATTCCCTTCATCCATCTTAGGGAAGCTCTACATGTTAACTTGTTTCTGTGGTACTACCAGTGATGGTACGTTGATGTGTACCATTGTGCACACTCCATTCCACAATGGTGGCAGGCTGTGGTATGCCTTCGATCCACAGGCCCAATAGTGATCCATCAGAATTGCTGTTCCTGCAACCCCCTCAGGAATCTTTATGGTTCTCTTGCAACCTTAATTTACTCCAACGTCAACTTCTCCATCATGCTGGTAACACAGTGTGGGCGCAGTGAGTGGAAGTATTGTTATAGGTTCCTCCTCTTTATCTAACCATGTCACCAGTGCTGCACTCTTTGTCCATTCCTTGTAGCTTTTGTTGTTTTCTAATTGCACCGTCATTACCGGAGACTTTGCCAAAGTCAATATTTTGCTTCCCACAACTCTGTCAACCCATCCATCCTTAGTGTATACCTTGCCATTTATTAATATCAGTGGCCTTCACCAGCATCCTGGTTCTCCAGCAACTTCTTTTGTCTACCACTCGCACTTGCATGTTGATGTAACATATGCACTGTCAGAATGTATAGTTACTCTTTTCTTATTGCTTTCTTCTAAGGCTAAAATGAGTGCTACTAGATCCGCTGCATGCGCTGAATAGTGTTGTGGTAATTGTACACACTTCACTGGAATGTAGGACCAGTCTTCCCTCAAACGTACTACTGCTGCTCCTGTTCTTCTTATCCCATCGCTTTGGCCAATTGTTGATGACCCATCTATGTACATGATCTCTCCCTCCTCTAGGGCATTTTCTACCACCTTCCTGGTGATTGAGTACATTTCAATAGCCTGTGTGCAGTCATGTGCATACTCTCCATCTTCCACCACTTCTGCTATGAATTGTGCTGGGTTAACATTACTGCATCTCACTATTTTGAGCTCCGGTCTGGACAGTATTATCTCGTAACCTGTAGCTCTTTGTGTGGTCAGTGTGGATTTTGGCTTATTCAGTATTGCAAAGAGAGTGTTCTCCTCGAACAGTGTTGTGGGGCATCCCATTGTTGTAGAGGAGGATTTTTCTACCGCAAATGCAGCTGCAGCTAGTCTCTGTTAGCACAGTAAATGACCCATCATTACAGGATCTAAATGGCCACTTTAAAATGCCACTGGCTTATATCCCATGCTTGTTTTTTGTGTCAGTGCTGCTTTCATCACTGCAGTATCACAATGTGAAAATATGTAGAATTGTTCTTCAAAGTTAGGGGTAGCTAGTACTGGTGCAGTTGAGATGGCGTGTTTTAATTCATTGAATGTCTCTGTCATTTCTCTTGTCCGTTCCAACTTCCTTTGTCCCCTCTGTGCTTCTCTAAGAGCCTCGAGCAGTGGTCCTCTGTATGAGCTGTAGTGAAAGACCCATGCCCTGCAGAAGTTGCAAAGGCCCAAAAACTGCTGCAAATCTCTTATTTTCTGCAGCTGTTGTGCGTTCGTTATTACTTGTGCCCTTTGTGGTGCAATGTTCCTTCCATTTGTGAAATGATCTGCCTGATATAGAGCACCTGTTCTTGACAATACTGCAGCTTCCCCTTGTCAACCTTGTATCCTTTCTCAGCCAGTACTGTGAGCATCTTTACAGAGTCCCTTCTGCACTTCTCCTCGGTGGTGCTGCAGATGATGATGTCATCTACGTATTGCAGCACCGTGCTCTCCATCTCTATGTTTCCTATGTCCATTTGTATTACTCTGTTAAAGATGGATGGTGACTTGCGGTACACTTGGGGTAATCTAGTGTGTTTCCACTTAGTGTTGCAGTATGTGAAACTTAAGTCTTGTGAATCAGGGTGTGGAGGTATTGAGAAGAAGGCATTCTTGAGGTCGATCACAGTGAAACGTGACACCTCTGCTGGTATACCGCACAGTATAGTGGCTGGGTTAGCTGCTATGGGGTATTCTGCCTCCACATAATACCCCATCTTGTTGAGGGGCCTCAAATCTTGTATAAAATGCCATGACCCTCCTTTTGCCTTGCTCACCAGATACACTGCAGTGTTGCACAGTGATTCTGATGGCACCAATATTCCTCTATCCACTAGGGCAGTTATTGTTTCATAGATCCCTTCATCAGCTTCTTTGGATAATGGATACTGTTTCACCCTGGGCAGCATTGGACCTTTATTGTTACTCCTCCAATGCTCTTTATACAGCCTACGTCATATGGACTAGTAGTCCATAGAGCGGCCGGTACTGCAGCTAAATCTTCCTCGTAGAAGGGAACCTGGGTAGTGGTAGGTGCTTCTAGTGCCATTGACATTTTTTGGGCTACCTCTTTGTATGCCAATCTCAGCCAAAAATAGACGTTCATCTGGAACACCATCTCCCCATCTCCTGCTCCATCTGAAAACAGCTCCTCATCTGACACCTGTGTTAGCCTGCATCCTTCTGTCAGTGCTATTACTGCTCTCCATGCTTTCCCCTCCCCATCCTGTGAGTGAACTGCAATGTAAGCTGTGGTTGCCACAATGCTTTCTATGTCCACTGATATTATAGCCTCTTCTCCTTCACTTCTCAGTGTTTCTGGTCTGAAAAGGTAAGCTGCTGGTCTCCTCCACACCTTGCCCTCAATTCCCGGTAGACATGTTAGTGCCATGTCTGAGCCATATTGGAAGAGGTCCCCATCCACTGGCTCTGCCCTCCCTACTGTTTTGCCACAGTAAGCCTGAAGTATGTGTTGTGCTGTGAGCATGTTGATGCTTGGTGTGAAGCACACTATTCCTTTATCGGTAAAGGATATAGTCATGTTCAACCTGCTCATTAGGTCTCTCCCTAGTATGTTTACTGGCGATTCCTTTGAGTAAAGCAGTGGTAGAGACAGGTCGTGATCTCTGACAGATGAGGAGATGTTATCAATGAAAAGAACCAGTCCTGGAGCCCCAGAGAATCCTTGAGTGTGCATGGCTTCGCCTGACAAGTTGAATTTTCCTTCCCTGATACAGGACCTAGTTGCCCCCGTGTCAACTAAGAAAGAAAATGTTTTGTCACCTATCACCACCTGTATGCGTGGTTCCTCCGCAGGGTTAGGTGTTACCGATAGGATGGGACACATCAAAGGCATCTGTGGGCTGTCCTATTGTGGGTACAGTGACTGTCCGCTCCCTGTGTATGGGTTGTGACCCAGTATCGTCACCCTCCCCAGTTGCGTCTGTCATATTGGCATGTATGCGGGTAGTAATTTGTTGTCTTGTATTTGTGTGAGCTGCTGTACTGCCTGGATGTGTTTTTGTTATGGTTGCTGCTGTGTTTGTGTGTATGTTTGTAATGGTTGCTGAGGCGGTGGTGGTGGTGGTGCCTGCTGTTTTCTGTCCCCTGCTGTGGCTGTTGTTGGTATAATTGTTGTCCCCCATTGTAAGCATGTTGCCCTTGCTCTCCCCATCCTGCTTGTGTCAGTCTTACTCTGCACGTGCGTGACATGTGTCCTATCATGCCACATGTTCACCACGTTGGTGGTTCCTGTGCTTGGCATGGGTATCCCCCAGTGCTGTCTAAGTATCCCTCCTGCCCATATTGGTTCTGCCCCCGGAACCCTCCCCCTTGTAGTGGTGCTGCTGGCCCAAATCCCCTCCCTCTCATGTGTCCGCCCCTCCCCCGGTAGTTGTTTGTGTACCCGTTTCCCATTTGAGTGTAACCACCCCCCATTTGTGTTGTGTATTGTGCTGTGTATGGTGGTGGTGGTGGCATTTGCTGTGTCGTCATTTGTGCTTGCTGTAATGATGCTGTTTGTTGTTGCGTATTGTCTTGTTGCCATGTGGCCGGGGTGGGGCCAGTGATCAGTGCACCTTCCATGGCATATTTGGACAGTTTCTTTTGGACCAGTTTCGCTTCCTCTGCCTTTCTGTCTTCCTCCTTCTGTTTCATCTTTTCTTGCCATAGTCTACATTGATGCACTATTGTGAGCTGTATCTCGGGCCATGCCTTAGCTTCCATCCCTACTAATTTCTTTAATTGTCTCTGTACTGGCTCTGGAAGACTCTGAATGAATATATGGTAAAAAAATTGCCAGTGTTTTGTCCCATGGTTCCCGCATTTCCAGGCCCCACTTCTCCTGAATTTCCTGGATGTAATTAACAGGATCTTCCTTCTCACGCATTTTGTGTGACGTTATTGCTCCTATGTCTGAAGTGTCTGGGTATTGCACCCTCAGACCCTGCCACAGTGCATTTCTGCAATTTGCAAATGGCGCCCCATCATGCGATGTGTCACTTATAGTTACTCCTGGGAATCCCGCCCTCTTCCAAATGTAATCTGCTGCATCACCCAGTATCGAAATGAGTAACCCCTTTACATCACCCACCACCAGTTTCTCACCCGCAGTTTGTTTTTCCATTTCAGCGATGGGAGTCTGTATTTGATGTTTTCCTTGTCTGCATGTTTCCATGGGACATATTGTGGCCTTGTTCCGTCTCTCTCTGGTAATGGCATTAGGGTGTACTCCTTCATTTCCCCTGGTGTTCGTCTGTGTGGGGATGTGTGAGTGTATTCGCTGTCCTCTTCCATGTCAGAAAGTTATTCAACAAAATCAGTAATGTGTTGTGTTACTCTGTCACCTCCTGTCCTCTTGTTCCTTCTCTGTTGACCCACTTGACCCTCCCTGTATGTATCAGTTGGCTCCTCTATTCTGCATTCTGGGAGGTCTCTGAGTTTATTAACATATGGCGTGTGCTGCGCTGGCGGTGTCAGTGGCCATGGTGTTCTCCCTTTTAGTTGCCTTTTCTTTTCCTTCCCTGTGTTTTCGTCTTTCCGCATCTCACATTCCCACGATGACCCGTAGTCTGTGCATGTTAAGTATAATTTGCTTAACCCCTCCCCACTTCCATCACTTCGTCCTCCACACAATCCCTCCTCTTCCTCACTGCAGAACCCATCTGAAAATGTCAATCCCGAGCCTAGGCGCTTTCCTCCTACTGTAACTGTCCCTAAGTCTATGGGCCTCATTACGACCCTGGCGGAAGACCATGGTGCTATTAGCACCATGGTCCGTACAGGTAAGTTACCGACTCCGCCATGGAGAAAGGGGGAATTACCACCCCATTACAAGGTTGGCGGGGCGGTAATTCCCCCTTCCTCCATGGCCCCTCCCCATTCCCATTTTTGCCCCATAGGGCTCAATGGGAATGGGGAAGGCGCTAAGTACGGTGCCGCAAATTGCGGCACCGTACTTAGCACCAAGGTCCCTTTGCGGGTCCCTACTTTAACGGCTGGTAAAACCAGCCGTTAAGGTTGGGTCCCGCAAAAGGACCTCGTAATTAGGCACTAATAGGTTAACGGCGCCGCAGCCTTTTACGGCGCTGTTAACCCATTAGCGCCTGGGTCGTAATGAGGTCCTATGTCTTTGTACTCACCTTTCGTCTCTGTGCCCCATCCTGTGGTGTTGTCGCTACCTCCTTATTGCTACACATGTATGTCTTGGCCCTGCGTTCCTTGCGCATCTCTCCTTGCGCTGTATTGTTTTGCTTGCCCGATTCATCACCTACTTCCGTTCGTACTCTGCAGAGCTCATTGATTATTGCGTCACTTATCTGTTCTAGTATCTTCTCTTCTTCTTCTTTGTTGCCCCATATTCCACCCTCCTTTGCCAGTATACTTTCTATAACCTTCCCCTCTTTATATTTTCGTGCGCTTTCTGATATAATCTTCTTCCTCCACAGTCCCATTTCTCTGTCATTTTCTTCTCGCACCTCTTCCTTTCCCCCAACCTCCCGCTGCTCCATGTGTGCCACCCTTTCTGCGATCGCACTTATACGGTCTTCTTCTCGTTTCCTCTGTTCTTCCTCTGTTCTTCCTCTTGCCCTTTTACCCTACCTTGTCCTCCTTGCTTCCTTACCTCCTCTGCCTCTTTTTCCGCTCTTCCCACTCGAACTGTTCGATCAGCACGCTCCGTGCTTCCCTCAATTCCGCTAATCTTACCTCTAGCATCCCCTCTTCCTCCAGTGTTAGTCTCCCTTCCTCTTCTCTACTTACCTCGCACCTCTTCTGTGTGTATTCTGTCTCTTCTTCACTTGCCTTCTTTACCGCTTCTTCCTCCTCCCCAGTTAATGTCCCTCGAAGCTTCAGAAGCACCGGTGCTGCTATCCATTCGTCTGGTCCTATGCTTGCTAAGTCTAGCTACACCCTTTTTTCTCCTCCGGTGCTTACCAGTGTTTGGGCCTCATTACGACCCAGGCGGTAAGTTACCGCCTGGGCCGTGACTTTACCACCATGGCAAAAACTACGTTTACGCCATGGTGGTTGGCGGACTTACCGCCCCATTCCGACCTTGGCGGGGTGGTAAGTCCCCAATCCCCATTTACCCTTCCCCATTCCCATTTTTGCCCCATAGGGCATAATGGGAGTGGGGAAGGCGTTAATTACACCACCGTAAATTACGGTGGCGTAATTAACTCCATGGTCCCTTAGCGCCATGGATTTTAACACCTGCTAAAAGCAGGTGTTAAAAGCGCCATGGCGCTAAGGGACCTCGTACTCAGGCGGTAAGGGTCGGCGCTGTTAACGCTGCCGTAAACCCCTTACCGCCTGGGTCGTAATGAGGCCCTTTGTTTCGTATCCACTGCACTCCTCGCGCTCACCCCCTTTTGGTAACTGTCTGCTGGCACGTAGTGTGGTGGGCTGTATGCACGGTTGGAATATCCCTCAGCTGCTGTTAGTTGTGCTCGTGTTGCTTCCCTCAACTCTCTCAACGGATACAGCCCCTCTGTTTCTCTCTTTATTTCTTTATTTGTGGGTGTCACTTCCTCACTTTCCTTCTTCACCTCTGCGCCCGCGAACGATCCTTCCGATTCTTCCTCACTCTCCTCTCAGCACTGGGTGTTTTCCCGGGCTCTCTGCACCCACCCTCTCCACTCACCTTTTCCTCTTTTACTCCCTGCAGTGTGAACATCCCTGGCACCACTGGAGCACACCCCTGGAACATTTGCCAGAGGTCAAAAACTTCTAGGTGGCTCGCCAACTTCTTCCCCTTGTATGTGCTATGTAAATACGCTAGTAGTGAATGTTGGGTGGTCATGTCAAAACCGCTGTTGGGTGGCCATGGTATCCTTATTTTGTTATCTGACCCTTGTGTCCATTCGATGCTGTGCTTTACTATTTTATCTCTGTACGGTGTTAGTGTTGCGCAGATATGTTGGAGTGGTGTTGTTAAAGCGCTGGCCCTATACCCTGCCCCTATCCCATAATACGCAGACATCTTTAAAACTTTACTTTCTCAGCACCACCGTTACCTGGCCCCGTAAACTGGGGTCTTCCAATTCTCCGCTGCAAGGAAAACAATTTTTATTACAATGCTTTTGTGCTGGGTGTCACCGCCTTTGTTATTCCTACAGCAGTGTCACCTTCTTTTATGCTTCTCCTTCCGGAGCTAGGGCCCCCTTCAACCCGTAAGGGCACCAGGCCCCTGTGGCTGCGTGCCCCACGTGGCATGCTTCTGAGCTGCCCCGTCCTTCCTGCGCCGCCGCTACTTGGCGCACCTGCAACGTACTTCTAACTCCTCCTCCTTCTCCTCTGTTCTCACTGTCTGCACAGTGTCCACTCTTCTGATCCTCCTCCCACCCTGTAGTCGAGCACGTGCCGCCATTCTCCGTGCATGGCCCCCTCTCTCCCTTCACCCCTCCCTTACCGCGTATCCCTACCCCAATCACTCTTGGAGGAAGAAGACCGCAGTATCCTATACAAGGCTTATGGGTGACGTCACCAAATACTACAAATAATTTCCGGTACATACAATTACAACAAAGGATAAATGCGTGCCATATTTTACAAACTTGTTCCCAGTTATCCCCACAGCTGTCTTCCCTCCACACCTGGAGTGGAGTATCCGTCAATTTCTTCGTTATTATAATCGGACAGTGCACTCTGCGTCGCTGCACGTGTGATACGCCCCCTCTCTAGGGGAGCTTAACCAGCCAATTATCTTCCGCACTGAGAAACAATCTAGCTACCTCCTGTGGGAATACGTCATCTATTCACAGAGTTAAAACACTCAATCAATAGGAATCTCCATCTATTCATTGATCTGCAACGCCAATTCATAGGAATGCCACACCCCCTTATACAGGTGTCTGCAATCTTGACCAATCAGCGCGATCCGCCAGTCACACGTGGGTGCTTGAAGCAGCACCCAGCCTGCTTTGTAACACTAGAGGGGATGTCCCTCGTGCCAGTCCCTGCTACACCTTAGACACCGATCGCCACTCGATGGCCAAGATCTTTTCTTAACACCCTGTAAGAGCCACCCGCCACCCTGTTTACAGTTGATCCCACCTCCCACACAACATTGTATTGCTGGTTGTGTGTGCCATACTCACATTGAGTTCTCGCCTGCCGTTGCCGCTCGACCGCGGGGACCCCTCCCAAACAGCTCGCCGCCTCCCCTCATCTGGACACTCAGCAACCGCGGGCAAGATACTTCTCAATTTGGCTCCTGACAGCCAATCTCTGGATTGCACTGTCCGGTCGTCTCGCAGTTCCGCGATGGTCCTGTAGTCCTCCAAAGGAGGAACGGCAGAGGGGGCCGCGTTGCCAGGCCACCTTGACGCAAGCGGCCTTGCTGTGATCTCACCCAGTCTCAGCAGATCTCAGTAGTGCCTCCAACTTGTTGGGGTAGTTTCCCAGGGGCTGGCAGGGCCGTCCGCGGACCTCCGGGGTTGGGGAGGCCCCAACTCCTCACGCGTCCCAACAGAGTATGAGGCACACACAAGAGCAAAGAGTTACTGCTTTTTATTACACAAAACAGGCAGGGACCTGGTCACAGGTCGTAGGCATCCGAGACACCTCTCGTTCTTGGTGGGCTTGCAGGCCCTTTTTCTAGCTGTATGACGCGGTTACGTACGTCACCTGGGAGAACTAGCCCCCAAACCTAACGCCACCTTGGTTTGGCTCTCCGAGTGGTGGGGTTAGTATAGGCACATATAGGAAAGAGTTAGTGGTTGAGAAAGGGTCGTGGTACCCTTGGGTCGTCCCTAATAAACGCTACAAGTGAATTGTTACATGGGGACGATTAGCGATTGGCTAAGCTATAATGGCGTCAGTGGTGTGCACCTCGTATTCTGATTGGTTCACTCGCAAGCCCCCAAGCCTGGGACCATCGTTGTTCCCAACTCGCAGTGTACCTGGTGCTGGCGACAAAGTATGACTATGGGCCTCATTACACGTTGTGCGGTATGGGAATAACAGTACCGGTAAGCGATTACCGGTACCGCTAAATTCCCTAGCTAATTACGACCCGGACTTCCCGCTATTAGCGGAACCGGTAAGTACAGTGCCACTAATAGCGACAAGTCCGTGGGCGCGCGCGCCCCAGACCGGAAATAGCGGCATGGCGCTAATACCGGCATCGCGAACCACTCGTTAAGAGACCTGAGCAGTGTTCACACCTGCCACAGGTAGACACATCCAGCACAGGTGGAGGCAATGGAGACGTGCAGCACAAAAGACCACACCACACCCCTTCCCACACACCTTCCCACACCAAAATGGTTCCAATACTGGCAGCATTACATGGGCTGGAGGACACGATTGCAGTGCGGCAGCACCAACAACAGGCAGCACAGAGGAGACGCAGGAGGAGGAGGAGGAGGGCAAGACAGGCGCAGCAAGCACCACCAGGGCACCCAGAAATACCACAGAGCCAGCCACCAATACCCAGGATCCAAGCCAGGCCATTTAACGTAACACCTGAGCACATACATACCCCGTACCGTCTGCACCGGGATACCATCACCAGCACCGTGGATAAGATACACGACGGCAGCGTGAGCCTCATAGACATTAGAACTGCTATCCCCCATATACTGAAGGTGCTGACTGTGCACCACTTCCTGGCCACAGGCTCCTAGCAGCATACTGTGTGGCAGATGCATGGCATTTCACAACCAGTATTCCCATGCACGCCGAACTAGGCACACAATTCCCTCCTGAAGCTTGCACATGAACACATATTCCTGCCACGGACTGTCCAGGAGATCGCAAACACCAAAGTTGCCTTCTATTCACTTGCAACCATCCCAAGTAGCATCGGGGCCATCAACTGTACCCATGTGGAATTGGTGGTCCCACATCACAATGAAGTAGTCCAATGAAACAGAAAACAATTCCTCTCCATCATTGTCCGAATGGCATGTGATGCAAACAAGATAATCACACATTTTTGCTCCAGACATCCCGGCTCAACCCATGATTCAATGGTCCTGTAGAACTCAACCATACCACGCAACATGGAGTGACAAGCCGGCCAACGATCGTGGCAACTTGGTGATTAGCAGGGCATGTACATGGCAGTGTGATTGGGGGGGGGAGAAACATACACCAACTGGGAGTTGACTGTCGTGTGTGGGACAAATGGTCATACAGATGTACGCCAATGTTCATCGTGGAACGCCACAATGTACTTGAGAAGACCCCACATGAAATGTGAAGCTGCACAACATTGAATACAATCCAACTTTTGAAAGATTACACATCCATCAACACCCACATTTCACATCATGCAACACCACATAATACACAAATCATCAACATGCCGTCAAGAAAGTCATACAGAATTTGGCCAGCACAACATCAATACAGCAATGTGCCCTAGAATGCATGCAAGGGGATCACCCCTAGCCATAGCATCTGACCACAAACCCATAGCACCACTGAAGTGATGCTTCACAGCATAGCAACATGGTTGTTGGAATGGCAGTACACTGGCATTGCGGTACTAAATTTGCCTGGGCCCAAGGACACCTGAGACCTGGCCTCACCCAGTACATATCTATTACTGTTGGAGGCATGATTCGGGCATGTCGACTTGCATGGTCGAGCTCAGCTTTGCACATTGCAGTCACGCAGATCATCTGCATGCATGCTGTCAGTTGTGATTTCCAATCACAATGCAAAGACGATTTTTGTGACATGTACATGCCGCACCAGAGGTGGCCGGTAACAGGTACCCATTCTTCGCCCATACAGGCAAAGCCGGCTATCCCCTGAAGAGGTGGCTCCTAACCCCTGTATGGAACCCACAGAACCAGCAGGAAGAGGACAACAATATTGCACATACCCGTACCCGCGTCGTCATGGAGCAGACATTTGGCCTTTCAAACACACAGCTCTGGTGCCTAAGCGTGCCGGGTGAGGCTCTCCTGTACGGCCATGACAAATTGCCGAAGATAATCATGGCATGTGTGACGCAGCACAAAATGTGCATCAGACGGAATGTGCCTATGCCACCTGACATGCAACCACCAGATGAGGATGATGTGGATGTTGGTGAGGATGGTTGAAATGGCCCGCCAGCACATGCAAGAGGCGATGGCCAGGAGGGACACGATGTGTATGAGCATCTGATGTATCAGATTCCATGAGATACAAGGGAAAACTATTATGGATGGAGATGGGTAGTTTTGCCCTGATGCATGTGGTGAGTCCCACAAAGAACCATCTCCCCAATACAGTACACATACACAATGATGAAGACCAATCCTGTGTTTCAAATTCTCAACAGTGTATTGTGAACAAAATTCAAACAAAAAGTGCATGGCCCCAACTGTGCAAACGACCTCCCCCTCCTCCCCCCACAACACTCCCAAGAACACCCTTACCCCCCTCCCCCCACAACACTCCCAAGAACACCCTTACCCCCTCCCCCCACAACACTCCCAAGAACACCTTTACCCCCACCCCCCCACAACACCCCCATGTGAGCCTCATAGTTTGTACGTGTCCTTCTCCACATGTGCAACCTAGTCCTTGCTGACCCTAATTCTCAGTGCCTCCTCCGCCAATGGGTGGTTTGAAGGTGGTGCGCCTCAGGTTGCGCAGACAGCGGCGCAGGGGGCTTGTTTGCCGGGAACTCCCAGAGGAGGAGGTGCCCGGTTGATCCGGTGTTGTGGGTGGGCATTGGCGCTCAATTGCGTCCGCTATACGGATCACGGCCTGCCTGAGTTGGGCCATTTCATTGCAAATCCTGTTCGTGCAGGCCTCCATGCCCTCCCTTGTCTGCCTTGCATACATACAGAGGTCCTCCCTCAGACGGGCTGCCACAGCCACATGCTGCCCTACCAGCCCAGTGATCTCTGCCTGCCTCTGGCTGATGGATGCAAGGTCATGTTGCGTGCTACAAGCAGGAGGGATGACTGCTGCACCTTGGTCCATGCCTCTGGCATCAGGTGAGGACACCTGGGGTCTCCATGCCCCTTCCACGGTGTGGGTGGCTGATCCTCCATGGCTACCTGACCCTGATGACAACCTTGGGCTTGCCTCAATGGAGCATGTTGGGCTGGGGGTCTGGCTTCGCTCCACGATGTCAAGTGCTTCCTCCTCGTCCGAAAGTGGAGCAGTGGCTGCTGCCTCACCAGTTGAACTGGTGGCAGCAGAGTGCGTGCCCTCCATGCTGATTTCACATGCAATGGGACACACTGCCGTGGGTGCAACAATGGCAACAGCCATGGCCTCAGGCTGCATGGAACTTGTGCTCCTGCTGCCTTTGTCCCTCTGCTGCTGGACACTCCTCCCGGTTACCCTTGAGGTGGTGGCAGTGTCCCCTGTCGCATCTCTCCTGGGCTTTTTTGTAGATGGGGGAGCAGGTGTCGCAGTGCGTGGGTCCTCAGTTTCTGTCTGTGATCCTGTAGGAGTGAGAAATGGGGAATATCATCGTTTATGGTTCTACCTGCCTTATGCTGAATGTTTAGGTCATGCCGCTCTATGCATTGGGGCCTCTTTATTGTGGATTCTGGTAGTGGGGATGTCGGATGGGTCATGCATGAATGGGTCTGTGTTGCACGTGTATGTGGTGATGCATGCATGTATGTTTGTGGCTGGATCCATGGCCAGAATATGGACACATATTTGGGGGGCCCCTCACACTTCACTGTGCATTTTTTGATGTATACACTCACCTCCATCTGATGAAGTGGCCACACCATGCTCCATTTCTCCAACACCCTCTATCGATTCCACTCCAATTGTGGATGCACAGGTCTCCTCCCACTCACGGAGTTTCAGAGGTGAATCGCTGCCACCTCCTGTGCCCATTGCCAGCTTGCGGTTCACTGACAGTATATTTCTGACACGGAGCCGGAGGTCGTCCCACCTCTTACGGCAGTCCTTGACTGTGCGGGTGGTGGTGCCCACCGCACTGAATTTGTGGGCAACCTCTGCCCAGATGGCCTTCTTCTTGAGGATTGTCTCCCGCTGCATGTCATTGCTGAAGACTACATTTGCATTTGCCGATAGTGTCTCTGTGAGCATGATCAGCTCCTCATCGCTGAATTTTTCCTTACGTTGGTGATCAGCAGTTTTTTTTATGGCCTTGGGCATCTTTGGGCTATCCGGGATGGATTTGTGTCCGAGTTTCCTTGAAAGGGGTCCTGGATGCGGAGGATGGCAATGGATTGTGTTTTTAAAGATGGCCGCCGTGCTCTTTCCCGTTCCTGTGCGATGACGCTATTTCCGGTTCCGCTTTTTAACGGTGACCGGTAATAGCGGTGACCGCTAATGTTGGTGACCGCTAATAGCGGTGACCGCAATTTGCATGCAGCGTGAAGGCAGAGGTGCTATAAGCACTTTAGTCGAAGCCGCTAAAGGACTTTTTGGGGACTTTTACAGCATGGCGGTAGGGCCATTACCGGCATGGCTCTATGCTCGTGTCCGCGTACTCGTACGCAATTAGCGGCCTCTTGCGAGGGCGGAGACGCAAATAACGCCATGCCGGTAAATGGCTTAATTTACCGCACAATGTGTAATGAGGCCCTATGTGTCAGTGGCAGACAATGGACAGGTCTCACTATTAGCTGGTGTGCATGTCTTTCCCATCGCTATTGGTGTCCGATTTGTCACTTCATTGTTGCAGTCTGTGTCCCAGACGTGAGACCCCAGCGCTTCTCTGGTCCCTGGAGCTTGGCATCGTATCAGGTCGGTCTGGTCACATGTTGCGGGACCGTGGCTGGAGCAGAATTATGAGCATTTGATTTGTATTTCGGCTCGGGGAGCGTTTAGCAGTAACAAGTGTAACCTTGGCGTGGGGAGCGCGGCATGTAGATTGCAACATTGCAGCCTTGGCTGGGGCCTCTTGTCGGGGCCTTGTTCTGCGCGATCAGAACCTTGCAGCTTTGTCTGAGCTGCTCCGGCCTAGACGCTCTGGTTTTGCAGCCTACCAGGGCCTGGTTTATGGGTGACGGTACTTTGTCCATAATATGGGGGTCGCAAGAGGCGATGGAGATTCATATGGATTAGTCCATATGCAGTGGTTACATCTTCATGGTTTTTAGTGGCGAGGAAGAGTCTGCAAGCATGTACACAAGCTCTTCTGGCGTCTTGCGTTTCTGCGGTGCTGTAGCTGGCCTATGTGGAAAATAACAACGATGCATGTGTGAATGTGAGTGGTCCTCTACGTCACAGCACTGAGTGTGTTCTTCATGTGGATTGGTGTGTGTATGACCAATGTGCTTGGTGGCACGTGTGTTCTTGTCCGCTGGCTATGTCGTCATGGCATCTCTAATGATGGCGGTATTAGTGGTTGCTGTCTAATCTAGTTGATTCATGCGGTCGATATCCCTTCACCTGAGGCTCCGGCATGTGGTTTGATTGATGGGCAGCCTCCATGGTTGTGTGG
The DNA here is from genome assembly GCF_040938575.1 of Ambystoma mexicanum. Lineage (NCBI taxonomy): Eukaryota > Metazoa > Chordata > Amphibia > Caudata > Ambystomatidae > Ambystoma > Ambystoma mexicanum. The sequence continues at coordinate 193,126,728 of NC_090941.1, forward strand.
GGCGTGGCCACAGTAGATCTTGACGTCTGGGGTGGCCGTGAGTGGGTCGAATTCCTCTCGTGGTGGGTGCTTGGGTGGTGACATCCTGGGCTATGGTCTGGATGAGAATCGAGGGAAGGGATTGTCCCATTTTCCCTCTTCAGTCTCAGTCCACTCACCTTTCTCTTCTTCTCCCATTAACGGTGCAGCCTGATGGAAAGTACTCCTGGAACACTTCCCATCCTCTAGGTGCATGATTAATGTATACCGGAATGGCACTGTCATGGCCCAGGGCTCTAGTCCCAACCTCCTTCTTGATAGGCGTATTCCGTCTCTCATCAACTTCCTCCTTTCTCCTGCCACTCATCATTCTGCCTCCCCGATCCCTTTGCCGCCACCGATGGATGTACAAAATCCAGGTACCCCTCCAAGGAAGACCTTCAAAGGTGGCAACCAACTTCACTTAGATACCCTCAACTCTCACTCGGTTATTAAACACTCCTCTGATATCTGTCACCTCCTTGATGTATTTGACCTTGATGTATTTGACCTTGATGTTGTCACACTCACTGAGATGTGGCTCACTGTGAGTTCTGTCACTGCTTTTGACACACTCCTCACTGAGGGCTACAAGATCCTCTCTAAGCCCAGGCCTAATCGGCATGGAGACGGAGGCGCCCTGATCTTCTCTGAATGGGTCTCTGCTAACATCATTACCACGTTGTCCTACTCTTCCTTCGAATGCCTCGTCTGCAGGCTTAGTGCCTCTCCTACCCTCTCGCTGACTCTTGCCACACTTTACAGGACCCCATGTCCGGTCTCCACCTTCCTTTTGGAGTGGTTTGACCAAACCTATTCTCTCCTGGACTCATCCTCCAGGCTTATCCTCCTCTAAGACTTCAATATTCACCTTGACCTCTGCTGGGGTGGCCACTGGACACTCCTGCAGCCTCTGTGACTCTTTTCTTCACCCTTCTACCCTCTGGTCCAACCCACTGAGCCAGACACACCTCGGAGGCTCTCATTTCAGCAGAAATCCCCATCTCCAAACCTCGCATTACACCTTTCTCCTGGTCTGATCATGCTCTCCTGTCCTCTCATCTTGATCTCCTCGGACCCATGGCAAAGCATCTGCCTACACTGTCAGTCTCCTTCTGCATCATTCGACTGATGAAGCTAGTGTCAGTTGCTTATTTTGCTGCCACTTTAATTCCCCCTCCTACTCCGGCCACTGATTCTCACACTGACACAGCCCTTGCTAACCTTCATCTCTCCATCTCCAACACTATGGACATCATTGCCCCCATCATGAGGATCCACTTGTAGCCTGCATCCAAGCACTGCATCTGTTATGATTCCAACCTAGCCTCTCTGAAATACAAATGCAGAATTGCTGAGCGGAAGTTGCAGGCTTCAAGCATATGCTCTGACAAACTGGCAGGCCACCTGCTCCAAAGGCAATACAGACTTTCCATCTGGTCCAAAAAACTGGCCAATATCCAAGCCTGCATCTCTGGGGCCAATAACAACATGGCGTAACTGTTCAAAATCTGCAAGGGACTGGCCACCAGGGGGCGCACGGATGGCAAGCTCCTCCGCGTGAGCTCCGCACCGAGGTCTGCCAAAGTGGTATGAGCCCCCACTATTGGACCCCCCCAGACGGATCGATCGAGCGGATCAGATGCCTGAAAGCGCACAGCATACCCTGGAAAAAACGCAATGAAAAACGGAGGTGTTTTCGCAGACTTACAGCCTCGTTTAGCCCAGAGAGGAACCTACGCAGCTAAAATCAAGTGAGGCCCACGGCTGCTGCTTCCCGCCCTGGGTCGGCGACCTCCCCTCGACACCCCACCTGCGAGCAGCCTGCCAGACCGGTCACCGACATACCCGTGGCCCCGGAGGCCCATCCGCGGAGAGCAGCCCACACGGACAATAAGGCGTGAGGACACCACTCGATAATGCTGTGGCCAGGATCCCGAGGGCACCCAGGAACTTCAGCAATCAGCGCAAAGAAGGTACGAACGGACCAGGGTGCGGCCGGCTGGAGACCCCGCCTCGCCAACTAACATTATTGGCCCCCTCGGCTGTGAGGCTTACCGCGCGCCCACAGAGGCAGGCTCCTTGTCTGCCAGCACGCCTAGGCCCGAAGAGCCTCGTTGATCCTGCTGACAAGGGAGCACCTGCTTAGATCCAGCGCAAGATAGTCCCCCCTGGGCCGGTCCTGTACTCCTCACAAGGCCTATTGCATTACCCACAGGCAGACCCTTGAAGCAACGTCTGCAGGGGATCTGACTGAGGCCTTGGGGGTGACGACCAAGGGAAGCCTACACCACCGCTCTCCACACAGGAGACTTTCCCACAACACGGTTGGTGCAGAGACTTGGTGCCCGGAAAGCTACCGTCTGAGGTGCCACAGCCAGAAGTTGAGAGGCACCGGCAACCTACAAGATCTGGATCAAGCAGCAGACCAGATTCCACTCTTTCTCAAACAGAGCTGGAAAATCTTGAGGCCCAGTCTTTCCACTTGAAAGGACGTCACTGAGAGCTGGGCCCCTGTGTTGCAAGGCGTGTGCCCTTCTCAGAACCGTTGCTTTAACCGCTCATACATCTACCAAACAATTAGGGGAGCCCCTGCAGGGTAAGGGGGGTGTATCCCAGAAAACAACGTATAACAGAAGCCCCACTCCCTCTGACCAGTGAGCCCCACCTGACAGGGTGCTCGGGTGTCAGGGACGGGCCCCACCACCCTGCCTCCATCACAACTCGAAAGATCCTGCTTGTCCTCATACCTCATAAACCACCACATGAGCGTCAGAGAAAGACTGGCCCCATACCAATTTACACCATCACAAGACAGCTACTGCCCTCTTGGAGCCACTACAATGACAACACGGAAATCCGAAGCAGCCTCGACCAAAGCAGATGTTGCTGATATTCTCACTGAAATGCGCAGTATGAGAGCAGATATTGGTGGCAAGATCGATAAAATCACCCAGAGGATTGATAAGATTGAGGACAGACTTGAAGAGGTCGAGCATAATCAGACATCCTTGAACACTCTAGAGACCCAAATGGAAGTACGAATTGCGGAACTGGAGGCTAGAGAAGAGGATTTTCGCCTAAAGGTTGATGACTTGGAAAATAGGGAGCGGCGCAATAATGTACGCATTTTTGGCATTCCAGAAAACAAAGGCGAAACGGAGACAGACTTGAAGAGAACTCTGCATACCATACTGATGCTGTTATTCAATGATGACTCGGTAGACGAGCCCAAAATTGATCGTGTTCATAGAGCCGTTGGAAAACCAGGAGGTCCCAAAACGGTGCTCACACGATTCTATATTTACGCAGACAAAGCCAGGGTCCTGGAAAAAGATAGATGTACCCAACAAGTGATGTTGGTCACCGCGAACATCTCCATCTACCAAGACCTATCCTCCCTTACATTGGCAATGAAAAGAAAATGTCTCCCTCTCACCAAAATGCTGAAAGAGAAAGATGTGAGATACCGCTGGGGATACCCCTTCTGACTCACTTTCGAGTGGGAAGGCAACGCCATAAAGCTAATCTCTGAAAAGGACATTCGGAACTGTGTTGCCGACCTGTTGGGGACCCATGAGGAGGTGCCGGTGCAGAGTGAAAAAAGGCCAGAGGAAGATGATGTTTGGCTCCAGGAAATATAGGCGGATAAACAACTCCCTGGGCACTGAACGCTGAACTCGCCCGGATCTCTCAGTTTCTTTTCCAGGGGTGCACCCGAAGACTGACTTTTAACCCCCCTTACCCTGCCCACACTGAAGCAGATGATATACCCAAGAACTTGTCGAGGGTATGTTCACACTTATATGACAAGAACTAATGCACCTTCTTATCGGCGCTCGGGAGGGGGGAGAAGGCTGGGGCTTGCGGGCCGTCCGGAATAGTATGGGACACAGAAATGTGGCAATACAAAGGAAACTACCACAATGCCCAAAATTGCCCATTAGCTGACTTTGCGGAAGCCCGATGCCGGGCTCGCACAAACAAAATCTTAAGTTTGAAATATAGTTTAGGTTGTTAACAAGCTTTTAGAATATTGGGGGGAAGTTGGGGGCTCATTGTTAAGCTGTACTATTATACAGATGGGACCGTTCGTTGTACGGTTCCCGCTGGTGGTCCGAAAATGACCGGTTTAATATAACCCAGCCGAATCGGATGCCGTGTGGATGGGGGGGTGGGGAAGTACAACCCATTGGGGACAGTGGGGCAAAGGGAACAGAGCAACATGAACTGGGAAAGGGGATGGAGACATCATTGATTCCACAGACTGCAGAGCATCCAGAATATGTACCGGTCACATCAGGACTACACAAGATCCGGCACACTTGCAAAACATCAGACACATAGCTGGTATCTAGAGATATGAGAACCAAATAGATACACTTACTGGGCTACCTTCTACAGGAAAATAACAATGGCAACGATGTCTAGAACTCACAAATTACATATATGCACACTTAATGTGAAAGGCCTGAATACCCCCACAAAACGCACCATAGTGGCGAGAGAACTTAAGAGGTCCAATATAGATATCATGTTCCTGCAGGAAATGAAATATCAGAAGGGGGACGAGAGAAGGATTCCCAGGAGCTTGGTGGGGCATACCTTCTGGAGTTCAGGTGTTTTGAAAAGGGCAGGGGTTGGGATTCTGATCCGTAAGGACCTCCGCATTAAGATCCTAAATTCCTGGTCCGACACAGAGGGTAGAGCCCTGGCAGTAGTGGGATCCATTCAGGACACGATTATAACCTTAGCTACAATTTACGCAACTAACCAGGGTAAAAAAAGATTACTCCTCAAAACAACTGAATGGCTGTTTAACAGATCACAAGGTCACATGACACTTGGGGGCGATTTTAATACATGGATGAATAGTGCCATGGATAGGCAAACCCCACGAGACACCTCCCAACCTCTCCAGATAAATGAGTATGCAGACATCAAAATATCACTTGCCCTATATGGCCCTATATGGCCTCTCTGACAGTTGGCGTACTTCCATCCAACGGACAAAGGATTCACCTTCCGCTCCATCCCTCATGACATGCTCACAAGAATAGATTATGTATTGCTCGCTGAGGGCCTAATGAAAATACTCCAGACCGCAGGCATATGTCCCATTGCGTGGTGGACCTAAACTGGGATGGCCTTGCCCCACGTAACACTAAGTGGAGATGCAATGAATCATTATGGTCTGACATAGGGCCTCATTACGACCCAGGCGGTAAGTTACCGCCTGGGCCGTGACTTTACCACCATGGCGTAAACTACGTTTACGCCATGGTGGTTGGCGGACTTACCGCCCCATTCCGACCTTGGCGGGGCGGTAAGTCCCCAATCCCCATTTACCCTTCCCCATTCCCATTTTTGCCCCTTAGGGCTTAATGGGAGTGGGGAAGGCGTTAATTACGCCACCGTAAATTACGGTGGCGTAATTAACTCCATGGTCCCTTAGCGCCATGGATTTTAACACCTGCTAAAAGCAGGTGTTAAATCCGCCATGGCGCTAAGGGACCTCGTACTCAGGCGGTAAGGGTCGGCGCTGTTTACGCTGCCGTAAACCCCTTACCGCCTGGGTCGTAATGAGGCCCATAGTCTTCAGGGAAGAATTAGAAAATGAAATCAAGCAATTCTTTATAACTAACGACACGGGTGAAGTTGCAAAAGTGAACTTGTGGGAAGCAGCTAAGGCCACTTGGCGAGGGATCCTGATTAGAGAAGGTGCCAGAAAAAAGAGGGAAGACACCTTAATAGAAACTACCATCAGAAAGAAACTACACACGGCAGAGACCTTGGCACAAACATCCCCACAAAGCAGAACCGTACATCTTGCTGAAGCCAAGGACCTTAGAGAGGAGCTTAAAACCCTTGAAATAGGCAAAGTTACCCAGACCCTACAATATTTTAAACAAAAGTATTATGAAAAGGGGGACAAAGACGATGCCCTCCTTGCGGCGCGGCTTCGAGCATAACGGGAAGAAAGATGGGTAGACACGATAGAGAGGACAGATGGCACCCTTATAGACACAATAGAATCTTCCCCAGAAGGAATACAAGAAGCATTTGCCTTCTTTTATGAAGACCTATACACTGATAACCCGCCTCCCCCACTAGGGACCGTAGACACTTACCTCAAAGAGACTGGCCTCCCCGCACTCTCACACTCCGAAACTGAAGCCCTTGACGCACCAGTCACGGGAGATGAAGTCTCCGATGCCATCAAATGTCTTAAGCTGGGGAAGGCAACGGGAGATGATGGCTTTACTCCCGGCTTCTACAAAACGTTCACTGCATTTCTTACCCCCTTCCTGGTGACCCTATTCAACAACATCTTTGAGACAGGCCGGGCACCCCCTTCGTTTGCCCAGGCCCTTCTAACGGTCATCCCTAAAGAGGGCAGAGACCCAAAATACTGCGGGTCGTATCGCCCTATATCACTCCTCAACATAGACGCTAAAATATATGCCAGAGTAATAGCGGCCAGGTTAGAAACACACCTACCAAAGTTAATACACTCAGACCAAGTCGGCTTTGTGAGGGGTAGACAGGGAGCGGACACAATGAGAAAAACCCTACATTTGATATATGAGGCACAAGGGAGGAACGACGACCCAACTCTCCTATCACTCGATGCCGATAAGGCTTTCGACAGAGTGGACTGGGGGTTTTTGGAAAGGGTTCTGGTCTGGATTGGTCTCGGACCCAAACTCCACCGTGCAATCAAAGCAATTTACTCATCCCCCCCCAAGACCTCTGTGGCAGTGAACGGTGGTTACTCAAGATGGCTTTCACTGGAGAGGGGAACCAGGCAGGGCTGCCCTTTCTCCGCCATACTATTTATAGTATCCCTTGAACCGCTCGCGCAGAGGCTAAGGCTTGACAAAAAGGTGGAGGGAATCCCGGTAGGGGACCAGGAATATAAATTGGGTCTATATGCGGACGACATCCTCCTGCATACAACCAATCCCCTAAATTCGAAACCAGCAGCTATGGAAATAATCGAGGAATACGGCCAACTAGCAGGTCTAAAGAATAACACAGGAAAATCGGTCCTCCTCCCGCTTGACAAAACTAAAGATACAGAGGTGGAGCGATTTGCACCTTTGGGGATGAAGGTCAGTCTCACCACGCTGCGCTACCTGGGCATCAATTTGACCCGAGACCTGCGCGGTCTATTTGAAGCCAACTTTTCCCCGATAATACATACAATCCAAAAAGACATTGAGAGGTGGACAAGACTCACCATCTCATGGATGGGTCGATTGAACACAATCAAAATGGTCATCTTGCCAAAGTTGCTCTACCTATTTCAGATGCTCCCAATCCAACTACCTAAAGAATTCTTTGCGACCACTAAAAAAGCCCTACACACCTTTATGTGGCAAAACAAAAAACCCAGAGTCCCAGCTGCCCTACTCCACCTTCGGAAGGATAATGGAGGGGTAGGCCTCCCAGACATAGAGCTATACTATAGGGCTGCCCAACTACGAATGATGATCCCACACGTCAGACAGCAGAAAGAACCCCAATGGATAGGCCTAGACAACTACCACCTCCGTTCATTCATGTGGCAGAATGGCTATGGGTACCGGGACCCTTATTACGCAACTGCATTAAAAACCATCCCATTCTCGAGACTATATGGGCAATATGGAAACCGATAAAAGGGATGAAAGGGATCACAACATGGCCCTCCCTCCTATCACACTTATGGGCACCGGGTGTTCGGGATGAGATCCCAGATCCAGGCAGCTATGATTTGTGGTATGACGCAGGACTGCAGAGGGTGGGACAATTATGGAGAAATAACACATTTATCACCATTCAGGAACTAGAAGAAGCTCTGGGACTGGCTCCACTCTCAGTGTTCCAATATCTAAAATTAAAGGGTGTCATTACTCGAGAGGTGTGGAGGGAAGCTTTACAAAGGGATCTTACCCTGTTTGGAACCTGAGCGGGTGTCCAGGATTGTCTCAAAGGCCTCATAAGTGACATGTACACTGCATTGGTAGAAGTCAACGCAACTCCCTCAGCCACTCTAAAACGCAAGTGGGAAACAGATCTCGGCAGACACCTCTCCCCAAAGACATGGCTCAAGATATGTAGAGGGACCTCGAAAACCTCTATCTCATGCCAGTATAAATTGCAAGGGATTAAGCTATTATACAGATGGCAATACGACCCGCTTAGGCTAGCTAAAATGTACCAGGATGTAAGTCCAATTTGCTGGCGAGGTTGCCGCCAGAAAGCTGACTACTGGCATATGTGGTGGGGGTGTAGGGCGGTCCAAACATATTGGGACGAATTCCTCGGTTGGATTAAAGAGCTTGAAGGGGAAGAGAGGGAGAAACAACCACTCATGATCTTATTCAGCCTAGTGGAGACGGAAGGCCTAGTGATTAAGGTACCCAAAATGACACATGGACTCCTGTTGCGAGGGCCTGTCTTACAACCGTATGGAAAAGAACGAGTTTACCAACGAAAGCCGAGTGGATAAACATCTCCCGAAACATTTTCAACATGGACAAACTGACAGCAGCCATCCATGGAAATCGGACCTCCATCGATGACGAATGGTCTGAGTTTCGAGCCAAGTACATCTCGTAAAATTTCAAGTGTGCAATGTGATATGACTGAACGCCATTATACTGTTTAGCCCGTAATTTTAATTCAGATTCTGTGTGTCACAAGAAGTATCGTTGTATTAGCATTCGAAGCAGTTGATGAAATCCTTTCGTGGACTATGATAGGATCTGTTGTTTTTGGTAACCATCAGGGTTGGAGGGGGGGGGGAGGTGGGCGGGGGTCAAATCAAGGATATTTGGTACCACGAGCAACTGTAACAAAATTTATTTTCTTCTTTCCTCCCTTTCTTCCTTTCTCCTTTTCCTTCTCCTTCCCCCTCTCCTCCCCCCCTCCCTTTCCTCCCTTTCCTCTCACCTTGCAATTGCCAAGTTAATTTGTTATATTTGTATTGAATACTGCAATATCCTTGTATAAAATCAAAAAATTCTGCGAGGAACTCGCCAATCCTGCTGCCGTCTCCACTTCTACTCTGCCACATCAGACCCTCTGCACTGCACTGGCCTACCACTTCACATCCAAAACTTAAGATATCCTGTCCTCTCTCTCCTCTACTCCCCTCCCTCCTCTCTCACCCGCTCTCAGGCCTCCCTTGGCCCCCCTCTTTTCTTCCTTCCTCCTAGCCTCCTTCTCACCCATAGCAACGGATGAGGTCTCTAGACAAGTCCTTTCTATAAAGGTCTCCTCCAAACAGGTGCCCCCCTGCTCTTCCAGAACCATCAAGGATAACATTGCCTCCCTTGCTCCAGTCTTGGCTGATATCTGCAATCACTCCTTTGCCACTGGCTCCTTCCCTCAAGCTCTACTGTGTGCACCCTCTCCTCAAAAAGCCTTCTGCCGACCCTTCCTGCCCTGCTAACAACTGTCCTATCTCCACTAACGCCTTCCTGGGCAAACTCTTGGGGAAGCTGGTCATCTCCTAAATGATCCACCACGCTAAAACTGTTGGTTGTCTCTATGGCCACCAATCTGGCTTCAGAGCAGCAAGAGGCATGGAACTGCTCAAATGAACACCCATGATGACTTGCTCTCAAATCTCGATTTCAACTCTCCCTCCGTTCACATCCTTCTCAATCTTTCCTCTGCCTTTGACTCGGTCAATCAGGTCACCCTGATCGAATCAGCTCTGTGACACCCTTGGCAGCAAACACCTGGCACTGGAATGGTTGACCTCCATCTTATCTAACTGGTTTAACTGTGCCCCTTCCTCTCCTCCACTTCACTCTTCATCTGCAGTGTCCCTCAGGGCTCTATACTCTTGCTGTGGCTCTTCAACATCTACCTTGCCCCTTTGGCCCACCTGATCTCCACCTTCTCTCCTCAATTTCAGTGTCATTCTGAGACACATAGTTCTGCTTCAAGCTTCCCTACGCTTCCTCCTCTTTTCTCTTTGTCATTCCTGACTGTCTGACTGCTAGTCAGGTATGGTACGCTGCTAACTATCTCTGCCTTGATGACAGTAAGACTGAGATCGTTCTAATTGGGACGCCTGCTCCCACCTTCCCCCTTACTATCTGGCCACCCTCCATGGGTCCCTTCCCCTCACTCTCTTGTGAGGCTAAAAACCTTGGTGTCATCTACGACTACTCTCTCTCCTTCCCTCCTCACATGGTGGACCTTGCCAAGAAGGTTCACTTTCAGCTGCACCTCCTCAGATGCATTCTCCCTTTCCCCACCTTCCCTCAGAAACTCAATGTCTCCAGAGCGCTGGTCCTCTCTAAGTTGGACTACTGCAACAACCTCTACCTAAATCTAATTTTATTCTTCCTTCGCCCCTTCGACTAATCCAGAATAGGACAGCAAGACTTATCCTTGGCCTCAAGCACAGGGACCGCATCTCTCCAGGTCCAAATTCTCTCTACTGGCTCCTGGTGGATGCGAGGATCAAATCCAAGACACTCTGCATCATCCACAAGGCTTTCTAGGGCCTGGGACACCACTACCCCCAACTCTCTTGACCTAAGTACCTCCCTGGTGGAACCCTCCGGTCTTCTAGCTCCAACTCTCTGCAGGTCAGATGCTTTTCCAAACTTAGAGTGTGGGGTAGATCTCTTGCTTCAGCTGTAGCCTCCCTCTGGACGGGCCTCCATGCCCCTCTCATGTTTGAGCCATATCCATAAATTCTGGAAGCTTCTCAAGACCTTCCTTTTCTCTTCCTCCTTCCCCTGCCCTCTCCTGCTAATGCCCCCGCTGCTGCCTTTACTGGCTGCCTGGTCCCTTCTGAGTCCAACAGGGCACCAGGCCTTCCTCGCCCACTCTACCCCAGTCACCCTGACCCCCTAACCTGCACTTGCTCTTCTTCCCCCCCACCCCCGACTATGACTAGCCTGGTGGGGTATGCTTCCCTACCGAGCCTGCTCCATCTGCATCCTCGCACTTAGTATGTGGTTGTGACTCCCTGTACTCACTGCATACCCTGTCACTTGCCCACCTTCACTCCCTTTAGCACTTGTCTATCCCAGGGGCCCTCCTCTTCCCCTCCTCCTCCCCCTACACTTGTATGCCACCACTCTGCCCCCTCACTTCCCTCCTGCCCTAGTAGCATCCCTTCCGCTCAGACCAGCACACCCCCTCTCTAATCCCCCCAGCACTTCTTGTTAATGCACTTGCACTATCCGAATTACACAAGGCCTCGTATGACCAGCATTGTTGTTTTTCTCCTTGCCCCCCGCACCTGCCCACCTTTTGTCTTGTGGCGCCTTGGAACACCTTTTGATCTATAGGCACTTTACAAATACTCAATAAATAACATAAAACAAATAGACTATATGGAAGGAATACAGCTCCTGCAGGGCTGGATTTGACAGGAAGGGTGCACAAACCCAATGGGTCTTACATCATTTTATTGATTAATAACAATACAAAATGTCAGGGATTCTACACCCTTGCTAGAAGAGTGTGGCTACATGTTCATTGTGGCTTTGTTTCTGCAGGGTGCAGGCAGCACTTTTCGGTGTCTTGCCATCTTGGTTTGTGGTGAACTGGCACATTTTGATGAGCTCTATTTGGTCAACATGTTATGTTATTGTGCATTTGTATAGTGCCTTATATACCAGTGGTATGATCTAAAAGCGCTGTGCATTGAACACCCTCAGGGGCCGTTGTCCATGTCAGTGGAGAGAGTAGGGTAGTAAATAGTGCTTGGGTGCACTCAGTATGTGTACAGCCAGTGTGGTTTATGTGGTGTGTAGCTGCATTCTAATGCTCGGTGTGATGCAGTAATTGTGCGAGGTCATTAGAACGTGTGCAGCAAAGGCGGTTGACCTCTGAGTTTGCATCCCGTTGGTGGTGGAGCTTGTGTTTGAGATTGTGTATGCAGCTAGACTGATCTTTTCATGGGAAATAGATGTATTCTTAAGACTGTTGAGGTGTTCATGGAGGCATTTAGGTATGTGTGCAGCTAGGCCGAAATTGATCAAGGGGTATAGCTGCATTCTACTGTTTGTTGGTATAGAGGAGAGAGTGAGCATATTAGTATATGTGAGTGTCTGTGCGCATTGGTGGGAGTGGGAGACCCCTATTTCAGATTACCTTCCTGTGCCCGCTGAGCTGACCGTATCTATTCTAGAGGTTCAGAGCATTGGTTCTCCGAGAGAGATTCTCAGTCTAGCACAGAGTTTGTTCAGATTACCGGGCTCGAGGTTGCCTTTCCCTGATTAGTAGTGTCATCAGAGTTGAGTTGCCCTATTCCTAATCTTTCTTGGGTTAAGCAAATTGCAGGACTATGGTCGTCCCAGTGTCTCGTTGAGTCTAATATTGTTTATTGGAAGATACCTTCTCATTGTACAGTTACATCCAGTTCTGTTCTATCAGAGTTATGAGTACTAGCTAGATTCAATGACTGGTGTTCAGTTGACCCAGGGACCAGCAACAGCCACTACGGTCATCCCTGTGTCTTGTTGGGTCGGCAGATTTCTTATAGGATGAAACCTTCTCAATGTGCATTTACTTAAGTTCTGTTCTATCAGACATTCAAGTAGATCCTAGGTATAAAGACCAGTACTCAGTAAGCACGATGGTCAAGCAACAGATCAGGCTGTGATGTAAGGAATGTGTCTGAACTAGCAGTTCTATATGCAGAGGGGGTTAGAGTGCTCCTGATCTGGTGTGCGTTCCGAGTATTGATGACAGACAGCAGCACCTCACCGTCACTTGCAGGAGCTTGCCTTTCCAGATTCCTCGCCTGATTCAGAACGTATTTCCTTGAGGTGGAAGAGAGTCAGTCCCTTGCTGAAGCTTGGTTATAAGTGTTAGTGGGCCCATTTTCCAGGTCACAAGTAATTGTTTATAGAGGGTGGATAGCTGTCCTAGTTTATGGTTTGAATTGCTGAAATATGTTGCATCATTGTCCCTTCCAAGAGATAAGCGTGCTAGGGAGCTCATCTGATTGGAGAGTGTAGTGCATATCTGCAAGAGAAAAAAGAGCCAGTCCAACCCAAGCATACCCGGTACTGCGTCCCGGGTGAAGGAGTTAATGGCATCAATTTCCTAGGCAGATCAGGGCAGCATGCCTTGATCAGATACCACCTTTTCCTTTTCTAATCTTCACAATTAATTTAAATGTGATGCATGGCTAATCTTCACAGTTCTATGTGAATGGGACCCATGGCTAATCTTCACAATTCTATCTAAATGTGGCGCGTGGCTAATCTTCATAATTCTATGTAAATGTGACGCATGGCTATTCTTCACAATTCTACCTAAATGTGACGCATGGCTACTCTTCACAATTTGATCTAGATGTGACGCATGGCTATTCTTCGAAAAATCTATCTAATGTGAGACATGGCTAATCTTCACAGATCCATGTAAATGTGACGTCTGGCTAATCTTCACAATTCTATCCGGATGTGACGCATGGCTATTCTTCACAGCCCTATCCAAATGAAACGCTTTGCTAATCTTTCTAATATGTCTATTATAATACATCTCCTGCCCCAAAAATCCATTTGGGTGCAACACATTTAATTTCCCACAAAATACATCTAAATCCTGCATGACGTCCGCCCCCCAGTCTACATGTACGTGCAACACATTTCCTTCCATAATTCAGTACAATGGCTAACTATGAGGCGTATCACAATGGCTGACTATGAAGGGTAGCGCAATTCAACTCAGAGACGAACTCTGTCAGCACTGTTTACAAAGAAGCAGTAGTGTAAGACTGGCTGGGTTTCTGGAACACAGCAATGGCTGTGCTTCCCGCCCTTATCCCCTTACGATGGCTAGTTACAGGGCGTGGCAGTGTTCAACACAAATAAGCTATGATGCAGAAAATAATGACTAACTATGGGGCACAGCGCAGTTATATCTCAGAGCACAGCAGAGGCATATAAAATAACTATACCAACAGTTTGGGTGTGGAGTATGGCTACTGTATGTAATTTAGAGACACATGAGGAACTTATTTGGGGATATCAACTCCTTGACCTCTGCGCCCTATGTTCCATTCAAAGTCTTGAAAAAATGTTGAATGTGTGTGAAACCTTCGGAGACACAAGTTCCTCTACTCCATTTTACATGACTCAATACAACATTGTTTCACACTTGTACACGCGCCACAAGAAAGCTCAATAGGAGAATATTATTAGATCCAACTCATATTTAATGTTGAGTGGAAATCATGTAATTCAGGTGGCCCTCTGTGATAACACATGTTTCGGAATACACAATGCCTTTGTCAAATCAGGGCAATTAAAAAATAAACCTAATTGTATTGTACATTGTTTAAAAAAATAAACTAAATGGAAAAAGATCAAAGTAAAAGAAAAAAATATAAATAAAAGTGAATTAAATAAAAGTGAATTAACAAGGTAAGCGCAATTGTTGCACAGTATTAACATGTTATTTAGTTTAATTATACCCATTTTCAATGCAGATATAATCAGTACAATTTCAAAGGCAAATGTCCACCGGAAATCATGTACACCAATATCAGCCCTGGAGTAGAGTAATGGCTGTACTCCTTACCCACACCATACTTACCTTATCCATCGCTTTAGGTTGTCTGTGTTAGCATTCCAGGAGAACACGGGCAAACACAGAGTGAAGCTGCTTCTTGGGAGCTGCCTTTTGTCTCTGGCTCTTTGCCAAGGGCTGCCCGGGCAAGGCTGCCCTGGGAGGGTTGGCGAAGAAGGATGTTTCCTGGTTATGTTACTAAGGACATAAGCCAATCGGAGGGAGTGACATTAGGCTGGGGCCTATGGATTACAAACTACAAGCCAGAAAATGGACAGGCACGACTGACTCTCTCTGCCAATTGCCATCAACATGGGAGGAAAAAGGAAAAGGGAGCAGAAACAAACAAAGGACTACACCCCACAAGGAAGTCCTCTCTAGAAGTTGAACCAGCAGGAAAAAAAAAAGGTTTCTAAAATCCACTTAAAACACAGATAAAACCCTGCAAAAAGAATCCAAACAGGCTGGGAACTTATTGCCAGGCACTTGCTGTACAGATGTCTATCGATTACTAACTGCAAGCCAGGGAAAACTACAGACAATGGGCAGGCACCACTGACTCACTCAGCCCATTGCTTTCAACATGGTCAGAGCTTGTTAGACAGGTGGATGGTTGTGGGGAAGATGTGAGAAGGAGCATGGCTTTTGTGGACATTTAGGGTTATATTGTTGCATGTGTGGGTTGCTACATACCAAGCTCCAGGAGATGATGACAGGTGCACATGCGAAGTGGCAGCTGGATGTTGTGTGTGCACCATCTGGGTGTGGTTCCAGATGTGCCATTTAAGGTTTCTGTGCTCTCTTCGGTTGGGGATGCGGTTTGCGAAAAATATCTGTATATTGGTCATGGTGTTGTTACCCACTGTGCAGTCTCTTTCTAAATGTGTTGTACGGATGTCTACTACTGTGGATGCCTTTTGTGTTTTTGTGCCGCTCACTCCCTGTGACCTACTGTGAAAACCATGATATGGTTTTGTGACACTCTCTTGTGCATTGCTAGGTGTATTCACAATGCAGTGTTTTCCTGGGCTTTGATTGTATTGTGAGCGTAAACATTTCTACATTCACCTTTTGGGGCGGTCAGGTTTTGAGCTTCAATTTCTTTGTGAATGACCATCATGCTCATTACAGTTGCGTGGCATGCTCTTAGGGCTGGAGAATATACTTTGCACCATTTCTGATTTTTGTGAATCAAGTGCACTATGCAATTGCTTTTTTGCTGCCTGGCAATGTGAGCCCTATTCACAGTGATAAGGCGGAATGTGCCCAGGTGTTCAAAATAGATTGAAAGAATTCTTTGTTTGACATATCCCTGTTTTTGCCCTTATGTCTATTGCACCTACACAGATGCAAGGTTACCGTAATAGGACATCCACCCCAGCCCTGCTATCACTTATTTTCTTCTCCATTGTTCTCGCACTGATGAGATGGCGACAGTGCTGGGAGCACGGTGCTTTCTTTTATTTCTACACATTTTTATGCCTTCTCTGATTAATAGAAATCCCAAAGAGGACATACCTCGCTGGAACATATAATCACACAAAGAAACAATACACAGTATATATAAAGCCCTTGGACTTTCCCATTCTAGTTTAGAACGGCTTTGTTATTAAATTGCACACTTCACACTTTGGAGAAAAATGGGAACAATTTTTAGCTCCAAAGCAGAGGCATCCTTGTGCTGAAACTGGGCGTTTGTAAATCATCCAGGAAGAGATTACAGGCAACATATTTGATGAATGGTTCCATAATATGCCAACTAACCTTATCTGCAGAGGTTTGCCTTCATGTGTACCGTCGGGGGAAAGGCGGAGATAAAATTAAAAAGCAATGTTCAGTGTGTTATGGGATTCCAGTTTTAAAATTATTAGATAACAAAAAGAAATGGGTTTTGACAGTAAGTTTTTTTTTCCAATGGATTATTCTAGTTTTGTTATCAAAATCCTGCTTTTAACCACGTATCAGATCATTGTTGATTAAAATTCTGCCCAAGCTGTAAGATATGTCTGTAATACCACAATGTTTAAATTATGTTTGCTATCGGCAGCCTGTGCGATAAGGTATATTACATACCGGGTACGTTTTAGAAACTGCCTCTAATAATGTGTAACAATGTGAAATAAATGGCTGAGTTGCATTGCATTGCCCACGTGGATAAGGCTAAGCTGGTTATGGCTGATTTATTTCTAACGCTGGTTTTCCATCTCACATGTACGAGGCGCATAGACAACTCTCCTTAGTTGTTTTAAAGGATAAGTGTAAAAACCCAAGCAAGCAACTACAAATATAAACAGCTTTGTAGTTTCTCATGAATGAATGTAGCATAGCAAAGTCTTCATGCATGAAATGTGACAATTACATTGTTACTTATGAAAGGGTGATGTTTAGATATGTATCTGATCTAATTTATATAAATATAAATTACATTGATTCACTGAAAAAGATACTTAAGAGAGCGTAAAGGTGAGCTGATTTATCACAACAAAACCTTTGATAATCAGCTTGTGTGGGAAGTGCTGATCATCTTAACTCGGCATCTTCCCTGTAGATATCCCCCATGATATCATTGTGTATGCCATTGTGAGTCCCTTGTGTGGTATTGTGTATGTGCTCCTGGATGTTGCAACGTGGGGGAATGCCTAGTAAATACCCATATCCTGCCTTTGGCTGTGACCACGGTCCACAATGGAAACAACAAGGCAAAAAAGACCGACCTATGACCACAGCCATTTCGCTCTGCCTAGTAACTAAATATATCCCATCGGCTATGGCCTGCGGCCATGGCCACTATCCACGCTGCAAAATTAAGGCACAAAAGAATGTAGGCTGCTGGTTATGGCAATCAACAAGCCCCATATACCTGTCAAGGTTACATTTTCAGATCCCTCCAGTCCATGCCAGTGTCCCTGTTTATCAATCCAACTGAAAGATCATGGGTCAATGACAATTAGCTCATGTCCCATTTTTTCCCTCTTTTAATTTCCGTGGTAGTTTCGCACGGGCAAAATCCCATGTTAAACCACCGTTGAGCAATACCATATTCTATTACCCCACCAATCATTCCTAGTAATCATTCCTGCGTTTGTGCTCATGCGCCATGCTACCAGGGAGACTATGAGTTAAGATTGTCATCATCTCTCAAAACTGCCGAATTGCATGGGTTTTGTTGTGATAAATCTGTTCATCATAACACGGTCTTAACTAAATTCCTCACTTAATTTCAAGGCATGAGTTATGTTCTATCTTCTCCAGAGCCCACTAGCCATGGCCCTTGCCCCGTTGACGCTCCATCTATCCCTAATTATTCTAATAGGTGGAGGAGGCCTACTTGCCATGGCTAGTGGGGCCCACGCTATAGTCGTGGCCCACGCGCCACATCTCAGTAAATAATCAGATCCCACCAGCCATGGCCTATAGCAGTGACTACTGTCAACGTTGCAAAAACAAGGCAACAGGACGGTGGCCAATGGCCACGACTCACATCCCACTGCCTTTTAATTAACCACATCCCAATGTGGCCACTCTCTATGTTGCAACATGTAGTAAAAAAAAGAGTGTGGGCCAGTGGCCATTGCCATTGGCAAAGCCCATATCCTGTCACTGTTACATTTGTGGATGCCACCAGCAACGGGCACTGTCCCTGGTGCACCAACACAATTTAAATATCATGGGCTACTGACCTTTAGCCCATGACCTGTTTTTCCCCTGCTGTAATGTCCATGCTAGTTTCCCGTAGAGAAATTCCCATGTAAAAACATGGTTACAGCAATGCCATCTTCTAGTACCACACTACTCATTCCCAGTACACGTTCCTACAGTAGAGCATCAATTGTCAATTTTGCAGTAATGTAAAAGGCTTCCCTATCCTTACTGCCACTCTCCCTGTGCCCCCTCCTTTCTTCTAGGCCCCCCACCTTCTCCATTTTGTGCAAATGCTTGACCCTCTCCCCTAGCATTCACATTAACTCGCCAGAGTCTGTGATGATTTTTTTTTCTTATTGCGTCTTGCAACTTTTTCATGTAATCCCATGCATGTAATCCCATGGGTATCCTGCAGATTCCCCCAGTAAAATGAAAATGCCCTGTCACAAAATGGAACTCCTAGCACTCCCCTAACTCTTCCACTATCCATGTGGTCCTCTTACACCCTCCCGACCTCTTCCCTGATGTGAAAACATTCCTTTCACCTCCTCCAAATCTCGGTTGGAGCACTTTTCATTTTCGGTTTTCCTGCGTCATTCCTGCAGTAAAAGCTCACATCAAGCAAAAATAAATGATGACTTTTCAATTATGAAAAGGTTCACTACCATAGTACACTATGGTAGATTCTTAAAAAATGGGACCGAGTGCACCCTATTGTTCACCTAATAATTTTAAAAACAAATGGATGGATTTATAGTTGTGATGCTTTGTAGCCAACTTCACATCCATTTGTTTCTTATTTATATAAATCTGGCCAGCGGTTTTCGCATTACAGGTGTTCAGTGGAAGCACCTTTTCCTTTATGGGAAAATGAAAGGGAGTAGACCAAAATAGATTTGTTTTGGTTTCACACTAACTCTTCAACTGTTTAACAATTTTTCCTCAAAATGTTTAGTTTGGAGTATCCCTGGCCGGGCAACTTAAAATAAATATATATATATATATATATATATATATATATATATATATATATATATATATATATATGGTTCCAAGTCTGTCCAACGGGTCCAACGTTATTAGAAACAAAATTTTGGAAAACATCTAGGCAAATCATTTTTATCTTGATTGCACTTCAGCGAACTACAACATATATATATTTGAAAGATCATCAATGTTATGGTAGGTTTAAACGACAGGGAAACCGAAAAAAACGACCTGAAATGTGAGAGTAGAATAAGCCATTTCAGATAAGCAGCACAGGCTACAACAGACATCCCTTTAAGTTCACCTCCAGTTCAGCATCATTGAGCAATGCATTGCGGTTATGTAGATTAGCTAAAAAAACATGTTTTTTTTGTCCCAGAAAATTGTCTCTGTTTTATGGGGCAGTGCTACGTTATACATATGCAGCAAAACAGACCGCTCTGCAGGATACAGGCAACCACATACATATCTCACCCTCGTTAACGACCATCAGAGCAGTATGGACTTTAATTCTTGTGGTAGAGCACAAGAATGAAGCTTGGGAGCTATTAAGGTATTTGTATTGATTTTCGAAGTAAACATCTGTATAATAAAAAAAGGAACATGCTCGATTGTTTTAAAAAAATAAAAAAAATAATCTAAACCAAGAAAACCAGCTATCCGAGGAAGCACTGCTATTCCAGGGCTGTGACAAGTGAGAGAGAGGCGCCACTTCTTGGGCCTCATTACGAGTCCAGTGGTAACCGAGGCGATAAAACCGCCTGGTTACCGGCGGACTCGTATTACCATTCCGCCTCCGTGACTCCCAGAAATACCAGGGCATTACGACCCTGGTGTCCCGGGAATTCCGGAGGCGGAATTCGGTTAATCCCCATTCCCATTGAGTCCTATAGGACTCAATGGGGAAGTGGAAACACCGGCACCATCTTGTGATGGTGCTGGTGTTTCCACATCCGCCTGCAGGCGGGCAGTGTTAAACCCGCCTGCAGGAGTCGGGATCGGGCGGTCCGGAATTAACAGTGGCGGCAGGTTTACCGCCACTGTTATTTCCAGACCGCCCAACCTGTAATGAGGCCCCATATTTCTCCAGTGATTGCCTCATTACAGGTCGGGCGGTCCGGAAATAACAGTGGCGGTAAACCCGCCAACACTGTTAATTCCGGACTGCCTGATCCCGAGTCCTGCAGGTGGGAGGTGGCGTTCCCGCCAGGTCTGACCTGGCGGGTTTACCACCGCCCGCCTGCAGGCGGACGAGGAAACACCGGCACCATCATGAAATGGTGCCGGTGTTTCCATGATCCCCATTGAGTCCAAAAGGACTCAATGGGAATGGGGATTTACACCATTCAGCCTCCGGAATTCCCGGGACACCGGAGTTGTAATGTCCTGGTAATTCCGGGAATCACGGAGGCAGAATGGTAATACAAGTCCGGCGGGAACCAGGCGGTTTTACCGCCTCGGTTACTGCTGGACTCGTAATGAGGCCCATTTTTGTACTTTTTGACAAGGTACATTGTGTACCCTGGACACGAATAGAGAGCGGTCGAGCAGCATGCCTCTGTTAGTACTATGAAGATAGGTGTTAAATTAAGAGCTTAGGCATTCTTGAAAACACAAGGAACAACGTTCGCACATGCTTGTAAATCGTCACACCAGCAGTAACAGTCGAACCTAGCATGGGCTGAGCAAAACACTCTTGCTGCTTTTTAGCAATAAACGTTTTCCATGTATGTATTTTTTAGCAAATTTTGCTATACATTCAGTGAGGTATTGTTTCTTTGTTCTGCAATGGAAAACACAACCCTACTAAATGGGTTTTAATTGTATGTGTGCATTTATTTATCTTTGGAATTTGTTATTATTGAATGACATTGTGTAATGTGAAAGGAATTAAATAGTGGGTTTATTCATTAATGCAAGGTGATATCTCAGCCATGGCCATCGCAAGACACATGCTCATTGAGAGAAGACACACACGAATACATCACAGAAGAGGAATTCCATTATGAGTTGGCAAGGATTATTTTCTCCCACAAGGTGATAGAAGTAAAGATCAGGTAGGCAAATAACGTGTCGGTCACATCACTCCAGTCAGCGCGCCTCTTTTGCACAGAACGGTTACACTTAAAAGAATTGTGAGCAAAACATACACTTGCAAAATACACGGATTGGGTGTCATTAAACCAATCGATGTGTGGCAAAGGAAAATTAATTTTCAATACGCTATTCAGAATCGGATACCTCTGGTTAAGAAAGTGTGTGAGAACACAACACTGCTTCTTTTTTTCCTGATTGTTTTTGTCTTTTTCTTGCTGTAAAAATATTGTGGGTTCTAAGAGCAATAGCGGATCACTTGAGATTTTTTTGTGGCAGGTATTAGCATTTATAGGTTCTGCACTAAACGTAGTGACAGTGGGTTACCATTTTGCAAACACGTGTATGTAGTATGCTTCTCGTGCATCTTCACTAGTAAGAACGGGCCTTGCCTGCTAAGAAGTCTTTGTTTAAAACTGTGAGTACACGTGGTAGAAATGGACCCGCGCAAGACAAAACTACCACCGGTATGACAGGTTCTGACATAAGGCAAAGCATTGTGGCCTGTGTGTCACTTGACACATTCTACATTGGCACGCTGGGCGCAGTTGTGCAATATGTGAGTGTAGCATACACATGTAGAAGCTGGCAAACGTTACATAATAATGTAGTATCGGGTATTGTCGTGTCTATGTGGCATCTGTTTACTAAGCCACGGTTATTTGCCCACTGCACCAGTGGGCATTAAACACATGCCAAGTTCCATGTATGAGTATACCCAAATTCAAACTGAGATAGAATGAGTGGGGGAAGGTGAAGACCCATGAAAAGTAGCTCAACATACATTTAAAAAGTGTACACATTACAAGAGTGTGTATACCAACGAGCACCATAGTAACCTACAATTGAATGAAGTGTAAATTCAGCAGCCCAGTTCAGAAAACCTGAGACCAATCTCAATACAGCCTCAAACTGGGGCAGGCAAGACATACTCAGAGCAGGTGTATACATGAGAAAGAAAGGGCCCACAGCAACGACTGCTACAGCATGACTCTGCTAGCCCAAGTAGAAGTGGGTCTTCTCAAGTACATGGAAACCGGTCTCACAGGTTCAACTGAACATAAATCTACCACCAGTGCACAACCATATTTGTGATGCCTCATGATGGTGTACTAAGCATTTACCACTTCCCACCTCACATCATACTAGAGCTGTTGATGTGTGGATGAGTTGCAGTCACCCTCACAGCATGGTAGACGCACGTCTCTGCATCTGAAGACAGAGACAACCTTGCACTCCCTAACTACTTGATCCTTCCAGAGGACCAGTTGCACTGTAATGGGCAACTCACAGCCAAGGCAATCCAGGTTCCTAAGTCAGACACTACGCCCCATAACAGGCCACACACAGCATGCCATTGGACTGGCAGGAAATGTGCAGCAAAGTTGAAGAATTGCACACTTTCCCTGAGTGTTGGGTGCAATAGACTGCACATGTGTGGCCCTACAACTACACCACCACACAGAAAACGTGTAAAACAACAGACATTGCCGCACTCCATAACTGTGCAGGCTATTTGGCATGTCAACACATGTATATGCATTGTGTTTCTCTGAGTGAGGAGCAATCTCAGTAGCCAATCTACTGCCACTGCAAAACTGGCTGAACAGTAGAGTGATATATGGCTCATATGCAAGATCATCAATAATCATACCCACCATAAGTCAGTACTCAAACCACACACTTCTTTTCGAGCTTTTGAAGATATAGGACTGGCTAATTTAAGAATGGAGACCCTAAACTTCCAACCGGGATGGAACTAGACACAGATCAACAAAAGGGTGACTAGATAGATTTTTGTGTCGGTATGGAAAGAATATTTAAAGTAGGGAAATCAATTGTACTAAATAGAAATGACATATTAGCAGTCTTTCGGGATCCTCCATGTCTAAGAGCTGTTATTTCAAAAGATATCAAATTAAATAAATATCCCTGTGATGATTGGATGGACATGGTGATTATTCATGTGGACTCTAGTCTAGTAATGGAGTTGATCATGGAACAAGCATCATCACATTGTTTATTGGGGCAGGAGATGTATAGGAAGTTCAAAACGAGTTATGTGCTGGTCTTCCGAACATCAATTATCAAGGCTTTAAAAGATTCAAAATGCGGCAGAGCATCTAATTTTTCAGCTACATAAAGTTACACCCATCACACCTTTTCAGTGAGAACTTCTTTGGCTTCCAATCCAGCAGAGGATACAGTTTAATATCCTCTGCTGGGTCTTTAAATGCAAACTTGGCCAGGCCCCGACTTATCAGCCAGTAGGGTGCTTAATGACAATGCACAGCAACCTTCTGGTAATTCCTCGCACACGTTGTTGTTCCAGGGGTGATAGAAACTTTGCAGTAATCTGCCCCACATTTTGGAATAAGCTTCCCATGGAGCTTTGCAAGGTTGATACATTATTGACTTTTCAGAAAAAAACTCCACACCCTTCTCTTCTGCTGATTACTCTATGGTTGCATGCCTGGTTCTTTTATTTTGAAATCTGTGCCTAGATACAGGGTCTCCTGTCTTGTTCCCAAGGGATTTAGTGGGAGCTGTAAGTAGGACTCAGGATAGCAGTCTCAATGTAACAATCCACCCCTTCATTTAGGAGCTCTTAGAGTAAAATATGAAGGGGATTATCCCTTTGCTAGGAGAGGTACCATATTCGAGCTGTCCATAATATAGAGGCAATATAGAGGCAAATGGCTGGTCTTGGTTACCTCCATCTTTGGACCATAATAGTCGTTCACAGATACTTTGTGAGTGCTTGATATATACCTTTTAAAACTACTTTTATGTGGACTGCCAGATGGTATTGACTCCTATTTAGTCAATCTAATAATGATGCGGACCTGAGCAACTTGGACGTAATTTTCCTGCAGGAAACAAGCATAATAGATAAACAATTATTGGATGGTTTTGAGCTCTTTCATTTTCCGTCTCAACAGGGTTTAATGAGCCGACCTCATGGCAGCCTTCTAATTGCTACTTGGAGTGACATTAACATGATCGCTGTGTGTGAATGCCTGTTGGATAATATTTATTGGAACCCTGGAGGAACTACCCAGATGTCTTTCTTTGAAAAAATGATGGGTATTTTAGAGCATTGTTTTGAAGTTAATTCTCCCCATATTTTACTAGCGGGTGATTTAAACTGCAGATGTGGGATTAATGATGAAATTGCTGTGGCTAATATTAGCAGGTAATCTAAAGGTCCTGCAGTTAGGGGTGCAGCTTGAGAGGTTGTAATACACCTATGGGACTTGCAGAGACTGAATGGGAACATTCCATGTGACATTACATCTTTACCGACGTGGAGGAGGGGGAGCCAGTTTTCTACTCTGGATTACACACACCCCTCTAGAGCAGTTTTTGGCTTCTGCATGTCCCTTAAACTGTTGGAATATGAGTTTAGGAATAATTCTGTTCTTAAGCTTACGCTAGATATTAACCTAGGCCTGGGTTCCATCTCAGAAAGTATTCCTCCTATGGTTATGGTGAACCACTCAGTGTCTAAAATGATTTGGAGTCCTAAATTGGTGGGTAGGTTCAACCAGAACCATGTGAAGTCCAGTGCATAGAGTATAAGGATCCATACACTCTGGGTCTTATACTAATCCTATTTTGTTCTCTAATTTTGTTAGAAATGTGGTGGAACGATTTGTTACAGATTTGTTACAGACTCTTATGTAGATTTGTTAAAGACTCTTATGTAGACAAACGGCAACTTGTGTTTACGAAATCTTATTGGTTCAATGAAATAGTTTCTAGGAAAAAGTAAGAACTGAGGTATGTATATGGCTAGGATATACTGTGCAATAAGTGAATGACAGATCGACTTTTCCTCTCTAAAGTCCCCTTGTGGACATTAGACAGTTCAATCGGAAAACTACTCAGTCATTTGGTAGATTATATCAACTACGACCCTTCTTATACAAAACTTTTTTTTTTTTTTTTTTTTACTCTCTTCACTTTTTTTAAAAGACATTAAAAAAACATGTGGTCACTTAAAACAAATTCATAGATCATGAAAAAAATCATTGACCACATACTGCAACAAGGATCCCCTCTCAACCAAACTGTTCAGGCCAATTTCTGACTGGGGGTACCCCTGTGTATGTCTGATTCTATACCTCCATGTCCTCTGATCCACATGTAACCAGGATCCTTATTGCTTATACTGCTTTGGATTGAAATGTGCTGACACTTACTGTATGTATGTAACTCCCAAGTTTCTCAAGCGCCCAGCTACCTCAGGGTTTGGTGCGCGATTCAAATATTAAACAATTACAATTACAATAACAATTACAATGTAACAATTAATTTGAGTGTATTGCCTCATTGTGTGGATAGTAACCACTTTTATACAACAGTTTTTTGGGATTTTCAAAAACCTGTAAAGGGGTATCTAAATGTCTCACTTCATTCCTAACAAAAACAATATATGGTCTTGTAAAAGAGATAACAAATACGTATTTGCCAGCTGGTCGACATATGTTTCGGCCTTTATCGTATGTACTGCACCATCTCAAGTGCTGTCACTTAATTCAGTGTTTAGGCCATTTTCAGGACAAAGCAGTTTATTCAAGGAAATCAATTCAATCCCCAAATGGTAGATCTTCTGATCTATAATAAAAAACATTTTTTAAAAACTATTTTATTTACAATAACATGTTAAAACAATGGAGTGCCAAAATGGCAGTGTCTTTGAGGTGATGTCTCATATATCATTAAGATGTACCGACCCGATCACTGACCTGGTGTCAGCACTACTGTGTTTGGGACGTCTGAGAAGAAAGACCTATGAGTAGTACTGGTCTTAGCTTCAGGAGCTTTTGGCAACCTGAATTAGCAAAACATTTCTTTTATTGTCTTGTCTTAGAAGTTCCTGTTTTATTCGACCTATACTTGTATTTTTATTTTAATTCACCTACGTGTTGGAAGTCCATATAGTTCTTATTTCAATAGACTCCACCCAATATCTGTTTCCATCACATGGAGTTTGATGTATCTATTCCACTGATAGCAATCCTTTTGGTCAGGTGTACTTCTGTTACAGGAACAAGAAATGTTCATTTTTTGTGTCTTGTACGTCTCTTTATTTTAATGCAAATGAATATTTTCAATTGATGGATCTTTATTTTGTATTTCGTATTCAAAAAGATTCCGTTTTAACAGAGCATAAATCTGTTCCTATTGGCTCCCCATTCTCAACACTTTCCTTTGAGAAAACGTGTTAACTGGACTGAGTTGTGCGATCTTCTATTACCTGAATTATTTGTTTTCAAAAAACTTTTTTCGGCACGCACATGCTTTGCGTATTTGCGTGAGTCCTTGTTTACAAAATAATAGTTCCCCACCTGGTTATATGGGTTTCACTCAAGTTGGTTTACTTACCTTTATGTTGACGGGAGTCCGTCTGTGTGCACCCTCTCTCTTGATCAGCAACTTTTTGCCGTGTTTGATGCAAATGGTAGTCCTTTCGTCTGCCTTCTTGTAAGGCTTATGGTCACCTGACTTGAGGCACTGTGCCACGTGCAAGCCTTCTCATCCCGAGTGTGGATTCTAAATGGATGGTCTTATTTTTTAAGAAACGCTTTGTTTTACTTTTTCTACCTTTAAATCATAATACAGTGCTCCTTCTACCTTCAAATCATAATACAGTGCTCTTGTGCCTCACTGTGTGTGATTTAATCCGTGTTTCTTTATTTTTGCTTATTATACCGTCATACAACGCTCTTACCGTATGTCTTAGTGTAAGTGCGACACCTCAAGGATCTTGTCACATGCAGATGCTCGTCCAAAACCTATTCTTTATTAAATGTTGTTGCTTACTTATTTCTTCTACCTTTAGATCATAGTACAGAGCTCTTATGCCTTACTATGTGTATTTTCATCTGAATTTTATTAATTTCCTTGTTGTAGCACATATAGGTGCTTTTTACCATATATCTTTATGTAGATATGACTCCTCGATGCTCATATCACAGGGAGAATTTTATCTGAAGTCTTTTCTTTGCTTACCATTTGTTACTTACCTATCATCTCTTTGGTTTTTTGGTAGAACAGGGTATTATTAGTTGTTCATCCCGGCATATTGACCCATGTTTACCGTTTTTCTCTGGGTTCAGGGGCACAATTTTGAGCCTGTGAGACATTCTACTCTTATACTGGCTCGAATGTAATCTCCTGATGCCATCTCTAATCGGGATGGGCATGTCTACTGCCCTATATTATTCTGTTAGTTGTACTATCTACAACCTATTACTCAATGCTACCATGATATAGCCTCCTTACACTTGTCCATTGTTTATGATATCTAGTGCAATGGGGACATCGATATCGGAATAGTCCATCCGACTCAGTGCTGATAAAGAGACTGAATGTGTATCTCAAAAAGGTGTTTCTCTATGTTTAAACATTCAGTGATGACTATTCTGAGTGTTGAGATGACGTTCCTCATACTTGTGGGGGTGGTATTAGATTTGTTTATTATTTGATAACGTGCACCAAACCCAAGGGTAGCCGGGCGCAGCAGGTACAAGATTACTTAGGCTTAAGTTACATACAGTGGATACGATGCACATCAGTACAGTGCAATATATGTCAATACAAGCAGTTGAGATAGTATATAACATGTTACGATACATGGATACAAATTTGGAGTACATGGATACAAGAAGGTAAAGGGTGAAAGCAACTCTCGGCACACTGAGCGCAACAAGAAGGTCTTAGATCCAGATTTCAGAAATATCACGGCAGTTAGGTACAGTGATCAAGGGGCTAATGCAGCAGTTCAGAATAGTTGTCGTTGGTCCAGAGCCAGTTTTTTACCTTGCATCTAAATCTAGAGTAGGGTAAGTTAGCTCTCTGTGCAATGGGCAATGCGTTCCAGGCCTGGGAAGCTCTAACAGGGAAGCTTACTCCGCCCGCTTTAGATCGTCTAAATCTGGGAGTTTCTAACAGGAAATAGTTGGAAGCCCTAGTGTGGTGGCTGGACGATTTTCTAGTGAGTCTGGCCGAGATGTAGGGAGGTGCTGTGTTATTAAGCCCTTTGTAAGTAAGAGATAGACAGGGTAATTCATAGAATTTCGCAGAAAAGTGTCGCAAGCGGCTGGCGCAGAGTGTCCGCGTGCGATTGTCTGCGCCAGGCACGTGCGCTAAAACCGATTTCCGCGCACAGCGTATTCATGGATTTTAGGCTCCCAAACCAGCCGTGGCGCAGAGTATCGCAGCGACCCTGCAGCAGCGCCAGTAACGCCCCCAAGAACGCCCTCGCGCAAGGAAAAGCCATCAAAATCGCTAAATCATCGCAAAGGGCTGCGCTAACCCTGGACCAGTTTACAGGGCTGCCAAACAAGGAACGCAAAGCGGGTAACGTGCATATCAGGGGTACGCGTGAAGTTATACACGCGATTAGCCAGGGTGCCAGGGTACGTGTATTTCAGGGGTGCGCGGGAAGTTCAACACGCGATAGTCCAGGGAACGTGTATTACAGGGGTACGCGGGAAGTTCAACACGCGATTGTCCAGGGAACGTGTATTACAGGGGTACGCGGGAAGTTCAACACGCGATTGTCCAGGGCACGTGTAATACAGGGGTACGCGGGAATTATCACACGCGATTTGGCAGGGTACGTGAATTACAGGGTTGCGTGGGTATTATCACACGCCATTTTGCTGGGTACGTGTATTACAGGGGTGCGTGGGAATTATCACACGCGATTAGGCTGGGTGGGTCCCTGTACACCCTCCACGGCCCCTGCAGGCATCCCACAAAACAGGGGACTACCCTGCACACCTGCTCATGTCCCCCTGCACCCCCACCCCCCAGCAACCAGGGGCACCCACCACCAGGCCCCCACCCATGTCTCCTACCACCCCCACCCCCCAGCAGTGCAGGGGCAGCCTCCACCAGGCCCCCACTCATGTCTCCCAGCGTGCTACGTGTATTCCAGGGGTGCGCGGGAAGTTCCACTCGTGAATAGCCTGGGCGCGTGGATTTCAGGGGTGCGGGGGAAGTTCCACACGCGAATAGCCTGGGCGCGTGTATTTCAGGGGTGCGCGGGAAGTCCCACACGCGAATAGCCTGGGAGCGTGTATTTCAGGGGTGCGCGGGAAGTTCCACACGCGAATAGCCTGGGCGCGTGTATTTCAGGGGTGCGCGGGAAGTTCCACACGCGAATAGCCTGGCCGCATGCATTTCAGGGGTGCGCGGGAAGTTTTACACGCGATTTCAGCAGGGTACGTGTATTTCAGGGGTGCGCGGGAATTCTCACACGCGATTTGGCTTGGTACGTGTATTACAGGGGTGCATGGGAAGTTACACACGCGATTAGGCTGGGTGGGTCCTCACAGGTGTTCCCTGTACACCCTCCACGGCACCTGCAGGCAGCCCACAAAACAGGGGACTACCCTGCACACCTGCTCATGTCTCCCACCACCCCCACCCCTCCAGTCACCAGGGGCACCCTCCACCAGGCCCCCACTCATGTCTCCCACCACCCCCACCCCCCAGCAGTGCAGGGGCAGCCCCCACCAGGCCCCCACTCATGTCCCCTATCACCCCCACCCCCCCAGTCACCAGGGGCACCCTCCACCAGGCCCCCACTCATGTCTCCCACCACCCCCACCCCCCCAGTCACCAGGGGCACCCTCCACCAGGCCCCCACTCATGTCTCCCACCACCCCCACCCCCCCAGTCACCAGGGGCACCCTCCACCAGGCCCCCACCCATGTCTCCCACCACCCCCACCCCCCCAGTCACCAGGGGCACCCTCCACCAGGCCCCCACTCATGTCTCCCACCACCCCCACCCCCCCAGTCACCAGGGGCACCCTCCACCAGGCCCCCACTCATGTCTCCCACCACCCCCACCCCCCAGCAGTGCAGGGGCAGCATCCACCAGGCACCCACTCATGTCCCCTATCACCCCCACCCCCCCGCCACCAGGGGCACCCTCCACCAGGCCCCCACTCATGTCTCCCACCACCCCCACCCCCCAGCAGTGCAGGGGCACCCTCCACCAGGCCCCCACTCATGTCCCCTATCACCCCCACCCCCCCAGTCACCAGGGGCACCCTCCACCAGGCCCCCACTCATGTCTCCCACCACCCCCACCCCCCCAGTCACCAGGGGCACCCTCCACCAGGCCCCCACTCATGTCTCCCACCACCCCCACACCCCCAGTCACCAGGGGCACCCTCCACCAGGCCCCACCCATGTCTCCCACCACCCCCACCCCCCCAGTCACCAGGGGCACCCTCCACCAGGCCCCCACTCATGTCTCCCACCACCCCCACCCCCCCAGTCACCAGGGGCACCCTCCACTAGGCCCCCACTCATGTCTCCCACCACCCCCACCCCCCAGCAGTGCAGGGGCAGCCTCCACCAGGCACCCACTCATGTCCCCTATCACCCCCACCCCCCCGCCACCAGGGGCACCCTCCACCAGGCCCCCACTCATGTCTCCCACCACCCCCACCCCCCAGCAGTGCAGTGGCACCCTCCACCAGGCCCCCACTCATGTCCCCTATCACCCCCACCCCCCCAGTCACCAGGGGCACCCTCCACCAGGCCCCCACTCATGTCTCCCACCACCCCCAGCCCCCCAGTCACCAGGGGCACCCTCCACCAGGCCCCCACCCATGTCTCCCACCACCCCCACCCCCCCAGTCGCAAGGGGCACCCTCCACCAGGCCCCCACTCATGTCTCCCACCACCCCCACCCCCCCAGTCACCAGGGGCACCCTCCACCAGGCCCCCACCCATGTCTCCCACCACCCCCACCCCCCCAGTCACCAGGGGCACCCTCCACCAGGCCCCCACTCATGTCTCCCACCACCCCCACCCCCCCAGTCACCAGGGGCACCCTCCACCAGGCCCCCACTCATGTCTCCCATTACCCCCACCCCCCCAGTCACCAGGGGCACCCTCCACCAGGCCCCCACCCATGTCTCCCACCACCCCCACCCCCCCAGTCACCAGGGGCACCCTCCACCAGGCCCCCACTCATGTCTCCCACCCCTCCACCCCCCAGCAGTGCAGGGGCAGCCTCCACCAGGCACCCACCCATGTCACCCACCACCCCCACCCCCCAGCAGTGCAGGGGCAGCCTCCACCAGGCACCCACCCATGTCACCCACCACCCCCACCCCCCAGCAGTGCAGGGGCAGCAGGCAGTCAGGCAGCAGCAGGTGGGAGCAGGCTCGGGCTCTGGGGGGCAGTAGTTCGGCCTTCCGGGCAGGAGCGTGGTATTCCGTGTGCGTACGCGTGGCCAGCTTGGTACGGAGTGATTTGGCACGTGAAAATCCTGCACGTCAGAGTGAAAACTCAGGAAAGGCCCTCAGCGCGTAAGCGCGTCTGTGACGTGACCCGCACAGGTGTTTCCCACACAGCACGTGATGACAGAGCACACGTGGAAAGACTGCACGTCAGAGTGTAATCGCGTGTGATTGGTGGAAATGGCCCTACACGCAGAAGTGACAAAGCATGTAATTGGTGGAAATGGCCCTAGCGCGTACACGCCGCGTAAGTGACGCTGGACGTGTGGGCCTGTATAAAAGGTACGTGTAGAACACGTTTTCCTTGTACTTGCTTTTCGTGGAGAGCAAGTGGGTGAATTCTGTACTTCTTGTCGTTTCACACGCGATTTACTTCACGGCGTTTCAAGTTCGTATTCCCTGTTACCTCTGACAGCTTTTTCTCTTTTTTCTCTTTTACTGGTTTACCTGGGCCTGTTCCCTCAAACAGGGTTCCCTTCTACTGTTGTCCTGTCTCCTCAGACAGCGTACAAATCTTCTTTTGGCGGGGGTGTTGCCAACCAAACGTGCTCCTTTTACACGCTCGTTTACCAGGCAGACGGTGAGTCACGCACGTATCTAACATCTGTGCTTGCCCCGTGTGTAGCCTACCCCTTCAGAGGTCATTCTAGGCTGCGTGTGACACGCATACGTTCATTCTTGTGTTACTGGGTGCCACAGCGTAGTGCAGGTTTTTCTTTCTGTACACGTGGTCTAGGAGGGGTTGCGTGCACGTCATCTCCCTTTTTTGGGCCTCCTGTGCGTTGCGTGACCCGTCATCTTTCCCCAGGGGTTACAATCAGCCTTGCTAGAGCACTAGGGTACAATTACCATCTGGTACCCAACCCCTTTGACCCCCAATTGCCCAGGACAATAGTCTACATCCACTCCCATACGCACATTAACATCAGTGCCATGGCTGGGAGGCGAGGATTCCGTAAGGGTGGCAAAGGTGGAAGAGCCACAAGTGGTGGCCGTGGTGGATCCGGTAGGGGACGTGGTCGTAACTTGCAGGGTGATCCTGTCCCCCCATGTGTGGAGGACCAGTCACGGGCACCCATAATCCCCCCCCCTCCCCCCCTCCCGTTGAGGCTGATGTGGCTGACACCATCCATGCTCAGCCCTTGTTGGACCAGCCCATTGTGGCACCAGACCTGGCTGACTCCATGGCTGACTTCCAGGTCAGCAGGGCTACGACACGTGCGCTGGTGCACGTTGATGCCATCATGCCACGTGGATCTGGGGCAGCAAGGTCATCTGCTGCACCAAAGAGGCAGGGCGGAGAGGCTGCAGGGGCAGCTGCGGCTCCATCCGCCCCAGCCCTCACACACCCAGTCAGGACAGTGTCGGTCCTAGTCCATGCTGCTGACATTCCCCCTGACACCATCACACTAGAGCCAATGCCTGCACCAACTCCCATGCTGAGTGTGCAATCCCACACTCCTGATACAGAGTCCACCAGGGCTCCTGCCCCTAGTGTCCAGAGCGGCGCAGGACACTCAGGATCACCACCACCTTCCAAGCGGAAGAGGAAGAGTGCTCGTCCGGCACAGGCTGATGCCCCAGACACGGCTACACAGTCCGGCCCGTCCAGGAAGCCCAGCTTCACGGATGACGAACTGAATGCACTTGTCGAGTATGTGTCCGGACATGACAACGAGATGGTCATTGTTGCAGGATCCAAGACCACACCTGCACAACGCCAGGCACACTGGCAGACCGTTGCGGACATCGTAAGTGCCCTTGGAATCGTGAGGCGCACAGCCAATGATTGCTATAAGCGCTGGAATGACCTAAAGCGCAGGGCAAAGAGTAAGCTGGCCTCAAGTCATGCCGCAACTCTAGTGACTGGAGGTGGGTCTCCAGTAGTAGACATGGAAATCACTCCACATGAGTCAGTCGCTGGGACCTACGTCACGGAGGAACAGATCCAAGGCGTGAGAGATCTGGCTGATTACGAGGCATTGTCCGGTGACTGCACATGCATGTGTGTGTCATCCATGTGCATGGTGTGTGTGTGAGGGCTTCTGTTTGTGTGCCAGGTGAGAGTGTGTGCGCCTGAGTCGTATGGGTCAGCCATGTGCTTCATGCAATACTTCCTGCGCAGCTGCATTTGGCCATAGCAGTATCCCTTCTGCCAACAGTAGACATCTAGCCCAACTGCACATCAGTTGCCCTTGAAATGTCACCTTGCCACAAAATTGTTGCTTATTTTTCACTGTTCATTCAGTCAGATTGTTTGCATTCCCCCACTTTCACTAGCCATGTCGCTGTCCACTAGTCACATGTCTGACATGGCAATGGTGAAGTGGAGTGACTTTGTTACCTGGATATCATTTGTACACACATGTCCCTGTGCAATTGGACCATTTCAGACTGGCAGCTCCAGGTGAAAAATCTGACCTGTTAGAATTAGAAAAGCAATTACATGCGGGAACTGGACTGAATGAATAGGTGCTGCCCTCATCTCCATCTTCACTCAATAGCAATGGTACATGCCATCTGTGTGATGGCATGTGTGTTTCACCTGGCAATCACAGGCCAATGTGTGATGCCACTGCCAGGCAGCATGCAGAAAATGTGTCAATTTTCCATCTTGGTGTCATCAGTGTGTGCCATTTGCCTGCACTTCATACGCAGTGAGGGTGCATGCATGGGAGGGTTTTAGTCATGTGGGACATGTGTCAATCAAGTACTGGTTCTCTTGCTTCTCAGCCCTCATTGTGTGCCATGGTGCTAATGCCTGTTTCCATTTCTTTGTTTTCATGTCTTTGCAGGGGAAGACGGACCTGATACTGCTGGGGTTGTGGAGATGGTGCAGACCCAGGAGGGGTCCGAGGGCCGACCAAACACCAGTGAGGGACGTGGTGTGGTGGTGGGGGAGAACCCTCAAGTGCTGCAGGTCGTGCTCTCAAGGGGTGTCTCTGGCTGCACCTCCCCCGAGCTGTACTCAGGTGTTGATTCGGATGAGACCTACGTGCCGTCGCAGGTGAGTGTTCCAGGGAGGGATTCTGTTCTGTCTCACCCACCTGCACCAGGGTCAGAACCCTCCATGGGGATGTCAGTGTTGGCAGCTACACCTTCGGTGGTTACGGATGCAGGGTCACACTCCGCGACATCTGATCCTGTTCCAGGGCCAGCAGATCAGAGGGGGAATGCAGTCCTGCAGCCTCAGGCAGTGCCGGCACAGCAAGGCGCAGTTCGCCTTGCCCCAGACAGGTGTGGTGCCCGCCGACGTGGTGGCCGTACGCCACCCGGAAATACCGCATGGGAGCAATCCATTTACGGTATGGCAACCCAACAGGCTGCATCATCCGAGATGATGGCTCAGGCCATGGATAGGGTGGCCACTTCCATTGTCCCCCCAGAAAGGCTGATGGAGCGACTAGAGCAGGCAACCGACTCCATCTGCCAGTCACACAGGGAGGACATGTTGGGGTCCAACAGGGACAGGCGGGCGGCACTGGCGACTCTGCAGGAGGCCATCTCCATTGAGTCCCAGGGCCACAGGGAAGCCCTGAGGCAGGAGCTCCTTCACCTCAGGACGACTCTTGTTGAGCTTGAGGCTTCAACACACCAAAGGACAGAACAGCAGCTGGAGCGTCTCACCCGTACGCTCTCAGCTGAGATGCAGGCAACGAGGGCGGAGGTCCGGGCATCCCGTGAGTTGTTGCATGGGGACCTCCGCACACTCATCCTCCAGAACCAGACCTACCACACCCGCATGCTTGCAGCCATGGAGGAGCAGACTAGGGCCTTGCGTGGGCTGCCTCCCATAGTGCAACCACCTCCGGATGCAGCTGCACAGGGTGACAATAGCGACAGCAGTGATACTCCCACAACAGGGTAGCCGTGTGGGCCATGAGCCCATGGAGGTGTTTTATCTTCCCAGGATCCACGCAGGTGGGTTCTGGTGTGCATCCTGTCCTCGGACCTCCTGGGTGGCCTCCCCAACCCCCCCGGGCCCATCAATGGCCATTTTTGATTGTTTCTTATTTTTATTTTTATTTTGATTTCTTTTATTCCCAATTTTTTTGGGACGATTTGTTGGCTTCCGTGGTTCCTGTGGGCATACGCTGCATTGTGGCTGGGCACAATACGCTGCATTGTGGCTGGGCCAATGTATTTGGTTCAGATGCTTGGGTTTGAGTCACACACACCCCTCCTGCTTCCCGTTTCCATGGGCTTGCAAAGGGTGTGCCCAAGTGACAGTGAATTACACAGTGACGTTGGACTCCCATGAGCTGTGTGGGCAGTCTGTAGTCAATACTGTGTATACATTCCTAGTGCATATTGCTGTTGTGTTGTACACTGCATGTTGCATTGATGTGTAACTCATCTTCTGTGTCTACCTCCCAATTTGCAGGTCCCTTCCTCATGTCTACACAAGGACCTCTAGTCTGGAGATGGGGTCCATATTGGCAGCAGTGCACCTACAACTCTACATGGCGCCAACACTGCACAGTTGGTAGTGGTGGGAGTGCAGGCATTTCCAGGTGGTGAGACTACTAATATGTAACATTTGTGATGTCATGTTAATGGTACTACGTGCTCAAGTATGTTGTTGGTCCGGCATTGCTGTGAGCATTTCAGGTGTTGCAGGTTTCTACTAGGGACACTGTACATAGTGAGACTAGTGTCATGTTGTGGGGATTACTTTGTTTACCTGCAATTAGCATGACATGGCACGGTGTGTCGTGTGGCGGTGCTGGGGTTGGGTTGGCTGACATGGCACTGTCCTCTTGTTGCATTTTGCAAGTGGGTAATCATTTTAGCTGCTTGAATGTGTAACTTCACAAAACTGCATTGGTGGTGTCTGTGTGGGTAGGGATGCACACATTGTGACACTTCCATTTGAACAATCTCAGGCTGATATGGTATTCACGGTTCATTCTCCAGACATTCAGGATCAGTGTCAGGTTGAGTCATCATTGATTGTCAGATGGAATGTGCCAGGGCAGTGTGCACTCCACAGGGGTGTGATTTCTATGTGAAGTAATTAGCCACTAGCTGTGTACGGGCTGCCTCCCCCCGTGCCCTTTCCCCTCCCATGCGCAGCGGCTGTGCATGTGGTTGGGGATGTGGGGCCACCACCATGTCCATGGCCACGCCCCGGCGTGTTGCAACGTTGTGCAGGACACATGCTGCCACTATGATCCTGCACACTACTGGGGGAGCGTATAACAGCTGCCCGCCAGAACGGTCAAGGGAGCGAAAGCGTGACTTTAGCACTCCGAATGTGCGCTCCACTATGCCCCGGGTCGTAATGTGGGCTGTGTTATATCTTACCTGGGGTGGCGTGGTGGGGTTCCGAATTGGCGTCATCATGTGGGGGCTGAGAGGGTAGGCACTGTCCCCTGTGGAGGTGGTGATTGGTATCATTGGTGGGGTTGTGACCTTGCTCAGTATCCAACATGCATGCATGTGCAGTGGCATACATACTCACCAAGCAGCCATGTATCGCCATGCCGCCCAGCTTCTAGGTCCCGGCTTAGGGTGGACATTCGGTAAATGAAGCTGTCGTGGGTGGAGCCGGGATAGTTGGCATATACTGAGGTGATGATTCCCTTGGCATTACATGCTACCTGCACGTTGATGGAATGCCAGTGCTTGCGGTTCCTATAGATGTGCTCAGATGCCCTGGGGGGACGTAGAGCCACATGGGTGCAGTCGATGGCACCTAGCACTTTGGGGAATCGTGCCACACCGTAAAAATCCAGGGCGGCAGCATGCCTTTCTGCAGGTGTTCTGGGCAGGTATATGTGCCTGCGGACTGATGGGCGTGCAGTCATGATGTTCAAGACCTGGTGTAGGCAGCGTGACTGGGTGGCCTGTGACACCCCACCCACTATGGCACTTGTCCGCTGAAATGATCCAGTGGCTAAGAAGTGCAGTACATTGAGGACCTTCTCCAGGGGGCTGAGTGCTTGGGAGCACAGGGTGGGTGATGTGAGGTCATCCTCCCACTCACTCACCAGGTCCAGTATAATGTGTGGTGGAAACCTGTACCTCCCATACACCTGGTCATCAGGCATCCCGAAAAGGCTGGTTCTGGGTGTGAATATTCTGGCCCTGACTATCCTCCTCCTCCTCCTTTGGTAGCCCACTGCCACTGCTGCTAGGAACGGTATGTTCATCCTGGCGTCTGAGCTTGTTATTGTTAAAGTGCGCAAATTTATGCTTTGCGCGTGTTCTAGGCGAGCGTGTGACCCGCGCACCCCTGGAATCCAGTTCCCAGTCCAATAGCATGTGGAAATTCACACACACCACGGGATACAGCGTGTGACCCGCGCACCCCTGGAATCCAGTTCCCAGTCCAATAGCGTGTGGAAATTCACACGCACCACGGGGTACAGCGTGTGACCCGCGCACCCCTGGAATCCAGTTCCCAGTCCAATAGCGTGTGGAAATTCACACGCACCACGGGATACAGGTTCGCTGACGTACTTGCGTGTGTAAGTGCCCGCGCACCCATTAAATACACGTACATAGGCCAATCGCGTGTACGCGCACTTTTGTCCAATTACACGCGATGACACTCTGACGTGCAGTATTTCCACGTGTGCCCCGTCATCACGTGCTGAGTGGGGAACACCCGTGCGGGTCACGTCACAGACGCGCTTACGCGCTGAGGGACTCTGGTCCAATAGAATCGCGTATGCGTGCTGACGCGCTTACGCGCTAAGGGCCTTTCCTCAGATTTCACGCTGACGTGCAGGATTTTCACGTGCCAAATCACTCCGTATCAAGCTGGCCACGCGAAAACACACGGAAGACCACGCTCCTGCCCAGAAGGCCTAATTACTGCCCCCCAGTGCCCCGAGCAGCCTCCCACGTGCCATCTGCTGCTGCCTGCCTGCCTGCCTGCCTGCTGCCACCGTGCCCTGCCATTTGGTGCCTGCACATCAGCCATCTGCAGGGGTCCAGTTGCTGTGTCCACCCCTGCTGGAACTGAAGACTCCCGACTGCGATTACATCGCCCCACAGCCCAACCCCAGGACCCAGTTGCCCACCCACACCTGCCTCTGGGGTTGCCATGTCGGGCACTTCCACATCTGGCACCAGTGGCAACCCCAGGCCAGAGGGGCAGAGGGGCACCAGCTTCACTGCCACCGAAGTTGGTGTCCTGGTGGAGCATGTCCTGGGGCAGTATGATGCCCTCTTTGGATCGTCCCGCGCCAGCAAGGAAGGACGGCAGAGGATCTGGGCCGACTGTGTGGTTGCCATCAACGCGGAGGGGGTGGCAACCCGCGACGTCCTGAAGATCAAGAAGCGCTGGGAGGACTTGAGGTCCAGGACCCTTGTGAAGGCCCGGCGCCTCGTGGAGGGGGGCCGGGGCCGCATGAGTTCCATCCAGATGAGGGTCCTGGAACGCGTACGCCCAGCGCTCCACGCCCAGATCCTTGAGAGGGAGGCCCGTCTGGAGTTGAGCGGTAAGTGTCCAAGCATTACTGTGTGAGACAGGGCATGTTGCGGTGTGCTGGTTCTATGATACTTGCCTGTATGTGTGCCATAGGCCATGTATGCATGTATGTGTGCAGGGACATCATGGTAATGCATGTGCGACCAGTGATGTGTGACCCACATGGTTGTTGCATGTGTTCAAATGCCGCATGGGGAGCCCTATGCAGATTTTGAACATGAGAGCATGCCAGTCTCTGTACCTGGACATGGGTGGGGGTGAGGGATGGGTGCTGATGCCAGGTACATATATGGTAGCCATGTCTGTGTGCCTGACCTGCGTGTCTGTGACTTGTGCATGCCATGGATGCATGACACATGTGTGTGACAATGCACAGATTCAGTGAAGCAGCCAAATTACCCTTGTATCCGCTGTGTTTGGTGTGTTTGGGGCCAGATGGATGTCACTGAGGTGAAGTGTGTGCATGTGATAGGCATGAGCCATGATGCATGTGAGTTACATATCATTGAATGTTTCAAGAGTCCATTGGACATGCATGGAAATGTCCATGGCATGCACCATGCCTGTTAATGTGTGTGTTTTGCCTGGACTGACCCATGTGTTGTGGAGGGACATGATGGAAGTGTACTTTGACAGTGGTGCTCATCTGCTATTGCTTCCTGTCTAGGGGACCATTGTACAGTGCCCTGATGCTTGTGTTCTTTGTCTCCCTCTACGCAGCGGCTAGTGAAGAAGAGGGCGGAGACGGCGCTGTGGAGCAAGGCGGCGGGGATGCCCCCACGGCTGCAGCGGAAGGGGTGGGTGAGCCCCCACAGGGGCCTGCTACGGTGGGAGACGGTGAGGAGCCATCCAGGTTGGTGGTTTGCACAGAGGAGGAGGAGGCCGCCACTGGGGCACACATGGGGCCTGGTGGGGGCATCCCTGCTGGTGCAAGTGGTGCAGTCCAGGGCCAGGGGCAGGAGGCAGCACAGGTCACCGTGGAGGGGCCTGTGCATGTCGCTGTCCCTGACTCTGTGAGTGCACCACCATGCACCAGCAGGGATACCCCGTCCCAGGCCCGTCCGCAGGTAGAGGGGATGTCCATGTCACCTGACTCCCCTCCACCTGCGGACGTGGGAACCCCTGGCCGTGCGGAGAATGTCCTGATTGGGGTCGCGATGCGCACGGCTGTGATTCGTGATGCCGTGCGTGCTTCCCGGGAGGAGCACGCACGTCATCACGAAGTGCACCGTGCCGATGTGGCCCAATTGGGATCGGCCATGTTCGGGGGTTTCCTGCATGTGTTGGCCAATGTGGCGGCCCTCTCCTCCTCTGTGCAGGCTATCCACCAGTCGTTCTCCTTGCCGTCTTCCAGCCCAGATGCCACCAGGGCCCCCTGTGGACCTGCCCTGACCAATGCAGCCAGCTCGGTGGGGATCCCATTCCTGCTTCAGTTGGGAGTCGGAGGTCCAGCAGGGGTGGACAACACAGCAACTGGACCCCAGCAGATGGAAGATGTGACAGCATCATCAGGCAGGGCACGTGCACGACGGCGTCAGTGGTTTCCATCAGCCTGGATGCCGTCGTGCTGGCAGAGGCAGTGGCGTCGGAGGCAGCAGCGGGCTCGACGTGGGAGGCATCATGGCTTGTAGCCATCAAGATCAGAGGGGCAGGCATCGGCCGGAGGGCAGGGCAACCCTGGGATGGTGGTGTCTTCCGTGTGGGAGCAGTTGGTCCAGCGGATAGGTGCGGAGCGGCAGCGGGCGGAAGAGGAGCGGCTCGCCATGGTCAGGGCGGAGTTCTCCATGCGTCGGGCGTTGAGGCGGGCTGAGTGCCTCGAGGAAGCTCGCAGGGAGTTTGAGCTGAACATGGGGTTATCCCTGCGAGACCTCGGGCCAGGACACAGTCCCGCCTCCAGGACATCGACATGGAGTTCGATGATGCCCTGGCCAGCAACATCAACAAGTGAGCCGCAGGACTTGCCCGCTACCTTTGTATATAGTTATATAGTTAGTTAGTGTTAGGTTTCCTTTATTTGTTTTTATTATTTTGGACCGCTCGGACAATGGCCACTTTTTTGTATATATTTTTTTCATTAGGTAGTAGTAGGTTTCCTTTATGGTGTTGGGCTCATGGACCCTGGTACATTCCTGTATTTAGTTTGTTTTTTGAAGGGACATTTTCTTTTTTTCATTATTGTGTTCACCATGTGGAAATGGTTTTTCATTCTTTTGCTTCTACTTGATATTGCTTTGGTCAACATTTGTTTTTGTATTCCTTCTTCGTTTTTTGATTTTTACTTTGGTTCTCCAACATGGACCATTTATTTTGTTATCCACATAGTTGTATGTTTGATTTGTTTACTTATTTTTAATCTTTAATACATTTTTTATTTTTACTTCCACTTGTGTTATTTTGTCTTTGGTTTCATACATGTCATGATATGGGTTTTGACATTCACTTGCAGCCATTGTGTATGTCTGTGTGACGGACATGTGTTCATTTACATACTTGCCATTGGGGTTGTGTCATGTAATTGCATTCACTATGTGGGTGGATGCAATCCTTGCCTGGGTGTTTGTGCTGGGTATGCTGCCCATTACTGCCATGATTGTGTATCGTCAGGACCTGGGGGCAGGGGGACATGGGTGGGGGCCTGGTGGAGGGTGCCCCTGGTGACTGGGGGGGTGGGGGTGGTGGGAGACATGAGTGGGGGCCTGGTGGAGGGTGCCCCTGGTGACTGGGGGGGTGGGGCTGGTGGGAGACATGGGTGGGGGCCTGGTGGAGGGTGCCCCTGCACTGCTGGGGGGTGGGGGTGGTGGGAGACATGAGTGGGGGCCTGGTGGAGGGTGCCCCTGGTGACTGGGGGGGTGGGGGTGGTGGGAGACATGAGTGGGGGCCTGGTGGAGGGTGCCCCTGGTGGTGGGGGGGTGGGGGTGATAGGGGACATGAGTGGGTGCCTGGTGGAGGCTGCCCCTGCACTGCTGGGGGGTGGGGGTG
The DNA here is from genome assembly GCF_040938575.1 of Ambystoma mexicanum. Lineage (NCBI taxonomy): Eukaryota > Metazoa > Chordata > Amphibia > Caudata > Ambystomatidae > Ambystoma > Ambystoma mexicanum. Next base: position 193,168,706 of record NC_090941.1, read on the forward strand.
GTGGGAGACATGAGTGGGGGCCTGGTGGAGGGTGCCCCTGGTGACTGGGGGGGTGGGGGTGGTGGGAGACATGGGTGGGGGCCTGGTGGAGGGTGCCCCTGGTGACTGGGGGGGTGGGGGTGATAGGGGACATGAGTGGGGGCCTGGTGGAGGGTGCCCCTGCACTGCTGGGGGGTGGGGGTGGTGGGAGACATGAGTGGGGGCCTGGTGGAGGGTGCCCCTGGTGGCGGGGGGGGGTGGGGGTGATAGGGGACATGAGTGGGTGCCTGGTGGAGGCTGCCCCTGCACTGCTGGGGGGTGGGGGTGGTGGGAGACATGAGTGGGGGCCTGGTGGAGGGTGCCCCTGGTGACTGGGGGGGTTGGGGTGGTGGGAGACATGGGTGGGGGCCTGGTGGAGGGTGCCCCTGGTGACTGGGGGGGTGGGGGTGGTGGGAGACATGAGTGGGGGCCTGGTGGAGGGTGCCCCTGGTGACTGGGGGGGTGGGGGTGGTGGGAGACATGGGTGGGGGCCTGGTGGAGGGTGCCCCTGGTGACTGGGGGGGTGGGGGTGATAGGGGACATGAGTGGGGGCCTGGTGGAGGCTGCCCCTGCACTGCTGGGGGGTGGGGGTGGTGGGAGACATGAGTGGGGGCCTGGTGGAGGGTGCCCCTGGTGACTGGGGGGGTGGGGGTGATAGGGGACATGAGTGGGGGCCTGGTGGAGGCTGCCCCTGCACTGCTGGGGGGTGGGGGTGGTGGGAGACATGAGTGGGGGCCTGGTGGAGGGTGCCCCTGGTGACTGGGGGGGTGGGGGTGGTGGGAGACATGAGTGGGGGCCTGGTGGAGGGTGCCCCTGGTGACTGGGGGGGTGGGGGTGATAGGGGACATGAGTGGGGGCCTGGTGGAGGCTGCCCCTGCACTGCTGGGGGGTGGGGGTGGTGGGAGACATGAGTGGGGGCCTGGTGGAGGGTGCCCCTGGTGACTGGGAGGGTGGGGGTGATAGGGGACATGAGTGGGGGCCTGGTGGAGGCTGCCCCTGCACTGCTGGGGGGTGGGGGTGGTGGGAGACATGAGTGGGGGCCTGGTGGAGGGTGCCCCGGGTGACTGGGGGGGTGGGGGTGGTGGGAGACATGAGTGGGGGCCTGGTGGAGGGTGCCCCTGGTGACTGGGGGGGTGGGGGTGATAGGGGACATGAGTGGGGGCCTGGTGGAGGGTGCCCCTGGATGGTGGGGGGTGGGGGTGGTGGGAGACATGAGCAGGTGTGCAGGGTAGTCCCCTGTTTTGTGGGCTGCCTGCAGGGGCCGTCGAGGGTGTACAGGGAACACCTGTGAGGACCCACCCAGCCTAATCGCGTGTGTAACTTCCCACGCACCCCTGTAATACACGTACCAAGCCAAATCGCGTGTGATAATTCCCGCGCACCCCTGAAATACACGCGCCCAGGCTATTCGCGTGTGGAAATTCCCGCGCACCCCTGAAATACACGTACCCTGCTGTAATCGCGTGTGGGACTTCCCGCGCACCCCTGAAATACACGCGCCCAGGCTATTCGCGTGTGGAACTTCCCGCGCACCCCTGAAATACACACGCCCAGGCTATTCGCGTGTGGACCTTCCCACGCACCCCTGAAATACACGCGCCCAGGCTATTCGCGTGTGGAACTTCCCGCGCACCCCTGAAATACACGTACCCTGATGGAATCGCGTGTGGAACTTCCCGCGCACCCCTGAAATACACCTACCCTGATGGAATCGCGTGTGGAACTTCACGCGCACCCCTGAAATACATGCGCCCAGTATATTCGCGTGTGGAACTTCCCCCGCACCCCTGAAATACACGTACCCTGGCTAATCGCGTGAAAAACTTCACGCGAACCCCTGAAATACACGTAGCCCGCTCCCCCAGGCCCGATCGAGTGAAAAACTTCACGCGAACCCCTGGAATACACGTAGCCCGCTCCCCCAGGCCCGATCGCGTGAGAAACTTCACGCGAACCCCTGTAATACACGTAGCCCGCTCCCCCAGGCCCGATCGCGTGTGAAACTTCACGCGCACCCCTGAAATACACGCGCCCAGTATATTCGCGTGTGGAACTTCCCGCGCACCCCTAAAATACACGTACCCTGGCTAATCGCGTGAAAAACTTCACGCGAACTCCTGAAATACACGTAGCCCGCTCCCCCAGGCCCGATCGCGTGAAAAACTTCACGCGAACCCCTGAAATACACGTAGCCCGCTCCCCCAGGCCCGATCGCGTGAAAAACTTCACGCGAACCCCTGAAATACACGTAGCCCGCTCCCCCAGGCCCGATTGCGTGAGAAACTTCACGCGAACCCCTGTAATACACGTAGCCCGCTCCCCCAGGCCCGATCGCGTGAGAAACTTCACGCGAACCCCTGTAATACACGTAGCCCGCTCCCCCAGGCCCGATCGCGTGAAAAACTTCACGCGAACCCCTGAAATACACGTAGCCCGCTCCCCCAGGCCCGATCGCGTGAAAAACTTCACGCGAACCCCTGAAATACACGTAGCCCGCTCCCCCAGGCCCGATCGCGTGAGAAACTTCACGCGAACCCCTGTAATACACGTAGCCCGCTCCCCCAGGCCCGATCGCGTGAGAAACTTCACGCGAACCCCTGTAATACACGTAGCCCGCTCCCCCAGGCCCGATCGCGTGAAAAACTTCACGCGAACCCCTGTAATACACGTAGGCCGCTCCCCCAGGCCCGATCGCGTGAGAAACTTCACGCGAACCCCTGTAATACACGTAGCCCGCTCCCCCTGGCCCGATCGCGTGAAAAACTTCACGCGAACCCCTTAAATACACGTAGCCCGCTCCCCCAGGCCCGATCGCGTGAAGTTGTACCCTGCTGAAATCGCGTCTGAGACTTCCCGCGCACCCCGGTATACACGCACACGTATTTTTTGTCAGCGGGTGTCCGTGTTTGTGGGTACCCCTTTGCACGTCATTTGTCCTGGAGGGCCACAGTATAGGACATTCATCATGGCAGTCTATAGGTGCTATTTGTTGGCACACCTTTTGGCGCACATTTCTTACAGCCGCAGAGACGCTACCGCCTGCTTTCTTGTGGCGGTCGTGTTTGTGCCTGTGCGCTGGTTTCAGCGTGCGCTTTTTTGCCCTATTCTATTCCATGAATACGTGTTGTAGGCGAGCGTGTGGGCGTTCCGCGCACTTGTGCCCTGTACTTCCCCCGTGACGCCCACTTTTTTGCAAGTTGTTCCCCATTCCGAGTGTTACGCCCGTGTTCCGCCTACTTTTGTTGCGTGCGCCGCGCTATGTGCGAATTTCGCTGTGGCCTGTGCGATTTTCGCTGTGACCTGGCGCACGCTGTTAGATGGCCTGTGCGCCAACGTGCGCGGCGCACTTTTTTATCGCACATCCGCTGGTTTTCTCGCGCACGGCCTTCCATGAATCAACGTGCGCTGCTTTTCGTGCGATTTTCGCACTTGCACTGCGATTTTCGCTATTCCACTGCGATTCGCACGTTTTTGCCCACTTGCGCCGCGCTAATTATTCCATGAATCAGCCTGAGAGTCTTGAGAAGGACTCTGTCGCTGATTTTTAACCAATGGTGGTCTTTCCTAATGTTGGCTATATGTGCTCTGCCGGGTATGTCCAAAGCTGCTCTAAGAGCATTGTTTTGAAGTATTTGCAATTTATTTACGATGGTTTTATTGGCACCTGCATAAAGGGCGTTACAATAGTCCAGCTTTGACATTACTAATGTGTTAGCTAGTATGATACAGTTAGTTTTGGAGAGGTAGGGTCTACAGGTCCTGATTAATTTACAGGTGTACGCTGTGGAGGATGCCAAGGTGTTAACTTGTTTTTTGATAGATAAAGTGGAATCGAGGTAAAAACCTAGTGTTTTTACCTCGGTTGCCACCTTGATTGTATTGCCATCTCTGTTGAAATTGCGATAGTTAGGGCTACGTTTTTTTAGGTTGGAGTCGGAGCCCAAGATCAGTATCTCTGTTTTGTCGTCATTTAGGCAGAGGCCGTGGGAGGCCATCCATGCCTGAATGAGGAGGTACATTTTGTTTATTAAAGCTGAGTCTTCAACGAAGTTGCCCGATAGGGGTATGAAGATTTGCGTGTCGTCCGTGTAATTAGTATAGGTTACCCCCAATCTGTCAAGTTTGTCGAAGAGTGGCTTAGTAAAGATATTGTACATTGTGGGGGAGACACATGAGCCTTGTGAGACACCACAAGTGATATGAATTAGGTCTGCCGCAGCTACAGGGGAGAACACTCTCATTGTATGGTTAGCTAGGAAGGATTGTACCCATGCTATAGCTTCACTTGAGAAATGGGAGGCAGACGCTAGGTGGTTGCATAATACTGCATGATCCACCAGGTAAAAGGCCACCGATAAGTCAAGGAGGAGGAGCATAGCTGTACTACCTTTATCCTTCAACTCGTCGATTTGTGTCTTGAGGTCGATTAGGGCCGTTTCAGTACCATGAAGTGGTCTGAAACCAGATTGCTGTGATCCTAATAGTTGGTGTGACTCCAGATGGGTTTGAATCTGGAGGTAGGCTACTCTGTCAATGATTTTCAGGAGAAATGGGACCGTAGTGATGGGCCTATAGTTGGTGGGGATTTCCGGGTCGAGGGTCTGTTTTTTAAGTAGGGGCAATACCCAAGATTCTTTAAGGTTTGTGGGTACAATACTAGAATTAAAGGAGGCGTTGATTAGTTTCGAGATGAAGGGTGCTAAACCTCTGGCTGCGTCCTTAATGACTTGCGCAGGGCAACTGTCGCCTTGGCAGTTTGAAGGTTTAAGGGATAAGATAACTTTTTCAGTTTCCAGTATGGACATGTTGGTGAACCTGAAGGGTTTGCAGTTACTTTGAGTAGTTGTGCTAGATGTCTCTATCAGTGGAATGGTGTGAGTTCCGCTAGGGCACAGGGATGCTTTTTTTTTTTTAGCAATTTTAGATTGAAGGGTTGTGATTTTATTTGCTAAGGCATTTTGGATGCTGGTGCACCATGATTTGTCCTTGGGGACATTATCTGTGGGAGCAATTGGGTTTTCCAATTCACGGAGAATAGAAAAGAGTTCTTTGGAGTTAGAGTTGGCTGTACTAATTCTTTAATTGAATGTGTCTTTTTTTGTTTGAATTATTTCCTTCTTATATTTTTTGGCAAAGTTGGTGAGTGAGGTTTTATTCTCAGCTGAAGGGGTGTGCCTCCAGATGGCTTGGAGTTTGCGTTTTTGGATGCGCAGTTCTTTGAGTTGGTGGGTGAACCATGAATTGAGGTGAGCTTCGTGTTTACTTTTATGGAGTTTGATGGGGGCAATCATGTCCAGAGCTTTGGACATGTAATTGTTGAATGACTCAACTAATGCGCTTGGGTTAGATTCACCGGAGCTGACAGTGAGAGCTGGTAGGAGTAATGGGAGTAGTTTTTCAACAGTGATTTCTTTTTTACTTCTCATTGGCATAGGAGGTGCTATTTTATTCTTGTTAGATTTGGGAGGCTCTATAATGGCTGAGAAACATATGAGATAGTGGTCAGTCCATGTTTGGGGTAGAATATTAGAGATGGTAATATTGCAGTTATGGTTGGCTATCCAGTCTAGTGTGCGTCCTTTTATATGTGTAGGATCTAAGACTTTTTGTGTGATGTTGTAGTTGACTAGAATGGATTGGATAGATTGGGCTTGTTTGTCCTCAACGTCATTGAAACCCAGGTTAGTCACCTAGTAAAAGGAGCTGGGTAGAGTCTTTAATACTGTTGGTAAGGAGGCTGGATAGGTCTTCCTCAAAATTGGCTAATGGGCCTGGTGGTCTATAAACTAAGAGTATCGTTAGTGTGCTATTGTTGGAGATGGGTATTTTAGCTAAAAGAAGTTCACACAATGTGATTGCTGGATGTGGGGTAAGTCTTGCAGCTAACTGCGTTTTGGCTATGATGGCCAGGGTGCCTCCTCTGGAGTTAGGCTGATCGACTCTTAGGATATTGTAGTTGTCTGGTAAGGTAATCATGAGGGCGGGGCCAGCTGCATCATGGAGCCAGGTTTCAGAGACAGCCAGGATATCTAAATTTTCCATAGCCAATATGTCAGCAATTTCTGTGTTGTGTGCTACAAGGGACCTAGCATTAATAAGGGCTCCTGATAATGTAGGAGTTGTGGTGGTGTCTTTGACAAGTCTGGGACTAGGTGTCAGTCTAGAAAAATGGATACCTCCCATGATTGACGGCAAACGTATTTTGGTGGCCGTGGGCCAACCGACTCATGCACAATACGATAGAAATACAGGTTTCCGAGTTTACCAATGAACGGCCATTTTGATGTAACAAGGATCGCCATTTTGTTTTCTAACAATTGCTCATTGCTTTCTGTTCAAATTGCTTCACAGCACATTTTCTGCTTACACTGCTCGACTGTTAATATTGTTGTCTGAACGTGAAAGGACAAGGCCGCAGGGCCGCAAGGTTAATAAGAGTTTGTTGAAACACAACGTAGGCAGCGCCAGGAAGGAATGCCCGGCTTGCTCCCGAATGTAGCCTTGAAGCAGAGCCGCAGGGCATTTAATCATTTCACAGCTGCCAGCCAGTCTCGTTATATAGTAGAATATGTTAGAATAAAGCAGCTAAAGGCTTGAATTATGCTCTTCTTACCGCCCTCCTTTACCAAGCCCTGTAGAGCGTGTCGGCTCCCAGGACACGAATAGCACCTCATAGATAGCAAGGTCTGGAATGTGACTCTTCCCCCGTATGTAGCTCGCTTCCAAGAACAGAAGCACTGTGTTCTGTTCAACAACTAAAAGATGCCTCCGCACTTGCAAAATTGCATATTGTAACTAGAATAGATATTTGAAGGTGTCATATTTGTCGAAAGTGTTCATCATCACACCAAATTCAAGGAAACCCAATAAAGGGGGGTGTTAAACATGTCATAGCTGATTGTATGAGATGCATTTTGTATATATGTAACTGATGTACGTAATTCACTCTCTTGCGGCCCTCGAGGTCTAGAGATACACGTCGCGGGGCGTGAGACCGAGTTGGCCAACTGAGACTATTTGCTTTGCAATAAACCCTAGCTTTGGGAATACAACCTCGTGTCTGGCGTATCTATCGTGTGTGGTGACTTGCCTTGTTTCCATAGACGTGAAGGACCCTAGGGGCCCCTTTCAAGATGGTGCCCGAATAGGGACCCTCCCCCACTTGTTCCATCGTATACGTTATAATTGAGTAAAGGCGGAGAACGGCGAAGACGGGACGATCGAGCCGGAATGAAGAGGTGTTCAGGGCGCCCTGTAGAAGAGATGAGGGATTCCTTTGCAGATCTGCACACATCTGATCCCTGATCGACGTACCCGGCTAGAGAACAAGGAGACGAGGGACCCGAAACGAGGCGGAAGCCAAGAAACGCAGACACAACGTCATTGGTTGCGTCAGTATACAGACGACTTGTGTCCTGAAGGACAAATTGATTTATCAGGTGAGTCATTCCCCGATTCAAAGTAATCCTGATATTGGTTGAGAGTTGACTTTGCAAAATCAAACGCCTAGGTAAGGTTGATTAACCAGGGGGAAGGTTGAAACATGCCTGGGGTATTGTCCACCCTAGCAGAGTTTTTCCGCTGTGGTAGACAATCTTTGGAAGATGGCCAAATTGCATCACCTGGGGGAACGCCGGCATATGAGATGTATGTGAAGTATGGAGTGGGTGCAATAGTATTCTGTGAGACTTGGCATAGGCAAACCAGAAAGCAACAAGACCATCAGTGGCCGATTAATGGTAGTTTTGAGATTGCGAGAATAGATAACCTGGAAAGGGTGTTGATAAGAAAGAAAGCGCGTCCTGCAGCATTTGATATTGTTAAGGACTGGAGAAGGGAAGCAATGCTCTGACTTAGAAGTAGAGCGAAGCATGCGCGCAGGCATAAATCGAAAGGTGAAGGAGCGGAGGAAAAAGAGGAGGAGGAGTGGACTGAGAGTCTAAGGAGGTCAGGTAGACGTGACCAGTTGAATATAGAAAAAATATACCAACAACGAGAATTGCACATAGCAGATGAATTGATAGAAAACATATTGATCCATACAAAACAAGGCCCAAGATCAGAAGCAAGGCCAAACACGTCAGTAACTATTGCCCAAACCCCGCCCGGAGCTCAAACTCTCCCTCCTGTAGATCAAGCCCTCCCACAGCCACAGACCGCGCACGTAACACTTCCTATTAGCCAACCAGGCCCACAGCAGACACTCCCCGCTTCTGTTGTCCCATCCACACCTCCCGCCTTAGATACAGACTCGGTACCATCCGTCCCTCCCGAGGGTGAAATAGAAACGACGGGGACGAGAGGCGGGACAGAAGAAAGTAGATGCACGAGGGTAACTCGCAGTGCGATCAGCAAAGAAAGGAAGGTGGAATTACAGCAACAGGCAGAAATGTACATAGACGGGAATGATGGGACGACAACATTGGCTTCGATATATGACTTCCGAAGAAGCAACGAAATTCAGGTAGTGTTGGAATGTATGGGTGAATATTTGGTGGAGAGATGGAAACAGTTAATTGGGAAATTACCACCGCAGCGATTGTTAGATTTGAATGCATTAGCACGCTGTAGAGAGAGGGATGAAGAAGTGAGAGAACATGTATATGGACTTTTTGAACTTAAAAATGAATTAGATAATGATTATGCTGAAATGTTTACTGCACCTGGGTACAAGGGTAAGAATATTGGGAGAGATAGAAAGGGAATGCAGGGTCACATAATGGACAGGAGCAGTTACCATCGCAGGGGCAGAAGGCCATGGTGGACGAATTATTGTTGTTAAAACAAGTGGGAAATATTTGAAAGCATGCATACTGAAGACACGGGTGCTACTGCAGCAAGTACAAGGACATAATAGATGGAAAGGGAATGCACAAGGAAGGAGTAATTCGAATATGCATGGGGGGCCATTGGGACCAAATCAGTGTGCGTACTGTAAGGAGGAAGGACACTGGTGAGCACAATGTCCACATCTGCAGAATTGAAATGGGTCTGGTCAGAGAAGACAGCACAGAGGGCACCAAGGAGTGAATGGACCAAATAGGAATAGTATGCAGCAGCACCAAAATAATCAAAAACAAGCCCAAAACCAAAGTGCTCCTAACCAGAGTCAGGGTCAGGAAAACCAACAGTATGGAAATCAGAGTGAGGGAAATAGAGGGAAGAGTGGGAACGTTTTCGATACACAGCCAAATACGTATTACAGTAATAGTAGTGATTGCACGTCGGATGACGTGTTATTTCCCCAATAGGACAGCCCACGGCAGGGGTCGGAACCAGTGTCTATTCCCGTGAATCAGAGAGGACCCTACGTAGAAATGAGAGTCGGGAATGAGGAGCACCGCTTCCTTGTAGATACAGGAGCGCAAAAGTGTTCAATAGACCATCACTTGGTTCCGGATATACCACTGTCAGGGCAAAAGAATGTTTCCGTAGGGTTCGTAGGTACACCAGTCATAAACCCAGTGTCCCAACCAGTCCCAGTTACCATAGGACCATTCACTGAACATTGTCCTTTCCTTTTAACAGAAAATTGTGGGGAGAACCTGTTGGGATTAAACTTGTTGAAAAAGTTAGGTTCCGTTATACATTGCACGGCGGACGGGGTGTTCCTGACGATTTGGCCACAGGATGCCCCTGTATCAGAATTCATGTCTGAAACTTTTCCAGGAGAACTAAGTAAAGTGCCAACCTGTATATGGGCAGTGCATGACAACGATGTAGGATGCTTGAAAATAGAGCCAGTAAAGTTCATTTTGAAAGAGGGTGTTACACTATCGCAAATTCCCCAATACAGAATTACGGCTGAAGGTGAGAAAGGATTGAAGAGTATTGTTACAGATTTGGTGAAATTAGGGGTGATTGAAGAAATTACAGGCAGTATATGCAACAGCCCGATTCTTCCAGTTTATAAAAAAGGAGGCAATGAAGTACCATATCGTTTCATAATTGATTTGTGCACGCTAAACAAAGTAGTAGATCCACAATTTCCTTTAGTCCCAGATGTCACTACAATATTGACAATGATACCTGTCTCAGCAGAATACTTTAGTGTAGTTGATCTAAAAAATGCGTTCTTTAGAATTCCCGTGGACAAGGACAGCAGATATTTGTTTGCGTTCAGATTAGGAGGACGATCATTTACATTTACGCGGATTCCGCAAGGATACACGGAAAGTCCGAGTATTTACCGTAGAGCGTTAAAAGAGAAACTAGACATGCTAGAATTACCAATGGGTTGCGTACTCTTGCAATACATAGATGATCTGTTATTAGCTGCTGACACAGAGGAGATTTGTAAAGAAAGCACTGTATTACTACTATCACACCTAGCGGCACATGGCCATAAAGCTAGTTTAAAGAAGTTTCAATATAATCGAAAGGAGGTAGCTTATTTGGGCTACCTACTTTCGAAAGAGGGGAGAAGGCTAACGCCAGAACGCATAGAAAGTATTTCTTGTATGCCTATTCCAAAGACACAGAAGGAAGTCAGAGCCATAATAGGCATGGCTTCGTATTGCCGACAATGGATCAGTAATTTTGAGTTAATTGTGAAACCGATGGTGAATTTGACTAGAAAGGATGCGGGTATGCCTTTACAGTGGAATGAGGAATGTCAGAGAGCGTTTGATCAATTGAAAACTGCATTATGTTCTGCTCCAGTTTTGGGCACACCAAATTATGAAAAGGTTTTTAGACTGTGTGGGAAAGTGAAGGATGTGCATTGGTGGTTTTGACACAGGAACAAGGTGGAAGAAATAGGCTGTGCGGCTATTTCTCTTCCGCGCTGGACCCTGTAGCGCATGCACTACCACGATGTTTGCGATCTGTCACTGCTGCGTCAGTGAAACAAACGGAAGGGATGGTATTGGGGCATACTTTAATTCTGATGGTGCCACATGCCATAGACGTTCTATTAAATAGGACACAGACGCAACACCTCACCTGTGCGAGATTGACAAGATATGAGATTATCTTGTTCGCACCCCATATCCAAATTATGAGGTGTAGCGCTTTGAATCCTGCAGAATTAATGCCACTACCCATAAAAGAAATTGGTGACAACGAATCACCCCCCCATGATTGCTTAATGGTCACTGAGGAAGAATTGAAGGGGAGAGTTGATTTAAGTGACGCCCCACAGAAAGAGCCAGATGGAGAGTTATTTTGTGACGGTTCTTGTTTTAAATTACCTGATGGCACAACAACTGCTACCTACGCTATCACTACCCTAGAGAGCATTGTAGAAAGCAAAAGAATCCCCTACAACTCGGCACAACCGCAGAAATAATAGCATTGACCAGAGCCTGCGAGATTTCTGAAAATTTGAATGTGAATATATATACTGATAGTCAGTATGCTTTTGGGGTGGTTCATAACTTTGGTCGACTCTGGGCTGAGAGACGTTTCTTGACATCACATGGTGCCAGAATTCAACATGGCCCTTTGATTGTACGATTACTATCTGCACTCACGTTTCCAAAGCGCCTCGCAATAGTAAAATGCGAGGCACATAAAAAGGTAACATGCAAAGTAGGAGAGGGAATTGTGAAACAAACTGCCACTGATTTAAATACTAAGATGATGACAGTTCAGACCGAGGAAGTACCCTGTATGATAGAAGATGGAATTGCCACTGTCAAAGAAATGCAGGCCGAAGCCACGGCAGATGAAATACAAGGGTGGGAAAAGGGCTCTTCTGAGTTAGATCTGGAGGGTTGTTGGGTGGACAAGGGAACTAAAAACTGGATGTTGCCAAATTCGTATGTGACTGCAATGGTCACAATGGCTCACAGCCCTACTCACATCTGTGCGAAAAAGATAATACAGCACCTATCTAGGTTATGGCAGATTGGAAACAAAGAAAAATGCAGAGAGGTTGGCGCGGAACTGTATCACGTGTTTACAACACAATGTAGGTAAGGGAACAGTGACTCCAATAGGCAGTTTTGGCCCGCCCTCTATGCCTTTTGAGGTAATCCATTTTGATTTCATAGAGATGGAGGGATGCCAAAACTTGAAATATGTCTTAGTGGTGATCTGTGCATTCAGCAAGTGGGTGGAGGCATATCCCTTAAAAGACTGCACAGCAATGAGCACGGCAAAAGTAATGCTTAAAGAATATTTTTCCCGTTTTGGCTTGCCCCGTGTCCTATGGTCAGATAATGGTCCACATTTTATGGGCGCAGTGGTGTTACAGATATGTGCGGGTCTTCAGATTGATAAGAGATTTCATAGTTCAAGGCATCCGAGTTCGGCCGGTCTTGTGGAGAGGCACAACAGGATCCTCAAGTCAAAAATAAGCAAGATATGTGCAGGAAGCAAGTTGAGTTGGGTGGATGCATTACCAATAGCGCTATTATACATGCGTATGTCTGTACTGGCTAGAACTGGGCTCTCCCCGTACGAAATCGTAATGGGGAGGCCGTTAAATTTTTGGTGCGCACCTCAGCCAAAACGACTTAGCGAGGTAGAACAACCTGTGCTTAGTACTTATTGCGGCCTTTTAATGCAGAAATTGCGTTTGATTCATCAGCAGGTGCAGGAGGCTCGACCAGTGAGATACACCGGTCCGGGGCACGCGCTGGAGCCAGGCGACTGGGTGCTGCTAAACATTTTTGAAAGAAAATCATCGTTAGCACCCAGGTGGCGCGGCCCCTATCAAGTACTCTTGGCAACGCAGACAGCGATACGGGTTGATGGACGGAAGTCGTGGATCCATGCCACCCATGCCAAAAAGATCCCAACTTCGCTGAAAGACTTGCCTGACCCAGACAACCGGAAAGAGACAGCGGTCCCAGAAACGAAAGACACTGTTGCCAGTAAGCTGCCACCAAATGCGCCCGAGCGAGAAGTGAAACTCGAATCTACATCACTGTTGGCTGACACATGGTACTAAGGCAATAGATAACTAATCAAAAGTCCTCTGAGCAGTATGAGAAAGGACAAGTGATCTTGCCGGAAAACAAATAAGTAAATTCAGGCTATAAAGGACTGGCAGAACTGAACTGTGACAATTCTGTTGGACTTATTGACATCAGAGCAAGTGCAACGAAGAGAGATATCCACGACAAACTCTGATAAGGAAGAAGAAGGACGATGAGAAACATGTCGGGACCGGTTTCAGCCTCCTCCTGCACCACTGCTGAGAATAAGTTGATTGTAAAGACTGTAAGCTTAAGGAAAATGCATGGTAAAAAGAATTGTATGCTGGCACTGACAATAATCATGTGCTTCATGAGTGTGGTAGCACCAATAACGACAGCCTTAGTATTATGGTATGTGGAATCAATACACCCATTGGGAATGTTTTTACCAATAGTTAATATATCCACTACTGAAAGCCCGGTTCAGGTGATTACTTATACCTTGTCCGCAATGGAAGAAAGACACAGTGAAGGGTATGGGAACAATACGCTGTTATTGATTATGAATATGACACATGCAATTATAAAGAAAACAAATTGCTGGGTATGTGCCCATTTACCGCAGCATGCTGGGAAAGGAATAGGTTGGTATGTACAGCCATTACCATTAAGTTCTGCATGTAGTGCATCTTTAAGTGCAATGTTATATGGGAAATGGAATCAGATTGGTACAGGTCAATTAGACAGAACAAACATGAATGAGTTTGAGGAAATAATTATGAGGCCTGTGGGTTTTTTCATATTCCATAAAGCACAAGTGATGACCCCAGAACCTACGAGGAAAAGTACCGGAAAAATAACATGACAAAATAGACAAGATAGATTGTGCCCACCAGTTAAAACATCTGTGATGACGTTTCGTGTAAGAACAGACGGGAACAAAGATGCAGTTCCCCCTTCTTACACTGTGAATTATAACCCGAGAACTGTCCCTTTTTGTCTAAAAAAGAAAGGCTCCTATACAGTCGGAAGATTTACTGGATGCATGAATACAGTGGTATTAAAATGGGAAATAGAACCAGTATATGTGGGAGATCCAGTTTATTTTATATGTGGAGAGAAGGCATATCCTTGGTTGCCCAGAAACTGGGAAGGTACATGTTATATAGGTCTACTGTTCCCAGGAGTGTTCCTCTTAGAAACAGCAGACATGGCAGACTATCCAGATCTAGAACCAAAAGGAGTAGCGAAGGTGTTTTGATAGTGACTGACGTAGCAAAATCATTCATTTCATTCTTGTCCCAGATAGTGATCTCCTATAACATAAGGCAGCTGTCCAGAATACTAAAAGATACCATAAACACAACGACAGATATACTATTTAACATGACGTTGGAAGAAAAAGGAATTAGGTTAATGACACTGCAAAATAGAATGGCTCTCGATGTGATCCTGGTTGATCGTGGGGGAATTTGCAAGATCGTGGGATCAGCGTGCTGTGTATTTGCAGATGACTATTCCCCTACGATTTTTGAGGCAATAAAGAAAATGCATGTCCTAAGCTCCGAACTCCCTACTGGAGAAGGGGGCTTGGGAATAGAGTCCTGGTTTTGGGGAATACTGCGTTCTTCGGGATGGAAGTTGATCTCGATATTAGTAGTGGTGTTTGGAATATTCATAACGTGCTGTTGTTGCATACACTGCCTACCGTTAGTTTGCACTGAGGTAACTGAGGGATGTACGAAGGGATGTATGCATATGATGACAAGAAGAAAACAAACTTATGGCTGGGATGACAGAAACACAAATGAAATGAAAACAGTGAAATAATTAATGGCTATAGATATTAATGAAGATGATGATGCTTATAGTAGCATGCAAAACTCAGACATAAGTGCTTTAGACTTGTCATCAGAGGAGGATACAATAAATGAATGAGACGTTTGGCATACGGCCAAAGGAGGGGTTGTCAGTCTAGAAAAATGGATACCTCTCATGATTGAAGGCAAACGTATTTTGGTGGCCGTGGGCCAACCGTCTCATGCACGATACGATAGAAATACAGGTTTCCGAGTTTACCAATGAACGGCCATTTTTATGTAACTTGGATCACCATTTTGTTTTCTAACAATTGCTCATTGCTTTTTGTTCAAATTGCTTCGCAGCACATTTTCTGCTTACACTGATCGACTGTTAATATTGTTGTCTGAATGTGAAAGGACAAGGCCGCAGGGCCGCGAGGTTAATAAGAGTTTGTTGAAACACAACGTAGGCAGCGCCATGAAGGAATGCCCGGCTCCCTCCCGAATGTAGCCTTGAAGCAGAGCCGCAGGGCATTTAATCATTTCACAGCTGCCAGCCAGTCTCGTTATATAGTAGAATATGTTAGAATAAAGCAGCTAAAGGCTTGAATTATGCTCTTCTTACGGCCCCCCTTTACCGAGCCCTGTAGAGTGTGTCGGCTCCCAGGACACGAATAGCACCTCATAGATAGCAAGGTCTGGAATGTGACTCTTCCCCTGTATGTAGCTCGCTTCCAAGAACCGAAGCACTGTGTTCTGTTCAACAACTAAAAGATGCCTCCACACTTACAAAATTGCATATTGTTACTAGAATAGATATTTGAAGGTGTCATATTTTTTTAAACTGTTCATCATCACACCAAGTTCAAAGAAACCCAATAAAGGAGGGTGTTAAACATGTCATAGCTGATTGTATGATATGCATTTTGTATATATGTAACTGATGTACGTAGTTCACTCTCTTGCGTCCCTCGAGGTCTAGAGATACACGTCGCGGGGTGTGACTATTTGCTTTGCAATAAACCCTAGCTTTGGGAATACATCCTCGTATCTGGCGTATATATCGTGTGTGGTGACTTGCCTTGTTTCCATAGATGTGAGGGACCCCTAGTTGTCCCTTTCATGGGGTAGTTAGGTCTCCTCTGTTTGTGATAAGAGTCGCCTTGTGGTACAGGATGCTTTACCGTCGCTGAGGCTAGAAGGTTAGGATTGGTGGCAGAAGAAATGAGTGTGGGGACTGGTGGACTAGTTCTTTTGTTTTTGAGGTCATAAAGTCGTGGCAACCTAGCTCTGAGTCGCAGGTTTCTCTCTTGCAGATTGCAGGGGGTAGAGTTGGTAAGGGCCATTATGGTAGTGATTGTTAGTATAGTCCAGGCTAGGGACTAGGATGTATATAGGAGGCAGGTCTGGATGGTGCGCATGTTGGGCGAAAATAGCGCAGTGGCACGTATATTAGGCCGACCCAGTCGGAACTGAGATACAATTATACTGATGCTTTGGCACATAGGTTTTGCAGTCTTAATCAAGGCTAGCGTGCCTATATACTTCAGTGGGGCTTTTAAATTTGGCACTGCTATTCAGGTGTAAAATGCATGAGTACTATTGTGAGACAACTAGATTTGGCATTCCTAATCAAAAGTAAAATGCAGGTATACTATTGTGAAACATCTAGAATTGGCATGGAATTGGCAGAACACATTCCACTCCAACGATATGTTGAGTCCATGTTTCACTGTATCTAAATTATATATCCATTTTTGTTCACATTTTTGTAAAGACAAATCTCTATTGCCACCTCTACGGGGCTGTTCGATGACTTGAAGGATGCACCATAGCATATCTGTGCATTTGTGTTGTTTTGATGTGTAATGTGCTACAAGTGGTTTAGAATCTACTTTATTCTTTATACATGATTTGTGTTCAAATTTGCCTCTTCATTTTCCCTATGTAGACAAGGTCACATGGGCATATAATTGCATACACTGCCCATTGGGTGAGACAATTTGTGAAGTTTGTTATCTGAATTTCTCTGTTCCTTAAGAGAATGTTCTTCATGTTCTTAGTTTGTCCGCAGACAGAGCATTTACCACATCTGTGATGTCCTACCACTGGGTGAAGGCCCCATAGAGGTATTTGTTGCTGTCTTTCATGTGATTTTTCCAGATACAATGTATCCAGCAATGACATTTAACTGGGTGAATAGGGGAAAGCTATGGCTAAAATTATCTATTTGGGGTTGCCCAAGTTCACTTTTGAATATGTTGACAAGTTTACAGCAAGATAGGAAGGTCCAGGTATGATTAAACAAGGAGGGTGCTCTATCAAAGCCTGTTCAAATCAGAGACTATGTTAGTGGTGTGTAGTTGTTGTGGGGGTAGCTGAAAATAGGTAGTCTTCCCTTCTTGTTTGAGATTCAAGGTAGTTCCACATTGTGTACATGCTGATGGCTTAGTCCTACTAGATCGAAACCCCAATTGGGTTACAACATTCTGTTGTTGCTCAGATACATTTTAGGTCTGTGAGGGAGTTTTGAGTTTGAAATATTCAAGATTGCTATTAAGACAGAGGCAGGATATAATAGGAGAAGTAAGAAATGTGATCCCCCAATACTAGCCTTTGTGGCTCAAATGAAAAAACTCAATTTGAAATAGGTTAGGTTTTCAATAGTTCCTATTTTAAAGGCCAAGGACATGCTAACATTGTTATATGGAGTCAAATTAAAAGGAATTGACTTCCACTGGACTAAAGTAGAATGGAAACTGTGGCACAGGTCATTGTATCTATGGGCAGCAGCAATCTTCCGTTTTTGATCTGGGTTAGCACCCGGCAGGGGGGTGGCAGCCTCTTAGCCAATAAGGATGCTTGGAATGGGGGTATTACGAGATGGTAATCCCCCCACTCCAAGCCTCCTCATGGCTGGAGGCCACCATCTTCCTCACCGGGTAAAGAGGTAAGTGCTGCCCCTCTCTCCTCCCCATCTATCCCCATCAACAGAATTGCCTCCCCGCCCAGGCTGGCCCCAACCACACCCCAACTTACCTTCTTTTCTGTCCATTTCGGGAGCGGATGCGCTGGGAACACTTCTGTCCCCAGCATATCCGCTCCCGATCTGCGACAGGCGGCCATGGAAAGGAAGAAGGGACTACACGTAGCCCCGTCTGTCCTTTCCATGGTGGACATTTTTTGTTTCCTTTGTTCAGTTATTTTTAATGCCAGCCATGGAAAGGGACAAGGGGCTACATGCAGTCCCTTCTCCCTTTCCATGTTAGCCATTTTGTTTGGTTACTTTTATTTTATTTTTGATGGCCCTCATGGAAAGGGAAAACAGACTGTTTTCCCTTCCCTGGCAGTCATTTCTTTTACCTTTTTTTCTGTTCTGAAATGCTGGAGCGTTTCAGAACAGAAGAAAAAATGCTTTTGGTACCCTGGGTTAAAGGGCCAGGGTACTAATAGCAGTAAGCCCCTCACAGGGGTAATACCCACCACTGAGGGCTTATTGCTTAATTAGTATCTATGCAGGCAATAGTGGATTGAGGAGGTTGACTTGAATGGCAAATGATTACACTACTGTTGGTCTAATAATTTGCCATACAAGGAGAGGCTCCTTCTCTTTTTTGTGACCCGAGTTGGATGGCAATGAAAGGTTCTTGTCCAGCTCTAAAGCTCTAAACAGGTGCCTTTCTCAATGCGTAGGTTTATTAGGGAAAGGCAATGCCACAAAAGAGGATCTAGCAAGTAATCCGGCTTCATTAAAAAAAGCTTAATTGTGGTTACACGACTAGATTAATACTGGATCTTTGACAATTAAATATAAATGGTTCCCCTACTCATTTTGGATATAAATGTGTCTAAATGACAACATTTTGCTGCCACCTGATGAGTGTACACCATATATTGGGAGAGAACTGAAACATGTTGAGCTGAATGTTGAGGATAAATAACTCACAGTATATGTGTTAAATGAAACAACACTAAGATAATACCTTAGAACATATACTCCCTATGTCTGGAATACTTTTTAGAACACTAATCATAGTGGTTTAGACCTTTGTGTTACCCCAGTCACTATCTTTATAATACTTTTTAGCATTAGATTCCACTCTGGATTGTTTTATTTATGGAATTTTTATTATATTGGATGTAATAAAATTATATTTGTTTGATTAAATGTTTGTCTATGACTGTTCACAAACACGGGCTGTGAATTCTCATACCCCAATTGTTCTATATTAGTGTTTCCATCTATGCCATGGGATGTACACTCCAAGCTTTAATTGGTATGCAGAGGCATGCATTTTCAGTGAACATTACCTCTACTGAGGATTTGTTTTGACATGTCATTGACAGTCCTGTTGCCTCACAGTCCTTTGGGTCGCTTTCCTCCTGTGTTTCGTTCTCACTGTGATTGTGATGGTGGTAGTGGGTCTTAACTACCTTCTGGACCTATTAACGTATAAGACTCAGCTTCCTTCATGCTCTCATAGGGAATTTTAAGGCATGCATTGCCTTACCCATGTACTGCTTGTCCACTACCTACCACTGCCGCACAGTACCGTTCATGCTGCTAACATGTGTCCCTCTGAACAATTTCCCAGAGTTATTTTGCAGTTGTTTTAGTGTATGTTCTCAAATATTATATGTTGGTGTGCACTCCACAGACAGGTTTGTAGCACATTTTTCTGGCCCAATGACATTTATGCATTTTTTAGGATGATGCTGCTACCACTGTGGAATAAAGGTTTTCATGATTCACACTACAAAACCTATTTTTATTTGGAACTTTTTTATTGCATCTGGCTATCTGTCTGTGTCTGAGCATGATATCCTGGCATGCATTGCCATACTAATATCATCCTTAACATGTACTGCAACCCACATAATGATGCAATGCACGGAAACTTATATACAGCACATGGTGCATGATATAAATGGTGGTTTAAAAGATATAAAAGTATACATGTGAACAGTTGTCCCAACAGGTCTTTCACATGCCTCTGTATGATTTTATGTGCCCGCAATTGATGAATGAATTGTATGAATACAATCGACGTCAAAATGCAATGGGATGTGTGCTCCAACATTTGATTGACATACTGTGCCGCACCTGAAAACATGATGTTTAGTGGATGGAAAATCCACTGAGTGTTTGAGTTCACATACTATCCACAGTCCCTTTGCCACTTAGTACTTTGGATTGGATGCCTCATATATATTGATCGGTCAATTAATGTGATGGTGGCAGTGGGTCTTCACCACATAGAGGAGATATAAGGGCAAAATGGCAGCAGGTGTAACACCCTGCGTGACATGGGCATTTCAGATTGGTGCAATGGCCATTACATCACCCATCTTCTAATAATTCCCTACTCCCCAATGTTACTCTCATGTTGCTGCCATACACCAAGTCTATTAGAATCATCTCCAGGACAGATACCGTGTGAAAATTAGATCATGGTCAAAAATACCTCTTCTACCTTGTCAGTGGCTCTGCAATCCTCCTCCACCAGTTCTTCAAAAAACCTTTACACAGCACTCAATGTGTCTTGGGCTGTCGAATGATGGCAATAGAATCCTATTTCCCAAGATGGCTGCATTAATCATTGCTATCTCCCAATCATGCGTTCGACCCTCGTAGGTGGTTGTTGTGTGGCAAAGGGTAGACAGCAAAACCTCATTTTAATCAGCACGCTTATGCATGATGTGGTCACTGCATTCATCATCTGTGGGCATGTTCAAATCTGTGCATTCATGCCATCATACTCTCCCAAACTCCTGTGTTGTGTGTGGGATGTGCAGGCTGGATTGGTTGTGGAACACAACTAATGATTTCAAGTATTTACAGACTCGATGTGGTGGTGACAGTGCATGTTGTGCTTGATGTATCGGGCAGTGTTCTGACACCTTTGTGTAACATGGCTTCAGTATATCTTTACATATGTTCACCTTTGTGGTTTGTTTGGGTCCCTTCGGCTTACCAAAGTCAATGTGTGTGTAAAATATGGTATATGTGTGACATATTTGCTGGTTGTAGCTGCAATTTCACGCACATATCTTAATGTGACTGGGGATTTGATGGTTGCGATGAGTTGTGGCAAAGCCATACACACCACACCTTTTCTGGTTTTACGCTATGGATCTACAGTATTTCTTCCACTGCAAGACCAAGCTCATTGCCAGCGGATGATGTATAGGAAGTAATGGTGATCCCTACTTGTCAAATTCCTGCAAAGGGGTCATAATCCCTAGTGTGGCCACTCATTACATTAAAATCACCTCCCAATAACACCCTTAATTTAATTATTTAAAAAAACACCCATAGTAACCTTTTTCCTATTTAAGGTATACTCTCAAGATGAGCAAGACATCACTGGAAAAACAACAATACAGAAGCTGTGCATAATTTCAAGAACCTGGGATGCTTCGTTCCATCTCGATTCTTTTGTGCAGCGAGGAGATAAAAACTGGTTCATCTTTAAGCATGGTGTTAGTCATTCCATCCAGCCCGGGGGCATGTGATGGACTGGCTTTCTTAATAAAGGCTAAAATGTCTTCCATGTTTTTTTCAACCAGCCATGTTCCTCTCGGCGTGATGTCTTTGTCTGTTTCCTGAGTAGTGACTGAGGAGTAGAGAGACTTAAAGTTGGACACCGGAGTTTGTTTTGCGACTCCATTTACTTGGTAAGAGATTTGTAGGTTGTCTGTGCTCTATATGAGGGCCCAAACTGCTCCTGATCTCTTCTTACAAACTGCCCGCAGCAGCAGGGCCATCTTGAACCCACTCAACCAGTACTTGTATTTGGTTTTTTTTTAATGCCTTACTAGCAATAGTCTGTTTTTTATTTTATTTTTATATAATTTTTTTAGCATTTAGTGAAAAAACATGGAACGAATTAACCAACAATGTGGGCCAACATACCCTGTCACGTTCCAAACCTTCATGGGCTCTGTGAATGAACAACCCCCTCCCATCCCCCTCACCCTCCCCCCACTTCCATTGAACGGGCCATCACGGGGTGGACGGAATGGAAAGCTTGTATCAGTTAATAATGTGGGGCCATAGGCAGGCCAAGAGTCTATGATAATCTCTGTCTTACTCTAGATGCAGCTCCTGTGTCTGAGTCAAGTGTCCATTGAGGCCGGGTCCGTATGACTATTGTTACTCTGTTCTGGGGATCCCGTGGCACTAAAAATGCTGTGAAATTGTGACCATTCAGACTACACAGGCGCTGCATTACTGTCAACCTCAGCTGTAATTATTTACATGAGATATATATCTTTAGCAGTTCCCACCCATTCACTCAGCGTGGGGAGACACATCCTTTTCCAATGTCTGGCTCGGTGAGCTCTTGCGGCTAAAAGCAAGAAGTGGGCCAGTGATGGGAGTTTTACCCATTGTTCTTCTCTTTCCTCTAAGCCAAAAGAGGACCAAGATGGGGTCCAGGGTTTAGGTCCCCCCCATCCCTAATCGATCCCAACACCTCTGCCCAATATACCTGCATCTTTTAGCACAACCACCACATATGCCAATAGTTAGCTCTTTATCCACACCCATGCCAGCAGTGGGGGTCAACTGCCGGGTACATTCTGGCTAGGGACATCGGGTCGTACTCCCACCTGTGTAACAATTTCACTGCATTCATCTTGTATTGGCAGGCGATCGAGGTCTTGTATGCTCTCCCACAGATCCGATCCCAGAGTCCAACATCCATGTTCCTGCCCAGGTCTCTTCCCCATTTTGATCTGAGATTTGCGGTCACCACCCCCCTGGGTTTAAGTAGTGCCCTATAGGGTACTGAGATTAGCCCCCTCATGTCTGTGTGTGTGTGTCTAGGACTTTCTCGACTGGGGTGAGGTCTCTTCGAATCAGGGGTTTTAGCTTCACAGCCATAAATAACCCTTTCAATCTAAGATAGAGGAGAGGGTATAAAGTGCCGATGCCCACTGCCTCCTAGAGCTCCTGGATACCTACAAAGTTGTCACCCCGTATCAGCTGGCCAATCCTAGCAAGCCCCGCTTCACACCAGGCTTGGTATTGTCCCACTTCTGGGATTGCATCTCTGACTGGTGGTGCCCATATGTGGCTCATCAGTAAGGGCCAAGTGGTAATTTGCCCTCTTCTACCACTTCCTGCCAGGGTCTCCCACATGGTTCTCAGATAGGGGTGTTCCTTGATATGCCTCAAGAGTTTATTAATAGGGACCCAGAGCCATTCTCCAACCGTGACTGGACACAGTTGGTAATTTTCAAGATAAACCCATTGCTTGTCCTTGTCTTCTCTAAGATGGGGGGGTAAGGGCCCGAAGCTGTGCAGCCCTGTAGTATGCTTGCAGATCTGGAAGGCTCACTCCATCCTTCTCTTTCGGGAGCACAAGTGTCTCATAGCCTACCCAGGGTTTTCTGTCCTGCCATATAAATCTTAGACTATGGCACTTTGATTCTCTTAGGTATTCCTCCGGAGCCCTGGTAGGCAGCATTTGGAAGAGGTAAAGAAGTCTACGGAGAAAGTTCATTTTTATCGCGTGGAGTCTCCCCATCCACAATATCTGTCCTTTACTCCCATGCCTCCATTTCCTTGTACGATCTATGAAACAGTGGGGGGTAATTAGCCTGGCCTATGTCTTTATATGGTAATACTATATTTACAGCCAGGTATTTTATCTCATCCGTCTGAATATGGAGCCCCAGGGTTTCCAGTTCCTTCAGGTCCCTGGCTGGGTCTGGGACGAAGGGGAAAATCACTAGTTTACCTACATTTACCTTAACGTCAGAGAAGTGGTCGAACCTACTGATCACCTGGAAGGATGCCGGGACTGACTGTGCTGGATGTCGCAGGAGTAGCATAATATTGTCAGCATAAAGGCCAATCTTAAAGGTCCTCTCCCCCACCTCGATGCCCCTCACCTCATCTGTCCTCTATGTTCTTCTGCCAGCACTTCCATAGTCATGGCAAAGAGGAGCGGTGAGAGGGGGCAACACTGTCTTGTCCCTCGTCTGAGACAAAAGCTATGAGACAGTCGCCCATGGACTGACCCTAGCCTTCGGGTTTTCACAGAGAGTGTGAATGGCCTGCCGGAGCCCCATACCCATGCCAAATTGTGCCAGCACCTTATCCATGAAGCACCAATCCACCTGGTTGAAGGCCTTCTCTGCGTCGATGGCCACCAGGACCGGGTTACCTCCTCTGGTTGCTGCCTCACGCATAAGGTGCAGTGTCTTCCTCATTGTGTCTGCCCCCTGCCTCCCCTTTATAAACCCAACCTGATCCAAATGGATAAGCTTCAGCATCCGATCTTCCAGCCGCGTAGCAATTATCCTGGTGAACAACTTTGCATCCACATTCAGGAGGGAAATGGGTCTATAAGAACAGTAGTCTGTCGGGTCCTTACCCGCCTTGGGGATGACAGTAATCAGTGCCTTTGCCGAATGAGGCGGGCTTTCCCTGTCTCCATGATATGGGTGAATAGGTCTGCCAGGAAGCCTGCCAGCAATCCTGAAAAAGCCTTATAAAAGCCTGGTGTGAAGCCATCTTCCCTCGGGGCCTTCCCTATTTTCAAACCCACTATTGCCACCAGGACCTCCTCTGTCATGACCAGGGCATCCAATTCCAGGGCCTACCGGCCCCGAGTGCTGGTAGAGTTACTTTATCCAAGTAGGAGACCATGGGCCTCATTACACGGTAGGGGGTGAGCCATGGCGCTATTAGCGCCATGGCTCATGCCGGTAAAATACCGGCACCGCCTTGGCGGAAAGGGGATTTACCGCCCCATTCCAAGGTTGTAGGGGCGGTAAATCCCCTTTCCGCCATTGCCCTTCCCCATTCCCATTTCTGCCCCATAGGGCTCTATGGAAATGGGGAAGGCGCTAATTACGCCACCGCAATTTTGCGGTGCCGTAATTAGCTCCGAGGTCCCTTAGCGGGTTGGATTTTAACGCCTGCAAGAAGCAGGCGTTAAATCCTCCAAACCGCTAAGGGACCTCGTAGTACGGCGGTAAGGGTTAACGGTGACCGTTGCCATTAACGGTGACCGTTAACCCTTACAGCCGTCCGTGTAATGAGGCCCCATCTCTTTCCCATCTGCTGACCCCTCTACCCCATAGAGGGTTTCATAATAATGGGCAAATTCTATAGCTACCGCCTTTGGGTTTGAGTCAAGCACATTGCCCTTTCCCATGACCCCTTCAACCCGCCTTTCGGCTCGTTGACCTCGGAGCCTGGCCGACAGCATTGCGTCAGCCTTGTCACCCCCTCTCATAGTAACATTGCTTCAAATTTTGGAGGGCTGAGATTACCTTTCCCATTTCAATTTCTTTCAGCTCATGTTGTTTATTCCTAGCGGTCTCCCTGTCTCTTTTTTTTGTTCCTCTCCCTTCCCTTCCATTCTTTCCAGGCAGCGTATCTCCCCCCTTAACTTCTGGGCCATGAGAGTCCTAATTGTTTTCTTCGCCACCCTTTCCCTTATTAGGTTGCCCCTCAGGTTGCTTTGGCTGCGTCCCACACCATCCCCTTCTCGACCTCCCCTGTGTCATTGAGGGAGGATTGTTCCCTAATGGCCTCTCACATCTCTTCCTTAAAGACAGAGTCTTTCAGGAGTGAGTCATTTAGCGCCAGAGGGATTCCCTAGATTTGAGCCCTGATGTTGTGATGTCTGCCCCCACTAGATCGGGGTCTGACCAACTAATTGGGAGGATTTCCGATTCGTAAACTCTAGAGGATTGATGCTGTTCCATGAAAAGGTAGTCTATTCTGGTGTTGGAGCCATGAGGTGCCGAGTGGAAGGTGTATCCCTGTGTCGTTGGGTGACCATCCCACCAGATGTTGACCAACCCCTGGTCCCACATAAAGTCAACGAAATCCCAATCTGCCCACCCCCCCGATGCTTTGAGAGTGTCCCCCACCATGATCTATTACCTTGTCGCCCCACATATTAAAGTCACCCCCCAATAGCAGAAGGCCCTCCACCGTATCCAGGAACTCTCACAGCGCTTCTTTCAAGAATTGCATCTGGCCTGTGTTAGGTCAATTGAGACATGCTAGGGTGACCTTGGTATCAACTAGGTTTCCTGAGATCACCATCACTCTTCCGTTCGTTCTGCTCCATACTGTCCGATCAGAGAGCCTAGGCTTACGATTGACCAGAATCCAGATTCCCCTTTCTTAGCCAGGCCGGATGCCCAAAACGATTGGCCTATATTGGGGCCCGGGATGCGTCTCTCCTCCCCCGCCACCAGCCTAGTTTCTTGGACAAAAAGGATGTCCACATCTGTGTCCCGCATCTCTCTACCCAGCAGGGAGTGTTTCGTGGGTAAATTGAGGCCCTTCACGTTTAGGGTCCCCACCCTGAGAATTTCCACCCGGCCATCTTTCTCAGGAGCAGCCATCAAGGAGCAATTGATCACAATCCTTCCCTCCCACCCTAGTGAGCCCCTTCTCATACTGCTCCAATTCCGATCTATGCAAGGTCCCATTCAGGCTTCACCTTCCCTTCACCCCTTCCCTTCACCCCCTCCCTTTACCCTCCTCCTCTCTTGAGATGCCCGTCAAACAGCAGGCCACTGCGGGTCATGAAGCGGTGGTCCTCCGTTGTCCTCATTATCCACATCTTTCCACCGGCAGGGGTCTGACTCCGTACATAGAAACTGAGAGAAACTTTATGTCACTATATGTTTCTCCCTTAGCCCATTCCTTCCTCACGTGTCGGAGTGTTTGGTTTCTTGAACTTTCTCTTCTCCTTCATCTTTTCCTTAATAGCCCAAGGTCCTCTGGTGCTCTGGATGGGTCAGGGGGTAAAGCATCTCCATCTCCATCCTCTTGTGGGGCCTCGTCTCCCTTGAGGACCTGGAGCACCGAGAGAGCCTCCTTTCTGCTTGTCACCCGATAATCCACTCCATTTCTCTCAAAGGACAAGGCGAAAGGGTAAGACCACCAATATTTGATCTCTTGCCCCATGAGCCACTGAGTGCGAGGGCGACAGTCCATACAATGAGCAAGCGTCAGAGTTGAAAGGTCCTGATAAATCCTGATCATGTCTCCCTCAAAATGTAAGCTCTCAAGCCTCTTCGCCTTCACCAGCACCTCCATCTTTTCCCTAAAGCAGAGGATGCGCACCACTATGGATCTCGGGCCCCACCCCACTATTGCCTCCACCTCTATGGGCCCTCTCCAGTTGGATCTCCTTGCCCCCCTCCAGGGTAAACAATTGATTGATCAGTCCTTGAACTTTCCTTCCGACCTCTGTTGCCGTTTCTCCTCTCTGTTGTGTTGCACCAAGGATACAGAGGTTGTTGCGGTGCTCTCTATTTTTAAGATCGTCCATCTTTAGAACCATATCCTCCTCTCTCATTTTGAGATCAGTCAGTCTCGCCTCATACTTCATGTCGAGGAGGTGCGTCTGCAAGTGGTTGTTTTCCATCCCCTCCATTTTCTCTTCTAGCGTGTTCACTCTCCCCCTGAGGTCGCTTATTGAGGCTTGTATATCTGTTCTGATTGCTTTAATTTCCTGGAGGATGTCCTTAAGCTTTTCCCTCATTAGTGCCAGGATCGGGGGGCTTCTCCTGCTGACATAGCGACAGTAGGTGTCTGGCTTGGCACGGTACTCATGAGGGGTGTTCTCCAGAATTGCTGTAATGCCTGAAGTGCCGGAGTGGGTTTGCCATGTGTTGGGGAGATTGCGGATGGCTGACCAGTTTCACTGCATAGGGCTCTGCCTCTGCCCCAAGATCGGATCCAGGGCATGCTGTCTTCAGGATTCCCCTGTCTCTCCTGTGTCTCTCTCCTACTGGAGGGTCGTCTGAGGAGCTCAGGGGTCCCCTCCCTCAAAGACCTGAGTGTTCTTGGGGTAGGTATTATAGGGGGCCTCTCTACCTCTGTGGGGTGGCTGCAGCTCCTCCTGGGCCTGTGGGGTGCTTCTCTTCCTTTCCTGGTTCCATGGGCCTTCCCTGCAGCCTGGCTGTGCCAGGCCGCAACAAGGACTGCACTATGGAGTTCAGCGTGGTATCCCGGGCCTCAACTCTGTAGCTGGGCTCCACATTCCTGGCCGGGGTGTCGGAGTGGGGTATCAGGGGTCCATTGTCTGGGGGGACAGGGCCCAAAGGCTGGTAGGATCGGGATTAGCCTCCTGGGTCCGGCCCCTCCCCTCTTCTCCGTACCTGTGGATGTGAGCGGCAGGCCTCTCTCGTCGTCAATCAGGGTCCAGGCGCTCCCATTTGGGCCTCAGAGCCCTGGCGGGGGAGAATTCCTGGAGGCCCCCCTGGCTCCGTAGCTCCTCCGAAGCAGCCTCTCCTTGTCTGGTGGCTAACCTGCGTATGGTCCTTTGATGTGCCACGGCGGCTCCGCCGTACCCCGATGGGCAGCACTCTTGCTGGTCTGGATCTCGAAAGTCGTCGGAAGCCCAGGGTGCGGGCTCAGACTCTCAACTCCCTCCGGGCCATCCGAGGCTCCCCTCTACGCACCTACTCTAGTGCACTCCACTCCAGGAGGGTCACTGCAGCCTCTCCCCGGAGGCCGCAAGCGCTCCTCTGGGATGCTACTGTTCAGGGTTCGAGATAACTGTGCCCTCAGATGTTCGGGTCCCACTGTGGGGTTGTGTATTTTTCTCTTGCCCATGCGGCCACAGGAGATCCCCAGAGGCATCACCCCCACCAGGGCCCACCAGGGCATTCGCTCCCCAGGCCCCCGTCGCTGTTGTTTTTTGGTGTCCCCGTCTGCAACCTGGGAAAGAGCCCCTACGCTGGGTTCTTCGGGTGGTATTTCTCGCAGGCCAGGGGAAACACTGGCTGATTCGCTGTCGCAGTCCCCCTGCCGGGGTGTAGCTAGTTCAGTAGGCCCAATGGAGGAGGACGGAGCTCGACCCTCACACATCCACCATCCTCTGCGCCCCCTAGAGGTCTCCATAGTCTGTTTTGACTCCATATCCTTTAGGCCTCATAATCCATTCCTGATGGCCTTCTTTTGGCAACCAGGACACTGTTGTATGTATGATGATGTTTGTGCGTGCTGGCTTTTTGGCATTTTTTTGTGACCATAAAAGGCTGCAAGGTCAGAGCAAAGTCCAGCAGGATGGCTAAGGTATTTAATTATGTCAAGTAGGGTTTGTCAAAGTATTGGTCTACCAGACCTTTCATGTTTTTCCTGCTCATCTTCATTTTGCAACCTCTGTTGATGACTTCCACCACCGTGATCATACAGACAGTTTTTTTATTCCAACAATTCATTGAATGCTTTAACTCGTGGTGGTCACTCGCTGCGGTTCTTAGAACCTCAAATGACTTAATATCCTGAAGCACGATCCTGGAGACAAAAATATAGTCAAGTATAGCCATTTGGGTACTTCCTGACCAAGTGGGGTTACAGGGAATGTCAATCTTGTAGCAACCGTTCAGAATGTGCACATATGTTTGGTCAATTGCTTTTATCCAGGCCAAGCCTCTCTTTGCAGACAATGGGCCTCATCACGACTTGGGCGGTAACGGTAACGCTATTAGCGCGGGGGCTATTAGCGCGACCGCCATAGCCCCCGGCGCTAATAGCGCGGGATCACGACTTTGGCGGACTTGGGAGTCCCCATTCCCCATTGAGCCCATTCGGGAATGCCCCATTCCCCATTGGGCTCAATGGGGAAAATTCGCGCTAATACCGCCGGCGGATTTCCCGCCGGCGGTAATAGCGCAAATTTTCGGCGGATTTCCCCCCAGCTCAGAGCTGGGGAGAAATCCGCCGAAGTCCTGCTTTGGCGGACCCTTAAATCCGGCGGTAATAGCGCTACCGCCGGATTTAAGGGTTACCGCCAAAGTCGTGATGAGGCCCAATGTCAGGTTTGTGTACATCATTCTTTTTTTAGGGGGAAATAGCCCTGAATACCATAATGAAAGGCCAGAGTCAGTACGAGGGCTCCCCATAATAAAAGGCCCACTGTGAATCCACATGGAAATAAGGCTCTGTAATGCCTAAAACAAAAAGGGGCGAATTCAGGCAGCAAAGCCTGGGGATGCCTGAAAATGTTCCTTGTCACACATGAGGGGAAGACAACATGATACTTTTGAAAAAGGTCTGCAAAGGATTAGACAATATTGGCAGAAATGGCAGCATCCAGCGTGTACATTTGTGTGCAAACTTGCACTGCAGAATGGAGTTTGTTCACTATGACCAAAATCAATGCCTTCAAAAACCAATTTTTCCTTTTTCAGTTAAAGACATGCGCCTCAAAATGTGTGCAAAACTTTCAACAAAAGAGTTGGTTCCTGGCATGCTGGGAGCCTGCACTGAGTTAAAATGTTGCAGTCATATGAAGGCATTTTTCCACAGCTGGGACTACAAAGACATTTCGATTTTGCCTTAAGTAACATTTTGTGAAACCAAATGTACATCAAAGTCTTGAAAAGTGTGATTATGTTGCCCACATGTAACCACATATATAAATGGATTGCATTTCTAGAGTTCATGTTGAATTAAAATGTAAGCTTAAAGGGCAATTTCAGTTGGAGTAAGGTTAAGGGGAATTCATTGGCAGTAAGTTTCTGTTCCTGGCTGTGACTCCCCCATGAGTGAGACTGGATTTCAAAGCTGTGTTGCCAAGGGAATAGGTTGAAGAATTCCCCTGCTCACCAAGTTTTATGACCAAGCGCACTTAGGCCGTCGTAAACATGGGGCCTCATTAGGACCCTGGCGGAGAGGGTTTTACGCCAGCGTAGTGCATGGCGTACCTCTCCGCCATACTACGAGTTCCCGTAGCGCCATGGAGGTTTTCTCCGCCTGGTTTTACCAGGCGGAGAAAACCATGGCGCTACGGGACCTCGTTGTTAATTACGCCACCGTATTTTACGGTGGCGTAATTAACTCCTTCCCCACTCCCATTATACCCTATGGGGCAAGAATGGGAATGGGGAAGGGCAGAATGGGGATTGGGGATTTACCGCTCCGCCGAGGTCGGAATGGGGCGGTAAATCCGCCAACCCCCATGGCGCTATCGACGGCTTTCCGCCGTGCTTCGCGGTGCATTTAGCACCGCGAAATCCGCCTGGGTCCTAATGAGGCCCATGGTCAATTAGCCTTTGAAGCTGTAGGCTAACCTAAAAAAAAAAAGGGTCCCTCTTGATGTCAGAGCTAAAAACGGGAACTCTGCTATGAGAAGGGGCATAGTGAAGATGGAGCTTCACACCAATTGCACACAATAGGAGACATGCTATTTTAAGGATACATTGGGAAGTATTTATCATACCCTATTCATGTTCGGATTCATGAAAAGCTGTCAGTGAGCTGCTCTTGGTGACACCAACAGATTAAAAGGTATACTAAAAACAATATTGTGTCCCCTGCATAAATATGACAATCATAAATATTTCAGAAAACATATAACAGGTGATTGATATTCCACCCAGCGAATGCCTGATTTTTCAGTAATATAGTTGGGGAGTAAAGGAGGAAAAACTGTGATCCTGCCATAGAATAACCTATACACTTCTAGGTTGGATCATTTGATTCACAAAAACATGAAAATGTTGGCATATGTGGCGTGATCTGATGAGAAAGGGCATTTATCATAATGTGAGATTTCCATGTGCAAAGTCCAGATCCAACCCACTGTCCCAGTTAGATTATTTATGGGGTATCCCCCCTGGCTTCCCAAATTGCTCCCCCATCCTCTGGACCAGCCGGCTAGCCGAGGGGGAGGGAACCCCTGACCTTTGCCCTATCAGTTGTGCGAGAAGGATGACACATGAGTGATGTTTGCCTTATAAATAGGTTACTCCACCCTAAATGAAGGGTCTCGCTGCAAAATCTGAGGTGTGCAGTTGACCAACATCTGGAGCTATCCTTGCAGGAGTGGGCCCAGTCTTTGAGTGAAGCAGAGAGCTTGAGTAGCTGACTTGGAGGACATAGAGAGGCCTTGACTGACCCATTCTATGGTCCATGCAGTGAAGCCCTGGTGCCCATTGGTGACCATAAAGCACTGTTCTACTGTAAGTATAAACCTCCCCAGCCATAGATTGAACAAATACTATCTTTTTAAGCCCTACCCTAGAGTGTCCCCATAAGGAAAACATCCTTAATCTTATTTGTTTGGGAAATTCAGTCATTTTCCTATTGAAAGGTATTTTGTTTGCCTGTGCCTGGTGGTAACACTCCCATTGACAAATCATTTGCTCCCTTGTGCATTCAAGTGATTTTTCCTATGGAACAAAATCATCCCTTGTTTACCTGTTGATTATAGTCCTTTTCTCCCTGAAAAGTCCTTTGTTTGCCTGTATACTTAAGTTATTTTCCTGTGGAAGAATCTGTTGTATGTCTGTGTATTTTTGCCATTTCCCATTTAAGAATTCTCAGTGTGTGTGTAGATCCTTCGTATATTTGACTTATTAAATCAATTCATTCCCACATTAATTCACAGGATAGGACAGGTAGCATTCAAAACTACCTCTCCCTTCCCTGTGTCTTGTGAGTCATATGTATAAAATAGCTGAAAACCCATTTTCCATGTGTTAAAGGATTAAAAAAAACAAATTCCCATTTGCATCTGTCATATTCCACCCAAACTGTGGTTCCCATTGTGAGCAATCCTTTTGCCGAAAGTCTCCCTGGTGTGTGCCTCTGTCATTGTAACTGAGAAATGAGTTCCTATGTGAGTTTCCCATTGTTTGAAGCATTTGTGTCATTTCCAGCCCCAGGTAAATTAATGTGTTTTGCATTTTTGTTTTTTTCAAATTTCTTTTCACCTTTGAAAAAGTGTTTTTCTTTGAGTATTCCCCTTTCCCCTCTCATACTCTGAACTCAGATTTTGCATTACCTTTCCTTCATTTTTCATGGCTTAGACTTAGAGCTTGCCTGTCATTTCCAGCTCCAGCAAAATTAGGGTGATTACCATTTTCATTGTTCTAAATATTTCTTTTAACCTTCAAAAATAGTTTTTCCTACTCTATTGGTCTTCCCCTATCATCCTCTGATCACATATTTGAATTGTGTCCACTTTCTTGTTTTATTTTTCTTCCTCATGAGCTGCCTGTGTTAAAATTAAATTTCCTACGTTTGGTAGCTAGTCTGTTTTGAAGCCCTAATTGTCCTCTAGTGTAAGCAGCATGAAGTACCCTTGTGTGCTGTCCCATAGCAGTAGTATCAAATCATTGAAAAACCCTTTTTTACATTGTCGTAGGAGGGAGTGCTTAACCTTCCTACAATCAATTGAGTGAAATTTTTTTATATTGCTTTTCATAAAGAAGATTGGCATCACAGCATCTCTTAACCTGGTTACTTTCTAGAAGTCTGTGCATTTGTGTTGCCACAACATTAGTGGCTGCTGTCATCTATTTGTTCTGATTGGACATTAAAATAATAAATTAATAAAAGTATTAATTGACAACACCGCCTGGCTCCTGGTATATTGCTAGTAGCGCCATGGTTGCCGTCGGTATTTTACCGATTCCGCCATGGTGAATGGCGGAATTACTGCCCCATTCCAAGGTTGGCGGGGTGGTAATTCCCCATTCACCATTGGTCCTTCCCCATTCTCATTTTTGCCCCCATAGGGCTCAATGGAAATGGGGAAGGCGGTAGTTACGGTACTGCAAATTGCGGTACCGTAATTACCTCCAAGGTCCCTTTGCGGGTCCAATCCTTAACGGCTGGTAAACCAGCATGTTAAGGTAGGGACCCGCAAAGGGACCTCGTAATTAGGGTAAGGGGTTAACGGCACCGCCACCTTTTACAGCGCCATTAACCCCTTACCGCCTAAGTCGTAATGAGGCCCTTTGTCTTTATTTGTGATTATTTTGATGTTGTTATTAGCACCAGTAGCTCCACTGTCATCTCCTCATTCTAGGCCATCCGAGGTTGCGAGGGGCCATGATGTTTTCTTCCTATACTTTGTTTTTATGGCCACTTTTGAGGCTTTGATCTTCATGCTTGATTAGTCCTACACAGCTTCTTCTGCCTCCATTTTTGAAACATTGGCAAAACGGAAGGCAAGTCCTCCTTTTCTCGTTCATTCTCAATGATTTCAATAATATCACTAAGCAACAAGACCTGGCCATTGGTTGAATCTGTCCCTGGGCCTTCCACATGGGCTTCAATCACAGGATTGTCAGCCTGCTTATGGTGTTTATTGGGCGATAGAATACTACGCACATCCACCGAGTATTCATTTGGCGATAATCCCTAGAACGGAGGTTCCTCAAGCACGTCCAATTAAGCTGGTTCTCTCACATCACTGTTAGATCTTATAACAGGGTAGGAGGTCTGACTAATGGCGTTGAACAGTCAGCCATCCGCCTGAGTGGAGAGTGATTCAGTAATTGCTTGAAGGACTCCTTGCCTTTGCTCCTATTTCCCTTGCTACTGTGATGTACCCCTCTATGAAGAGGACTTTGGAATGAAGCATGGCAAGCAAGGTTGCCTGGTCTTTAATACTGTCATTGATCGATTCATATTATTTTAGAAAGGGCGCCAGGGCAGTTGTTAGCATTGACATGACATTGTGTGAATCTTGGAAGGCTTGGGCCTCCCCATTACCTTGATGTTCCAATTGGTGGTTCCTTGGGTCCTCCTTTATAGAAAGGGGTCAATCTGCTGATTCTGACCGGCAGGTGTTTCCGGAGGGATTTGACTCAACAGCCTTAATGGGTCCCAACTCCACTCTTTGCGGGTAATCAATAGGACCAAATAACCTAGTGTATTCATAAGGGACTTTATTTGTGCAACTGCACGGCCATCGGCATACTCCATCTCATAGGATGAATGAGGGAGAGGGGGCTTTGCCCGGGCCAAAGACATTCTTTTGTCGACTCAATCATGCAACCATATATATAGGGATAGTAATACCTGATACCGAATAAACAGACCTACAGTGAGGGAGTGTCTTAAAAAAGGACAGGGACTGTGCTACGACCACTCCCTGCTGTTTCTCCAATTCAGAATAACGCTTGCTGGTGTCCAATGTTTGCTTCTGAAATCGTAATATTCAAGACATGTTAATAGCAGCAGAAACTAACTGTATTCTCAGCATTCTGAGTGTGTTAATAATAACATCTGTCGGCTAATTAAGCAATAAGCCCTGAACAGGGGTGGCATTACCACTTCAGGTAATTCCCCGGGGCCCATAGTTCCGAATGCCCTGGGGCATTACCTGAAATGGTAATACCCCCACCCCCTGTTAGGGCCTTATTGCTTTTAGTACCACGGCCCATAAAACCAGGACACAAAAAGCATTTTTTCTGTTGCGTAATGCTCCAGCAAAAAGAAATGACGGGGAATCGAAAACAAAGTCTGTTTTCCCTTTCCATGGCGCCCATTGAAAAGAATTAAAAAAAAAGAAAACAAATAAAATAGCTGCCATGGAAAGAACGAAGGGACTACTTGTTCCTTCTTCCTTTCTACGGTGGCTTGTCGCAGATCAGGAGCGGACGGGCTGGAGACAGAAGTGTTTCCAGTGCATCTGATCCCGAAGAGGAGTAAAAAGCAGGTAAGTGGCGGGAAGGGGAATCTGTGGAGGTGTGAGGAGAGGGGAGAAGAGCACTTACCTGAATCCTCAGTGTGGGATAATGGTGGCCTACAGCTGTGAGGAGGCTTAGTGCAGGGGGATTACTGTGTAGTAATTCCCCCGTTCCAAGCCGCCTTATTACCTAGGAGTCTGCAATGCGCCCTCCCCACTGAGTACTATTAAGAGTTCATGAAAGGAAAGAGGCTTCAAACTATTATTCAATGCACTCTCAAAACTTTACTTGCAGGCACACTAATTCTGTCAAAAATAGATGGTCAGATCTGCTGATTTTAAAATTAATCTAAAAATCAGAACCATTTCAACAACATCACAGGCAAGCCTAATTTGTAAAACATCAGAACTGCGAAGGGAAGATGCTGAGTGGGAATGGGAAAGAAATAGCAGTGAGCGCAGTAAGAGGGAACATGGCAAGACTTAACTTTGTACATGTGTGCTTAGGGAGAACAACCATTTTGATAAAATCTTCAGAAGAGCACCGACTATTAAGAATTTGATTAGCCCAAGTTTTCTGAATCCAATACCTAATGAAAGAAAAATCTTTTTCCAAATGGCAAACAAAGGAACCTTTAAATGTGGTCATTGTAAACTATGCCCGTTTATGAAACAAGGAAAAAAGGATATTGTTCTACCGAATGGAAAAACGAAACATATCAATCAGATGATTAACTGTAACTCTACTTATGTTATCTATGGGATTGAATGTACCTGTGGAAAGCTATACATAGGGAGTACTGTAAGAAAATTAAAAATAAGAATGTTTGAACATATAAGAGCAATCAGAAACAAAGATCTAAGATCCCCCATCTCAGTATATATTATCACAATTTGAGAATGTTTGGCCTGGAGAAAGTGACTCTATCCCCAAGAGGAGGAAATAAGGAGGAATTATTGCGGAAAAATGAATTCAAATGGATTTGTATCATGGATACCTGTGTCACAGGTTTAAATTGTGGCACAGAAATGTATAACTGGCTTTAAACAATTATTTATTATTTTTGATTGGTCTATACTAACTGTTTCTCACACATGAATGTTGAATTTTGAATTGATTTGTCTAGTATATATGATTTGGAAGCTTTTTTACTTAAAGATCAATGGGAAACCTAAGCCAGGTTAAAAACCATGTTTTGCAAAAACAAACTATGATAGTTTAACATAAGTTAATAAAAAACAGAATTAGTTCACATATAACATGCCTATGCGAAAATATTAACAGAGAAACACTAGTGAACCAGCTACAAAACAAATCATTAGAAAAGTAACCTTTCGTTTTTTTGATGTTTATTTAACATCAAATTAACAAAGCAGAACAACTTCCAGGCTAAATGACCAACTTGTAATAACAACAAAAATAATCAATACTATCTGGAAGTAACACAGTAATGTTTCAAGAAGGCTTGACTTAAGTGGTAAATTTACCAATTTAAAATGGCCGATGGCACGTAAAAATGTGCGCGATGACGTCATTGCGTCAAGTTAAATCATGTGGACGTGGCGCGATGACGTCAACATGGCACAATCGCGGTATAAATAGCAGGAATAAGCCAAAGAAAGCCATCCATTGAATCGGACGCTTATCATGGCAGAGGATCATTGATTAAAGA
Source organism: Ambystoma mexicanum (assembly GCF_040938575.1). Taxonomy (NCBI): domain Eukaryota; kingdom Metazoa; phylum Chordata; class Amphibia; order Caudata; family Ambystomatidae; genus Ambystoma; species Ambystoma mexicanum. The sequence continues at coordinate 193,205,482 of NC_090941.1, forward strand.
AGAAACAAGGTAAGAGCACTAAATTTTGCAGACCATTAAAAAAACTAAGTAGTGTTAGGTAATTAATATTTAAACCGGCACCCTTTCTCCAAGCACTCTAACAGGAAATACCTTTTCCTTTTTGTTGTTTTTCCTTTCCCTTCTTCCCTCAAGTTACAACATTGGACTTTATCCATAAATCGGGATAAGAGGCAAACTCTATATAAAAATATAACCATCAAGCTTAATTGTTCATCCATTTGAACCTGTCAAAATAAGTTGGATGAATGCTAAAATCTTAAATTGGATGAGTCATGGCAAACATTTAAAAATGCATTTTGGGTCTGAAAAAAACAGTTAACTCTAACACATGCAATTTAGCATCACTTTTAAAATGCAATTCTTTGGTGTTTTCTTTCTTTTAGAAATACATTTCCTCTCCTGATGAACCATTGTTAGCAACAATGGGGAAACACGTGTTGATAGACGCAGTAAAATCAGCTTTAACTAAGGATAATACAAACCATTTTTCTGAAGAGCTACTATACAAAAGGTGTGGATGAAATTCCTAATATTAAGTTGAATTAAGGATTTAACAATTCACGTGGACATTTCACATTTGTTTGAACTAAGGATCTGTGAGCACTTTATGTGGATATCAACAAATTGAGAAATATAAAAAGAAATGGTGTGAAGTAAACACCGAATTGGAATACTTTTTGTTTGTACATTCTTTTACCAATTGTGAAAAATAAAAAGACATAACTGACTCATCTTTGAACAATTTTTTGAATAAGGTTGGCACATGTGAGTACTTTCTCTAAACCTTTTCTTTTTTACTTAAATTACATCTGTGTAGCAGCCACACAGTTTTGGAGAAACACTCATTCTGACAACCTAGCACAATCATTCCGAAGTGTGCATTTGGTTAATTTTGTTTTACACCATAAATTAGCGGTCACCAAGGGAATACTTCTTTACTCAAGGCTGTAAAGGTTCTTTTAATCTAAAACTGTTCTGGCTTTTATTTGTAATCATTAATGTATTGTCATTTGTAACGTGCCTATTAATGTATTCATTTATTTAAAAATGCAAAACCTATTTGCTTTTGAGGAGAACAAGAAGACTAGGGGGCAAAAAGGAGGCAGATTTGCAGCGGCGGCAGCGGAAGCACACTAATCATAGTATTATTGGAAGGTCGTTAGATGTTGCTGGAATGGAGACAGCTAGTCTCCACAAGGGTGGATCAGTAGGCCATTTTACATCTTTTTTACTAGAATTGCGAATCTTCAGCCCCCCATGTCTTATTTCTTCAAAGCATGTTCTTGGAAAGGGGAAGACGGCAAGAGTCTGTGGACCATAGGGGACTGGTTGGGCAGTATTTCTTAGTACATCCCTACGGGTAGCTACATTCCAATTCATGAAATTGTAGAGGATTCAGGAAGATTTAAACTTCATGTAGAAAGTGACTGGCACTGGGAACCAATCCAAATGCCTCAAGGATCATGTGGTGTGTAATCAGAGAGGGTAATCGGAAAGATGAACCTAATAACTTTGTTCTGAATTCCCTGATGTTATCCCAGAAGTAATTGGCAAATACCGATGGAGAGGGTATTTGCCTAGTTGAGCCTGTAGAGGATGATGGCTCTGATAAAAATGTGCTTTGTGGTGCATTAGCAGGTGATTTGTTTTGTAATCTTAGCGTGTAATTCCAGTTCTTTTAAACAAAACTGACTTGGCTGACCAGTGCAACCTTGTCATTCAGAGCTCATGTAAATATTTGCATATATGATATATATGAAATACATGTATAAAGTCATATAGCTCTAGGTATATTGTGCTTCAGGTCGGGTCCCCCCTCTGGTAAGCATTGTACCAATAGCTCTTAATTTTACCAACGCTAATAGATATGAATGTGTCCACCACAAAAGGAAGAACGTTTGGGTACACCCCGCCCCAATATTTACCCTCGCAAAAAGTAGCAATCAGATAAGTGTGTAATCTGTTAGTTAGCCACAAGGACAACGTATCTGCATAGGTATTACAATCATGATATATTTTACAGTTGGTGAGTTGGGCACAAACTTTGAAATAACCCCAGCAGTTATCGAAATGCAGTCAATTAGCAGATGGAATGTATTCATGATTTCATCTAAATCAATCAGGATGTTTGGAATGCAGTCAATAGTCTCTGCTATTAATGCCACTCTAAACATTGTGGTTTACGCTTAGGCATAAGCTCTGTTTAAGTAACTCATTCATTATTATCATTGTACTTTCTGCAGCAGTCAGCAGCTGACACAGAATACACTATTTTAGTTTTGTTTACCACACTTGCTGTTTGCCATATGGCTCTCAGTAGGGTCATTATCCCTTTAAATAATGTGATTTGAAATGGCATTGTCTTTGGCTTCTGCACAGGCAGTAATATGGGATGGGATAGGAATACCCCTTGACAATACTTCTGTTCCTGGTATGTAAGTCTTAAACACATTCCTAACACTCAGGGGTATCAAGCTGTTATGAATGACTTACACAACACACCACACTCTGTTTTAAAACCTGTGCACAACACCAAATACATCCCTTAAACTCATTCTATTTTCACCTCGTTCTATTTATTGAGCTACCTACACCAAGCATCGGTAGGCACTGCAATTAGAAAATCACTGACAAAGTGAATGAGGCGCATCCACTAGATGTTTCAAAAAATATCTTAAACTGAAACATATGTGGCTTCTAATTGAAGTATCCAGGAATATTTCATAACATTTAATGTCCAGTATTTATAAAAGTGTAATAGGAAATGGCTCCACTGAGTTATGTTGGTAGGCCAACAACATCATTGCTGTTAATAGTAACCCTATCAAGTGTTCATGGGTAGAGGGCTCATTTTTCATACATTGGAGAGATACTTTGATCAAATATTTCACTGTTCTTTACCACAAATCCTGTCACATGTCTAGTTGGATATTGGGTGTCCCTGCGAAGTGAAGGGTAGGCTTTGGGAAGCAGAATGTGATTACATTATGTCAGAAGCTTCTTCATCAGGGCCAATCACATTTAATGGTTAGGAAATGACCACTTCTTTTTTAAGTTTGTATGTACATGCTTGCATCTTCTTACCTTTACGAAAATATTTTCAACACATTTCATTTGTCTATTTTCAAGCATATAGGTTCCATGACAATGGTTATAATGTTTACATTTTAAAGCTACGCTGTCCATTTAATTTAGTGTTTTTCATTACTTAAAATGCTCAGTTTGTCATCTACTGTGCACGTTTACTTATATACAAGTTCCATTTTCATAGTTAAGGTGCTGAGTAGGAATCTCCCAACACATTTGTTTTATTTCACAATTTCCATATTGGAAACCACATAGTAACTGTATAAGATAAAATTACAGTCTTTCTACTGTCACACTCTTGTCAAAAATAGTGAAGACTAGAATACCCTGATTCCATAGTACAAGGTTTGTTCAATTAATAGAAGCAAAATGAAAATAATAAAAACAGAATACAATTTTTTAAATGTTTTTGTTAGTAGTATTGTTTTAGTTGATAATACAACTTTTTCAATATTTCCAAGATTTCACTTTACATACAATTACATTTCTTCATGTCATCTCAATATTCTTAACACTTAAAAAGCACTTCTCACATCACATCAAGTATATAAACCCACGTCTTAAAATTCTTAAAATTCAGTGACATCTCAAAACAATTTCATTTGATCATCTCAGTGGAATTTAGTTTATCTTGCATTGTATTCCAATTAGTCATTTTACAATTTTCATGTAAGTCCTTTACAAAATTGATAATTACACACTATAACCCTTTAAAAACAATCAAAATTTGATCAAGTTATTTGGAGAAACATACTAGTTAAGACAATACCAGATTCTAAACTGGAATTTGGTCTTCTATCAAATTCAGATGGGTAAGGAACTGTATCGTGGATATTTTTAAGGATACTCTGGATGCATTAAATATTTCTATCCATAGTATTTCCTTAGTTAGAAGAATATTATCTCCACAAAATCTATGAAAATACTGTATTCTTTCTGCTATTACAAAACCGACAGGTGGTATCTAAATTCATAATAGTAGAATAATAAGCTATTTTCACTTTAGTAGGGCATACATTACATCTCATTCTCATGATCTTGTCTGCATAATCACGATCCGGGATTTTGTTTTAGATATTCTGGCAATTGTTTCATAGGTTTCTCCAAGAAAGCGCCAGATTTAAAAACTGAATATTTTAGACAGTCTTCCCAAGTGTTTATCCAGTCCCAAGAATACAATTTTAGTTTGGCTTGTTCAGGATTTTCTAATAGAAGCTCTATTGAAATGTCTGCTTGGTTCATCGTCTTTAGACAGATTTTTTTCCAGGAGACCAATGGCCCAGCATCTAAAGCCAATAGCATCAAATTCAGAGTTGGAAATAAATTATTGGCATCATTCGGAGTAAGTCTACATTTTCTAAAGGTGGAAAGTAGATGCCATGCTGCTACAACTCTGAGAGATGTAAGGTCTAATTCAAATCTTACATCTGGATTGGGGTAGATTGCGGTAGGGAAAGAATTGTTTTCCAAAACATACGCTCTAAAAGTTCCCATTTTGGTGAACCATTCAGAGCTTTGGATTCAGCTTTGAAATCAGGAGCTACGATAGGGGTAATGGTTGGTTGATCCATTGTAGATTTTAGTAATTTTGAAAAGTGATCAGTCCAACTGTTTTCATTAATAGAATTGAGATCAGACGTTTTATATTCGTCATTCAGGCTCCCATTAATCAGTTGCCATAATTCTCTAATTGATTTGGACATAATCGCATTCAACATTCTTGCCACATTCATTTGCTTTTCAGTCTCCTTTATGGATCTGACCGAATTTCTATATTTTGTTTTAGTTCTTGATCTTTCTTCTTTATGAGTAATTGCACACAAAGTGCGCATATTTTTACGGTATTGTTTTTTGAGTTCAGCAATTGAAGTATTAAATCTAAGTCTATGGGGTGTTTTGCTAAACAAACCGGTCTAGATCTCTTGACTGTATTAGATAAAGAAAAGGAATAGATTGAATAGTTAAAATTATAAATCTATTAGGGTAAGGGTCCTCATAGATCCTATTTACCATTGTAGCAGATAACATTTCCTCATCTAGCCTGGCCATAGAAAGAGGTGACCAGTTGAGGCACGGTTGCAGCCCTCCCAGGAAGTAGAACCACCCAATCTGCCTTCTCCCACTGCAAATAGGCTGTGGGCTGCTGAGATGAATTGGAACCCTGTTCCTGCGTCCCATTAAGGCTCACCTGTAGATTATTAATGGTGAACTCTCCGTCCTGCTTCTTCTGGCAGGGGCGCATGTAGAATGAGGACCGAGTTCCTTCAGTGGTCCTTTATAAGTGGTGTCCAGTACAGCTGCAGCGATTCCACACCTTTCTGGTAAGTGTCTTTCTGTTTTCTGTTTGTCTTGAAGTATTGGTATGGTTTTGTTCACAGCCTGTTGTCAACCCTGTAACAATGTCTATCCTTCTTCCAACGAGGTGTGATTGCTGTCCAGCAGAGCAACAGAGCCCGAGGTGGCTCCAGATTAGGAGTGGAGGATCCTGCGGTAGTCCAGCAGCAGGTAAGTGAGCTTTTAAGGACAAGCGCAAAGAATTTTACAAGCGCAACCTTAAGCTGCAGGTTCATATGTCTAACCTTGCCTTTTATCCTTTTACAGGGTCCGCCTTCGTGGAAGAAGAAGATGTCATGCTGCGGAACCCAGAGCCGAAGTCCTGTGTGTCGGAAGATGAAGAAGATGTCGTGCTGCAGTGCCGAGAGCTGAAGTTATGCGTACCAGAGATGAAGAAGATGACCTGCCCAGAGCTGAAGTCCTGTGATCCGGAAGATGAAGAATGGACGCCAGGCTCAGCGGTGAAGAATGCTGGTGAAAGGTGACTCTAGGAAGTAAGCGTATGGACAGGAGACTGGATTCCCAAGGTAAGTGCTACTTAACCCAGGCAGCGGTGAGCGTTACGCTGCATGCAAATGCAGATTAACGTGAAGCGTGTGCCTTGGGGTTGGGCTGGATTTAAGGCCACGCCCCCTAGCTCAGTTCTGCTTGCCACACCCTGCCACTCCTTGAAGTTGAAGTTGCACGTGCAGCTTAAGATAGAAAGCCACACCCGGATTTATTGCACACAAGTGGTAAGTTCTTGAAAGCACTTCTGCCCATAATAAAAGAGTCTTACTTATGTTTCTGCATGAGCCTGGCACCAAAGGCACCGGGCCCCCAGTGTATAAACGTCCCAAAGGGGCGTGCGTGAACCATGGTGCCCCTTGCTCCCTCCACCTGATGGTGCAGCTCCTGTGATCCTGGGCAAGTGGCCATAACAGTTGTCTATTTGATTATTACCATTTGTACATGCTTGCAAATCAGAGTGGACCCTATACGTAGGGTCATTCATTGAAGATTGAGTTACATCGATAGACTTGTTTTGCACTTCAGGAAGAATTTTGACGCCACTTGATTGTATGATCGGGTTCTTTACTGTGATATTAGCTCTTTTCTGCTCCATGGTTTAAAAAATAGGTCCATCTATATTAAAATTAACAAAGTGTGTTTGTTTGGGTTTGGAGTTAATTGTATATTATGCAGACTTTGATGAATAACATCCATAATAGGCAGAGAATGCATTGAATAAACTGACATATTCATTAAATCAACATCTTCATCTGAAGCACTTCCAACATTTGCATTTAACCCTTGACCATTCGCTAAAATATTGCCTTCATCAATCTTATCTTTAGGCAAGGCCGGGTTGGATAGAGAGGGGGGCGATAGACTAACAACCTTTTATTTGCTCTCCAAGGCCTTAGGTATTGGCAAGACATTCTCACAAGAAGGTTCAGATGTAGGTTTCTCTTTGCCAAGATTTAGTACAAATCCTTTAGACTTTGCCTTGGAATTAGATTTGTTGGGCATCAACATGTTTTTTGTTTTTCTTTTTCTTAGATATCGATTGTTCCAAAGAATGTGAGGTTCTTTTTATATTTTTTTGTTTTTTTATTAACATTCCCACCTGGGTGAAAAACCGCATATAGGAGGATTTCAGCAGCAGAATCTTCCACTATAATCACTTCAGGAGTGGAATGGATTGAGGTATCAACAATCTCCATTTCTACTAGCAAGGGAGAAGCAGAGGGGACAGGAAGAGTGGAATTTGACTCCGTTAACACATCCGTCCCTTCCATCGGCCTTGCCTCCGAATGATCATCAAAGGGTTTAAAACAAGAGGACTCTAATAAAAGAGGTACATTCCAAAATAGCCAATCAAGTTCCTTTGTAAGAATAAATAAACTATTCGTCTGCATGGCTAGTTTGTGGTCAAGACCCTCATAAAGTTTAGTCAAGGTGAAAATGCTTGTATTGATGGCTACTAAGGCCGCATCTAAATTGGAGGAGTTCACTGATGGAAAGCCAAATGATGGCCAGGGAGTAGGTTTATTGAATGAGGCTACAAAAGAGGATTCTAGGGTTAAGTCATGATTGTTCCCCTGTTCCATTGAGAACAGCGCTTGTGAACCCAATAACCTCGATATGGAGTCATCTATATTATTAGGATCAAGGGGAAGTTGGTTATCTAAATGCTTTGTTTGTAAGGGATCAGAAGAGGTTGGAATAGAATTTATAATAGGGAGTATAGAAGAGGTAGCTCCCCGGAGAACGGCTTGGGAATAAATTGAGGGTATGCCATTCAAGTCTTATTGGTGTATCATGGCTGCAGTTTTTGACTCCTCTATTTTTATTGCCGATGAGGGGGAGTGTAAAAAGTATCTGTGGCATCATTTGCCACTTTCATTAAATTACACTTTTGCATTGTGGTATCAGATAGACTATGAGATACCACTTTCATTGGGTACTCATTACTAAGAGATACAGACTTGCCTGCACTTTCTTCCGACTCTTACATATCTACTAAACGGGCTGGGAGATATGAAGAAGGTACGCGAGTTGAGTCAAAATGGACCACCAGACTCTGGCAGTCTCTATTAGTTAGTCGATCAGTTCTAACGCGGGGCAGCGAGTGCCGCTCGGTATCCGGTAAGCCCAAACCAGACAGAGCAGACATTGGCAGTCTCCCAGGCAGAGACATTCCCGTGTTGAGTCTGTAATTAGTCATTTTGGTAGATTCAAATTGAAAAATAGTACCGCAGCAAGAACTCTAGCCGAACGGAAGGGGGAGAAAAAAAAAGGAAAAAAGAAATCAAAGTGCAAAATCAGATTTCTCAACGTAAAGCTAAATATAGTACCCCTCTAGTAGAATCAGACCCGCAGAACTGCAGTCTGCACTCTGCTACTCTATGGTTCTCTCCGCGGTGCACGCCCGCTGGTGCGCGCGGCAAGTTGTTTTTGTAGGAATTAGCAGTAAGTGGGCGTAGCTTACATGGAACTATAGAAAAAGACAAAAATAACGTATATTAAGGTCAATTATATTAACTAAAGTTATTTGACAAGTGCTATAAGTAAATCTTCCACAGTCCCCAACCTAAAAGAAGGATTCAAGTCCACTTATAAAAATCTCTTAAGAGCAGTGAATGGAGTCCAGCCATCTGCAGTCTGGTACTCTACGGTACTCTCTGCGGTCTGCGTGCGTTGGTGCATGCAGCGGTTGTTTTTGTAGGAATTGGCGGTAAGTGGGCGTGGCTTACATGGAACTGAAACAGGGATAAAAGTCCACTTAAAAAAATCCATTAAGAGCAGTAAATGGAGTCCAGCCGTCTGCGGTCTGGTACTCTATGGTACTCTCCGCGTTATAGAAAGGAATACAATGTAAGGGCTCCCTCCGTCCTTCAGTATCTATGTTGCATCAACAGGTGGCTGATAGGCAAGAATGCCCTCACAAGAAGGAACAACCCTGAAGCTTGTGTTGGGGGACAGTCCCTTTCCCCAGATCCTGAGTTAGTCACAGGTGTGTAGCTTCAATAGCTCCCTACTACTTAGTATTACCAGATGCATTGGTTGCCATCTTTTGGAATGTAGGCTTTTTTTCTCCAAAACTGAAAGTGGTACATTGCTCATAAAAAACAAAAAAGGTATCTAGCGGAGTGAAACAAGCCAGCATATTCCCTTCTGAGACCAATGATTCATGATATAATTTGGAAAGCAAGGATTCCGAAATGGTATCAGAGGCTAGTCTTGAAGAAAGTCAGCCAGATTCCCCGAAAATATAATGTTGCAGTGTCCTTCATGCCTTTGGTGGGTAGAGTCCTTAAGGACTGTTTTCACAGGTCGTTGTTGGTGCTTGGGCCTACATCACCTCCTGCGACAATTGGATGGGCAAAGATGAAGACTGGACCCATCATGTTCTCGGTTTTCAGATAGCATCCTCAGTGGACAGGTGTAGAGTGCACCCAATTGGCCAAGGGGTCTCTAGTGCTTGATCACCGCAACTCCTCTATGTGTTCACAATTTACATCAATACTTCAGAATTAGAATTCTGCTCCCATCTTTGTGCTACAACAGGAGATTATTGTGCTATTCTTATGTCATATTCATTCCAGCCTCCTCTGATCCCCTAGCCCTCTTTGTTTGGTTTCACACTGTCTTGGTATGGGGATATGGAGCTCTACTTGAGATGAAAGGTTTTAGTAGACAAAGTGGCCCTGGCTGGCTAGCACACCAATGACTCACTTCAACCTCCCAATCAAACTCTATCTCGCCACTGCCAGCTTCTGTGTCAAGGTCTTCTACATGCTTATGTTTTTATTCTTGACTTCCAAACTGTAATTGTTTTCACTCTTGTCATAGAATTAGTCCCCTTACGTGCACTGGACTTTTTTCCAGGTGACCCTTCTAGGTTAACCACAGCATCCCTTGCCATTCCCCTCTCCTGCCCCTACTCTTGCACCTCCTCCTCTCATATCTCCTGTTCCGCCTCCTGTCACTATCACACTCTTCACATGCGAATGTTATCTTCTCCACCATTAAAATAGTGGGATTAAAGTCTATTTGCCATTGCAGATTATAGGTTCATTGGGGTGGTAAGATCCTTGTTTTACTGGCATGTTTCTTCGCTTGAATGTCCTGTGCCAGTTTACTACTGCCCTGCTTGTCCATCAGCTCCCCTTGTGGAGACTCCTGCCGCCCACATGGACCCACAGACCCAGGCAGATGTAGGTGGCAAGTGTCACCTTCCCTCATTACTCAATTGAGAACCTGTTTGTCTCTGATATTTCTGAGCCTACTTTTTACTTGAGGCACATATCTACAATGTTTGCTTTAAAGAGTGAGAAGACTGGGGGGACTCTAAGATATCACCTCCATGTATCACCTCCAATGGTTGCCAAGAAGTGGGTTCCCCCCCTGGCACCAGAGGTCTCCACTCTCCCTATTCTAGAGGGCCACAGTAATATCATCACTTACCTTCTCCTCTTCTGTGCCTTCCTAGATGTTAGGGCCCAACTCCTCTCCCTTTTCTTCTGAGTATGAATCCATCCCCCTTAGGTAAGGTAAATGAGTTGGGCCTCTCTCTTCCAATGTGGAAAGTCTTCCCTACCCTCCAGAAGAAAAACATAGAGCCATTCCCAGACCCTTTTCAGATATTCATTAGGGCTTCTGAGGAAAAATGTACTTCTTATTCTGGGTTGACAATGTCCTTGCTGGTCGTCTTTCCTTCCAAGCATTGAGTACATTTAAACCAATATCAATGTTCATCAGGTCAGCTCACCTACAAATGGATGCAAGAGCCAGGCTGCCACTATTGACTCTAAGCGGATGATAGTTTCCTCTATTCCTAATGCTACATTAGCCTTGAAGTACCCTTTCCAGTGGTCATCAATGCATGTCATTTATACCAGATTACTGGGATGGTGTTGATGAGGAAATACATTATCTGCCCTGACAGCCATTGGGCAACTGCTTGAATTCAATAAAGCATCAGTGGGGTGTCCCATACACCTGAATAGGTAGCTTATAGTCCTTGCCCTGTTTACTTTGGCCAGTATCTCCACCTCAGTTTCCTTGCCTACTTTACCCTCTCCGATGGTTGTCCCCACTGGTAGACAATCTCTTGTTCTGGATATTTGCCAAGCCAAATGTAGCTGCTGTCCTGGAGTTCTTCTTAGCAAAGACATGGACTGTTTTGTGCACTGCGGGCTGCCTACCCACAAGAATAGCATTTGAGCAAAGTATGGTCAGTGATGGCAAGAAAGACTCTAGTAGGTCTTAATCCACTTGCTGGTCTATATGTGAGTACTCAACTGGTTATACTAGATTCACGTAGTTGGGGTCCATTGTCTGGTGAATGTGTTATCCAACATTTCCCCCTCAAGAGAGAACTATACATGCAGGCAGAGACGCCAGTGAGTTGGTGGAAGATATGTTTGCTTGAGGCCACTAGCCATCTGAATAGTGTCCTCAATGGATTACACAACTCCCTGCAACTCACTGCAGGTAGGGGGAAGGAGAATCAATAAACTGCTATAGGGCTGGGATTATATTTATGATGTCTTATCCCAGCTACCTATTGATGACGTGCTTGCTTCTAAATGAGAATTGGTGAGGGGTTTCATTGGGTAACAGTTGAATTCCCCTAAATGTCTGCCTGTAAAATCAGATTTGGCGGCCATGTACTCAAGTGCGGCTTGTTTGATGTCAACATACACTGTTGTGCCAGTCCAGTGTAAAATATGGTACGCTGCCTGTTTTATGTTAGCAGAAGAGACATCTATCTGCCTCATCTAGGCAGGCACACACTCTTGTCTGATAGTCCATCAAAGCTCATAACAAAAGGACATCAAGGTCTTATCTAGCCGAAAAGCACTGCACAATAATGGAAGGAAGTTACATAATTCGGACTAGGTGGTTGACAGTCAATTTCATCTGTCCTAGTGCCTCCTAATGTCTCTTATCAGAATTAACAAAACAGGTGGTTATATAAAACATATCAAATGCCATCCCCCTTTGGGAAGCTTGTTACTACTTTGGTCCAGGTGGATAGCAAGCCCCTCACACTGTGGTATGCCATAAACCCTGCTCTATAGATCCTGATGCATGCCACGTTGAACACTACATTTCACGTAGATGGAGGAAAAATTTACCATGAATACAGATTATGAGATTTTTACAAGGTTTTTTTAACAGAGCATATAGGGAAATATTGACAAGAGGATGCATATATGGCAATGTGGTTGCAAAATCCAGAAGTAAAATCTCCTGCCGCCCTCCAGTCTCCTTGGCAGGTTTTGCCTGCAGGTTGTTGGTTGTGCAGGTTGCCTTGAGAGTGACTAACACATTTGAAGTCTGTAGTACAATCTCTGTCCCAGATACCTGATTGATAACAGGATTGCAATTTCAATATCTCCCCTCCATTTAAGTTTCTCACAGGAGGAATTGGTACCTTCCTATGGGACCTAATGTTTTAACTATAGACAGATGGTGGTAGCAGTCTTCAAAAAGCACAACTTTGCCAGGATTGGTGAAACCATACAGTACATTCCATTCTCTAGCAGGATCTATTGTTCTGTGTACAAAATACTGACCCCAAATAAAAAAAACAAAGTTCCAGAGTGCTCTGCCATAATAGAGTTCTGGGTCCCGAACCTTTACTTCACCACTTACTCCTGCCTACAGCTGTTCTTGTGCTGCTGCGCGCAACCCTATTTGCAATCAACTGTTGTCTGCACTACGGTTCCTTTCTACACCTGCACGCCTGATTTAAGGTAAGCCTCGTGGTCTCTCCATTGCCACAGGCTGCACCCATCGATCCCAGCTAAGGAATCCACGTTTGCCTGAATTTTGTGAAGCATTTTGTTTTGCACCGCATTATATGCAGCCGTTCACGTAACACGTTTGCTTAACCACATGTTTTTTGCCTGCAATGTGTTGCGTGTGATTTGAATTATGGCCATTGAGCAAGCCTTAGTTTCAATATTTCTAGCAGCCTTTGTTACCTTTCCAAGATGGAGGCATGCTGTTTCGATGCCACTTGAATTAGCCTGCCCGGTCCTCTCACCAATGGCTACCTTTGTCTTTATCATCCAGTCGGTGAGACCAGGAGGTGGGAGTCGGACGACTTCTGGGCCCCTGTCTGCTCCCTCCATGCAATTGCCTGCTATGACCTTCTATGTACTCACAATGTAGTTCCCCACAACAAGAGGAGAGTTTTCCCATGTCTGTATTTACCACCTATCTATGACCTATTGTGCATTCATGATGTTGTTCCCCGCAACAAGAGGAGAGTTTTCCCATGTCTGTATTTACTACCTTTCTATGACCTAGTGTGCATTCACAATGTAGTTCCCTGCAACAAGAGGCAATCTTTCTCCAAGTTTGTATACTCTGTATGTGATTTTTAGTACTTACTGTACAGGTATTCTTAAGTATAAGCGCCTAGATACCTCAGGGATTTGTGCGCTCTATAAATGTCAAATAAATAAATAAAATCAAAGAGTCCAAAAAGCTCACATCCAGTCTCAGGGATTGTTACTGTACACGTCTTTAATTACGAGGATTCCGGTACTCAGGAACTCTTGTAATAGCACAGCATGAGTGCTCAGGGCCATGTCACCTACAGGGACATTGATGATAGCCTCTGATAATAGTTGGACCCCTAGCCTCCTCAGGCGTAGGATATTCTCCAAAGTGGGAGGGTACATAGTTATTCCTCCAGTCAAGGTTCTCTGGTGTTTGGTTGCCTCATTTGGGAACATTTGTGTAGGTATTCCCCCAGGTATGTACATCTAGATAAACCCTCCTTCTGAGTGCTAGCTCTAGAGTTCTTGGTGTTGTGCTGATGGCTCCTGCCATGTTTTAGGAGATAGTGTACCCCTGAGTTACATCAGAAACCTTGAAAGGGATATAGCACTTCTGATTCTCTTCACATTTCCCATCTGCCTCTTTCTGGTTTCTGACAACTTGTCCACCCAAGTCCTAAATAGGCTCTATGTTCATCCCTGAAATCTAAACCTGGTCTTTCTCTTGCTGCCTTGTAATCAGCCCTCTGTTGTGCACTGGCCTCACCCTCTTGGATGATCCTCTTGGTTTAATCACCACAGCCAGTGTACTCCCCCCCTCATGCTAATACCCTTACTCATATCATTCCTGCACCTGCCTCTCCTCCTCTCATTCTCACTTTCTACACACTGCAACTGTGCCTCTAATCTACACTTTTAGTGGAATTCTGGCCCCATTTGAATTGTGTATGATAGGGTGATTAGGGCAATACAACTCTGCTTTCAAGGTCTGTTGCTCTCTGCGTTTCCCTGGCATGATGTAACCCTGGTCACATGTGCCTACCACCTCTCCTTTTAGGTAAACTCTGCCATGTTTAATTCTTAGTAAGGTCATTTTGGGAAGATCAGTGTAGAGTCCCTGCGTGCGTCTGCCATACCCAACAGAAGATAAAAAGAAGGGTCATTGAACATTGATCCAGAATTAGAGTGACGAATATGTCAGCTTTATTACTACATTTTAACTTGAACACAACCATGCAGAGATGGATGTGAAATGGTTAATTCTAAAACAAAAGATGGGTATGAGCGATACAACTGGCAGCTTTGAAAAGCACTGGATAATATATCTCTTATCACATATCAGGGGCCTGAAAAAAAGCTATTGATTATTTGGAACAACCTTAAAAGTATTTTATTAGAAATGCAACTGCAGGAGAGTGCATTTGGTTTTTGCAGGGGCTGGGTGCCACTCTGTGATGTTTGGCCTGGAGGATGAAAATGGTCAACACTGGTCTCCGCAGGTGCATGGTAGGGGACTGTGACAATAGCCATAGTCATCTAAGTTGGTCCCCTTTGGAAGCATCCAATCAAAACCCACTTCCCAACAAGTGCAGACCCCCTCAGTTAATGCACTCAGAACATGCACTCTGCATCAGTTTCACTAAACACTTTGGGTCTGAACAGGTGGCGTTTTATGTGGTTTGGTTACTGCGAAAACAAGAATACGTATGTGTTTGTGAGTTCCACAGCTTAAAGTTCACAGAGGTGAAGAACAGAGATGGCAGCCATGCCTCACAAACGATCAGGCACCACCTCTATAAAGAGCATCATTCTCAATCTCCAAAGAGGTGAGTCCCCATACCCCACAACACCAATCAGTACGCTGCCCCAATTACTTCTCACCAGTGCAGACATTTGTGGGTAGGATCGGAGGGTAGGTATTTATTTAGTAGAGGTCTAGTTAGGGCTTGAATAAGAGAAGAGTCTGGGAGGAGGCATTCAGTGGAGGCTGTAAAATATTAAGATGAAAGGAAAGAGGTTGTAAAAGGATGTCCAGAAAGGTAGAGAGGGTATAGAGAGAAGGTGAGATTGAAAAGAGGATCAGGATATTGTGTGGGGAACCAGAGAAGGATAATTGGTTCAACATCCACCGAAGCATTGACACTAGTGAACCCAGAAGGGGTGGAAGATTGTACAGATGGAACAACATAAAGTAGGTGCATAAGAAAATTGGCAGAGAAGAGGTTAGGAGAAAAAAAGAGAGAACCCCACTGGTACAATTATGTCAGAAGTTATTATAGAGGAAGGTGAGGCTAGATTGTGGGGAAGGAGTCCTATGCTCATGAAAAAGAGACACATTGAGAGTTAAGAAGAGGAGCCTGAAGCCTCATTCAGTTGAACAACCTCTTAGTAAGTGCTATAAACTCACAATCCATTACCTATAATGCAGTCCTGCCAAGCCCATGGTGCATGGGTACCATGGACAACAAGGGGATCTCAGAAAGAAGGACTAGAAGCAGAAGAGAACCAAGGATGAGAAGTAGAGGGCACAAAGACGGCAACATATTAGAGATGTGGAGATGTGGAGGACATTTGAAACCATTATGTAGAGCAACAGTGGGAGGGTGAGGCGCTCACTCTAGTTCCCAATGTTGAATACCTGCTGCATTTCAAGTTGCTGTTCTCCTCCAAGCGCTTTCATGTCTCTAACAATCTTCAGGGAGGCAGTCTTTTCAGGTGTTACAGATTGGTCTCAATTGGTCTCAAGGAATTCTGGTAGTTGTAGTCTGTTTTTGGTAACCAGGAACCAACTCCCCTCCAAAAGCAAATTTTTTTCCTGGTGGGGGGAGGGGAGAAAACCAATGAAATGGCTCTCCTGGGTAGGGCATGGTAACCCTGGTGCCGCTGCCTCTTACCGCTGCCTCTTGACACTTGAAACCATCAAGACGGTGGGCCTCATTAGATGTTGGCCGGTGCAGAGTTCACATGCTCATATGAACTTATACCGCAGGGTTTCTTCACCGGCCAACTACAAGTTTGCTGGCGGGGTGGCGGAATTATCTTCAGCTAAGAGTTGGAGGTAATTCCGACATCCTACCAGAAAAAATCTCTGATATTATAGGTACCGGCTAATCCCCCATGGAGTCCTTAGGGACTCCATGAATGGGGTTAATGCTGTTAACCGGGCACTCGTGACCCGGCTGTAATTCTACCGGACCAAGTGCCAGTAACGGAAATACCATATGTCCTGTGTGTGAGTGTAAAATGATATTCTGTGCTGAGCCGGAATCAAGATTCATACTAGCACTTACAGAATCTAACATACATCAACCAGAAGACGGCATCCTGTTGCTATCAACTGAGCATTCATGTTATTTTTCCATGAGTTTGCCCATCCCCGTATCTATCCACAATTATCTTTCTATTGCACTATAACAAGTGTATGCCTCTTGTTGATAATATTTGAGTTTGCGACAGATCAGAACTGCTTAGTCGTGTCCTTGGTATTCCATTTTTCTTTAACGACTGCTTAAACATGTGATTTTCTGAAAGGTTTCCCATAAATCAATCATTATCTTGTACGTGTAAGTAGTTAACATTGCAGGTAAATGTTATGAAGTAATATATGGGTTGTGTTGCAAGAGTAACAGTGTTTTATAAAGTGCCACCTGCATACATGATAATCAGAAACACAAAATATGAAGAACAGGGGAAGAAAAGGAAATGTGAAGACCTGAGGTAAGGCGTTGAAGGATTACCATCTGGAAAAGGTGTGGAACCACTCTCTTTTTTTATTTGTATTACTGATAAAATGATGTGGGTCATTCCATTTCTGAAAGAGCATTCTGCTGATCAGACACCACCTCTCCTTTCCCAGCAGGAACACTCCTCTGAACCAAGCTTCAAAGTGGCACACCAAAAGGGCCAGGCTCACACCAGGGTGTTGCATATGAAAGGAACTTTAAAACTGTAGGCTTAGAAAATATGTGGGGTTAGGACAGTCAGAGAGTGAAGAAATGATCAAGGAAGGGTTTCTCCAACTTCGGTTTCTGTGTGTTACTCTTTCCTTCCTGTCTCCTACACTTCCTGCAGAGCAAATCACAGGGTATGATGAAAGAAGACAAAAGTCACTTACAGGGATTGGACACCCTTAAACCATTACTCAATCTCGGGTTGTCTTTTGCTTTATATCCTGGGGTGCCTTTTGCCTTCATAAGAAAGGTGTCCCCCACTTCTTTCTGGATTCATATTGGACTTTTAAGGACTGAAGAATTTGTTTTGACTCTGTTGGGAATGCAGTCCTTCAAAATCCCTCTGCCGGATGTAAAGATACATTGTCCAAGGTACAGAAACGTTCTACTCCCTAACCATCCACAGGGCACATTGGGGGTTGCCTTCTGTTGGACCAAGACATGCACTTTCTGCCAGCTACACCGGTACCCAGGCTCCTCACTGCAGATAAAGGACTCCTGCAGGTGCTAGCTAACCTCCCTGATGTGCCAGCTAGCTTCCTGATATGGAATTTAAGAGTAAAAGGAATGATCTTGTGGTGGAACCACTGGATTCGGACTCAAAGCACAGGAAGAACCCATGCAGCTGCATTACTGCATTTTAAAGCGTCATACCATCCTCACAAATGACTCAACCACATTCATAGACCTTTGAACCACCAGAACCTATGTTGCTGTTTCAGCACTTCTTTTGAAGTTCTTTGAACCGCAGTTGCTGCGATCATTGAATCTGTTTGATACTGCATTCTATCACTAGAGCATGTCACTTGCTCTGTTCGAACACTAATTCGCTGTTGCAGACGACTTCAAACATCGGAATGGCCCATCAGACTCACCACTTTGAACCTCCCAGACCTTTGTTCGAACAGCTTCAAGATATGCATCACTCGTCGACACCTCCCAGGGGTTAGCAAGTCTCAAAATGGATCAACCTTAAAACTAATGCGGGCAATTCCTCCGAACTGCATGGCTAGAATACCACCTTTGGATCACACTAAGCTCCACTTCAAACTGATTGGAAACACATCTCGTTGGCATGAATCGCTGCATGCCAATCTGGTTTGACCCTCAAAGACAAAATCCAGAATCTTAGATCGACATTGTCAAACTGCCAAAGAAAAGGTTCAGTTACTTTTTTTAGATTCCCAGCCCCTGTATTCCAACTTTATGAACCTGATTACTGATAAGCCACTCATTTTCACCTTTTTCATGAAGGCATATCCCTTTGACTGACATTGTTGACAATTATTGCACTTCACATCTGCTGCATTACTCCGAGTATGTGCTACATTTACATTCTGCATATGTTGTGCTCTTTTAACAGGGTGGGTATTTGTTAGTGTTTTTCACCATAGAGTTATATTGCATATTGGTGTGTTAAAGTATACATACTTTTATAGAACCTTGATTGAAATGTTTGTCTTGGACTGTTGTACCTTTGCTCTGAGGGTTGCTATTTTTTTTTTTTTTTTTTTTTTTTTTTTTTATTGTATATGGTTTACAAAAAACCTTTACAAATAAAACAAACTTTATAATTAAAAACAAAATAGTAAAAAAAAAGATAAACATTCATTGCATTGCATTTGCATTTAAAAAAAAAAAAAAAAAAGAAAAAGAAAATGCCCGCTAAAGAAATACGAAATTACAGATTTACATAAGTTGCAAAAGTTTGCAAATTTTACAAAAAGGGACAGACAATAGACAATCAACCGGTTTCAGATTTAAAATTTGATTGTCTAAGATTAGTCAAGTCAATACAAAGTACTAGTTACAGAGAATAACAGATAGAATAAATGCAAGGTATAAAATATGAAATACATTGCTCATATTAAAAACACTGTGCTCATATAGTAAAAAATTCATAGTTCCAAGAATAGGAGCAAAAATCAGACCAAAGGGGCATATAGGTCAAGGGCTCTGATAAAGCCCGCCACAGCCAGACCAACCTTGATGTTCGAGATTGAAAGACATTGTGACCAAATCAAATTGTCTACCCCCAGTCGCCCCATAACATTAAAAATGCCTAGATATTTGTCCCTTAAAGAGGTCAAGGCCTTGCAGTCAAGAATGAGATGCCGAGAAGTTTCAGTGACCCCCAAAAGTTTGCAGAAACGACAGGTGGGATCCAAATCAGCGAGCTTCTTCCTTTTGCGTAGGACTTCCCGAGTGGGAAGAAGGTTCCATCTGAGTTTAATAAGAAGAGAGCGGTAATGTCTATTAGGAAATTGGATCAAAATAAAAGACATCACACCTCTCTTCTTATGATCAAATTGAAGATCACTCAGTGAGGAATAACCATGAAGTTTTTCGATAGTGTTGCTCCAATCATGGCTGAAGAGAGACTCCTTTACCTTATTAGGGTTTGTAAGTAATGTATCCCTGTCGGAGGATATGTCCATCAGGGTCTTATCGCAGAGAGTGGAGAAAAGCTGGAGATATATGTTATGGCCCGAGTGTGTCTGGGAGAAAATCATATGGCCCACATCAACATATAAAGTATCAGGTCTAGGGGAAAGCAAGGCTGAGAACAGTGAGAGAACCCTCCAAAGAATCCTAGCTCGTAGAGAAACCAGACCTAACTCATATCTGATGGCAACAGTAGGAATTGAATTGGGCAGTTTTAAAACTTTCCTCCAGTAAATACCTTCAAGAGAGTCCCAGAAGGGCAAAAGTGTAAAGTAATGGAGTTCCATACCATACAGTAACTTTGGAATCACCTTACCCTTGAAAAAGTCTACCACGGGTTTGAGGGAGAACATACAATATTTATTCTCCAAAGTACGTGATTGGGAGATGAGAGGGAGCAGTTTCTGTCTAAGGAATCGTCTCAGTTCTGTCACCGATGGTTGGGCCAAGATCAAAAAGCCCAAATAGACGATTTTGTTAACTCGAGAAATGTTTGCTCCCCCCATTTTCCATACTTTGTTGTTTCGGGTTCTCCCCTTTGAGAATTCCATGATACGTGTTTTACCAGGATTGATCTTCAGCCCATTTAGCAGTGCGTACTGTTCAAATTTACACAGGAGCCTCTGCAGGCCCACTTTGGTCTGGTCGAACAAGAGAAAGTCATCGGCATATGCCAACCATGAGAATCTCAGGTCCCCAAGTTTAGCACTCACCATGCCTGCATTTTTCAGGAAGTTATCCACATCAGCCAAATAGAGGATAAATAGACAGGGAGCTAACGAGAAACCCTGTCTCACCCCAATACGCGTCCTAATCCTCCTAGAGAGAGTACCAGCCAAATCGAGCCTGATGTGTACCCCCGAGTTTTCATAGAGGGCCATAATGAGAGAAAGGAGGCCCGCCGGGATGCCCCATTTAGTTAATTTTTCCCATAATCTGGATCTAATGACCAGATCAAATGCATTAGATAAATCAATAGAGGCGACATACAGAGGACCATCAGATTTTCCCCAAGAGGAGGTCTGAAGGGCAGTTATAATAAGACCATTAAGATTGGTAGAGTGGCCGACCCTGAAGCCAGTTTGGTATTTGGGGAGAATATGATTGTCCCTAATCCATATGTTAAGATGGGAGAGGAGCAGAGAAGCAAAAAGCTTACAGTCCGCGTCTATAAGAGAGATCGGTCTATAATTCTTTACCTCCGAGCGTAAGCCTCTCTTAAAGATTGGGACAATATGGGCCGTATGCCAACTCATAGGGACCTTCCCGGAATTTACTACGTCCTGAAAAAGCAGGAAGAGTAGATTGGCCCAAATCTCGGGCTCGGCTTTGAATGTATTGTTCGTAAGGCCATTTGGGCCTGGTGCCCTAGATTTCTTAGCCTTAGAAATAAGACAGAACACTGTCTCAAGATCAAAAACTGGTTTCCATGCGTCTTTCGATGGGTAAATCATCAATACATCCGAAGCCAAGTCTTCCTCCCCAATATCAAAAAGTTTAGAGTAATAGTCAAACCAT
This sequence comes from Ambystoma mexicanum, assembly GCF_040938575.1. Lineage (NCBI taxonomy): Eukaryota > Metazoa > Chordata > Amphibia > Caudata > Ambystomatidae > Ambystoma > Ambystoma mexicanum. The sequence goes on from NC_090941.1 coordinate 193,226,621, forward strand.
TTGGCCTCTGGGATTGCATTAAGCTGATCAGCCATCAATGCGTTATCTAGGCTGGAGACCGAAGCCCAGAAAGCCCTCACATCTCGTTTTATTAGTACTGCAAGCATATACTGTGCGTCATTTTGAATCATAGTAATTTTTCTATGCTTACAGTAGTTTTTGTATTTTTGGCGAATGGTTTTAATTTTTGTTGTTTTATCTGCCCAATCCGTATCTAGGGCTTGAACATCCCTAATAAGTTTCTTAGTAAGGGCCTTTACATCGGCCAATTGTTGGTCGAAACTATGGTTGTGAAGTTTTTTGAAGACTCCTTTCCTGAGCTGGCCATAAATACTACTCTGTAAGACATTGAGAAAACTATCAAAAGAAGAGGTGTTAAAGACTGCTATTTTCCAGCAGAGCGAGGTGTGGTTAAGGGAAGAGATCAGTTTGTTATTAAGAACACTGATGTTAAAAGGAGACCACCTTATCCCTGTCCCTTGACTAACAGTATAAAGCTGAGTGGGTCCACCCTCCGGCAGAAGCTTGGTAAAAAAGGGGCATAGAAATTGAACCCGGAGAATACCATGGTCACTCCATGAGTTGAAGGACACCTCGACATTAGAAGAAAATGGAATCAGGGAATGGTCGACAAAGACGTAGTCTAAGGTGGAAGATGAGGACGATCTACGCCAAGTTGGGCAGGAAGGATTAGTAGCATCATAATGGCTGTTAAGACAAGTTAGGCCAGTTGAATCCAAAGCCAGATTCCAAGATCGGCCCCATGTAAGTTTTAGTCCTGTACGTGGATCGTCTTCCATAACCAAGCCCAGGTCATCATAATTGGATTCCAGACAGAGAGTACAGTCTGAATTTAGATCGCCCGCCAGAATGAGTTTGCCCATGGGATGCAGATATCTCCAGGCAAGGATTGTATCAGTTAGCTTCTCCAGAAACAATTCGAGAGGAGAGATTCCCATATGCCAGTACACATTGACCAAGAGAAAGTAACAATTAGAATCCGGAAAAAACACCTCTAAGGCCATAAAGCCAAAAGGTGTATCCGAAAGCTCCTTGGCAACAAAACCAAAGGAGGTTCTTACCCCTATAATGAGTCCCCCCGATGCGCGGCCTCCCAGGCTAGGTTTGGCACATTGAGAGAAAATATCGAATCCATCAAGAACTGGAGTTGTAAGTAGCCAGGTTTCTTGGAGAAAAAAACAATGCGAAGCCTTAATCACGGCAACCGTTTCTAGGTTCGTGAACAAATGAGAGTTACCTCTGGAGTTCCAAGAGAAAAAATCGAAGCTATATAGAGGGCTAGCCTTCGAAGAGAATTCTGATTTAGCGGGAATTAAATCATTTCCATAAGCCTGCGGTGACATGTGCCCAGCTCGCAAAGTCTCCATTAGATTTGGGCAAGAAATGCCTCCGTTGGGGTGGGGGAGTTCTTTCTGGATGGTAGACCATTGTAAGATTACCTCTATATTCAGCGCCCTCTCCTTTATTTTTGGCAAGTTGAGAAGAGTCCACTATTTTTGCTTCAAATCCTAGTTGCTTCAACCCTTCCATATGCCCCATGATCAAGTCTAAAACTACCTTCGATCTAAGAATAATGTTACTAACATCTACCCGATCATGGAAAGGGAATAAAACGCCATCTATGTCATAGCTAGAAATAAGCGAAAGCGAAGGAAGTTGGTGAAAGATTTTAAGTATGTTACCACGATTTAAACAGATTGGCATATCTTCGCCCCAAAGACTGGAAAGCTGTAAAACATCACCAGAAACTTTTGTTGTTGCAGAGACAGGTAAGGACTCAGTAATTTTTTGGTAAAGTGACCAAGGGGGTCAGCCGCCAGATCACAACCCCTCGCCCCTCTTAGTATAGTCCTATTATGGTTGACATTTGGCCCCAGTGGAAATCTTTCCCAAGATTTGGAAACGTTCTTATTATGGGCAAAGTCAAACCCAGAGGGGACCGCTTCTCGAACCGCAGACATGCGCATATTTGGGATGCTAAGAGAAGCATGGTTAAAAGGGGGGAGAGTCGATAAGACACTGTCTGATCGATCTGTCATATCTCCATCCCTCTTAATGCAGTCCATATTAACAAGGGGCTCCTCAGGAGCAGACAAGAATGCCGGATCAGAAGAAGAGAGCCGAGTAGTAGGAACCTCGTCCTGTGACAAGCTTACATTTGAATTAGACACTGTCACCTTGCTGATCTTGGGAACAAGTAGCGACTGAAATAAATGTTTAACCATATCAATGTTAACCATATTAACAGTCGGCGTAGTTAGAGAAGTGTCCGGATGATTCAGGCTTTTTCCAGAGATAGACTCCAGAGAAGTAGAAGGGAGAATTGCTTCTGGGGCAGAGTCCTTAGCCTCCGCTGCAACAGTATCGGTTGGCAGTGCTACAGGGTTAGTACTAGTGGATGCTGGTACGGTAAGAGGTGTTATCCGAATGCTAGAAGCTGCAATTTCACCAATACCACCAGTCCTTGGCCCCACATCTATAGAGGCAGAGGTGTTAATCAGCATATCCACCGCATCCGATGAAACAGATGCAGGTGGTAAAATAGGTGGAGCATTGGCGGTATCCGGAGTGGTCACATAGATGGGAGAGGGGATTGGTTCAACAGAGTTACCAGTCCCCTGTGGAACTAAAACAGTGGTTGAAGGGACTAAAGAGTTTGCCATAAAGAGGTTTTTGAAAAATTGATTAGTATACGAAGTAATCTTTTTGACATTCTTCTGATTTTTTGTTTTCTTCATTTGTTGGCTAATTTTCCTTTTCTTTCCTAGACAGGGGAGGACTTTTGGACAGGAAGTTTCCTCTGGGGGCTCAGAAGAAATTGCTGCGATCTCTGGAGTAAGGATAGTCATGTTTTCTCCTGAGGATGCGATATGGTCACCTTTGGAACGGACGGCCAACTCTGCAGTCCCACCTGCACATGAACGGTCTTGTATAGAGGGTTTGAGGGATACCCCTGGCAGATCCTCCTGTACTTTGTCCTCTCCTCTTTCCATAGAGAATACAGTCGGGACACTAGGAAGTATATCTGTAGGGCCGTCAACCTCTCGTAAACCATCAAAGGCAGCTCGGGGAGTCATAGAGGAAGAGCCCCGGGAATCAAGATCTGGAGATTGGAGAACCAGAAGACCCAGGGCCGCATTGGGGACCACCCCTAAAGTAGTTACCGTGGTCCCCGTAGGCCCCTGATGAAAATCGTGTGTAGGGGCCAAAGGTGGATTAAAAGAGGTAGGGTCAAGGCCTTGAGTGGTCAAAAATTGGTTTTCTTCTTTTATAATTTTTACTAAATCTTCAAATCTATCTAGGCCCTCCAGCCTAGAATATATTTCGGAAAGTATACGTGAATGGGATCTAACCTCTGACCAGATGTTATCATAGAGACTCACAAAGGAACTCAGAACCATATTCAACGCAGAGATAGTTGGATGGGAGAGTTTAATTCTATCATCAACATCTTTAAGGGTATGATGTAGAATAGACTCACTGGGCGGATCAGTTTTGAAGTCCGGAAGAAGACCTCTTTCTTTTAACCAGTTTTGTTTTTCAGTATACTCATCAATAAAGTTGGTGAGATCTGAAGGGGAACCTGCCAATGATTCATCACAAATTTGTTGTGTTACATTATTTGTTTTGTTAAGATGGGAATCCAAGTGGCTATCAGCAATTGCCTTATCTGCACATTCTATAATACTGATATCATCAATATCCTGGACTGAGGGATCTTCAATATCCAGTTTCTTAGCTACGTTAATTAAGTTAGTATGGGCCGGGGTATATACTGAAGGAAGAGGGTGAGGAGATTTAGCCAGAGTGCTAGAAACAGATTTCTTACCAAAAAAATGTGAGATGTTTTTCCCCTGGATTGAGTTACCCTGGGTACCTAGATTGATTTTTATTTTTGATATTGAGTTACGGGGCTTGTTAAGAGGGGTTTTGAACGGCAAAGAGATCCTATTAGGGGAGAAGGAAGTTCCCACCACACTAGTAGAAAGGTTAACGTGGAAAGAAGATGTGTGCTTAATATCACTGGGTAATGCTTTGGGTCCTAAAGAGGGTTGAGTGTGGGAGATAGCAACGCTCCCACTGTCCTTCTTCTCTAATAGTTGTGATACAATAACTTCTGATTCACCCACCATGACTGGGGGTATGGGCGTACTAGGATTCAGTGAGGCAGTCGTTGGAAGAGAGATATTAGCCAGAGGGTTGTTGTCATAGCCCATGTTGCTTTTAATCTTTGAGAAACTGGCCCCAACCAAAAGATTGGAGGCAAGAGTAGCAGCTAGACGTTCTTCCTGAGTATCTATAGAAATGTCATGTATTCCATTGAAAATACAGTTATTATAAGCTGTATTACGTGGAGTAATACCCATAGCATTGCAGACCTCAGACCTCTCTCTCAAATGAATTTGGGCCTGGGCTATGTCCCTTAAAAGGAGAGGGTTATAATGGGCCTGAAGTGAAGCATCATCAGAACTCCCCATAGCAATAGAAATGGGGGTTTCTGGCACAATAACTGTAGATGGCATGAAGGGCATACTGACAATGGGCGAAGGGGCCAAAGGAAGTGAGACCTCCATAGCAGTCTGACTTCTAAGTCCCTTACGTGTCATTCAGATAAAACCTCAGCCCAACAGTAGGCAGAAAGAGAAAGAAAAAATAAGAATTATGCCAGAGAAGGTACCCAAAAATACACTGGAAATAAGCCTAGATGTCAGGGGAAGTTAGACATAGAGACACACAGCAAAAAATACTAGGCAATTTTTAAATTTTAAAAATGCAAATGTTAGAGTATGGCACAAATAGCAAAAATCAAGCTCTGAAAAACCAGTACATTGTCTAAAAACCCTATGAAGTATATATGTAACCTAGTATTAAGAGCGAATTAAAATAAAAAGCAATGTTACACACTCAATAAAATAAAAGTTTTAGTAAATGAGTTGTGTCAGCGTAGTAGTCATTTTTTGGGAAGGGAACGCCCGACGGCTTGTGGAGCTGCCAGAGTCCGACTCTCCACCCCAAACCTTCGTAATAGGAATACAACTTCAATTGGGTTGGCTTAGGAAGGCCCAGGACAGTGTACTCACAGATCACAGCCAAACAGCAAAACAGTATCTCCAGCCCTTACAGTCTCCAGGGCTTAACGCCGCAAGGGCGACAGTGCCGGCAACTTGTGCAGGCTGGCAGTCACGTGCTGTGTCACGTGGTCAGGAAGGGTTCCGCCCCCTCCAGGAAACAGAATGGGCTGCAAGAGCTCTGCTCGCAGTGCAGCTGTGAGGAATGGACCTTGCGAGCACGAGCGTTCGTGGGAGAAATGAGACGCTCCTTTCAGTCAGCGGGTAATACACCGCGCGGGCGGCAGTGCCGGCAACTTGTGCAGGCTGGCAGTCACGTGCTGTGTCACGTGGTCAGGAAGGGTTCCGCCCCCTCCAGGAAACAGAATGGGCTGCAAGAGCTCTGCTCGCAGTGCAGCTGTGAGGAATGGACCTTGCGAGCACGAGCGTTCGTGGGAGAAATGAGACGCTCCTTTCAGTCAGCGGGTAATACACCGCGCGGGCGGCAGTGCCGGCAACTTGTGCAGGCTGGCAGTCACGTGCTGTGTCACGTGGTCAGGAAGGGTTCCGCCCCCTCCAGGAAACAGAATGGGCTGCAAGAGCTCTGCTCGCAGTGCAGCTGTGAGGAATGGACCTTGCGAGCACGAGCGTTCGTGGGAGAAATGAGACGCTCCTTTCAGTCAGCGGGTAATACCTATTGTTAACACATGTACACCCATCTTAAGAGTGTTGCCTGCCCATGTCCCACATTACCATAAAAGACGAAGGCAGTATATCTCTTGTCTGTGCTTGTTTCACCTTTATGATTGGGATCACTGCTGGTTTGTAGTAGTTTGAGGGCTGAATAGGTAGTTTAGCTACTACTCATCCTTGTACTTCTGCAGAGTATTTATAGCATATTGAGGAAGAAGTAACACTTGATCAGAGTGGTAGACATGAGTTAAGATAAGAATAGTTTTTGATGGAAGATAGTGTCTATTTTCTATTTAAAATGTTGCTGTACTTAGGGATGGTCAACCCACATGCGAGACAAGTGCCCAAGTCCAGGTACATCAACCCTGACCATCCTGGAGCTCTGCCTGTGCTGAGTTACAGAATTTCCATCCGGGAAGGGAGGGGGGCCATGTTGGAGCTCCCTGGGACTCCCATGTTGGGCGACCATCCCCAAGTCCATCAGCGGTCCCAGGAAGCCCCTGCAGGGTCCCCATCCCTCCCAGGAGGGAAAAGCTGTAACGCAGGCCAGCAATAGCTCTGGTATGGCCAGGGGTGCTGCCTCCAGGCTTGGGCTGCTGACTCCCTTGTTGGCTGACCGTCCGCAATATCAGCAATGGTCCCAGGGAGCCCTAGCAGGGTCCTAATCCCTCCTTGCAGGGAAGAGCTGTAACACAGCCTAGCCAGAGCTTCAGGACAGAAGGTGGTGATGTCCCCAGTCTTGGGCGCCTGTCTCCCATGTGGGTCAACCGTTCCCAGGTCCAGTGGTGGTCCCAAAGGAGCCCTGGCAGTGTCCCTTTCCCTGTTCCATTACAGCTCCCGGGAAGGGATGAGGACCCTGCCAGGGCTCCCTGGGACAGCCGTTGAGGTTGGGTGCTGTCCACCCAAAAGGGAGAGAGGCCCCCAAGGCCGGGACATCACCTCCACCCTCCTGGAGCTATGGTTGCACTGTGTTATAGTTTTTCCCTCTGGGTAGGGATGGGGAACCTGCTGGGGCTTCCTGGGACTGCCGCTGGACTTGTGGATGGTCGACCCGAGGGGCAAATACCATACAAATTTCCGCTTCCCAGACCCTTTGGTAAACCAGTGGTTTAGTCTTTACCCTGTGCGCCCAGGAAAAGTGCACCTACACATGTGAGGTACCATTTTTGTCGGGACACCTGTGGGAATGTGGAAAGGTAGGATATATGGTGTTGCCTGCCTTCTTTCTGTTGTTTCCTGGTGGCAAATGTCTGAAAATTATGTTTTTTCCCTACATTTTGAAATTTGCAGGGGCTTTTGGGTAAAAAATAGTCAGAGCTCATTGAATTCCTGCTGATGTCTTCTTTTCAGAAATGCATGGGTTTCCCCGTTTTTCTTAGTGGCTGCAACACCCCAGAGCCAAATCTGTGGGTTGTCCACAAGACCAAAATCCTATAAATGTCCTCTTCCCAGACCTTTTGGTATACCAGTGGTTTATCCTTTCCCTTTGCGCCCAGGTCAGTGCACCAACACATGTGAGGTAACATTTTTGTCGGGACACTGTGGAAAGGTGGGAAGGTAGGACATGTGTTGTTGCTGGCATGTTTAGCTGGTTTCTTTGTGGCAAATGTCTGAAAACTGAGTTTTTTCCCTAAATGACTTTGCCGGGCCGTGTGGATAATACAGTCTAGGGCGGTTTGCGCACGTCAGACCTCTTTGGATTTCCATGGGTGTTTCCTTTTCATAAATGCATGGGGTTTCGCATTTTTCTTGGTAGCTGCGTCACCCCAGGCCCAAATGTGTGGGTTGGCCGCAAAGCCAAATCTAGTCTTCCCCAGGGTGTTTGATGTACCAGTGGTTTAGCCTTTTCCCTTTGCGACCAGGTAGGTGCACCCAAACATGTGATGTACCATTTATATTGGGCCACCTGTGGGAATGTGGGACGGTAGGACATGTGTTTTTGCCAATGTGTTTCAGTGGTTTCCTAGTGGCAAATGTCTGAACATTGTGTTTTTGTCCCTAAATATTGGACTTTGCCAGGCTTGTGGGTACTAAATTCTAGGGTGATTCTTGAAAGTCAGACCTCTTTAGATTCCCACGGGTGTCTTTCAGAAATGCATGATGTTTGCTGTTTTTGTAAGTGGTTGCGACACCCTATGGCCAGATCTGTGGGTTGTCCACAAGACCAAAAACCGTCAAACTGTTGTCTTGCCAGGCACTTTGGTATACCAGTGGTTTAGCCTTTTCCTTTTGCACACAGGTCAGTTCACCTACACATATGAGGTACTGTTTTTGTTGGGAAACCTGTGGAAACGTGGGAAGGTAGGACATGCGTTGTTGCTGGCGTGGTTCGGTGGTTTCCTGGTGGTAAATTAAAAAAAATTATGTTTGTCCCTACATTTTCCTTTTGCACACAGGTCAGTTCATCTACACATATGAGGTACTGTTTTTGTTGGGAAACCTGTGGAAACGTGGGAAGGTAGGACATGCGTTGTTGCTGGCGTGGTTCGGTGGTTTCCTGGTGGTAAATTAAAAAAAATTATGTTTGTCCCTACATTTTGGAATTTGCCAGGATTTATGGGCAATAAATCCTAGGGTGATTTGCGCAAGTCGACCTCTTTGGATTCCCACGTTTGTCTTATTTTCAGAAATGCATGGGGTTCACCGTTTTCCTTTGTGTCTGCGACACCCCAGTCCCAAATGTCTTGGTTGTCAACAAATCCAAATCCAGTCTTCTCGAGTGCATATAATGTGCCAGTGGGTTAGCCTTTTCCCTTTGTGCCCAGGTCGGTGCACCCAAACATGTGAGGTACCATTTTTGTTGAGACACCTGTGGGAACGGTGGAAGGTAGGACAGGTGTTGTTGCTGGCATGTTTCTGTTGTTTCCTGGTGCCAAATGTCTATAAACTGAGTTTTTTCCCCTATATTTTGGACTTGTGGGTAATAAATTCTAGGGCAATGCGCTCAAGTCAAACCTCTTTGGATTCCAACGGGTGTCTTCTTTTTAGAAATGCATGGGGTTCCCCGTTTTCCCTGGTGGCTGCGACACCCCAGGACCAAATCTGTGGACCAAATCTGTGGGTTGTCCACAAAGACACATCCACTCTTCCCCAGGGCGTTTGATGTACCAGTAGTTTAGCCTTTTCCCTTTGCGTCCATGTAGGAGCACCCACACATATGAGGTACCATTTTCATCGTGACATCTGTGGGAATGTGGGAAGGTAGGACATGTGTCATTGCCAGTGTGTTTTGGTGGATTCCGAGTGGCAAATTCCTGAAAACTCTGTTTTTCTTCCTATATTTTGGACTTTGCTGGGCCTTGTGGGTAATACATTCTAGTCAGACCTATTTAGATACCCACGGGTGTCTTCGTTTCAGAAATGCATGGGTTCCCCCTTTTCCTTAGTGGCTGAGACACCCCTGGGCCAAATCTGTGGGTTGTCCACAAGAGGAAAAAAACATTAAAATGTTATCTTCCCAGGCACTTTGGTACACCAGTGGTTTAGCCTTTTCCCTTTGCACCCAGGTAGGTTCACGTTTCAGTGGTTTCCTGCTGGCAAATGTCTGAAAATTGAGTTTTTTACTCATAATTTTGGAACTTGCAGGTCCTTGTGGGTAATATATTCTAGGGCGATTTGCAAAGGTCAGACCTCTTTAGAGTCCCACTGGTCTCTTCTTTTCAGAAATGCATGGGGTTCCCTGTTTTCCTTAGTGACTGCGACACCGCAGGGCCAAATCTGTGGGTTGTCCACAGGTACAAAAACCATAAAAATGTCATCTTCCCAGGTCCTTTGATATACCAGTGATTTAGCCTTTTCCCTTTATGCCCAGGTCAGTACACCGACACATGTGAGGTACCATTTTTTATCGAGGCCCCGGTGGGAATGTGGGAACGTAGGACATGCCTTGTTTTCTCTTGGTTTTGGTAACGTTTTGATACATTTGCTACTACACTTTGTTATACAACCCTTTCATTTCCCAAATGTAACCTCCATTTCGTTGCTGCTTTAGGCTCTCTATGCTTTTGTAACCTGCACAAGTCACTATCCTTCAAAAGTTCTACCTCTGCTCTTTCAAAAAATGTGTGCTGCCCATTCTTTACTACATTCTTTTCTCCTTATTTTCAAATGCTAAATTCGCCTGTTTAGGCCGTCAGCACAAAAATCCTGTCTACCATGATCAGTTTTTGGCTTGTGGTATTGCTTGTTTTGCGAAATATTGCAAACAAATATGTGATTTTCTAACTAGAATAGTCGGGGGAATGTAGCGGTGCATTGCTTTTCTCAATATTCACAGAATCCCTTACCGTACAAGTCCAAACGTCCAGCACATACCTTTTTTTGTCATTTTTCAAATTTTTTCCAAAACTACAGGAATTGTATGTACATAGTTGTTGCCTGAACTGCACAAATGACCCCTTTCTAAACTTGGAAATGTGTCTATTTTTCAGAAATGTATGCCTTTCTGTCTTCCCATTCAGCTTTCCTACCCCCCTCTTCCATTCCATCCAAGTATGTCCTTCAGGGGGAAAAAAAGAATTGCCTACCTCTCACAAAACTGATGGTACAAACACAGAACAGCAAACCATGTGTTCCTAGCTCTTACAAGGAACAAACCACAGACTGCTTTGTACCTCACTGTATTGGCATTTTATGAAAAAACACAACAATTAGTCACTTTTTTGCTATTTTCACACCCCCCTAAAGCAAACTAGGAATACTTGCTGTTGTTTTGACCGCCTGCATGTGGGATGAAAAGGGTGCACATTTGGCCTGGATATCACTTGTAGAAAAAAAGTTACAAGGGATTGAATGCAGACATACCGACATGTACAAAAAAGGCGTGAGCACAAGGAGGGAAAACCCTCAGCAGATAAGGGGTTAAAATACTGTATACTGCATAAAAGAGCTGGCAGGAGAGCAAACCAGGGAAAGTCAAGTATATGTGATAAGTGAATCTCAAGGAAAGTTCATACCCTGGAGATTGTGTAAAGTGGAGCAGAGAATTACCTCAAAGTCCTGCCAGAAGAGTACACCTGGTAAAGTCAAGTGTGTGTGGTAACTGAATCTTAAGGGAGATCCTTGCCCTTAAATTGTTGTCAAGGTGAAGAAGAGATTGCATTTGAGACCTGGCAGGAGAGTATACCAGGCAAAGTCAAATGTGTGGAATACAGTGAAGAGTATAAAGAGAATCTCAAAGCAGAATCATGCCCTTAAGATTATATGTTATTGTCAGAGGGACTCTGCCTTTCCTCTCCTTCCCCCAGAAGCTCACTGTCTCCCAATGTCTGGTTCTCGCTAGGTTGGACTATTGTAACAGCCTCTTTCTACATATACCTGGCTCTACTCTCCGCCCTCTGCAACTAATCCAGAACAGGACTGCAAGATTTGTCCTTGGCCTCAAGCCCTGGGATCGTATCTCTCCAGCTCTAAAATCTCTCCATTGGCTTCCAGTGGATGCAAGGATTAAATTCAAAACCCTCTGCATTGTCCACAAGACTTTCTGGGGCCTGGGTCCAAAATACCTTCAGCTATCCCTCCGTAAATACCTCCCCTCTCAAGCTCTTCGCTCCTCTACCTCTAACCCCCCCAGCGTCAGTCATTTTTCAGAGAAAGGAGCTAGGGGCCGATCTCTGACTTCGGCGGGGCCTTCCTCTGGAACAGACTCCCTGCCACTCTAAAACTTGAGGAGAACTGTGATATTTCCAAAGCGCCATTGGTCTCTGTGGCGCCGTTGGACGCACAGACGCGTATCATCCATTTTTCCTTGCAAGATGGCGGCACGTATCAGAGGCAACGGTGCAGTTTTTCCTTTAGCTGGAAACAGGAAGTCTCTGCCTCATACGCAGTTCACAGGATATCAACCACCGTATCAACGCAAGGATGCGTTGCTACTCCGTTTACCCAACGCTCTGTGAGTTCATATTCTAGGCTTACTTCCTATCTCTGTCCTTCCCAGTTTTCTATGTGCATACATTTAATTTTCAAATCTTCTTTCCAGACTGTTCCAATCCCCGGACCAACATTGCTTATCCAGAGTCCCCTTACACCGAACTCTGTCTCCTTCGTTCGTCCGGCACTGACCCGCGAGATTCACTTTCACACAGCCTCGTTCTTCCAACGGCTACCCCCGGATCGCTCTAACAGAGAGAACTCCCACAAGCATTCTCTGGTTTTTGGCTACCCCAGATGCTTCGCACAGCGAGGCTCTCTCATTCCCCCTTTCCAGGTACTTACCCATTTCTTTAAAATCTCTTTTGCCCCTACTTCCAGGACTCACTATTCTATTCATCTTTTACGCTCAGCATTGCCAGGTTAAGCTTCTCTCTCCCGAATACTGACGTCTTTTCAAAAGTACCGTCCACTCCAAAGGGTATGTCACTCTAATTCACTCACCTCTTGTAATTTCCAACTGCGCCTTAAAAAACAATCTAACTCCTACTTTAATTATTACACAGACAGAACATTCTCTGAAGACTCCCAAAGGAATCCTCATGAAGGGTCATCACTCCTGAGCTGACGGCATCCTGGATACAGGGTTTTTTCCCCAGAGGGTTTCCCTGGAACTGCTCTCCCCCTGCTGACTAATCTAGTCGTTGCAGGGGTGGGAGGAGATTCAGGGAGATTCTCTATATCTTCCCCCTGCATTAACCCTTCGAACACAACCAGACCCTCACAGATTTCCAGTTTTGGGTGAGTACTCTGCTATGGTATGCTCAAGAACTTTATCTCTGCAATAATTGTGATAAGAACTATCTCTGGATCGGAAGCACCTCAAGACCTTCCTCTTTGCTTCTGCCTTCGCTCCCCCTCTACCCTACTGATCTGTTCTCTCTTGGCACTGTGCACCTGGCCACCCTCTGTCCTCCGGGCCCAGATACCTGCTGAGACTGCCCCCCCTCCCACACTGCCTCAGGGCCACCCGTTGCACAGGGCTCTGTATCTGTACCCATACAGCCCCCCTTTTTCTTCCTGCACTTATCAGACCTACCATGTCTGCTGCCTTATAACTAGCACTTGCCACTGCAAATTTCAGGAACCTCTATGGTTTCATGGGTGGCACCGTCATACGCCAACATCTTTATGTATCAATTCAAAACCGACAATGTACTAGAAAACCAACAATGGAAAGGTAAAATCAAATGCTGGCAAAGATACATTGACAATATTTTCGGAATATGGCTGTGTACAGAAAGTGAACTATTGGAATTCTGGAAATATCTCAACAACTGTAATGAGATGATTGGACTAACAAGTGAAATTGGTAGACCATCAGTGAACTTCTTCGACGTAACTGTGGAAAGATCGGAAAATGGCCTTAAAACCAAAATCTACAGGAAACCGACCAATGTTAATAGCTGTTTACATCACAGCAGCTTTCATCCCAAGCACCTGAAGGAGAATCTCCCCTATAGTTAACTGCTAAGGGCAAAAAGAATCACATCAGATACCGACACACTACAAAACGAATATGACATAATGAAGAAAAGATTTCTTGACAGAGGCTATCCGGTAGAAACCATCCAAAAAGCCATTGTTAGAACAGATTTACAAGAAAGAAAGGAGCTAGTGCAAGGTAACACCAAAAAGGGCCCAAAAAATCTAATCCACTCACTTAACTATTCAAGCCAAAGCTTCCAGGTGAAAAGGATCATACACAAGAATTGAGACCTAATAAAATCAGACAACACTCTAAAAGAATTATTCCCAGATCCACCAATGATGGCACACAAACGTGGCAGAAACTTGAGAGATCAACTCATTAAAGCTGAAAAATCAACAACAAAAAAACAACTCAAACCACCTTCAGTAAACAAAAAACTGGAACATTCCCATGTCTCCATTGCCAGCATTGTAATAACATAATTAAAGGTGATCACGTGAGACACCCTAACATGGGTAAAAAAATCCCTTTAAGACATTATGCAATTTGTGACACGAAAAACGTCATCTGTGCTATCCGCTGCACCAGTGGAATCTACTGCGTTGGCAAAACAAATAGAAAAGCTAAAGAAAGGTGGACAGAGCATAAGTCTTCAATAATGACAAAAAACATCAAATCACCTGTATATAGACATTACAAGGACCAGAAACATAACATCTCACAATTAAGAATGATCATTCTAGAGGTACTATAGCCACTCTCAAGAGGAGGAGATCTGCCCAAACAACTAGCACAAAAATAACTTTTTGGGATCCAACGACTGGATGCCATGACCCCTCTAGGCATGAACAAAGAGTACTACCTTGGACCCTTCCTTTAAAACTCAAACACCCCGGCAAGCTCACCTTAAATAGGTTCTGCACAAACAAGAATCTAGTTATATCCTAAACAGAACACTTTTAGCCTAGGTGAACAAAGGTGAGCACATATCACTAAATTAGATCTCAAAATCAACAAGGATGTGACCTTCCCTCAGCGATACCATACAAAGTGGTACCTAACTTTATCACCAGTATCTTTCTGTCAAATATTCTAATACCTCTATATCACTGCATTGGAGTTTAAAAGTATTTAAAACCAATAACAATGTGACCTCCCCTAGTAATACAAAAAATATGTGGTTTTTGTTTTGTTATATCTCCTTGTTATTCTCTGTCTAAAGATTTTACACCCTAATCTAGGGATAGTAGATAAATAACATACATATTGTGAAATAGGCCAAATGGTTTGTATGTGTCGTCATCACTCAAAACTTTATTTTTTATATTCTGTAACTAAGGATGTTATATCTATTCACTTTGCCACCTTTTCCAAACAGAGATCTATTACAAGCCCTTTTCAAGGTAGGGGCTGCTTATGCTCTTATTTCTAATATCTTCAAGTTTTTATTCTCCCTGGCTCCTTAAAAGCTCGGTTACCGGTTTATAGATGGCCAAAGCCATGTGAATCCATTTGTGGCCTCATATACCCCTTAGGACTTTGCTACAATGCTTTCACTTTGTAGCCTTTAGCGTGTGTCATCTATAGTCTCTTTTATTTTAAACTCTAGGGCTTATCCTCTAGGCTTTTACTTTGTTGCCTCTATCTTGGTTCATCCTCCGACTTTTTGTAATTTGATGCTTGATACATCAGAAAGAATTCCCACACTTTGATGCCACCCGCTTAGGCTCTTCTTACCTATATCCCCCCGAGTAATACAATACTTCAATAAGACTTTCTGCAGACATCTACTCATCCTGTTTTGATTTGACATCATCCGCGCATGTGCTGATGACATCACTCAGGATTTGTATTAAATCGTACCGTTCATTAGTTATTATTTTTTGCACTAACATTCCTCAAGGACGTATGCAATATAATAAACTGGGGACTTCCGTGGTGGATGTCGCTCAAGCATACGAGGATGACCGCACCATGACAAGACGTATTAGAGACGAGTGACGTCTCCCGTGCAATGCGCGAGTGACGTCACCCGTCAGTCATCATATATAAACAGCGTTTAGCTGCACAATGGCAGACGCGGCTCTTGCTTCACCGCTACCTCAATGTCTGAACCAGCCCCTCCGCTGGTCCTAGAAGGAAAAGAAAAGATAAGTAAGTTAATCTAATCAGTTAACTACTTTTTGATAAATAGACAGATACTGGAAACTTACCTTATCCATTTAACCTTTATAGGCTACGCTTCCCAAAGGCTGTCTTCCCTCCAGGGAGTTACACAATACCAGGATTAGACTAAGACAGAACTACAGTCCATTGAGCGTGATAGTATCATTGAGACAGTAGAACCTTTTCTCAATAAGTAAGTGCATTACTTCAGAACTATGGATTATTTCACATTTTAGTGGCTACTATGAGCAGCAAATAGTTATTCTTTAAATAGTTATTCTTTAAATCTCGTTTTCAGCCTTCTGCGCTGGTGACTAAATTAGGATAGAAACACTACTGTATATCAGCAGGACGTGCCGCCCTAGCCTCATACCTTGTTGAACCAGAAATTAGCCACCACATTTAAGAAAGGGTAAGATTACATCAACTTTACCCACTTGCTGAGAACAACAGTATTTCAAATAGCTGACTAATAGTCTATTAAACCTGACAGGTTGTGTGAACAACTCCATCTAAGCTCTTGGAGAACCACACCTCTCCATACGCCAGCAATAACTCCACGAGAAGAATCAGTCAGCCCCAATTCATATTCTTCTTGGTAAGCATCTATTTTTATATTCCATCATTATTTTTCATTAAACCACTTTGAGACCTATTTGTCTGGTTGGCTTCTAAAAGAAATATTTTTCTTCCACCCTCTGCTAGACTTTTTCCTTCTAAATTTCTCTATCACTAACCCAATACACCTCTATTTAGGATGACTTGGGATATGGTTAAATGCAACTTATGTCTTTGAAACAATGTTTGTATGTATTAAGATTTTGTAATACCAACACTGTAAACTGAATATATGTTGATATTGTAAATTATTGTAAATTACTAAATTATGGAAATATTCTCTTTTTTTCATAGAAATGTATATGAAAATGAATATATGCCCCTGAAGAAGAGTGATAGATACGCGAAACGCGTTGGGCCTTCCTACATCATTTGTATAAATAAAACTGTGCATTTGAAATTTATCTAAAAATTGTCAAGCATAATTTATGGCATAATTAAGCATATCATGTTTAACAGTCAGTAAATAGAAGGTTGTACTATTTGGTGGCTCCCTTAGTGGGGCTCCCTAACAGTTACCAAACCTTCAATCTCCTAAATTACACTTAGGCCTAGGCCTCTTTGATAGTGTGCAGGGGACGTAGGTTTCCTACTTAGGAAATCGATTTTCTTTTTTCACTACTACTGTTGCCTTTATCATTTATTTATTATTATTTATCTGTTTCTCCATTGCTCCGCACTTTCCACTTCTCCCCCCTTGCATGTTCTTTTCCCCTGCCCCTCTCCCATGCACTTGCACGTTCTCAATGTCACTGGGCATAGTAAGATCATTGTTTTGTTCTCCCCTGTTCCCCTCCCTTGCCTTGTTGCGCTCTAAAACACTTGTGTACGAGCACAATAGAAATAAAATATCAATTCAATTCAAAATGAAGAAAGGATCCTGGCAAGGGAGTATACCAGGTGACCTGTGAGTCTGGGACTCACAGACAAATTGTAAATAAAGTGAAAAGGAGAAACTCAAAGAGAATGCATATGCTTGGGGTGTTTTTTAAACGCTTTGAATATAAAAAGAAAACCTGGGAAGGGAGCCATTCCTTGGGACTGTGAAGATACCAAGAGGAGGAAGATACTGTCTTGGCTTATAAAGAACTTCATCATTCTTTTGTTTCACATTTCCATACTGACAAAAGGAATCTGGGGAAAGCAGCCATTCCCTGGGACTGTGAAACTTGTCCATTCAGAAACTTTTTTGTTGGACGTATGCTCTTTTGGTTGGATTTGAACAATTTAGCATTTTGAGAATCAAAGACAATTGGGCTTCATTACGAGTTGGGCCATATTCCAGCGGTAAATCTGCCAGAATACCACCCAACAGAATTACTATCACTGCCACTCTGTCCATCAGATTTACCGCCAGACTACAAGTGGTGGTGGTGGTGTTAGTCCCCATTAATTTGGAGTCCACAGGAATCTACTGGGGATTTCGGCAGAATTCCCTCTGGCGGAATTAGCACTTCAGTAATTTCATCGATTTTGCCAATTCTTCAGCGGAACATGGGAGGATTTACCTCCAGCATCATGGCAGAGTAGGGAAAGTTTCCGTAATTCTGTTACCGTCACTTTTATCCCACACTGCCGTGCTCAGAATGAGCACCAATAACCATTGCACCTTAGAGTTCGTTTTAGAGTCTGTGGGCCAGAATATGTTTATGGACACAGGATCTAAGTTTATTTTGAACATCATGACAAAGGACGGACCCCTTCATTTTTGATCAAGATAGGGAAATAACTCCTAGATTAGGGATAGTGAGGCATTGTCTAACCCCTTTTCATTTATTAAGAGTTTATAACCAAAAACCATGAGTACTCTGTGTCCGCATCTCATACCTGGCACTTCACACTAACTGGATGATTGGTGGATGAGA
The DNA here is from genome assembly GCF_040938575.1 of Ambystoma mexicanum. Classification (NCBI taxonomy): domain Eukaryota; kingdom Metazoa; phylum Chordata; class Amphibia; order Caudata; family Ambystomatidae; genus Ambystoma; species Ambystoma mexicanum. The sequence goes on from NC_090941.1 coordinate 193,244,395, forward strand.
CTCGTTCTTCCAAACAAGCTCAGGAACATTTCAACAACAGCTGCCACTCTCTCCACAAACTCGGTTTCTCTGTCAGCTTCAATATGTCCAAGGTGACACCTTCTCAAAAGCTTCAATTGATTGGAGTGGTCCTGGAATCTTCCTTGGGAAAGGCTTTGCCTCGTGAGTTGACGGCTCAACATATCTTGCAGATAGTAGTGAGATTTCAGAATGCCTAAGTCTACCGGCATTAGACTTTCTGAGGTTGTTGGGCCTCATGGTATCCTGCATTTTCCTGGTAACAGATGCCCGCACAAGAATGAGGTCCCTCCAGTGGGCACTCTAATCCCAATGGATACAATACTTAGGGAGGATGACAGACACACTTCAGGTCTTGAGCAAGGTTGCACAGGATCTCCTTTGGTGGGCCTTTGAGGAGAATATGATTATAGGGGAATATTTTTGGCAACACTGGCCGGAGATAACTGTAGTCATGGATACTTCCCCATTGGGATTGGGAGCTCACATGAGCAATCTCACAATCAGTGGACTTTGGTTCCCATCAGAATCAAGACTACACATAAACCTTTTAGAGCTGAGGTCGGTCAGACTGGTGCTAATGGCCTTTTTGCCATGCATACAAGGGGAAGATGTACCGATAATGAAAGACAATACAATGGCCATGCATTAACTCAACAAAAGAGGAGGTGTAAGGTCACTACCACTGTACAGGGAGGCAATGCAGCTCTGGTTTTGGACATTCTAGACATGCTCATCTGCCCTCCATTCTGTCTTTCCCAGCGAATGGACCTACTCTCAGAAGAGGGAGACCAGCTTCTTCACCAAGGAATCAGAACTCAGAACCTTCACACCAGGTTAATGGGACCTCTCAGAAGACATGATGGAGGTGTTGTTTTCGGACAGAAAACCAACAACTAAAGCACTATACTGCTGCTGTTGGAACAATCTTTGCAACTGGTGCTAAATATATAGATCCTAAGGATTGCAATGAACCAGCAGTTATTCCCTTTTTACTGCACCTATCCCATCAGGGGCTGCATGTGGCTCCCGCCAAGGTTTACTTGGCCGAGTTATCCATTTTGACATGCACACCAGAACAAGGTTCTTACTTTAAGATGCTGATTGTCATACAATACCTGAAAGGTCTGACAAATACTTTCAGATCAGTCCCTCTTCTCTTTCTGTCCTGGGATTGGAATTTGGTATTAACTTTTTTAACTGGAGCTCAATGTGAACCTCTCCATTCTTGTCCACTCAGGTTATTTTCATTGAAAACAATCTTTTTGGTAGCCAGCACTTCTGCTCGTACGATGAGTGAGCTGCAAGCATTGTCATGCAAACTACCATTTACATACTCTCTAAGGAGAAGGTCGTTTTGAGGATTCGCCCCTCCTTCCTTACCAAAGTTGTATATGAATTCCATCTAACACAGAAAATAACATGTTCAGCTTTTTATCCACTTCTTCACCCTTGTAAGAATAAAGAGAAGTTATACAAACTTGACCCGAAAAATTAGATCCAATTCCACCAGATTAATGGCAACCATGTTGGCTCTCCAAAGAGGGCATCTAGTGTAGGACATTTGCAATGCTGTAAGTTGGTCCTTATTCCACACTTTCTCAAAGCATTACTGCTTGGACACTCTGTCAGGCCAGCATGCTCGATTTGGAAGAGAGGTTCAGAACAATTTCAATCTGTAATCAGGAAAGTGATACAATAATCCACCCTTCTCACCCAGTGGCCGAAGTGTATGAAAAGAACTAGTGGAAATATGTTCCCTGCTGGCCTACCCCTGCTTCCCACAAATGCCATTTGCATGCGGTGCCCATGCCTAATGCAAACCCTCCAAACAAATGCGCATGCTCCCGGGAGGATAGCTCAGCGGCAGCGTGCGCGTCTTGGAAGCAGGACGACACGAAGCAACAACAGGTTCGATCCCCGGGTCCGCGCTTAGAAACCTCTGGGTGTTTAAGCGCGTTATAAATACATAACTAAGACAAAAAAAAATACGCAACTAAGAAAAACAACCAATTCCTGTAACAGCGCCTTGATGCCTGCGGGCTGTGTGAGCGCTTTATAAATGTAAAATAAATTTTTTTAAAAAAAATGCTGTTTAAGGGAACGTTCAGTGCAGTGCACTGAGGTGCAAGTTTCAACTTTTAATACAAAACCTTTCAGGAACGGTTTCTTTTTAAAATAAAAGTATAGGAACAGTAAAACTTAATTAAAAAAATTAGAGGAGCACCGCTCCCAACTGCTACCACCCACCTTGACCACTGCTCCCACCTCCATTTAAAAAACTGCTATAGGAGTCTATCTCAGATGAGGAATATGTGGGAGGACACAATCCATTAGAACAACAAATGACTTCCTCCTGGTATTGTTCTTTTTAAAGGATGTGAACGTGGTGCTGGTGTTTTCTAGCATAGGCATGGATCTTGAATGGAATCTGTTGAGTTCAGGAACACTGTTCATTCAGTTTAGAATGCACATTGCATTGATTCATCCAACCACCATTCGAATATAATTTTAAGATTTTGTAGTAAAGTAATAAGTACCCTTCCCAGTTTACTTTGCAGATCAGATCCCACTGTTGCAGGATCCTCCTCCTACTGTGCAATGTTATGAGTGAGGAGTTACTATATTTTATTTTGGGATAATTTTCACAGAAATACAGCTAAGCAGCTAGAAATTCCTAATTTGTCTTTTAGATATACATGTTTTTCACAGATCACAAAATATCACTACGGCCATGCTTGCTTTAGTCCTAGTTGACAAGGAGAGCCCTTGGGTAGTAATTGACAGAATACCCAGGGCAGGTGGATGTGAAAGAGGCCCACGTTACGTTCTGGTCAGGTTTCATTACTATGTTGACAAGGCCCGGATCCTGGACAAGGCTTGAAAGATGGGCATGTTTAACTATGAGGGGTCAAAGGTGGTGATACATCAAGATCTCTCCTCCTACACCTTCATGCACTAAATGAAGTATGCCTCCCTCACACAACGGTTGTGGGACAAAGGAGTGCAATATAGATGGGGATACTCGTTTGTGCTGATGTTTGAATGGGAAGGGATGAAATATCAATTGGTTTTGGAGAATTACATTCAGAAGGTCACATAGGAATTGATAGGAGAGGAGGAGTCCATGTAACCCACAGGAGGAAGAGGTCGAAAGCCCAGCTTTAAAGAGAAGGGAGGTACTGAAAGCAGATGGATTTGGGGGACACAGAAGTTTTGGAGGCTAAACAACCTCCACCAAGGAAAAAGATCTCTTGACTTTGGATTGCATGACATGTGTTCTGAAAGGCAAACAGTGTTTTTATTATCTGGGTTTTACTGGGGTCGTTTTTTGACGTTGGGGCATGGTGAGGATTATGTGATGTGAGAGTTTGGGCAAAGGGGCAGGGAGGAGGAGGCCGGATAAAACAGGTGTTATGATTCAAGCAGAGTATAACAGGGGGAGTAGGGTGCTAGGGGATAAGGAGGTGGGGTGGAAAGGGTACGAGAGGGCCAATTGAGGGTCAGATAAGTGCCTGTGCAATACGCCATTGAAAGTGAAGAGTAGGAAGGGAGGGGGGTTCTCTGGTTGTTCTGTTCTCTGGAATGGGGGTAGAGAAGGAAACCGAACTCAAACTCCTTGTGTTATGGAGGGGAGCAGTCAAGGCTCTCAACCAAGGAAGACAGATTTAGTGAAGGGATGTGTGGATTTATGTTTTTGTGTCTTGTGTCCTTCCCATTTGTGTGGGTATTTAGTTGCCAGGGAGTCAAGGCTGGTGTTGGTTTAAAAAGAGCTGCCAGATCACCCCATGTAGATTCAGGGTAGAGAATGATGTTAGTAGCAATTAAGAAGTCCAAAGGTGTAAAAGGAGATTTGATTTCGTTCAAAGTGGAATAACCGAATGTTCAGGGTCTGAACTCACCCTTCAGGAGATCTGTTGTGAAAAGGAAATTTAAGAATAAGAATATGGACATTCTTTTTGCCCAAGAAACTCAATTGTGAAGGGGAGGAACCACTTGGAAAAGGGGGTAAGATTTCAGAGACAAATTTCTCTTCAGGTATGGAAAAGCAGCATGTGGTAGCGATACTATTGGCCGCTGCCTGTAGATTCAAGGTGGAGAAAGAGAGCGGGATAAGGAGGGACGGTTTTTGTTTTTAAAGGGCCTCCTTCAATGGATCAAATTGATGATAGCATCTATATACTGTCCCGATGAGGGTCAGGGGAGATTTTGGGAGAATTGGGGCAGTGCCTCCAAATATTCGCGGACGGGGCTCTAGTGGTGGGAGCATACTTTAACATGGTTTTGAAACCCATATCGGACAGGCTCAGAACCAAGGGGATTGGAGATGACACAGATAGAAATGGGGAATCCAAACTATTTAGGAAAACTAATAAGAAGCTTGGACTGGTGGACATATGGGAGGCACAGCCCGACCGGGGGAAAAGGGGCTCCAATACAGGTGCTGTTCACTTACTACTCTGCAGTACATACATATTTTTCAAGGATTGACTAGTTAGGGGACGAGAATACCCTTCCGTGGGTGTCAAAGACGTCCACTAGTGCAGTGCCATGGTTTGACCATGACAAGGTATCTAGGAGTCAGGGAAGCGAGAACCCAGAGAGATCGGTGGAGTTGTAACGACTACCTGTTGAAGGAAAAGGAAGAGAGTGTGTACCTCCTACAAAGTATTAAGGAGTATTTACAATATTTCAAATTTAATGACACAGGGGAGGTCAGTGCGGCTATAATGTTTGAAGGGTTTAAGGCAACTATAAGGGGAGTACTGATTGAGATGGGGCATGAATCAAGTGAGGCAGAAAGAAGCAAGATCAGAAAAATGTAGTTGAAAGTTTTCTTTGACACATTACCTGACACACAAGAAAGTTCCACCTCATTTGACTTTTTAGAAATTAAACCAAAAATCATATTTCATCCACCGGTAAATAATCCGATCATAGACATGTTTAAACTGAGGACTACAAATGACCTGAGAACTATAGACCATATTCATGTAATAACTTACGCAAACACCAGACATGACAACTAACTAGCCGAAGACACTTCTATTATTATGAAGCCAGTGGACAAGGGTGGCGCCCTGGTGATAATGGACTCCAGTTTCTACAACCAAAGCTGCCTAGACTGTTCAAGATGACAGGATATATTGAGGTTTTGACCATGATCCAACCAACGCCATTAAGTCTTTAATAGACACCACCTTCACAAAAGCAGAGGACTTTGAGTGGATAACACCACAAACTAAACGCCCAACAATCCCTGTGTTTTACTTCCCAAGATACACAAAAATCTGAAATGTCCACCATTTATACCCATTTTAGCGGGCACGGACAGTGTGTTCAATCCCTTAACAGTGTATCGGGATTCAGCTTTACAACCACTGGTACAATTTGCCTCGATTTACCTTAAAGACACTTCCAATTTTTTATGGCTTTTCGGGGAACTATAACTCACAGACCCTGACTTCTTTGTGTTCTTGTTAGAGTTTAAAAACATGTACACCTCGATACTACATGGAGTAGGAATTGAAGCCACAGAATGGTTATTAAGAAATGAGGATATATGCATACATATGGTTCTAGCCATTGAACTTATTAACATCCTTCTATACAACAATTTCATCAGGTATGAAGGTAAACACCAGTTATAATCAATTTTAAATGTATAATATACCACACATGATTACTGACATATGTATGCTTGCAATGAATGCTTTATACAGTTGCACCAACTAATATATCATATACAAGACTCAAATTGACTTGAAATCTACTGTGAATTTGCTAATGCCAATTAGGCCAATGGTCATGATCTCATGCTTGACTGTATTTATGACTAATTGCCTGTATACAAAAGCTAACAACCAAAAAGTAAGAGCCTTGATAAAGCCTGCAGCAGGGCAAAACATCAGCATGTGCCGCCATACGTTTAATGTTGACTGAAATAACAACACACAATACGTGTATTGGGCTTATAAGTAACACTCAATCTTTGTGTTAGAATGTTGACACCGATATTTACTGTTTCCAATCGTAATCTTGAATAAATATCTAACGCACACTTCTTGCGGACTGAACCTTTCTTGGCCATGTCACAATGCCTTACATAATTAACAAAGCACACATGTATCTTGATTGACTAGGGGAATGTCAATTAGATTTAGGTAACTGCAGCCAGCTTACACACATTGAAACAACCACCTAAGATAATGAAGGGAAGCGCATGGATTTACCACTTTCCCGAAACCCCATAAACTTCTTTTGAGACCACATACATTCTCAATAAGGAACCATGGCCCCGGAAAGGTTGTTTCTTGAAAACGTTATGTTGATTACATTTTTTCTATTTGGAAATGCAGCAGAGCTGAACCTTTACAATTTTTTGAATACCTAAACCATTGCCATGATCATATAAAGTTTACACTTGAGCTGGGGGATCCACACTTACATTGACTTGGTAGAGTCTCTCCCAGGGGTTATTTACCCAAGAACAGGTCATTGGGCTGTGTTCGTGCTGGTAGAGAGATTCCCAGACCCCCCTTTGTTTGCATACATTAACTTTGGGTTTCACCCTAAGTTAACAGGGCAATCCAGATGTGGACCCCTTGCTCACTGTTCTTAGAGAGGCAACAGTTTCACCTCACTGATGATGCCCAACAAGGCTGAAACACGTGTATGGGGTTACTGATGGTACTCTTGTTCAGAGGAGAATTGCCTAGCATTTCGGCGCTGGACTGCCCCTGGGCAGGACAAAGGCTGATATGCGGGGAAATTTCTTCTCTGTGAAAAGGACAGTGAGCTAAATACTTGGTAGAGTCTCTCTCAGGGGTTATTCACCCAAGAACAGGTCATTGGGCTGTGTTCGTGCTGGTAGAGAGATTCCCAGACCCCCCTTTGTTTGCATACATTAACTTTGGGTTTCACCCTAAGTTAACAGGGCAATCCAGACGTGGACCCCTTGCTCGCTGCTCTTAGAGAGGCAACAGTTTCACCTCACTGATGATGCCCAACAAGGCTGAAACACGTGTATGGGGTTACTAATGGTACTCTTGTTCAGAGGAGAATTGCCTAGCATTTCGGCGCTGGACTGCCCCTGGGCAGGACAAAGGCTGATATGCGGGGACATTTCTTCTCTGTGAAAAGGACAGTGAGCTAAAGACTTGGTAGAGTCTCTCCCAGGGGTTATTCACCCAAGAACAGGTCATTGGGCTGTGTTCGTGCTGGTAGAGAGATTCCCAGACCCCCCTTTGTTTGCATACATTAACTTTGGGTTTCACCCTAAGTTAACAGGGCAATCCAGACGTGGACCCCTTGCTCGCTGCTCTTAGAGAGGCAACAGTTTCACCTCACTGATGATGCCCAACAAGGCTGAAACACGTGTATGCGGTTACTGATGGTACTCTTGTTCAGAGGAGAATTGCCTAGCATTTCGGCGCTGGACTGCCCCTGGGCAGGACAAAGGCTGATATGCGGGGAAATTTCTTCTCTGTGAAAAGGACAGTGAGCTAAAGACTTGGTAGAGTCTCTCCCAGGGGTTATTCACCCAAGAACAGGTCATTGGGCTGTGTTTGTGCTGGTAGAGAGATTCCCAGACCCCCCTTTGTTTGCATACATTAACTTTGGGTTTCACCCTAACTTAACAGGGCAATCCAGACATGGACCCCTTGCTCGCTGCTCTTAGAGAGGCAACAGTTTCACCTCACTGATGATGCCCAACAAGGCTGAAACACGTGTATGGGGTTACTGATGGTACTCTTGTTCAGAGGAGAATTGCCTAGCATTTCGGCGCTGGACTGCCCCTGGGCAGGACAAAGGCTGATATGCGGGGAAATTTCTTCTCTGTGAAAAGGACAGTGAGCTAAAGACTTGGTAGAGTCTCTCCCAGGGGTTATTCACCCAAGAACAGGTCATTGGGCTGTGTTCGTGCTGGTAGAGAGATTCCCAGACCCCCCCTTTGTTTGCTTACATTGACTAGAAGTTACGGTAACCTTTAAAGACAATGGGATCATTACGAGAACGGCGGTAGCCATGAAGCTATTAGCTCCATGGCTGCCACTGTTCCGGGCTCCATTACCGGGTTCCTGCAATGGGGACTTACCGGATTACTCCGAGATAGGAGGACCCGGTAAATCCTACATGCAGGATCCCTTCCCCATTCCCATTTGAGCCCCCATAGGGCTCAATGGGAATGGGGAGGGAGGTAATAACGGGCAGATTACATCTGGCCCGTTATTGCCTCCCTCTACCCCTCGCGGGACCCGGAAAGCACACCTGGTTTTACCAGGCGTGCGATCCGGGTCCCGCGATGGGAAGCTTGTAGTGGGCGCTCCCGGATTGAAGGGGGCCGCTGCTGTACTGGCCCCCTTCAATCCGGGAGCACCAGGGTCATAAGGAGGCCCAATATCTTTTAGCTACCATCTACCATAAGCCAACAGATGTAAACAACAACTTGCACTTTGGGAGCGGTCACCCAGAACACCTAAAGGAGAGTCTCCCTTACAGTAAATTCCTCAGACTGAAGAGGATAGTCTCTAATACAACTACACTCCATAAAGAATACAATGAAATGACTGAGAGCTTCAAGAAAAGAGGCTACCACCTGACTTCTTAGAGGGGACCATTGCCAGATAGGGAGATCATAGGAGGGACGATCTCTTGAGACCCAAACCAAAAAGAGACAACATGAGAATGATAAACACACTGAGATACATAGCACAGAGCCACCAGATTGTAAGGACAATCAAAGAACTGCAATTTCATCAAACTAGATCCATTACTCCAAAGACTATTCCCATAGTTGCCCCGGATGGCATACAAGAGAGGAAAGAATGTCAAGGACACTTTGATTAAGGCAGAACGGACACACAAAAAAATCATCACAAAGAGGTTGCAAAACCTCTAGTTGGGGACATTCCCTTACCTCAACTGTCAACACAGTTCAAATATTATTAGGGGAGACCATGTTCGGCACCCCAATACTGGCAGGAAGATCCAATTACATCATTGTGCAACATGTGACAGCCGGATTGTAATCTATGCACTCAAATACCCCTGTGATAAATATTAAGTGGGATAGACTACAAGACGAGCAACAGATTGCTGGACTGAACATTAGTACAACATAAGAACAGTTAACACCAAATTGCCAGTGTTTAGGCATTTCAGACAAGCAAGACACTTGGTGGCCCAAATGAGATGTGTAATTTTGGAAGTGATCCACTGCTTACCAAGGGGAGGGGACCTACAGAAAACATCACAAAGGAAGCTATACTGGATATATCATTTGGATGCTATCAGTCCCTAGGGGATGAATGAGGAATGTTTTCTAGGACCTTACCTTTGAACCCACTAACAGAGACATTTTACAACAAATCTGCCAACCATCGATGTAAATTACATTTATGCCAATGAATACTGCCTGTGAATTAATCACTGTAGATGTTTAGATACTAGTTGATTGCTGGTAAATGTGTCACAGTAAGAGCTATATTTTATATATTGTATAACACTGTAATCTGTCCAATCATATGGAATCTGTTACCGATGAGATTGCATAGACCTAGAAACACATTATGTAAACACTAGCCAACTATCCATGCATATTACAAATTATGTCTTATACTTTGACTTTGATTGAATATTGGTAACAGTGTGAGTTGTAGAAATACAATTGGTGAACTTCACAACAATTATGGAACAACTGTGCTTATGCTGCATTGAGATACGATTGACTCATGTGAATGGTCTCCAAATATGTTCCAACAGGAACTGTATCCCATACATTATGTAACACTCTAAGCTTGCACATTGTAGATTGTAAACTGGCTCATTGTGTATACATTCTAAGCTTGCTCATTCACCTTAGAGCTTCAGAGCAAATAACGAGGGGGATCAACACATATAAGCAGTTTGCGCTTTTACAAATAGTATCACGCTTGACCATGATCTAACATTTAGTCTAAATATACTTTATACAATTTATTTTTGCCTGCCACCTAGAGACATAGGCTTCTAGGTCTGCGTTTATACACATGGAATACATGACATTCGACATCTTTACACAAGAACAATGTTCTTTGAGCTTTTTACATAAGCCAACATTATTAATGTGCTCATTCTAGGTGATCAACAAAACGGCAACCTAGCAACGCGTGTGATGATGTCATCACTTCTCTCGCACGCTGTATATACATATAGCAGCCATTTTCTGTGCCATGCTCTCGATACAGTATCCACGTTAGAATACTGAGTAGATGAAATGACACTGCTTGTCTGGGTAAGTGTAGTGACCACATTAATGGAGAATTTATTTTCAACAACTTATTTCAGAAGCTACCCTACACGGATGACAGTTTAATTAAGCTAAGACATGATGCATTCTGTTTTCTTAGGCGGTGATCCTATTCAGCATTCAATTTCTTTTTCAGCACTTTTCACCAGTACCAGATACATGTGAGACTCTTCAACGTTCATTATGTTAGATGTTTCTGACAGTGCACTATGTACTTCTCTTTTCAGACGCACAAGAGACCTCCATTTTTATCTTTAGATGGCCATACCATAGTAAGGAACAAGAAAATTCAAGAATGCGCAACCTCTGTACATATCTAAGAGGCATAATAGTTAAGATTGTGTAGACACGTCATTCTTTTGATAACAGTTATAGCTTTACGCTAAGCATTTGTGGATAGAGGTTACGTTATGTTTTCTATGCAGAAAACTGGAATCATAGGTCAGAAAATTGTAGGTGAATTCTAAAGAATATTCACACAACAATGATGGTGGACAACACGGTATAGTGGTAAGAGACAGATTTTGTACTTACCGGTTCACACACCCAGACTTCAGTAACCATTACTGGAATTCAGAATTATTAGACCAAGTGAAAATATTTTTTCGTTCTTATCTTCTGCAGATTCATGGTCAATACAGTGACAACACATGGAAATATGAACAGTGCTTACATATCACCAAGGAAATCTGGATTTTTTATGTGAAAAGGTGATTTATCAAGCTTAAGGTGATATTATATACCATGGAATATTTGTACAGAGTATTCTCAAATGATTAAATTAGTGTTTTCTTCTCATTAAATTGCAGTAAACAGTGTTTAACTCAAAACACGTTGGGCTTCCCATTAAACCAGAACCTGTGGAGACAACAGACCTCAGTGAATTTCTTTTTACTGAACGATACACATTTGAATACCTCATTTAATTATCTTTCTGAATTCTTTACAACTATTTGCCAAAAAATGTATATAATAATGTTTTGGCTAGTATCATGCCTTTGACAGTGTGCAGGGGATGGGAGTTACCAGACATTTGGGATCTTACTTTTCTGTATTGTTTATATGTATGGTCCATGTGTCAGGACTGGTTTTCTCCCCTGCACCTTAAGTTGTATGTTTAATTGGTTCCAACTGTATACATGACTTGATAACTACATTCCAACAGATATCCTCACATAGGAGTGCGTTGTTAGATATGGAACAAGTTACTTACCTGTAACTGTTGTTCTCCAGCATGGATCTGGCATGGATTCAAATGCTCATGAATATTCCCTGTCGTCAGGCCGGGAAGCCTCAGTAAAGAAAAAATCAGTATCAGTTTAGTTTCTGATCTGTCTTTCTTAGTAGTAACCAATCACTGATCTCTGGGTCATACTGCCCCCAGCCAATGACTGCCCTCTACCTAAGCCCCTCCCCTGTCAGCCATCCTCAGATTTGGTAGCACGTAAAGTGGCAGTATGACCAAGTGAAGAGCCGCAGAGGGGAAGGAGGGAGGGTTCGCATGTGAATCCATGCCAGACCCATGCTGGAGAACAACAGTTACAGGTAAGTAACTTGTTCCTTCTCCAGCATGGGGTCTGGCATGGATTCATATGCTCATGAATATAAGAATACATAGCAGTATAAACATGCACAACCACGGGAGGTGGCAACAAGGTCAACATTAAGCAATACAACAATTCACCATTAAGCATCTCTTACCTCCTCACCAGACTCACCTTGAGCGAACAGGTTGCGCAGCACTGCTTGGCCAACGCTGGACTCCTCCCTGGAGTCCCAATCGACGCAGTAGAATCTTGTGAAGGTGTGCGTCGACCTCCACGTAGAAGCCCTGCAGATGTCCAGCAGGGGCACACCAGACAGGAACGCCGTGGTAGCAGCGATCGCTCTGGTCGAATGGGCTCTCGGACGGCCGGGCAGCGGTCGGTTCGCCAATCGGTGACAGTGCATGATGCAGCCGGAGAGCTATCTGGAAATGGAAGCCTTCGAGAGAGCCTTCCCTTGATTCACAGGTCCAAAATTCACAAACAGCTGTGATGTCTTCTGAAAACTCTTTGTGCGGTCCACATAGAACTTTAGCTCTCTAACCACATCCAGCGAGTGCAAAGTCCTCTCGGCCGGAGACGAAGGCGACGGGAAGAAAACTGGCAACACCAAGGGCTCGTTGAGGTGGAAGTCCTACTTCACCTTGGGCATAAAGGAGGGGTGCGTCCTCAGCAGCACCCTTGGGTCGTGAAAAGTCAAGTATGGAGGCCTGCAAGATAGGGCCTGGATCTCTCCCACTCGTCGTGTGGACGTGATGGCCACAAGAAATGCTGTCTTCCACGACAGGAAATTCAACGGCACTGAATGCATAGGCTCAAATTGGGCCCCCATGAGCCAGGTCAGCACCACGTTGAGCTCCCACGCCGGGGCAGGGGCCTTCACCGGCGGGAACAATCAGAATAGTCCTTTCATAGATTCCTTCACCAGGCGATGAGACCACAAGGACGCCCGTCCTGTAGTTCTGGTGTATCGGGAAATGGCAGCCTGATGTATCTTGATGGAGGCGTGAGCCAGTCCAGCTTTAGCCAGTGACAGTAGGTACGGCAATACTTGAAGGGCTGTAATGCGCAGAGGGTTAATCTTCTGTGCACGGCACCAGACAGAGAACCTCTTCCACTTATGTCCATAGCATTTGAGAGTGGAGGATGCCCTGGCTTTTGCAAGAACCTCTCTGCAGTCAGCCGGGATATCGTATCCTCCAAACTCTAGTGCTGCAGGAGCCAAGCCTGCAAGTTCAGCGACTCCGGGTCGTGATGGAGAAGGGTGCCTCCTTCTCTGGGGAGAAGATCCGCGTCTATCGCCAGCTTGATAGGTGGGGACGCTGACAAGTCCAGAAGGTCTGGGAACCAGATCTGTCTCGGCCACACCGGTGCGACGAGGATCATCCTGCACCTGGACCTCTTGAGCTGGTTGAAGAGATGGAGCAGCAAAGGCAACGGAGGGAACACATACAGGAACAGGCCGTCCCAAGTGAACGAGAAAGCATCGCCCATGCTCCTCGGTTGTGCGAACCTGCTGGTGAACCTCTGGCACTTGGAGTTCGTCGCCGTCACAAACAGGTCGATCTGGGGTTTGCCCCACCTCTGAAAGAGCCGATCCACCTGGTCCTGGCGTAGTTCCCACTTGTGGCACAGCTCCCTGCTGAGTGAGTCGGCAATGGTGTTTTTTATTCCTGCCAGGTGGAAGGGAACCAGAAACATCCCCTGGGCGACGGCCCAGTGCCACAGATCCTGGGCCTCCTTGGATAGGGCTGGGGATCTGGTGCCTCCCTCCTTCCGGATGTAGAACATCGTGGTGGTGTTGTCGGTGAAGATCCTCACCACTTTGTCCTTGAGGGACGGAAGGAACGATTTGAGAGCCCAGAACACGGCTCATAGCTCCAGGATGTTGATGTGAAGAGACCTCTCCTCCGGGAGCCAGAGGCCTCTTGCGTTGAGACCTCTGGTGTGGGCCCCCCCATCCCTCCAGGGAGGTGTCTGTCGTTACCGTCTCCTGATACGCCGGGGCCTGAAAGTCCTTGCGTGCCGCTAGGTGCGCACGGGCACCCCACCATACAATCACCCGACGGAACCCCTCGTTGAGCGGGATCCTGTCTTCGAAGCTGCCCGCCGCTTGAATCCAGCGGGCGTCGAGGAACTCTTGTAGCGGACGCATCCGAAGTCTGCAAAGGGGAACAAGGTAGATGCATGAGGACATCATCCCGAGGAGGGACTTGATGGACCTCACTCTGGCCACATCCGTGGCTAACAGGCGCTGCAACTTGCCCAAAAAGACCTTGGTCCTTTCTTCTGACGGAGATGCCAGTCGCTTCACTGTATCAAGCTTCGCTCCCAGAAACAGTGCCACCTGCGACGGGACCAGATAGGATTTGGGGTAGTTGGTGGCGAATCACAGCTCCGTGAGCAGGTGGACTGTCCTCGCTGTGTGTTCGACAGCGAGTTCTCTTGACCTTGCACGGATTAGCCAGTCATCCAGGTAGGGGTAGACGTGGATCCCTTGCAGGTGCAGCCGCACCGCCACAGGTGCCAGACACTTGGTGAACACCCTGGGTGCCGACTTTAATCCGAACGGCAGAGCTCTGAATTGGTAGTGACGCCCCTGGACTGCGAATCTGAGGAACTTTCTGTGTCCTTTTAGAATGGGGATGTGGAAGTAAGCATCCTCCAGGTCCAGTGACGATAGGAAGTCGCCCTCCTCCAGCTGTCCCAGCACGTGCTGGAGGGTGACCATCCTGAATTTCTGTGCCTTGATGTACCTGTTCAACCGACGCAGGTCCAGGATGAGGCGCCAACTGCCTGTCTTCTTTCTGACGAGGAAGTATCTTGAGTATACTCCGGAGCCCCGGAGCCTCTTGGGGACGAGCTCGATGGCACCCTTCTTGAGCATCGCCCTTACCTCCAACAGCAGTTGAGGGACGTGATTCTCCTTCCTGGCGACGGGAGGAATGCGAGAACACTTCTTTTGAAATTCCAGCGAGTGTCCGCGGGCCAGGGTGTCCAGCACCCAACGGTCGTTGGAGATGGAATCCCACACGCTGACGAACTTCGTCAGCCGGCCTCCCACCGGGGTGCTTCGGTGGGGGCTCGACGCTACGGCCGGTTCAGTCCTGCTTGGAAGAGGCCTTGCCGCCTTGGCCTCCTTGCCGAAGGCGGCGAGTCCTCCCTTGCTTGCCGCGGCCTCTGTAGGCCTCCTGGGACGAGGAGCGGGCCACCTGGCGGTAAGTAGAAGAGCCGCCGCTGGATCCCTTGAAGGCTCCCTGTCTGCCTCCAGAGTTCCGAAAGGGCCACCATTGCTGAAGGACTCCTAGGGCACGGGCTGTTTCCATGTTGGTCTTGATGGCCTGGAGGGACTCATCCACCGTCTTTCCAAACAGGTTGTTGCCATCGAACGGCATGTCCAACACTCTGGTCTGGACGTCCTGGCGAAAGTCCGTCGCCTTGAGCCATCATCGTCGTCGGAGGCAAACCCCGTTGCCCAGTTGGCGAAATCCGGTATCGGCAATGTCCGTTGCCACCGTTATGGTGTGATCCGATGCCACCTCTCCTTCCTGCAGAATCTGTAGGGCCTCCGCCCTCTTGTCGTCCGGTAGGAAGTCTAGCGGAGGAGCTATCTTGAACCAAAGCTCCCTGTCGTAACGGGCAACAATCGCTAAGGTATTGGCCGCCTTAATCATCGTCGCCGCCGACGAGATGATTCGTCGTCTCATGGAGTCCAACTTCTTGCCCTCGTTGTCCGGCGGGGAAGTGGAAGTTGAAGCCGCCGCACCCGCTGCTTTCTTCTTGGCCGCTGCCGAGACGACAGAGTCCGGCGTGGGCTGGGTCCTGAGGCACAAGGGGGTGGAATCGGGGACCCAGTACTTCTTCTCGTACCTGTCCCTCTTGGCGGGTGTCGTGGAAGGGTTCTTGAGGATAGCCAGCCCCTCGTCCCAGATGTCGTCGAGCAACGGCACCGCGAGTACCATCTTTCTCTTGGCCTCTCGTCGTTGGTAAAGAAAACCTTCCTTTTTCTGTTCCTCAGGGCAGAGCTGGAAGAGCTTGGATGCCCTGGCTATCATGGCGTGAAAAGAGCCAATTTCGTCGGGCGGAGAGGGCGGAGAGGGCGGAGAGGAGCGAGGGGGGGGTGATGACGGGATGTCCGTTGTGTCATCACCGCCGTCGTCATCCGTCCCCGTCGCTGTATCCGTCGCCGTATCCTCCTGAGGGTCCTGCGAGGGGGATGAGGGATCCACAGGCCTCGCGGGCACGAAGGGCGGAGCGGGGTGGACTCTCCTCCGCTTGTTCAGAGGGCTTCCCGACGGGCCTGGTTCTGGATCCTCAGTCGGGGTCCGTGGTAACCTCGTCCTTATCTCAGTACATAAGGATTGGATCGCCAACAAAATGGCCGCCGAGCTATCCTGGGGCTCGGGTAATGGCTGCGACGGACGGGATGGCTGCTCCACTGGGCCCTCGTCGTCGCCATCGTCGCTATCTTCGATCACATCAGCGGGAACCTTCCCCTGGGATCGAACCTTCTCAAACCTCTCGTTGAGGCCTATGAACCTCTCGTTGAGGCCTTTCACAGTTTCCACCGGATCCTCCTCGGAGGCTGAATCTGAGTCCGTAATGGCCACCGGCTCCCCCCCTCTTTTTCCGCCGGGATCTTCACGGGGGTCTTAACGATGGTCTGGAAAGAAGATTCCCTTCGCGGCGGCAGGGAAACTCTGGGCCAGGGCCGCTGCGACAACCTCGATAGAGGCCTTTGCCGGGTGGATCAAAGCCCTCACCACCTTAGGTGCGTCCTGGGCCTTCGCTTTGGGGGGAGGGTCATCACCTCGCTCCTCCTCGGCTCCCTTCGAGATCGACCGGGGCTCTCCAGAAGCTTACCCGGGTTCTCGGACTTCCTCTTCCCCGAACCAGAGCGCTGGCTGCTCGTGGTTGATCGTGCCGGGGAAGTCGCGCACTGCCTGGCAGCCGAGGAGCCTGACCTTTCGGCGCTCCCGGTGCCCGCGGACTCGCAATGCTTGGCCTTCTGTTGGGACCCCGTCGCCAGGGCGCCTTCACAGGACTTAGAAGAACGCTCAGACTTTTTCTTCGCCTTCTCACCTGCTGTGCCCTTCTCCAGCCAGGCGGCAAGGCGGGAACGACGATCTTGCTTGGTCCGTTCCGACAGGTTCTTGCAGAACGCACAGTCCTTATCCACGTGCGTCTTGTGCTCATGAAGGCAGTAGAGACATCTCGAATGCTCGTCCTCCTTGAAAACATTTTGCAATCCGCATCCTGGGCAGCTCCTGAACAGCTTGGATCTGGGCGTCAAGCTTCCCTTGTCCTGGGCCATGTCCGTTGAGGTAGGCCACAGATCTTCTGGAATCTTCCAAGAAGCGTAACTCGACGAAAACTTCACCCTTGAGGGGTGTAGAAGAATTTCGAAACGGGTCCCCATTATCGGAAGTAGAAACGGTGGAGCTTGAGGCTCGATTAACCAAAGAAATGAGAACAATCTCCTGAAAAAGCGAGAAAACGCAGTAAAAGCTCGAGAGCTAAATCACAAGGACTCCCAACACTTGAACGTGCGGTAAAAATCTGAGGATGGCTGCCAGGGGAGGGCAGTATGACCCAGAGATCAGTGATTTTATTTATTTATTTACATTTATAAAGCGCTCACACAGCCCGCAGGCATCGAGGCGCTGTTACAGGAATTGTTTGTTTTTCTTAGTTGCGTAGTTGTGTTATTTTTTTTTTGTCTTAGTTACGTATTTATAACGCGCTTAAACACCCAGAGGTTTCTAAGCGCGGACCCGGGGATCGAACCTGTTGTTGCTTCGTGTCGTCTTGCTTCCAAGAAACGAAACTGATACTGATTTTTTCTTTACCAAGGATTCCCGGCCTGACGACGGGGAATATTCATGAGCATGTGAATCCCTGCCAGACCCCATGCTGGAGAACTTTGTTTCTATCAACAGTACTAGGAATAAGGGAAGCGAAAACCCAGAGAGGTTGGTGGAGTTGTAACAACTACCTGTTGAAGGAAAAGGAAGTGCGTGTGTCCCTCCTACAAAGTATTAATGAGCATTTCCAATTTAATGACACAGAGGTCAATGGGGCTATACTATGGGAAGGTTTTAAGGCAATTATAAGGGGAGTACTGATTGAGATGGGGGTGTGAATCAAGTGGGACAGAAGGAGCAAGAGGAAACACTGAGGGGGCGTATTGAAAAACTTCAACTCGTAGGTGGTATTGATAAAAGTATGAGTCCAGTGAGACTAAAGGAGCTTAGGATACGTAAGGCGAAACTTCAGGCTTTGCTGTCCTATAAAACCGATTGGCCGATGAAACACCTTATGCGGAAGCACTATGGGAAGAGGGAAAAGGCAGATAAACTTCTCAGATGGAGAAGGAGGGCTCATACCAGGGTCAGAATGATCAATGTACTTGAGGCTGACACTGTACAGTTACCGGGGAGCATCAGTGACATATCAAATGAGTTTGCACATTTCTATGCCAGCCTTTACACCTCAGAGAGCACAGGAAAAGGGGAAGATACTAGAACCTGCCTACCCTAAATGGGCCTTCCAGGGCTTACAAGTGGGGATGTACAGACCTTGGAAACACAGAATGATGTGGAGGAAGTTATTTTCACCATAAGGAGGATGAAGAGTGGAAAATCCCCCGGGGAAAACTGCCTCACAGTAAGGTGTAATAAGATGTTTAGATCTAGATTAGCACCCATTTTGGTTATACTCTTTAGGTGGGTGTTGACTGCGAACTTCCTGCCGAGGACAACGCATAAGGCCCTCATTTCTGTTATCCCCAAGAGCGTAAAGACCCTAAGAAGTGCACAATGTATAGGCCCATTTCACTGCTGAACACTGATGTTAAGGTCCAAGAAAACATTTCGGGGAATAGGCCTGGCAGACTTGTCCATTAAAGGGAGACAAGGAGCACCTAATATTAGGCAAACATTGAATCTGATGTAGTGGGTGGACAAACATGAAAACAAAGCTTACCTGATTTCCCTGGATTGGGATAAAGCCTTTGACAGGGTTACCTTAACAAAACACAACACTGGTTCCGTTTGGCTTTGGGGTGTACTTTCAGACATGGGTGAAGGCACTGTATATTGAGCCAACAGTGAGGGTTAACATTGAATGGGGTACATTAGGGGGACTTTTCCTTGTTCAGGAAGGCGAGACAAGGGTGTCCTGTATCCCGTCTTCTCTTTGCCCTGGTGATACAACCACTGGCAGTAGCCATTAGAACAGACCCAGGGATAAATGCTGTTGATCTGGAAGGGGTGGAATTTAAGGTATCTGTCTTCATTGAGGATGTCTTGTGATATATTACAAAGAGGTCTCTCTTAGGGCACTGATGGAAGTTATGCGAACATGTGGGAACTTGGCAGGGCTGAAAACGAACTACTCCCAATCCTTCATTCTCTAGATGGTGGAGAACGCCCCAATATTGAGGGAGGGAACACTGTGGCGAGCTTGCACAGGCAGAGGAGAGGCTAACGTATCTTGGGGATAAGGCACCCAGTAACCTCTGAGATTTATATAAGCTTTACTATGACCCTGTGGTTGAAGAGCTAAAAGGTGATTTAAAGTGGTAGTCAGACCTTAACTTAACATTAATAGGTAGGATGACGGTTACAAATATAAACATGCTAGCATGTCTGTTATTTTTATTCCAGATGCTCCATACCACACCATACAGATTCTTCAGGGAAATTGATCATATGGATCTTAGCTTTGTATGGCAGAAAAAGAGGGTGCAAATAGCACAGGAGACCATGACTCATCCAAAGGAGGGGTGGGTTTGGATCCCCCAATGTTGTCTTATATTTTAAAGAAGCTCAAACTAGAATTATGCTAGAACATATGTCTGATGAGCTTGGGACGTATTGGTCATACATGGAAGACTGCATCACATTCCTGGAGAAGGTCAGAGATTATTTGTGGGCACCGCCAACTCCCAATGAGGTACAGGAATAGTCTGCATTAGGGATGCTCTGGATGCTATGGAGAAATAATAATGCAAATAAGGAATTGTCTTCATGGCCATTCCTCCTCAGCTCATTGTGGGATCCACTTCTCATACTGGGAAGCCAGCTCTTCAGAGGTGCTCAGATATGGTACGATATGGGGATGAAAAGAGGAGCACATCTATTCCAAAATGGGGAATGTAAAGAGTTTGTAGAGGTGCGGTTGGTACTGGTGCAGAGAACCTTGGAATCTTTGAATATCTTATGCTCATGTTGGAACCTAAATGGAGGTAAGAGCTGCCCCATGAGCTCCCCCGTTTGAATTTATTTTGGAAATGGCACAATCCAGACAAGGACTTATTTCAAAGATGTACAGGTCTCTGGTGATGCCGTATACAAAAGTGAAGAGGACATTTAAAGCGTAATGGGATAGGGAGAATTTGACATATATGGCACATGATGACTTGTCTACATTTACAGAGGAGTGGGGACAATGCATGATGAAGTATGAAACGAATGGTGGAGGGGGCCTCTCACCCGATGTTCAAATTCAGAGAGTAGGAGATGGGCAGGGGGAGGCCGAACAATAACCAGGGGAGGAAATTAACTCTATGAGGGATGTGATCCCCAAGTGGTGTGTTGATGGAGATTCGAATGACAGGTACACAATGGAAGGAATACATTAGGTTTAATGGCTATTAACCCTAGTGTGTCTTGTATTGTTAGATTAATGTTTTATGTCTGAGCAGGTGGACTTGTCGGGGCTTACTTACAAGAAAGGAGGGAGAGGGTGGTGGGAGAAAAAGCTATGTACCGGTCACTGTGAAGGTAATGCCCTGTAGGGGTGTGGTAGGGGCGCATAACTACCAGACATTGGCCCTCATTACGAGTATGGTTGTCCGGTAATAAGGGTGCCAGTAGCAACGTACCGGCACCCTTTACGGACTGTCATATTACAACGAGACACGGATCCCCCAGCAGGTCTGACTTGTCGCATTTTCAGGCCCCTACCGGCATGATTTTCACGGAAACACTGGCACCGTGAGCAGCCATGCCGGTGCTTCCATGTCCCCATTTCCAAGGAGTCCTATCGGACTGCATGGAAATGGGGATTAACCATTTCTGCCGCCTTCTGTACTATCCCGGTGGCAACGGGAAGTCAGGCGGCGGAAACAGTGTTACGGGGTTGCCGGTAACCCACCGCCTACTGGTGTTTTTCCAGCAACCCTGTAATGAGGCCCATGATGCCTTTTCAGTTTATAATATGGAGTAGAATATTATTGTCTTAAGGTCCTTTTTGTATTTTTTAAATTTGGAAAACTACAATAAAAACTGGGTTTAAAAAAAAGAAGGCCATCACAAATAATAATGTATGTTATTTTGAAAATTAATATTGTATGTGGTATATTATTTCTGGTAGCCATCACAATGCCTGTTGTGATCAGTCAATTTCTGAGAAGTGTCTCCATTTCCACCAGAAGCCTGTAATAACACGTCAGAAAAGTCCTTCATAACTTTAGTGCACACTTTCTTATAGTAGTCTCTGATTGTACTTTCTGTGGCAGAAAAAGTCCTATTTTATTCAATTGTTCTTGTCCGTTGTCATTCACAAACTGACTGAATGAGGATAACTTAAGGTAGATGCTCGACCACGAATGTTGAATGCAACAGATATCCTAGATCCCAAATCCTGTTTCTCCAAATACTTCAGAAAAAGACAGAAAGAGCATGCCCTCACTTTTATAAGCATTAGCACGTCACCCCAGCATGGAATGCACTCATCATATTCTCGTGAGAGGGAAGAAAACAGTACAAAGCACTCTGTTAAAACCACAAAGCAGGGGGCTGGAAATCAAAGAACCTTTTGCACACAAGATTGACCCCTCCTTAAACATACACTCTTACCATGATAACTTGATCATCCAAGGAAGATCAGAGAAATGAAACACAGGAGCATGGGAGAAGAACACTAAAAGGCCCGATTCATTGAAATGGGTGCAGAAATATCGCAAGGGCCGTGCGCTGAGAAGGACACCTCAACAACATGCGTATAAATAATTGTAACTCAGGAAATGTGCGTGCAAAACCACGTAAAACATTCCTGCACCCCACTACACTGCTTAAGCGCACCCTTAAGTTACATTGGAACCGCGATTGAGTACACGCACCCCGAAATCCGACATGTGACCCCACCTGCATGCTGACAATCCTACACATGAGTGTACTTACGCCTGCCTTCAGGTGTCAGATCGTATGGCGGAATTGCGTGGCCATTTCAAGGCAGAGACGTTGTGCAATCGAATGCATGAATACGTGTCGTGCTGCGCAATAGTGGGTTTGCAAGGGACTGCCTGCAGGCTGTCCCTCGGAACATGCACTTTTTCGCAAGTTGTTCCCCATTTTTGGTTTTTCGCCCCCTTCCCAACCCTCTGCGCAGGCCACCAGCATGCTCTGCTTGGAGTCTAGCACAAGGCCCTTGACGGCTCGCACAGACGTACCGAGCCAGAGCAAAATCCAAGCAAGTCCAGGGAAAGTACAGCATATTCAGTTCCATGAATCGACGAAGGCGAATTTGATTCATGGAATTATCTGCGCAGAAAAGAAGGTACTTGGGATATGATCCAGTTATTTTGTCCAATGGGCTTATCACCCCTAGGGCCCGATTCATGGAATTATCTGCGCAGAAAGGGTACTTTTACGCGCAACTGGATCATATCACAAATACCCTCTTTTCTGCGCAGAACATTCCATGAATTGGACCCTAAGCCCATTGGACCAAATAACAGGATCATATCCCACTGTAGAGTTCATCAAGTGCTACCAGATGCTTCTTTGGTCCCTATGTCAGGCCATTGTATAACATATCTGTATTTAAAACGTAAGACTTCTGTATGATAACAAACAAAAGTTGAAAACAGACACAGCCAACTACTAAAAACTAGCAGAAGTGAAAGCATAGAGCTCTTTAATTGATCAGTAGTCAGTCGATCTGGTTGCATCATAAAGGCTACAATGATGCCTTCAGGAGTGACAATCAGCAGTGGAGGTGCAGGTATTGCTGCCCCTAGATATGGCCAAAGGACAGCCATATCTTAAATCCTTACCATGGATTGGTTACTAAATACGTAATGAGTTGCATGTGTGGTGGCAACGCATTTATTCTTCGAAACCTAGCTTGCAACACCTTCAATGTGTTATGCATGTAACAGAGAAAATAAATGGCTGATGCATATCACTTGTTTTATAAACATAGAAAATGACTCTTGCAAAAAGTGCCCATCATAGGTAATTTGTGCGTTTTTGAAACAGATCGAAACCAGTGATATTCTTCAGACTCTGCCACAAATTGGCACCACTGGGAATGTTGCCATTGTTTAAATGTATGGCACAAAAAATGGGTAAACATGGGAATGAGTAATATTCAAATATTTGTCAAGAGTTTTCATTATCATCATTTTGACAGTAAATATGATATGATTTCTAATGTGCTATTAAAATAATAGATTAAAGTAAAGTCATTCTTGACATTAAAAGGAGCACACTTCTGTACTGATTATCCATCTTTGACTCAGATGTAGATTGCATAAAACAATTTATATGTAAATGTTGTATATGAAATCTCTTATTATTAAAATTGGTTATACCTTCTTTGTGAAATAGTATACAAATAGTTGCGATTGCTATACTCATTACTAAAATGGCATTTAAACAAAAGAAAGATCAAGTGAACACAGGCGCGCAGAGACGCAAGGAAAAGGTGTCTATTAGTAATAGTATTATTAGTATATTATTAATGTTCTTATCATAGTCAATAGTACAAATCATCACCATTTAATTAGCAGAACCCTTTTCAAAAATAATAATAAAAATAAATAGAAAATAAAAAATAATCTACAATTTTTTTTATAGAGTATCTACTATCTCATTAGTTTTTTACTTCAACTGTTAATGACAGCTGTACAATCTTACCAGAGCTGAGTGGTATTCGTGTATTCATTCGTGAAATGCAGATGGGAACTGGCAGGATTTGAAGATGCTAAACAGAGTTTGCATGCAGATTTCTTCCACTGTACACAACACACATGTTTTGCTTGCATGGTCCCTTGAGATTTTAAGTAGTGTGAACAAATTCTAAAAACCAGCGTACCTTCCAAATTACCCAAAAAATGCAATGTTCATTCAAATTCATTATATGTAATTCTGTCTCAGACATATTGATGGTAATGAAAACCTCACTGTTATTTCCTAGTCCAAGCATCATGTTGCAATTACAGAATCAAGTAGATCACCAAACCAATCACCCAAACAACACAGGCAAAATATTGCATTGTAAAGACATGCAATCTAACAAAAAACAAAATGCATGATAGGCCATTTTGGAAATGTCGATGGCTCCAAATTAGAATTAAGCATGTAAGTGTCTGAAAGTAGATCGTCCAGAACGTGACTGCATAATGCATGAAACGAGGTTAAAAAAAACAGCCTCAAACCCTTAGTGGATATCAGAAAATATGTATATCCAAATTAGAATTAAACATGTGCTTCGGTGTAAATAAGACAGGTCTTTTTTCTACAGTAGTCAATTCAGCAACTATAATTTCTTCTTCAGATACTTAAAGTCTGATTCATGCAACGATGCAAAGTGCATTTTTACAGTGCAAAGCATTTTGTATTGCAAAAATACACTTTGCACAGTTCTGTCAACTGGGGTTTTAGTTGGGGAAACACATTACATACGATTTTGACAACTAAGTGAGCAAACAAACTGTAATTTTATTATAATGTTTTGTTTCCTAATATGTAACAAACCAAATAGAATATTGCCCTAGTCACACGTTTTGGACTTGTTGGGCTTCCAGGCTGAAGTGAAGCTAAGCCTCTCTAAGGCACAGTGAGCTAGGGGTCCACATCTGGATTACTCTGGGTTACTTAGAGTGAAACCCCAAATTTGACAACATTACAAAGCAGATTGGGAGCCCCTCTACTGAGAACGAACAAGGGTCAAATACCTTGTTCTATGGAATTTCTTCCGCTCAGGTGGGTCTACAATCACGTTTTAGGTCACTGCACCGTTCACATAGGAGAAATATCTATTTGCATATCAGTCTTGTCCCACCCACAAAGATACTCCAGCACCGAAATGATAGGCAATTCACCTCTGAACAAGCGTACCATCAGCATCCCCAGTCACGTATTTCAGACTTGTTGAGCTTCCAGGCTGATGTGAACCTGAGCCTCTCTAAGGCACAGTGAGCCATGGGTCCACATCTGGATTACCCTGGGTTACATAGAATGAAAACCCAAGTTTCACAAAATTACAAAGGATTGTGTGAGCCCCTCTACTGAAAACGGACCTGTGTCAAATACCCTGTTCTATTGAATTCCTTCCACTCAGGAGGGCCTACAACCACGTTTTAGCTCACTGAACCCTTCACACAGAAGAACTATCCATTTGCATATCGGTCTGGTCCCACCCACAAAGACAGTCCAGCACTAAAAGGCTAGGCAACTATCCTCAGCAACCCCAGGCACATGTTTCTGCCTTGTTGGGACTCCTCAGTGAGGTGAAGATGAGCCTCCCTAAGGCACAGTGAGCAAGGGGTCCACATCTGGATTAACCTGGGTTATTTAGAATGAAACCCCAAGTTTTAAAAAATTACAAAAGGCGTGTGGTAGCCCCCTTTACTGAGAATGGACATGGGTCAAATACTTTGTTCCATGGAATTATTTCCACTCAGGAGAGTCTACAACCACATTTTAGCCCAGTGCACCCTTCACAGAGGAAAAATAACCATTTGCATGTCAGTCTGGTTGTACCCACAAAGGCAGTCCAGCAACCAAATGCTACGCAATTCACCTCTAAACAATAGTACCATCAGCAACCCCAGTCATGTGTTTCAGCCTTGTTGGGCTTCCTCACTGAAGTGAAGCTGAGCCTCTCTAAAGCACAGTGAGAAAGTGGTGCACATCTGTATTACCCTCAGTTACTTAGAGTGAAACCCAAGTATTACAAAGGAGTGTGGGAGCCCCTCAACTGAGAATGAACATGGGTCTAATATACTGTTCTATATAATGTCTTCCACTCAGGAGGGTCAGCAACCACGTTTTAGCTCACTGCACCCTGCACAGAGGAAAAATATCCTTTCGCCTATCAGTCTGGTCTCACCCACAATGGCAGTCCAGCACTGAAATTCTAGGCAATTCACCTTGAACATGATTCCCGTCAGCAACCCCACTCACCTGATTTGGACTTGTTGGCTTCCTTACTGAAGTGAGGCTGAGACTCTCTAAGGCACAGTGAGCAAGGAGTCCACATCTGGATTCCCCTGGGTTAGGTCGAGTGAAACCCCAAGTATTACAAAATTACGAAGGAATATGGGACCCCTTTTTCTGAGGACAGACACATGTCAAATATCCAGTTCTATGGAATTTCCTCCACTCAGGATGGTCTACAACCATTTTTTAGCTCACTGCACCCTTCACAGAGGAGAAATATCCATTTGCATTTCAGTCTGGTCCCACCAACAAAGGCAGTCCAGTCCTGAAATGCTAATCAATTCTATTCTGAACAAGAGTACCATCAGCAATCGCAGACACTGTGTTGGACTTGTTGGGCCTCCACAGTGAGGTGAAGCTGAGACTCCCTAAGGCAGAGTAAGCAAGGAATCTGTGTCTGGATTACCCTGTGTTACTTAGAGTGAAATCCCAAGTTTTACAAAATTACAAAGGTGTGTGGGAGCCCCTTTACTGAGAACGGACATGGATCATATACCCTGTTCTATGGAATTCCTTCCACTCAGGGGGGATTACAACCACTTTTTAGCCCACTGCACCCTTCACAGAGGCGAAATATCCATTTGCATATCAGTCTTGTCCCAACCACAAGGGCAGACCAGCACCGACATTTTAGTCAATTCTCCTCTGAACAAGAATACCATCAGCAATCCCAGAAACGTGCCTGCAAAAAGGACTATGCACTGACTTTGCACGGACTTTCCCCTGCAAAAATATACTTTGCACAGTTCCATGAATCAGGGTTTGTGTCGGCAGTGCAAAGTCACTTTGAACGTTGCAAACATGTCCTTGAATCGGGCCCATAGTATCACCACCTGTCAAATTTAAGAGCACATCTTAATGTCCCTGGGGCTTACTCATCATAGGCACTTTGCACTTATGTTTATATTGCAAGAAGAAAGTAGGTGGCATTTATTCATCTGAAAGCTCTGAACACCAATTTGAGCAGATGCTTCAGAACCATTCTGCAGCGCTCACCGCCACTACACCCAGACGCTATAGAAAAAGCTGTCTTTGTATATGATTTTCCAGGCTTTGGCATCACCACCAATGATTTCTGTTTTTTGCACCAGTGATGCTGTTCCTATCACCTGCTTTTCAATACTCATCTTCTAGTGGTGTGTCCAAATATGGTTCTTCTCTTCTACTTCTCCCAGCTCAGCTCCCCCATATGGATTTTGCGGTCCTCTACCATACTACACTTCAAAGGTAATGCTCACTTTTGAGCACACATCATGGTGTACCTTATAGCTTTTAATAAATAAAGAGATTACAACTCGGGACCTTTACTGCAGGTTCGAGACTGAACATGGTACAATATTTTCCAAGACATCATCTGGCACCACGATTGTGCCTGCGTGTCAAGTCTATAACCTCAGTGTAAAACGGATCCAACCAAAATGATCCTGTAGAATTTGAAAGGCGTGGTCATTTAACAAGAGCATAGAATTAATGAAAGGCTGGGTCGAGAGCAGTGAAGCAGTTGAGAGCGTCGCTTTAGAAGAGTCACTGAAACATACTTGTCCAGATTGATCTGTACGTGACTTGGTGAACTGTAAATTACCAATCTGTTGGAATTTGTTCAGTTACAGCTGTGCTGTAGAAAGACTGGGCCCATAAATGTATGGGAACATAATATGACGAGCAAAGTGTTCATTGCGCCTGGTCGCTGGTACTTTGTAAATGCTGGTCTAATGATTCACTGATGGGATGGTGTGAAGAAGGGTTGTTGGGCAGTTAGTGAACACATCTCAATTCCTGTCCAACTTCACCATACATACTGGTCGCCATCACCTCATTGTGGGCACTGCCAGTGATGGACCTTAGAAGAATTGTCGCTCTAAATACGTTTTCAATATATATTTCCATCTCTATACAATGGCTGTAATTAAACATTATAAGCAGAAAGGTTTGCTAAATACAGACAGTAGCGTACTGACCAGTGTGGGGCAGAGGTACAGCAAGGGCAGCTTGTTCCTTGCCAATTCCCACAGTGCTCCATAGTGAAGAAAACTGGGACATTTGGAGCGTCCAGGACTTTCCCCCCAGATGATGTCTCGTATGGAGAGCCCTATGGCTCGGAGAAAGTTTCCTTACTGTTCATTTTTCTGCAGTCCCAGACAGCTACGTTTTCGCACCTGCCTTTGTTTTAGAATGGCCATGCCAATGACCAACAGCATAACATGATGGCCTCTCCCACCACATTCTTGATCTTTGTTGAATAGGCCTGATCGACTTCAGGGATGCCGTGATCAGGACAAAATGCAGATGGTTAAAGGCACCTAAACAAAAGCCTCTCAATTTCCATTATAAAACATTTTCCTTGTTAGCAGTGCATTTCTTCGGCATGCGTGTTTAGTTAATGTGCACAGTGATGGGACATTTCCAAATGAAAGACCACTACCCCTTTCCAGTTACCCACTAAATGTGGGTTTGCTAGCAAGACAATTAAATTCAGTAATATAATAAAGCACCTTTTAAAAATTAATTTACACCCATGATGTCTACTACCTTGACATGTAAAACAGGGTTTTGTTTTTACATGGAAAGTCAGGGGTTCCTAAAATCATTCATAACATCAAGCTGGAAAGTGTTTGATAAACAATCTCTATACCAATGTGAGCTTATTGCACAATTTCCTTTAGAAAGTGTCTTAAAATGCCAAAGGTACATTCTTTTAAATCAGGAGTTACTTTTGTTTACACTTGCATGCATTATGCGACTTGTAACTTTATTTTCAGGATGGGGGAAAAAAGACAAATGGTATGCTTTTAGCGTTGCATGTTTCTGTTAAGATTTATTTATTGTCAGGTTGCTTTGAAGGACACATCGTTCATGTTTGCAGCCGGTTCAACTCAGAAAGTATGTGGTTAAGTGTCTAAATTGCATAGAGAGTAAAACCGTGGCTTCATGGCTTAACCAAAGCTTTTGATCCAAGGAAAATCAATTAGCCTCACTGTGACTGAGATGTAAACATGGATGACTTAAGTGTTTAAGTTCACATTACACAAAAAGAAGCACTCCCTTATAATGGGTAATATTTGATCATTTTAAGGACACAATGTTATCCTGTTGTGCAATTTTTTTAAAGGACCCTGGGTCCGCCAGCTATGATTGAATTAGTGTAGTTCTGGCTCTCCCACTATCCCATACCACTTGATTTCACATGCAGATATAGTAATGAAGGGATTTGACCCATGAAAGGTGAATCAAGAGATATGGAAATTACTAATGAAAGATGGTAAGCCAGACTGTTAAGAGTTCATTTTACTGACAGAAATAAGATTGTTCTGACAGGTTTTCTTTGTCCTTTTACCTTCTCTCAACCCCTTTCAATCCTCCCTGGTACCAGCCTGCAATCTCTGTTTATTGAATGTCACTTGTGATGTATGTGAAATCTGAATTGTATGAATATATACATGTTCACCAAATGCATAACTATGTAAAGGCTCATACTTATGGTTGTTTTTCGTGAAACTCTTTTTGCTTCATTTACCGCCTGTTTCATTATTGGTATATCTACTTATGTAGACTTTGCCCTGATTTGATAAAGGCAGTATCGCTGAAACACAGGTTATCACAAAGGGCACCAAACTTTATTTTGAAAATGAAAAACTTGAAAAAATACCAATTGGCGCAGATCCCCGGGCTTCTTGTTTCTCCAATATTAATATTACTAAGTACTAACAGCACTAACAATAACTAATTATAATCCGACTGACATTGGTAATTAGACTAGGGGCTGTAAGTGCATGAATTTGCACTGCAGGATGGGTCTAGAAAAAAAATATGAACATTGAAAGCTGAATGGCAGTGAGCATTGCGGACGTTAAATTCAGAACACAATGAGCCAGCAAAATGAGTTTTTGCAAAAACAGCTCCTTCGTTAAAAAAGGAAAGCCATAATGTCACAATGTCATGTTGCACATTTCATCCAGGCTGGAGACAATTGCTGTACAAAGGTCACTGCGGAAAACCAGACAGTGTTTAGAAAGTTATTAGGGGTTTTGGCTATAAGGGGAGGTGATGATTGACTGATAACGTCACACTGGTATCCGAGAATAGGCGTAGAAAGAGGTAAACAATCCATTTGAAAATGTAGGGGAGTTGAAGCAAAGAGAGCTTGAAAGCTAGAGGAAGAGGAGAGAAAGTGATTGGCCATAGAACGATCAAGTAGAGGAAGAAGAGAGAAAATAGAATAAGATAAATCAAGGAGTGGATAACGGGTGCTGACTGAGCAGCTCAGAGCTGAGCCAGGCTGCAGAAAGGAAGGAGACGGGTGCCAGGAAACCTTGCGGTGCTCCTGCAGACGAAGTGTAGGTGAGAGAGGGAGTGAGGCACTGTGAGACGAAGAGCATCCTGCCATGCAGGCAAAATCGGCATTGCACCACTGGTGAGTGTTGGTGACAAAATACAAGAGAAATATTTATTAGCAATAACTCATATTCTAATAAGTGAAGGTTCAAACTAGGCACGAAAGGGGGACACCCACTTGTTTTGTATGCACCGGAGAACACATTTGTTTTCCTGTATGCAAATAACAACTTGTTGGAAAGGGGGGGTGTTCTGTAGGAGAGCTAAAGGTTTGTCATCTTTACTCCCAATGTTACAGATAAAGAATCCACATCTTTTGCCAAGTTTGCTAACTGGTAAATAGTTTTGTTTGAAGAAAAGTGATTTCTGTCATGGGTTGGGGTTTATCCAGGGAGTTTAAATGTGTGCTAATACAAGCACAAATGTAAAAGTTCTGATGAATTACAAAAGCTGTGCATTTGCAAGTTGCATAGACTGACTCTGTCATGTTGATACTAAGCATGGTTGGATATGTTGATTTATTATAAGTTTAGCTGAGGGCAAACAGGGCCGATAGCAAGTAGCGCTATTTCTAAAGTGCACTTGCCTCACTGAACTGCATGTCGAGGTGTATTCCAATTTTACCATCAGTCCACTAAATGTATACAAGGGAGGGATGGAAAATGTCAAATGAGGTTGTGCTGATCCGCAAAGTGTAGAGTCGTTTTCTTGCCCAATGCAAAGTAGACGTTAAAATGTGAATTTAAAAGGCACACTCAGGTTGATGCTTTGCTTATGTTTTTCTCAAACCCTGTGCATGTAAAAAGTCTTGCAAGTTGATAGCCAGGGATCCCAGAATAAAAGCATAGCAGGAAATCGGTAGCCAATTAACTGATTCTCTACATCTCAGTAACAAGAATACAAGTGTTTGCAGAGAAACACATGTTTATGCATATGGTGAAAGTGGCCTAGATATATTTCCTTACACATCCCAGTTCGTGAAATGTACTTGCTTATATCCAATATTGTTTCTTCAGCAGTTATTCCTTATTTTGTGATGGTATAGGATTGGTTGAGTGCAGGGCCCACAGTTATGTTATGTTATATATATATTTATAAAGCGCACATATGCCCAACGGCATCTTGGCGCTAAACAGTAGAGATGAAGAAGTGGTTAAACAGAGTAAACACCTAAAAAAGGAGGGTCTTCAAGGACTGCCGAAAGGCTAAATAGTTGGTAGTAGCTCAAAGAACCCAGGGCAATTTATTCCACGCCTTTGCGGCTACACGGAAAAGACATGGCCACCAGTGACTGTCGGCCAAGAGGTACTGATAGCAGGAGGGCAGACCGAGAACAGAGGGGGCGAGAAGGAACATAATGGAGAATAAATTCCTGAAGGTACTGTAGGGGAGGATAGGTCATCAGGACCCCCCCTCACATACATCTACCCTGGTAGAGACTCATGACTCGTCAGCAGCTCCCTTGCCCTAAGGGCCCAGGAGGCGGGGGGGCTGCGGATCGACACGTGAGGCTGCATGACTACAGTATAAGACATAGCATAGACCCCATTTTGTATTAAGACAACTCCATTTTGTGTAAAAAGGCGCTTAAATCCAGTGCATACAAAGTTGCTCGCACACTCGCACCCACAGAAAGATGCAACCTGACCCCTGCTTGACTGCGCTCACAGGAGCATACACTCCCCCCCCAGCCTCCACCTCATGGTAGATCCGCTGAAGGCCTGTACTCACGAGCAACTAGACACGAACAAACAACAAAATAAACACTGTATCACTCAGCCTTCCGCAGTACATCATTTGCCCCAGCCGTGACCGGGCTTGTTAGAAGGTAAATGAAACCAGCCCGATCCTGCATGCCCTGACCCTGTACCAAGCCCTCTAAGTTGGACTGTGTGGCGCCCCTCACCCCACCAACCCCCGAGGCACTTGTATAACGAAATAAGCATTTATGTAATATATGTCGTGTTGACTAATGTTTGCTGCTATTCTGGAGACGTGTGATTTAAGAGTAATATGTGATCACTCCTGTACATGATGTAAGAAAGCGCATTTGTAATGCACGATGATCAGCCGAGGCAGTGGAGCCAGATTGTACTGTGATGTAATATGCAGTGCTCTTTCTTACACACAATCCAACCTAATGCTACCTCATTTTCGTATGTCAACTACTGATGTGAAATACTGTGTTAAATGGCAAAACCCTCTCCAGCCTGAGTTTCCATATTAATGTAAACATATGTGTATAATACCAAGAGCTCCAAGTGTTGCCACCCACCCTTGCCAATAGTACGGGGAGCTGCCCTGTGCAGGGAAACAGGCCCAGAGCTGCAAGGTCGTCTCCCCCCTCCTCCCCTCCCAGGCCCACCAGGGATAGCTGGTGTTCGAACAGCACAGCCTCGCCTCCCTTCCCAATCTTGCTGGACCCGCTTCAAGCATCCACCTCCCCATGTCAAGAGGCCGCCACAGCCTGACTCTATGAATTACGAGCTACCTGGTCCTAAATCCCACCATCTCCCGGGCACCGGTTACATGCCCCCCATGGCCCATTGGTATCCCCGTTCACCCCAAGTTAATGGCCCTCGAAGGGGGGCGCCCACCCTTGTACTAACAGATCGTAATACCGTCCTTCATTATAGCCACCGGGGCAGGGCGATCGAATAACCCCCCCCTCTGTATCCCTGGCCCTGCACATGGACTCGTGGGACTACCATACCTGAACCCAAATGTCACCACAACAGATGGATAGGGATACCCCCTACCACATATCCATGTCCCTGTCTCCTCCTTGAGCTAAGGTCAATGTGTCACAGGATTTACCAGACACCTGACATTGTAGAATGTGACGAATAATTGCAAATGTGTGGCCACAAGGGCAAGTGTTAGAGCAGCCACCAATCATCAATACAAGTTATGTCCGGCCGGCAGCTCCACCCCGAAGAGCCCAGCTGGCCCGTCTAACCCGCGTGGCATCGCACGGACGTCTGCCAATCCTGGAACAGCAACTGTATACAATGTACACCACCTAGCCTTCACCACCCAATCCCTAAGACTATGTGCCCCCTATAGCTTGTGTCATGCGTGACGTTAGTTCTGTAATAAGTAGGACTGTCTTTGCTATTGTCAGACAGAGAGCTCTCAGAGTTTGCAGAGTCCTTTGCATGCCCTATATTGATTTATATAAAACCCTTTTGATCTGACCCGCACTTGGTCCTGATCTCATTCCCATTCTGGGGTGTGTCCTTTATTGCCTCTCACCAAGGGGGGTGCGTTTTTGGGGGACGCTCACATTCAGTACTCATCTCCTAACTTGTAGAAGGCTCAGTGTACCAGGCAATTGATTTAACAAAATCTGTTTCTCAATCGGGAGCCAGTGCAACTGTCTCAGAAGCGGTGACATATGTGCTCGAGGAGGGAGGCGCAATACAGTTAGTATTATATTGTCTGGAAACACACTTCCGACTACCCACTGACACCTCAAAGAAACTCCAACTGTATTGTCACTAAATCTTACATTGAATTATGACAAAATGCAGATGAACATGCACCAAGAAATAGCAAATGACAAAGACAGCATTTGAAGCGTTAGTTTACTTCTCTGCAGCTGACCTTTTTCAAAAGTTTCATCCTTTGCAGCAGACATGGCAACCAATGCAGGTTGCTCCCTCTCTTCTCAAAAATCTCACATCTCCTTAAGTGATATACATGATTTTTTGATGTGAACATGTTGTACATGTGGTGCAAACAAGGGCTACAAGCAGATGGGTTTATCACAAATAATCTTCTGGGGAACTCATCTTGGACTTAAGGTGTGTACACCAGTTTAAAGAGATCTCAGGTTTTCCAAAGTCATTTGTGAAATAATTAACCATTCCTGGCTTGTTTGCTCATAACAAAGAAAAAATATATGTTGTAAAAACGTTTGTTTCCATGTGTCCTAAACGTGTTTCTTTTTTTTTTAATACAAATGTGTATGTGGGTGGAGGAGGGCACAGTCTGTGTCAACTGAGAGCAGCATGATGGAGAACTGGGCACAGCAATATAACATTGAGACAGATTGTATGATTGCGTTAGGACACCAGCAGAAAGATAAATGAGTAAAGCTGACAGATGTTGTTGACAGGCAATTTCTGGTCACAAGCAACATGAAGATACGTTTTATCGGGGTAATGATGTATTGTTGCAATACACCTTATTACTAAACACAAAAAAAACTTCTTAAAAGTGGGGCAATGTTGGCATACATTGTTGGGTGAGGCCGCATGCTTTTTCTTTTCTTTGGGGACAGTCGGCATCAATACCACACTTTTTCTGTGCTTCTTTTATGTAAAATACACAGCTTGTACCTATTATTTTAAAAATGTTGTAAGGGGGCACAGCTGCCAAAACCTGATTGGATTATTTCAGGGGTTCTGCTCCTTTAAATTCAGGGAAAACATTTACAACACTCCATTTTGCAAATGCACCACCAGCAACTACTCTAGATTGTGGTGGTGTTAGCATAGTGGGGCGTAGAATTGCCTAGTTAAGTCTTGCAACATTCTTTGTCAACACAATGGAAGGACCCGGTTTCCCCAGTCATAAAAAAAGAAGCTTTTTCTATAGTTGGCCGCATTGCTGTCATGCTGGATACTACCATGTTTGCAGGTATATCTCAGGTTTGGGCACTGCAATGAAGGCAGGGGTCTTCAGGAACAATGGGAATGCATTTCATATCTGTCCACATACAAATCTAATGTAGGGGGAGCTGCTATTGGATGTGTATGGCAGACAGGATTGGGCGGCAGATTCACCAATTAGGAATCATGGCAATGCTCGGCCTTACACATTGATGAAAATGCGGCCTTTCTTAAAAAGCATGCCCACATGTTTCACTCTTGCAATTTAGAAAATGAGCTTTTTGAATTTTGATTAGCGTCTTTAATTGTCGACGAATGTATATGAGCTCAAAAGATCTATTTGTGACCACGTACATGTAAGTTCAAATTAAGGAACAATTACATATATGCAGTTTATATCATATATTACATATTGTTGTTTTGCTTGTAATGAAAGTAATAATGGGAATTCCCCTTGTTGAATGGTTACATAATTGTATTCACCTGCAGTTTCTTAATGGCTTATAGTTGTTTGGTGCATCATATCAATGCCTTCTGTCGTGCTCATAAAATTCCACATTTCTCTAGGTTTCCATCAAATATAATTGCACAGACAGTGCAGTGAATGTGAATAACAATAGATTTAAATGCTTTGTATTTGGAAAACGTGCTTCAGAAAACCATGTAGTAATTATTAGACAATATGTGCTCATTACAATTGCATCATATATCTGAATTATTCATGCACATTTGTTTATAATCATTAATTTGCATTGTGTTCTACGTATGGACATTGCTCAAATTAGTGACAGAAAGGGCCCAGTTGACTGAATTTCAGTACATTTTGAATGCACACTCAATAAGGTGCCCAGATGCCCCAGGGCTTGGTGCGGTCTACAAATGACCAAGCAAGTATGTAAATAAAGATAAATAAATAGCCAAGTGAGGCTTCAAATTCACAAAATGAAGCCTTGACGGCATAATAATTCTCTTCATTCACTTTTATAGTCGTAGAGAGTGATTGAGCGATCCTTTTCCAGGGATAATGGCCCACCCATATTTGTGGAACAGTTGTTATCCTAAGCAATAACGACCTACCTGAACTTTGTAAAGCTCAGCACACCGCAGAGACAGAAGAATAGATCAGGGAGTTGTGGTGGTGACGCAAAAGATGTTACTTTAATAGTGAGTACAATAAATAGACAAAACATGTTAGTAAATTACATGGGGTTTTATTTTACAATATTTAAATAAGAGGATTGTCACATCATTTTAACTGTAAACTATGTTGAACTGGAACTACTTTAGCAGGAGCTTGCAGTAGGTGTAGTGTAAAAGTGAGCCTTTTATTGATGCAACAGTAACAACATTGTTCTATGTTTTAGCTTTTTATCGTGGTGTGTTAATTTGGATGATGATTATTACCTTGACGGTTCAGCGAACATTATATTGTTAAATTAAATATTGCTGGGTAATTGCTTTGCTATTTCTTGAAAGCAGAGAAATGTTTCATGGTGTAAGCCTGACTGAGTCTGAAGTCAAAATATTTGGAACACACGAACACAATTGGAATTTGGGACTTGAGTGCATTCCAAGCACTCAGATTGGGTGGGAGGAAGCCAGTAATTATCTCTTTGTGCTAATATAGCCTTATGGGCTGAGTGGAGAGTCATTATCGCACGATAAATCCCTGCCTCCAAGTTATAGGCTGGGGCTTAGCCGAGGCCCGTAGGTTGGAGAAGGTTCGCTATACCAAGCAGTAATTATCACTCTCGCGGTCAATAAGGCTATTAGCACAGACTGGTAATAGAGTATTTTTGTACTCTTGGTTATGAAAGCAATTTCATTTTATTATTGACCACACACACTTTGTTAGTAAATTAAATGTGGTTCTAGTTTGTGATTTTTGAACAGCTAGGCTGTCTTTATAGATTTAGAATTTTAAATTTAAACTTGGTTTAACTTGGACAGTTTTAGCATAATCTTTTGTTAATTGCAGTGTTCAATTGAACGGTTTATTTTTACAAAGGTGAAATCATTCGTTCACGTTTTAGCTTACCCTTTTGGTGTGTTACATTAGGTAGGGGTGTCTTGAATGCAGAGTGAAGCTTTCTGTTGTTTTCCTGACTGCATCTCAAGTTACAAAATGTCTGGAATCCAGTAAGAGCCACTGGTTATTGACTGCACCCCGAACATTACTGATCAAGTAATGGCCCTGTGCCAGAGTTACAAGCCTGAGCAAAGCCAACCGACAATGCCCCTCCCAATGAGAGTATATTGCTATTAGCGGCATGGCTAATAGCAATATATCTGCCTTCTGGGGTACTAATAGTGTTTTCTTTTTTTTCTTTTTTTAAGTAGAGAAACAGCGTGGTTGCGGTTTCTCTACTTACACAAAAAACTACAAAATTAAATGGTCACCCTGGATGTGGAGAGAAGGGAACTGCAGGCATTCCCTTCTCCCTTTCCACTGCAGCAGACATAAAGCCTTGGAACAGCAACGGACAAAACAGCCACAGCCAAGAGGTGTCAGAGTTGGGGTCGAAAGGGGAGTGGACGGGGAGAGGATTGGATAAGTACGTACTTAGAACTCACCTTCTCGACAGGGCACATTGCAGCCTCGCATAGGTTATAGCCAATATCCTGCACTTCCTGATTGGCTGAGAGACATTTTATCCCCCTTCCAGGTTCTAATATGAATTACAATAATAAGAACACGTGGTGCACTACAGTGCAGGGGGCTAATGTTGGTCAGTGGCATATCATTTTTGCAAGGTGTAAAAGGGAGTCTTTAACACCTTTCAATCATGCCACGCCACTTTTTCATGCATAGGGGCAGAACGCAACTTGCACTTCCACAGAATCCCTTCCTCTCTGCTCTAGCCTTAGTGCCAGCATGGACAACACAAATGCTGGAGATCCGCATGGGGTCCTCCAGATTTATGACCATCATAAAGCAGGTGAACGCCATAGAGATGCAGTGTACACACTGCCTGCCATGCTCACATGGCAGGCAACATGTACAATTACCACTAAACGCTGACCGACAGACTTGTGTTCACCACCTTTTGCTCTGCACTTTTGCAGTCTGCTGTGCACCGGAAGGAAATTTGGTGGCTGGGAGCCGCCAATGTGTAAATCAGCACGTAATAGCTCCCAACTGTCACATTTCAAATTTGACAAAAATTTGCTCTAGAGATTACAATTTGCATTGGTATTCATTGCTAGTAAGGAGAGTTTCAACAAGAATGTTGCAGGGAGGTAATAAGACAGCACTGACAAGACACGATTAAGCTGTATGAAGATCAATACTGATAGTGTGGATTTGCAAATAAAACCAAATTATTATGTGCAGTATACACATTAATGTTCAGGAGAGAATTGGGATCCCGGAGGAGAGGAGAACTCAAACCGACAACATTGGTGAGCCTTTAGGTGTGCAGAGGTGCTCATTGAGGACAGTAGTATAGCCCAATATAGTGATGATGAACGGGGTGTGACAGGGCAGGCAGATCCACTCAATTATGAGGGCCCGCACTCGATTAATAGATGGCGTGTTCTGGCTCTCATGAAGGAAATTCCACCATTAAGGGTCCTCTCATTGGCAGACATCAAATTGGTTGATTACATTCATCCAGAGAGGTTGGAACATGTTCACCTGATGTTCCACTCAAGATCGGTATATGATGCAGCGCTGCAGGAAGGATCTAGTTTCAATAAGATGGGATACACCGTTCTTTCCTTCTCTCCTGGTTTTAAAAATGATGACAATGCCACAAAGGCAACAAATTGGGGGAATATAGAGAGTAGGACAAATCAGGCTCAAGTTGAACCACACGGAAAAGGGGAAGAGGAAACATCCTGGAGGGGGCTGGCAATGACTCTTATTCATCAACTAAAGGATCTGAGGGCCAATCTTTGAAAATGGCAACATTGTTATCTTTTCATGGAACACAAGGGGGCATGTACACCTGAAGAACTCTGCAACACTGTGTGAGCACTTAATTCAATACTCTTGTTAAACGGGATATCATATTATGCTTCCTTTATTGTATATATTGGCCTAAGCCCAGTCGCTCTGAGAAGAAATCCGCGTTGCAAGGTCCCGACCTTAGATCGACCTAGCCGCCATTTTAGGTCCATCCGCCATTTTGATTTCTGTTTCAAAGTCACTCTGTGTTCTAAAATGGTGGACAGTGTTTTCCCACTTGTAACCTAGCCGTCCTGACCTTCGTGAAAAGTTAATGTCCAAACTGCCCGTAGGCCAAATGTTAGGGACGTGTAATGAGACCTTGTCCTATGTTTGACCTATAGATCAAGGATTACCTGCGCCAAAAAGTCCGATCCATGGACATACATTGAATACAATATTGTTTAAATACTGAATGTGAACACCTGTTGAACTACATTGTATAAAACATGTACTAAGACTTATAGGCCGATTCATGGAATAATTAGCGCGGCGCAAGTGGGCAAAAGCGTGCGAATCGCAGTGGAATAGCGAAAATCGCAGTGCAAGTGCGAAAATCGCACGAAAAGCAGCGCACATCGATTCATGGAAGTCCGTGCGCGAGAAAACCAGCGGATGTGCGATAAAAAAGTGCGCTGCGCCATCTAACAGCGTGCGCCAGGTCACAGCGAAAATCGCACAGGCCACACTCGGAATGGGGAACAACTTGCAAAAACGTGGGCGTCACGGGGGAAGTACAGGGCACAAGTGCGCGGAACGCCCACACGCTCGCCTACAACACGTATTCATGGAATAGAATAGGGCAAAAAAGCGCACGCTCAAACCAGCACACAGGCACAAACACGACCGCCACAAGAAAGCAGGCGGTAGCGTCTCTGCGGCTGTAAGAAATGTGCGCCAAAAGGTGCGCCAACAAATAGCACCTATATACGGCCATGATGAATGTCCTATACTGTGGCCCTCCAGGACAAATGACGTGCAAAGGGGTACCCACAAACACGGACACCCGCTGACAAAAAATACGTGTGCGTGTATACCGGGGTGCGCGGGAAGTTTCACACGCGATTTCATCAGGGTACATGTATTACAGGGGTTTTTCACGCGATCGGGCCTGGGGGAGCGGGCAACGTGTATTACAGGGGTTCGCGTGAAGTTTTTCACGCGATCGGGCCTGGTGGAGCGGGCTACGTGTATTACAGGGGTTCGCGTGAAGTTTCTCACGCGATCGGGCCTGGGGGAGCGGGCTACGTGTATTACAGGGGTTCGCGTGAAGTTTCTCACGCGATCGGGCCTGGGGGAGCGGGCTACGTGTATTACAGGGGTTCGCGTGAAGTTTTTCACGCGATCGGGCCTGGGGGAGCGGGCTACGTGTATTTCAGGGGTTCGCGTGAAGTTTTTCACGCGATCGGGCCTGGGGGAGCGGGCTACGTGTATTACAGGGGTTCGCGTGAAGTTTCTCACGCGATCGGGCCTGGGGGAGCGGGCTACGTGTATTACAGGGGTTCGCGTGAAGTATTTCACGCGATCGGGCCTGGGGGAGCGGGCTACGTGTATTACAGGGGTTCGCGTGAATTTTTTCATGCGATTAGCCAGGGTACGTGTATTTCAGGGGTGCGCGGGAAGTTCCACATGCGAATATCCTGGGCGCGTGTATTTCAGGGGTGCGCGGGAAGTTCCACACGCGAATAGCCTGGGCGCGTGTATTTCAGGGGTGCGCGGGAAGTTCCACACGCGAATAGCCTGGGCGCGTGTATTTCAGGGGTGCGCGGGAAGTTCCACACGCGAATAGCCTGGGCGCGTGTATTTCAGGGGTGCGCGGGAAGTTCCACACGCGAATATCCTGGGCGCGTGTATTTCAGGGGTGCGCGGGAAGTTCCACACGCGAATAGCCTGGGCGCGTGTATTTCAGGGGTGCGCGGGAAGTTCCACATGCGAATAGCCTGGGCGCGTGTATTTCAGGGGTGCGCGGGAAGTTCCACACGCGATTAGGCTGGGTGGGTCACAGGTGTTCCCTGTACACCCTCGACGGCCCCTGCAGGCAGCCCACAAAACAGGGGACTACCCTGCACACCTGCTCATGTCCCGCTGCACCCCCACCCCCCAGCAGTGCAGGGGCAGCCTCCACCAGGCCCCCACCCATGTCTCCCACCACCCCCACCCCCCAGCAGTGCAGGGGCATCCTCCACCAGGCCCCCACTCATGTCTCCAAGTGTGCTACGTGTATTTCAGGGGTGCGCGGGAAGTTCCACACGCGAATAGCCTGGGCGCGTGTATTTCAGGGGTTCGCATGAAGTTATTCACGCGATCGGGCCTGGGGGAGCGGGGTACCACTCACCGTCTGCCTTGCGTGTAGAAGAACGCGTAGCCAACACCCGCTGTGAAGTAATAGCGTGTGAACCCCAACGGATGGAAAACACACGCACCGCACGAAAAGCACGTACAGAACATAAAGGCACGCGGGATCACCAAGCCCTGCCAGGGCAACGCCCGTGCGCAAAACGGCACGGACGCGCTTACGCTGTAAGGGCCTT
The DNA here is from genome assembly GCF_040938575.1 of Ambystoma mexicanum. NCBI lineage: Eukaryota > Metazoa > Chordata > Amphibia > Caudata > Ambystomatidae > Ambystoma > Ambystoma mexicanum. Next base: position 193,285,910 of record NC_090941.1, read on the forward strand.
TGGTCCAATGTAATGGCGTACGGGCAACGCCCGTGCGCAAAACGTCACAGACGCGCTTACGCTATAAGGGCCTTTGGTCCAATGAAATGGCATAGGGGCAACGCCCGTGCGCAAAACGTCACAGACGCGCTTACGCTATAAGGGCCTTTGGTCCAATGAAATGGCATAGGGGCAACGCCCGTGCGCAAAACGTCACAGACGCGCTTACGCTATAAGGGCCTTTGGTCCAATGAAATCGCGTACGCGTGCTGACGCGCTTACGCGCTAAGGGCCTTTCCTCGATTTTCACGCTGACGTGCAGGATTTTCACGTGCCAAATCACTCCGTATCAAGCTGGCCACGCGAAAACACACGGAAGACCACGCTCCTGCCCAGAAGGCCGAATTACTGCCCCCCAGTGCCCCGAGCAGCCTCCCACGTGCCATCTGCTGCTGCCTGCCTGCCTGCCTGCCTGCTGCCACCGTGCCCTGCCATTTGGTGCCTGCACATCAGCCATCTGCAGGTGTCCAGTTGCTGTGTCCACCCCTGCTGGAACAGAAGACTCCCGACTCGGATAACATCGCTCTACAGCCCAGCCCCAGGACCCAGTTGCCCACACACTCCTGCCCCTGGGGTTGCCATGTCGGGCACATCAACATCTGGCACCAGTGGCAACCCCCAGCCAGAGGGGCAGAGGGGCACCAGCTTCACTGCCACCGAAGTTGGTGTCCTGGTGGAGCAAGTCCTGGGGCAGTATGATGCCCTCTTCGGATCGTCCCGCGCCAACAAGGAAGGACGGGACAGGATCTGGGCCGACTGTGTGGTTGCCATCAACGCGGAGGGGGTGGCAACCCGCACCATCCAGAAGGTCAAGAAGCGCTGGGAAGACTTGAGGCCCAGGACCCTCATGAAGGCCCGGCGCCTCGTGGAGGGGGGCCGGGGCCGCATGAGTTCCATCCAGTTGAGGGTCCTGGAACGCGCACACCCAGCGCTCCACGCCCAGGTCCTTGAGAGGGAGACCTGTCTGGAGTTGAGCGGTAAGTGGCCAAGCATTGCTGTGTGAGACAGGGCATGTTGCAGTGTGCTGGTTGTCTGATACTTGCCTGCATGTGTGACATAGGCCATGTACGCATGTATGTGTGCAGGGACATCATGGGAATGCATGTGCGACCTGCAATGTGTGAACCGCACGGTTGTTGCACGTGTTTGAATGCGACATGGGGAGCCCTGTGCAGATTGCACACATGAGAGCATGGCAGTCTCTGTTCCTGGACATGGGTGGGGGCGAGGGATGGGTGCTGATGCCAGATACATATGTGGTATCCATGTCTGTGTGCCTGACCTGCGTGTCTGTGACTTGTGAGTGCCATGGATGCATGACACATGTCTGTGACAATGTACAGATTCACTGATGCAGCCTAGTCATCCTTGTATCCACTGTGATTGGGGTGTACGGGGCCAGATGGATGTGACTGAGGTGAAGTGTGTGCATGTGATAGGCATGACCCATGATGCATGTGAGTCCCATTACATTGTATGATTCGAGAGTCCATTGGACATGCATTGAAATGTCCATGGCACGCACCATGACTGTCACTGTGTGTGTTTTGCCTGGACTGACACATGTGTTGTGGTGTGACATGATGGAAGTGTACTTTGACAGTGGCACTCATCTGCTATTGCTTCCTGTCTTGGGGACCATTGTACAGTACCCTGATGCTTGTGTTCTATGTCTCCCTCTACGCAGCGGCTAGTGAAGGAGAGGGCGGAGACGGCGCTGTGGAGCAAGGCGGCGGGGATTCCCCCACGGCTGCAGCGGAAGGGGTGGGTGAGCCCCCACAGGGGCCTGCTATGGCGGTAGACGGCGAGGAGCCATCCAGGTTGGTGGTTTCCACAGAGGAGGAGGAGGCCGCCACTGAGGCGCACATGGGGCCTGGTGGGGGCATCCCTGCTGGTGCAAGTGGTGCAGTCCAGGGGCAGGGGCAGGAGGCAGCACAGGTCACCGTGGAGGGGCCTGTGCATGTCGCTGTCCCTGAACCTGTGGGTGCACCACCTTGCACCAGCAGAGATGCCCCGTCCCAGGCCCGTCCGCAGGTAGAGGGGATGTCCATGTCATCTGACTCCCCTCCACCTGCGGACGAGGGGACCCCTGGCCGTGTGGAGAAGGTCCTGATTGGGGTCGCGATGCGCACGGCTGTGATTCGTGATGCCGTGCGTGCTTCCCAGGAGGAGCATGCACGTCATCACGAAGAGCACCGTGCCGACGTGGCCCATTTGGGATCGGCCATGTTCGGGGGTTTCCTGCATGTGTCGGACAATCTGGCGGCCCTCTCCTCCTCTGTGGAGACTATATGCCAGTCGTTCTCCTTGCCGTCTTCCGGCCCAGATGCCACCAGGGCCCCCTGTGGACCTGCCCTGACCAATGCAGCCAGCTCGGTGGAGATCCCATCCCTGCCACAGTCGGGAGTCAGAGGTCCAGCAGGGGTGGACAACACAGCAACTGGACCCCAGCAGATGGAGGATGTGACGGCATCATCGGGCAGGGCACGTGCACGACGGCGTCGGTGGTTTCCATCATCCTGGATGCCGTCGTGCTGGCAGAGGCAGTGGCGTCGGAGGCAGCAGCAGGCTCGACGTGGGAGGCATCATGGCTCGGGGCCATCAAGATCAGAGGGGCAGGCATCGGCCGGAGGGCAGGAGAACCCTGGGATGGTAGTGTCTTCCGTGTGGGAGCAGTTGGTCCAGCGGATAGGTGCGGAGCGGCAGCGGCCGGAAGAGGAGCGGCTCACCATGGTCAGGGCGGAGTTCTCCATGCGTCGGGCGTTGAGGCGGGCTGAGTGCCTCGAGGAAGCTCGCAGGGAGTTTGAGGTGAACATGGGGTTATCCCTGCGAGACCTCGGGGCCAGGACAGAGTCCCGCCTCCAGGACATCGACATGGAGTTCGATGATGCCCTGGCCGGCAACATCACAGAGTGAGCCATTGTATATAGTTATATAGTTAGTGGTAGGTTTCCTTTAAATTTTATTATTTTTTATTTGTTTGCGATTGGACAATGCGCCACTTTTTTGTATATAGTTCAGTTTTTAGTTAGTTGACATAGTTAGGTTTCATTTGGTTGGGCTCATGGACCCGGGATTGTCTTGTAAATAGTTATTCTATGGATTTTTTGATTTCTTGGATTTTTTTCATGGACATTCATCTTCTTTTTGTTGTTTTGCTTTGTGGTTTTTCTAATTTCATTTCCATTCAAGTTAATTTTCAATACATTTTTATTTTCATCCTTCAATGTGTCGTATCATCTCATTGCTTTCATGCATGTCATGTTGGGTGTTTTAACATTCACTTGCAGCCATTGTGTGTGACAGACATGTGTTCATTTGCATTATTTACATTGGGTGTGTAACATGTAATTGCCTTTGATATGTGGGTGGATGTGATAGTTGGTTGGGCCTTTTGGCAGGGGAGGATGGCCATTACGGACATGATTGGGGATTGTTGGGACCCAGGTGCAGGGGGGCATGGATGGGACATGAGCGAGGGCCTGCTGGCAGGTGCCCCACAGTGCTGGGGGGTGGGGTGGTGGGGGACATGAGTTGGACATGGGTGGGGGCCTGCTGGCAGGTGCCCCACAGTGCTGGGGTGTGGGGGTGGTGGGGGACATGAGTTGGACATGGGTGGGGGCCTGCTGGCAGGTGCCCCACAGTGCTGGGGGGTGGGGGTGGTGGGGGACATGAGTTGGACATGGGTGGGGGCCTGCTGGCAGGTGCCCCACAGTGCTGGGGGGTGGGGGTGGTGGGGTACATGAGTGGGGGCCTGGTGGAGGGTGCCCCTGCACTGCTGGGGGGTGGGGGTGGTGGGAGACATGAGTGGGGGCCTGGTGGAGGCTGCCTTGCACTGCTGGGGGGTGGGGGTGGTGGGGGACATGAGTGGGGGCCTGGTGGAGGGTGCCCCTGCACTGCTGGGGGGTGGGGGTGGTGGGAGACATGGGTGGGGGCCTGGTGGAGGCTGCCCCTGCACTGCTGGGGGGTGGGGGTGGTGGGAGACATGAGTGGGGGCCTGGTGGAGGGTGCCCCTGGATGCTGGGGGGTGGGGGTGGTGGGAGACATGAGTGGGGGCCTGGTGGAGGGTGCCCCACAGTGCTGGGGGGTGGGAGTGGTGGGAGGCATGAGTGGGGGCCTGGTGGAGGGTGCCCCTGCACTGCTGGGGGGTGGGGGTGGTGGGAGACATGAGTGGGGGCCTGGTGGAGGGTGCCCCTGCACTGCTGGGGGGTGGGGGTGGTAGGAGACATGAGTGGGGGCCTGGTGGAGGGTGCCCCACAGTGCTGGGGGGTGGGGGTGGTGGGGGACATGAGTTGGACATGGGTGGGGGCCTGCTGGCAGGTGCCCCACAGTGCTGGGGGCTGGGGGGGGTGGGGGACATGAGTGGGGGCCTGGTGGAGGGTGCCCCTGCACTGCTGGGGGGTGGGGGTGGTGGGAGACATGGGTGGGGGCCTGGTGGAGGCTGCCCCTGCACTGCTGGGGGGTGGGGGTGGTGGGAGACATGAGTGGGGGCCTGGTGGAGGGTGCCCCACAGTGCTGGGGGGTGGGGGGGTGGGGGACATGAGTGGGGGCCTGGTGGAGGGTGCCCCTGCACTGCTGGGGGGTGGGGGTGGTGGGAGACATGAGTGGGGGCCTGGTGGAGGGTGCCCCTGCACTGCTGGGGGGTGGGGATGGTGGGAGACATGGGTGGGGGCCTGGTGGAGGGTGCCCCTGCACTGCTGTGGGGTGGGGGTGGTGGGAGACATGAGTGGGGGCCTGGTGGAGGGTGCCCCTGTATGCTGGGGGGTGGGGATGGTGGGAGACATGAGTGGGGGCCTGGTGGAGGGTGCCCCACAGTGCTGGGGGGTGGGGGTGGTGGGGGACATGAGTTGGACATGGGTGGCGGACTGCTGGCAGGTGCCCCACAGTGCTGGGGGGTGGGGGTGGTGGGGGACATGAGTGGGGGACTGGTGGAGGGTGCCCCTGGATGCTGGGGGGTGGGGGTGGTGGGAGACATGGGTCGGGGCCTGGTGGAGGCTGCCCCTGCACTGCTGGGTGGTGGGGGTGCAGGGGGACATGAGCAGGTGTGCAGGGTAGTCCCCTGTTTTGCGGGCTGCCTGCAGGGGCCGTCGAGGGTGTACAGGGAACACCTGTGAGGACCCACCCAGCCTAATTGCGTGTGGGACTTCCCGCGCACCCCTGAAATACACGTACCCTGCTGAAATCGCGTGTAAAATTTCCTGCGCACCCCTGAAATACACGCGCCCAGGCTATTCGCGTGTGGAACTTCCCGCGCATCCCTGAAATACACGCGCCCAGGCTATTCGTGTGTGGAACTTCCCGCGCACCCCTGAAATACACGCGCCCAGGCTATTCGCGTGTGGAACTTCCCGCGCACCCCTGAAATACATGCGCCCAGGCTATTCGCGTGTGGAACTTCCCGCGCACCCCTGAAATACACGCGGCCAGGCTATTCGCGTGTGGAACTTCCCGCGCACCCCTGAAATACACGCGCCCAGGCTATTCGCGTGTGGAACTTCCCGCGCACCCCTGAAATACACGCGCCCAGCCTATTCGCGTGTGGGACTTCCCGCGCACCCCTGAAATACACGTAGCACGCTGGGAGCCATGAGTTGGGGCCTGGTGGAGGGTGCCCCTGGATGGTGGGGGGTGGGGGTGGTGGGAGACATGAGTGGGGGCCTGGTGGAGGGTGCCCCTGGATGGTGGGGGGTGGGGGTGGTGGGAGACATGAGTGGGGGCCTGGTGGAGGCTGCCCCTGGTGGCTGGGGGGTGGGGGTGGTGGGAGACATGGGTGGGGGCCTGGTGGAGGGTGCCCCTGCACTGCTGGGGGGTGGGGGTGGTGGGAGACATGAGTGGGGGCCTGGTGGAGGGTGCCCCTGCACTGCTGGGGGGTGGGGGTGGTGGGAGACATGGGTGGGGGCCTGGTGGAGGCTGCCCCTGCACTGCTGGGGGGTGGGGGTGCAGGGGGACATGAGCAGGTGTGCAGGGTAGTCCCCTGTTTTGTGGGCTGCCTGCAGGGGCCATCGAGGGTGTACAGGGAACACCTATGAGGACCCACCCAGCCTAATCGCGTGTGGAACTTCCCGCGCACCCCTGAAATACACGTACCCTGCTGAAATCGCGTGTAAAACTTCCCGCGCACCCCTGAAATACACGCGCCCAGGCTATTCGCGTGTGGAACTTCCCACGCACCCCTCAAATACACGTACCCTGCTGAAATCGCGTGTAAAACTTCCCGCGCACCCCTGAAATACACGCGCCCAGGCTATTCGCGTGTGGAACTTCCCGCGCACCCCTGAAATACACGTACCCTGGCACCCTGGCTAATCACGTGTATAACTTCACGCGTACCCCTGATATGCACGTTACCCGCTTTGCGTTCCTTGTTTGGCAGCCCTGTAAACTGGTCCAGGGTTAGCGCAGCCCTTTGCGATTATTTAGCGATTTTGATGGCTTTTCCTTGCGCGAGGGCGTTCTTGGGGGCGTTACTGGCGCTGCTGCAGGGTCGCTGCGATACTCTGCACCACGGCTGGTTTGGGAGCCTAAAATCCATGAATACGCTGTGCGCGGAAATCGGTTTTAGCGCACGTGCCTGGCGCAGACAATCGCACGCGGACACTCTGCGCCAGCCGCTTGCGACACTTTTCTGCGAAATTCTATGAATTACCCTGATAGTGTGGAAAACCATAGTTTACTGCCTTCCTAAATCGGTTCCTATTCAAGCTATCCGCTGTGAGCTGGGCATGTTATCATGTGAGTATTGGGTTATATGGCATAAATTATCAATATACAGAAGGTTGCTGCATGATTCAGGGGATAACCTCTATAGAATACTGGGGTCTCAATGGTAATACTAAAATAACGCTGTTGCTGAACCTACAAAAATTATGCTTTAATACCCCTTTAAATCTGGGCTTGACAGTTAAAATTCTAATAGAAAACCCACTTTGGTTGAAGAAATGACTTCAATTCTCGGATTGGGTGGCTACTATGGATAAACCCATTTCCACCAAGCTGTTTGCCCAATTAGTTACATTTCAGAAGCAATTGGGTCAACCAGAAACGTACCTTAATAAATATCCAAGTAAAAGAATGCAGTATGAATATATGAGGTTTTGCTTTAATGTTTGTCCCACGGGAGAAATTCTAGAAAAAAGAGCAACTAGAACATCCCATGTAGTGGCAAGCCCTTCATTTCCGTGTACATTCTGTGGTCCTCAAACAGAAAGAGAAACATTAAGTCATCTTCTATAACAATGTAATGCTTTAGTGGTCGATCGGATAAAGTACTTTAAGCAATTCACAAACACGCTGGAATGGGTGGAATCGGATCGAATATGGTGGGAAATGATGCATGGGTCATCAGTGTCTCATAACATGGCTGTGGTACGTGTTTTGTCTTTGATATGTGGAGTTTTAACATCTAAATAGGAACGTTTACACAATATAAGCTATATTATTCTATAGCTAAGTTTTTCTGGTAAAAAGAAAGTGGAACTGCCTGTGGGCTCACTTGGTTCTAAAATCGTTGGGGAACAGTGAATTATTAGATCACACTGACACACATATTAGAGCAAGATTGTATTGAGTAGGAAGAAAACTGTGATAAAGGTTCTTTGTTCTCCGCATATTAGCAAATAACATATGACAGGATGACTCATCATTATAAATGCATTTAATAGTATTTCTTGTTTATAGTTGCAACAGGAATTGTTTTGTTTTTTTCGTTTCCGTATATGCACTGAATTGTATTTTCTTTACAATGTGTTTTACTTGAATTTGAAATTGGATTTTGATGTGTTTCTAATTTTGTAAAGGTTTATTTATAAACCAAATGCAATTAAAAAAATAAAAATTAAAAAGAAAGACGCTATGTGCATTGATGATCATGAAAAAGTAAGCACATGTCACAGGATACACACATTTATTGGGCTGGATCATGAATATTGTGAGCATCTTGACCATCTGATTTATTTTGGAATGGGGGTGCTTGCATCACAAAAAGAAATATGCCATGCATACAAAATCAGCTTGTTGTCAGATTTAGTTATTCCTGCTTGGTTGGTGATTTTTACCCTCCTAGCACCTCTAGAGGTTTTATTGGACCATCCAGACTGCTTGCTGTTCTGTAAAATGTAATTGGAGTTTTTACTACTCTTGCAGCAAGTGAGTTGATTGATCAATTGAGTTGATCTCACCTATATCTTCCACCTGCACTGGGCATCCTCATCAAAGGGTGATTAACATTACTGTTGGCTCCTGTTTGCAAAAAGTGCACCTTAATTTTTTTTTCTTTGTTTTTATTCAGCAAATTGTTTCAGTTGAATAAACAACTTTTTCAATTATACATTATTCTTTTCCTCACAATGTCATGATGAACTAATAAGTAAGCGATTAGGGCAACAATTAAACAACCATATGACATCACATGCGGTGCAATACATATTAATGGATATAAAGTAGCAATAAAGATAAACTTATACAACCAATTTGGTATGTCAACAAAACTTATTCTCATCAATAAAGTACAATTTGTCGAATTCATCTTTGAAAGGAACCATTCTCATCGACTTTAGAACATTTTGGAGTGTAGACAAGTTGTATTAATTTCAGTTCGTTCAAAAACTGTATGATGTCTATGATTAAGGAAGTATTAGAAGTGTTAAATATTGCTTCCCATAATTCATCGTGAGTTAGCAAGTGACAGTGTTTAAAATGTCTATGGAGGTACCGCTTTCTCATATCTAATAGCTTTGTACAATCTATCAAAAGATGTCTCGTTGTCTCAATTGAATCAGGCATTTCACAGTGTTTAAAATGTCTATGGAGGTACCGCTTTCTCATATCTAATAGCTTTGTACAATCTATCAAAAGATGTCTCGTTGTCTCAATTGAATCAGGCATTTCACAGTAATTTAGATAGTTTAAGAGACTTGTTCAGTGAGGCAAGTTTAGCTTTCGTAGGAAGTAGTTTGAACCTGAAACGTAGAAAATTATCTGCGTACCTTCTGTCTGGAAATTTGATCAAGTATTGCGGTAACACATTCATAGCATGCAATTCAAAGGCACCTAACTTAACTGCTTGGTATACTTTGATTTGATCGATGGTGTTCATCCAGTCACTTCTCCATAACTTCAGTTTGACTTTTTCCGGAAATTCAATTAGCTGATCTAAAGAAATGTCAAAATTAGGTTACAGATTTCATTCCATTCTCGCAATGGTGTAAACAATGGTTTGATTAACACTTTTTTAATTAAAGGAAACAAGTTTTTACTTGCATCAATCGAGACTATGGACTTTCTGTAAAGTGCTAACATCAGCCAAGACACTGAAGCATTCAAGGAAATAAGACCCAATTCATGTCTTATTAAGGAAATGGGATTGCAGCAGGGTACCGGGTGAATATGTTTCCAAAATATACCTTCAAGCACATCCCATTTCACTGCCATAGGATTTATTTTTGTTTGGCTACCATAAGCTATTATTGGTAACACTTTCTGTAGATAAAAGGTTCTTGCAGAAATAATAGAAAAGTTCCCGTATTTTCTTTGTAGTGCTTTACCCTGGATAGCAAGTAGTCTCATTCGCGCAGTGAGTTCACTTATGTATGGTAGATCTAACGGATGAGCATTTATGTTCACACCTAGATATTTGTACTCATGCACTTGTTTCAGACAGCTAGTTCCCAAATGCCACTTGAATTTAAAATCACCTATAGGTCGTTTGTGTTGAAATACTAATATATTCAATTTAGAGGAGTTAATTATAAATTTGTTCGACTGGGCATATTCATGAAGAGCAGTTAATTTCCTTTGGAGACCAATAGGGGTTTGGTCTAATATCATGAAATCATCAGCATACAACAGATATGAAACTTCTTGATCGTCTAGTTTTGGTGGAAATGAACAAACTGAATTAAAGGCGAAGTGAAGATTATTAATATAGAAATTTAATAGAATTGAGGCAAACGGACATCCTTGTTTTAATCCTGAATTAGTTGGTATTGGTTGGGATAGCAGGCCGTTGGATGTCAATTTCACTATTATAGTTGTGTTCGAATAACATTTGTATATTAAAAATCTGATATACGACGGGCACTCGACTGCAAGCAGTTTTTTTCATAAAACTTGTCTTGACAAATGCTTGTTTAAAATCTATAAAAGCAATAAAAATTGGATGATTTGATAAAATTGCTTGTTCCTTTAAAATAGATAAAATGAATAGATTTTGCATTGTTCCAATTCCCGGTACAAATCCCGACTGGTTGACATCCAAGAGGTTGTTATCACAGAGCCATTTTGAGAACTCTTTCAGAATTAATTTAGCAAATATCTTGCCCGGGGCATTAAGTAAGGCTATCAGTCCTTAATTATTCGTATCCGACCGATCGTCTTTTTTAAATATAGGAATTATTATGGCCTGTTGCCATGAGGGAGATATTTGTCCTGACTTAATAACTCTGATAAATATCTTGTCAAGCACAGAAGCCCACATCTCTGGATTTACTTTAAGAATAGCATTTGTAAGCTGGTCAGGACCCGGAGCTCTTGATGAGCTTAATTTCTTAATTAAAATTAAAATGTCTAATTCATCAAATTTGAAATCAGTTAGAATGGGGACAGAAATGATTTCATGGTCTTGTTCTATAGGCTTCTGGAGGAGTGCTTGATAGTGAGTCATCCATACAATTTCCGAGATGGGGTTCAGTAATATCGATCTATGAGCATCATCCGGTGAGGAATTAAGAACTTTCCATATTTCTCCTGATGATTTAGTCATTAATGCTTTTAACATATTTTCTGCTTGCTCTTGTTTGTAATTTTGTATAATTTGTGTAATTAGTCTCTTATATTGTCTTTTTAATTGATTTTTTAATACCTTGCACCCTCTATTTGAAGGGTTCTGTAGCATATGTCTCAATTCTTTTTTGAGATTAGAGATCAAAATTAGTCGTGGGTATTTAGGTTTGTAGGACAGACGGGATGTTTTATGGTTTTCTTGTTTCAATATCTGAATACAATCATTGTAGAATACATCAGTTGGATTAGAAGTCGGGTGTCGTAATTCAGATATCTTGGTTTGTAATTTAGTTATCATGGAAGGATACCATTTCAAATGGTTGCATGCATTGTTAATATCAAGAGGTGGCGTATAGTAATCTTTGTTACTAACACAATGGAGGACCAAGACACCTCGAGCATGTTGTGATCATTAAGTTTTGTTGTTATTACCCGAAAGATTGCTATCATCTTGTTAGCATCAGAAGTGATAAAGACATAGGGCCTCATTACACAGATGGCGTTAAGGGTTTACCGGTACCGGTATTTTACCGGTACCGGTAAATCCTTACCGCCTTACTACGAGGTCCCTTTGCGGGTTGGGAAATTTAACGCCTGGTTTTTGCAGGCGTTAAAAACCAACCCGCAAAGGGACCCAGGGAGCTAATTACGGTACCGCAATTTGCGGTACCGTAATTAGCACCTTCCCCATTCCCATTATGCCCTATGGGGCAAAAATGGGAATGGGGAAGGGCAATGGTGGAAGGGGGAATTACCGCCCCACCAACCTTGGAATGGGGCGGCAATTCCCCTTTCCGCCAAAGCGGTGCCGGTATTTTACCGCCATGAACCATGGCGCTAATAGCACCATGGTTCTCCGCCATCCGTGTAATGAGGCCCAGTGTCTAAAATGGATTTGTTCTCATTCCGACTCCAAGTCGGTTTTGCTGGAAAGTCATCTGGCGTTGAGCCGTTCAACATTGTGAAATTTCTCAGTGAGACTAGTCTTAACCATCTAAATGCTCTGGAGGCATATTTAATATTCGGACACAAACAATTAAGGTTGAAATCACCAGCTACTGTTATCGTCCTGATGTGGGGTTTCGATAAGGCCAGATTTAAAAGATTGTCAATTTTATCAATGAACTGTGATTCTGTTGGAGAAACTGGGTTCCAATAGATGTTTATTATTAGACAACTTGGGAATAAAGGATGACCATTATTCGAGGTAGACAGTTCAGTAACTTGAATTCCAGCGTCAGGTGATGGCCAGTAGCTAAGTGATAACTGGGAGTTATTACGAACGGCTATCAGTAGACCAGCAGCAGGGCGGCCTCTTGTGGGATTAGACACCAGAATAATATTAATTTGGTGCTCTTCCCAAACTGGAGTAGAGCGGAGCCACGTTTCTTGTAAGATCACTATATCATATTTATTTAAGTTTGATGACTTATTAAATAAAAGATGGCTAAAACCACTAGTGTTCCATGATATCAAGGAGCAACTATGGAGTTCGCCCAATGATTCATTCTAGTGATTCGTCTGGCTTTGACTATTCTTTATTTTATGACTTAACCAGTTCCATCTTGATGGTGGAGGCGCAACTATTGGTCTAGAGGAATTCTTGCACGAACAGCAGGGAGCTTCTTTATTGTCTTTTTGATTAGAAGAGCTATTTTGGGTTTTTGGTATAGAATCATTTTGCACCGATGGGTCAGTAAAAGCTTCTAGACATAAACCGCTGTTATATAATTCTTGTCTTTCATTCCTTATCAAATTCTTCACGACTCTAGAATTAACATTTATAACACTAATGTCTTGATGAGCAGGAATCGGGTACCATACTAATGCTATATCATCAGAATTTATTTGGCACAAAGATGGTACTGAATTTAGAATTAGCAATAGTGTTGAACGGTTAGGAAATGGATCTGAAAAAACCCTGTCAAGCATTGTAACTCTAATATGCTCATCTTGTAACGTAGGAGGATCTGGTAAGTATACCTCTGGTCTCTGTTCTTCATATATAATGTCCAAGGGTATCGAACTAGATGTAGATGCCAACGTGTTATGTGAAATCTGTTTAGTACCGTTGACTAAAGGTTCTTTCAAGGATGGGTTCTGTTGTGGTGCACTCTATATGTTATTACATAGAGTCACAGGAGTCAATTTTGGTGACGAAAGATTTCTATTTGGAATTGATGTACCTGACAATAATTAATTCCTCCTTTGATCAAGAGTTTGGAAGTGGTTTGGAGGAATATCAAAGTTCACATGAAATCTTGTTTTTGTCTGCTGTAAAGAAGATGGGCCATTGTGTAGGCCATAATAAACATCATCAATGATTGGATCATTAGGGTAAACAGATAAATTCATAAGTTGATCATGAGAGTTCTGTAATTCTTCATTATCAGTCGAAGCAATAAGCAAAAGATCAGACTTCTTACCCTTGGAGAGATCACCAGCCTCGATTGTCAGCGATGTAGGATGTAGCATTCTGGGAGTTGGATCCTTAGTGCTTGGATCTGATGCTTTGCTGGGTGACTCTAAGGACGAGAGATCAGCAGCAACCAAATTGGCGATGAACTTTTTGATTTTTGATTTAGAATTTTTAGTTTTTGGCGGAGAGGATGTTTTTTTAGATTTCTTTGGGGGTCTTTGTTCGATGTCCTGATTATGATTAAATGTATCAAAATTTTGGGAAGTGCGCTTCCTATTACCTCTCCTTCTTCGCTTGCTAATGCGAGAAGGTTTGGTAAATACATCATACAGAGGTTTTCCATGATTTGTAATTCAGCAGAGTTGGGTATTGATTCTGTGGGGCGGTGGAGGAATAATTGTAGGATGGTCTACATCGATTACTTCATCTATTGGTGATTCCTCAAAGGGTATTACACATGAAGATTCAACCATTGGTACAGGTGTAGAAAAATTGTTTGTGCATGAAGCAATCCAATCCATCTTTTTATGAAGAAGTAGCACAGATTGATGTTGGACTGAGGATCTAATATCTAATGCCTCAAAGAGTTTGACAACCAAATAGATACTTGTATTAATGGCAGTTAACGCCGCTTCTAAAGCCATATTTGAAATGGAAGGAAATCCAAACGATGGTCGCGGTAATGGCTTGGAAAATGAAGCTATTAATAATGATTGCGAATTATCAGGTGATATTATGTCCTCAGGCACATCCGTGGTGTAAAGCTCAGGTGTTTTAGATAAAGCTGAAATGTTTGGGTCTTTAGCATTAGAAGTAGTGGGAGAAACCAAATTAATAGCCTGTACCTATACCACTTGTGTGGAGGAAGAATTAGGGGGAGGAATTGGGAACGGAATCTCCGATATTTCCTGCCCAGTATGGGTCAGACACCTGGCACCTGAAGGTTTAGTAGATAGAGGATTTGCTATTTGCGAATACAATAGTGGAGGCATAGGGGCTTGGGGGAGTTGATCACTTTTTTGTGTGAGTGATGGGATAGGAAATTTGGGAAAATAAACAGGTGTACTGAATTGTTCAGCAGACAAGGGGCTAGATACCGTTGACACACAGTGTTGCAAAGTAGCATCAGACACACAGGGAGGTTGGATCGGGTCCTTAAATCCACTTTGCTCCAGTAGCACTAGATTAGCTAATGCTCGCGAACCATTTGTTTTACTAAAATTGTCAACATTAGTTGGTTCAGTGTGATCAGTATTTTTTAGAAAGTTACGAATGTCAGGGGAAAACACAATATTTTTTTTCGCAGTTGCTCCCAGTTTATGTGAATAAGCCTTTAACGGAGACTTTGGTAGACTCCGGTGAGATATTAGGCTTGGCACACGTGGCATACCAGACGTGAGCCTATTCGTATTAATATGAGTAAAGTTGGTTTTATACAATTGGGAATAACAACTATTTCAACATAAGAATGGTATGAAAAAGGGTGATAAATTGAGAGGTCTTAATAAGGGGCCAACGAAAATGGAAAAGTAGAAAAGAAAAAGAAAAGTTAATTAATCCTCCAGTCGACAGAGCAATCTGCTGACACTGTGCTGCGGTGCAGCAGTCAGTACTCTACTGGTACTCGGCTTGGTGCGCGTGCTGGTGCGTGCGAGATTACGAATTTGAAAGGTGGACGTCAGCAAGGGGCGGGACTTATTTCTAAAATGCAGAAATAAACATAAATTAAGTGTTTTTAGCTAACTTGAGGGTAAACTTGAGGGTAATATAGCAATATAGCAATGTAGCAGTATAATAACAGTTACCCAAAGTACACAATATCCAAATTGTTAAAGTAAACAGTTTCCAAGAATGGAGGCAGCAAACAGCAGGGTCCGGTGCAGACGTGCAGTCAGTACACTGCTGGTACTCGGCTTGGTGCGCGCGCGCTGGTGCGCACGAGATTTCGAATTTGAAAGGTGGATGTCAGCAGGGGGAGGGGCTTATTTCAGTCTTTCTAGTGGGTGCACACGATGTAGTCACTTGCTAAATGGCTCTCCGGTAACATACTTCATATATGCCTTCTACTATTCTACAATGTTCTCCACCCCCTCTCTACTAATGCCCAGCTGTGCCTCAATGGTACTCATATCCACTCTCTTCTCACTGCTGATTGTTGCTCCTCTTCTCTCTATTTCTGACCGTATGACCCAAATCATACAAGCTCCTCAGACTCTCTATTTTACTTTCTTCATCTTCACGTTTTCACTGCCATTCTAATCTTATCTATCCTCTCATCTATTCCTTTCCTGACCCTGTCATCTATATTGGTCTATTGAACACATGCTCCATTTGTAATAAATCTCACTCTATTCCTGACCTTTGATTCTGCATTAATATTCAATTTCTCTGCCTTACTGAAACTAGGCTTGCCACTTCAAATTCTGCTACTGCCTTACTCCGATCTTATCTCACTACCAAATTCTCCCACTCCCACCTTCATGCGAGGAATGGAGGTACTGGAATTCTACACTACTTCAAACCCTACTCTCTTGTGTTCTTTACTATCTATTTACATCCAGGACCTCTATCTAGATACTGTGATGAAATGGAATTATCTTTTCCGATTCCTTCTTTCCTGTTCCCTAGCCTCCTTTCTGGTTGGGGATTTTAATCTACATCAGTCTTCAACAAATGTGTCTTATCAGCTTCTACCTCTTCTTGATTCCTTTTCTTTTATCTGCCTCCCAGCTTACCCTGTCTCTTAACAGGTCCTCTATTTATATGATCTACTCCTCCATTCAAGTTAATGTCTCCTTTTGCTCTCATCCTATTTACTGATCTGATCATCTCGTTCTTCCTTCGCCTCTCACATACCAACTTTCCACCTCCCTCTCTAACCCCTTTCTATCACTGGGACTTACTTTCCTTCTCTCCTTCTGCTGTTACATCTTTTTTTTCCATGTCCTTCCTCCTATTGAATTATTTAATGTACTTTCCTGAAGATGCCTCAACCCTACACAACATTCTCTGCTCTACCATGTACTTTTTTCCATCCTTGCCCCTTTTCCCCATCTTGTAAATCGCCAAATCCTTGGATTTCCACCTCTGTTGTTGTTGTCCCCCCTGGGCCTCTGTCTGCTCTACCAGCTGTACCTACTGGACCTTTGCCAGGTCCCACATTTATTCCTCAATTTATTGAACTAGAGAAAATGAAGCTTGAATTGGAGTTTAAGAGACTTAATGCTCAAGCAGAACAATAACTAAACCAAGAATTAAGGCTCAGAGAAATGGAGCTCAAGCATGAGCTAGAGATGAAGAAATTGTCTGTTGAAAATGCTTCTCTCTCTGGATCCTCTAGGAGTTCCAGTCCAAAAATACCCTGTATGCCTAAAGAGATTGTGGGTATGTATGAGCCTAAGTTGTATGTGTTAGATTGGTTGGCTATGTTTGAGTATAATCATGGGCTCCAGGACATCTCAGGGAATGAGTTACTTCCTTGGTTGTTCTCTAGGCTCCCCCCTGTTGCATCTGATGTGGTAATGGAGTTGGGGGAGGTGGATAGAAGGGACTATGAATGTGTGATGCTAGTTTTAATAGCTAGATTTGCGAAGACCCCTTCCCAGTACCTTAAGAGGTTTAGGACCCTCAAAAAGAATGATGGAACCCCTTGGGCTACCTGGGTGAATGAGTGTTTGAAAAACTTAGAGGGAAGGATTAAGGGTTACAGAGTGAACACTTATGAGGGAATGAGAAATATTGTAATGTTGGAGTCCATTTATGATGCCTGCTCTTCTGAACTCAGACAGCACTTGGCTGATTCAAAGGAATTAGATTCCAGGAAGCTAGCTAAGGCTGCTGACTTGAGGGTTGCCAACAGGGCTACTCACAAGGATTCTGGGGCCACTCAGAAAAAGGATGAGGGAAATCAGCCACCAAAAGGGAACCAAGAGACTTCTAATACCTCCCAACCCAAAGAGGGCCCCAAACAACAAAATAACCAGGGTAAGCCCCAAGGTAAACCTAATAGGGCTAGTGAGTCCTCTGGTGTCCAACCAGAAAGAGGTCAGCAGAAGCCCCCATTCCAGAGAGCATTTGGAACATGCTATCTCTGTGGGGCAACTGACCATATCAAAGGAGATCCAAAATGTAAGGGTAAACCTACAGGGATCAGCACAGGCTCCTGAGGAGGAAGTCCAAATGGCTAGTGCTCACTTTGAAGTCTTTGCTGAAGAACCTTTGGGTCTTCAAGCAAGTGTATCATTAGCCTCCATGGGTCTGGTTAGTAATCAGAATAGGAGTGTGCTTGACTCCATACCAGAAAACTCTAAAGTTGATTACCTGGACAGTGTTCTTATCAATGGCCAGGATACTCCTGCCAGGCGAGACTCTGGGGCCAGCAGAACAGTAGTGGATGAAAGGTTTTTCAGGCCTGAGGATGTTGCTAAGGCACCCAAAGGTCCCACTAAATTTTCTGGGGTCCTGTTCAAATGGTTCCAATTCTACCAGCCCTCATACAGTGTAACAACATGACAGTGATGATCCCTGTCAGTGTTCAGACTGAGGTGCCTGGAAGAGTCCTGTTGGGGAATGATCTAAGAACTCTAGGAGTAGTATCCAGTACCCCCAGGCCTCCCAGTATGGAGACCCAGAACCAAACCAAATTGGCTAGAGAGGCCAACTTAAGGAACCACTCTAAGCCTGTGGGAACCTCTACAGAGAACCCCACCACAAGCCCTGGTGTTGGTAACTTGACCTCTGACCCAGGCAAATTTCAGGCTAAAATGTTAGGGAGATGGGAGGCCGAACCAAGCTCCATCATTATTCCCCTAGTTTTAGAGTCTCTGACTCCCCCTGCTTCTGAGGAAGAGGAGGATAGACCAACTGGACCCCTACCTAGGCCTACTGGTAATTCTCAGTCCTGGTGGAAAACCAGAAAAGAAAAGTCTGAGGCCAAAAAAAAACCTTCAGACTGTTGGACCTTCTACTGGAGACTCCAACTCAAATCATAGACTTGGGAGTGAAGCTCCTTAAGTAGGTAAGGTTAGATCTAAGAGGAAGGAGAAGCATGTAACTTGCTTATCTCTACCCCCTCCAACAAAGAGGCCTAAAACCCAACCTTCTCCCAACAGAGAGGTGCTGAGGACCTCTGGAGGCCCCTCTAGATCTAAGGGAATCCTTTATAAGGGCCCCTTGAAAAAGCCTAACGCAGGTTCAGAGGTTGTACCAACTTCTGAGGGACTGATTAACCAGATCCCCTATAGTTTTAAAAAGACTGAGGTTCCTCAAAGGGTTTGTAGGTCATATAGCTTACAAAGGAAAACCTTTGACTCTACCATTGAACACAGGTCAGGGTGAGACCACCAAAATGCTGATGGTCTCTCTAGGATGTATGTCATCGACTAGAGGTATGAGATTAATCCAGGAGTGGATTAAATCCTCCTGTCCCTTCGTCTGGAGGTGGGCGAGTGTTAGGGAGAATTCTCTGTTAAGGCTAATTTCCCAAACCTAGTGAGTCCCCCAGCAGCTTTGCTGGATTTTTGGGGTTTATTTTTTTCTCCTGCTAAGAGTGAGACTCTTTTTCTCCCACTCTTAGGCATGATTTGAGAATGTCCTTTGACAGTGAATGTGTTTTATGGGCTATGGGGTCTTTTACTCCATAAGGCTTAATGTGTTTTTGGTATGTGTGTTACACAGCACCCTCAGTGCAGTAACACAGGGGTGTCACAGTGACCCCCAAACATAGACTCCATACCCTGGGATTGACTACTGTCTCCCAGCGCATGTAAAGTCACCATTGGCTTTACTAGTCTCAAATTGTGAACAGAACCAGTACAAACCATCATATTGTGTAAGTATTGTGGGTCTGTTTTCCAAGGGGGCACTGTCCAGTCCCCCCTTGTCGAGTTTCTCGGAATATTTCTTATGGGATTTTCCCATTGATTTTAAACGCACCACTTTTTGGTGCAATGTTAAAGATACCTCTGGGTTATTTATTTAATATCAATTCCCCGGTTGGGTCTTTTTGCCAGGACTCGGTTTTAAAATGGTTTTGTGTTCGCCTCTGAAACTCTAACCTAAGTCGAGCCCTTTGTTCCACTTTTTGGCGGGCTTCTGCAATGAAGCCCTCCAAATGGTGCCACTCTGTCTGGGCTCTACAGGATGTGTGGGAGGGGGATTAGGCACCCTGGACTGCGTTGCCTTGGCAACTTAAGTCGCACTCTTGTGTGATTGGCCCAGTGGTGAGTCGCCCGGCTCACCACTTAGCATGTGTGAGTGACAGCTAGGCTGTTGAATGGGGTTTTTTCTGCATAAAAGCAGGGCTTTGGGGACTGGAACTTCAGAAGTCGCCACAGGACCTAAAGAATCCGAAGAGGGGAGAATCTGAGCCATCTACAACGACGACACCACTGGTGGAGCCCTGCTGTACGACTCACCACTTCCCCAACGACAGAGGAGATCTTCTTCCAGGAGAGTCTTCTTCCCTTTGAGCTGGTGGGACCAACCAGTTCGCCTTTTTCGCCTTTCTGGACGTCTCGTGGTCGAATCGCCCGTGCCAAGCACCCCGGCGGCCGGATAGCCACGCTTCACCACTGACTGCAAATAAAAGGGTCGTACCTTTTAATCGGGAACTCCGCGGCTGGTCTCATCCCTGGCAGTGCAACGACCTCCAGCTTTCTTCCTCGTCGAGATCATCTCTTCCTCTGGTTGAAGCCACGACTTGCACCCGGTGTCAGGAACAACTGCCACCGCTGGAGCTTTCTCACCATTTCAGGTACTGTGTCCCGCATGGTCTCCCTTGCAACGGATTGTCCAAGGTGTCCCGTAAATCCTTGACTTTCCACCTGGGTTGACCTCAGACCTGCTAACTTTGCCTTTCTGAACTGATCCAACCCTTTTTTGACATTTTCTGCAAAGACTTTGAGTGCATTTCCACTGTGTGATCTTGGGCACATTCTGCCTTGCTCTCTCCAAGAGTGGGCCTGGCCTATGAACTTTGGCTCTACAGTAGACCCTGCCTTTCTTGACTTGCTGTGGTTTCTTAAAAGTGTTGGTACTGTGTTATTTCCATACTGTGGCTTTTCTCTCCCTTTTTAACAAATTATTGGATTGCCATCTAAGGTTATGTGCTCACCTCTGTTTTGCTTATAGGTGGTGTCTTAACCTAGACATGTCGAATAATTAACTAGGGAGGTGTATATACTTATAGTGACTGTTTTTGAACGTGCTTGATATATTAGTGTCAGTGTATTTTCATAAGTGTGTTTTAAATAAATAATTATATACTTTTAATACCAAAGCTCTGGTCAGTATTTGCTTGTTCTACTGTGTTTTTAGCCTTATTGTGTATACTCTATATACTGCCTAACTCTTCTTGAGAGAAGTCTGACTGCTCAGCCACATCTACCAGGTAAATCTGGGTGGTGCAGACTGCTACCAATTGGGTTTACTGCGTACTCCTATGGTCTTAAACTTTTTGCAGTGGTCCCTAAGGGAACTGCACAGGTTTCTGCCTAACAGTGGGGAATTTAGTCTAAAGCTATTGTCAGTAGTTCATGTAGCATCACTGCCTTGCCAGAGCATTCTTGACACCATAACAAATCAGTCGGGGACTATTTGTACCCTCTCTTGGACCACATTTCTCTTTCTGCACTTGGCGCTCTGCTTTGCTGCTCGATAAGCTGTGCAATAGGCAATGCTGTACACGGGGAGTTTGGATGTTTGGATGATCGTGTGTTCGTGTCATCAGGACATACTCGGAAATGATTGGGACCGGGATATAGGCCACCATTTTGGCCGCAGTGTCCACAACGGCTTTCCCAGTGGAATTTCATCTGGTTGTAGATGTGGGCGGCACATTTGAAGACCGCCACCACAGAGGGTTGTGATAACACCAAAATCAATATATTTAGCAGTGCGGCATGTTGTACTGGGGAACCGTCTTCTCTCCGAAAACCCCTCATTTTCCACTGTGACAACCCGGCATGCACTGTTGTAGTGACGTATGCTGAGTCCCAATAGATGGTCAAATTGCAAGCTTGTGACGCTTGTAGCTCTTTGATGAGCGCTATAAGCTTCGCTGCTTAGGCTGAATAATGCATGGGTAGTCTTTTCATCACTAGTGATGCATATTCACCTCCCTCGAGGTGCACTACTGCAGCAACTGTAAGTCTTTGTCCTGTCTCCTGATGTCACTGACCCATCAACAAAGAGCACCTCCTCCTCCTTAATGGACTCTGTGTGGTCATGGTAGATTTCAATCTCTCCAAAATGGCGAATACTGAATGCTCAAGATTGTGGAACTTATTTCGATCATGAAAGCAGCGGCAGAATGTGGTTGTTTGCACGCAATTTGCCCTTTCATAACTGAGTCGAGTGTACCACTGTAATAGACCAATGGCTTGTGGTCCATTGTACTCTTCTGGGTGAGCATGGTGATCATAAGTTTGCCGTTTGAATGTGAGAGTATGTAAAATTTGTGGGTGTAGTCTGATGTGGTAAAACTGGGGCTGTCGCTATTACTTCCTTCAAAACATTGACATTTTGTATCATGCCTGCTGTCTAATTGAGTTTGCAATTGGCTTTCTGTGCTTCTTTATGGCCTGCAGGAGTGGTGTGATAGTCCAAAACCCCAGATCTGCAATAGTTGCATAACCCTAAGAATGTTTGCATGTCTTTCACTGTTATAGGTTTGGGGGTGGAGCGCACAGATGCCGCTCTGTCTGGTATGATTCTTTTGCCATTTGCTGATATTAATTTACCTAAGTACAGAACTTCCTGCTGGGAATACTGGAGTTTGGCCTATCAACCTTGTACCCCTTGCAGGCCAGGAGTTGTAGGAGTGTGATAAGAGTCCCTTTGGCAGTTCTGCTCACTGTCACTACACACAAACAAGTCGTCCACGAAACGGATGATCGTGCTGGGCACCTGAATGTTTCCTAGGTTGGCATGCAATATTCTGTTGAAGATGCTTGGACTCTCGCAGTATCCCTGGGGCAAGAGTGTTCATAGCACTTTCCGCCAAGGGTAACTGCTGTGAGGTACTGTGAGTCGGGCTGCAAGGGTTTTGAAAAGAAGGCATTTTTCAGTTCCACTGCTGTAAAGTGGGTTGCTTCTTTGGGGATACTGCACTAAATGGAGGCCGGGTTTGGAACCACCGGAAACTTTTACTGTAGCACATCATTTAGGGGGCATACATCCGGGATAATTCTCTAATTGCCCTGTTGCCTTTTTAATAATAATAATTTGGCACTTATATAGCGCTACGAACCCTCAAGTATCTGAGCGCTGCTTATTATTACCCATGGTGTGTGGTGCTTATTTATCGATCTCGGAAGGATGAAAGGCTGAGTTTGGCCCCGCCGGGATTCAAACCTGCTTTAGCAGGCTCTGCACGGATGTCAAAGCGAGCGCTCTACTCGCTGTGCTACTTGACCGGCTAGATCACTCCCTTGGTCGAGCAGGGCCTGCATCATGTCTCTTATTCCCTCCTCTGCTTTTCGTGTTAGTGGGTACTGTTTCACCTGGTGTAGTACTGCTCCTGCCACTAGTGTAATGTGTACTGTGGTCACTCCTTTTTAAAAGCCTAACGTCATGTTGGTTGGTGGTCCACAACTGTGCATGTACATACTCTAAGTCTGCCGCAATGAATGGGGGGGGGGTGACACAACGGCCATCAGGGGACACTGCACCCTTCTGTTTTGCTCCATGATTTCACAAGGGATGCAAATTTAAAAAATGATTTCTCCTTCACTACCATGGTTTTCAAATAGTTCCGAATCTGTTGCTTCCTTAAGGGGTACAGTGGGATAGATGCAAAGCACCTACATCACTCACAACTGTGCTTGTTTGTTCCTAGCACAACGACTCTTTTTGCTTATACCAACAATCCTTGTAGGTCTATGGACAAGATTGTGCTCACTGCCAATTCTGGGGACAAAACAGGGCGAAAAATGAAATCCCATGGCACTCTTTAACAGCCCTTAGCAATTTGTGGCACTGCCTCCACAAGTATGTTTATTCTGTAGATAAACATGTCTGGGTCTACAGGTATCCTTCAGGCCACCACCTCACCTGCCATTGCATGTATTATTACCATCTCCCTCATCACGTACATCCCTGGTGTGACGCAAACAATGCCGTGATCAGTCAATGAGATTATCATATTCAAATTACTGAGCAGGCCCCTGCCCAGTAGGTAGACAGGAAAAGTCTTGGAGTACTATAGGGGAGCGCACACCACACTCCCTCCAACTTTTACATCCAGCTATTTAGTGTATGGAACCATATAAATAGGCCCAGAGAAGCCCTGCATGTCGAGAGTTTTGCCTGATAATTGGAAGTCCCCTTACCTGATGAATGATTTCTCAGCGCCCGAATCAACCATAAAAATAAATAGCTTGTTTCCTATCTCTGTCCCCACTAAGGGTTCCTCTTCAGCATTAAGGGTCATTTACAGGACTGTACATGCAAGAGTTCTCCGTGGGCTGTCCTAGTTAGGATATGTATTTGTCCTAGGAAATGAGAAAGGGGTTTCCCCCACCATGGCTTAGCCTTGAAACGGGGCGACTGTATTGCTCTCCACTCCATTAAATGGGTTTTTGCACTGCCTGTGAAAAGTGTTCTGGGGTGCATATTGTAGCATCGCTTGCTACTGCAAGGGTAGGGCTGGAATCTGCAGGGGCAACTCTGTGTACGACTGGTGTATTTGGTGGTGTATGGAGGCTATTCCGGGCATCAGCCCTTGGGGGGGGCCCTGTGGTGGAGGACCATAATTCTGTTGACGTAACTGTACGCCATCCCCTGTCGGCTCCTACACTACCTTGAAAAATGCCCCTAGTTCCCACAGTTCAAACATCGGGAAGGTCCCATTCCTTCCCCTCTGGGTCCCATCCATCCAAATCACTCCCAACCCCTCGAACCTACGAAACCACTGCTTCCTCGCTGCTCTCCTTCTTGTTGCCTCTCTGGGCTTGGGTACTTTGTATTCCCGTCCCAATGTCCTTGTCCTCCTTCCAACCCCACTGCAGCTATTCTAGCATTCGAAAAGTTTTGGAGGCTTCCTGCCACTTCCGTTTGTACTGGCATTGATACTGATGCCTCCACAGCGACCTTACTCAATTTGTTTTGTACTAGTTTTGCTTCCTCTGCCTGCCACCTCTGAGCTGTTTCCTTGTCACACTCCTTTCTTCTTGTACAATGGTGTATTATTATGCTTTGGATTTCAGCCCACCCCGTTGCTTCAATTCCCACAATTTTGTCAAATGCCCTTTGCACGTCTTTGGGTAGGCCCTTTAAGGATAAATTAGAAAAATTGTATTGATTGTTCCCACTAGTTACCGGTCTCAGCTCGATACATCTCCTGAACCTTAAGAATGAACTGAGAAGGGTCTTCATCATTGCCCATAGTACATTGGATGATAGACTGCATGTCAGGTGTGTCAGGGAATGCCTGCTGTAGAGCGTCCCATACCTTTGTTCGAATCTTGTTAAACAATGCTCCATCATGTGCATTGTTCCCCAAAGTCCCTCCCGGATACCCTGCATTCACGGACACATCCCCAGCTTGGTCTCCAATAGCCGCCACCAATAAGCTTTTTATGTCACCGGCCACCAGGGGTTCCACAGCAGTTTGCTTTTCAAATGTGTAGATCCACTTGCCCGCACCCGCCATAAGGGGCGGGAGTGCCTTTATCAAATTGTTTTTGTCCTTCTCCAGCATGGGGTCTTGCAAGGATTTACATGCTCATGAATATTCCCCGTCGTCAGGCCGGGAATCCTTGGTAAAAGAAAGAACAGTTTCACTTTCACTTGCAAACTGTTTTTCTCCTTTAAACCAAACACTGTCCTCTGGGACATACTGCCCCCATCCAATGACAGTCATCTCCCTAAGCTCCTCTTCTGGCAGCCATCTTCAGTTTTTTACTGTACGCTTTAGTGCTGCGAGTCCTCGTATTTAGCTCTGTGAGCTACTTCTACGTTTGCTCATTTTTCAATGGTACAAAGTTTAAATTTTTGTTCTAAAAAGAGCCTGTGTGCTCTTTTCCTCAACTGCCGACAGCGGGGATCTATTGTCAGTGAATTTCAGTGTGCCTCAAGGGTGACGATTGTGGAAGTTTCTTTGAAGTTTCCGGAAGGCCATGACAGAGGAGAAGAAAGAAGGATGATCCCTCTTCATACCCTGGACCAAGTGTGGGCGGGCTACGGAACGTGTTTGTGGAGGATAAACACCTCCAATGCCTCTACTTTCTTCATCCAGACCACAAGAGAGGAGAATGCGAGATCTGCTTCGGCTTCTCCAAGAATACGATGAAGGATCAACACAGTAGACAACCGACGGGGCTGAACACCAAGGCCTCTGCCCCGAGAAGGGTCATGCCTCAGCCAGGACCGGCCAGGCCGAGGAGAAGGCTTCTAAGTCCTTTGAGGCAGCCTTGTCTGTGGGGGACGAGCAAAAGGCCAAGCATTGCAAGTCCAGTTCCATTGGGGTCACCGTGCAAGCAGGTCCAGCAATGGACAGGGTGCGATCGACATCACCATCTGCCTCAATTGCCAGCCAGCGATCGAGATCCTCCTCAAAAATGAAATAATCCAACCCAGCTAAGCTGCAGGAGAAGCCAGAGAAGCAAGGGACAAAGGAGAATGGGCCGAACTGCCCAAGAAGTCCCAAGCACCTCAGGAGAAGTCTTCATCGAGGACAGAGCTAGTGGCGGCTGCTCTCACGAAGGCTAAAGGGGATGACCCCATAAAGGTAACCCCCTCAGCGCAGTAGGTATCCCTGCCTCTGAGGTGAGAAACTGCCACAGTGACTTGGAGAAGTCGGCTTGCAAGCCAGAGTAGAGGATGCCGTCTCAGAGCCCATCACCGACCCTGTAGGCTGGAAAAAAGGAGGGAAGTCCCAGACCAACCCCAGGCTGTATCCCAGGCCATGGAAGTTTCTTCCACAGATGACAAGGACCTGGAGTCCTTACACATGGTCCACAAGGACGTGGAGGAGGAGGACAACGATGGCAACGACAATGGTGCAGGCCTAATGCTCCAATCATGCCAGTTCAGCCAAGGGATGTATCTCTAGACAACCTGTCGACCCTCCACACTTGGTGTCAGAGATCCAGAAGAGGATGCTGAAGGGCCCGGTTCCTACGCCCCCCCCAGGCAAAGAAGAGGAAGCATCATCTGACAAACTGGTTTCCTTCTCCACATCCACACCTGACGCCCCCTTCCCCGATGAAACCAGACACTGGGATGGATATGGCCACAGCGATGACTGACAACAATATACTAGCAGTGGCCGGTGGGTCTCTGCAGCCGAGGGCATCCCCAACAGATGAGGTGGGGTTGTTCCATTGCATGGTCGCCAAAGCTTCCGAACTTTTTCAGCTTGTGCCAGAGGAAACCAAGAAGGAGGAGGCACGAGGCCAAGAGGAACACAATCATGGAGGTGCCCATTCTGGACGACGTGTGGGAGAAGGGCCTGGCTCTCTTGAACAATCCTTGCATGGCTCCAGCCAAACGGGATAGGCTGGAGAAGAAGTACAGATTACTGGAATTGCCTGAGGCCGCAGCCAACGCCAGATTTGGTGGTTTCAGCGGCCATGAGGAAATGGTCAGCTAACCTGTCCTGGTCATCTTCAGAACCTCCGGACAGTGAGGGTAAGAAGATAGAACCATGGTAAAGAAGGTAATTTACACCACAGCATCCACCATCAATGCGGCCAATGCACTTGCGATCCTAGCCAGTTACGACAGGGAGCTATGGTACAAGCTGGGCCAGATTCTGGAGTTCCTCCCCAATGACAAGAAGATGGAGGCGATCACCCTCTTCCAGGAGGGAGGGGTAGCATCGGAACACGCAATTACAGTGGCATTGGACTTTGCTGACACAGAGTACCGGCAGATGGGGAACAGTGTCTGCCTTCGTCATCAGGGCTGGATGAAGGCCACACATTTCTGCCAGGAGGTCCAAGCGAGAGGGCTGGACATGTCTTTCGACAGAGATAGCTTTTTCTGGAAGGTCAAGGAGTCCCTGCACGCATCAAGGCGGATACAGAGACGGCCCGTTCCCTGGGCACGCTCCAGCAGCACTGCTCGTCCTCCTCCAGAGGAAAGTCGAGAAGGTCATCAAAAGGTTAAAAAGCTTTTCCTCATCGTACCGCCAACCTTCAAGATCCATGACTCAGGAAGCCTATAGAGGCCATTCCCAGGCCTACGGTGGAGCAGGCCAGTGCCGTATGGCCCGCAAGGCAGGATACTGGCGCCAAAGCAGGCCTGAACTGGCCAGGACGTCGGCCTCCACCCGTGCACTCCGGTCGGAGGACGCTGATGGGATTCGTCAACGAGTGGGAAAAGATCACCAGCGACAGATGCATGCTGGATGCTCTTGATCAAGGACATACCCTGGAGTTTCAGCACAGGTGTCCGCGCAACCCTCCGGTGGTCCGGCAGGAACAACAAATCCCTCAAGTGTTAGAGCAGGTACTGGCCATTCTACCCAAAGGGGCAATAGAGATGGTTCCCCAACGACACTGGGGCTCCGCAGTCTATTCCAGATACTTTTTAGTCAAAAAGAAGACCAAGGTGCTGGAGGCCCATCCTGGACCTGCAACCTGTGAACCTCAATTCCCAAAAATTCAGGATGGTCACATTGCAGCACGTGCTCAGCCAACTAGAAAAAGGAGACATCTTGATGTAACTGAACCTGTAGGACGCCTACTTTCACGTCCCCATTTACAAGAACCACCAAAGGTTTCTACACTTTGTAGTGCAGGCACGACACTACCAGTTCAAGGCTCTTGCTTTCGGCTTCAAATTGGCCCCCAGGGTGTTCACGAAGTACCAGGCTCCTGTGGCAGCCCACCTGCATCTACGGGAGATACATGTGTACCTGTATCTCATACGGGCAAGCTCGCAGGCATTAGCCGTCAGACACACGGAGACGACCATCCAGCTGCTGGTGGATGTGTCCATCAATTATCCAAAGTGCTGTTTGATGCCATCGCAGAACGTGCTGTTCCTAGGAGCCAGACTCAACACTGCCTCCTGCGTAGTGTCACCCTTGGAGGGGAGAGTAGCAGCCATTCAGGAGACAGTGCAGCGCCTGTTGTCAATGAAGACCACCAGGGTGCGAACAATCAAGTCGCTGCCCAGTATGATGTCGTCTTGCATCTACCGTATCCAGCTCTGCAGGTCACGGATGCAACCTCTTCAGGAGTTCCTGGACACTTGCTGGATACAGGTGTCCGGAAGCTTTGTGGACAAGATCCTGCTCTACGAGGAGTTCCGTCGATATGGTGGTGGGGCGTTCACTCCAACATCACCCGGGGTACGTGGTTTCAGAACCCCCTGTACCAGGAAACGGTCACCAGGGACGCTTCACTGGAGGGCTGGGGAGCCCATACCAGACTTCTGCACTCCAGGGGCCTGTGGCTGCCAGAGGCGAAGGATCTCCATATAAGTATCCTGCAGCTACGGGCAGTGTTCTGTGCCCTCAAGGCATTCCTTCCATCTCTGAAGGGCAAGGTGGTGAGGATTTTCACAGACAACACCACCACCATGTTCTACATCAGGCAGCAGGGAGGCACACAATCCCTAGCACTCTCCAAAGAGGCACTGGTCCTTTGGACAGGGGTTGTTCCTCGTTACTCTTCACCTGGCGGGAGTCAAGAACACCATTGCAGACTCCCCCAGCAGGGAATTGTGCTCCTGCCATGAGTGGGAACTTCGGCAGGACCAGGTGGCCCCATCTTCTTCAAGTGGGACAGGCCCAAGATAGATCTGTTTGCGATGGCCATTAACTTCAAATGCCAGAAGTTTTCCAGCAGATTCCACCAACCGAGGAGCCTGGGGGACGCATTCTCCTTCCTGTGGGAAGGCCTGTTTCTGTATGCATTTCCTGTTTCCTTTCATGTTATGAGTCATCAATGCACTCAGACAGTGTCTATGCAGGATGATACTCACCGCCCTGGTGTCGCCGAGGCAGATTAGGTATCCAGACCTTCTCATCCTGTCAGTGTTGCCTCCGGTGAAGCTGCTGGTGGTTCCTGATCTTCTCAGCAGAGAAGAAGGCACAATCTTTCACCACGACCCAAGATCGCTGAACCTGAGGACTTGGCTCCTGCAGCCCTAGAGTTTGGAGGATATGAGTTGGCGGCAGATTGTAGGGAGGTCCTTGCCAAAGCCAGGGAGTCGTCGACTTTCACGTGCTGTGGTCACAAATGGACGCATTGTGCTACGTAGTGCCAGTCTCAGAAGATTACCCCTCCGAGGATCACGCCCCCGCAGATTCTTCCATACTTTCTATCCTTGGTCAAAGCCAGACTGGTGCATGTCTCCATCAAAGTACATCTGGTGGCTATCTCCCGATATACCAGGTCTCCAGGAAGATCTTTACTTTGGTCTCGTCAAGGAGTTTCTCAAAGGACTGTTTTGATCTTTTCCACCAATGAAGGCTCCAGCCCCGGCGTGGGAACTCAACATGTTGCTGACGAAGCTCATGGGTGCCCTCTTCGAGCCTTTGCATTGAGCCCCTCTCAAATTCCTCTCATACAATACTGCTTTCCGTGTGGCCATCACCTCTGAGTGGAGAGTGAGTGAGTTCCAGGCCCTATCCTGCAAGCAGCCTTATCTGACTTTCCTCGATTCGAGGGTGGTGCTGCAGATGAACACCTCTATTTAATGATGAAGGTCCCGTCAGAATTCCATTTCAACAAACCTTTGATGTTGCCTATGTTTTTCCCAAAGCCTTCATCACTGGCTGAAA
Source organism: Ambystoma mexicanum (assembly GCF_040938575.1). NCBI lineage: Eukaryota > Metazoa > Chordata > Amphibia > Caudata > Ambystomatidae > Ambystoma > Ambystoma mexicanum. The sequence continues at coordinate 193,315,885 of NC_090941.1, forward strand.
TGGCCTTGCACTTGCTGGATGTTGCTCGTGCCCTGAAGTTCACTGTGACACGTACAAAGAGATTTTGGAAGACTTCTCAAATGTTTGGTAACTTTGGTCCTGTGAACCATGGTAAGGCCTTGTCCAGCACTTCAATCTCAAGGTGGCTCACCGGCTCTATCAAGCACTGTCATTGGTTGGCGAACCCACTGCTGCCTAGCCGTCTGAGAGCCCAGTCCACCTGAGCGATCGCTTGGAAAACGGTGTTCCTGTCTGTTGTGCCCCTGCTGGACATCTGCAGGGCTGCTACATGGAGGTCCATGCACACCCTCACAAAGTTCTACTGCATCGACAGGAATTCCAGGGAGGAGTCCAGAGTTGGCCAAGCAGTGCTTTCAACTTGTTCACTTGAGGTGAGTCTATTCCAGAGGTAAGAGTTGATTGCTTCTGTGGAGGCTTGCGACTACCTGTGGTTGTGTAATGTTGTACTGATAAGTATTCGTTATTCATGAGCATGTGAATCCAAGCCAGACCCCATGCTGGAGAAGGAACACGTTACGTACCTGCAGCTATTGTTCTCCAGCATGGGTCTGGCATGTATTTACATGCAAACCCTCTCTCCGACCTCTCTGCGGGTCATATTGTGACTTTACGTGCTTACCAAATCTGAAGATGGCTGCCAGAGGAGGGGCTTAGGGAGACGACCGTCATTGGATGGGGGCAGTATGACACGGAGGACAGTGATTGGATTAAGGAAGAAATGCAGTTTGTAAGTGAAATTGCAAGGATTCCCAGCCTGACGACAGGGAATATTCATGAGCATGTGAATCCATGCCAGACCCATGCTGAAGAACAATTGTTACAGGTAATTAACTTATTCCATCGGTGCCCATGGCACACAGTGCGATCTGCAGGCACCCTTGTGTATAAGAGGCATCTGCAATCCTTGCCCTACACCGGTCAGTCCTTTTTCCACTTCCTCTGTTCCTTGACACTGCCATCCAGCCAAATCTGTTCCTTAAACTGCCCTCCCACAAACTCTCCACCCAAGGTGTTTGTTCAGGGTCTTGTTCTGCCTCCTCATCCTCATCCTCTTCCTACTCATCAAATGTACTCCACCGTCCTCTCCTCAAAGGGATCCAAACTTCTGGTACTCCAGGCTGTCCACCCTCTCGTCCCTTTGCATTTCCTTCACTATATGCATGCTTTTTATAGCTATGTTGTCTACCCTGAACAAGAAGTCTCCTGCTTTTCATCCGTCAGACCCTTGCTCTGCTGGCTTATTAGGCTTTACTTCAACCTCTGCAGCTCGTAATCTATTCAACTCTGTTTGTGTTGCTGCCAGTGCCACTTCTATGTCTCTTATTAACATCGGCATGTGCTGGGACGTATGGTGGGGACGCTTATGGGGATGGTGGGACTGTTGCTGCAGTGCACACATAGGTGAGATTGGTGCAGGGCGACCTGCCAATGGGTATATTCCTCCATGCACTGCTGGTGCCCTGCCCTCCTTTCCTGTACAGTCACCAGTACAATCACACTGTGCTTTCCCTTCCCCAAAATCTTCCATATCTTGAAACATCTTCCATGGATCTAATATCTCTTTCCTCTTTTGTACCCATTCCCCTTCTACTTAGCCATTAGAATTTTGGACATATGGTCTAGTATTCCCTTTTAATGGGATCCCTGCTCTGGCCATGAGGGGGGCATCCCCGCTCCTGTTATCTCTGTCACCCATTGCTTATGGTATTTCTCAATTCTGTCCTGGTACGGTGGCAGGGCCTTATACATATACTCTATGGTTGTTTCTCCACCCATTGTAATAGTCTGTGTGCCTAACTATCTCTAAGCCTCTGTTAAAGCACTGTGCATGCTGCTTCCGTTCTTCAAAAAAGTCAGTCCGTCATCCCCTCCCTCCCAACAAAAAGTCAAAAACTGTTTATCCCACCCCTTCCTTCTCCCACATTCACTGCTATCTCACACTCAACTCATACCAATAATTACAACAAAATGCCCCTCTGCTGGCCTCCACCCTACACAATAAAAACACACACAAAACATGCTAAAATAACAAGCTAAAGTAAGAATGACTTCTATTCCCGAGTCCACTAAATATGCGGGACTCCTATTTATTTCCTTTTTTCCTCTGTTACACAATGTCTATGGTACCACATTCTCCCCTCACTTGGAAAGGCTCCCTAGCATTCCATTTTCCTTTCCTTAATATTCTTCTTATAAAATGAATAATACCAAAAAATAAAACAAACCACACCCACAACACACCAACAGTTTCACTGTTTGTGCATTCATGCTCTTCACACCCTCCCATACACCTGTCCTCTACTTGTTATCACTTGCAAGGCTATACTCATGCGTTCATGTTCACTCTAACTCCTGCGTCATGGGGTCCCCAAGAACATCGGCCTGCATTCTCCTCGGATCCGCTCCCCACCCCAAAGAGCAGACAGGAATTCTGAAAAGACGGCTCCAGTAAGGCCACTGGGGAATATGCATTTTTGGGACTGGTCACTGTAGGTCAGCATTGCCCCTCCGGAGAAGCTGCCTGGACACCTCTGCAGGTTTGGGGGCACTGGGATCACGTTGGGGCATCCAATTGAAGTCAGCCCCCTAAACACTCACACCAGAAAAAATACAACCCGCTAGAGAAAAAAGGTCAAGAGATTCTTGCAAGGATAACACCATTTAATTATACAAAAAATAGGTGTAGCAGCCAAGAACTCTGCTGCCCAGGAAGATTCTGAGCAAACAGGATGTAAGCAAAAGCTTAAAAGAAGACACAGCATCATTCATTTACAGTAAAAACCCACACGGCAAGTTGGTGCGACCTTATATATGGTTGGCCTACACCATAGCAGATGTCAGGCCATTGGCCCCGTCCATCCGTCTTCAATAACGTGGGGTCAGCTGGGCTCATCCTCTCAAGGGAACCAAGGTCGAAAAGACAATTAGCTACATTACAGTAAAGGTGCTACTCTATCATTATACAGTGCAACTGGCATGATCATAGGCTGGTACCGGGGCAGTCTCAAAGTCACAATGACTTCCACATATTTCACTCATCCCCGTTGAGTCTTCTGGCTTCCAAGGCTTGCACCCTCCCTTTTGAACTATATTTTATCCCTCCCTGTACCTCGCATTACAAATCATGTCATTATAAAGTAAAGATAGGGTGATCATTCTCTTAGATCTTTTATAAGTTCCGATCTTGTGTGTGTATACACGTGTTGCCTAGCAACGTGCCTTACTAATTTTGGGGCATCCGCCGGCAGGCGGAAGCCGGCCCTTTCGTGGGAAGGCTCACGAGAGGTAAGGCCCTGTTTGCCCCTGCTCGTCTCGGGGTGCAAAGGGCCCACCCTCGCTTCAACAAATCCATCATCTATACTTCCTGTGGCGTTTCTTGTCCTGTTGGATATTTTGAGTAGATTTGGGGTCTGGCGGTATTTTCTTACCACCAAAAATAATGGTAGTTTGGCGATGACTACTCCTTGCATTTAGATTGGGTTTGGCCTTATTTCCTTTCAGTGACCATTCCTTATTACATTTTATGGGATCAGTTAGTGGTATACATTATTGTTGGTGGTATTTTGGTGAGCATAATTTTTCCGTTTTATTTGTGGCCCCAATATACAAAAACTCTTCTTTTTCTTAGACTGCTCTTGTGATCTATAGAGGCCTCGCACTTACATTCAGAACCACCACAGCTTCACATATAGCATTCTCAATAACCTGTAGTATTATCACTAATTTATATACATTAGTGAATTATGTTTCCATAGGCCTCTTTGCTGGTTCATGTACGCCCAGCAATATCAATTGTGTTAAATTCCACTCAGACACCACACACTTAGTGGAAACACGCACACAGCTATTTATAATTGTTAGTGCTATTATTCCATCTGCATGAGAAACATGACACATGTATTACCTAAAAAAAAAAAAAAAAATCTTCCCCGTCTCCCAAAATATTATCCTAAATGCACCAAGAAATGACAAAAGCAAAAACACTCTACAAGGTTTGTGTCCATAACATTTGTATTATAAACAGTTGCATTTCAAAATAACACCTTACCCTTCTTGCTGCCACCTTATCTTGCTGCCACCTTATCTTACAAACAGAAGAGAAAACAAATGCAGCAATAAAACGAAATTCACTCCACATTATTTGTAACAATAAGAAGGAAAAATTACAGCGATAGAACAATATTCAATTTGCAACATTATGGCGTGGCAATTAAACACAGGGGATTCCCTATTGCTACTCTCCCTGCCTGATATTTATAGAAGGTCATCCATTCAGCACACAACCTCAATTCACTTGGATAATTACCAGCTATCTGTAGCTCTCCCACACGCGACCTCCCTTCGCTCGCCTCCGAGGAATGGGCCCAGGGTTGTCCTCGTAATCTTGAAGTTTGAAGTGCACAGCAAAAACATGCAGTTCATCTGCAGTTCTCAAGCCGGTGCTAAGTGAGACTAGGAATGCCTCTTCACAGCCCAATCTCTAATGGTCCATGTCAGCAGCTCAGCAAAAAGCAAAACTGAACTTTTTTTCTGTCAGACTCTTCCAGCAAACCTCTGTCTCATCCCCCTATGCTTACGTGGAATCACTGCAGACACCCTGCACCAATCAAATTACAAAAACCGTATCATCCTTCCATCCACAATAGCTCAATTTTTACAGTAAGAAACTGTAGCCTAACTTATTTCCTGGCATGCAGATTTTGCTTCCTGCAAACACAGTGAACAGAGAGAGAAAAAAAATCCAAATGCACGTTTAAAATGAATCTCAGAGCATGTCTTTCTACCTCTTTTCCACATAGAGATTACATTATAATGTTATTGAGTTAGTACTAGTATTAGTATTTGTTAATTAAGTCAGTCAATTAGACAGCTAATGTAGTCTCCTGTGAATGAGGTATTTCAAGTAAGAGAAAAAGAGAAAAAAAATATTCTGGTGTACTTTTAAATCTGCAGCCTGTCTCCATTAGCATACCCATATGTTATGCTAACAACATAGGGCTGGCTATATGTGCCACATTATTGCTGGCAATAATGTTATCACATTCATTGGAGCTGTACCGCAAAACACAATAAATTATGCTACATTATCCGTCCTTTTCTGAGAATTTGGTAGTGGTCCAAGCCACAATTGGAACAAACTCAAAAAACGCTCCTTTTCTTCTTTTAAATCATAGCAATTCAACAAAAATGAATATTCACACATTTCACAATAAATCACTGTTCAACCACCTTAATATCGAAATTCATCTCTGAGTCCATCAGTCCTCAAAAAATATTTTACATATATCTTCCCAATCGAGGTGTTCATAGTCCAGAGTCTTGTTCTTATACTTAAAGTCAATCATAAAACAATAAAATACATAATTAAAACAAAGAATTAACATAACAAATTAAAATAATTAATTAAAACAATAAAAGATGTCGAACTCCATACTCCAGGACATATCAGAATTTATGCACCAACAATGCTGCAAGTTCATTGTTCTTCTACTGTTGTCTGCCTCTGAGACGTCCCGATCAGCCACATCCCATCATCTGGTTCATTTGGGGCACTCTTTCATCCAGGCATTTCTTTGATGCTTTTTCTATAGGAGTCATCTCTTTTGACGTCCGGGTTACTTTGTATTCACCTCCACCTGGATGTAGGTACCACTAGATCTTCATCCAGGGGACTCCAGGGCACCTTCGTCTCCCATGTCCTCCGGTCCCGTGACCTCCGAGCAAAGATCTGTTAGTATTCTAAATCAAATCGAAAAGAAACAAATTAAGTATATAGCACAATACTAATTTTACCCTTTTACCACAAAAAAAAATATCCATGTACTTTGTAAAACATTTCGCCCTTTTCCTCTCTCCTTCTGAAATTAAGCACATGTTAGAGAGACAACAAACATACATAAATCATCATTGATCATTCAACATATTTCAGCTTTTGTAAAAATAAATAATATTACTAGTTTCAACCCTCTTTTAATGACCATCACATATAGTCGTTTTGTTCACATCTATTCTATTACAACAATCACTTCCATTTTTATTTCTTTGTCACTGCCTTATGAATAGACTCAGGTATCCCCTTTCATATATTTAAGGGGCCTTATCTTTTTCTACACGCTCAAGCCTCTTTACCACATGTTTGGGGTGCCAGGGTTTAATTTGATTTATGTGAACAACTGTTTCACCTTCAGTTTTCAAAATGTTGTACACCACAGGAGAAATCTTATCTATAATTCGAAATGGCCCCTGCCAGGCTGCCAGAAATTTAGAATTTTTCTGTTTACCTTTTCCAAAATGAAATTTATACACCTGATCCCCCACACAATACTCTTTCACAAATGTCTTTTTATCATAATATGACTTTGCACTGTCAGCAGCCCTTTCTAGATTCCGCTGCACAAAAGCAAATGCATGTTGTAAATGCTTTCTCAGCTCATCCATGTATTCATGAACTGTAGATGCACTTACAAGTGTCTGTTCATGTGTTCTGTATAGCAGGTGTTGCGGCAATACCATTTTCCTACCTGTCAATACTTCATGGGGGCTAATACCTGTTGCTTTGGCAGGAGTTGATCTGATTGCCATCAAAACCAAAAGTAAACATAAATCCCAGCTGGTACCTGTCTCTGCTTCAAACTTCTTTAATATATCCACAATGGACCTATTACAGCTTCCCCAGAAGAAGCGGGCCTATATGCAATGTGTATTTTTTTTCTCTCCCAGTATTTGCCATACCTTAATCATTAGAGTGCTTGTGGAATGACTTCCTCTGTCTGATTCTATTCTTTGTGGTAACCCAAATCTTGAAAATATATGATTCACCAGTAATGTAGCTGCTGTTTGCGCACTACAATCTGGTGCAGGAATACACTCTATCCATCTTGACATCAAACAGACCACACTCAAAATATACCGGTTCCGCTGCTCGACCTCTTTACAGGCCCTACATAGTCTATTTGCAAATCTGACCATGGAAGAGTTAAGCCTCTTTACATTAATGGGGCTCTATGCATTGGTGAAGCAGGTTTAAATTGGGCACATACTAGACATCCCCTAGTATATAATTCCACATCTTGGGACATATGTGGCCAGTAAGCATAATCTTTCAGTATCTCCAACGTTTTTTGTGAACCTCTGTGGCCTGCAGTTATTGCATCATGTGCATGGTGTAGCATTAGCCCTCTGAGTGAAAGGGGCACCAACCACGGTATTTGTCCTGTTATGGACTGTCTAATCATGAGCCCATCCTGTAGTCTAATTTGTTTCTTATTCTTTAATAGCACCCTCAACTCTTCTTTTCGTTTTGTTCAGGGTTTATCAAATGATTATAATATATTCCCAACATTGGATCATCCTTTTGTGCCTTAATCAGATCTTGATCTGGTGTATCACAACTCCATTGTACTACTGATTGAGCCACCTCTTTTGGCGCTTTAGAGCGTGTTACTGCATCAATTTGTATTTCACCAAGTAAATGTTCAATAGGTAGTAACTCTCCCATCACAGCCCCAACTTTAGCTAGGTGATCTGCCTTATCATTCCCCTCCTTATCCTCTCCTGAAGTTTTTAAATGTCCACACATTTTTCTCCAGTATATTGTCAAATCATTCTCCGACACAAATTTGTCTATGGCCTGTAGCATGTTTCCATGTTTAAGTGGCTTTTTATTGTATGTAATCATGCCTCTTGCTTTCCAGCCAGGCAAATATTCCACGAAACTATTTTGTGCATAATCAGAATCAATCACCCGGACAATTTCACTAAATTTATAATCAACTGCAGTAGCAATTGATTTATAAATGCTCCCAATTCCGCTACTTGACTGCTCCTAGCTCCAATTCTCATCCCTATACTTGGGATGTCTTCACATTTCAACCAGACATTTCCTATTCCTGACACTAATTGTTTATTACTGTCATTTTCAATGTGAAAAGCACAACCGTCAACGTATACAGTCGGCAAATCCTTGCATGTCGTTTCATCAAAAGCTTTGTGTGGTGATTGCCCAAATTCTTGTAAACTAGATTCCACTTCTACTTCGTTTGATACATGTTCAGCTGCACAGTCATGTAGATCTGCCAAACCTTGAGCAACTGGGCTCTTTTTATTTTGGCCATATCTCACTTCTACAGGAAAACCCTGTAATGCCAGTGTCCATGAAGTGATTCTGGACTGTGCTAGGTTACCTGACCTAATTCTTTTACTCTCTAAAAACTGCAAAGGTTGATGATTTGTCTCAATAATCACCCTTTCTCCCTGAACAATGGGGCGGAAATGCTGTGGCGCCCGCACAGTGGTCAAAAGGGCCTTTTCACATTCATTGAATTTAATTTCAACTTGGGAAAACGCCTTACTTGCATAGGCCATAGTTTTGTGATTCAAATCATGTTTTTGTGATAACACTGCTGACATACAATGTTCAGAGAAACCTATTTCTATAAAGAAATACCTATCCTTTATGGGGTATGCTAAACATGGTGCCTTTACAAGACATTCCTTTAATTTAGCCACTGCCTCAGACTGCTCTTTTTCCCATTTCCAGGGTGTATTCAGTTTTAACAGTTTAGTCAATGGTTGAGTCATTTAAGCATCATTTTCAATGAACTTCCTGTTATGGCCCGTCATTCCTAATAAACTTTTTACCCCTTTCACACTTTTAGGGTCTTTTAGTTTTTGTATGGCCTCTACTTTCTTCTTTTGTCGGTTTAGTTCATGTCCAGTCACTTCATGGCCTAGAAAATTCACTTTTTTCTTGCACCATTCTACTTTTTGTAAAGATACTTTGGCGCCTGCTTTCTGCAATTGGCCTAGAACATGTCTTATTTCATCAAAATGGCTTTTCAAGCTTTCATTTTTTATCAGTGCATCATCCACATAAACTATGGTACCTCTTTCCGATGCATCAGGCAAGGCCTTTCTCAAAAATATTCCAAATTCACTCCCACTATTGACATACCCGAATGGTACTCTAACCCATGCGTATTGGGTCTTATCAAATGAAAATGAAAATAAATTCTGAATCTCCTCTGCCAATGGCACACACCAATATCCAGAAGTGAGATCTAACGTGGTAAACACTTTTGAGCCATGTACCGGAGCAAGGCCTTGATCAATGAATGGCAGTGGCCATCTGGATACTGGTTCTCTTTTATTTAATTCCCTCAAATCTGCACATAGCCGCCATTGACCATTTGGCTTTAAAACACCTAAAATAGGTGTGTTGGATGTGCTATGAATAGGCCTGATAATTCCCTGAGACTCCACATTTTTAATTATCTCTGCCAATGACTCTAAGCATGCCAGTGGTAATCAATACTGGCACACAAATACTGGGCTTCTACTACACCCTTCCGGTAGCGTGGCCACATGTAAATTAGTTAGATCGCAATCATAAGCATCTTTAGCAAAGACATCTTTAAACTCCATAAATATTCTCCTCAATTCATTTCTATCCTCATCGCTGTCGCATGCATCCGCTGATAAAATCTGCTTCTCTAACATTTTTGAAAATTCTGGGAAATCTTCCAGTGTAGGAATCTCTGTGCTTTCTTCTAACTGTGTGGCTGTGTCTCTCTGTAATGCAGCCACTTTTAAATATTTTGGTATATCAGCTTCCACTTCAATGGGCTGATTTTCTGTTTCATTTTCATTTAAGTTAAATGTTATACAATCCTCTTGATGACAGCAGACTGTCTCATTTGAATCATAAGGGTACACAGAATGAATTTTAAATATTAATTTTGGCTGAGAATCAAGGTATTCTGGCAACTCACCCTTCGCATCCACATACTTTTAGGGATATTTACAATTACCATGTTATTTAGATCTGCAGTATAATATGATTTTTGTATGGCCATTCCTAATGAGGAATTTTCCTCTAAATGAATATCTTGACAACCTTTATTATTCACCATGATTTTTAGAGATCCTTCACCAACATCTATCAATGGAATGTATTCATAATCCAGGCCTTGCTGTTTTATGGATTCATTCAAACACACAAATGCATCAGGATCCTTCATCTGTTGTCCATTTTTGCACTTTAGCGTTATTGCAAACTGCTTGGTGAATGCAGGGATAATAGTATCCTTCCTCAGCTGTAATTCAATTGCATATGGGACCAGCTGTGCGCAATGATAAGCCCTTCATTTATCTTCAAATTCAGGTGGGTGCTGGCCCACCTAGGCGTGACCATATTTTTTGATTAAGGAGATCTAACACCGTACACATTCCTTGCATGATATCATTGCCCATGTAAAAGTCATTTTGTGTCCCACTCACTATCCAAACATTATGGTGAATTGTTTTTTGTCCAATACTAATCTTCAGCATGCATCTGCCTGCAATTCGGTTTTCAAAGTCTGGACGGTCCAAACCAGAGACATATTGGTTTTTAATTCTAAATTTCAGGATCTCCTCCCTCGCCATTATTTTTTGCAACAATTTCTCATTATTGAAGCTCCTTTCCTGTTCAAGCGCTAAAGTGGCTTTTATTGTTCTAGAATAGTCATTTATACCAATGTGAACCCATGGTTGCTCATCTTCCATGTGTATTTCAGCAAGAGTGGTGATGTGTTTTTCTTTATCTATTTTAGGAGCAGTATTCTGTTTGCATGTCTTCTCTTTTAAATAAAAAAGTAATGTGTGCTCATCTATGGCAGTTTGCCATTTTTTCCTTGTGTCTAAATATGTTTGTACAGATTGTTTCTCATCTTCACTCTGCATTTTATCTTGACACATCAAGATAACAGTGACGCTAGGTATACAGCTATCCTGGAGATATACCTTCACTGCATCATTTGTTTTGGCAACGTGTGACATTCATTTATATTGCTGTTTTGTGATTTTAGTTTCTTAGGTCTCAATGGTTTTTTGGTTAAGGACCACAGTACTCCATTCACCCCATCTATGAGCGGAGACAATCTTTTCAGGCAATCTGTTCCCATCAGAAATGGAATTTCACAAATAGATGTGATCAATACCTCTTGTTTCATTCTGTTTTCCTATCTTTATGTCAACTTCGGTGACAACTATAAAAGGCACCTCCTCCCCGTTAAAATTATGCACTGGTCCTTGATTTTCCTTCACTGTGATCTGATTCTGTTGGGATCTCCCTTCATTGATACTCTTTACCAATTCTTTAGACATAATTGTGGCCTGTGCGCCAGTGTCAATCATTGCACATGTATTGCATTTTTCTTCTACAGTGATGGGAGCATAACACCTGTCTTCAACTTCCTCTAACACACATAAGAAGTGCAAATTCTTACTGATTTCAGGGCTCACCTTCTTCAGGCCTTTTTCACTAAGCATATTGGTAAATGGAAAGACATGTTTCCCTCCTTTTTGCCCATTTCTGTGTGAGAGACTTTATTCATTTCTCCATGTTCAGAGACTTTTTGGATTGTGGCCACTGTTCGCCCATCCATCCAGGTATCATCAGAGGTCACATTACAATCCTCCAACTGAACATGTGTAACAACATTACTTGGCAATTTGTCATTGTCTAACTCTGTGCATTTGTGATTATTTAGTATGGTCCTTTTAGCTTCTTCAAAAATATGTGGCTCAAATAATTCTTCAGGTGATTGACCTGTACCCTCCTTTTGAATATTTCTTTTTTCTTCCTCTGTTTGGTTATTATTCTGATTCCCCAGGGAAGGAGTTAGAGCATCCCCAATCACTCCCTGTTCACTGGTATTCCCCATGCAAGAGTGATTTTTCTTAAATCTGTCAGGTTTTCCTTTTTTATTGGTACAAATCTCCAATGTTTGATTTAGCTCTAGGTTAAACCAAACTTCTTTCATAAGGGTATTTGCACTTTCTGTCACATGTTCATTTACCGGTACATTTATTTTTGAATCCTTATACATCTCAGAGTCATTATGGAAAATCACATCAGAGCAATCTGTTTTCTTGGCACTGCAGGTATTATAAGTACTTATTAAGTACTATTATAAGTACCATATATCATGGTATTTGGATCAAATATGCTCTGTGTCCCCAATGTCTGGAAGGGACCATTATTTCTTCGATCCTGATTTTGTCTCTGGTTATTGTTCATATCTGACATATAAGGCCGATAGGAGATAGGCCCCGGGCAGGCTAAGTACCTAGGGCTGATGTAGCTCTCCCTATTACTAGGATCATGTGATTGAAACATTGGTACAGGAAGTGACGACCTTTGTTGATTACCCCTTTGTTCAGATGTCAAATTATTTTTACCTGGACTTTGAGCAGACTCAAGGGACATTTTGGCTGACCTGATTTCCATCACTGTTGCAGAGGGTTCTTTAGCTTTTGGTCTAGTGTCCTTCATTTGATCACTTTCCCTACCCTGACAATAGAGTACTTCATATAGTTTTGTGCTTCGGGTGTACAATCCACTCAAGGGGCTTGTCACGATCAAATTCACGGACCAATTGTGATATGATGTCTTTCTGTAGCCCATAGAAGAAGGCAGTTTTAAATTCATTAGAATTGGGAATAAAAAGATAATCAAAGTGAGAAAATGCTCTTTTTAAGTCGTGTAAAAACTGGCGAGGGGATGTATTAGGCCCAGCAGTGATTGTGTATGCAACTTTCTTTGCCTCCTGCAATGACTGGAAAGGAGAAAAATGACGCCTAATCTCTTTTTCAAACTCTGCCCATGTCTTATTCTGCTGTTCATTCAATCCCCTTATGATACTGGCTGTGGGAGCATCTAGAGTTAAATGAAAATACTGTCTGTATTGTTCCTTAGGTATCCAGAGGGCTTTAATTATGTTATGCACTGCCTCTATGTGATCCTCTATGCAGCATTACCCTCCCTTTTTAAATGGTTTGATCAGGGCTTTGATGGATTTCATTATCTTTATGGGGCTACTTGTTGCAATGCATGGAATTGCACTACTTGATGACTCAACCCTGGTTCCAGGTGTATGGGATTGGTGGCAGCCCCCAATGGGTGTATCAAATCCCCCAAGGGCGTTGCAACCAAGTTCAGTCACAGGCTCAATCACTGGGGCACTAGCTCTTTGGGTAGAAATAGAATTCACCTCAACTCCATTGAACGGGTTGCCCTGCCGTCTATCCTGGGACCTGAAAATGCATATTTGCTGTTCCAAATCCTTACTCTTCTTAAGGAGCCAGTCTGCCTCATTTTGCAAATAGTTATTTTCATCACTCATTTTATTAATTACCTCCTGCATGTTGCACAATTTCTCTTGTCTCTTTCTTGAAACATTTTAACCATTTCCTGTTCTGCATTTTGGAGATCACTTTCTTTTTCATAATGTTCTTTTTGTAAAATCTGCATTTCTGAAACAATCTCATCTTTATCTTGTCTAATGTGGTTTGAGACATTCTGAAATGTGTTTTTAGTGACACACTGCTATTATGAAATGGGTTCCCTCTAATGTACAAATGGTAGTGTGAGACACTCTTGCCACGCCCAGCAGGTGCTCTATGATCACTTTCCCGGCCAGTAACGCACCATCAATATGTTGGATATGTTGTGTAGATTTGGGGTCTGGCGGTATTTTCTTACCGCCAAAAATAATGGTAATTTGGCGATGACTACTCCTTGCATTTAGATTGGGTTTGGCCTTTTTCCTTTCAGTGAACATTCCTTATTACATTATATTTATTTATTTATTATAATGTGATAGAGTTTTAAAGAAATGAAAACTTTACACATTTAACACAGATTTACAGAAAGGCACAAGAAATTAGAATACTTACTTAATAATTAATACACCAGTACATCAAATGTCAAGAAATATATTGGACTTTCTCGTATAAATACATATACTTACAGGGTAATTCATGGAAATTCGCACAAAAGTGTCGCACGCGGCTGGCGCACAGCGTGCCCGTGCGAATGTCTGCGCCAGCCGCGTGTGATAAAATCAATTTCCGCGCACAGCGTATTCATGGATTCTCGCCTCCAAAAAGCAGACGTGGTGCAGAGTGGCGCAGCGACCCTGCAGCAGTGCCAGTTACGCCCCCAAGAATGCCCTCGCGCAAGGAAAAGCCATCAAGATCGCAAAACCATCGCAAAGGGCTGCGCCTACCCTGGACCAGTTTCCCGGACTGGCAAACAGCTAACGCAAAGCGGGGAACGTGTATTACGGGTTTCGGGAACACGCGTGCGCGAGAAGTTTCACATGCGATCGGGCCTGGGGGAGCATGTGCGTGTATTTCAGGGGTGCGTGAGAAGTTGTACACACGATTGGGCTGGGTGCGTGTATTTCAGGGGTGCGCGGGAAGTTTTACACGCGATTGGGCTGGGTGTGTGCGTGTATTTCAGGGGTGCGCGAGAAGTCTCACACACGATTGGGCCTGGGGGAGCGTGTGCGTGTATTTCAGGGGTGCGTGAGAAGTTTTACATGCGATTGGGCTGGGTGCGTGTATTTCAGGGGTGCGCGGGAAGTTTCACACGCGATTGGGCCTGGGGGGGCGTGTGCGTGTATTTCAGGGGTGCACAAGAAGTTTTGCAGGCGTATGGCCTGGGTGCGTGTATTTCAGGGGTGCGCGAGAAGTTTCACATGCGATTGGGCCTGGGGGAGCATGTGCGTGTATTTCAGGGGTGCGCAAGAAGTTTTACACGCATATGGCCTGAGTGCTTGTATTTCAGGGGTGCGCGAGAAGTTTCACACGCGATTGGGCCTGGGGGAGCGTGTGCGTGTATTTCAGAGGTGCGCGAGAAGTTTCACACGCGATTGGCCTGGGCGTGTGTATTTCAGAGGTGCGCGAGAAGTTTCACACGCGATCGGGCCTGGGGGAGCGTGTGCGTGTATTTCAGGGGTGCACGAGAAGTTCCACATGCGATCGGGCCTGGGGGAGCGTGTGCGTGTATTTCAGGGGTGCGTGAGAAGTTTTACACGCGATTGGGCTGGGTGCGTGTATTTCAGGGGTGCGCAGGAAGTTTTACACGCGATTGGGCTGGGTGCGGGTATTTCAGGGGTGGGCGGGAAGTTTTACACGCGATTGGGCTGGGTGCATGTATTTCAGGGATGCGCGAGAAGTCTCACACACGATTTGGCCGGGGGGAGCATGTGCGTGTATTTCAGGGGTGCGCGAGAAGTTTTACACTCGATTGGGCTGGGTGCGTATATTTCAGGGGTGCGCGGGAAGTTTCACACGCGATTGGGCCTGGGGGGCGTGTGCGTGTATTTCAGGGGTGCGCAAGAAGTTTTGCAGGCGTATGGCCTGGGTGCGTGTATTTCAGGGGTGCGCGAGAAGTTTCACACGCGATTGGGCCTGGGGGAGCATGTGCGTGTATTTCAGGGGTGCGCAAGAAGTTTAACACGCATATGGCCTGGGTGCGTGTATTTCAGGGGTGCGCGAGAAGTTTCACACGCGATTGGGCCTGGGGGAGCGTGTGCGTGTATTTCAGAGGTGCGCGATAAGTTTCACACGCGATTGGGCTGGGTGCGTGAATTTCAGGGGTGCGCGAGAAGTTCCACACGCGATTGGTCTAGGCGCGTGTATTTCAGGGGTGCGCGTGAAGTTCCACACGTGATTTCAGCAGGGTACGTGTATTTCAGGGGTGCGCGAGAAGTTCCACATGCGATTTCAGCAGGGTACGTGTATTTCAGAGGTGCTGGGGAGTCCTACATGTGATTTGGCAGTGTGGGTCCTCCCAGGTGTTCCCTATACACCCTCCACGGCCCCTGCAGGCAGCCCACACCACAGGGGACTACCCTGCATCCCTGGTCATGTCCCACAGGCAGCCCACCCAACATGGGCATGCCCCCCAGCAAAGGCACATGTCTCCTTGCACTACTGATCACGAACTCATGTCCCCTTGCACCCCCAGCATTGGGGGGCACCTGCCAGCAGGGCCCCACTCATGTCCCACTCATGTCCCCCTGCACCCCCACCCCCCAGCATTGCGGGGCACCTGCCAGCAGGCCCCCACTCATGTCCCACTCATGTCCCCCTGAACCCCCACCCCCCAGCATTGCGGGGCACCTGCCAGCAGGCCCCCATTCATGTCCCACTCATGTCCCCCTGCACCCCCACCCCACAGCATTGCGGGGCACCTGCCAGCAGGCCCCCACACATGTCCCCCAGCCAACATGTCATCACAATCTAGATCCCTGGCCCTTATGGTCAGCATCCAAATGCCAAACACCCACCCGAGTATTGCATCCACCCACTTAGAAATGGCAATGACATGATAGAACCCCAATTGCAAGTTTGGAAATGAACACATGTCCCTCACATACACCCAATGGGTGTCAGTGAATCTCAAAACCCATATCATGATATGCATTATACCAATGAGATGATACTACACATTGAAGTTTGATGAAAAAAATCTATTAAAAACAGCATAAATGGAATTAAAAATAAACAAATGACAATGGGAATCAAAAACCAAAAGCAGCATGCCCGTAAAATAATGAAAAACGACAAATCATAATCCAAAGGAAAGGTGTCCAAAGTCACAGTTCAGGAAAGTAAATCCAAGGTAAAAACAAAACCGAAAACCATTGCTCCATGGGTAAATCCAAAAAAAAAACTAAAATCCAACAGTCAACTATATACAGATAAACAATCCAGGGTTCATGATCCCAACTGAAGAAATGAAACCTATATAAAAATACTACCTAATAAAAGCGGGCTAGTCCGATGGCTCACTGGTTGTTGACATGGGCAAGGGCATCATCGAACTCCTGTTCAATGGCTTGGAGGTGGGCATGTTCCCTGGCCCCGAGGTCTCGCAGGGATAATGCAGTGTCCAGCTCCAACTCCCTGCGAAGACCCTCAAGGCACTCAGCCCGCCTCAGCGACCTCTGCATGGAGTCCTCCGCCCTGACCATTGTGAACCGTTCCTCCTCCGTACCTATCTGCTGGCCCAACCGCTCCCACACGGAAGCCACTCCCATTCCAGGGTTCTCCTGCCCTCCGGCCGATGCCTGCAGCCCTGATGTTGATGGCCCCGAGCCATGATGCCTCCCACGTCGAGCCTGCCGCTGCCTCCGACGCAACTGCCTGTGCCAGCATGACGGCATCCAGGCTGATGGAATCCACAACACCGTCGTGCACGTGCCCTGCCCGATGATGCTGTCACATCCTCCATCTGCTGGGGTCCAGATGCCAGTGTGTCCACCCCTGCTGGACCTCCGACTCCCGACTGTGGCAGGGATGGGATCCCCACTGAAGTGGCTGCATTGGTCGGGGCAGGTCCACAGGGGGCCCTGGTGGCATCTGGACCGGAAGACGGCATGGAGTACGACTGGCACATAGCCTCCACAGAGGAGGAGAGGGTCGCCAGAGTACCCGACACATGTACGAGACCCCCGACCATGACCGCTCCCAACTGGGCCACGTTGGCATTGTGCTCTTCGTGATGACGTGCGTGATCCCCCCGGGAAGCACGCACCTCATCACGAATGACAACTGTGCGCAACGCGACACCAATCAGGACCTTCTCCATACGGCCAGGGGTCCCCTTGTCCGCAGGTGGAGGGGAGTCAGATGACATGGACATCCCCCCTACCTGCGGACGGGCCTGGGATGGGGCATCCCTGCTGGTGCATGGTGGTGCAGTCACAGTGCCAGGGACAGTGACATGCACAGGCACCTCCACGGCGACCTGTGCTGCCTCCTGCCCCTGCCCCTGGAATGCACCACTTGCACCAGCAGGGATGCCCCCACCAGGCCCCATGTGAGGCTCAGTAGCAGCCTCCTCCTCCTCTGTGGAAACCACCAACCTGGATGGCTCCACACCGTCTTCCGCCGTTGCAAGCCCCTGTGGGGGCTCACCCACCCCTTCCGCTGCAGCCGTGGGGTATCCCCGCCGCTTAGCTCCACAGCGCCGTCTCCGCCCTCTTCTTCACTTTGCGCTGTGTAGAGGGAGACATAGAACACAAGCATCAGGGTACTGTACAATGGTCCCCTAGACAGAAGGCAATAGCAGATGAGTGGCACTGTCAAAGATCACTTCCATCATGTCCCTCCACAACACATGGGTCAGTGCAGGCAAAACACATGCAGTAACAGGCATGGCGCATGCTATGGACATAATCAAACATGTCCAAGGGACTCTTGAAGCATACAATGTTGTTTTTGGACTCACATGCATCATGGGTCATGCCTATCACATGCACACACTTCAACGTACTTTCATCCATCTGGACTCGTACACCCCAGACAAAGTGGATGCAAGGATAACTAGGCTGCATCAGTGATTCTGAACATTGTCACAGACATGTGTCATGCATCCATGGCATTCACAAGTCACAGACACGCAGGTCAGAAACACAGACATGGACACCATACATGTACATGGCATCAGCACCCATCCCTCACCCCCACCCATGTCCAGGAACAGAGACTGGCATGCTCTCATGTGTCCTTTCCGCATAGGGCTCCCCATGTTGCATTTAAACACATACACCAACCGTGTGCTTCACACATTACTGGTCTCACATGCATGACCATGATGTCCCTGCACACACACACGTGTACATGGCCTATGTCACACATACAGGCAAGTATCAGACAACCAGCACACTGCAACATGCCCTGTCTCACACAGCAATGCTTGGCCACTTACCGCTCGACTCCAGACAGGTGCGCCTCTCAAGGATCTGGGCATGGAGCGCTGGGCGTACGCGTTCCAGGACCCTCAGCTGGATGGTTCTCATGCTGCCCCGGCCCCCCTCCACGAGGCGCAGGGCCTTTATGAGGGTCCTGGACCTCAAGTCCTCCCAGCGCTTCTTGACTTGCTTGATGTTGCGGGTTGCCACCCCCTTCGCGTTGATGGCAACCACAAAGTCTTCCCAGATCCTGTCCCATCCTTCCTTGTCGGCGCGTGGTGATCCGAAGAGGGCATCATAATGCCCCAGGACAAGCTCCACCAGGACACCAACTTCCTTCTGACTGAAGCTGGTGGCCCTCTGCCCCTCTGGCTGGGGGTCGCCAGTGGTCTCGGATGGTGTTTGCCCCGACATGGCGACCCCCGAGGCAGGCGTGGGTGGGCAACTGGGTCCTGGGGCTGGGCTGTGGAGCGATGGTATCCCAGTCGGGAGTGTTCTGTTCCAGCAGGGGTGGACACAGCCACTGGACCCCTGCTGATGGCTGATGTGCAGGCACCAAATGGCAGGGCACGGTGGCAGCAGGCAGGCAGGCAGCAGCAGATGTCTCGTGGGAGGCTGCTCGGGGCTCTCGGGGGCAGTAATGCAGCCTTTTGGGCAGGAGCGTGGCCAGCTTGATACGGAGTGATTTGGCACATGAAAATTCTGCACGTCAGCGTGTAATTCGAGGAAAGGCCCTTAGCGCGTAAGCGCCCAGCACGCATACGAGATTCCATTGGACCAAAGGCCCTTGGCGCGTATGCGCATCTGTGACGTATCGCGCATGGGGGTTGCTTTTCGTGGGGTGCGGTGCGTGTGTTTTGCAGCCGTTGGGGTTCACACACTATTACTTCACAGCGGGTGGGTGTTGGCTATGCGTTCTTCTACACGCAAGGCAGACGGTGAGTGGTACCCTGCTCCCCCAGGCTCGATATCGTGTAAAACCACCCGCGAGCCCCTGAAATACACGTACCCCGCTCCCCCAGGCACGATCGCGTGTAAAACCACCCGCGAGCCCCTGAAATACACGTACCCCGCTCCCCCAGGCCCAATCGCGCGTAATACCACCCGCGAGCCCCTGAAATACATGCACACGCTCCCCCAGGCCCGATCGCGTGTGAAACTTCTCACGCACTTCTGAAATACACGCGCCCAGGCCAATCACGTGTGAAACTTCTCGCGCACCTCTGAAATACACGCACACGCTCCCCCAGGCGCGATCGCGTGTGGAACTTCTCGCGCACCCCTGAAATACACGCGCACAGGCCAATCGCGTGTGAAACTTCTCGCGCACCTCTGAAATACACGCACCCAGGCCAATCGCGTGTGGAACTTCTTGCGCACCTCTGAAATACACGCGCCCAGGCCATCGCATGTGGAACTTCTCGTGCAGCCCTGAAATACACGCACCCAGGCCATTCGCGTGTAAAATTTCTTGCGCACCCCTGAAATACACGCACACGCTCCCCCAGGCCCGATCACATGTGGAACATCTCGCGCACCTCTGAAATACACGCGCCCAGACCAATCGCATGTGGAACTTCTCGCGCACCCCTGAAATACACGCACCCAGGCCATTCGCGAGTAAAACTTCTCGTGCACCCCGGAAATGCACGCACACGCTCCCCCAGGCCCGATCGCGTGTGGAACTTCTCGCGCACCTCTGAAATACACACGCCCAGGCCAATCGCATGTGGAACTTCTCGCGCACCCCTGAAATACACGCGCCCAGGCCAATCGCGTGTGGAACTTCTCGCGCACCTCTGAAAAACATGCGCCCAGTCCTAACGCGTGTGAAACTTCCCGCGCATCACTGAAATACACGCACACGCTCCCCCAGGCCCGATCGCGTGTGGAACTTCTCGCGCACCTCTGAAATACATGCACACGCTCCCCCAGGCCTGATCGCGTGTGGAACTTCTCGCGCGTGTAGAACTTTGGCGCACATTGTTTGCCTGCGCAGGGACGCTACTGCCTGCTTTCGTGTGGCGGACATGTATGGGCATGTGCGCGTCTTTGGCCATGCGCTGTTTTTCCCTATTCCATTCCATGAATACGTGTTGTAGGCAAGCGTGTGGGCGTTCCGCGCACTTGCCTCCTGTACTTCCCCAGTGACGCCCACATTTTCACGAGTTGCTCCCCATTCTGCGTGTAACGCCCCGTGTTACGCCTACTTTTGTTATGTGCGCCGCGCTATGTACCCGCGAGCCCCTGAAATACACGTACCCCGCTCCCCCAGGCCCGATCGCGCGTAATACCACCTGCGAGCCCCTGAAATACATGCACACGCTCCCCCAGGCCCGATCGCGTGTGAAACTTTTGGTGCACTTCTGCAATACACGCACCCAGGCCAATCGCGTGTGAAACTTCTTGCGCACCTCTGAAATACACACACACGCTCCCCCAGGCCCGATCGCATGTGGAACTTCTCGCGCACCCCTGAAATACACGCACCCATGCCATTCGCGTGTAAAACTTCTCGCGCACCCCTGAAATACACGCACACACTCCCCCAGGCCCGATCACATGTGGAACTTCTCACGCACCTCTGAAATACACGCGCCCAGGCCAATCGCGTGTGGAACTTCTCGCGCACCCCTGAAATACACGCACCCAGGCCATTCGCGTATAAAACTTCTCGTGCACCACTGAAATACACGCACACGCTCCCCCAGGCCCGATCGCGTGTGGAACTTGTCGCGCACCTCTGAAATACACGCGCCCAGGCCAATCGCATGTGGAACTTCTCGCGCACCCCTGAAATACACGCGCCCAGGCCAATCGCGTGTGGAACTTCTCGCGCACCTCTGAAATACACGCACACGCTCCCCCAGGCCCGATCGCGTTTTGAACTTCTCGCGCACCCCTGAAATACACGCACACGCTCCCCAAGGCCGATCACGTGTGAAACTTCTCGCGCACCTCTGAAATACACGCGCCCAGGCCAATCACGTGTGAAACCTCTTGCGCACCTCTGAAATACACGCACACGCTCCCCCAGGCCCGATCGCATGTAAAACCACCCACAAGCCCCTTAAATACACGTACCCCGCTCACCCAGGCCCGATCGCGTGTAAAACCGCCCGCAAGCCCCTGAAATACACATACCCCGCTCCCCCAGGACCTATCGCGTGTGGAACTTCTCGCGCACCTGGGAAATACACGCGCCCAGGCCAATCGCATGTGGAACTTCTCACGCACCCCTGAAATACACGCGCCCAGGCCAATCGCGTGTGGAACTTCTCGCGCACCTCTGAAATACACGCACACGCTCCCCCAGGCCTGATCGCATGTGGAACTTCTCGTGCACCCCTGAAATACACGCACACGCTCCCCCAGGCCCGATCGCGTGTGGAACTTCCAGCACACCCCTGAAATACACACGCACAGGCCAATCGCATGTGAAACTTCTCGCGCACCTCTGAAATACACGCACACGCTCCCCCAGGCCCGATCGCGTGTGGAACTTCTCGCGCACCCCTGAAATACACGTGCACAGGCCAATCGCCGGTGAAACTTCTCGCGCACCTCTGAAATACACGTGCCCAGGTCAATCGCGTGTGGAACTTCTCGCGCACCTCTGATATACACACGCCCAGGCCAGTCGCATGTGGAACTTCTCGTGCAGCCCTGAAATACACGCACCCAGGCCATTCGCGTGTAAAACTTCTCGCGCACCCCTGAAATACACGCACACGATCCCCCAGGCCCGATCACATGTGGAACTTCTCGCGCACCTCTGAAATACACGCGCCCAGGCCAATCGCGTGTGGAACTTCTCGCGCACCCCTGAAATACACGCACCCAGGCCATTCACGTGTAAAACTTCTCGCGCACCCCTGAAATACACGCATACGCTCCCCCAGGCCCGATCACATGTGGAACTTCTCGCGCACCTCTGAAATACACGCGCCCAGGCCAATCGCGTGTGAAACTTCTCGCACACTTCTGAAATACACGCGCCCAGGCCAATCGCGTGTGAAACTTCTCGCGCACCTCTGAAATACACGCACACGCTCCCCCAAGCCCGATCGCGTGTGGAACTTCTCGCGTACCCCTGAAATACACGTGCACAGGCCAATCGCGGGTGAAACTTCTCGCGCACCTCTGAAATACACGTGCCCAGGCCAATCGCGTGTGGAACTTCTCGCGCACCTCTGATATACACACGCCCAGGCCAGTCCCATGTGGAACTTCTCGTGCAGCCCTGAAATACACGCACCCAGGCCATTCGCGTGTAAAACTTCTCGCGCACCTCTGAAATACACGCGCCCAGGCCAATCGCGTGTGGAACTTCTCGCGCACCCCTGAAATACACGCACCCAGGCCATTCACGTGTAAAACTTCTCGCGCACCTCTGAAATACACGCGCCCAGGCCAATCGCGTGTGAAACTTCTCGCGCACCTCTGAAATACACGCACACGCTCCCCCAGGCCCGATCGCGTGTGGAACTTCTCGCGCACCCCTGAAATACACGTGCACAGGCCAATCGCCTGTGAAACTTCTCGCGCACCTCAGAAATACATGCGCCCAGTCCTAACGCGTCTGAAACTTCCTGCGCACCCCTGAAATACACGCACACGCTCCGCCAGGCCCGATCACATGTGGAACTTCTCGCGCACCTCTGAAATACACGCGCCCAGGCCAATCGCGTGTGGAACTTCTCGCGCACCCCTGAAATACACGCACCCAGGCCATTCACGTGTAAAACTTCTCGCGCACCTCTGAAATACACGCACCCAGGCCATTCGCGTGTAAAACTTCTCGCGCACCCCTGAAATACACGCACACGCTCCCCCAGGCCCGATCACATGTGGAACTTCTCGCACACCTCTGAAATACACGAGCCGAGGCCATTCGCGTGTGAAACTTCTTGCGCAACTCTGAAATACAAGCACACGCTCCCCCAAGCCCGATCGCGTGTGGAACTTCTCGCGCACCCCTGAAATACACGCGCACAGGCCAATCGCATGTGAAACTTCTCGTGCACCTCTGAAATACATGCGCCCAGTCCTAACGCGTGTGAAACTTCTCGCGCACCCCTGAAATACACGCACACGCTCCCCCAGGCCCGATCGCGTGTGGAACTTCTCGCGCACCTCTGAAATACATGCACACGCTCCCCCAGGCCCGATCGCGTGTGTAACTTCTCGCGCGTGTAGAACTTTGGCGCACATTGTTTGCCTGCGCAGGGACGCTACTGCCTGCTTTCGTGTGGCGGACATGTATGGGCATGTGCGCGTCTTTGGCCATGCGCTGTTTTTCCCTATTCCATTCCATGAATACGTGTTGTAGGCGAGCGTGTGGGCGTTCCGCGCACTTGCCTCCTGTACTTCCCCCGTGACACCCACATTTTCACGAGTTGTTCCCCATTCTGCGTGTAACGCCCCGTGTTACGCCTACTTTTGTTATGTGTGCCGCGCTATGTACCCGCGAGCCCCTGAAATACACGTACCCCGCTCCCCCAGGCCCGATCACGCATAATACCACCCGCGAGCCCCTGAAATACATGCACACGCTCCCCAAGGCCCAATCGCGTGTGAAACTTCTTGCGCACTTCTGAAATACACGCGCCCAGGCCAATCGCGTGTGAAACTTCTCGCGCAGCTCTGAAATACACGCACACGCTCCCCCAGGCCCGATTGCGTGTGGAACTTCTCACGCACCCCTGAAATACACGCGCACAGGCCTATCGCGTGTGAAACTTCTTGCGCACCTCTGAAATACACGCGCCCAGGCCAATCGCGTGTGGAACTTCTCGCGCACCTCTGAAATACACGCGCCCAGGCCAATCGCGTGTGGAACTTCTCGCGCACCCCTGAAATACACGCACCCAGGCCATTCGCGTGTAAAACTTCTCGTGCACCCCTGAAATACACGTACCCCGCTCTCCCAGGCCCGATCACGCGTAATACCACCCGCGAGCCCCTGAAATACATGCACACGCTCCCCCAGGCCCAATCGCGTGTGAAACTTCTCGCGCACTTCTGAAATACACCCGCCCAGGCCAATCGCGTGTGAAACTTCTCGCGCACCTCAAATACACGCACACGCTCCCCCAGGCCCGATTGCGTGTGGAACTTCTCACGCACCCCTGAAATACACGCGCACAGGCCAATCGCGTGTGAAACTTCTCACGCACCTCTGAAATACACGCGCCCAGGCCAATCGCGTGTGGAACTTCTCGCGCACCTCTGAAATACACGCGCCCAGGCCAATCGCATGTGGAACTTCTCGTGCACCCCTGAAATACACGCGCCCAGGCCATTTGCGTGTAAAACTTCTCGCGCACCCCTGAAATACACGCACACGCTCCCCCAGGCCCGATCACATGTGGAACTTCTCGCGCACCTCTGAAATACACGCGCCCAGGCCAATCGCGTGTGGAACTTCTCGCGCACCCCTGAAATACACGCGCCCAGGCCATTCGCGTGTAAAACTTCTCGCGCACCCCTGAAATACACGCACACGCTCCCCCACGCCCGATCGCATGTGGAACTTCTCGCGCACCCCTGAAATACACGCGCCCAGGCCAATCGCGTGTGGAACTTCTCGCGCACCTCTGAAATACATGCGCCCAGTCCTAACGCGTGTGAAACTTCTCGCGCATCACTGAAATACAAGCACACGCTCCCCCAGGCCCGATCGCGTGTGGAACTTCTCGCGCACCTCTGAAATACATGCACACGCTCCACCAGGCCCGATCGCGTGTGGAACTTCTCCCGCGTGTAGAACTTTGGCGCACATTGTTTGCCTGCGCAGGGACGCTACTGCCTGCTTTTGTGTGGCGGAAATGTATGGGCCTGTGCGCGTCTTTGGCCATGCGCTGTTTTTCCCTATTCCATTCCATGAATACGTGTTGTAGGCGAGCGTGTGGGCGTTCCGCGCACTTGCCTCCTGTACTTCCCCCGTGACGCCCACATTTTCACGAGTTGTTCTCCATTCTGCGTGTAACGCCCCGTGTTACGCCTACTTTTGTTATGTGCGCCACGCTATGTGCGAATTCGCTGTGGCCTTATCGCATGGCGTTCGATGACCTTTGCGCCGCGCACTTTTTCAGCACACATCCAATATTTTTCTCGCGCACGGACTTTCATGAATCGATGTGCGCGGGTTTCCCTGCAATTTTTGCACTTGCGCTGCGATTTTCGCTCTTTCACTGCGAATCGCACGTTTTCGCATGCTTCCGCCGACATTTTCGGCGCACATTAATTCCATGTATCGGCCTGTTAATGTGTACATTAACAGAAGAAAACCTTAGTAACACACTTAATAAGCAAATTTCCCAGAAGGGGGTATAGACATTAATCAGATCTTTACATTATATTGGATCAGTTAGTGGTATACATTATTGTTGGTGGTATTTTGGTGAGCATAATTTTTCTGTTTTATTTGTGGCCCCAATATACACAAACTCTTCTTTTTCTTAGACTATTCTTGTGATCTATAGAGGCCTCGGACTTACATTCAGAAACACCACAGCTTCACATATAGCATTCTCAATAACCTGTGGTATTATCACTAATTTATATACATTAGTGAACTATGTTTCCATAGGCCTCTTTGCTGGTTCATGTACACCCAGCAATGTCTATTGTATTAAATTCCACTCAGACACCACACACTGAGTGGAAACACACACACAGCTATTTATAATTGCTAGTGCTATTATTCCATCTGCATGGGAAACATGACACATGTATTACCTAAAAAAAAAAAATCTTCCCCCTATCCCGAAATATTATCTTAAATGCACCAAGAAAAGACAAAAGCAAAAACACTCTACACGGTTCGTGTCCATAACATTTGTATTATATCAAAATAACACCTTACCCTTCTTGCTGCCACCTTATCTAACAAACAGAAGAGAAAACAAATGCAGAAATAAAACTAAATTCACTCCACATTATTTGTAACAATAAGAAGGAAAAATTACAGCGATAGAACAATATTCAATTTGCAACATTATGGCGTGGCAATTAAACACAGGGGATTTCCTATTGCTACTATCCCTGCCTGATATTCATAGAAGGTCATCCGTACAGTACACAACCTCAATTCACTTGGATATTTACCAGCTATCTGTAGCTCTCCCACACGCGACCTCCCTTTGCTCGCCTCCGAGGAATGGGCCCAGGGTTGTCCTCATAATCTTGAAGTTTGAAGTGCACAGCGAAAACATGCAGTTCATCTGCAGTTCTCAAGCTGATGATAAGTGAGACTAGGAATGCCTCTTCACAGCCCAATCTCTAATGGTCCGTGTCAGCAGCTCAGCAAAAAGCAAAACTGAACTTTTTTCTGTCAGACTCTTCCAGCAAACCTCTGTCTCATCCCCCTATGCTTAAGTGGAATCACTGCAGACACTCTGCACCAATCAAATTGCAAAAACTGTATCATCCTTCCTTCCACAATAGCTCAATTTTTACAGTAAGAAACTGTAGCTAAACTCATTTCCTGGCATGCAGATTGTGCTTCCTGCAAACACAGTGAACAGAGAGAGAAAAAAAAATCCAAATGCATGTTTAAAATGAATTTCAGAGCATGTCTTTCTGCCTCTTTTCCACAAAGAGATAACATTATAATGTTACTGAGTTAGCACTAGTAGTAGTATTTGTTAATTAAGTCAGTCAATTAGACAGCTAATGTAGTCTCCTGTGAATGAGGCATTTCAAGTAAGAGAAAAAGAGAATACAAATATTCTGGTGTACTTTTAAATCTGCAGCCTGTCCCCATTTGCATACCCATATGTTATGCTAAGAACATAGGGCTGGCTATATGTGCCACATTATTGCTGGCAATAATGTTATCACATTCATTGGAGCTGTACTCCAAAACAACATAAATTATACTACAGTCCCTATCACAAACTTGGACTGATCCCACCTCGACATTTCTAGTGGACTACAGACTGCCAATCAGCTGATCGCGAGCACCCATCATCAGTGACTCCCTATCCCTGTTCTCACCCCACTCACAGAGTATTCCTTGACTTTCGCACATGCACAGTTAATGGCTGCTTCGCCGTCTGCAGCTCTGCCCAATACGCCTCTCATACAGTGTTAAAACAGGTATCTTTGTCACTATCTCATATATATCTAATTGACTCCTGCTGCCGAACCACTTGCTGTGTTTCCCTTAGTGGCGCTAACACTAACTAAGGCCTACCTCAAACTACTATGCCCTAAGCTTGTAACCTAAGCTGCACGACGTTCCAATGTTAAGCTTGCCCTGAGTGTTAGATTGTTTACTCTATATCACACTTGTTCAGAACTTCTGTGCCACTACTGTGATTCTATTTGTCCAGTAATATCGCCCCCTGCAATTACCTGTGCCACTACTGTTGTTTATTATGGTAGTCCGCCAATACCGTAGTCAGTATTTTGCCACTACGGCATTACTGCTTACCTTGAACAAGGGTAGAGTCCACCTCCCGCCACCACCCTCCAAGCACACTGCCCATAGCACTATAGCTTCAGAATGTGCACACTAGGAAATCTACTACTGTTCCAACTTCACCGCCAGACTACCCCTCCTATCCACCTAGCTTCAGCACGGCTGTGCTCCCATTGACCAACATACCACTATCTCTACAACTGCTCACTAAACATGGCCACGCACCACCCTTTCATGCCTCCCTGCTCAAACTTGGTTTCTCCTACTCCTTTTTTACCGCCACTCACCATAAGTCAGTCACACACTGCCCAGTCCAAAGCCACTCCACCTGAACCTCTAAATAACGCCACATCTAAGTCCTCACTCAGACTCATTTCTTCACACCACCTGTGCACCTAAGGAACTAAAGACTAGGAGGTTGCACACCCAAAGTTCCCACCTCTAGTCTCAAACTCACTCCTAAAACTCACCTCACACCAACACACACAAACACTCCCATGACCAGGACCCAGGAACTAAACACCATGCCTCCCACTAACACTACCAAATCTATACCTAGCAACAATAGAACTACACAAATCCAACTCACACTCATCAATGCTGGGTCAGTGCAAGCCCACACCACAGAAATCAATGACCTGGAGTGAGACGCACTAGCCATCACAGAAACCTGGTTACACAAAGCCTCTGGACTGGCTATCTGCCAGTCTCTACCCCCCCAGGTACGTCATTCTCCGCCAGGATAGATCTACACACAAAGGTGGAGGGGTTGCCCTCATAATCAAAGAAACACTCAAGGCTAGACAAATTAAATCTGCCACATCAGAGAATTTTGACGTCCTCTCTATAAAAATCTCCTCCTCGTACAATGACACAATGAATATGCACCTTATCTACCGTCCTCCAGGCCCCCTCTTAGACTTCCAAGCTAATCTTCTACACCTCATAGATAATGACCTTAAGCCCAACACCAGAGCCATACTCTTAGGAGATTTTAATCTCGGCTTCAAAGATATAAAATACAAACACTGCAAAGCCTTCGCTAGAGCTCTCATGGACCTAGAATTCACTCAAAAAGTCGACTCTCCCAGTCACACCAAAGGACGCATACTAGACTTGTTAGCCGACCACAACTGCAGTGTTAACATTAGCTCCAATAACCCACGCCCATGGACGGACCACCATCTCACCCACTTCCACATCCAAACAAGTGTTGCATCACTACAAAACCTTCCCACACCAGCTGCCCTAGCTAGGTCAAAAAAACTGCTCACTAAAGAAAGAATACACCCTCTTCTAGAAATCAGCACTTACTCTACCACTCTCGAGCAATCCTACTGAATTGGTCGATATTTACAATACCACTATCAAAGGGGTAGTTGACACCATTGCCCCATTAGAGGGAAAAAAAGCAAAAAGGATCTTTCACATTAACTCCTGGTACAACCAAGAGCTACTAGACCTAAAAGCACTCAAAAGACACACCCTTAACAAATGGAAAGCCTGCCATTCAGCCTCCACGCGTGACTCCTACCCATCAATTGCTAAGCAATACAAAAATTCAATTGTCACAGCTAAAGCCGCTGCATACAACACCGGAATCGACAATGCCAAATCCCACTCTAAAGAACTTTTTGCCATCTTCAATGAGCTGGTCCTTCCTCCCTTGTCCAAACATCAAACTGTTAAGGATGAGAAATGGTGCAATGACATCCAACATGCTGTGTTGGACAAACTCCACCTACTCCCAAAAAAAAAAATCACAACCAACTTTAACAACTTTCCAAGGGTCACCCGTACAACACACACTGCATCTAAATATAATTCCCCTTCCACCCCGCCCCGGTAGCAAGCCCCCACCACCATTCACATTCAGAAATGTAACCATTCCTGAAGTCTTGCTAATCATGAAACAAATAAAACCTTCACTCTGTAAAGGTGACATCTGTACAGCAAACATAATCAAAGACTGTTCAGAAGCACTAGCACCCTTCATTACAACCTTTATTAATGCCTCATTTGATTCTGGCTCTGTACCCTCCTCCCTCAAGGAAGCATTGGTTTGGCCATTGCTAAAAAACTGTGCCTTTCCTGCTGAAAATTCTGGACAAAGCAGCATATCTACAGATCCAAGTCTACATGGAATCACACAACATCCTAGGAAAGAGACAATCTGGTTTTCATCCACAGCATGGCATGGAATCAGCACTGATCTACTTAATAAAAACAACTCCTAAGAAATATGGACAAGGGCAAATCTGCAATCCTTCTACTTCTCGATCTGTCGGCAGCTTTTGACCTGGTGGACCACAAGGTCCCAGAGAAGCACCTCACAGACACTGCCCACTTCTCCATTGAGGCCACACCTGGATCACATCCTTCCTGGAGGGCAGAGCAATGAGGGTCTTCTCAGACAAGACATCAGCCACTCCACCGCCCATCAGTTGTGGCATACCACAAGGTTTCTGCACCTCTCCTATGCTCTACAACCTATTTACACTACCACTCTTTACGACTTTGAAGAATTCGGCATAGCTTTCACCAATTATGCCGATGATAGACACATTTTTCTCCCACTATCTGGGGATTATGAACAAGGCCTGGATGGCAGCAAATGGCCTCTGTCTCAATAGGGACAAGACAGAGATCCTACTGGTTGGCCCTAAGGAAATCCTCAAAAAATTAGACAGCAAACACTGCAACTTCAAAATTGAGACACTGTAATCACAGTCTCCTCCTCTGTAAAAACTCTCGGAGTCTACTTAGACTCAACCTTGTCTATGGATAGCCAAGTAAGCTATATCTCCTCTGTAACAGCACTCCCAACTAAAATTATCAATGCTGTAAAGCCCCACCTCTCCAGTGAAAACTGTCTAAACATTGCCAGGGCCACAATAGGTGCAAAACTGGACTATTGCAACGTCCTCCTATTGGGCACCTCTGCCAAAAACATCAACAAATTACAAATTACACAGAACAATGCGCCGAGAGCAGCTCTCAGTATCCCCAGGAGGGAGCACATCTCCCAAGCAAGACAAAAGGCACACTGGCTCCCTGTCGAAGAGCGCATCTTGTTCAAGACTCTCACTATCACCCACAGATGCCTATCCCAATCTGCTCCCACTTACCTAACAGAACGAATACACCAAGTACAGACACTCAGACCAAAACGTGATATGTACACACACCAACTCCTAATCCCTGCCTTCAACAGAACCAAAGTAGGTGGGTCGAGTTTTGAAGTACTAGCACCAACAACTTGGAACTGACTGCCACCTAAATTGAGATCTGAAACATCCCTTGCAGCCTTCAGAAAGGTTCTGAAAACCACCTTATTCAAGTAAACATGCACCTGCTATTTTACACCCGCCCTACTGTTCCCTTCCTTATATCCCTGGAACACATGCAATGTTTGCAACTAATTTATTAACTGTATTGTCAATTTTGTCGAGTGAGTATTCTGTAACAGCGCCTCGATGCCTGAGGGTAGTTTGTGTGCTTTATAAATGCAAATAAAATAAAAACATAAAATAAAATGGTTGACTTGTTTATGGTTGGTGGCCTGGGACCATCTTGTATCTCAGAATTCAGGGGGGGACTCGGACAGTTGTAGGGGCTATAACTTGTAGTTGGCTGGGTGGGGGTCGGAGGCTTGCTCTGGCCTTAATGTGATTATACATGCAGCAAGATGCCTAGCACTATCTCCTGCCCTTGCAGGATACATTCATTTCTGGGATAAACATATTGGCAACAGTTTTAGAAGAAAAGATGTTTTTTGGGGAAATTAGCAGCACAGGTCTCTCTCTCTCTCTCTCTCTCTCTCTCTCTCTCACTCACTCTCTCTCTCTCTCTCTCTCTCATCAGCGCTTGGACCTATTCAGATTTCTTCATCGGGTTTGCGGCCTGTGTCTAATGCACTGTCATGCAGGCCCTGTGCTTTTGCCATAGCTACAAAATGGTGTCTGTTTGTATGCGCGCACTAAGTCTAAACATCTCAAATTAGCTGAATATTATGATTTTACAGGGCCCCTTAGTATGTCCCCTCCTCCCCGGCACATCATAAGTCTCCTAATGGGTCTTGCCTCTCCCTAAAGTGCCTAGGGGAATGGGATGGGTTCATTCCCTTCCCAACATTTGTGATATTTGCTCATTACTGTGACAATCTATGGTGTCTATCCTGGGGGTGGTCAATAGTGATATTCTTCCTAGGTGGGACCACGGACCTAGTTCCACTGTCATCACTGTGTTTAATGGGAATCCATCATGATGCTTGAAATGTGATATTTGCTTTGAAAGATTGAATGCGCATGGAATCTGGACTGTCTGTATCCATCATTGACCTGCTCAACATTCTACTTTCCACCATAAGGAACACATCAACTAGGCTACTCACATGTGGCAGTTGAGTACCAACTAGCACCCCTCCCCTTTATACACATTCACACTATCCAAACTCTCGACTTCTTCCACCTGTCTATCACAGCCCGGGCCAACTACACTCACCATAGAGGGACAGTATGCTCCCCTATGGATAACATACCTTGAGACATTATCAAACATCAACCTGTAAACACAGCACCAGTAACTTCTGATATGCATGCATCAATAGAACATCAACCCCACTTTGCACTGTTCCCGCTGTTGCTACTAAAGAAACCCAAGCTATCTATCCTGCAGATTCCTACATGCCAAGGTGCAAGCAAATGGCATTGCACAATATGAAACACTGTAAGGTAACATCAATATAGAAGGACAGGCTGGTGATTGTTTTTCAGGTGATTCTCCCAGGCTTTGTAATCAGTGAATCACTGAAGGATCAGCCTTTAAATGTTGGTGAAATGAAGGGACGATGCAGGACATGTTAGTGGGAGTTCAGCAGAAATTTGAGTGTGTGCCCCATTTCATGCAGGAGTACATTAACAAAGTGTGGGTGCATCCTTCCATGCTGGTGTGTAGTATATAGTGTGTGTGAATGCCCCCTTCCCTGCAGGTGCACAGCAAGGTAGTATATCCAAGCTGGGAAATGCCTCACAAACACCTGCGCAACGTTCTGATCATTGACATACAAAATATACAAGTGATGGTGCTTCATACACTGGAGTAAGTTGTTAATCCCTTACATTAGAGGCCATCTTAAACAATGCTAATCCTCATCACCGGAGTCACGTTCACCATCATCACAGAGTGTCAAATAATCTTCACAGGCTGAGATAGTAGTAATGAGTGAAACAACACTCCCACAAGACAGAGGTCATCCTCTCTAACATTATAATCACCTTACTTTCAGGAAATTGCTGCTGCCATTCTAAACACACCAGGATCTTGCTTGTCCTTTGGGATATGGTGCTTATTCATTTTGAAAACTGCCAGGTTGTCCTACACGAGTTACAGAGAGGCTTCTCCTGCGGTTGGAGGTAATCGCAACAGTATCATTCAAAACATGTTACATTTGCACACTTGCTGAGGGACAGATTTGGATATTGATAGCTACACAGACAATTCTGCTCACCAGACAGACTGTTTGCAGAACCAATACTGCTATGGATAATCATCCATTCAGAGCCGTCATGTGTTGGTAAAATATGCATCTGCCACCCGTGCACGGGTGGACAATTTAGGAGATACACAAGTGTGTATGTGTAGAGCCTTGCATCCTATACTGCATGGGATTCCCCTGAACCTGACACAGTTGAAATTGGTAAAAGGGGACTGCCAGATGACAGGATTCGGACCAGATGTTGAGGATATTCAATAAAGGTATGTCTGCAGCTGTGCTCTTCAAGCAAATGCTACTCAAGTGCAATCTTGCAATTCGTAATCATGACTTCTCAGTATGTTGTTCGATTGTCCATAGTCTGGAATGCATCCACTTTCACTTTCAAGATAGGGGCATGGACAGATGTGAAAAGAACTTCACGTTTTCTCTCCTGTGTTTTCTGTGTCACTCCAAAATATTGATAACCTTATTCCTTGTTTTCCTTGCAATATCTGATGTGCATGTGATTTCATGCCTCATTTCCTTTTTGACAGGTCTGTCAATGGATGAAAATCACTAAGTGAAGCAGAGCTATGGCTAGCACGCTTTGAGGCTTCCTCTAAGGGCGGTACTACAGTGAAGACTTTTAGCTTGATCAGGCCTGACCGTGCACCAATTTTTGCAGGAGAGCTCTGATACATTTCTAAAAGAAGCTCCCTTACTCCAATGGATGGCAATTTGGCCTGTTTTTCAATTAAACAGTTGCTGAAATCTTCTGCACAAATGAATCCAGATGATGTTTGTTGGACAATTAGGAGAAAATCCCTTTTGGCACCAAGCACTCCCAGTATGTATATTCTGATGTTTGGATTTGGTACCAGAACTCACTATGATTGATAAGGCGTGGGTTTACTATCTAGTTGCAGCATGAGATGTGACATGGTATTCTGACAGAGATTGAAAAATAACAAGACTACCGTGCCTCCCTAAAACATAATTCATACACAGAGGTGTCTTATCACACAGTTATACAAGCCTGGTCATGTCTTCAAAGACTCTCACCAATCAACGGCAACCGGTTGCAGTAACACTCTTATCCAAGAAATCTCTGCAGTGAAGATTTCTCAGTGTCTACTACCCGAGCCGACCACCTGTCCACATTAAAGACCCCTTCGACACCATGGTGACCTCCAGAGTTCCTAAGTACTCTCCAATGGTCAGCCTTACTCACTCCAACCGGCATATTGACCTGCAGCTGAGCAGCACCTCACTACTGACAGACATCCTGGTCTCAATTATACCAAAGTGTTACAAGTGATACACCAACAGGTGGTCATTGTCTCTTCGGTCCAATTAATACATATCTCAGCATAGTTTTATTGTGTAGTTTATAATTGATAAATCTCTATGTCAGAATGGAATGAGGCTCCTGCTATGTCTTGGAGTGACCGCATACTAGTGTGCGTTCCACCTCTCTGTACACCACACACACCTATCTATGCCAGTTTAATGATGCAAAGAGGAAAAAGGAAAGGAAAACAAAGACAGACAAAGGCAGTGATCGAAGTGAGAGGGAGCAGTGCTCCTCTACTTTTTTTTCTCCATTACCATTTCTATACTTTAATTTTAAAAAGAAACCACTCCGAAGCGCTCCTTTTTAAAGTAAAAGTATAGGAACGGTCGCAGCAATACACTGTCTGATTCAGGCTGCAGACAGTAGACAGATGGCAGAGCCTTTGCCCACGCCTGCGCATTGAGGTGCAGTGCCATTCATTTCTGCACGTGCCCCTCACTATACGCAAGCGTGGGCCAGTGACCAGCAACCTCTGTCAGAGTTGGACTACGCCAGCCCTAGAATTTACCCCCTGCAGGCTGCGCTGTCAGACAGGTAGGTAAAGGGGGGACACAGACGGAGGCGAGAGTAGTGGGTCAGGAGAGAGGGACGGTTGGTTCAGCCAGCTCCTGCTCTGGAGCATCAACTCATGTGTGTTAAGTGGATTGCAGCAAAATGGCGAACCGGCAGTGGAGGCAGGGGATAGTTTGGACAAAGGAACATGAGGATCCCATGTTGCTCTATCAATGAAATGCACATTCAAATATAAGCATGCCTACACAGAAAGCAAAAATCAAACATACCCATAAACCTGCATGGTGTGCCTGCCCCATGGCATTGGGATAGGGTCATATATATATATAAAGGAGCACAGGGAGAGCATTGGTGTGGAAGCTTTGAGAAGGAGATGATAAATTTGGAGAAGGCAGTGAAGAGGAAGGAGATGCAGAGGAAATGAAGGAAGGATGGGAGGCTGGTAATGGTCAGAGTAGAGGAGTTAGTAGAGCAAACACTAGTACATTCTTACGTGTAAATACTAGCATATATTGGTTTACCTTCATGGGCATGTATGGGTGCACGCAACATTCATTTTTTTTTTTACAATGGCAGAAAATTGCATTGTAGTGGAAAGATGCATCATGAAAATGTGTTAGGAAATGCTCCTGTGCACTGTTGGTGACTCTGCATCAAATCGATTTTTCAAGGATTACCCTAGAAATCGGTTTGTAAACTTTGTATTTTTTTACCCAATTTTCTCTGAAAATGTGCTGCAAAATAAGCACTGTTTAACCCATTATTTAAAACAAATTCTCATAGACAAAACCCTCTGAACCCTTCTCATTTATTTAAGGCTCACTCGCTATGCTCGGTCGCTACCACGTATTTAGGGTAAATGTTTATTCCCAGTCCCCCTCATTTATAAAATGCACCAGCCGTCCCTGGAAACAACACCAATTTTTCTACAAAATCCATAGCTCCACCACTATTTTTCCCCCACTTCGATCACTGGACAAAAGTGAATGTTTGTTTGGTAGGCAAGTATGTGTGTCGGTTCTATTTGTGGTCTCTATAAAACGCTGCTAATGAAATGACCTCATGCTGTAATCTGGGCCCGTGACCCCCAGTTCCCCTACCAGCTCCGTCATTACTTTTGAAACTGAGGTAGGATTATTTGACTAATATTTTGTTGGTGTCAACAAATTTAAGACGCGTTTGTCATGCTAGTAAAACAAATATGCAGTTATATTAGCCAAACCCGATCTCCAAACATATAGTAACATTGTGCGTATTTCGTGAAACGAGAATCCTTATTTTGATAACCATTTCATTTACCCTGAAAACGTGGCGAACAGATATACATACATATCTTACCATCTAAAACAAAACTACATCCCCGCCCAAACATGATCAAAACAGATTAGAATTCACGAGATATGCCCAAAGGTGAACTGGGGAATAACGAACACGAGTGCGATGTCTTACTTTTCGCAGGTGATGATCAAAAGAGAGATGATTGGCTCTGTAAGGCTCTAGCTTGCAGCATCAATACCATGCTCTCGAAAATCAACATCCAGTTCAAACAGTTCACTGAGACGGTGTTATCTATTTTTGCTACTACCATCTCCCGGGGACTCACTTGTCTTCGGATGTTACACCGGGCATGTTAAATGCACAATTGGGGAACGCAAGATAGAAACTTCAGACTAGTAATGAGCACAATCCGCACAATATACCATGAAGCTGCTGACATCTGCCTAATATAACAAAGTCCCGTCCAAAATACAATTTCCTAGATTACTGTAGTTCCCCATGACAAGGTTCGTGTATTGTTTTAATATATGGTGCATCCTGAGAGCTACCCAAAACAAGTTCTTGGTGCGCCCAGTGTAAGCTTTCTTGGATTGGTTCATGTCATGTTGACAGTTGGCTTCCGGGGCAAGGGGGCGGGATAAGGTGGGGGTGTGTGTGAAAGGGGAAGTGACGAAAAAACACGGGTTGGTCAATATCATGTAGGAGGAAAAGGAATTAAGACGTGTTGTGTGTGACACGGGCCTCTGAATCGCCGGTGCCGGCATATGAGGTCCCTCCCCGGGCCACTGACAGTGCAGCACATAATCATCAATTTGTGAAAGTATGTATACTGTGTACATGAAACACGTAAAGTATACATTGAATTACATACGGCAAAGGATGACAACACTAAGAGGGTAATTCATAGAAATTCGCACAAAAGTGAGGCACGCGGCTGGCGCACAGTGTCCCCGTGCGATACACTGCGCCAGCCGCGTGCGAAAAAATCCTTTTCATCGCACAGCGTATTCATGGATTTTAGCCTCCGAAACCAGCCGTGGCGCAGAGTGGCGCAGCGACCCTGCAGCAGCGCCAGTTACGCCCCCAAGAATACCCTCGCGCAAGGAAAAGCCTTCAAAATTCACAAATCATCGCAAAGGGCTGCCCTAACCCTGGACCAGTTCACAGGGCTGCCAAACAGCAAACGCCAAGCGGGGAACGTGTATTTCAGTGTTTCGCGGGAAGTTTCACACGCGATTGTCCTGGGTACGTGTACATCAGGGGTGCGTGGGAAGTAACACACGCGATTCCATCAGGGCACGTGTATTCCAGGGGTGCGCGGGAAGTATCACACGCAAAAACAGCAGGGTACGTGCATTTCAGGGGTGCGCGGGAAGTATCACACACGATTCCATCAGGTTACGTGACAGCAGGGTACGTGTATTCCAGGGGTGTGCGGGAAGTATCACACGAAAAGGCAGCAGGGTACGTGTATTTCAGGGGTGCGCAGGAAGTATCACACGCAAAGGCAGCAGGGTACGTGTATTTCAGGGGTGCGCAGGAAGTATCACACGCGATTCCATCAGGGTACGTGGCAGCAGGGTACGTGTATTCCAGGGGTGCGCGGGAAGTATCACACGCAAAGGCAGCAGGGTACGTGTATTTCAGGGGTGCGCAGGAAGTATCACACGCGATTCCATCAGGGTACGTGTATTCCAGGGGTGCGCGGGGAGCACCACACGTGAATTGCACATGTGGGTCCTCCCAGGTGTTCCCTCTACACCCTCCACTGCCCCTGCAGGCGGCCCACACCACAGGGGCCTACCCTGCACATGTCCTGCAGGCAGCCCATCCACCATGCTCATACCCCCCAGCCAACCCACATGTCACCTTGCACTACTGCCCACCAACGCATGTCCCGCTTGTGGGATGTTTTACCCATGCATACAAGCCCTACCTTAAAACTGTGCAGTACCGGCATGGAAAACATCATGATGGCCAGAACTCCCCAGAGAGTGCACAGGGAAAACATGACGAATAGGCTGCCACCCATTTTTGCCTATGTTGTGAGCACAGGAGGGCACTGCCTAAAACCACCATTGGGCTACACACACAGTAGCCTGAAACCATTGGGAATGGCAATGCTGAATGCCAAAAAAGCAACTCAGAACTGTGGGGAATTCATTTTCTTAATCCCAAAAATGGTTGCATTACCGGTACTCACCACCATCTGAAAGCCGGCGTTTTAAAACCACCAGACGTTTGTGTAAAACTGAACAAATGAAACAAAACCAGACCAAGGAAAGACTTGCTAAGAGGTGGATACAATGTAAAACTATATTCTGAAATGACTTGAAGGAAGTAATTACTTAATGTATATGTAAAAATTGTAAGTGATTTAAACTGGGAACAAAAAGTGACATTTAGCTGAAACCTGGCTTAATGAAACTGGATTCTGCCTGACAACTACCCCTGACAGGAGTTGAAACCTGCTCAGCCACTCTTCCCCTTGCCAAAAGGAGTTGTCACCTCTCTGATTAGATTAGGGGTGGAGCAGCTGGGGACTACAGGGAGTTGAACAAAGGCCTGTCCTGGACTCAGGCAAATGCTATATTGGGGGCGTCGTAAAAGTGGCTTCCTCTTAGGGGAAACTGGGAGGGGCAGTGCCTCTGCTAGCAGCTGAGCTTGGGGGAAGTGGATAAACCAGTTATTCCACCCTGTGATGTGGGAAGCCACACCCCTTTTTGACCAGGGCATAATCTTAAAAAGATAGATAACTCATAGTGCGGACTTGTCATAATTATATAAGTAATATCATTATTTTTGTGATTTTTCGGTGAACATTTTGAGAGGCGTAGGGTCCTGTGGTGTATTCTGGGGGGTTGCTAGCGGAAAATAGGGTCTTACTCCAAATGTCTGCATGTTAAAAATCTGACACTTCATCAATTAATGTCCATACTCCTTGCGCACATGTGTGTAATTTTGGGTAAATGTCTGATATTGCAAAACCAGTTAAAAAGCGAAAAATGTTGTCATTTTTTAATGCAAGCCCCCAGGAAGATCAGAGGTGGACAAGCATGGACCATAAGGAATAAATAATGTGCACATGTAATTTCAACAAATTGTATATCTGGGAAAGATGTATTTGAATCAAATATAGATTTGTGGGCAAACTGACCAGGGGAGGATCCTCTGACCCATAAACAGACCTCATCATGATGAAAATCCATTTCCTTCCCCCAATCATGGGAGAGGGGAGAATTGGGCCAATGACAAGTAGAGAGGGGCAGGCTTAGCTAGGCCCAGGCACACACCCATTTTCAAAACACATAAAAAGAGACTGCTGGGACAGGTAGAGAGATTCAATTCCATTTGCTGCGGAGCATGCTGACCGACGACTTCACATCCAGAGATCCAAACTTCAAATCCATCAATCTCCAAATACCAGAACTTTACTTCAGAACTTAAAGCAAGGGCCTAAACCCACAAACTGAGAACTCTTCTCAGCAGGCCTCAGCAACCTTAAAATCATTTGCAACTATTCCACAGCAGGGCGAGCTGTTTGAATTCTTTTGCCAAGAACAATTGCCAGAGACCAGACCAGAGATCCAGAGTGACCCAGACCGCTGTGAGCAGAACCAGAGAGCTGACCCAGATCACTGTGAAGTGCCGAGACCAGAACCGGAGCCCAGTCCAAAACCTGACCAGATCCGTGGCGAGGCCTATTTCAAATTTATATTGTGAGTACCTAGCAGAACTGTGCAGAACCAATCTCTTAGTTAAAATAATCTAATCCAAACTATTTTAACCTAAGTAGAACTGCCTCCTAGAAATCGTGTCATCTGTCATTTTTAAAGCTGCACAACTGTCACCTGTCAATTCTGCAGCTGCAAGCTGTCACCTGTCATTTTGAGTTTTACTTTAAATCAGAAAAACGACCTTTACAAAATCGTTCATATCTCTGGAACCATTTGTCCTAGGAACTTGGTTTAACTTTCCTCTGAAAGCTTAGAATCTCAGCTTTCCAACGAATTTTGCCGCGATTTGGCCTGATTTCTTTACCTGTAAAAAGATAGGAGCTTTTTGCTTTCATTTGTTAAAAATGTGTTTGCCTCTTAATAACCATCCCTAAATCATTTCTAAAGTGAGCCTGAGCTCATCCCAAGTATCTCTCACTCACCCTGAACCTCCTAAAGGGAATTAAAAGCATTATCAGCATATTTGTCACTTCATTGCCACCACATTCAAATCACTTGGGCCTGTGTTTTAAAACTCATACCTGTTTTCTCTAAGCTTGCTGGGGTGGGAATTGAATTTCGTATTGTATTTGATTGCATTCCTGAGAACTGTGTGTGTTACTTCCATCTCCTTGCATTGCATATAGGGGGGGTGAATTGCCACCAGGGGAAAAGTGAACATATGATATCTTGTGAAACCATATTAGTTAGTTTCTGTACTGCATTTTCATTCAACATTGCATCCATTTGAAACCATAAAAGTATTTTCGCTGCCTTATCCATCCGACACCAACTCCTCATTGATTATAAAGAAGTGTGCTAGTGTCAGATTACCCATTGTTGATTAACATTATATTTATAAGGGCGATATTGATTATTAATTTATTATAAAAGCGTGGTATCTATATTTTGTTTTATTTCTCAAATAAACCTTTTAAACTTGCAAAACAGAACTACTTCTTGGCTCAGAGGGGTCAGGGGGATTCTAAGAGAGGGGTGTTATATAGGGGTAGTCATCCAGAACTCATGAACTGGACATAAAGATATATCAATAAGGGTTTCCATTCAGTATCCCAGACTAGGCATTGACTTAGCTGTAGTGTTGAATTGAATCCTCTTACACCCTGCATCCCCAGCCCCCAGGGGCACCCTCCACCAGGCCCCCACTCATGTCCAACTCATGTCTCCCTGCACCCCAACCCCCCAGCATCCAGGGACACCCTCCACCAGGCCCCCACTCATGTCTCCCATCACCCCCACCCCCCAGCAGTGCAGGACACCCTCCACCAGGCCCCCACTCATGTCCAACTCATGTCTCCCTGCGCCCCCACCCCCCAGCATCCAGGGGCACCCTCCACCAGGCCCCCACTCATGTCTCCAATCACCCCACCCCCCAGCAGTGCAGGGCACCCTCCACCAGGCCCCCATTCATGTCCAACTCATGTCTCCCTGCCTGCACCCCCACCCCCCAGCATCCAGGGGCACCCTCCACCAGGCCACCACTCATGTCTCCCATCACCCCCACCCCCCAGCAGTGCAGGGTACCCTCCACTAGGCCCCCACACATGTCTACCACCACCCCACCCCCCAGCAATGCAGGGGCAGCCTCCACCAGGCCCCCACTCATGTCTCCCATCACCCCCACACCCCAGCAGTGCAGGGCACCCTCCACCAGGCCCCCACTCATGTCCAACTCATGTCTCCCTGCACCCCCACACCCCAGCATCCAGGGGCACCCTCCACCAGGCCCCCACTCATGTCTCCCACCACCCCCACCCCCCAGCAGTGCAGGGCAACCTCCACCAGGCCCCCACTCATGTCCCCCACCACCCCCACCCCCCAGCAGTGCAGGGCACCCTCCACCAGGCCCCCACTCATGTCCCCCAGCACCCCCACCCACCAGCATCCAGGGGCAGCCTCCACCAGGCCCCCACTCTTGTCTCCCACCCCCCCACCCCCCAGCAGTGCAGGGGCAGCCTCCACCAGGCCCCCACCCATGTCTCCCACCACCCCCACCCCCAGCAGTGCAGGGCACCCTCCACCAGGCCCCCACTCATGTCTCCCACCACCCCCACTCCCCAGCAGTGCAGGGGCTGCCTCCACCAGGCCCCCACTCATTTCTCCCATCACCCCCACCCCCCAGCAGTGCAGGGCACCCTCCACCAGACCCCCACTCATGTCTCCCACCACCCCCACCCTCCAGCAGTGCAGGGCACCCAGGGTCCCACACATGTCTCCAATCACCCCCACCCCCCAGCAGTGCAGGGGCAGCCTCCACCAGGCCCTCACTCATGTCTCCCACCACCCCCACCCCCCAGCAGTGCAGGGGCAGCCTCCACCAGGCCCCCACTCATGTCTCCCACCACCCCCACCCCCCAGCATCCAGGGGCACCCTCCACCAGGCCCCCACTCATGTCTCCCACCACCCACACCCCCCAGCAGTGCAGGGCACCCTCCACCAGGCCCCCACTCATGTCTCCCACCACCCCCACCCCCCAGCAGTGCAGGGGCTGCCTCCACCAGCCCCCCACTCATGTCTACCATCACCCCCACCCCCCAGCAATGCAGGGTACCCTCCACCAGGCCCCCACTCATGTCTCCCACCACCCCCACCCCCCAGCAGTGCAGGGGCAGCATCCACCAGGCCCCCACTCATGTCTCCCACCACCCCCACCCCCCAGCATCCAGGGGCACCCTCCACCAGGCCCCCACTCATGTCCCCCAGCACCCCCCACCCACCAGCGTACAGGGGCAGCCTCCACCAGGCCCCCACTTATGTCTCCCACCACCCCCACCCCCAGCATCCAGGGGCAACCTCCACCAGGCCCCCACTCATGTCTCCCATCACCCCCACCCCCCAGCATCCAGGGGCACCCTCCACCAGGCCCCCACTCATGTCTCCCACCACCCCCACCCCCCAGCATCCAGGGGCAGCCTCCACCAGGCCCCCACTCATATCTCCCATCACCCCCACCCCCCAGCAGTGCAGGGCACCCTCCACCAGGCCCCCACTCATGTCTCCCACCACCTCCACCCCCCAACAGTGCAGGGGCAGCCTCCACCAGGCCCCCACCCATGTCTCCCACCACCCCCACCCCCCAGCAGTGCGGGGCACCCTCCACCAGGCCCCCACTCATGTCTCCCACCACCCCCACCCCCAGCAGTGCAGGGGCTGCCTCCACCAGGCCCCCACTCATATCTCCCATCACCCCCACCCCCCAGCAGTGCAGGGCACCCTCCACCAGGCCCCCACTCGTGTCTCCCACCACCCCCATCCCCCAGCAGTGCAGGGCACCCTCCACCAGGCCCCCACACATGTCTCCCATCACCCCCACCCCCCAGCAGTGCAGGGGCAGCCTCCACCAGGCCCCCAATCATGTCTCCCATCACCCCCACCCCACAGCAGTGCAGCGCACACTCC
The DNA here is from genome assembly GCF_040938575.1 of Ambystoma mexicanum. NCBI lineage: Eukaryota > Metazoa > Chordata > Amphibia > Caudata > Ambystomatidae > Ambystoma > Ambystoma mexicanum. The sequence goes on from NC_090941.1 coordinate 193,359,624, forward strand.
ATCAGGCCCCCACTCATGTCCAACTCATGTCTCCCTGCACCCCCACGCCCCAGCATCCAGGGGCACCCTCCACCAGGCCCCCACTCATGTCTCCCAACACCCCCACCCCCCAGCAGTGCAGGGCACCCTCCACCAGGCCCCCACTCATGTCCCCCAGCACCCCCACTCACCAGCATCCAGGGGGCAGCCGCCACCAGGCCCCCACTCATGTCTAACACCACCCCCACCCTCCAGCAGTGCGGGGCACCCTCCACCAGGCCCCCACTCATGTCTCCCACCACCCCCACCTCCAGCAGTGCAGGGGCTGCCTCCACCAGGCCCCCACTCATACCTCCCATCACCCCCACCCCCCAGCAGTGCAGGGCACCCTCCACCAGGCCCCCACTCGTGTCTCCCACCACCCCCACCCCCCAGCAGTGCAGGGGCAGCCTCCACCAGGCCCCCACTCATGTCTCCCACCTCCCCCACCCCCCAGCAGTGCAGGGGCTGCCTCCACCAGCCCCCCACTCATGTCTACCATCACCCCCACCCCCCAGCAATGCAGGGTACCCTCCACCAGGCCCCCACTCATGTCTCCCACCACCCCCACCCCCCAGCAGTGCAGGGGCAGCATCCACCAGGCCCCCACTCATGTCTCCCACCACCCCCACCCCCCAGCATCCAGGGGCACCCTCCACCAGGCCCCCACTCATGTCCCCCAGCACCCCCACCCACCAGCGTACAGGGGCAGCCTCCACCAGGCCCCCACTTATGTCTCCCACCACCCCCACCCCCAGCATCCAGGGGCAACCTCCACCAGGCCCCCACTCATGTCTCCCATCACCCCCACCCCCCAGCATCCAGGGGCACCCTCCACCAGGCCCCCACTCATGTCTCCCACCACCCCCACCCCCCAGCATCCAGGGGCAGCCTCCACCAGGCCCCCACTCATGTCTCCCATCACCCCCACCCCCCAGCAGTGCAGGGCACCCTCCACCAGGCCCCCACTCATGTCTCCCACCACCTCCACCCCCCAGCAGTGCAGGGGCAGCCTCCACCAGGCCCCCACCCATGTCTCCCACCACCCCCACCCCCCAGCAGTGCGGGGCACCCTCCACCAGGCCCCCACTCATGTCTCCCACCACCCCCACCCCCAGCAGTGCAGGGGCTGCCTCCACCAGGCCCCCACTCATATCTCCCATCACCCCCACCCCCCAGCAGTGCAGGGCACCCTCCACCAGGCCCCCACTCGTGTCTCCCACCACCCCCATCCCCCAGCAGTGCAGGGCACCCTCCACCAGGCCCCCACACATGTCTCCCATCACCCCCACCCCCCAGCAGTGCAGGGGCAGCCTCCACCAGGCCCCCAATCATGTCTCCCATCACCCCCACCCCACAGCAGTGCAGCGCACACTCCATCAGGCCCCCACTCATGTCCAACTCATGTCTCCCTGCACCCCCACGCCCCAGCATCCAGGGGCACCCTCCACCAGGCCCCCACTCATGTCTCCCACCACCCCCACCCCCCAGCAGTGCAGGGCACCCTCCACCAGGCCCCCACTCATGTCCCCCAGCACCCCCACCCACCAGCATCCAGGGGGCAGCCGCCACCAGGCCCCCACTCATGTCTCCCACCACCCCCACCCCCCAGCAGTGCGGGGCACCCTCCACCAGGCCCCCACTCATGTCTCCCACCACCCCCACCTCCAGCAGTGCAGGGGCTGCCTCCACCAGGCCCCCACTCATGCCTCCCATCACCCCCACCCCCCAGCAGTGCAGGGCACCCTCCACCAGGCCCCCACTCGTGTCTCCCACCACCCCCACCCCCCAGCAGTGCAGGGGCAGCCTCCACCAGGCCCCCACTCATGTCTCCCACCTCCCCCACCCCCCAGCAGTGCAGGGCACCCTCCAACAGGCCCCCACTCATGTCTCCCACCACCCCCACCCCCCAGCAGGCAGGAGCTGCCTCCACCAGGCCCCCACCCATGTCTCCCATCACCCCCACCCCGCAGCAGTGCAGGGCACCCTCCACCAGGGCCCCACTCATGTCTCCCACCACCCCCACCCCCCAGCAGTGCAGGGCACCCTCTACCAGGCCCCCACACATGTCTCCCACCACCACCCCCAGCAGTGCAGGGGCAGCCTCCACCAGGCCCCCACCCATATCTCCCACCACCCCCACCCCCCAGCAGTGCGGGCACCCTCCACCAGGCCCCCACTCATGTCCCCCAGCACCCCCACCCACCAGCATCCAGGGGGCAGCCTCCACCAGGCCCCCACTCATGTCTCCCACCACCCCCACCCCCCAGCAGGCAGGAGCTGCCTCCACCAGGCCCCCACCCATGTCTCCCATCACCCCCACCCCGCAGCAGTGCAGGGCACCCTCCACCAGGGCCCCACTCATGTCTCCCACCACCCCCACCCCCCAGCAGTGCAGGACACCCTCCACCAGGCCCCCACACATGTCTCCCACCACCACCCCCAGCAGTGCAGGGGCAGCCTCCACCAGGCCCCCACCCATATCTCCCACCACCCCCACCCCCCAGCAGTGCGGGGCACCCTCCACCAGGCCCCCACTCATGTCTCCCACCACCCCCACCCCCCAGCAGTGCAGGGGCTGCCTCCACAAGGCCCCCACTCATTTCTCCCATCACCCCCACCCCCCAGCAGTGCAGGGCACCCTCCACCAGGACCCCACTCATGTCTCCCACCACCCCCACCCTCCAGCAGTGCAGGGTACCCAGGGCCCACACATGTCTCCAATCACCCCCACCCCCCAGCAGTGCAGGGGCAGCCTCCACCAGGCCCTCACTCATGTCTCCCACCACCCCCACCCCCCAGAAGGGCAGGGGCAGCCTCCACCAGGCCCCCACTCATGTCTCCCACCACCCCCACCCCCAGCATCCAGGGGCACCCTCCACGAGGCCCCCACTCATGTCTCCCACCACCCCCACCCCCCAGCAGTGCAGGGCACCCTCCACCAGGCCCCCACTCATGTCTCCCACCACCCCCACCCCCCAGCAGTGCAGGGGCTGCCTCCACCAGGCCCCCACTCATGTCTACCATCATCCCCACCCCCAGCAATGCAAGGCACCCTCCACCAGGCCCCCACTCATGTCTCCCACCACCCCCACCCCCCAGCAGTGCAGGGGCAGCATCCACCAGGCCCCCACTCATGTCTCCCACCACCCCCACCCCCCAGCATCCAGGGGCACCCTCCACCAGGCCCCCCCTCATGTCCCCCAGCACCCCCACCCACCAGAGTCCAGGGGAAGCCTCCACCAGGCCCCCACTTATGTCTCCCACCACCCCCACCCCCCAGCATCCAGGGGCACCCTCCACCAGGCCCCCACTCATGTCTCCCATCACCCCCACCCCCCAGCATCCAGGGGCACCCTCCATCAGGCCCCCACTCATGTCTCCCACCACCCCCATCCCCCAGCATCCAGGGGCAGCCTCCACCAGGCCCCCACCCATGTCTCCCATCACCCCCACCCCCCAGCAGTGCAGGGCACCCTCCACCAGGCCCCCACTCATGTATCCCACCACCCCCACCCCCCAGCAGTGCAGGGGCAGCTACCACCAGGCCCCCAATCATGTCTCCCATCACCCCCACCCCACAGCAGTGCAGGGCACACTCCACCAGGCCCCTACTCATGTCCAACTCATGTCTCCCTGCACCCCCACGCCCCAGCATCCAGGGGCACCCTCCACCAGGCCCCCACTCATGTCTCCCACGACCCCCACCCCCCAGCAGTGCAGGGCACCCTCCACCAGGCCCCCACTCATGTCTCCCACCACCCCCACCCCCAGCAGTGAAGGGCACCCTCGACCAGGCCCCCACTCATGTCCCCCAGCACCCCCACCCACCAGCATCCAGGGGGCAGCCTCCACCAGGCCCCCACTCATGTCTCCCACCCCCCAACCCCCCAGCAGTGCAGGGGCAGCCTCCACCAGGCCCCCACCCATGTCTCCCACCACCCACACCCCCCAGCAGTGCGGGGCACCCTCCACCAGGCCCCCACTCATGTCTCCCACCACCCCCACCCCCAGCAGTGCAGGGGCTGCCTCCACCAGGCCCCCACTCATATCTCCCATCACCCCACCCCCCAGCAGTGCAGGGCACCCTCCACCAGGCCTCCACTCGTGTCTCCCACCACCCCAACCCCCCAGCAGTGCAGGGCACCCTCCACCAGGCCCCCACACATGTCTCCCATCACCCCCACCCCCCAGCAGTGCAGGGGCAGCCTCCACCAGGCCCCCAATCATGTCTCCCATCACCCCCACCCCACAGCAGTGCAGGGCACACTCCACCAGGCCCCCACTCATGTCCAACTCATGTCTCCCTGCACCCCCACGCCCCAGCATCCAGGGGCACCCTCCACCAGGCACCCACTCATGTCTCCCACCACCCCCACCCCCCCAGCAGTGCAGGGCACCCTCCACCAGGCCCCCACTCATGTCTCCCACCACCCCCACCCCCCAGCAGTGCAGGGCACCCTCCACCAGGCCCCCACTCATGTCCCCCAGCACCCCCACCCACCAGCATCCAGGGGGCAGCCTCCACCAGGCCCCCACTCATGTCTCCCACCACCCCCACCCCCCAGCAGTGCAGGGGCAGCCTCCACCAGGCCCCCACCCATGTCTCCCACCACCCCCACCCCCCAGCAGTGCGGGGCACCCTCCACCAGGCCCCCACTCATGTCTCCCACCACCCCCACCTCCAGCAGTGCAGGGGCTGCCTCCACCAGGCCCCCACTCATATCTCCCATCACCCCCACTCCCCAGCAGTGCAGGGCACCCTAAACCAGGCCCCCACTCGTGTCTCCCACCACCCCACCCCCCAGCAGTGCAGGGCACCCTCCACCAGGCCCCCACACATGTCTCCCATCACCCCCACCCCCAGCATTGCAGGGGCAGCCTCCACCAGGCCCCCACTCATGTCTCCCACCTCCCCCACCCCCCAGCAGTGCAGGGCACCCTCCACCAGGCCCCCACTCATGTCTCCCACCACCCCCACCCCCCAGCAGGCAGGAGCTGCCTCCACCAGGCCCCCACCCATGTCTCCCATCACCCCCACCCCCCAGCAGTGCAGGGCACCCTCCACCAGGGCCCCACTCATGTCTCCCACCACCCCCGCCCCCCAGCAGTGCAGGGAACCCTCCACCAGGCCCCCACACATGTCTCCCACCACCCCCACCCCCAGCAGTGCAGGGGCAGCCTCCACCAGGCCCCCACCCATGTCTCCCACCACCCCCAACCCCCAGCAGTGCGGGGCACCCTCCACCAGGCCCCCACTCATGTCTCCCACCACCCCCACCCCCGGCAGTGCAGGGGATGCCTCCACCAGGCCCCCACTCATATCTCCCATCACCCCCACCCCCCAGCAGTGCAGGGCACCCTCCACCAGGCCCCCACTCGTGTCTCCCACCACCCCCACCCCCCAGCAGTGCAGGGGCAGCCTCCACCAGGCCCCCACTCATGTCTCCCACCTCCCCCACCCCCCAGCAGTGCAGGGCACCCTCCAACAGGCCCCCACTCATGTCTCCCACCACCCCCACCCCCCAGCAGGCAGGAGCTGCCTCCACCAGGCCCCCACCCATGTCTCCCATCACCCCCACCCCGCAGCAGTGCAGGGCACCCTCCACCAGGGCCCCACTCATGTCTCCCACCACCCCCACCCCCCAGCAGTGCAGGGCACCCTCCACCAGGCCCCCACACATGTCTCCCACCACCACCACCCCCAGCAGTGCAGGGGCAGCCTCCACCAGGCCCCCACTCATATCTCCCATCACCCCCACCCCCCAGCAGTGCAGGGCACCCTCCACCAGCCCCCCACTCGTGTCTCCCACCACCCCCACCCCCAGCAGTGCAGGGCACCCTCCACCAGGCCCCCACACATGTCTCCCATCACCCCCACCCCCCAGCAGTGCAGGGGCAGCCTCCACCAGGCCCCCACCCATGTCTCCCACCACCCCCACCCCCCAGCAGTGCGGGGCACCCTCCACCAGGGCCCCACTCATGTCTCCCACCACCCCCACCCCCCAGCAGTGCAGGGCACCCTCCACCAGGCCCCCACACATGTCTCCCACCACCACCACCCCCAGCAGTGCAGGGGCAGCCTCCACCAGGCCCCAACTCATATCTCCCATCACCCCCACCCCCCAGCAGTGCAGGGCACCCTCCACCAGGCCCCCACTCGTGTCTCCCACCACCCCCGCCCCCAGCAGTGCAGGGCACCCTCCACCAGGCCCCCACAAAAGTCTCCCATCACCCCCACCCCCCAGCAGTGCAGGGGCAGCCTCCACCAGGCCCCCACTCATGTCTCCCACCTCCCCCACCCCCCAGCAGTGCAGGGCACCCTCCACCAGGCCCCCACTCATGTCTCCCACCACCCCCACCCCCCAGCAGTGCAGGGGCTGCCTCCACCAGGCCCCCACCCATGTCTCCCATCACCCCCACCCCCCAGCAGTGCAGGGCACCCTCCACCAGGGCCCCACTCATGTCTCCCACCACCCCCACCCCCCAGCAGTGCAGGGCACCCTCCACCAGGCCCCCACACATGTCTCCCATCACCCCCACCCCCCAGCAGTGCAGGGCAGCCTCCACCAGGCCCCCACTCATGTCTCCCACCACCCCCACCCCCCAGCATCCAGGGGCACCCTCCACCAGGCCCCCGCTCATGTCTCTCACCACCCCCAACCCCCAGCAGTGCAGGGCACCCTCCACCAGGCCCCTACTCATGTCCAACTCATGTCTCCCTGCACCCCCCACCCCCCAGCATCCAGGGGCACCCTCCACCAGGCCCCAAATCATGTCTCCCATCACCCCCACCCCCCAGCAGTGCAGGGCACCCTCCACCAGGCCCCCACTCATGTCCAACTCATATCTCCCTGCACCCCCACCCCCAGCATCCAGGGGCACCCTCCACCAGGCCCCCACTCATGTCTCCATCCACCCCCACCCCCAGCAGTGCAGGGCACCCTCCACCAGGCCCCCACTCATGTCCAACTCATGTCTCCCTGCACCCCCACCCCCCAGCATCCAGGGTCACCCTCCACCAGGCCCCCACTCATGTCTCCCACCACCCCACCCCCCAGCATCCAGGGGCACCCTCCACCAGGCCCCCACTCATGTCTCCCATCACTCCCACCCCCCAGCAGTGCAGGGCACCCTCCACCAGGCACACCCTCATGTCTCCCACCACCCCCGCCCCCCTGCAGTGCAGGGCACTCTCCACCAGGCCCCCACACATGTCTCCCATCACCCCCACCCCCCAGCAGTGCAGGGGCAGCCTCCACCAGGCCCCCACTCATGTCTCCCACCACCCCCACCCCCCAGCAGTGCAGGGGCAGCCTCCACCAGGCCCCCACTCATGTCCCCCAACACCCCCACCCCCCAGCATCCAAGGGCACCCTCCACCAGGCCCCCACTCATGTCTCCCACCACCCCCACCCCCAGCAGTGCAGCGCACCCTCCACCAGGCCCCCACACATGTCTCCCACCACCCCCACCCCCCAGCAGTGCAGGGGCACCCTCCACCAGGCCCCCACTCATGTCTCCCACCACCCCCACCCCCCAGCAGTGCAGGGGCAGCCTCCACCAGGCCCCCACTCATGTCTCCCACAACCCTCAACCCCCAGCATCCAGGGGCACCCTCCACCAGGCCCCCACTCATGTCTCCCACCACCCCACCCCCAGCAGTGCAGGGCACCCTCCACCAGGCCCTCACTCATGTCCCCCAGCCAACATGTCATCACAATCTAGATCCCTGGCCCTTATGGTCAGCCTCCAAATGCCAAACACCCACCTGAGTATTGCATCCACCCACTTAGAAATGGCAAAAAACATGATAGAACACCAATTGCAAGTTTGGAAAAGAACACATGTCCCTCACATACACCCAATGGGTGTCAGTGAATGTCTAAACCCATATCATGATATGCATGAAACCATTGAGATGATACTACACATTGAAGTTTGAAGAAAAAATATGTACTAAAAGCAACATAAATTGAATCAAAAATAAACAAACAATAATGGAAATTTAAAAACAAATAAACCAGCAGGTCCGTGAAATAATGCAAATCCACAAATCATAATCCAAAGGAAAGGTGTCCAAATTCACAGTCCACAAAAGTAAATCCAATGGAAAATGAAAATCGAAAACCATTGCTCTATGGGTAAATCATTAAAAAAAATGAAAATCCAAAAGTCAACTATATACAGATAAACAATCCAGGGTCCATGATCCCAAACGAAGAAATGAAACCTATCTAATAACACTACCTAAAAAAAAAAAATATTTACAAAAATGTGGCCCATTGTCCAAAAGGTCCAAAAGGTCCAAAAAAAATGCATAACCAAAGGAAATCTAACACTAACTACAGAACTATTTACAAGGGCAGCGGGCTAGTCCGACGGCTCACTTCGGGATGTTCCGGGCCAGGGCATCATCAAACTCCTGCTCAAAGTCACGGAGGCGGTCCTCCTCCATGGCCCTGAGGGTCCGCAGGGCCGTCCACATGTTCACCCCAAACTCCCTGCGGATTGCCTCGAGGCACTCGGCCCGCCTCAGGGCCCTCCGCATGGAGTTCTCCTCCCTGACCATCGTGAGCTGTGCCTCTTCCGCCTGCTGCTGCTCCGCATCTATGGCGTGGCCCAACCGCTGCCACACGGAAGACACTTCCCTTCCTGGGTCCTCCTGCCCTCCGGCCGATACCTGCCCCTCCAATGTCGAAGGCCCCGAGCCATCATGGCTCCCACCACGTTGCTGCTGCTGCTGTGCCTCTGCCCGTGCACCGCCTCCTGCTGCCTGCACATCCTCCGCTGGCTGGGGTGCAGTCGCTGATGTGGCCACCCCTGCTGGACGTCCAACTCCCGACTGTGGCAGGGATGCCTCCTCCACCAGCCTGGTCGCACCGTCAGAGGCAGCTCCACAGGGCACCCATGTGACTAATGGGTGGGAAGATTGCACGGAGGATGACTGGCACATAGGGGGTTCAGTTGAGGAGGGGGTCGTAGCAAGCCCCATCAAACGGAGGAATCCGGCCTGGGTGACCTGTCCCAGTAGGCCGACGCGGTCAACGAGCCATTCGAGATGACGTGCAGTCTCCTCATGAAAAGACTGCAGGTCACCTCGCATGGCCCGTTGACGCAACGCCACACCAGTCAGGACAGGCTCAACCCGGACCCGGATAGCCACGTCCGCAGGCAGAGGAAGGCCAGTTGTCGTGAGCTCATCCCCTGCCTGAAAACGGGTCTGGATGTAGGCATCCCTGCTGGTGCAAGATGATGCAGTGACAGGATCAGGGACAGGATTGCACACAGGCACCTCCGCGGCGACCTGTGCTGCCTCCTGTCCCTGGTCCTGCACTGCACCACTAGCACCAGTGGAATCCCCACCTCCAGACCCCGTCTCTGTTGCTTGCACAGCTTCCTCCTCCACCAAACCCCCCACCAACCTGGATGACTCCGTGCCATCTCCCCCATTGGGCCCTGTGGGGTCCCAGCTGCCCCTTCTGCTGCCGAGGAGTCCAACTCTGACCTTCGCCTCTTGGACCTCTCCCCGGCAGCTGCGGCCTGGGATGCGGCACCGGACTCCTCACTCCCCGACGAGATCACAACATGGGAGGGGAGCCGGGCCTTGCGTCTCCGGCTGGCGGTGCGATCCCCGCCGCTGTGCTCCACAGCACCTTCTCCGCCCTCTTCATCAGTTGACGCTGCAGACAGGGAGAAATAAAACACATATTGTTCCCCTTTGCTCCAGATGACCACAGGGAGGTAGAGGTGCTGAGGCCGCTGGGATTGCAGATTCAGCTGGAGGAAGTGAGGTACATGGGGGTCAATATCATTAGACCTGGAGAGGACCTGGGCCAGGCTAACTATCCTTCCCTGTTTGATAAGTTCTTTTCAGAAATGTGCTTTTGGGAAAGGGGTGGTTGTCGTGGATGGGGAGACTCAATGCGGTAAAGATGAACCTCCTCCCAAGGGTTCTCTAGCTGTTCCAAATTTTGCCGATTTACGCCCCGGAGGTGCTGCTGAAAGAGGCCAAACAGTACATATTGCAGGTCCTCTAGCAAGGTCAGAAACCCAGGGTGGGGTATGGGACACTAATAATACCGAAAGACAAGTTAGGAGTGGGGCTCCTGGATCTGATGATGTACTATAGGGCAACACAACTTAGGGTGCTGGTCTCACATCTGAGTGAGAACCCAGGGAAGCAATGTGTATTTCTGGAAAACCAACACTTGCTCCCAGCTACGGTGGGGGAATGGCTCTGGGTTCCAAAGGATAGACTTCCGGAGGCGAATCTGGGATCACCCAATCCTGGGAGTACACTGGGAAGTTTTAAGTATGGGAGGAAGAGGGCAAGAGATCACCATTTGGCTTTCACAGTTGAGCCACATCTGGGCCCCAATGGTTAGAGATAACATACCCGAGGTTGAACGGCACCAGTCGTGGTTTGAGGGGTGCTTATCAGGGTTGATCATCTGGTAAAAGGTGGGGAATTCCAAGGCATACAGGACTTGGAGGCAGCATTGGATATTGGTAGACTATCAGTGCTTCTTTACTTGAGGCTAAAAGGAATATTCATGACCGAAAAGTGGAAGAAAGGTATCCAGAGGGACCTTATGGTGGTTGAGAAGGTGTTAGATGGACATGTGGAGATGTACGGCTTAATGTCATGCCTCTATTCGGCCTTGTTGGAATCGGGAGAAGGAGTTACACAGGAACTCCAGGCAAAGTGGGAAAGGGACCTGGGGATGGTAATAAGGGGGAATCTCTGGCAGCTGATGTGTAGGAGGACCTTCAAGATGTACATATCGTGTCAATATAAACTGCACGCCATAAAGCTCCTGCATTGTTGGCAATATGAGACTATGCGCTTGTCCAAAATGTTTCCAACGGTGGACCCCCTCTGCTGGCATGAATGTGGTGCCAGGGTGGATTGCTGGCACATGTGCTGGAGTTTCCCGGGGGTGCAGGTATACTGGTCTGAGGTCCTGGGGTGGATCAAGGAGGCTGGAGGAGGGACATATGGACTGGACCCCATGATGGTCTTGTTCGGGTTGTAGAAGTGGGAGGACCATTGGTGTCCACTCTCGCCACTGGTGCACTTCCTTCTCCTGGCATCACGTGCGTGTCGTGCCAGGTACTGGAAGAGAAAGACCCTCCCCAAAGTGAAAGAGTGGTCGAACACGGCTAAAGATATCTATTTAATGGAAAAGATTACTGTGGCAATCCATAGGGGGAGCGCATACGTGGAAATAGAATGGCTACAGTTCTGCAACACATTTGGATGAGGGGAGAAGAAGTGGATAGCCAATAAAGAGAGAACAGGCACGGCCCGAATGGACATTAGCTAGTGGGATGCACCACAGAACACTATAAGATCTGTACTGAGCGCTTCAAAGCCGCTTGGCATTGGACTAAAATATATGTGGACAGTTTTCTTCCCATGCTGCCGAGGGGAGAGTTTAATTGATGCATAAGGGGGTAAGGGGTGGGTGGAGAATAAACGGGGGAACAAGTGATGTTATTTGAAATGCTCCTGGAGGGTTCTGCCCTCATGTTGCTTTGTCTGTCTAAGGTTTGACTGTGTTTAAAACGAATAAACTTCAATTTACAAAAATAAAATCGAATTTACAATGGCCCATACCAGACACTAGGTGCCCAGAGTCGATTTCACCCTAATACCATGGTGTATGGCCACCAAGAAAGACCAAGATATGTGGATAGATTAATTGAAAATGATAATCAACATACGGAACAGTTCCTACCAAATGAAAGACACAATATGTACCTCACCAATATAATCAGTCGCCACCACAGGTTGACCATGGTCAATGGATGGTCACTCCACGTTCTCCACCTCCTGTGTCACGAGAATTCAGGGGTAACACAAATAGAACTCAATCTCCTGAAAGATATCAGAACAGGCATAATCGGGGCAAGTTTATTCATTACCAGCCCAGACCACGAAGAGATGAATTCAGAGACATGAACAGGTTTCAATGCTAAGAGGCCCAAGTCAAAATGTTGCCTTAACAGATAGGAAAATGGTGTGCAGTTCAAAAGCAACAGCCAAGTGAAGGTGCAGAAGGTCATAGGAGTGATCTTGTATGTAGCAACAAGTGACTAGCTAATGACCTCTGCCCTGATGAAAGCACAGATGCCCATGAATCACCTTTGAAAAAAATACTGAATTGTTTGCCTATTTAAAAACAATAAAACAAACAAATGAAAGTGAGACAGGGAATTATAACACACACAAAAATGGAGTGTGGTTTAATTTGGAGTTTAACCAGACCATCCAGGTGCGTGAAGATGAAGAGCAAAAAAGGGAAAATGAACCAAAGAAAACAAAGAACAGAGAAGCAGATTTAAAAATAGCAAATCAAACACAAAATGAAGAATTAGGATCATCAGATAGGTTACTTTACTTGATAATCAAAATACTGTTGATATCCTTACAGAGGAAACAACAGCCCAAAAGGCAGATGCAGGTCCGTCACGTGAGGAGTATTTTGAGCCACAGAAGTTCCAAGTGGCAGAAATGACAGGCTCTGTACAAAATGCAAATAAGTGTCGCACACCAGAAACTGACATGCTGTCATGTGACACTTGTGAAAATACACAGCCAATAGGTTGCAATGTAGAAGTAAATAGAGGGGACCCAGACAATGGGAAAGGCACAATGAGAAATCGGGTTGTGAACACTAGTGGTCCCAAGTTAGAGGGGCAGTCAGTGGCAACACTACACATGGGTTCTGAGCACAGGAGAATAGACAAAGAAATTCCAAACGAAGTGGGCAAAAAGGAGAGTGAAATGCTATTTCAAATGTTAATTTTCCTAGCAAAAAGTAAAAATGAGCTAAGAAAAGTATGTTTTGAAATTTGTAAAAATTCACATGGTTGAGGATATGTACTATGCTTCTATCACTATTGAAGAAAAGTGTAATGCATTTGCAATAATTCACACAGGTGCACAAGCAAAAATAATAATGTCAAAAGAACTGGTGAAAAGTATCAATGAAGGGAGATCCCAACAAAATAATTTAAAGGTGAGAACAATTAAAGGCCCTGTGCACAATTTCAATTGGGAAGAAATTGGGAAGAAATACCTATCGAAGGTGTCACTAAGGTTGACATAAAGATAGGAAAGCATCGGATGGGACAGGAAGTGTTTGGTCACACCCATTAATGAATGCCATTCTTCATAGGGACAAATTGCCTGAGGAGATTATTGCCCTTCATTGATGTGGTAAATGCGGTATTGCGATCAGTAGCTAAAAAGCCATCGAAACCTTAGAAAATAATGTTCCAAAGCAACAGTATAAAAGAATGCCACACTGTTGCTAAATCAGAAAGTACAGTGGAAGTATATTTTCACAATGGCTGTGTGCCTAGTGTCACTGTCATGCTCATGTGTCAGGCTGAAATGCGATGAGAAAAAGAGAAGCAGTCTATGGAGATTCATTTGGACCCTAAGAAAAACTGGCAAACAAACATAGATGAAAACATGTTGCTTTTTATCTAAATGAAGAAAAATACAAACCAAATATTACTCCAGAGTTAAATCAGGAAAAAACACATTTCAACAATTACAGAAATACACATGGGCGAAGGGCAGCCATGGATCCATGAGCATTCTGAAATGATTGAAGCCACTTTGGTGCTTGAGCATAAAAGGAGTTTCATTAGTGAAAAGGTACTCTGACAAATACTTGAGAGGCGATCCCAAAGTTTAAAATAAAAAACAAAACACATTTTTGGGCAAGATGACCCTGAGTTGGGACAAAGAATTGTAGGGAGATGCATGCTAAAGAATACAATTAACTCTAAAAGCATTTGTCACAATGTGTGGATCGTGAGAGGGACACAAAACAAATTCTATTTGGGAAATGATATCATGCACAGAATGTGTATGGTATTAGAATTTCTAAATCAAAAGGTCTGGTCCAGATTAGGAGGAGCCTCACCCGAATTTGAAGACAAGAGACAAGCTTATCATTGTGCCCAAATGAAGCCATATGCAATTGAGCTTCATGTGAAAAAGGATGTTACCATTCCTGCATTTACCAGGCAATTTATAGTAGCATTAAAATACAGGGACAGCAGATAAAAGATGCTGATGCATTTGTGTGCTTAAATGAATCCAAAAAGTAGCAAGGATTAGAATGCAAATATACACCACTGATAGAGACTAGGGGTGGACCCATTAAAATCCTGGTGGACAGTAAAGGGTGTCACAACATTCATTTGGAAGAGAGTACAGCATTAGGAATGGCAGTACATACATCTTACTAAACTGCTGATTTCAATAACCCAGTGATCTGGAACATCCCTAAAGCTATGTGACTTCACATGGTGAATTACCAGACTCATTGCAGTCTAAGCCTAAAGGAATCTTTAAAGTTCAGTCTGTGTACCCTTATGAGCCAGGTGGAATGGTATGCTGTCATCAGGATGATTCTATCCTATTCAAATTAGGTGAATTTAAATGTGAAAAGCAACATATTAAAGTGGAGGTCAATATCCCAAAATATTTGAGTGTAGCGACTCGCCAAAGAGACACTGCCACATGGTTAGAGGAAAGTACAGAGGTTACTCCACTGGAGGATTGCCCAGAGTTTTCAAAAATAAAATGGTAGAGGAGCAGATACAAGCTGCAGATGCTTGCACAAATGAAGAAGAAAAAGACCAATTGAGGAAAATATTTATGGAGTTCAAACAGGTTTTTGCCAAAGATGCCTATGACTGTGGGCTGACTGATTTGCATGTTGCCACACTACCAGAAGGACATTGTAGTGAGCCGTTATTTGTGCAGTATTATAGGTTGCCCTTGGCATGTCTAGAGTTACTGGCTGAAATAATCAAACATTAAGAATCTAGAGGAATCATTAGGACTATCCATAGTACATCTTGGGTGTGTTAAAACACAATGGCCATTGGCCCTTGTGTGGACATCTACGAGAATTAAACAAAAAGTTACCTGTTTCAAGGTGGCCCTTTACATTTATTGATCAGGACCTTGCACAGGTTTGTGGGTCAAAGATATTTGCCACCTTAAATCTTACAGCTGGATACTGGTGTGTGCCACTAGCTGAAGACTTTCAAAATGTAATGGCATTTTCATTTGACAAATCACAATATGCATGATATAATATCATATGGCATTTGTAACACACCTTTACACAGGAGTTTCAAGGCACGATGAGGCAAGGGAGGGGCAACAGAGGGATGACAGACAACGATCCTACTAGGCCAGGTGTCATTCAGATCATGCAAGTGCATGGGAAGGGGAAGAGGTAAAGTGCGGGGGAGAGAGAAGTGCAGTACATGGGATGAATAAATAACAATACATAAAAGAACAGCCACAGGTGGAAAGTGCAAGGGTAAGTGCAGACATCAGGTGTCAAGTGCTGGTAGTTGGACTTGTAGGGATACAGCACAGTCCCCAAGAGCGGAGGTTACCAGGAAGGCAATGCAGCTGTGCAAATGGTGGGGAGGGGCCGGGCCAGAGATCATACGGTGGCCAGGTAACCAGTGCAATGTCAGATTCAGCCAGGAAGTGGAGGAGAGAAAGCAGAAGCAAAGAGGAAGGTTTTGAGATGCCTCTGGAACCTGAGATGATTTTCTTCAAGTTTCAGGGAGGCGGGGAGGCTGTTCCAGAGGGAGGCCCCAGCAGAAGAAAGAGATCTTCCACCAACTCGTTGCTTGGAGATGCGACTGACCCTGAGGGAGTTGGAGGCAGATGAGCGAAGAGCTCGAGAAGGAAGATATTTAGGAAGAGAGAGTTGAAGGTATTGAGGCTCAAGGACCCAGAAGGCCTTGTGGATAATGCAGAGGGTTTCGAACTTAATCCTAGCAGCCACTGGGAGCCAGTGCAGAAATTTCAGTCCTGGAGAGATACGATCCGTGGGCTTGAGGCCAAGGACAAGTCTCGCAGTCTGTTTTGGATAAGTTGCAGAGGGCGGAGAGAAGAGGCAGGTAGATTTAGAAAAAAGGCTGTTGCAGTAGTCTAGCCTAGAGAGAACCAGAGTTCTGGAGACATGGAGACGGTGAGCTTCTGGCGGAAGGAGAGGAAAGGAAGAATACCTCTGAGGAGGTGCAGCTGGTAGTGTGACTTCTTAGAGACGTCAGAGATGTGACCCTATGGTCCATGGTCCTGGACCCCATTGGGTATGTCAATAGTGGGGGTGAGTTTGAAAATTCCTGAGCAAGGCATTCCCGGATGCAGCTGAAAGAAGAACAATATTTTATGTGGATGATGTGCTAATCAAAAATGAAGATCTGAAAAGCCATTTAAATGAGATTATACGTGCACTCAGTCAGCTACAGAAACTGGGGCAAAAGTATCTTTACAGAAAAGGCAGTGGTACAGAAAAAGGGTAAAGGCCATGAAGTGACAGAGCATCGATTAAACCCACAAAAGAAAAAGGAGGAAGCGATTCAGAAACTAAAAGATCCCACTAACTTGAAAAGTTTAAAGAGCTTGTAAGGAATGACAAGTTACAACAGAAAGTGTATCGAAAATGATGCAGAGATTACACAACCTTTGACAAGGTTATTGATGCAGGGTGTACCCTGGAAATGGGAAAAGGAACAAAGTGAGGCAGTGGTCATACTAAGAGGATGTCAAACTAAAGTGCCATGTTTGACATATCCAATAAAAACAACAGGATTTCTTTGTAGAAATTGGATTCACAAATCAATGTATGTCACCAGTGTTATATAAAAAAAATGATGCAAATTACAAAACCATTGAATGTGCTAGCAATGCATTGTCACAGGGAGAGATCAAATTTAGTGAATGTGAAAAAGCGCATCTGACCACTGTCTCAGCATTACATGTCTGTCCCATAATTCAATGGGAGCAGGTGATTGTTGAAATCAATAACCAGCCCCTGCAATTCTTGCAATGTAAGAGGATCAGATCAGGGAATTTGGTCCAGTCAAGAATAACTTCATGTACATTAGCACTTCAGGGATTTCCAATAAAAGTGAGATATGGACAAAACAGCCTAATTGCTCAAGGGCTAGCAGAGTTGCATGATTGTGCAGCTGTCTATGTGCCTGATGACACAGAGCTAGAGACAAGTTTAAATTAATTTGAGCAATCCCCACACAAGGCTTCCACTGAAGAAACATGTAAGGCTTTACCAACTGTGCATGCAGATGGATGTGCATACCACATATCAAATGATGCTGAAAAAGAACTTGTGGAAGGAATTGGAAATGTGTTGCTTAAATGTGGCAGCACTCCAAGAGTAAGCATGAGGATAGGCCGCAAAAGCAGTCAAGTTTCAGAATTGGCTGCCATTTATAAGGCAATATCTGTAGCAGTAGAAAATAGACTTAAAGAAATAGTTGTGGTCACTGATTCTGATTATGCGTGAAATTGTTTCATGGAGTATTTACCTGGCTGGAAAGTGAAAGGCATGCTCACATATAACAAGAAGCCACTTTAAAATGGCAAGATGATTCAAGCTATAGACAAACGTGTCAGAAAATGACCTGATACTCCATTTGAGGAAAATACGTGCTCATTTGAAAATACCAGGTGAAGATAAGGAAGGAAATGATAAGGCAGATCAATTAGCCAAAATAGGAGCTGTAATGTGGGAGTCATTTTCTATTGAACACCTGCTTGGTGAAATACAGGTGGGTGCGATAGCAGGCTCCAAAACTCTGAAAACAGTTGAACAGCCTGTGGCACAATGGAGTTTTCATACTCCAGATAAAAACTTGATTAAGGTGCAAAAGGACGATCTTATTCTACGCCCATTTTACAACCATTTGCTAGATTGGATGCAGAACAATATCCTCTGAATGAAGAGCACTGCAAAGGAAAAGAGGAATTGAGGGTGTTTTCAAAAAACAAAAAGAGAATTAGGTTATCCGATGGACTGATGATTAGAGAATCCATGACAGGCCAAATGCAATGGGTAGGGCCTTTGTCATTTCTGGGATTGATGTTACATCATGCCGACGATGCCATAACTGCAGGCCACACAGGGTCACAGAAAACCTTGGACATTTTTTAAAGATTATGCCTACTGGCCACACATGAGGCAAGATGTTCAGCTGTATACCAGACGATGTTTACTGTGTGCACAGTGTTGGCCTGCACGTCACCAGCTCATTGAGCACCATTAATGAAAAGGGGTTTGACACTCCCATGCTCCGATTTACAAGTAGATTTTGTAGGCCCTGTGATTACCAACTCTCAAATTTCGTATTACTTATAACCACCTCACACCCCTCAGACGCCCCATGGTCTGCCCTTGACCCGCAAATAGCATCTGCGTCCATCAGGTGTAAGTGCTTGCCTAGACATATATAATGTTGTTCCTTGAATTTTACACAGGTATCTGTTCCCATGCTTGAAATGCTACCATCTCTGGAATCACAATCTTGACATATTTGTCATATTGCCAAAAGCGTACATTATGTACCAAGTTAGTTTGATAAATCAAGTCTGGGGTGATAAACGGAATGCACAGTAGAACACCTATTTCCATTCTCTCCATATTAATAAATAATGGTATTGCACTTCCCATCTCAAATGCAATTCTTTCTTGGATTATCTCCACCTCCCTTTGTGTAATCCATGGCATCATCTTATCAATTATATCAGCTGATACAAAATACAGAGGTATAGGGCCTTGAATCAACTGAGACAGAGCATTTTGAATTTCTCATAAATACTTTGTCATAATGATTTCAAATGGAGTTACCACACTTAAAAGGTCATGCAGCAATTTATCATGAATAACAAAAATACTGGTAATATGCTCGAATACTTGCTCATTAAGAGACAGAATTGTTTCATTAACATAACAGATTGCTTCACTCTGTCCACCCCTGAATCCATCTAAAGTATGTTGCAATTATTTCAAATCATAACTCAATTCATGTGCCTTGTTACTCAATGTGTTTACAGATGCAATATTGGCTGCAGATATTGTTGTGCCCACCACAGCACCAATCACAGTCATCACAATTATCAACAACAAAAAACCAGCCAATCTTTTTCCCTCCTTTTCTTAATACTAGATGAACTCATAAAAGTGTTTTCTAACTGCAACATTAATTCCTTGGTTGCCCTCCGAGCTTCTTCTTTACGGGGCCACACCCATTCCTTCACTTGCTCTGATTTTAATTCTGATCCGTTAAGACATCTTTCAATCACCAGATCAGGACTTAGGCTAATATACATCTTCTGGTACAACCTTCTATTCCCTATTAATATAAAACCTGGTGCTTCTTCTACTGCAATTCCTGAGGCCGGTCCAGGTTCTATCAGAATGTGTCCTTCCGCAAACCTGACGCATGGATTGTTCATAACTACTGACACCAAAAGTAACCAAAAGATTTCCCTTTTTGTTCTGCCATACGGAAAACACAGCCAGTCATCATTCTCTCTGTAATCAGGATTTCAGTTTGGGGTCATCATGTTCACCCCCTTTTTCGGTCCAGGGTTTTTTCCAGGGGACTCCATTCCAGTGGTATCCTCCAGAGATCTGCGCACTCTAACTCCCAGAGCGCTAACATGGGAAAATATTACTTTTCTAAGGTCAAGAGAAAAAGACAACTTAAGAATTAGGTACATCAATCCATTTACTTTTCCTTTTTCATTTGGATATCTAAAACCAAAATGAATTATGCACACAAATGCATATTATACACAAAATACCATATAATGCAGTGAGGACAACTCTTTAGGAACATCTGAAAATAACATACATTTAACACAATCACAACCAATCTTAACACAACATTAAACAAAAATAATGCGAATTAAACCAAGCCTTCACCTATTTACAATATCCCTTTCTCTTAGTTACCTAGTTATACATTTGTTCACTAATTTGATATATCTTTCCCTTTTTATCCCTCCAAACACCGTTTTGATACCTTCAAATTATTTACACCGATTCACCTGCTTTACTTTCATATCATCGCATGTTTCACTCCCTGCTAGTTTCAATTGGCTCTAGCCTTTTCACCTCATGTTTTGGGTGGAAGGGCTTGATCTGATTAACATGAACAAACTGCGCCACTGTTAATTTCTAGCAATTCTGTAGACCACAGGTGAAACTTTATCCACAATTCTATATGGCCCGTGTTATGCTGCAAGAAATGTAGAGTTTTTATGCTTACCTTTCCCAAAATTGAATGTATAGACCTGGTCTCCTATCTCATATTATCTTACAGATGTCTTCCTATCATAATATGATGTTGCACTGTCAGCAGCCTTTTCCAAATTTCCCGCACGAATGCAAAAGCAAGTGCTTTCTTAGTTTTTCCACATATTAATGGATTGTGGACACATTTACCAGAACTTGTTCATTTGTTCTGTAGCGCAATGGTTGTGGCAAAACCATAATCCTACTTGTCAAAATTCTTTGGGGGCTATTTGTTGATTTAGAGGGCATCAACCTCAGAGCCATTAGTACCAGTGGAAGCCACAAATCCCAGCTAGATCCTGCTTCAGCTACACATTTTTTCAACATGTCAACTTTCAATCTGTTACACCGTTCCACTCCCCATGAAAAGGAGGGCCGGTAAGAAAAGTGTAGCTTCCTCTTCACAACCAAGATTTGCCACATTTTTGTCATTACTGCACTAGTGACATAACTTCCGCAGTCTGATTCTCTTCTTTGAGGTAAACCAAATCTTGAAAAATATGATTCACAAGTAAAGTGGCTGCCGTTTGCGTACTGCAAAATTGATTAATCATAGATGGTTAGTGAGTACTTTCATGATAAATTACACAATTACTAACCTTATTTATGGTTCTTTTATTGTCAAACAATTGCAGCATAGCATGTTCTACATATCTATCCCTAAAGATACTGTGGTTTCAGTGGGCAGACTGACCTTATTTCATGCCGATAGCGATTTGTGGGAAGGGAAATTGGAGAATATTGATTTCTTTCGGAAAAATGCATTTCCCATTGATCCAGATATTGAATTCTTACTAAAACATAAAAGCATACACATTACTGTGAGTATCTTAGGCCTGACAGAGACAGATAGGTTCACTTGGTGGACCTGGATGGAAAAATGTTTAGTGATTTTGGTGATTCCAATTGTGACTATTTTGATATGGTTAATTGTACTTACAATTAAGATAAATATGATGATTTTTGTTTTAATGGTAATGGGAAAAGAGAAGGTCTAATATGGAGAAGCACGTGCATTTTAGAGCATGTTTTTTTCCTACAGTTATTTTGGTTGTGTCCCAGCAGAAAAAAAGGAGGGTGTGTAGGTAAATGTAATAGAGAAATACTTTTCCCTATTTTGAATTTCAAAAAGGGTTGCTCCACATGTCATCATCTACATTTTAGCACAGGTTTGAAATTTTACTAGGGCCATGGGTGTGAGACTTGTGTCTATTGTGCAAGGTGGGAGACTCAGGCTGAATCTAATAGATGCCAATGTTGGGAATGCAGAGAACACATACTAGAAAATAATCACGTTGCTCCACGATACCACATTTGTGGGCTGAGTTGCACTTAAAATAAAAATAAAAATAACATGAAACTAATATACTAATTTACATTATCCATTTAACATATAAGTGATTCCCATACTAACATTTAGTGCAAACCAGTCTATGCTGGTTATATAAACTTGGTGCAGATTAATGGAAATGCATGGTAGTTTGGTGATGAAATAAACTAAATGTGCAGGCTTAATGTGACAAATCAGAAGTGTGGAATATGAGATACGTTCTGCTAAAGACATTGCATTGTTTAAAAAGCTTTCAGAGCAGGAAAGACAGCACTGAGATGTAGCTATTATTTCCACTTCAAGGCGGTGGGGATGGACACGGTCAGAACATTCTTGGATTGGCTGACTGACAGAAAGGGAGGTGGTTTGAATAAGACATGAGGTTTTGGAAAAAGGCTTGTACCAGAAAGGGCTGGGTCATATACTCACTCACTGGCTCGGGAGCAGAAAGACTGGTAGAGGGCTGTTTCCAGGCACTCTTTTCCTCTGGCTGACTTTGTGGACAGAAAGACTGGCTCATTTGTTCCACGCACAAAGGAAGTGGACGTGATAAGAATTCTCCTGTCCTGTCCAGTAGACAGAAATGGGGTATATCGCCAGCTGAAGTGGTGAAGGGCTATCCTGACCTTGTGGCCCGAGGATTCACTAACTCCAATAGATCTAGGTAATTATGCAGTAATCGAGGAGCGTGTAATGTATGAAATAAATATTTTACAGGCTGTTGTGAGCTAGAAATATGTTTGTTTTCTTAAAGTAATTCACCATCTATATTTTACGTGGGTTGCCCATATATGAAGAAAGCTTTTTTATGACAAGAGGCTTATAGCTGCCAAGAATAGTGAGAAACATTCAAGGTTACAGATAACTGTGCTTTAGCCAGCAAACTCTAATTGTGTTGTTGAAGCATGTTACTAGAAAACATTATTTACTGTTTGAGCTCTCCAATGAAACACATTTTATCCATGTTCAATTATAAATTACAGTAAAAAGTAGCACAATATAATGCATTTGTTGGTTCATTATTCTGAATTGTAACCGTTCATAAAGCCACAAAAGGAAAGAACAAGTTAGTTTCAGAGTTCTGATTATGTATCTGAATTATTATGTTAGCACATAGACTGAGGTCTAACAGGTGGTAATCTCATCTTAATGCAGGCGGTTGTTCACAATACCACATGTGGTCAAATATAAGTTGAATTTATATTTGTGAATTGAGTTTTTCAGAAGTGCTACGCATGTATGTGAATATAATTGTTTTGTGATGTGACATGATGTATTTTGAAACACAGCCAAAAGGGCATATTGTGGTATTGTACATAAGATACTGTGAGCAGATAAGAGTGTACTAAATCCAGTACTTGCATACCATTAGTGACCCTGGTAAAATAATTATTAGGCAGTGTTCTGAAGTTAGGCTCACCACTATACCAAAAAATACAACTATAACACTATACCACAAATATCACTATACCACAAAATACCAAAAATATAGCCAAAAAGATCTCTAACATCTGTCATCATTCTTCCAATTTTGTTTATGTGTTCTCCTATCATGTTTTTCCCACTCTACCCAGTTTCATCACAAATATTTCTGTGACAAACTGCCTTCACCTAATGGCAGACTTTCTGGAAACAATGTATCACTTACATTAGGAAGTTGATGAAGACGGGCGTGCGAGGTAAGGTGGGGGGACCAGGGTTAGGTATGTGTGTATGTGTGTGGCTACATAACATAACATGTGTATTTGTAGCATGCACATTCATCCTCAGTGGGGTACCTTGGTGGATAACAGATTTTATATTGTTACCCAACTCATAGTTACTCATTTTATCGACCTTGGAAGGATGAAGGGTTCATTGACGCATCAGGATTCAAACATGTGCCCATGAGGTCAAACACAGGCTGCTCTAAACAACTATAAATATATAAAAATCAGCAAATCACACGTGTCATATCTCCAACTGGCCCTGTGGCACTTTACACTTCCGCTAGTGGAGAACGCTCCACTCCATTCTTCACTATCTAATGATTTCATGGCCGCCTTACTATACTGGTCCATGATGTTCTGGACCTTTGTAATTTTCAATCCACATGAATTACTGTAAGTCATTCCACCTCCCGTATAAGTCATTGAGTGTGTAGAAAGGTAGAAATCACATTAACAGCCAGTGCCAGGTCCCCCTATGTGTACTTTATTTCTGAAAACTAACAGGTTACATGCAGCCCCAAATATATGGTCAACCACCCATATTGCACAATCTACCCACACCTCTCATTGAGAGCCTGCTAAATGTTAGGAGCTGAACACCATAGATATCTGCTTTCTGTCAGTTCAGTTTCTTCTCCATTATGGAATGCTGTGCAGCAGAATATATCTGTCACTTCACATGTGAGTGGGCATGCTGGTATGTTGGTAATTTCTCTGATGTGCTTTATGGTTGTAAGCCTCTGGAATGGTGTGGGCCATCACGTCTCAAATTGACATCAATTCTGCCGGTGGCCAAGTTTACTGTGGAGGTGATTAGAGGTCAATTCCACCACCAGTGGAAGTTCTTCCACTAACATATATTTATTGCTCGGTATGTCCTAAGGCCATCACTACATCACTCTGGAACTCTACTTATGACCTGGAGTAAAGCTTGCAAAGACTTGAAGATACAATTATTGGGACAGATTGGTTATCATTTTTGCAATAGTTTACACTGCATTTTTTTCCTGAAGAAACCACCCGAAACGCTGAAGCAATGCTGAAATCTGCCCTTCATTTAAGCCTATATTAAATTACTTTCTTGAGGTCTAAGAAAGTGCTAACACAATTATTGTCAACTGCCAAAACTTCATTGATTTATTGAATGCAAACCACACTGTAGTGAATTCTTTCTTACACTTTTAAAATACCAGCCTTTCCAGTCTTACAATTTTTCCATTGTGAATTACCACAAACTGTTCCTTTTCCTCTTGCTCCAACAGGCACTCTGAATGTGATTGTTTGTTCATGTAGAGGTGTACCAACATCTTACATAAAATGAAATTAAGATACTTGAGGTTGTTGCTTTTAGTTTTTACTGCACATTTACTGGTGAGCACTCATGTTGTAAATTAGTCCAGAACAGGGCTACCAATATAACTAAGGCCTCCAAAAAACACTTCTCATCTCTGTGGTGAGGAGTACAGTAGAAGAAAACACTATGCATGTGTATTTAAATGTAAAAGAGATGTAAATAGCATCGGAATTCTGACATATTTCAGTGGAGAAAAATGAGTCAAAAGACAAGACTTAACCACTGAAAACAAGACCAATGCCGGGGTTGTTTCTGTTACAGTAGGTTTATAACTCTTGACTATTATGACATGACATGCAGTACCAGACTACAATGAACTTTTATGTCTATTAATTTAAAACAAAGAAACATAATATTTCTACCAAAAGGGATTAAAGGATGTTATGCCCTGCCCAAGGAATAAATTGCTAAGGAAGTTTTTTTTTTTTTTCTGTAGATCCCCGTTTGTAATTTTTGGGGATACATATTTCCCAATTCCTCTCTATGCAGTTTCTTATTTCAGAACTGTGTATTTTGTAATTCTTAGTTAGTGGGCTGCTCTTGAAGGTATTTCTTTCCACGAAAAACATGGTTCCCAAAAACATGTGTTATGTAATGTTGTGTTGATTTATACAGCGCACCACTAGGCCCCAAGGGCAGTCTCCAAGTGCTCACATGGCTCTGCATGAAAGAGGACGGGGTTGGTTATTGAGAGAAGAGTGATAGAATAGGTCCAGAACCAGGAGAAACTGGCGTCTGTGAGAGTTGGCTTGCGGATGGGTGTTTGCGTGCACTGGCTTGTTGTATCTGTACGGGTAAGGTCCAATGCTTGGATTATTTCTATGTGACTGCTATGTAGGAGTCTGTCTGTGTTTTATATGTAGGCTGGATGGTATTTCCGGTTATGTGCAGTTTTGTTTTATCTCTACGGGTATAGTCCAATGCCGGGGTTGTTTCTATGTGACTGTTTGGTAGGTAGGATTGTGTCTATGTGTTTTATGTGTAGATTGGATGGTATGCAAGGTTGTGCACACTTGCTTGTTGCATCCATATGGATAAGGTACAATGTCCCGGTTTGATGTTATAAGCTTGTGTTACTTGTGTTTTAGTTTATAGGTTGGGTAGCCCAATGGACGTGTATAGTGTTTGGTGGTGTGTTGGAGGAAGCAGGAGTAGGGTGGTTAGTACCTTGGCTACTCTCTAAGTTCTTCTATGTTGCTGATCGGATATGGGTTGTTTGACCAAAATCAAACAGTTCGCGGCAGAATGGATTGTAATCGATTCCACCGCAACCCTGTTTGACCTTCAGTCAAACAACCCCAATCCCCTGCCGCCAAAGCAACCCTATATTAACCCTCCCCCTACTTAACTTCTACCTGGTCACTGATGCTCCTTCCCCTGCCCCGCAGCATCAGTTCCGTCCCTCAAACGTGGGCCAGATCTGACACTGCAGGGTCCCTTTTTTTTCAGAATCCCCCGCTTCCCATGTCATGGAAGCGGGGGAAACCCCTGCAACTCCCAAAGCCTAATATACCGAACATAGGGAGCAGGGGTCACCCCCACAGCCTCCGTTCCTCATGTTCAGTATATTAGTGTGACGCGTGGCTAATCATCACAATCTATCTAAGAGTGACGCGTGGCAAATCTTCTCAAATGTATCTAAACGTATTGCATGGCTAATTTTCACTATCTATCTAAATGTGACGCATGGCTAATCTTCACAATCTATTTATGTGTGACGCATGACTAATCTTCACAATCTATCTAACTGCTGCATGACCAATCTTCACATATCTATCTAAGTGAGACACGTGGGTGTTCCTTGCAATTGCTAAAGTGTGGCTTCATGACATAATTGGGGTAAAGGCATACAATTACTACCTGGCACAAATAGGTTAAATGCAGAATGTGGCTAGCTGGTACAATAGGGCTAACTGCATGTAGGCATATGATATTAGTTAATAGGAGAGGAATGGTTTTAGACATAATAGGGTGAGTGTGAGATATGACTGAGTAGCACAAATGGACTTTAAGCAAGGTGAGGCTACCCTACACAGTTGTGGAAAATTCAAAATATGAATACCTTAGATGGATAGGCTATATTTATAATAATAAAGTGATAACAATAAGTGATAAGAGGAGTGGGGTCGTAATGCAGTGCAGTGATGGCTATACCCCCAAACACACCATGCTTACATTATCGGTCACAGCTGGTTAACAGTGGCAGGCTTCCCAGGCAAACACAGGCAAACACGGACTGGTGCTGTTGCTTCAGGAGCTGCCTTTTGCTCTGCAGCCCTAGCCATGGGCTGCCAGGGCAGGGTCTGCGTTGGAGACCACATCTAATGCATTGAATTTCATTTGTTCGCAACATATTTAACCTGAATCGCATACATTAATTTTTCATTTTCTTATTTGGGAAACGTCTCCAGTCTTGTTCGATGGAACCAGGTTCCTTTTCATCTGAGATCATCTAAGTTGAGATCTTAACACTCTGTCGTTCGTGTGTGTCCAAACATTTCTCACGATCAAGTTCTTTACTTTACGGGATTATTCAGTAAAGTTTCCAAAGAAATTCCCATTGTATCCAAAAACCGTAAAGGACATAAACAAAACCATCCTTCAAACTGCCTACCCTCACCTCTTAGTTAATAAGGAATCAAGGCTTTTTTCAGAATTAACATCAAATTTCCAAAGGAGGGACAACTTCCTCCATTCAACGCGGCTATGAAGAGACTGAAGGCTCAATTCACAATGTATCATTGCAAATGGGAAATATAGGAATACAATATAGCACTGCATGCCACAATAAAGCTTGTATACACTTAATTCAGGAATTATCCAGGCAGGGAAAAATTCCAATCCATAACACAGCCTCAAAATGACTTTTGCGTTGTAAAATGTTAGTGTCGGAAGAACAGAGAATTTTCCACATTTCTAATCAAAATTTTTCATCTGATCGGCCAACATAAGTGTTTTATTTCCTCAGATAATTCCAGTAGAAACACTTCGTGGGATGTGTAATAATCAGAAAACCCAAATAAATCATACCAGATTTTACTTCAAGTTTGTTTTGATTAAGATGCCATTGAAATCTATTTTTACTTCTTAGTTTGCTCATTTTTAGGATCACTGTCTTTTGGTGATTAATGCATAGGTTGAAGGCTTCAATTAACCTTTGGAGTTCAATTGGAGAATGGTCAGACAACATCAAGTCATCTGCATAAGCACCCCAAGCCATTTTTATACCCCCAATTTAAACTGGGACAAAAGAGGCTCTAGAACGTGAGTCACCAATATCAGATACATATATGTTAAATAGACAAGAGGCCAATATGCAACCTTGTCTCAGGCCATTTGATGTCATTATAGGTCTAGTCAGCAAGCCTTCATTGTTAAGTCTCAGTTGGATCAGAGATCCCTCATGGAGATGAATTGATACCGGCAATCCTAGTTTATCAATGTTTTTCCATAGCGTTGGTCAATCCACTTTATCGAATGCCATGGACAGACCCGAAGACGAAATCTATAAAGGAGGGGATTTCTCTTTCCATGTTAAATGTTGAAGACTACACAACAAGAGGCCACCACAGTCCGTGCCCATAGATTTCCTAAATCCCATCTGGTTTTGATCTAGAATATTATTAAGTGTGCACTATTCTTCAACTTGCTCTAACATTAGTGATGCAAATATTTTAGACTCTGCATCCATAATGGCAATAAAGTTGGCGATTTGACAGTGATAACTTATCCCCCTTTTTATACATAGGGATTACATAGGAAGTCTTCGACAAATTGGGGGTTGACATAGTTGCCATAATATCCCTAAACAGTACACATATAACGTATGTCCACAATTCAGTATTTTGTTTGAAAATCCCATTCGACAGTAGGTTAGGACCACAGGCCCTGTAAGAACTGGATTTTATAATTTAATAATAATTTTACGCTCAATGTCTTCCACAGATACTCTCAGAGACCAACGAGATGCCCCAATGGCAACCAGATTGTTATAAAAACACTCTCATGGCCTATATAGCTCTAAAGAATGGTTACACCAAGTCTGCTCTGATATGGGGTTAGTTTGAGCCACTAGTTGCTTGGCTTCCAGCCCAAGTGAGGCTTTCTTAAAATTGCATATCTGTTTACGGGTATTCCTTTTCATATCTTGGACTTGGACTTGTAGATCAATTTTATGTGAATTAATATGTGCATTTTTATGTCTTTACATACTTTCAGGTAAATCGCTATGTACTGATTGCAAATACGTGTTGAGGAATTTGGAAGAATATGTGGCTTCTTTTGTCTTGATGGAAAAACATTTGAAATCCTTAAACAGCACCATATTAAGATTCGGAATATTACCATTGTGCCAAATCAGCTGATTGCCCTTCACATTGATATTTAGAGATGTAGTGCAATATATATATTTTTTTTGAGTATTTAATCAAAAATTTGATTTTTACAACATCGTTTCTTTTCTCTTTCTTTTGTCCGAATTTGGACATCTTAATCATTTGATTCTGTAGGTTAGAATTTCTGGTCGCTTTACAAGGAGAGTCTTAGTTTTCATTTCGTTTCGCAGTGAATATTGAACTTCTTGTTCCAACTTTTCCCATACTAAAGTCATGCTTAGCAGATCATAGTCACTGTAAGAATTATGACGGATTTCAAAGTTGATGACCAAATCAAATAGAAGTTTAGTAACACATATATAATCAATAACATTTCTACCAGACCAGGTTGGAGTATTTAGTGTCCTTCTCTGTTGGTTTCATTCAGCATATGCAACCCCCAGCCCTCTAAAGTCTGGCGCTATATTAGACCTTGTTCTTTTTTCCTCCTTGAAGCACACACCTGCCCGCTAAAATCTGGCAAAGTTACCCGAACTGGTGGGTCCTCTGGTTCACCTTTATCCTCAAGTGTCAAATGGTCAAGGTCTAGAGAGCTTAGGGAATTACAATCTGCATTGAAATCCCCGGCAGCAATCACTTCGCTCCCAGGAGTTGTAATATACCAATCTTTTAGTGGAGCATTTTGCTTCTTAACTGTTTGATCCAGGTTGCCCAGAGTATTCAAGTAAACATTTACCAATAGAAACCGTCTATGTTGAAACATTTCTTCAACCTTGATCACCACTGCCAATATTCCCTTAGTCACACTCCAATGCTCAGTAGTCTTGATTCCCAGGCTGGTGCAAATTGCTGTAACAAGACCCCCTGCTGGGTGACCCCTTAAACCGTGAATAGCGGGTTCAATCATAATTTTGTAACCATCATATACAGGGGGATTCACCAGCCAGGTCACCTGTAAGAATATAATGTAGATGGCAACAAAAGGATGTGTCTGTGCACAAAAAGGAAGACCCTCTCTCATTCACATTTAAGTTCTTTCAATTGAGAGAAGTCATTTGTAAGTGACAAAACAAGCCAACGCCAATTAGTCTCATCCTTCTCCCCATTCAACACCTCAGAGTATGTTTCCCATTCCCCTCTAGAAAGGGTTTTTGTTTCCTTGTTCTCCATCCCCAAGTCTGGGTTTGCATTTCACATAGCTAACTGACCCCTATCAAATGGAGAAAGATCATATCCTAACTTATGGTGATTATGCAATTCATTCAGAAGACTCTCATAAACCATTTGAGACGGGATCACCACCCTCACGTGATCATATCGAGTCAGGCATATAAAATCCATGATTTCAAATCTTTTGTGGTAATTACTCTGGCTGGTACCTCATGAAATAGTGCCAATACTTGTGTTGTATTTAAGGAGTCCAGACCACCTTGATAAAACATACAATTTAACATTAAAAAACACCTTGTCGCCTATTGGCTGTGGCAACGACTTCTTAGCCTATCCGGATCCCCGGCAGGCGTAAGCCGGCCCTCAGCAAAGGTCATCAGATAAGGCTCCTGTCCCAAGCCTGCCAGAGCCATGAGGACCGAGGGACAGAGGTCTGTCCCTCAGTCCTTACCTCTTCAGCCCTACCCGTGACACTGTACCTCTGCATAGCTGTCCCCACTACCGGCATGCTCCACCATGTAAGTACTAACTAGACAGACTACCAACTATGACAGTTAAACCTAAATAACCCCTGCCTCCACTGTAAGTGTGCACTGCCTGTTACATCAGTTGCTGGACCAACCACCGTACTTTGCCTAGGACATACGCGTAAAAACAATGCACCTACTATGTTGTCAACCAATCAATCGATAATGCAAACCTATTGCACGTGCACATCCTGACTGCCACAGCTGTCAGCACAATCGTGCATTTAAAATGTTATGTGCATATTGTTACCGTTCACTCATTATTTACTGCCTAATCATGCCAGAAACAGTTTAAATACCTACCGGCTGTCCATACAAATGTTTACTTATGTTGTATTGCTGCAACTCCCAAAAGCCTTCACGGCATATAGCATCACACTCACTCCGCGCTTGTCTTACACATCTGTGATAACTGCCTGTATAACAACTGAATGTGTATATAAATGCCAATATAACAGCTGCATATGTACATTCGAATATCTGCACCTGGCCTATGTCACCTTTGCATTTAACTTGCATTTAGCGTGTACATTTGAATATCTGCATCTAGACTATGTCACTTTTGCATTTACCTTGCATTTAGAGTGTAAATTATAATATCTGCATCTAGCCTTTGTCACCTTTGCATCTAGCGTGACCACACCCCTTAATTAGTAATTTTCTTGCCACTGTGACAACTAGGGCCACTGCTATGTCAGGCCTCATACTTGTGTTGATGTTACCAGTGTTGCAATTATTGCAATTATTAGCCCAATCTGAACATTGTATGGAGAAACTTCCACACACTAGAACCCTTATGGAAGCTACCACCTTAAAGGATCTGCCTTGCACTGCAGGCTCCTATATCCAGCTAGGGAAGGGCCTAGCCCGCCTACGATGTGCCCGTCACCATCAGATCCCATGTTCTTCCTTAATAAACTGCACCCTTCCCTGTTCTCAACCCCTTTCCTTATAACTCCTTTCCCTCCCAGGACAAGATGAGGCCTTATCCTACCATTAAAGCCTGCCCTCAAGCCACACTTCCTCCGGACGGACCCACAAGAACATACCACCTAACCGCACGGATAGCCTGGATACACTCCCATGCCACTACAGCCCCCTTGCCGCTCGCCCACTCCTTACAGAAGCCTATGCCACATGAATCACAAACCACCACACCATTACCGCTTTCATGTCCCTTTGATGGACTCACCAGAAGACTTGGACTATCTTCTCGATCCAACCAATTCCACACCCAACAGCACAACAAGACACTTATGCCGGTCAACCATAACTTTAAAAACCTAAGACTCTCAACAATCTAGCTATGGAGCTAGCACCACATCTGAATAACAGTTCATGAACTACAAACGGTCCACCCCTCCCATCCCAACTCAACTAAAGCCACACATGTCAGACGATAGATCAAAATACCTCACAAATGCAAATCCACCTACTAAGATCAAAGCCAACGTCAACGAGACCTCATATCTAAAAGGTGCTCTCATTAACGCCAGATCCATCACTGCCCATGCCCTGGATATTTCAGATGTCATTGAAACCAATGACTTAGATCTCATAGCAGTCACTGAAACGTGGCTCCAAACAGCCTCAGGCACCCATCCATCCTTAGCCATCCCTGAGGGTTACTCTATAGGAAGGATAGAACAACAGCAAAAGAAGTCAGAGTAGCCTTATTAGCCAAGAGAGCCTTGAACATAAGAACTTCCAACGAACCCCCTTTCACCTCAGGTGAAGTCATCACACTCAAAATCTCTCTCACACATAACTGCATTTTCACACTACATATCGTCTATAGGACCCCAAGCCTTACTTCCACATTCGAAGACGATATTGCCTCACTCTTGGCTCACAACATGAAACCTCACTCCAAAGCCATCATTTTGGTCGACTTCAACTTAGGCCTGAAAGACCCGCTGGATACACATGCAGGCCTCCTGGCTAACTCCATGAAAGCCCAAGGGTTTACACATAGAATCTGGTCCCCTACCCATGAAAAAGGACGTACTTTAGACTGGATAGCTGACACTAATTGTGTCGCTGACATCCTTTCTAGCACCCCTAAGCCGTGGTCAGATCACAATGTTATAATCTTCTCTACTACTCTTATCACTAAAACTGTGAAACATCCCCCAACCGTACCCACGGCTCCATCCAGAAGCATATAAAATATGAACCGTGATAACATGTTACCACTCCTAACACCTTTACTGGACTTGACTTATTCTGATAATGACCCATCAGCACTGGTCAGTCATTACAATAAAGTTTTGCTTGCAGCCATTAAAAAGGTAGCCCCTTTGAAAATTAAAAAAGCCAAACCCATTGCACACATCAACTCTTGGTTTACCCCCGAGCTCCAAACCATGCATGCATTCAAAAGACCAGCAGAAAACAACTAGTTAAAGTCACCAAAACCTGTGAACAAAACCTGTTTCCAGACACTAGCCATAATTACAACAAAAAAAATCATTAAAGCAAAAAGTGAAGCCCATAACCAAAGAATCCAGAACGTCCAGTCTAATTCCAGAGAATTATTCACTATTCTCTGCGAACTGGAATCACCAGCACCTACCCCTGACCATACTGTCAAAGATGAACAATGGTGCTCCAATATTCAAAATGCGTTAGCAGACAAAATCTCACAACTACAACACAAAATAGTAAAAAAAAAATCTAAACTCAACCTCACTCCTACCACACCAACTACAGTCCCCTCAATGGAACTACACAATGAGAGTACATTTTCCTTCATGCCCATGTGCACCTTAGACACCATTAATATCATTACAGGCCAAAAACCTTCAAGATGTGAGGGCGACACCTGTCCTGCAACCTTGGTAAAAGAATGTGCGACTGAATTAGCACCCTTCATAACTTGCCTCATCAATAGCTCTTTTGCCACCAACATAGTACCGAATGACCTAAAAATAGCCTGGGTTCAACCATTAGTGAACAAACCTACATTAGACCCCAGCATGCCCACTAACTTCTGTCCCATCACCACTGTGCAATTTGTATGAAAAATCCTTGACTGCACAGCTTATCTGCAGATCCAAACATTCCTGGAACTCAATTATCTCCTAGGTCTGAGACAATCAGGACTCAGACCTGGCCATGGAACAGAAACAGCCCTTCTAGACTTAAAAATGCAAATGGAACAATACAAGGATAAAGGTGACCTGTGCATCCTCCTCCTATTAGACCTCTCTGCAGCTTTTGATTTGGTCAATCATGATGTCTTGTGTCAACACCCTGAAACAGCAGCCCACTTTTCTCCTGAAGCCATTAAATGGATCAAATCCTTTCTCTCTAATCAGACTACGAGGGTCTTCTGTGACAGCTCAGCAGCCCCTCCTGGCCTGGTGACCTGTGGTGTACCACAAGGCTCCTGCGTGTCACCTACCCTATACAATACATTTACTAAGTTCCTATTCGACAAGCTTAACAAAATGGGTATCACGTATACAAACTATGCGGATGATATGCAAATACTATACCGATCACTGTATGTTATGACACTGACACCAAAAACCTAAACAAAATATATCTTGTAATCCAAGCACGGATGGCTGCTAATGAACTGTGTCTCAACGGCGACAAGAGCGAGCTAATTTTAATCGGAAACAAAACTAAACTAAGCAATCTCCCACAAGAGTACAAATCATTCATCATCGATGGCAACACTATCACAGTCACCAATGAAATAAAAACTCTCAGGGTCTACATTGAATCCTCCTCACCTTAAACAGACAGGTCAATGCCACAGTTTCCTCCGCTGCCTATACGTATAAATTGATAGGAGCTAGTAGACCCTTCCTTTCGACTGACAATTCCATCACTCTGGCCAGAGCCCTGATACTCTCCAGGATTGACTATTGCAACTCACTATTTACCGGAACCAGTATAAGAAATATCAGAAAACTACAAGTATTACAAAATAATGCCATCAGAGCTGCACTGAATATTACTAATAACGAACATTTTTGGACCAGTAGGCAGAATATCCACTGACTTCTAGTCCATGATAGGATCACATTTAAAATCCTTATGCTCACACACACATGTCTCACTAACAATGCACCAGCTTATTTTAGCAACCAGATCAGCAAAACCCAGTCTAACAGACCTACACAGTCCTCATACAACAATCTGATTGTCACAGCAAGATACAAAAGACAGAAAGTGGGAGGTTCAAGCTTTCCGGTAATAGCAGCTAAGTTGTGGAACTCCCTCCCCTCACAACTAAGAAACGACACATCCCTCTGGTCATTCATAAAAAATCTAAAAGCCCTACTATTTATGCTAGACTCTACACAACAGACACATTGCCTTTCAGCACCCAGCCATTTTGCCGATATCTCAGCTGCTGCCAGGACTACCACTATGCATACCTAGCCTCTAGATATTGTAACCGCTGTTAACATCTGTCTCTAAGTAAGTATGGAATGTCGAATGTGTAACATATTTATGTGAACATAATACGCATATGTATTTTAACTAAGCTCCAAAAACATATAACCAATTTCTTAAGTCTCAGCGCCTAGATGCCTTTGGGCTGCGTGTGCTTTACAAATGTACAAATAAATAAATGAACTGGGCCCATCCGGGATCACTGGGTCTCTCATGCAAGGTTCAATCTTCAGGCTTTGAAGATTCAAGGAAGGGTAACTTGGCCATATGGGGATGGTTGATGTGGCCATATTGTCAGGGAACCTAGATTCTACTAACATGATAGACTGTAGGGTATTACTGCACCCATGAGTGACAGCTGAAGAGTTTTTGAATCTATTAGTCAAAAGGTTAAAAACCTTCTTGACATTGGGCCACTTTGCAAGACCTTCCATTGTTTTTAAAGAGTCTGATTATAGGTGGTTGATACCAGCAAAAATGGGCCCCCTGAATGTGTCTGATCTACAATATTCTCCTAACAAGGTGCCATTTGACATTTTGAGTTATTTATTATGCTCCCTCCATTGGTGCCAACACAGCAAACTGGTTGAGTGACTTCCCTAATGGAGTACAATTTTGGGTTTTCTTGACAAATTATGTTCTTCACTATTCCTGTAATATCTCCTTCAGACAAGTGGGGCATTTTTGGCCCTTCAATCTTAGTGGGAAGTTCATCTCCTGTATGTTACCATCATGTATTGTTGCTGCAGACTTAGAACAACGATCTCTTATATCATCTTGCTTTAGACCGTGAAAAAGAGCATCACATTCAGGTTGACTCTCCACCTTTATGGTACTCCCTACCCATAACGAGTTAGAGCCTGATTTCTGATGTTCAGTAAAAGCTGTGTCCCTACTCAGTGAGGTTAACTTGTCTTTCTTAGATCATAGATTGGAAGGCCATTTAAATATTTCAAAAAGCACCCCTTCCGGCTGTTGTGCATTGCGATTCCCATGTCCCTTATTCCTTCCATTTTGCTTCAAGACATCTACCAGCTGAAAGTCGGGTTCTTCCTGGTAATTCTCTAGAACCAGCTCACCACTTTCCTCCTTTCCCACCATGTTTTCCCCCAAGTCTGTGCCTTATGAGATCAAGCTATTCTCCCTTAAGGGGAGAAACCCGTTTAATTTCTCATCACCTACATCAATGATCGAGACTGAATCACCTATCTTATGGCTATCACTAAGGACAGACAGTACCAATGAACAACGGTATTTACGAGAAGTCTTATTAGAGATCTTTAAGATATTTGTGGGATATGTTTTATTATTATTTACTTTTTCCCTCTTTTCGATTTTGTGTAAGACTCTTCCTTACCCCTTAATGGGGTACTATACTCCCCTGCACTGAGACCTAAAGGCGGTCCAATTTCGATCCGCTTAGGCTTATGTTATTACTCTCACGCAGGGGCAAATCTTTGTTCAGGTGCTTCTTATTCACAGCAGTGGTCAGGCAATTGCTTGTGTGTGAGACAGAAATCAATCCAGTGTGTTAGGAAGGGAGTTCTTTGAATAAGCGATTCATGGAGGCCATATGTATACAGTATTCTTATAAGCACATGGTATGAACTTTTAACTCTGTACACAAATATATTCATACATCCTTCCAAAAGGAACCCCAATTCTAGCCCAAAATGGATTGGAATCAAAGGAAATCCTCACAAGGCACCTGTCAGGCCCTAGGGCTGATGGCCAATTGGTTCACGTTTAGGAAGGCTGCACATTGCATTCAGGAAGGGAGAGAAGCAGGGAAAGATGACCACCAGGACTGAGGCAAAGGGACACCTGACTGCATCAGCCAATTGCTAAAAGGCTTGGTGCTAATGGAAAAAAAGCCAGAAACAAGCAAAGGACTACAACACCAAGCCAGGCCACTCTACAGGCAGACCAGCACAGCAAATGGTTTTGGTTTCAAAGGGAAATAAGAAATAAATTCCTCTAAAAATCAGCAACTAGTCCAAAAAAACAATTGCAATATACTCACAAATCCTTCACAAATTCTAGCCAAAATTGGATTAGAATCAAAGGAAAGCCCTGAGAAGGCACGTGTCAGATCCTATGGCTGATGACCAAGTTAAGGAATTTGTACTGTGCCAGTCGTTTAGTTCTCATTAATGATTAGAAACCTGCTGCTTAAAACTACAAAACTACAAAATGAAAGCTTTTTTATTATTTAAAACAAATTATGGGTTTGAGACATATAATGCTCTTTAATTTAGATAAGGACCATGATTCCAGCAGTTAGAAAAAAAACATATTGTCTGTAAGTACTTATCAGAGAGCATTCAAACAGAGTTGGATGAAAATGCTAAACAAGGAAAGTGGTGTCTGGCTCCCCTTTTTTCCTTTACTGACATATCTATGCCACATGGTTTTTTCAGTAACAGTTAGGAACTAAAAATTGAAAATGTACTATATTTGTAGACTTATCATTCAAGTATGTTCTTACGGTAATTCCCTTAGGGTCCAGTCACATCACATGAAACATATACACAGGGGAAGACGCAAGCTTGAAAGGCAGCAATCCTTTCTGTGCATGAATATAATCAATAGGGTTATCAGAACTTTCTGATAGTTCTGTTGTTTTTTTATTACTGTATTTTCCCTGTAAATGCTCATATTTGTATATATTGTACTCACACTACTTTCCTTAGGGTCCAGTCAAATCATTTGATACATATGCATAGGGTAAGTAGCAGCTTTGAAACAGAGCAATGATTTCTCTGCATAAAGATAATCAGTTAGGTTATGAACACTTTCTGCTACTACTGCTGCTTTTTTCCTTACTTCAATTTCCCTGTATATACTCATATTTATATGTGTTGTTGTCTCTTTGTGTTTTATCTGTAATAATGCATTTATGTATTAATTGGGTTTTATTAGCTACTTGTTAGATGTTTCACAGTACGCAAAACTCTAATAAGAAAGCAGTTATCATTTCAATATTCAACATGGCAATATTATGAATATTGCACCTTCATCATGTATGCTGCACACACTGCCTATGTTTCTGCATGGTTATCTTAGTATACTGGATAGAAATTCATAATAGAATGCTATTTATATCAATGCATTGCTTAATTCACTGAGTAGCACATTATATTTATTCCAATTACCCTTGACACTTTTTGGTCAACATTGTAATAAGAATCCCTTCTACAGAGTTTTCAAAAAATAAATACACATGTGATGTCATCAGTGATGTCATTAATGACGTTTGTGATGTCATCTTTCATGTCCTGGGTGTTAGTCTTAGCAATGCATGTAGGTGGCGCGAGTTATGGTTGCTTAGCTTACCATAATTAGCGAATGTCAAGTGTTTTTCGGTTTTACTGTGAACCATAACGTCCCTTTAACAAAGTTTTTTTACTGAATATACACATATGTCAGTGAACAAAAACAAAGGGGCTACACATGTGATATCATCAGTGGTGTCATCAATGACATTTGTGATGTCACCTTTCATGTCCTGGGTGTTAGTGTTAGCAGTGTACAGTGGTGCGGGCAGGTATGGTTGCTTTGCCTTCCATAACTGGCGAATGTCAGGGGTTTTTCGGTTTTACTTTGAACCATAATGGCACGTTTGTAACGTTTTTTAGTGAATTGCACAGGTTTTTAGTAGTGCAACTTAGTCCCCTTAACAAGGTTTGTTTTGAGTGAATATATAGATAGATATCTGCCATAGTGCATTGCAGAAATTAAGGCTTTTCAGAGATAAAAAAAAGCCACCTTTGTATTTTTTATTGCACTGTGGTAAGGAATTCCTTTGAGCAAAAACAGAAAATTGCAAACTGCTTAAATGATTAGAAGTGTCTTCTTGCACATATTCTTTAGAAGCTTGTATGCCAGTGGTGTGATGTGTTTCCAATGGTCATGATTTCTTTCAAGATGCATCCTCTTGATAACATGAACGTTTTTAATTCTGTAATGTTGTCAGTATTCTCTAGATTTTAGTGATGTAAATTATACTATAAAAATGATGTCATCAGTGTGCTCAGAGATAAGATGGTTTAGCTTCCAAAACTTGCTGGATTTCAAGTGTTTCGTTACATTAAACCATCACCTCAAGCATTATATGTAGTTACTATAAAATAGGCCATTACAGTTAAGCAACACGTGCCACAATAGCACCCAGTACTCATCCATGAATCAGAAAGTTGTCTTTGTCTTATAGGGTAGTGCTATTGTAGAGCTCCATTTATCAACCCCTAAAAAAGCAGCTTTTACAGGCACAGATAACAATCAGTGCTATATAGCCTGGCATCCTTGTGGTTGGATTTCTGGGGTATCTTTAGCAAACACAATCAATTTAATGAATTTGTAAAATCATGAACAAGTCTTCTGCCTTAAATGTGAGGGTAGAATAGGCAAGCTCAGCTAAGCCACAAGTGCAGAAGTAGCCATTCCTGGAAGTTCACCTCCACTTCAGAGCAAATGAGCAATGTATTGTGGGTATGCAAATTAGCTCAAAAACATGCTTTTTGATCCTGAAAATTGCATTTGCCTTATAGGACAACACTATTTAACTGATAGTAAATAATACACATTGTTACAATAACATTAGGATTGAAACATCCTTCCTTCCATTTCAGGAGATGTAAGAGAACCCCTATGTCGAGAATAAAATAGAGTAAAATACCATTGGATGTTTGTCAATTTAGCCCAATAGGAATAATTCAGTGTTTAAATAGATTTGAGATAGAGGACCCTTTTTCATTGAGTTGGTGCAGTTGTCCCCTTCTTTCCAGGCATCAACAAACTTCGCATGGGACAATATTTAAACAAGCGTCATTCACTGCCCAGTACATTATTCATGAATATCAATAGCTATTTTCTGTGTGCATGAATTATTCAGTCAAAAAGTCACACAAAGGCAATGAACCAACATAGCGTCTATTTTCTTAATGTCTCATTTTCACTAATGGCAATTAGACAGGGCAATAAAGTTAACCGACTACAGAGTCTTTATAAAAAGGCTGATTCATTCACCCAGCAAACTCAACGTATGACACTTCTACAGCCCATTAGCAAGATATAAATCAGGGAGCTAGCTATCAGAGAGTTATGTTACTGGAATTCAACTTTGAGACTTTTTAAAAACACTTCTCACTTGTTAACTCTAAAAGAATGCCCTGAATAAATCAATTGCATGTCCTATTGCGAAGAGGGTCACCAATGCCTGCATGACAAGACGCTGTGGATGGGGGGGGGGCACATTGGCTTGATAGTGGCATACATAAATCTATCAATGTACGAATATTAGTCTTTAGATATGCTTACTGTCTGTTTTGACGCATTTGAAATAAAACCTAAACAGGTATATTAAACATAGTTTACGAGAAACAAACCAACGAGATCCCTCCGATCAAGCAACGAAATCCGCCTGGAACTAAAACCATACCTTAAGAAAAAACTTGGAGGCACCTCCTTCTACCACTTGGCCGCAAAAACCTGGAACAACATCCCAAAAGAAATAAGAAACACCGAAGATCACCACAAATTCAGGAAATGACTTAAAACCTGGCTCTTCAACACCACAGACTCAAACTGAAAACCGGAACAAAGAGAAAAAGGATGACTAAACGGGAATGGACACTGACAGCCCAGAACCGACAGGGTACCATCCACAGCGCCTGGACAGGTGACACCGGATAGACTGGAACACAGGCGACACGCTTGGACACGGAGTTAACTACCCCAGCCATTCCCACCCAACACCCTCACCCGCCCCTTAGTTGCTACCAGATACCACAATGTTGTGGGATTGTCGAGATATTGGAAATCACCACACTAGCTGAGTTGTGGACATTGGCCGGTGCACTGGCCACAGAAGTATGATGGGAGGACAGGTGGGGTTGTGAGGGAGGCGGGTGGAGGTGGGGTCCAGATGTGAAAGGGACCTTGAATGCCAGACGGGCCCAGACCAGGACAGAGGCGCCTCAATTCAGGATAGATATGCCAACTAACCAATTCCACTAACAATTTCCCCCTCTGCATACACCTCTCAAACTGCTGCCCAGACACAACCACAAACCTACAGCACAACAAACCGCATAAACTTCACTACATTGCAACAACAAAACAAAAAACACACATAGACTTGCACAACAGTACACGATGACTACTGGCCGCAAACACCCCAGGCCCAGCCAACAGACCCACCGGGCTGAGGTCGCCAACAGCACATCACTGCTCACTGCACTTTTCCTGTTTCTTCCCACTAACTCACCCTCCCTTCCTCTTTCAGAGCCACCAGTGTGCCCGGGGACCACTCCGGTGGTGATAGTGCGCGGTACAAATGTTCTTTAACATCAAAATTAACATAGTTGCTTGGTTTGATAATGTCTTTCTTTCTAAAACTCTTAGGGCCTGATTTACAAAATATGTTTTCAATGGGAAAATCCAATTGAAAAACGCTTTTGTAAATCAGGACCTCATTCTGGAAAGTGGGATTATTAACAGATTTAAAATGTTCAGCCTCATATTCTGAAAGAAATTCAACCTCAAGCCCATGCAAAAATAGAATGTGCACTAAGGTTTACCCACAACAATTCAGACTAATTTCAACCTCTGTAACTATGATGCACTAGACATTGAACAATAGGTACCAGTGTGCTCCCAAGGCTATTCGAATGTAGCAAAAAGGTGTCTCATAGCCTCTATGAAATTTAATTCAAATATGTCATGTTCCCATATGGGATTCCTGACATATATTGGAACAGCAAGCATGGACATGTTTGGGCACAGTTAGGACAAATATACAAGGTCTGGGAGGGTACCCAGTCTATTCATTGAAAAATGTTTCAACTAAACATTTTCTATCAAATATTTTCTAACGAAAAAATGTACATTGAATGCGATTTTGTGCGGGGTAAAGGGTTAATTTTGTTTGCAAAATGTTTAGGGTGGGTCTTTAAGGGTCCTAAACGGGGGCTTGGGGAAGGGACCCCGCCAAGAAAAAAAAATGCATTTGATGAAAATGTTTTCGTTACAAAACATTTGATGGAAAACAGTTTAGATGAAACATTTTTGATGAAAAGACATGGGAGCCCATCTACCGAGAACGAATCCGATCAAATACCCTGTTATATGTGTAGGTTTCCAATCTGGAGTGTCTACAGTCACATTTTAGCTCACAGTACCTTGTATTTGTTTATCAGCCTGGCCCCAGCACTGAAATGCTAGGCAGTTCTCATCTGAACAAGAGTGCCAGCATCAACCCCAGACATGTGTTTCAGCTTTGTTGGGCCTCATCAGCGGGGTGAAACTAGGACCGACATGTTTTTTTAACACTGCCATCACACTGGCATATATTGTGGGCAAAGGCATCAGGAAAATTAGCTGGAAAAGGCTTGCGTGCACCTTGGTATGCTGGTATGCTGGAACCTATTTGATATTTTGATGGATTGCACCACAAGAAAAATGTTGACTTTTACTCAGTTTTTTAAAGGAAGTGTGCAGAAAACTGCACAAGGGTAA
This sequence comes from Ambystoma mexicanum, assembly GCF_040938575.1. NCBI lineage: Eukaryota > Metazoa > Chordata > Amphibia > Caudata > Ambystomatidae > Ambystoma > Ambystoma mexicanum. Next base: position 193,402,156 of record NC_090941.1, read on the forward strand.
AATAATTCACAGACCCCGCAACCCCCTTTTCCCTCACCGTTCTAGGAAGGTATGGGCTTAATCGCTTGGGTGCTTGCGCGTTCATTGAAAATGCATATGTCCAATCAATTAAAACATTCCACAGCTGCCACTGTGGTTAGTACTGCCAGGTCTGACTGCTCATAGTTTGCAACAGTCTTAATAGTCATTGGGACAAAAAGAAAAATAGAAAGAGCCACATTCCACGATACGAAGGAAGTTTATCCAGGCAAAACACTAACAGTTTCAAGCAAAAAGTACTGTTTAGCAAAAGGTACTGTTTTTTCAATTAATAATTATAGTGTGCCAAACACATGCCCAAAAACATGTCGAACAATAGAGGGACAGTCATTTGGACTGTTGAAGGAAATATTTAAAATTCATGCTGGCTTCTCAAACCACATAATAACAAAATGATGACAATGATCCTACTATTGGAGGAGGCTGGAGATGAAACAAGGTCTCCTGTCGTCTTCCCTTTTGCCCCCGAGAAGTGGCCTACAGGCAGCTGCATGTCTCAACAAGGGCTATGCAGATACAGCCACATCACCCCAGTCCTCATCGCCCTTCACTGGCTAGCGGGTTAAGTCGGCAGGTGGCGGTCATGAAGAGGTGATCAAGGGGGCGTTGAGGTGAAAGCAGTGAGGCAGAAGTTCTCGGGATACCTAGACCGAGCAGTCTGGTAACCTCCGGGTAGTGTTGGCGAGTGACCCTCCAGAGATTTGATTCAGTTTCTGGCGTTGAGCAGAGACTTCGGGCCTGGCATTTGATGGACTGATGGTGATACAATGCAATTGTTTGCCTGGTTGGAGGAACACAGATACCAATACCAGCGCCTTTGCTCTTATTCAGGATGCAGGGAATACAGAGCTATCGGTTTGGTGCAAGTGAACAAGGAGCTTTGGCATGTCTGTCCCTCTGGGGTGCTGTGAGGCCTTTGCTAAGGGTTCGTGGACATGATACTCCACTTCAGGGTCTGTTCTTCTGGCACAGAATGTCTGTTGCAGATTGTTTGATCGTGTGATGGTCCAAAACACTGGTCACTACTGATAGTCCCTGGGAGTGGTTAAGTGACAGATCTTCCTTCTGTCTTGGACAGCTCTTTCTTCAACTCTGGTGGAGTGCTTTGGACAGTGCAACTGTTCCAAAGGAAGTCCAGGTGAGAGTCCTCAAAACATCTCTTTAGCCTTAAAGGAACCTCAAGGAGCTGAAGGCATTCTTTTGAAAGCCTATTAGACTTCTTCTTTTAACGGCATAAGTCCTCAGATGATTGGTCTAAAGCTAGCCTGATTTAGGGGACCAATCCCTGCTCTTGTCAGCAGAACACTTTGCACTCTTGATCTTGGAACCATTGTGCTCAGGGGAAGAAGAGGAAACAGAAAAGAGCAACAGTGAGAAACAAGATGTTGAAATATTTCATCTATTGTCCAGAGAAATGCATCCTATCTTTCTCCAGCCTCTGTTACCTCCTACTGACAACAAAAGACTTTTAGACAGGCAGCTCCCTTGTGTGAGGCTAATGCTCCTGAATGGGCATGCTCCTTCGATACCTGCGTCAAGGACCAATGCCTGCTGTGTGGTGGTCTCTGTGGCAGGAGGTTAGCGGTACTCACAAAGAGAATCAAAGAGAGGCTGGGTTCTCTTGGTTTCTTTCCTGGCAGAGCTGATTCACAGGAGCTGACACATGTGCAATAGCATTGTCATAAGTATCGCCATGCAGTATGCATGAACTTATTCATAGCATATTCTAAGAGATTACCCCGCCAAACAGCATGGGGTACTCATGATCATTGTGGGATGGGTACAGGGGGCATATCATAAATGTTGCCCATGTCCTGCATTCATTTTGCTGTCACTGCAGTGGTCACATGGGCATCTTGTGACCATTGAACCTGCTCTGCGCCACAAGCGAGTGGGTGCTGGGGATCAGTTTACTGATGGAGCAGAGCCAAAGTGCACTTTGCATTTGGCATGGAGTTGTGACAGAGGGTGATCGGTTTAGTAGATTACCCCTTTGTTGAAGGAATCACCCACATCATTGTAGGTACTACAAATCAAAAAAGCCTGAGCTTTGCACCCTTGTCAGATGGCAATTCCTCATGGTAAATCTTGATTCTTTTGTTTTATTTGCATTTTGTATTTTGTCTCTTTTTTTATCTATTCTGCTCTTTGACCTATTTTATTTTTAAATGTTTGTGTAAAGGGTTATTTAATAACTAAGTCTGCACTTTTCCAAACACAAACTAATGTAACATGTATCTTATGACATGCGCCCAGATGCTCTTGGGCCAGGCGCGCCTATATAAATAAACAAAGAAAAGATACAAAAATACAAATACAATGCTTGAAACCTAATTAATTAATATCCATTTGTATAGCTCTTATCAACAGACAAGTTAAGTCCCCAAACAAATTCTACGTCCTCCCAAAGTCTAATGCACCACATAACTAATTCATGAGTGAAGCCTACGATTTCTCTAAATTTAAGCACATTCAGTTTTGTACCTAAATTGATTTTACATCACACTCTACTACATTTAATGTTAAATCCCTACATAACACGTAGCACCTTTTTAATTCTAAGTGTCCCCCATCTTCAGTGCATAAACGTCCCCCATCTTCCTGTCCTTAACACAATACACTATGGATGCAGACCATGAGTGAGCCACATCAACTCGTGAACCCACAACACATTACTATTATTGAATGTCTTATTCCACCTTTTTTCTTACTGGGGCTGCAGAAAGCAGTGATACATGTCTCTCCACTCATTTGGTTCAATGACTGCCATTGAGGACGGTGAAGGGTGCAGTGGACTGTGGGCATGGAGGTGCTGGATATACCACATTAGTTAACCAATTCATTTTCACAATTTTTGCTGATGGTCAATGCAGAGGCAGTAGTGTGGCTAAGGCCATGTGGAATGGATTGTGAGGCAGCTTTAACTGCATGTTGAATATCATAGGTTCCCATTTTCTATTGTGGGAGTATTCAGTGAAATACATATGGGCATCAGAATCTGCAGTTTAACCTACCTATTCACCTATTATTTATGTTCATCAAGTGTTTCCTCTCACTTAGCAACCAGGCATATGTTGTCCATATTTTCACCAATGTTTACTATTGATTGTTAACCGGCCACTAGAGGATGCCCTAACCATTAGGATTATGTGAGACTGATCTGTGGATTGCATGGTGGAAGAGGGAAGGGGAACCACCAATGAATGACTGGTCATTCACATGAATCTGCTGCTTCTCAGCTAGAAACTCATCTGCTCTTTACAGCTCATCCTCCTGATCTGCTCAATGTTTCTCTGTCCTTGCGAATATCACCTTTGTGTCATTCAGAGACCTCAGCTAGTGCCTCCTTTTCTTATATGAAGAAAAACAAGCAGTGTAAAAAACATAAAGCTACTGTGCGGAGATCAGAAAGCTGATCCAAAAGTTCAGTTTCATGACTCCCAACATGGCGGACAACCCCACGCATAATGTCAACTTCAGAGTTGACCACCTTCCAGTCTCACTTTATGGCGTGGAAAGACCACATATAACGCTCTTCAAACCTTCTGTAAGGGGTGCACACACCACATGGAGAATCACTAATCAATCAATATAAGGTGGAAACAGTAAAATAAATCGAACACCATAGTCCATTCTTTTCTTTGCTTCACCCTCAGAGAAAAGGGAAGGTGTCTTTGTGCAGAATAATACATATTCTATAATGGTTTTGCAATGTGCAGCAGTGCACACATGCATAACAGGGGACTAGAACTAAACTTGAGAGTCATGAATGTGCTTCCACAGTGTTTTATTACTGCCGTTGCGCTTTTGGTGCAGAGCTGCTTTGCTGCTGTGACAAAGCAGCGGCTGTAAAGATTGTTGAAGAATTCACTTCTAGTTATTTCCGTAATGCTGCTGCGAAATTGCATTAGATTAATAGTCATTCATAAAGAAGTAAACATGATGAGGATGGCCAGATGCGCAGATAAAAAATCATACATTCAGCAAAAGGAAGGCAACGTCAAAGCCAAAATATTATTAATTCAAAAGATACCCCTCGCAAAGTGAGACGAGCAAGTGATAGTCTGCAGTTGCAGCCCCAAGTTTTGGCTGTGTTTTCTCTATGTTCTACACTCCTGATAATTGATTTGGAGGCTCCTCAAACACACTCTTCATTGTCTGGACGAAGCCACGAAGCAGGCCGCGAAGTGAGGGAGCAAGTGACAGTCTGCAGTTGCAGACCCGAGTTGTGCTCCCGCTAATTGATTTGGAGGCTCCATCTACACACACTTCATTCATTACCTGGACATGGCCGCAAAGCAGGCCATGAAATCAGTCATTCAAGTGACAGTCTGCAGGTGCAGCCGTGAGTTTTGGCTGCGTTTGCTCCATGCTCTACACTCCTGCTAATTGATTTGGAGTCTCCTCCTACACAGGCTTCATTACCTGAAAGCAGCCGCAAAGCGGGCCGCAAAGTGAGGTGAGCAAGTGACAGTGTGCCATCGCAGCCCCAAGTTTTGGCTGTGTTATCTCAATGCCCTAAGCTCCAGCTTATTGATTTGGCGGCTCCTACTACACACGCTTCATTACCTGAAAGCAGCCGCGTAGCAGGCCGCAAAGTGAGGCGAGCAACTGACAGTCTGCAGTTGCAGCCCTGAGTTTTGGCGGTGTTTTCTCCACGCTCTACACTCCTGCTAATTGATTTAGAGGCTCTTCCTACACACGTTTCATTACCTGAACACAGCCGCGTAGCGGGCCGCAAAGTGAAGTGAGCAAGTGACAGTCTGCAGTTGCAGCCCCAAGTTTTGGCTGTGTTTTCTCAATGCCCTAAACTCCTGCTTATTGATTTGGCAGCTCCTCCTACACCCTCTTCATTACATGGACACGGCCAAGAAGCGTGCCACAAAGTGAGGCGAGCAAGGACAGTCTGCAGTCTGCAGTTAGCAGTCGCTGTGAGGTGGTGGAGTGACTCACCTACCATTCCAGCTCTGCTGGCTCAGTGCCGTGCAGAACCATCCTTGCACACTGTGTGTGACTCAACTTGGCTCTCTTCCCTGTGTGTCTACTGAGTACTTGAGTGCTGTAAACAGTGCTAAACTACAGTTACATTTTGTCTACACTGTAACAAATTTCCGGGTCTCTTCGCCTGATTTCATTGTGGAGCCTCTAATCACCCAGAGCATTGTGCTTACAAGTGTTTACAAGCAGCTGGTATTGGACACTTTGCAGTGGAAAAGTAGTAAAGCAACAGAGACTGCAGGAGGTTTTCCCTTTGATCGGTTGCAACACTACAGAAATATCTAAAGCTTAATCCTTTTTATATTCTGCTGAGCGGACCCACTTTTGGTAAACCAAAATAACCACTGCACATGGTGGCATTAATTATTAAATGATTTACTGAACCTGTGGAATTTAGCCCCTTAATTGTGAGATTACTGGCTAAGTGAACTTAATTGCTAGCATCTGTCGCTAGTAAATATGATCTATTCCGGGTTAAGGAGCCAATCTGTCAGTCGAGTGGTTCAAGCAGTGACCAGTGTAATTCAGAATGGATACTTGCACTAGGAAGATTACTTGTTCACCGCTCTTATGAGAGACCAGACACGCTCCCTCGCCCTATCTCCATTAATGATCGAAACAGGGAATGTTTGTTGAAGGGAATGCATTCAATAACTGACAGGTCTACAACTTTGGTGCCGCCCTGGCTACTGTCAGTCTCCACATCCTGTGCAAATATTACAGACTTTTTTTTTGGAGTCCATGTACCAAACTGAAGAATGCTGCTCCTATAAGAGGATCATATGTTTTGGACTATTCATTGGTGACTAAGAAGAGTGATAAGACCGATAAGAGTGTTGTGAGTAACAAGAGTGAAAAGACTGGCTGCAAGGGTGGGAAAGCTCTGAATGCCTTAAATGAAGTGAATGATTTAAGTATCATTGAATATGCTGATTCGGTTTGTGTTGAAATCCCAAGGAAACTATGGGGACTATGAAGAAGATTTAAAGATGGAGGGTATAATTCAACAAACCAGTGATGCTTCCATTGAAGGATCACCATTGGATTCAATCGAATTAATGGAGACTTATCCATCTGAGGGAAGTGATATGATGTTCGGATGGGGGGGCAGTCTCTCCATTGCCCTTGTTTGTTGAGGCTGAGGTGTCAAACATGCATCCAACCCTTTGTGAGGTTGGTGAACAAATACGCTTAACTCATCCAGCTGTCTCCGCACTTAACATGGTCCTATGCTCCTTTGTCAGTCTGTATGACAATATTTGGCGCAAGGTAAAAGCTCACACCTTAATATTGTCAGGAATAAATGTAAAGCTGGAAGACATGGGTTGCCAGCTAAGTTATACTCAAGGATCTGTACCTCCGTTGAGGGCAGGAACTTCTGGTGATTTTTATAAACATCCTGCCTTTAACTCAATGATTATTGTCATTGACGATGATGCTGTGAAAGTTGAGGATGTTCCTGTAGTTGTGGGTGCCCGTTCTCAACCCACATTCTTGATTGAGATGCTATTGAGGTTGGCAATCTCATTTGATTGGACAATAAAGCAGCTCCTGATGTAAATATGAAGGGTGTTGGGGCTATAACGCAAGCGACAAATGCTGTGGGGAGCCCATTGCACCCTGCAATGGATCTGATAGCTCGGCCCTAAAAAGCAAAAAAGCCTAAAAACATAAACATGATGAAAAAGAGAAACACTTGTCCCAAAATGTCCTGTGCAATTTAACAATAGAAGAGTCTTTGGGACAGGGACTGAATTCGAAGGGACAGGTTCCTAAAGTTATGACCCAAATAGAAGAAGTAATTGGGAAGTTGCACTGTAAACCAATTGCCCCGTCCAGTATTTCCTCTGCAGAAATCATGCAAACAGGGATCTAAGTCACTCCTCCAATGGGGTTAGTAGTGACTAATTTAAGCCCTTGTTCTACTTCAGATATGGCCGTCCAAATGTACCTTGCTTCAAATGTATCAAATGTAAAGGGTCCGGTTTCTCTCCCTTGCTAAGAGTTTGTACTTTCTGGCCAAAGCATTTTAGAAGGGTGTGATGTGTTCTGTCCCAAGCAATTGGTCTGCTCTCAATTTATAACCTGCTATTTGCTGCAGAAGATCATCTTTGAAATGTCCTCTTAAAGCAATGGGTACAGAGAAGACTTTGAATACTCAGTGCTCATTGAAGGACATGAATCCTTCTCACTACAATGCCGACCAAGAATTTCTTGATTCTGGGAAAGGTGGGATGGGCAATGGTGCTGTGAATGAGTATGAACAGAGGTGTCTTCCTGCAACCATGTTTCCAACACTGAGAAATGGAGCAGATCCTATACTGGGAAGAATATACTTCCCTAAGGTGGTGCCGCAGTCTGAGCCTATGCAAATATTAGCTTCAGCACCTCACCAGAGCGAGGGGTTCTTTAATCTTAATAATAAGAAACGTGACTGTTTAGAGGAATCTCTCACTGGCATTGGTTGAAAAATAACAGGTCCTGCAAGTAACATACCCTACAATATTCAGAGACAAGCAAGGAATACAGATGTATGCCCGGAAGTTAGGAAGGAAACACGTCCATTGACTATAGGCAAAACTTTGTCAAGTTCCATTAGGGCACCTCCAAATATGTTTATGAGGCCATATAAAGTAATGATGATAAGTTTGCTGTGTGGGAACTACCCAATATACCTAAATCAATTGTGATTTTGTCTTTGAGTTTATTGTCCTCTATTGACTTGGACAGAAATCAGTTTTGGGACCGTACATAAGAATACAAATAGATGTATCCTGTATTTTGGCTCCAGATTGGTATTTGATCTGGTACATTCAGAACAAGAGAAATTAATCACCCAAACATAGTGGATCAACCCCCAACAGAAGTAAGAAAATTGGCACCTAATAAAGATGTAAGGAATACTAATTGGGCTGTTGTTACATTCGCGTTATGGGAAAAACTTGTTCCATGATGTATGTCCTGACAGTGCTGTATTACTAAGCACAACTCACATAAATATTATTTTGTGGAACTCGAGGGGGAATCAGAATTTGTTTACTAATGTTCAACTGATGAAGTATTTAACTGACTGTAATTGCTTGATGGTATAATAAAGTTGGTTGTTAGATCCACCAGACATCAGAAAGGAGAAATATTTGGGAGAGTGAGGGGAGACTGGACAGGAGAGGGAACTTGGAGTGAAGAAGGAGCTTGGAGAAGAGTAGAACTTTTAGAGTCAGGATGGCGAGAAGGAGTTAGCAGCAATTATTAGAGGGATGGTTGGAGAAGTTGACAAGAGAATGAGCACCATTAGGAAATGTTTGGAGAAACTGAGGAGGTGCTTTTAGAGGTTGAGGAGGAGGAGGGCGATAAGGAGGTGGTTGGAGAAGTTAAGGCATTGTTTAGAGCTTCTGAGGCATAGAGAGTGAACATTATATGGATGTAGTAAGAAAAGCAGAGAAGGAGGTTGGAGAAGTTGATGAGCAATATGAACATAAGGAGAATGTGTCTAAAGATGCTGAAGATGGTTGTTGTGGAGGCTGTAGAGGAATACTCTGAATATTAGGAAGAGTTTGTAAAAGCCGCTGGGGATGGTCGTTGGAGAAGCTGAGCAGTAAGAGAGCAGCGGTTGTAGCGCAGGAAGCCTTAGAATATCACCAGGAAGCCTGTTTGAAAACATCATGACAGGTAGGTTTGAAAGGGGCAGGACTAATCGAGGTTGAAAGGTACCATTATGATTCTAATTTGAAGCGGTTGAAGCCAAGTGTTAAGTGGAATGGGCACATGGTGGAGCATTATGAAGGCTCAGGGTCAGCTTAATAGTAACCAGGAAACTAGACTGGAAAAGAGGTAAAGACCCATGATTGCGACATAGCAGTTCCTCTCAAGAACCTTTTGGGAAATGTAGATAGTCCAAAATCTTAGAATCTATTCACATTCGCTCAAGTCTCTGCTTGACTGTACAGAGTTGGGAAATAAGGCTTCATCAACTTTGGGAGCACAAAGGAATGATGTACATTTTAAGCCTGATAAAGGTAGAGAGGGAGATAGAGAGAGAAGTGGAACAGAGGGATATGTTTACAGAGAGAGAGAGAGAGAGAGAGATACAGAGAGAGAGAGAGAGAAAGAGAGAGAGAGAGAGAGAGAGAGAGAGAGAGAGAGAGAGAGAGGGGGGAATAAGAAGAACGATTTCGGTCATTCTTAAACCTATAAACAAAGATGGAAGAATGGTTCTTTAACCACTTCAACCCAAAGTCTGTGGAAGAGATCACCCTTTTCTTCCCACTATACAGAAATCAGAAATCAGCTTATGCCAAAGACACACCAAGACACCAATACTGCATTATGAAGCGACAATGGCTCAAGGGGAAGAAACCCATGTAGAAACCAATATAGGGTCGAGTCAGGTATCCCAGGAACATTATACTTCAACTTTAAGCCCTCCTAGATTGTATAATTATTTTACCCTGAATTCAAAAATAAAACTGCATGTCGAACTGATACCCATCTTAGGGCCTCATTATGACCCAGGCGGTAAGTTACCGCCTGGGTCGTACCTTTACCACCATGGCGTAAACTACGTTTACGCCATGGTGGTTGGCGGACTTACCGCCCCATTCCGAGGTGAGTGGGGCGGTAAGTCCCCATTAACCCATTTACCCTTCCCCATTCCCATTTTTGCCCCATAGGGCATAATGGGAGTGGGGAAGGCGTTAATTACGCCACCGTAAATTACGGTGGCGTAATTAACAACAAGGTCCCTTAGCGCCATGGATTTTAACACCTGCTAAAAGCAGGTGTTAAAACCTCCATGGCGCTAATGGACCTCGGAATCTGGCGGTAAGGGTCGGCGCTGTTTACGCCGCCGTAAACCCCTTACCGCCTGGGTCCTAATGAGGCCCTTAGTCTCCTTCTAATCCTTATCACCCTCGTGACAGCACACACACACAAAAACACACACACACACACACACACACAAACCACAATGACATATTGGCTCTGAACATGCCCAGGCATTTGTGCTCAGCCTGCAAGAGATATGTTTGAATCCCTGGAAGGATTCTGATCTTTCCAAGATCAATTAAAAATGTAAGCTAGGTAAGTACATCAACGTTTTCTTTAACATCACTCAAAAGCAAGAGGATCATTGAATAACAAGCAATATTAAATGTCTATATCACAACACTATTTATCTGTGACCCAACTATTGACCTTTCTCTCTTCACCCTCAGTGTACATTTTAGAATGCGTAGTATTCAACAGCATGACCACTTAGCTGGAGGATGACAAACCCTGTGACCCTCTGCAACCTGGTCTCTATTGCAAACCATACACTCAAACAACTTTCACTCTTGTCCAGAATATCTTTGCTACTGCTATTCACTGTCTCTTCAAACAAATGTTCATTTTCGTTGATCAGTATGCTACCTTCAACAACTCTGACCATCACTCTCCTCTCCTTCCTCCATATCACCTTTGGGAGACAGCCCAAATATGTATTTCCACGTCTGGGCAGACCCCTCATTAGGTTTGTCTTGGGGAGGGAGAGGGGCTATGGCTTGGTGCAGGGAGATTGTGGCATGCATATGGTACAGGGAAACACTATGGGCCTCATTAGGAGTCCGGTGGTAGTCGTGCCCTTATTAAGGACACGGCTGCCGCCGGTAATGATTTTTTACCGGTCCCATGGAATGGGCAATTACCGGGTCTGGCCGACCTTGGTGGACCCGGTAATTGCCCATTTCATGGGCCCGTAAACATTGATCCGCATTCCCATTGAGCCCAATAGAGCTCAATGGGAATGGGGAGGGAGCTAACAACGGGCACGTTAATAATTGGCCCGTTGTTAGCTCCCTGGTCCCCTCGCGGGACCCGGAAAGGACGTCTGGTTTTACCAGACGTTCCTTCCGGGTCCCTCGAGGGACGCTCGTAATAGGGCGGAATGGGTTTAACGGCACCGGCACCATTACCGGTGACGTTAAACCCATTCCGCCCGCCTCATGATGAGGCCCTATGTGTTGTAGAAGTTGGGGGTTTGTTTGGATGCAATTAGGCCAGAACGGATCTTTGGAAATTTAAGTACTATCACATGTGACTTGGGCACACTTATAGAAACCAGCTCAGTGCTTATGGTGTGCAAGCCAAAGTAAAACACTGTTTAGATTACAATAGGCAGTCAAGGTGAGTCAAACTTAAAAGACATTGAGAGTGGCATTAAGCTATTCTTGGGGAGTAAAAACACAATGGTTACATATTTAGGGTACCATAGTTAATTCAAAGACAGTAGACCCTATTGGTCAAAATATACAGTGTTATTAAGTTACAGAATCACTTAATTGGACCGACCTGTTGCAAGTCTATCTTGGAAAATATGTCACTTTTTTCTTTCAAGAATGGATACGGTTACACACCTATGTTACATTTTGGAACACAGTTCAGAGGGAGTAACTTAACTTGTATACTACCTAGAGGCCTAAAACTACTCAAGGAAAAGTATACACACAGTGGAACTATTTTAGAAGTGCTGTAGGGCAATTCAGGGAAAGCACAATCTAGTGTTACAAGTGTAAAAGAGCAGCAGATATTCAAGGTCAGTATAACCTATTGGTACATAACTTTTGCACTATTTACTATGCAGCCGCCATCTGGGCAGGTGAGTGTGTGCCCCTGGTGCCCCAACCTCATTTGAGCATTCAGCTGCCAGGTCTTTCAGCTGCCAGCCCTCCCTCCCTTCCCCCTGCTTCAAATGTCCTGCCAGGGCAGCCCCTACTGGGCAACCCTTAGCTAAGGGCCCCAAGGCAAAGGGCGGGTCCCTAAGAAGCTACCATGGTCAATGTTCTCAACAGTGTGAAGACGTGCCATATCTCCAATTTCGACTCCACTGTAACCATGCTGTAACCATTCTCTCCTCTCTAGTTTTGAGCAAACAAGAATATTGCACCGGGACTCCCACGCTATTAATGTAGCCCTCGCAACACAATTATTAACTTGGCCACCACAGGCTTGTAATATGTGCACAGCACTGCTCAATGCCTTTGTGCAAGCTGGCTCTCCACGCGCAACTGCTCCGTCTTTCAATGTTCTTCTTTGTCCCTTTTTTTTATAACACATTTTATTGTGTTTTAAACGTGTAACGAGATTGCACACTTTTCATCAAGTAGTGTTTAGGCCAACATATACAGTGGGTTCGCAAATCGATAATATCACCCTAATGTCCACATTCCAGAATTGTGCATTGAGATATATTTGTAAGTGGTCCTTCCGATTTGCTCAAAATTTCCTGGAACTTTGCATCCGCATGCATTATAGACACTCTTATTTGTTGTCCCTTTAAATGCAGCCACTGAATTTCTCCAGAACGTTCTGACAATATCCTGCTACTCTTCCTCTCCCAGACCCCAAGCCCTTCCCAGTATCACCATTTGATAATAGAGATTCTGCTTCACAATTCTGCCCCTAGCTTCCGGACCTCAACTATTGATCTAAGAGTCAGAAAATTCATCTAATGGCAGACTTCAATACTGCCCTCAAGCAGCATCTACTTTCTTTGCAGTTACCCTTCATGTCCACATTGGCATTATTCCATCCAGAAGACCATCAACTCAATAGCAAGTGTGTGGATGTACATATGGGAAATACTTTTAATATTTTAACATCACATTATATTTATGGAATGCTCAGTCTGGTGTGTCCACTTGCAATGTTCCATATCTCTGCCACTTCATCATCAAGTTGTGTGTCAGCCATCAATCATTTACTGCCACTTTTGTAAAGCATGCAGAAATGAAATGAATATTGCTATCACGATGAATGCAGTATCTCTGCAGTTCGCTTAAGTCACTCTAACATAAATACACTAGTAGGTGTCTCTGTCAGTGTGTTTAGTTTATACTGGGATTACAGCATGATCATTCATGACTTCCATTGCAAACTGAGGTTTCTGTGCCGGTTTCCCCAACTCTCTCTCTAGCAAAGAATACGATCAAAAACTCCTTTGGCCGCACCAAGAGTCGTTCCTTTCATTTCAGTTCCTGTGAAAGCAAACTGGCCTCCTTAATCAAAATGGTTGCCAGTATAAAAGGGGGATCTGGATTTCAATGAAGCTGCCAACTAGCGACCAAGCACACCTTGATGTTTGTCGATAAAGCGAAAACAAAATGCTATGGCTGAAAAGAGGTGCAAACAATCATTCTGTTGTAAAGATCCAGTCAATAGCAATTTGAATGCCTCTATCCTGTATACTCACTCAGCCACATGTCACTATGCTTTCAGCTTTGGATCACCCCAACAACTATCAGCTCCTTTCTTCTGTCTGGTCCCAATGCCTTACAGGTATTCATTGTGGTCCAGAGCATGGTCACCTCACTACACCACCCTCCTTTCCAATTTCCCATCAGCCAATGACTTTGCACCACAGTCTCCAACAAAGAGACATTCTGAATGCTCTAAATATACCTCCTCCTTCAGCCCACTGACCCTTACCCCACACCACCTTCCCTACCATAATTCTTTCCAACTACCAACTTTCAAACCATCCAACTCACCACAGTCTCCTGTGGATTTGTTTGTGCCAAAGATAATTACAGATCTAGAGACGGTTATCTATAATTACATTTCATCCATCTTTAACCTCTCTCTTTAGTCTGGGTCACATCTTGCTGTAAGGAATGACTATTCAACACATCTTAAAAAGACCCTCTACTGATCCCAGCAATTCTACCAGCTATGAATGCTGCTCTCTCTTCAACCACACAATATCAACATACTTGAAGGTGTACTGTTCAATTGTATTAGGTCTTACAGGGAGACACACAGAATGTGCAACCCCACGAAATCTTGGTTCTGCATAGGCACTGCATGGAAACATCATTCAAGCATGTCTCCAACTTCCTCATCCCAGCACATCATTGCAAGCTATCTTCAGTTCATAACATCGACCTCACGTCTGCCTTTGAAACTGTTGATAACACATCTCTCATTCCACCTTTGCCAACATTGAATCTGTGATTCTGCCCTTGGATAGTTTGTCTCCGAACTATCATACCAGTCCTTCTTGATGTCTTGGAACAATTCCTCCTCCTCCCTGACCCCTCTCATAGTGGGGGATGCAACATGGTCTGTTTTCGTTGAGTTTGCTGCACACATTTATCTTCTCACACAATCAATTAATCTCTTTCTTTCACTTCTTCTAGCATGTTTCACTGATGAAACTCACATAATCCCTAGTCTTCACCTTTCATATATCTTCTCATGTATCCAAATGTCTCTCTGCCAACAGTTACTTTGTGGTACTCTGATGCTTTACTCTCAAGTATTCTAAAACCGAAGACCTCTAACCCCCAACATTATGTGCCCTACACCTGGCCCCACTGCCTTTTATTGTTTTACCCCATTTCCTCTCCACATGCCTCATGATTGGCATCCTTGACACCCCCTTTTACAGTGAACCACATTTTCAACAATCATTACCTCTACCACCAAGTTTGCCACGTTTCCACTTACTGGATATAGGCACGATTCATCCCGACACACTTACAGCTCTGCATTGATTTCTTCTGCCTTACTCAGCCATCTTGACTACTGCATTGGCCTCTTACTTGATCTTTTGTCCCCATGAACCACAAATCAATTTTGCACCTAGAAGGTACCCTGTTCATTTTACTGCATTCAGTGATCTTGTCAGAAAAACAAAATACAAACCAACATTGATGCTCATTATTTGTACCACATTGCCTGCCACCTAAAGAAATTCACTGAGGTCAGGAAAGTGCTGTGAAGCAGGCAAAGAAAGGGGGGATGGGCAACACTCGAAGTAAGAGGGTGTGCAGTGTATGTGGACACCACTTTTTTTGTAAAGCAGCAAAATGTGCCATTCATTAAATGTGCATATCATTCATAAAAATGAAACCTCCTCTCAGACCTCTTCCCACTACCTCCATAGGGGATGGCTCTTTATGCAATATTGCTCCCTTTTCAAATTCATCCTCTCTGCTCTCAAATCCATTCATGGGCAGCCCGTCCGACACTCCAAACTCTTAACGCTGTATCTCTTAACGCCAAAACTCACACACTGTAGACTCAAGCCATGTGCATTCAGTGTGTTTGTTGTTTGTACTTCTATTGTGTCGTCTCCCACTTCCGCTCATCTCCTTCACCTTTCGTGTTGCCTGCCAACTCAGCTTCCAACCCTGTGATATAAATAACTCAGCCACAATTCACACCTTGACAACATTTATCAAAAAGTCCTTTCTATCCAGGAAATAGGGACTGGAATCCAACAGTGACATCAACTCTGCGTCACAATCAGCAACCACAAGATCCATGACATCATTAGGTAGTGTGTAGGGACAATCTAAGCAGCTGTTGAAATATATTGCTCACATTCACAAGAATTGCCAATACTTGTGCAGCACAGATTTGTGAAATGCACAAGCTGTGTTCATACCCTGTATCTCAAAGGAAGACTACATCTTGACTGAACTGGTTGGGCAGCTCAGCACTGCAACTGCACTGCCTTGCTGGCCACATAATAGGCGTCAGGAATTGTTTGAGCGTCTAGGGTCATTAGTCAGATCGGCCACATTCCCTGCATTGAGCGCAGGTCACGGTGCGTGTGTGTGTGTGTGTGTGTGTGTGCGCGCGTGCAGACAAAGGGTTTAAGGATCAAGAACCCAGCTCCCTAAGCGGAACAAAGGTGAAACCCTCTCTCTGTAAGAAATGAATACACGCAATATGAAACCATACTTCCAAGTCAGATGATCCCAATCTGTTCACCCACCTCCTTCACCATTATACTTCTTACTCAAAAACGGTTTCTGTTACATGCAGAGAGTACTCCAGAGCTAATCTTATCAACTAGTTCTGCCATACCTCTCATGGCGCAAATCAAAGTCAAACTCGATATTGATATTTGTCAGTTAGTGCAACATACATACCTGTTGTATGGTGGTCTAGTGTTTTGCTCCGATGTAAGCGTCATGACTGTGTCATGACGCTCACTTAATAAACGGGGCTCTCCTGGCACGGGGAGGGCAGTGTAGCAGAGCCCCAGGAAGCGGCATGTGTTTGTGGCCTACCGTTTGGCCTGGGTGCTCCCACGCCACGGCGGCCCTGCACTGGGTGCCCCCAGCTATGGTTACTGGAGCCAGTGATCCAGCTCGAGGGTGATCGCTGCCCCGTGATCGCAACGCCCTGGTCCGGTGTCGGGTGGGACCCAACACCATCTGTGGCCTGCCCCTGTGGCCCGAGGTTGGCCCACCACAATACCCACACGCACAGCATGTAATAAGAACAACCCGAATCCATCCGTTCTGTCCTGAGAGGATAAGCTCAGTGGCAATGTGCTTGCCTTGGAAGCAAGACGACATGAAGCAACACAGGTTTGATCCCCGGCTCCGTGCTAAGAAACCTCTGGGTATTTAAGCGTGTTATAATATAAATACGCAACTAAAACAAAAAACAATTATGCAACTTAAAAACAAACAAAAATATTCCTGTAACAGCGCCTCGATGCCCGCAGGCTGTGTGAGCGCTTCAAAAATGCAAAACAAATTTTAAAAAAAGAAAAAAATTAAGTGAATTGTCTTCATCTATTTAAATCCAAAGCGGTGAAGAAATAACAGGCAAAGCCTACAGAACGTTTTGGCACTAACAAACCAATGCTGAACAGGCGGACGTCTCATTTTGGGACAAGCACAAAGTTATGTGTATGAATTAGTGCGTCATTTGATCAGGCCCTTCTTGATATCAGGTTGAGCTTACCCACGCCACGTAAATCATACTAAGCAGGGCTAGTCATAGGCTCGTCATAGATAAGCCTACATCTCTTTGCCGCCGTTGTAATTTAATGCTGAGTCCACTAATAATTGATTTTTTTGTCCAAGATTCGCAGAAATAAATCATTTCTTATAATAATGTTATTTTCCATTACGTTTTTCTATCCCTTTCTCAGATTATGACATACTTCTAGGAGAGTAAGACCCTCTTATAAGTATTCTACTGCTTTTATTGCAATTGGTTTGAAATTCTTTTGGGAATTAGCTGACAAATTAAAATGCAGAAAAGAAACTGCAAGCCTTCAGAAATTAAGCGACAAGGCAGCTTGGCAGTGTGAGCTGCATTATTAATAAAAGTGTTGTTACTCAATGGTGCCACTATATTTGCGGAACAGCCGAACTCGCTCGCTGGGAACAGGCACTTCTGCTCAGTATATTTAGCCCTGCGTCCCTGTGCATTTGCAGCTATGCCAAGGGACAGCCATCCCAAAGCAAGTCATCCCTCTCTGCCATGTCTAGATCCAGAAATCCAATGCTAATACAATCGCCGTTTCTGCTCTGGTGAACTCTGCAGTAAATGAACCAAGGTTTGCACTCATGCGGCCGCCACAGGGGAGCATAAGCTGCCATTGTGAGTATTTCACATTCATTGATTCAGTCCATTCTTTTGAATGGTCCTTTTCTATGTAAAAATTAGATTGGGCTTGTTATATCATATGATGCAAATATTTATTTAAATTACCGTTTTGTTGTTTATCAACAATCACATATAATTGAACATTTTAGAAGATTACGAGGGAGTCGGTTTTCTATAGTGAGGAATTTTGCAGTATTTACCTCACAGCTAAAATGTTATTTCACCATATATGCAATTGTGCATTGAAATAGCTTTGTGGTCCCTAATGTAATAGATACAAATGATTGTAGCAGCTATTACCCCACTACGGAGAGGCGAAGAGAGGCAGACTCTGTTACTATTGCAGTCTGTTGTTACATTCTGTTTTTAGGAGGCGGTGCTGACACTCAAAATCCCCTGCCTACCACGCAGTGGCAGGGAGAGACGAAGAGAAGCAGTCAGAGCAGGACCCTGTTACATTTGCAGTTTGTTGTTACTTTCTGTTTTTTTGGAGGCAGCGCTGACAGTCAAAATCGCCTGCCTACCATGGAGTTGTGCACAGAGGTAAATAGAGGCAGTCAGAGTCAGTCGAGTTTTCGATGCTGTGGGCCACTGAGCCTTTGAGCCGTCATTCAGTTGTTTGATCGGTGACTGCGAGCCAGGGAACATTTGAGCCGACTTCTTCACGAATAACAACATTTTGGCAAAAGAAAAGTCTTGCATGTCGTACACCTACACACTTAAAACATTGATGCCATGGAAAAAATCCCAAGGACCAATCCAAAATAGAAGCAACCTCACCCTTATGCCGAAATCTTTGGGGCAAAGAAAGAAAGAATCATGGGAACTAGCTAAAAGAGAGGTACCAACGGATATTAGATCTTACTGGGGGATGAAAGATGGTCCAAAACAACAATCTATGGTCACTACAGCGAGGGAGCTGGCTCCTGTTGACCCCCACGGCCATGAACATTTAAATTGTATCAAAAGAGCACAGGACTCCTAATAAATCTCGATTAAATTCCAAATTCTACCATGGCAGAGGAAGCTAGGCAAAAGGATGCAAATGTCAATAATACTCAACAGCTGACCCAACACATCTGATGGATCAGAATATAGAACGGGATAAGTTTATTCAAACTGGTCCTCTTTCTACAATGGAAGCCCAAGTTCATTTTGTTCAATCTGCAGTGAAACACTTATTATCTACTCGATTTAAACAGATTCCCGAAAGAAAAAGCAATAATCATGCAAGACCAGAATACATCCTTATTGACTAAGAGTACCTTAACAGATATTCCATTGATAAGTGAAGTTATATGGGTGCAAGAAACACAAATACGAGAACCACTAATGACCAATTCACTAAATCTTTCAGGCTCACCCATTGTGTGCCCTGAGTCACTAAATTCCACCATTAACTCCTCATTGACCTCTGCAGGCTCCTTTGTAAATCCTACTCCAAGACGGTCATTTGGTATTTACCCCCAGTGGTCTCCCTTGTCGGAAATTACACTAATGGTCATAAACAACGGCATTCTGGTTTTAACAAAAATATTTGAAGCAATGGGGGAAAAAAACAGATAACCAGACACTGTAATTAAAATCATTAATAGAAAAAGTAGCACAAATGGAAAAATAAATCAACCAGTTATCCCCTGTCCAACCCTTGAAGCAAAATTACCATCTGAACAATAATAATATTGATAAAAGCGTATTGATAGTATCGCCACACATAACATGATTGATAAGGCAATTGAAATAAAAGCGCTGCCTAGTGATGGATAAAGGGAAATAGTTTCTGCGCCGGAGCCTCGACCCTCAAATATGGTAATGTCACCTCACATTTCAGATCCACATCATACACCGGAATTATTGGAGCAGCAGAAATTAGATATACAAGAACTGTTTTCCAAATATTTACAAATAAAAAGAGACATAAAAAAACAAAGGCAGATCAGAATGGGAAGAAGACAAGAAAAAGCCCGCATTGATAAAATCAACACATTTTGGCTCAAGGAAATAATTAGGAGCACTTACTATCCTGACTCAAAAACAAGGAGCCATAAAAATAGGCAAAAATAAATAAGTAATAATAATAGTTAAAACTTAGAGAGTACAGACAGAATTAGACAATACTAATTTAAATGAGGCAGAGTTAGAATCAAAACTCTTGTCCCCGGAACAGCGATTATCGACAGGGACATCCAAAGCAATACACAACTCACCGACTGATGAGGATTTGTCTAACCTTTCAAAATCAACTCACTCAACATCTATGATGGCGGTTACGGACACCGAATGTAACACTTTTAGGGGCACTCATTATTCTTATGTTAGAGTAATACAGATAAAGACAAGCATCCAACTCATAAAACATTCACCATACTAGAACAAAGAAGACTTTTTACCTTTTAAGATCAAGGGAAATCTACACAAAAATTCAGATTACATTTTTAACAAAGGGAGACAGATTCAAAGAAAGGGAAATATGAGAAGAACTAGCAGTTCTGATTCTCAAAGAGAAATCTATAAAGATCATGGGGGAAATGGAGTGTGTTCAAAATCCTCCATAACTAAAACAAGGATATCTATTACCCAGGGAAGAAACCAACAGAGGGATAACCACTTTTTCTCCATATTTACATATGAAAGACAGACATAGATGTGATCCATATCCCAATAGAATTAATCTTTTAACACTAATGGGAACAATACCTGGCCTAGAATCAATTCGATCTAGAGACATAGCTCAGGTTCATTTTCTTGATTACATTACTCTGGACAAAGTAAAATTAGTGGTTCCATCCAAACTAGTTAGAGAAGTGCTATGGGCGGCAAAGCACCACTTTACAGAAATGGGATTTAGATTAGAAAAATAAATACTTGAATTCAAGTCAGATTCACATGCCAGGACAACCTGAATTATGAGCACCGACTCAAAATATCTACCCTTCTGTTTCTCCGATCAAGGCGAGCAGGGAAATGTAGTAAAGGAAGTGACTTTCAAAAATCTTCCACCTACAAATGCCCATACTGATTGGTCATGGCTACAAGGTGCTGTAAGGAATCAAAGAGATAACTCACAAAATGAATGTCAACACTCCCCAATAAAAAAGAAGTTACAATCAGCCTCATGGAACACCAGAGGCTTTAAACACTTCCTGTCACAAAGGAATAATAATTTGGCTGAGGCAGATATAATTTAACTTCAGGAAACATGCTTTTGGGAATCTCCGTTTTGGGAAAATCACGCAATTTGCTGGTTTCCGGCTATTAAAGGTCAAAACTGGAAGCCTTCCTGTGGTTTCCTTATGGCCAGTAAATTAGATTGAAGAATAACCGTAGTATCTTGGACAGTCCCAAATACTTTTATTCAACTTATGAAACTCTATGGCTGTAAAATGAAGGACTATCTAAGAAAGCAGTATGCTTTATTAAACCTAGATTGGAACCTGCACATGATTACAGACAGCCATTTTATTAGAGCAGTAGAGACTATGCTGGATCTCTGCCAAGCAGATGATAACATAAGCACAGATCTCATAGAGGGTGATTTAAACATTAATTGAATTGAAGTTGGAAAAAATACAATGACCTCTAGGTCGAAGTGATGTCGGCAGCTATTGATTAGTAGGGGCTTCATAATGTTCAATGGAGCTTTCGAAGAGGATATTCCCCCACAACCAACATGGAGATGCTCTTCTCACAAAGCCATAATTGATTATATTTTCATCTCTAGAGACATGGTTAGTGAAATAATTTATTTCCAATCATCTTTCCAGCATTAGTGTTCATGCAATTCTAACATTAAATTGGTCATTGTTAATTTCCCTACCCACGAGAACCACCTATAACCATACACAGGAGATAGAATCGGGAAGAAATAGGTTAAAATGGACGTACGACAGATTGGAAAAATGATGGGGGTATTTAATAAACAAAACACAATATCAAATAAATAATGATAAACAAAAGGAGGATTATGTAGGGGTTCTAAATGTGTTTACCCAAAAAAGCTCACTGGCTAATCAAACTGTTTTTAAGCATAGACATGCATTTGACCCGCAACTTAGAAAAGAAAGCTGATTCCTACGTAAAGGATATTTAAAATCTGAATGGCTTATGTTAAAAAAATGAAAACAAAAATACAGAAAAAATGGGGCAAAAATGAATAAGCCAAAAATGCTCCAACAAGATATGGAAGTTATGCTATCTGCGATTAACGCCAAAACAAGTGAACAAATACTGTCACTTTTGTAGACAGCCTCAAATTACCTACCCGTTCCGTTAATGATCAACTCAATTCAGTAAGAAGAGTGGAAAGAATATTTGGGTAAACTCTATGAAAGAGTACAGAACCACCCTCTGATGATGTATACACCAACTGATGACCCAACAAAGCCCCAAATTCAGATTGGCTAACTCATTTAATGTTCAAAACTCACCCAGAGAGATGGGCATCCATTTTATACCTAATAGTTACTAAGGTGCTATCTGATAAAAAAAATTCCATCGACATGGAAACACACAGGCCCTCATTACGACCCTGGCGGAAAGTAACTGACATGACCGCCATAGCGTAAATAGCGTTTCCGCCATTGCACGATGGAGTAAAGTGCGGCTAATTCTGACCCATCGGGCACGAGCATTACGCCATGGCGGAAGTGCAAAGTCCGCGATGGCGGAAATGACCCCAAAACGCCCCTTACAACCGTCGTACGCCGCCCTAGGTGCAATTCCGCCACCCATCTTAGCGGTCACCGTAATGAGCGGTCAGCGCAAATTACGGTCACCGTAAATATACGGAAACGGAAGTAAAAACATGGGGCCGGAACGGGAAACAGCACGCCGCACACCTATAAAATCAGAATCCCAACACAACCATTAAAAATCCGACCCTGAGACACATCCCAACCCATTAGCCACCCCAGTTAAAAAACAAATATGGGAAAAGTTGCTAAAAAAGCGTGCGATCGCAAGCGGCAGGTCCACTTCTCCCATGAGGAACTCACCGTGCTCACAGAGACCCTCCAGGAGAATGCTGCCGTCGTCTTCTCGACGCAAATGACCAGGACGGCACTTGCGAACAAGAAGGCCATATGGGCCCTGGTGGCACAGCGGGTAAGTGCGGTGGGGACCGCACCCCGCAACCCACAGCAATGCAGAAAGCGATGGGACGACTTGCGGATACGCGTCCGGAGCATACTTTCTGCCAACCGAAACATTGCCACAGCTACCGGGGGAGGATCAGATTCACCCATCAAGTTGACCCCCTGGGAAGAAATCTGTGCCTCCACCATTGGAATGGAGAGCATAGAGGGAGTCGGAGGGATGGAGAAAGGAGTGCAGACATCCGAAGAATCAGGTAGGTGGCCCAAATAAAACAATGCTAAATCCACAATGTCCAATCATGTGAAGTACCATGTGTCCCCATAGTGCAATAGAAACACATGTCCAGGAGAACGTCCACATACATTGCCATGATAGCGCCCTTTAAAAGTCAGATTAAATACACAAATAAGTATAAATCCTAAAAACACCCTCTACATGTGCAGCATGCACACCCTAACTGCAGGCTGCAAAATAACTGCATCCTCAATCCACACAAAAATGAGACCACCTCCAAGGCCCTGACCCAAATCACCCTCAGGTACCACCCCAATGCATGTGATACATTGCCATTCCAATTTCCACAGACCCATAAATAACGCTCTCCCTCCTTTACTCCACCACAGGGTCCGATTCAAACGACGAGCTTCAGGACACCCCTACCAGCACACCTGCAAAGAGGGCCAAGACCAACGGCCAAAGACCCTCCACCTCAGCTGCACGGATCAAGACACGGCAGCATCACAAATCAAGTGGCAGCACACTGGAGGGGACTTCAACAGGCACCCCAGCAGCCAGCATGACCACAACAGCAGCACCACAGGTCCCCCCAATGGATGCCACAGAAGGCACTGCTTCTGGTGGCAGCAGCACCATAGATGACACTGCTTTCATGCCAGCATGCTCCGACACAGAAAACGGTGCTGTCGATGTAGGACCCATCCATGACCTGTCTCAATCCCCCTGTTTGTTCCATCCCGTACACCATGAGGAAACCACGCAGGGGCACCCACAAGACGATGACTGGCCAACCCCCACAAGGCCTGTGGCAAGGCAACATGAGGTGATCAGCCCCTCTGTGACACCACCGCAAATGGGCATGGCCCAGCAGAGGCAACAGTCCCTCGAGCAGATGATTGTGCAACAGCAGCAACTGGCCACGCTCCTCAAGGAGCATGCTGCTGAATGTGGGGGTTCTAAGGCATCCATTGAAACATCTACTGAGACACTTAGGGCAGAAATGGAGCGAAGTACCGAGACACTAAGGGCACAAATGGAGGGAAGCACCGAGAGCCTGAGGGGACAAATGGAGAGAAGCACCGAGAGCCTGAGGGGACAAATGGAGAGAAGCACCGAGAGCCTGAGGGGGGAACTGCATGCGACGTCCAAAGACGTATGTGGTGAACTTGCCGCTGTGCGCCGTGTGCTCACTGAGCTCACACAAACCCTTAGGGACATGCATGGACGTGAGCAGGCAGAGACATCATCCGTTGCAAGTTCCGTCCAGGGCAGCCCCCAACGTAGATCTGGGAGGAACCTGCGCTCCACAGGCAGGGGTGCCCCTGATACCCGGAGAGGGGGCTTGCAATAGCGTCTGCCCACTCACAATGAGCATCTTTGGACACTGGTGTTCGGGGGGGAGGTAGGAGGGTGGAGGGGGTGTGTTGGGCTTTTTTGGGTGGCGGGTCGATTGGGTGTGTAATATCATTTCACATTTGCTATACATTTCTTCATATTCATCCAATGAGATGTGTGGACATTGATCTTTGTGTACGAGGCCTTTATTGGCGTACAGTCCACATTGTGCATGTTCCAGACACACACAGTGCCACAAGTCCCGTGTCCATGTAACAGCCACCAGGCGTGAGTGCTAGAAGCATGCATCTATGAGATTCTGACGAATTTCACGGGCCTCCTGTGCCTCGCGGACTCCTTGAGGTGCTGCCACATCCCCACCCTCATCATGACCATCTTCAGGTGCTTGCAGTTCTGCGTCAGGGGAAATGGCCACATTTCTACGTACGCACATGTTGTGTAGCATGACACATGCAATGACCATCTTTGCAACCTTCTCATGGCGGTACAGGAGTGCCCCGCCAGACCTGCTGAGGCAGCGGAAACGAGCCTTCAGTAGGCCGAATGCCTGTTCTATGACTACACGGGTACGTGAGTGGGCATGGTTGTAGTCCTCCTCATGCTGGTTCTGTGGGTTCCGGATTGGTGTAAGGAGCCATCTCTTCAGTGGATACCCGGCATCACCTCTATGTGGACAATAAAGGATGTTTGTGGAATTACATTGCTACGTACACATCCCCCCCCCTTCCTGCCAGGTCATTGACGCATCACCTACCCCACATTCTCATGCATTAAATGAGACTCACCGAGTAGCCAGGATCGGTGCCCTGCGTGTCGCTCCATGTAGCGTGGTATTGTAGAGTTCCTCAAGACCATAGAATCATGGATTGATCCTGGAAATCGGGCACAACAATGTGTAAAGATCCTGTGGAATTAACACACCATTTGTCCATTGATAGAATGATATTGTTTCCGGTTGCGGTACTGGACCTCCATGGCATGTGGGACAACCAATTCCACATGGGTGCAGTCGATGGCACCAATGCAACCCGGTATGCCGCCAAGTGCATGGAATCCCACTTTTGTGTTTGTAATCTCCTGCTCCGAGCGTGGTAAAGAGATGTAGTCGTCTGTGTGCTTCAGGAGGGCATCAAGCACTTGGAATAGTGTCCGTGACAATAGTGGCTGTGAAATGCCATGCAACTGTCCGACTGTGTGCTGGTAGGTGCCTGTGGCCAGGAAGTGGAGTATAGACACCACCTTCAGTAGGGGTGGGATGGCGGTTGGGCTATCTATCATGCTGACAAGGTCAGCGTGTGTCATGTTGACAATGGCGGTTATGGTGTCCCGGTCCATACGGTAGAGGGTGTGGATCTGCTCAGCAGTGAGGTTGAACGGATTAGCTCGGAGGCGTGGGATTGCAGGCTGCCTGCGTGGTGGTAGTGGCTGTGCTGGTGGGCCTTGCTGCCCCTGCCTTGCCCTCCTCCTCCTCCTCCTGCGTCTCCTCTGTGCGGCCGGTTGTTGTAGTAGTTGGTGTTCGTCTTCTTCTTGAAGTTGGAGTACTTGCAGTGCTATCAGGTCCCCCATGCCCAACATCGCTAGTCCTGTCGGTAGCATTTTGGAGTGGGTGTGGTTGTGGGAGGGGGTTGGGTGTGCAATTTATGTGTTTTCAGGCTGTATAGCCTCCACCTGTGGTGATTCATTCCACCTGTGCCAGCTGCAATAACTTTTGGGTGAGCACGTCCCGCACACAACGCTGCAATTTGACGCATGGCATCTTGCAATTACAATCATGTATTTAATCCCGATGGCAGTGAAATATTGGTTTATATGTTAATTCTGCTATGGTCCCATTGTTTCACATACTATATTTGCAGTCGCGAACAAACTTGTGAAGGGTCAGTGGAATGTAGTACTCGATCAACGGTGGACCCTCATGCAGCACTGTACCGACGTTCACCGACGGGCGGGGAGTCCCATTAGTGATTGAAGCCAGTTACCATTTTCACACACAGCCGCACTACATAGATGTATTTGTGAATTCAAGCGTTCACAGATGCCTTTTCAACGTGATGTTGCAAATGAGGAATTCGAAGGACAGCGCTTTTGGTTTTCAACTAGCGGCGAGGAGACGCCCACAGGTCTGACTGGAAATATAACGTTCTATTGTTGAATGTCCTTGGGACAGGGCCCATGACGAGAATGCAATGATTGATATGAATTGAATGGGATGCGCAATAGCGTAGTGGACGATAAGGCAGGACGTTCCCAAATACATGTTACTTCACTACACTAGAAATCCGGGCAGGAGCACAGTGGATTTTGCAGACTGCATTACGCACAGACTCAATGGAAATTTCAAATGTTATGTGAGTAAATATTCAGGCGTTTTTATACCGGGATGAGGGAATGATGAATGGATGCATGGACAGATGATTTAATTGAGAGTTTGCCATGTACATGGCTTTTTGGAATCTATCCCCTTCCCCTGTGCTATGTGATGCAAAGCTGCCATAGTGGGACCATCGTCTATCTGCCCTTGTTGAACCCTCCCTGTCTCGACGCGCCTTCAAACACTTGTGTCTATGCACGTTACTAATCCCATCTAATGGATTCTGTTTTAACAGACGCATGCACACAAACACTCGTTTGTAATAGTGTATTCACCTCGATTTATATCGTTATGATTCGCAAGTGATTTTTGGGTGAAATTAATCCTTTTGAGTGGGCTAGCATGCATATGGTTGCAGATTTAGTGTGTTGAATGAAGTGAGTAATACATATGAAGTTCGGATGCCCATACTATTATTTTTTTTTTCATTTGGGTGACAGGTATCTCCTCCCCTTTTGCCGCTGCCATCTGTACGCCACTCCTGCAGATGACTTTAACAGTCGACACCTGCAGCTTTGAGTTAATCAGTGGAGCACCATTACGGTCTTATGGGACGATCGCCAATGGGCCACATGCCCTTACGCAGTACTAGTGGCTAGGAGCAACATATCAGCCTTTCAGCTGGACTAGTGCCTACTTCATGGGACGGCCCTGCGGTTCTAGGTGCTTCCATGTTGCCTTTTTGAACGTAAATGTAGCCCCTGTGTACCATGAAGGAACAGGGCGTCACACAAGAAGAAGCTGGTCATTTATTGCGGATGCAGCCCACAGTAATGAAAATTATTTGGGAGTTAATGAGCAAATAGCTGTATGGGCTTGGTGATTTAGATGTGCATTAATTTTATATTCATATATTAACCGTGTAGCGTTATTCTTTGCTAGTAATGTAGCATATTCCGATTTGTGGCGCGATGTATTGTGAGATGATCTGCATTGGGTTCCGGCTTCTGAGTAGAGTTGTGTGGTACTGTACTGGCCGCGTTTGCCTACGAAGCCCAGCAAGGTCAGGGATAGGGGCTGCCATTATGACTGTTTTTATGATGTCATGCTCAGGGGCGGGGGATTAGCTTTTGTGCAACAGATGCCGGTCAGCCAGGTGGATTGGTGGAATGATGGGATTATCAGAAAATGGCTGGTCACAGGTGCCTGTGTTTGCGTGCGTTTCTTGGAGGGAGACTGAGGTCAGGTCCATTGGGATTGCTTCTGTATTCGTGCCATCTGTGCCCTACAGCTCCCATTGGCCCCTCTTGAGATGAGCCTGGCTGCTCAGTCACTCTGCCAACTTGTGTGGTACATGCTTATGCTGATGGTTGGTTTGTCTACTGGCAAGAGTACAGGGCTGGTGCAGTCTCCCTCAGGATACTGCTTTGAATGTTGATTTACACTGGTGGCAGGCGATGGGGGACTATTGTTGTTTTGTCTCATGGAATATTTCAGTTCATTTTGGTGTACTTGAACCTTCACATGACTGTGCTGCATCAGTACGGCAATGGTGACATGCCAAATATGGATGGCCACTCACAAGGCACTTGGAGCCCCTGCATGCATTTGTTCGTTGGCATGCATGGGTGACTTGTACATTTCACTGGTTGCATAGTGTGGCTACATTGCGCCTACGAGGAGTTGTGCAATGTGGGCAGGGAGTGGAGTACAGGCACTCAGTAGGGCCATTTACGGTTGGTTCGCGATGCCGTAATTCTCACCATGGCGGAATGGTACTTTCCGCCATGCTTGATGGCGTTAAGTAAATGTCCGCTAGGGTCAGAATTCGCGTACCGTTGCGCCATGGCGGAAATTACGGTTTTGCAAGGCGCGCGTGCGCGTACTTGGTGCAGTTAGCGTTGGCGTTCACTACGGTGTCGCTAATGGCATCGTACTTTACGGTGACGGGTCATGATCGCAACGAGCGGTATTCGATGGCGGTATTACATTTCCGCCATCGTTTTTCGAATTCCGCCAGGGTGGATTATTCCAATCTTCAAAAAAGGAGAAATATCCTGTTAAACTACCATCCAATATCCCTCCTGGACTCACCGGGCAAGTTATTTGCACCACTGTTGTTAAAAAATCAAATGGAGGGATTCCAGGACGTGTGCGTGCCTCTCTTCCCTTGTAGAAGCTATGGGAGCAGCATAAATCTACTCAATATTGGGTAAAATCTCGGATTAGCTGCTGAAACACTGATCTAAAGCTAAAGATCGAGTTCCTGTTGTTGAACTGGGAAAATACCTATCTGTAAAGCCAGATTACCAAAAGGGAACCCTTGCGGTACACAGAGCAGCTCGTTCACATAGGGCGTGGCAAGGAATGTATTCAGCGAGGGATGCCACGCTTTCCCCGGGTCAGCAAGAACTCTCCTGTGAAAGGAAACACCTTATCTGCATGAAGGCCTTGATAGCTGCAGGGGACTGGAGGCTTGGAATGCACTGGAGGCAGTGAGCGGAACGTATTGAAGCAGTGTTTATGTATGCGGCGTTGGAAAGGTACGTGTGAAGCCCAGCTGTGAACTCCGGATTGAGGGAGGGGCTGCATTTATTTGTGGCGCATTAGAAGCGGCCAGCAGGATTTCCATCGGCGAGACGGTGAGAAAGTGCAATGATGAGAGAATACTGCTCAATATTTCAGCTGTGTGCTGAAACACAGGTGAAGTTAAGGGAGCAGAGGCAGTCTGCAATGCTGAAAGGTTACAACGGCAGGGGGTGAAGGAGTGGATATTTTGCTCTGAACAGATTGTTCATAAAACTGAAATAATTAAAAGGACCCTGTGGACGATTCTGTTTAAAAAAAGAAAATGTTTAGACATGTTCATGGCCCTTATTAAGCTGCAAGAAGAGGTGGCAGCACTTTTAAATCTGCTGAATCTCCACAGGGAGTTGGACTGAATTAAAACACAACACAAAGTGACTGTGATTTTCAGTGAGGGAAGCAAACACAGGTAACACTGAGGTTCTATACTGTGCACGGGGCAATTTCCTGCGTGAGAGTTTAAGTTAAAGCCAGAGCAACTTAAATTAAAGGATAGCTGGTTTTGACTGGTGAGCGCCACGCTAGTTTGCAGAGACCTGTACACACTGTTTGCTGCCTGCTGGGATACAAAGTAACATAATCTAATACAATCACCCATGATAACTCTGGGCAGTATTGTTTGGTGGCCCTGGAGGGGGGCCACTGCACGTGACATATATCAGTGCTAAAGTCGGCGGTGGCGCTCCTAGGGAGCTGGTCTGGAGTCTGTGGTATCGGCCAACGAGGGGGTGGTCAGACATGCCAAGACAGGGGCTTTGGTGAACGGTGGAGACTGTATGGTCACCCACTTGGAAAATCCTATACCTCAGACTGTAAAAGGAGCTTACTGGTACACAGTTGGTACACAGTTCTACATCTCTGTGGCTTAAATAAATAGACACGTTTTCTGGCATTCTGGCACACAGAAGAGGTTCTACAATCACTTGCAGAGTACACTGGTTTTAGATTCCAGCAAGGACATTGCCAATTTAGGGGACAGAGTTGAAGCCAATGAACAGGCAATCAAGATTCTGTTGCAGGACAGTAAACAGATGGATATTGTATTGGAAGATTTGGCTAGGGCAACAAGAAATCTTGAGCTTCAATACAAAGATATGGAGAATAGGTCCTGTCGTTCAAACATTAGAATAAGCAATCTTCCAGAAACGGTGTTGGATTCTCAGTTAAGAGAGGTAGTGTCCCAGATCTTCATGGATTTGTTTCTAGGTGGGGAAAACCACTCAATCTCTATAGACCGGGTACATCGGACTGGCCCGAAAAGGAGTGATCCTGTGCCTCCTCCTCGGGATGTTTTGGCTGCCTGTACCTCCTACCAACAAAAATAACAGATATAAGAACGGCTCGTGAACAAAACATGATTACAAACAACGGGACGGAAATCCAGCTTTATCAGGATCTCTCCCAGATCACTCACCAGAAACTGCGAGAGATGCAACCGTTTGTCCGAATACTTAGGGTCCGAGGGATCAAATATAGATGGACTTTCCCCATTTGGTATTTTGTTTTCAATCGATGGTACGCAACGTAAGATTACATCCCCAGAAGCGGGGTTGCAAGTTGAAGAGGAAGAGGGCGAAGACGCAACATCTGGCACTGATTGCTCATCTCAGAAGTCTAAATCATGGGAATGATCAGTGGCATCCCGCCAAGAGAAGAAAAATCAGATGGAGCAGCAAAAGGAAGATTGGAAGGCCCGCTTGAGGGGTCCGACTCCCAAGGTGACCGATTAAGGCATGATCATAGCTGACAGTGGGAAGCAATGGCTGTTTTGAGGCAGATTTGCAATGTATCTAAATGAGGAGGAGATGCTGCGGAAGCCTTGTTGGAATCAATCTGTTAAGGTAACAGATGGTGGTTCCAGGTTGCCCCACACATTGTCCTGGGGGGTTAGTGAGTTCATGGCTGTGGCCAGTTGCCCCAAATTTTGTTAAGAACTATGGCTCACACCAGGATACTATGGTCAGGTTTTGTTTGTACAAGTTGGGGTTAGGGAGGGTGTAACGTGTGGGACAAGCTGGATGGGAAGTGGTTAAGAAGTAGACCTCTTAAACACTTGCAAACACAAAAACTAAAGTGGTGTAAGTACTTTTGACATTGAAGGCGGGCCCTCACTACCATGTTGCCCCGCACGTTGTCCTGAGGGGTTAATGAGTTCATGGCTGGGCCGGTTGCCCCGGATTTTGCTAGGAACTATGGCTCACACCAGGATACTATAGTCGAGTTTTGTTTGTGCAAGTTGGGTCAGGGAGGGTATAATGGGTAGGGTAAGCTGGATGGGAAGTGGTTAAGAGGAAGACCTGCTTGGTACTTGTGGTTATCTTATGCATATTGGTTGAAACATGGTGAGGTTGGGATACTAATACTCTAGAATGCTAATGGGGCAGTTTAGATGCTTAACATTGAACATTAGAGGTATGAATACGCTGGCAAAGCGCAGAAACTTGGATGCTCTTTTGGGGCGTCACCAACCGGATTTGGTGGTGCTCCAAGAGACGCATGTAAGTTTATCAAATAAGCATAAACTGCGGTTCCATCAATATCCTCTGGTGCTGCAGGCAAACGCAAAAACTAAAGTGGCGGAAATACTTTTGGCATTGACGGTGGGCCCCTACTTTACGGTGTTAAAGACCCATATCCATAAAGAGGGACGATATATTATTGCTGTACTGAAGGTTGGTCCTAAAGAATAACAGTGGTATCTGTGTACGCTCCTAACACGGGCCAAGAGGCCTTTATAAAACCTGTTATTAACCAGGTTGAAAGGTTAAGTGAATGGGGACATATTAATTTTAGGAGATTTTAACATTGGTTGGGACCCCGCACGTGACCGAAGTAAAGTTACTTTCTCGACACACTTGATGCCTTCTAAAGCTCTAAAGTTAAGCTTTGCTCATTTTACTTTGGTAGAGGTGTGGCCGGCTTTAATGGGGGAGGAGAAAGGGTATACATTTTATTCACATGCACATCGTACATTTTCTTGTATCGATTATGCGTGGGTTTCCAAAGCTATCTTGGAAAGAGTTACCTCTATGATATGTCACCCTATTGTAATTTCTGATCATGCCCCATTGACTATACAG
Source organism: Ambystoma mexicanum (assembly GCF_040938575.1). Taxonomy (NCBI): domain Eukaryota; kingdom Metazoa; phylum Chordata; class Amphibia; order Caudata; family Ambystomatidae; genus Ambystoma; species Ambystoma mexicanum. The sequence continues at coordinate 193,434,250 of NC_090941.1, forward strand.
CTGGACACAGAAGGGATGACCCATTCCCATATGCGTTGTTACAGGACACAGTAGTAAGGGAGAAAGTGGAGGCAAAAACACAGGAATTTTTTGATCTGAATATAACTCCCGATATCTCCTCTAATATGGTAAGGGATGCTTTTAAGGCTTCAATCCATGGAATTTTGATAGCAGAGGTGGCTAATAAACTCCGGCAGAGAATGGCACTGGAAGTTACCTTGGAAACAGAATTACAACAAGTAATGATGGGTTTTTGGCTTCTTTTTATAGGATTTTCGCTAAGGTGTTAGCTCCAAAAATAGTGCATCTTTATAACTCATTCCTTAGCACGGGTAGTGTCTCCCCTTCAATGGAGGAAGCCAAGAGCATACAGATTCTAAAGCCGGGCAAGGACCCAAACAGGTGTGGTTTGTACCGTCCCATCGCCTTAATCAACCTTGATGCCCAGATTTACTCAACAATCTTGGCAAACAGAATGGCGGGTTTGCTTCTGTTAATTATACAGACTGATCAATCCGGCTTTATTAAGAACTGACAGAGGCATGACAATGTACAGTGTCTATGACATATTTTGGAAAAAGTGGCAAATAAAAGCACAGCTGCAATTCTTTTATCATTGGACGCCGAAAAGGCTTTAGACCGAGTTGAGTGGTTGTTCCTTTTCCAGGTCATGGCTAGGATAGGGTTTCGCCCAAAGTTTACGGCCAGGGTCAAAGTGAATTACAACTCTCCGGTGTCATGTTATTAATTAATGGAGAACTTTCACCCCTTTCTCTCTGCAGCAGGGAACAAAAAAGAGATGCCCGATGTCGCCTCTGTTGTATGCCATTGGATTGGAGCCTATTTAAGAGAAAATGTGTCAAACGTTAGATTCCATTTGATACAATTTGGAGGGATAGAACACAAAATCATGGCATACACTGATGATATGCTGCTAGTGATCTCAGAGCCTGATAGATTGTTGCCTGGAATAGAGAGAGAATTGGAATATTATGGCTTGGTCGCGGGTTTGAAGGTTAATTTGGCCAAATCAGAAATATTAAATCTATCCCTGCCTCCAACTACTGTGTCCTTGCTATGTACTCAGACTAAATTCGTGTGGGCTCAGGGTCAAATTAAGCTCTTGGGAATTATGATAACCCAGAATTTGGAAGGGCTATACAAAGCTAATTTTCCCCCATTGTGGAAGGTGATTATGAATCAACTCGAGCAGTGGGGTCCGATCTAAATTTCCTGGCTTGGATGGATGAATGTAATGAAAATATCAATTCTTCCAAAAATCTTATACTTCTTCCAGGCAATTCCAATTCGGATTCCTCTGACATTTTTAAAACGTTACGTAGGAGAATTTCTGAATATATTTGGAATTATAAACCTTCTAGATTGCCATATGAGGTCTTGATTGCACCCACGGAGAAAGGAGGGTTGGGGCTTCCCGATTTGTACAAATTCTAACAGGCAGTACAGCTTTGGGTAATTAAAGAATGGTGGGGAGTGGAGGAAGGAAATTGTTGGCTACCGATGGAATGGGCATTGGGAGGGTCCAAACTTGGGGGAAGTGTTATGGCACACTAAGAAAGACTGCTCTTCCAACATACAGATGAGCAGGATTACACACTTAGTGGAGGAGATTTGGGATGGGGCGGTGAGACAGATTGGGCTCACGCTTTCCCTTCACTGTTTACTCCAGTTTTCTTTAATCTTGCTTTCCCTCCAGTGAAAGATCCTAAGGCTTTTCTTCACTGAAAGCAAGCCGGATGCAGGAACGTTCTGCAAAGGATGCAAGAGAGATTTGTTTGTGGGCGGGGTGGTTAAAACCTTTGCAGAGTGTAAGGTGGACTTTGGCTTAGATGATAGGGAACATTTTCAATACTACTAAGTTCACCATTGGATAATGGCTCCACCTATCCGACAGGCAGCTATTAGAGAGCTCACTTCGTTTGAAAAGTTTGTCACCACTAACCCGGCAATAGGGCTCTAATATCAAATATCTATACAATCTTAAATGACCCTCCGGATACTCCCTTATTGCATTACAGAACTGGATGGCAATATACATTAGGGTCCTCAGTTGTGGATAAGGAATGGGAAAGACTTTGGAAGGATATTCCTTGATACACTCACTCGACACAATTGCGAGAGTTTTGGTATAAACTACTCACTCAGTGGCATTATATACCTGCTCGGGTGCATAAGATCAAATCTTCTATCTCAGAGCAATGCTGGTGATAATGTGGGGCCATTGGAGATTGGGGACATGTTTGGTGGCACTGTCCAGTTTTGGCGGGCTACTGGGCGGAGATAGATAATTGTATGCAACAATTGTTTGGGGCCTCAAAGCCTTGTACAATGAAATCCAATCTACTGCTGATTTTTGAACCCATGATGAGGCGTAACTCAAGGTAAACATGTACAACCTTTATGGTGTTGCAGCTGGCCGCGTTATTAGGGATTGCACAGCAGTGGAAGTGAAAGGACTCTCTGGAGATAGTTCAATGGTTTCATCGGATATGGAACATTGTGGCATTAGAATGGACTACTTATGTGATTCAAGGAGAACAATCTAAATTCTCCAAAGACTGGGAGGGTTTGCTTACATTTTTACAATCTGATTTCAACCTACAGCACTGTCCTCAAATGCTTCCAATTCTCGACATTTGCTAATTATGTATAATGTATGTTTTTGGATACCATGTAAAGGGTTAAAGAGGGGCTCTCCAGCTTGGGGCATGGGGGTTTATGTTGTGATATTTCAAAATGCAAAAAAAAAAAAATATATTAAAAAAAAATCTAATGGAATGGATAATTGAAAATTCCCACTTCTATATCTGCCAATCAGGATTTGCAACAGGGATTGGAACCACCCAAAATCTTCTAATACTGTCATCTATTAAAAAGAGAGCAGTACCAGCAGGCCAACCAACCTATATTGCATTTATAGATTTCAAGGTGGCGTATGACTCGATACCTAGAGAACTATTGTGGAGCTAAATGTCCAGATTACATCTTAAACTTGGTTATACAATTATATTCAGAGACATATATACAAGTTAAGTTAAATAAGGAAGGGTTAGTAACAGCACCGATTTGTACATATCAATGCCTAAAGCAAGGCTGCATGTTAGCACCAGCACTTTTTAACTTCTTTATAAAAGACCTAGGACACCACCTCACACAAATAAAATCTTTCCAACCCAAACTAGGGACATTAATACTATAATGGTTGATTCATGCGGATGACTTAGTCCTGCTGGATAAAACTCTTAATGGTCTTCAAAGAAAGCTGATGGCCCTAGAGCAATACGCAGTGGAACATTCTCCATATGTTAATGTAGAGAAATCTAAAATGTCGATGGCATATATGTAACAGATCGTCCAAGAATACAAATACATAGGGGTGAATATAAATACCAACTCTATTGAAAAGCCCAATAAATTAGTGGTGAGGTGGCAGATGGAGACAATGATGGTGCAAGCATCCATCCTCCTGAAAAAAAATGGTGCATTCTCACTAGTCCCAATGATCAACCTTTATGAACAAAAAGTAGTGCCCACGATAATATATGGGGCAGAGACAAAGCTGCCAGAGCATAGACCAAATTGGGAGAGATTAGAAGGCTTATATTAGAAGAGAATATTAATATTGCCAAAAAGCTGCCTTATCAAACGAATTTGATTTGAAATGGGCCTCCCATCATATCATTGAGTGGGATGGTGGAATGGCGTATATTAGCATTATATAGAAAATGTTTTATAAATCATCTATCCAATACCTCTAAGTTATCTGCACTGGTGCAAATATTAACTACACAGTCCGATACTTCATTAAAATCTTGGGAAAGAGAATGCTAAGGGTAAACATTGACCCTGATCTTTTATTATAAGATCCGGAACGAGCAAAAAAGAAACACTATTTTAATGACTGGATAAAGAACTGGGAAGAGTGCAATAATTGTAAAGTATTTAACATAGAAATGTTTAATATAAAAACTCTTATTCAAATCCCAATGTATTTACAAAGGTTTTCTAATGCTAGATACAGGAACTTATTCTAAAGACTACGTTTAAATCTACGGTTGACGAGAGAAGTAATGGGAGTCTATTTAAAATGGCCAGTTGAGCAGAGAATGTGTAGATTCTGTAGCAAATCGAAAGAAGTAGAGACTATAAAACATATATTGATTTGTTCTAATTTAGTAATACAAAGAAGACATGTTTTCCACAGACATTTTATGGACTAAATATCTCTGACCACTGATAGAATGTCGGCAATGATTTTTAGTGGCCACTCAGTCTCTTTAATTTTAGCTGTGATCAATTTATTTGCTGTTTTTAAAAATGTTACTGAGGAAAAAAGAGGAAGAATATGGACTGGAAGCTGGAAAATATTAAACCTATACCCTCACACAAATAATATGAATTTTATCTGACCTTTTCTCTGCACATGTATTAAAAATTGAATTGAAAAGACCATTAGGTAATGTAAAGAGGTCTTTTTACTGGTACTTTAAACATTTGATGTAAACATGCAAAATGTTTTAAACTGATTATTTTGTATTGTATGGCTGTTGAAATTAATATTGAAAGGTTGAAAATTGACAACCAAACAATACATTTTAAAAAAAATAACCAGCTACATTTATGGTTAACATTTATGTACTGAAACGATGCTGCACAGCCTTGGAGCCTATGTATTGCCATAGTCAAGCACATGTCACACAGCATGCGCTTTGTAAACAGTGAGGGGCAATTAGGACTGATTGACTGGTAAGAAACCACCCTGGAAATGTGCTTGCCATCCAGGCAATTTATTCAGTAGATTCAAACATTACTGCGTAAAGCACAACCCTCCAAACATTGATCCATGAATATTTGTGGGTCACAGATTCAAAGGTTGGGTTATTAATCTATGTTTGCTGGTCATTGAACTTGGGTTGAAATAGCCAGCCCTATGTCTAAATCACATTACCATTCAACCCAACACTTCTCTGTATGACACCCCTCCCAAAGCACACCTATCAGTGAAAGAATACCTTTGTACGTCCTGGAAATGAGAAATATTTCAGCATACCTCTTTGCCCTTTTGGGCCCTGATGGTTCTAGTGGAGCACTAGGATATATTGCGGCATGGCAGCATCCTGCACTGTGACACAAAAGATTGCCCGCTCTGGCTTTGCAGTTTGAACATGTCTTCTGTGAACGAATGAAGAAGAGAGCCTTCTTCTGTGCTCTGGCTGAAAAAAAGGATCCCTGTTTAACTTATTGCCTTGGCTCTTTGCAGCATTTGTCAACACTGGCTTCCTCAACTGGCAACATAGATGGAATAAGAGCACACATATTCAAGGTTCTTGCACTATATGGCCAACCAAGGAAATGGACACTAGATGACAGATACTCTGGCTAGAATGGATCAAAGCACAGCATGCAGCCCAGCTGCCCACACCTGCTCTGCTCGCTTGAACATTGTATCACACAGAGCAACCCACAGTAGGTAATCCCGAAACAGTCCTTTGTGTTCTTCACACAGAGCACCGCCAACCGCACAAATTTTTACAATTATTGGGGGACACTCTGATCTTTCCAAAGCAGTGGAAGCAAGAAATTCTCTCTTAATCTTGACACCGCAACAACAATGGACTTTGGAGACTTGCGCAAACACTGCATGCTCCTCATAAGCCTTGTGTCATGGGGCACAATGACAAACATAGTATTTCGGTGCTGGGAAGGGCTCAGAAACTAATGGCAACCAGCACCAGGTAGACACATGCCTCTAAAAACAGAATACTGCCGTACAAAAGACTAATATGTCCTTTCTGCAGGAAAAACAGCTCACAGACTACATCTCCCAAGCACCCCCGGGCCAAGAACTACATATTGCAGCCCACGTCGGGCGGGGCACGCGCGCGCATGCGCACGAGATCATTGAGAGCACGGGGCTTGTGCTCAGGACAGCAACCAGAGAAGACGTGTTCTCCGGAGCTCAGAGCAAGGGGAAGCTCACGAGGAGCCACGCCCCACTCATCCTCCACCTGGGCCCCTCAAGCCCTTCAGATAAGTACTGCAAGCCGCAGGCAGCGTAAGCGGATATGGGGGAAGGCGCGCAGCGCTTTGTTGAACTGTAGAGAGTCAGAGGGGGCTCCGCCCAACTTTCTCATGTTCCCCCCCTGCTCCAGCAAGCTAAGTGAAAAGCCTTGAATACTAACTCCATAGTGTCTGCAATCTGACCTACGCGCAAACTATAGGAACCACGCAGCGCGTAGTCAAGCATGTTTTAACCCACTAACAGCCGTTCATGATTACGCGGCTACCTGAGAGGGTACAACTTAATTCAGTGTGACATACAACACGAGTTGTTGCTACGCAGGAGCCCTTTAGTGGCAATTACATTTTGGGCAATAACGGACGCGGAGCCACGCTCGGCTGTAATCCGCTCGTAAAGGGGGAATGTTAACAGCTGCATGTACTTAACTACTCGAGCATGTTAAGGGTGCATTAACCTCTAGTGCAAGAGTGAGTGAATGTAACGTTTGGTGTGTGATGTAACATGCAGATGGTAATTCCCACTCTCTTTTCAGCAATAACACTGCTCCGGATTCTGGACCTGAGAGTGCGCAGGCAGGAGGCCAGCACTCACCCCCTGAGATAAGTCTCTTTCTGGTTCTTCTAGCCCTTGTTGTGGAGTGTGGGGGGGAATTGTGCATATTGTGAATGTGTGTGAATACGCAACTGTTGCATTGTGTTATCCTATGTCCCCTTCCCTACCCACCTCCCCTTTCCTAGTCCTCTCACCGGTTACCCTTGCTACTGAACCCATCCAACCATCGAGATCCTAACCCTCTTTCCCCGCCTGGGTCACAGAAGCTTGTGTAAGTCTAACTTGCAGGCGCCAAGACCCTGCAGGGGTAGGTTGGTTCGTGCCACTCCTGAGCCTGGAAACTGAAGCCGTGACAGAAGCACAAGCCCAAGTGTCACCGGCTCCCGAGTGGTACGACCCGATCAGTCATGGAGGAACTCACCAAGGTCCTGCAGAACCTGCAGGCTGAGCTTGCTGCCACTAGGCAAGATTACGCGGTGTTGGCCACCCAGGTGCGTAGTTTATCCGCCCAAACCTCCCCCCTTCCCGGTGGTGCAGCGACACTCACTCCGGTCCAGGTGCATGTAACTCCCGAACATATGGTTCCACAGGGTCCCCCGGAAAGGTATGGGGGGGAATCCTCAGAAATATCAAACTTTCATCACGCAATGTAAACTTCATTTCTTGACCAAACCTGCAGCGTTTCGATCAACCCAGGCAAGGACAGCTTTTGTTATTTCGTATTTGACGGGGGATGCAGGGGTTTGGGCAAATCCATTAATACAAAGGGATGATGCGGTTTTGTACGACTGGGATGAATTTCAAACTGAGTTTGGAAAGATATTCAATCGTAGGGCTGCTGCAATGTGTAAAGATCGGGAGTTGTTAACCTTACGTCAAGGGAATAAGGAATTGGTGACATATGTCACCCAATTTAACCGGTTGGTTGCGGAGGCTGAATGGCCCCGAGAAAAGCAAATGTACCTTTTTTATCAGGGACTGAGAGAAGAGCTTAAGGAGCTCATATCTCAGGTTGATCCCCAGCCACTCGATTGTCCAGCAATGATCGATTTGGCCTTGCGGTTAGACCACTGGCAGGCAGAACACCGGGGAGACAAGAAACGCGGGGACTCAAGACCGATAGCACAGTTAGATCAGTTCTGTGGTCCACGTCCTACAGGCCCGGCTGAAAAGACATCTGGAGATGAACCCATGCAAATAGGCTCGACCAGAGGTCCTCTTGCTAAGGAGGAAAAAGAGCGCCGACGTAAGGAGGGGATCTGCATGTATTGTGGCTCAGCAGGACATTTTGTAAAGGAATGCTCCACCAAACCCAAGGCACAGGGAAACGTTTCGGCTCGACAGTAGTAGGGGTGATACGGTTGAGCCAAGTGGCAGAAGGTGCCCCAGCAGTTAAGTTTGCTAATTTTGCTCCACATATAACCTTGACAGGTACCCTAGGTTTCCTTAATCAGAAGGTCTCAGTGGCTCTGCTGTTGGACTCAGGGGCCACGGGCAATTTTATTGATATAACATATGCGCGTAAACTAGGAGTACACTTATGTCAAAAGACGTCCCCAGAGGTGGTACGAGCAGTTGACGGCACTGCATTGAGTTCGGGACTCATTACGCAGTGTACTCAAACGTTGTCATTATGCTGCCAACAATGTCATGTGGAGAACATTCAGTTTGATCTAATTGCAGCACCGCAATTTGGGATCATTCTAGGTTTACCCTGGTTAACTAAACACGATCCACAGGTGCGATGGTCTAATGGGGAAGTCTCTCTGACCTCTACGTATTGCTTGGGGCATTGTATCGTCTCAGAGAAGGTCAACGAGCCCGTTCAGAGCTCTGTATTAAGTGTTTGTGCCGAATCTGCCGGGGAAACAGATCTGAGTTCTCTGCCTTCAGAGTACCAAGAATACCGGGACGTATTTAGCAAACACGCAGCTGAAATTCTGCCACCTCACAGGCCATTTGACTGCCGAATTGATTTCGAGCCAGGGGCGGTTTTGCCGTGCAGTCGGGTTTATGCCCTCACAGAAGCAGAAACCGTTCATTTAAAGAACTATATAGATACTAATTTGAAAAACTGATTTATCAGGCCGTCCAATTCACCGTTCTCATCCCCGCTCTTCTTCATACCCAAGAAGACCAGAGACTTGAGAACTTGTATAGACTATCGTGGAGTAAACAGTATTACCATCAAGAACCGATATCTGATACCGGTTTTACTAGACCAAGTGCGCAAGGCTACGGTTTATACCAAGCTGGACCTCCGAGGGGCATATCACCTGGTGCGAGTGAGAACCGGAGATGAGTGGAAGACGGCATTTAGGACCAAATTCGGGCTCAAAGAGTACCAAGTGATGCCGTTTGGTTTGTGCAACGCTCCCGCGGCTTTCCAGCACTTCTTGGATGAGGTTTTGCGAGGATATTTGGATGTGTTCGCGGTGGTCTATATAGACGACATCTTGATATATTCTAGTAACATGCAAGAACACGTAAAGCATTTTAAGGCAGTACTTCAACGGCTTCGAGAACACCGTTTGTTCGCAAAGATTGAGAAATGCGAATTCCATTGCACTACGGTGGAATTCCTGGGATATTTTCTGACACCCTCTGGTGTTCAGATGGACCAGCGAAAAGTACAGGCAGTTCTAGAGTGGCCGGCTCCTACCACTGTGAAGGAAGTACAGACATTCCTGGGTTTTGCGAATTTTTATCGTAGGTTTATAAAAAAACTTCTCGGAGATGGTCACACCCATTACAACCTTGCTAAAAAAAGGTAAGACATTCCAGTGGGATGAGGCTGCAGAACAAGGATTTCAAAAGCTAAAGCAAGCCTTTACCTCGGCCCCAGTTCTAAGGCACCCGGATCTGGCGTTGCCTTTCGTGATCGAGACTGATGCCTCCAGTTACGCCTTGGGAGCCGTCTTGTCTCAACGGGATGGATCAACAGGGTTATTACACCCAGTTGCATACTATTCTCCAAAGTTGCTTCCGGCTGAAGTAAATTACACCATAGCAGACCAGGAATTAGTGGCAGTGAAGGCAACCTTCGAAGAATGGCGCCATTACCTTCTGGGCGCCCACCATACTATAACAGTGATCACAGATCATAGAAACTTACAGTTTATTAAGACTGCAAAAACCCTCAGTCCTCGACAGTTGCGTTGGGCGCTTTATTTTGCAGATTTTGACTTCCTCATAACCTATCGTCCAGGTTCGGATAATGGCAAGGCTGACCTGTTGTCTCGATACCCTGAAAAGGAGACTAAAAACGTCAGGGAGACACGTCCTATAATCCCCGCAGCTCGTATTGTTGGGGTGGTAGGTCGGCCTAACATCTTTGAGGATGTACTCCACGCTATGTCGACCCAGGAATTGAATGAGTGGTGTTCTCGAGGCTCACAACACACCTAAGTGAAGGGCCTCCCGTATTATGCTACCGCCTTGTACTTACCCACGGTGGCTCTCAGGGAAGAAGTTATGAGTTGGTGTCATGACGCTCCCACTGCAGGGCACCAAGGAATAGCTAAAACACAACAAAACGTGGCACGTCATTACTGGTGGCCCACCTTACACCGTGACGTACGAATCTATGTAACCAGGTGTAGCACTTGCAGTAGACAAAAGGCCAGGCATCAGAAACCTGCCGGCTTCCTACAACCAATGCCTTCTCCACCAACTCCTTGGCATGCGGTTACTATGGATCTGATCGTGGATCTACCACCCATTCGAAAATACACTTCGATTCTAGTCGTGGTTGATTCATTAACCAAAATGGGTCATTTCATCCCTTGTCGGGGTGTCCCCACTGCCGGAGAATTGGCAGACTTATTCCTGCAAAACATAGTACGACTCCACGGGTTACCCATGGGAGTCATTACAGACCGTGGGCCACAATTCACTTCACGCTTCTGGCGAGCCTTTTGCCAACTGATTGGCATGGAAGTGAGTTTGTCTTCAGGGTACCATCCGGAAACAGACGGACAGACGGAGAAAGTAAATCAAGGACTAGAACAGTACCTCCGTTGTTATACCACCACCTCTGAATCATCGTGGGTGGAATACGTCTGGTTAGCCGATATCGCCTATAACAACTCAGTACACTGCTCCACCGGGTACACTCCGTATTACGGAGTGTACGGTTACCATCCCAGGGTTTTGCCCACCGTTGCTAATATACCCCAGGATAACTTACCCACGTTATTAGGGTTGCATTCACATGCGCGCCAGGTTTGGGCACATATACAACAGAACCTAAACAAAGCCAAGAAAACATATAAGGCCTATGCCGATAAAAAAAGACGCGATAGCCCCCAGTATAAACCAGGAGATCGAGTTTGGCTCTCCACACACCACATTCGGATGACAGGGCCCCGTAAGTTACAAACCCGATTCATTGGACCATTTACCATATCCGCTGTGATCAATCCGGTGGCAGTAAGACTCAGTTTACCCAGCCAAATGAAGATCCACCCTACCTTTCATGTATCGTTGCTTAAGCCTGCTCTACCTACTATTCGTACTATAAAACCACCACCTATTATGGTACAGGGACACCCTTAGTATGAAGTACGGGCCATCTTGAATTCACAACACCGGAAAGATGGCCTGTATTACCTCATAGATTGGGTGGGGTATGGTCCGGAGGATCGATCCTGGGAACCTGCTCGGGATGTCCATGCACCGAGACTGGTCAAGGCATTCCATCGCAACCATCCAGCTAAACCTAAACCCAGATCCTCCTGTGCGGGGGGGAGTACTGTCATGGGGCACGATGACAAACCTAGTATTTCGGTGCTGGGAAGGGCTCAGAAACTAATGGCAACCAGCACCAGGAAGACACATGCCTCTAAAAACAGAATACTGCCGTACAAAAGACTATTATGTCCTTTCTGCAGGAAAAACAGCTCACAGACTACATCTCCCAAGCACCCCCGGGCCAAGAACTACATATTGCAGCCCACGTCGGGCGGGGCACGCGCGCGCATGCGCACAAGATCATCGAGAGCACGGGCTTGTGCTCAGGACAGCCACCAGAGAAGACGTGTTCTACTGAGCTCCGAGCAGGGGGAAGCTCACGAGGGGCCACGCCCCACTCATCCTCCACCTGGGCCCCTCAAGCCCTTCAGATAAGTACCGCAAGCCACAGGCAGCGTAAGCGGATATGGGGGAAGGCGCGCAGCGCTTTGTTGAACCGTAGAGAGTCAGAGGATTCCACCAGCAGCTGCGGTCAGGGGCACGCGCAGGGGGGCTCCGCCCAACTTTCTCATGTTCCCCCCCTGCTCCAGCAAGCTAAGTGAAAAGCCTTGAATACTAACGCCATAGTGTCTGCAATCTGACCTACGCGCAAACTATAGGAACCATGCAGCGCGTAGTCAAGCATGTTTTAACCCACTAACAGCCGTTCATGATTACGCGGCTACCTGAGAGGCTACAACTTAATTCAGTGTGACATACAACACGAGTTGTTGCTACGCAGGAGCCCTTTAGTGGCAATTACATTTTGGGCAATAACGGACGCGGAGCCACGCGCGGCTGTAATCCGCTCGTAAAGGGGGAATGTCAACAGATGCATGTACTTAACTACTCGAGCACGTTAAGGGTGCATTAACCTCTAGTGCAAGAGTGAGTGAATATAACATTTGGTGTGTGATGTAACACGCAGATGGTAATTCCCACTCTCTTTTCAGCAATAACACTGCTCCAGATTCTGGACCTGAGAGTGCGCAGGCAGGAGGCCAGCACTCACCCCCTGAGATAAGTCTCTTTCTGGTTCTTCTAGCCCTTGTTGTGGGGTGTGGGGGGGGAATTGTGCATATTGTGAATGTGTGTGAATACGCAACTGTTGCATTGTTTATCCTATGTCCCCTTCCCTACCCACCTCCCCTTTCCTAGTCCTCTCACTGGTTACCCTTGCTACTGAACCTATCCAACCATCGAGATCCTAACCCTCTTTCACAGAAGCTTGTGTAAGTCTAACTTGCAGGCGCCAAGACCCTGCAGGGGTAGGTTGGTTCGTGCCACTCCTGAGCCTGGAAACTGAAGCCGTGACACCTTGGGTCTGAAGTTCAGAGGAAATTTAGAACACTTCCCCTGATGAAGTGGGTGCAGATGCTGAACTGAATGTTTTTGATGAAGCAATGATGCATCCGGAGAAACCCATTGCACCTAAAATCAGCATGGCTAGGGATAGACATACATTTTGCATGTGTTATCACCTTGAAAAGGAGATGACATTAATCACACATTAGATCAGGTCATTGACTTGGCCAAATGGATGGAGAAAAACAGCATGTGTTTAGAAGAAATGGCAAGGGGAACTTTCGCAACACATTCTCCTAAGTTTACCAGATGAATGAAAAGGATGTATGTGCCATAGCTGTCCCCAAGATCGGTCTTTTGAAATGCAGAAGGTCTTTGATTGTGGCTCATCTGATCATTTGGAAAGTCGAGAACATGCTGAGCTACCATAAAGTCATGGTTCATCGTCGGAAATGGCTGGTTTTTCCTACGCTACATGCCAGTGCAGCTTGATGATCTGTACAGCGGTTTTTGACTGCCTGAGGCCCTGGCGGAAGCTTTGTTGACTCGAGTTGAGCTGTGCTATGCTAGCGGCTCCTTTGGAGGTCCTTTGGAGCCTTGCTGAGCAGTGATGTGCTGTCGGGTCGGTCTCAGCGTTCTAGAACCTCTAGTTCCCCCTTATCTGTGATGTCTGTCTTTGTTCTTGGAACATTGGTTTCCCGGCTTTCCATGCGGATGCGGATGTCGCTATAGAGCAGACAGCGGGGGACGCGTGAATTTAAATGAATTCAGACAAAAGTGAAGGTACTTCTTAATTTTACGCTGTTGATCAGCTGCCTTTAAATAACGCTTTCCCTGGACCCTTCACACTGAAATTGCATTGGGTAATTAGAACAGTGCAGCAAAGTGTTTGGTGTGCTGGAGGGAATTTGATTTGGCACATGCTGCTACAACCTGCTACCTGCTAATTCTATTCTTAACGTACAAAGACTTTTTGTGAGTTTAACCAGACCTGCTGAGAGAGACTTGCTGAGTCTTTTCTGTCAACTGCAGACGCTCCGCCTCCTGCTTACCCCCGCTTCCAAAACCACAGCTGGAAACGAAGCTTAGGCGGCCGATGGATGAGGCCATGCTCCTTAGGAGTTCAAAACACCAGCCTCTGAGTGACAAAAAGACCTCTTTACAAACGCAGCTACTACCGTCTAGGACCTCCCCAGATTTCCTGCAAGGGGATCCTGAAGAAATGGTGGTGAGCAAAAACATTGCTTCTACAAAAACTGGTTCTATTTTTCTTTCTCAGCCCAGTCCACTACGGTCTGTGCCGTGCCCGTAAACTTCAGGCAGTAAAATAACTTTGGACATACCCCAAGCACATATGTCATGTGATGTCCTTTGGGACACGTGGTCTCCCCTCCCCCGATCACCCATGCTTCCCTGTGAACTGGACGCTGTTAATGTTTTTCATATAGCAGTATCTAATCCGTCAGACTGTGTAACAATACAGTAGCAGCTGACGGCCCATCAACTATCTGCAAATTCAACGAGGGGTGTTTCATGCCTGTCCATTCGCAGGCTAGAGAAGACCGTAACGGAAGCAACATTGCTGCAGGAAGCTGGCCCATTATCGGAAGGTGAGGCAAGTGCCTCGTTGATATCTGTGCTTGGAGGGTCTCTTATGATCGCGGCACAAGTCCACATGCCATCGGAGGTTATCAGCAAGTGTTCCTTGCGTTTCCAACCATCAACAGAGAGTTTAGGTCACATGGTGGCAAACTCTGATTTGGCGCCGACCTTGACAGTGACTGACGCCAACTAATTTACTTCCCGAACGGGGTTGGATACTTTTGTAGAAGATTCAGCAGCTTTAAGGACAATACAGCTATCACCTGTGAGAGGCGAGCTTGTGGACCTTTCTGCTTTAACAAAGGTCCCTGCGACCCCCATGTCTATGAATTTGGGGGTTACCCCCGTAAGGGGTCCAGACACACATTGTTGGGCCACCCGATTTCCTCGTACAGATTTTGCAAACCGGCACACAATCCCTGCATCTACCACAGATTGCACAAGCGTGGCACAATAACGAGTCCAACAGTTTTATCTATGTTTACAAAAAAATCTGTTTTTTCTGTGCCTTGTCTCAATGCGGTGATGTATCAGATGCAGACATTCTAGAAGGTGTTGAATCCTGGGGGACCATCATTACTTTCTCATAGAGATCTCAACACTGGCCCTTTGTTAATGGAAATGGAATTTTCAAGTGTTTGGATCCTGTGCAGATGCTGGTATGTGGAAATGACTGTTTGGCTCTGGAGTCCTTGCCTACGGCAGAGGATCCATCAACAGGCATGCCGGAAAGAGTCGGCTCCCCTGCAACTCTTTGTAAAGGCTATGGGATCCGGTGTGTCAGACTTGGTTGGTGTCATTTTTTTAAATTTTTTTTAATTTAAAAATATTTTTTTGGGTGTAAAACACCTTTACAAATAACTTCATTAAAAAACATTTTTTGTAACATATGTAAAATTATTAAAGAACATTCGATAGCAACAATTCTCAAAATCATAATTTCACTTCAGAATTAATCACTTCTATTTTTGAACTCAATCACAAAACAATCTTTTTCCATTTCATTTCTAATATGATTTGTCAAAACGGGCCATTGCTATTATGGCCGTATTACTCGCTCCCCACATGCAGTACTTCCATATACAGTTTCTTGCGAAGCTCGTATTAGCATTTGTGAATTCTTTCATCATAAGTACACATGTTTTTTCAAAATAGGAACAGTATAAAAATAAATGTTTTAAAGATTCTGATGTTTTTTTGCAGAATCTACAAGACTGATCACCCAGCTCAAGTTGATCTTTATTCCAATGTCTTGTTCTTAATTTGGTTTGAATTAAATCCATTCGAAATAACATGTAAGTTCTCTGAATCATTTTGTCAGGACACATCAATAAGTAATTCAATCGAGGACTTTGCCGATGAATAAATCCTGCATATTTGTCGAAGGATGAATACGATTGAACTTGTGTTATGCATTCGACCCAGTCATGCTCAAACATTTCTTTTTTCATTTTATCTGTATTTACATCTAGATCATCAGCTTGTAAGTTGATCTTTTTTAGGAGTGTATCCATTCTCTCCTTAAATTTTATTACAGATACAGGATGATCCTGAAGTAACATTTTTGCAAATTCAGTATAAATCGAATTACGCGGGGGGTCCAACATCTTAAAATACAGTGATAGTAGACGCCAATGATAATGTGCAGCTAAGGACGTTAGACCTAATTCGTGTCTTAGAATAGCATTTGGAAGACTCTGCGGCAAACCTAGGGCATTCTTCCATAGAATTCCTTGTATGCGATTGAGAAGGGGTCCCAAATCTTCTAGATGTAATTCGACCCCATATAATAAGATCGCTTCAATTTTCTTACTATAATATTCATACAAAGGAATAAGGGAGAAGGTACAGAATTTATAATATATCATTTTCATTTGCCCTTTAAGGAGTCACATTTTTCCCATCAATTGCTCCTTAGCTTTTTTTAAGGATGTGTTATTTGAAACCTTAAAACCCAAGTAGAGCATTTCTGAAGCCACATTTATCTGTGTTGTGTCTATATTCCACGTAAAGTGGCGTATTTTCTTTCGATTTGCAAAAATCATGATGTTAGATTTTTGGGGATTGACTTTGAGATTATTGTTATTGCAGTACAATAGGAAACTCTCCAGCTTTGCCTTTAATCCAGAATGGGTTTTGTCAAATAAAAGTATATCATCTGCATAGGCTAGCCACGATAACTTGAGGTTTCCTAATCTCACTGCAAAAGATTCTTTTTCACTCCAAATCATGTCCAAATCAGCGATATACAAATTGAAAAGAATAGCTGCCAAGTTGCAACCTTGCTTCACCCCAATCCAGCTAGGGATGGCTTCTGTTAGGGTTCCTTCTCGAGTTATTCTTACCCTGAAGTTTGTTTTGTGATGCAGCATGGATATCAGAGTTACTAAGTGTATTGGAAAATTAACACTTAACATTTTTTTCCATAGGATTTCGCTGATAACACAGTCAAATGCAGCTTTAAGGTCAAGAGAGGCAACAAAGATGGGACTTTTGTCAGGTGCTTTACAAGATGCAATCAAATGAGCAAGAATGCTCGCGTTTAGAGTTGTGCCCATTGCTTTCCGAAGGCCAACTTGGGCTATGCTTAGGCAATCTGTATTACGAATCACCATCTCTATTTCTTGCAACAACAGTATGGAAAATACTTTAGCAGAAACATCCATTAAAGCTATAGGCCTAAAGTTATTAGTGTTATCTATAGGTCCCTTTTTATGTATTGGTATAATGATCGAGGTGTGCCATGATGATGGAATTTTTTTGGTTCTAAATATCGATTTAAAGTTTTGTAATAGAACTTGTGTCCAGAATAGCGGATCATTTTTAATAACACATGGGGGTAAGCCATCAGGCCCTGCACATCTAGACGTTTTTAGCTTGTTTATAGCATACAGAATATCTTGCATGTGCCAGGGGCAGGTGTCTGAAATATTTTCACTTTTTGGAGCTCTTACTAGGTGAGAGAATTCAGCTGGAATTCTGTATTTAAGTAGAAAAAAGGAGGTCCATGATGCTCCATCGATTGCTGAATCGAATTCTAAGTGTATATTTTTGTTACTAACTCTAAGCTGATTGGTGTCCCTTTGGTGGAACCACTAAAGGGCGCCTTCATCTAAGAAACAAAGTGGTCGAGGTTGGCCCGGCTTGGTGATCCAGCAAATCAGGATGAGCTGTGGCCCGGTGAAGAGGAGATCTTTTTGGGCAATCCGTGGTTGTAGTGCCTGATTTGCCTTTACTTACATCTGAGCAAACTAATCCATGTGCACCTCATGTCGCTCAGCTCCCCGAGCCACTTCAAGCCAACTTGCTCAATCGAAAAGATAAATTGGACCGTTTTTCCATCATGTCGACTCTCACCATAGCCCTAGCTCCATTCACTAAACTATATGAACAAGTGAACGATACCTTAAAGGATCATAACACCCTTTTAACTATGACTTATTCCAAGCTGATTTTCTTTGAGGGTTTTGTTAAAGGTAATGAGACTCGAGGATTGAGATTGAGTAGTTCAGGGGTCTCCACAAGCACAACCTCTGAAACTGCTCACACTAATGGCCCTACCTGCACCAAGTCTACTCACACTATAAATGTATCCCTCCCAGTCGACTTGACGAAAGACCATCAAGTTCCCTCAGGTTCAGCAAAAAACGTGCATGACTGTTTAATGGTTCCTCATAACTCCGCAATCATCCCATGTACCTCCACTGATGTGGCGCTACAAAGTATCATAGTTGACGAAGAAGGGGCTGGTGAGAACCAGGCCTTCCCTATTTTCTCCCATCAAAGACAGGTGGCACCAAAGAAGAGCGATAATAATAATGCCAAAGAATACTTACTGGTCCAGCAAAAGGCTCTACTGCGGCCTCACAACAAGGAGGAGGGAGCCCCAAAACCTGCTCCAAAAAAGGCCCTCTCAATCCAAAGAGGCAGGATGTTAGTGGGTGTCCCAGACAAGATTGTGGACATGCAGGGGCCTGTTGCAATTGCCCCCCCTCTAAGAACTTGTTGAGTCCTACATCAGATGCACTGTTGGATCTTTCAATTTATTCGTTTGAGGAAACATCTCCTACTCAAGGAGATGAAGGGATCTATGAGTCTCAACCTATCAACACTGGTGTTAGTGTGGCTCCACCAGCAGTTTGTATGGAGCTGCCGGCTTCTCCCTTGCTTGTGTCTATGGATGAAAAAAGGAAACGGTTGAGAACTCAGGATCCAGTTGCTGTAAAAGACCATGAAACTGTAAATTACCCAGTATTCCATTCTAAACGTCAAGATCAACATGACGGGCATCAAAGCAGGACGGCTTACCATAGACGTGAAGACACCAGAGGGAATCACTCGGATTATACATGGGTAGGACCAAAGCAGGTTAACCCTTTGACCCGCTCTCTGAAACTGGAGCGTTTATTGGATTACAGCAATAGTCTTGTATTAAATCGGCGAGTGGTTCTAGAACTATTCCACTCCATACCGAACCTGCACCAGTTACGTTAATCTGATTTCCAACTCATTGAATTCTACGATGAAAAATGTCTGGACTCAGTGTTTCTCCACATCTCGTCTCCAGTAGTTACAAATATGCTGCTGTAATCAATTGAAAGTTTGCTACTGTTGGGGTTTGACTTCTTATGCCCTAATGGGGCGGGCGAGACCTTGTTACAACAACCACAACGTGCACCAGCCTCTAAAACCTTTTTCTGTAATGACCCTACTCAACCTCGGGGGGATAAAGGTCTAGCCGGCCTCAAGACTACATTTTTATACCAGGACCCCTGCACGTGGGAAGGGTGCCTTCAGGTCCTGAACCGAAAATAAATGAACCCCCGAAAAGGCCTAACCTTCCTACATCAGATTGGTCTTTGTAGGAAAATGCTTTGGTGCCTCAATCTTCTTCTTCGCAACCCAGCCGTGAAATCATAAATCAAGGACAGGAACTCCACACAGTTTATTCCTCAGTTCAACCAGCCTGTTTGAAACTAGCCTCCTGGAATACCAGGGGGTTTGCTCACTTGTCAAGACCCAGTGAAATCAACTTGGGAGAGTATGACCTGATTAGTCTGCAGGAGACGTGGTTGAGGAAGCTGTCACGACTCGCTCCCTTCGCTCCCGTTCCCACCATTTGGGGGCATGATTTGGGGTTTATTCCCTACTGGACTTTTCCTCCGAACTTTATGCTACAGTGCTGTGATGATTTGGGAGCGCTAAATCCCTATTTTCCCAGCTACTTCCCTTCCGGATCCATTCCAGGTTTTTGGCAGCCAGCATGCTTCTTTAACCAAATGACTATGCTTCCCAGAATGCCTGGCCCACTGCTCCACCTCCACCCTTGCAACACAAGGTTGGGTGGAGGATAGGTAACAGCTGTGGCGGCAGGTGCAGCAATCAGCACACCCGAGGCGTGTGCTCGTTAAGCAGCTTTAAAAGCCTCAGTCTTACTTCAGTCCAGGGCTGGTCATCGTTTGCAGTGTTCCTGTTTTTGACTAGTCCCTGGTTCCTGGTTCCTTGCCTTTGTACCTACTTCCTTGTTCCTGTTTTCTTGTTTCCTCCGCCCTGAATTTCGGATTCATGCGCTAATTGATTTCTGCTCCCTTGATTTCCCTTTTTGTCTTCCTCTGTTTGCAGGCAGCAATTCTCAGTGCTTTCCCCTTTTAGATGCAGCCCAGTTTGTCTGTGTTCTATATTTCTTTGACTCTGTCCTTTGCTGCTGTTACCCATTTGCCTTAGCCTTCCTCTTAGTTTAGTTTCCTGTCTTTTCCTTGGAGGGGTAGGGAGAAGTTTGCATAGGTTATTTCGTTTTTCCCTGCTCCTGATCCTTACTTTCTAGAGGATCCATTCCATGTTTTCCACTGCACTTCTGCATTTATTTTCCCTTTGATTATTAGGTGTGGTGTGCGGTAGTAGCTAGCCCCTGTGTGAATGCTTATGTTTTCCTCACTATTTTGTAAACACTATTCCCACTTAGGTATTTAGTTTTCCTTCCATTGCTGTTCTAGCCTTTCGGGGTCCCAGTTTCTTCAACAGGATTCGTGGGCTAGCTGACATTCAAGAGGTTTATCTCGTCCTCGTGAGTACAGTTCTTAAGTTCCCTTATGTAATACCATCAAGAGTGTTAGTACACAGATCCTGTCATTGCTTGCCCTCCACGTGGGTTTAGCGCTGTCAGTACCTGTAACAGCAATTGGGGGTAAGGCGCTTGCCGACTTTCCTCGCGGTCAGGTGCTTACCCCACATCCCTTTTCATATATTGGTTTTGATGTCACACTCTATTTGCACTCCTGGGTTCTAGCATACCTGAGTCGTAGTTCCTGGGTGCACATTTCCCTTGCCATATTCGCTGCCTTTGTACTCGCCTGACTAATCTTGACAGTATGACCAGCCCAAAATTCCCATTGAATATGGCAAGTTTAAGAAATAAAGGCAGCAAGGCCTCTAACAAGTTTGTACAGAAAGCTTCCCCTACATTTACCTGTGACAATCAGATCACTAGTCCTGACTCCAATGAACTCCTTGTCACGAATGGGCATTTACGTGCAAAGTATTTTTCCCATAGGATGGCACATCCTACATGGCCTGATCCTAGTTCTATCTTTGGTTTTGATCCCGATTCTATGTCAGCACAAGCCTTAGCCACAGAAAACAACACACTGTTAGACTTATTATACGAGAGTACCTCTGTTGTTGAACCCCATGATTCCAGTTGTGCTTCACCTCAGATAGAACAGTTTCATGATACCAACATAAAGAATGGAGGGGTTTCTTGCATAACTTCTGTTTTCTACCCTCAGTCTAATGCATACTCCGTTGCACAGGTACATACTGTAGTCCCTAATGCCAAGAAGTCTAATGTCAATAGTTTGTTTAAGGGAAACACAGACCAAGTTGGAAAGATAAACTATAAATCACAGAACCTGCAAGCAGTAGAGGACAATGTACAATCGATGCACATCCAGATTGCTAGTGCAGGATCCAGCCCTGATGCCACTATGCTTCCCCCTGTGCCTACTGATAGTGATGTACAGTTAATGCAGGGCATGCTAAGAGCTAAACTTGAGGAGTTAAGACAAGAACTCATTTCTGCACAAGAGGAAAATAAAACCTTACACTCTTTACTGAATACACCTCAGACTTTATCTGTTGATGTGGAGGAAGTGAACACTGTTCAGCCCCTGAGTGCAGAGACTTTGGTAAACCATGATATTTGTCGATATGTTAGATCTATTGGGAGTGAAGGTCTTTCGTCTAGCACAGCGCTTAATCTAGGCACAGGTTCTAACAATTGTTCTGCTGTTTATCAGGGATTGCAGTTAGCTGAAGAGTTACAAGCCACTCCTTTACCAAAAATACCCTGTGTAGCAGTTTGTCATATTTCTGAGCTGGCACACATACAAGCTTCTGATTTCCAAACACAATCCACAATGGTGGCATACACAGATTCAGTCACTACCGTAGGCTTAGGCCCTGCTCTTGATACAGCTGCTGAGACTGAAGTAGATGTTAAAGCTGATGTGGAAAACAATGTTACCTCTGGGTTCACTCTTCCTTCTGCCACTTCTGATCAATACGAACAGTCAGAGACAGTACAGAATTCATGTTCTGTTGGACTCATTCCACAGTATACTGAACCAAAGAACCGTCAGGCGGTTCCTGAACTGTTGATTGATAATCTGCCTCTTTCAGAAGCTAAAACAGAGGAATGGACAATAGACGAAATCCTGATTAACAGAGACTTTACTATGGTGATTCCACTGATTGATTTTGACTTCTACAAAGAAAAAGACTCTGTGTCACCCACTAAAGAAAGGGACTGCAAGGGTACAGCTCAGTCTTTGGTTACTGGTGCCAAGGAGTCTACTGCCCTAAAGGTGCCCTTCATTTCTGAGCCACCGATGGGTCTGTCAACTTCTGAGACTTCTGTCTGTCCTCCAACAACCATTGACTCTTCTATGATTCAATCCACAGCCCTGCAGTCATCTTTGGCACACCTGTCTTCAACCAATGAACCGCTGCCATGTCTGCCATTTACTCAAGAGCCAGTCCCAAAGACCTGGACATGTTTGTATCCAGCAACCGAGATTGCTCCAGCTTGCATGCCTTCAGCCTCAGGTTTCCCCTGACCTGCCTGTCTTCAGCTACAGTGACTCATCCTGCAGATCATCCTTCAGCTTTAGAGCCTCCGGTAGTCCATCAAAAGAGCATGTCTTCAGTCCCGGAGTATACTGAGTATTTGCCTTCAGTTCATGAGACGCCTGTATCCTGCATAGCCTCGCTGCCAATATCAGAGGTATACCTGTCTACACCATCAGATTCTGCTGTATTTTCTTCTGCTCCAGCGATTCCTCCTGAATCCCAACCATTTACAGTCGATGAACGTCTAGCCTGCCTTTCTTTTGCTTCAGGAGGAGCATCAGAATGCCTGCCTTTTCCACAAGACGATTCTCCCAACTGCTTCACTTTAGCATCAGAGCCTCCTAAAGATGCAGCATCAGAGTTTGAGACTTTTGCCAGCTCCCGCTTCAGAGTCATCAAGCTGGACCAAGTGGTGAGTCAGAACCACTCACTTGGGTGTGCACAAGGGGTGGTGCAGACCGGCGTATTACCTACAGGACTTGTGCAACAGAATTCCGCCAAGAAGCACCAGTCGGGTGCTAGTAGCCAAAGGAAGGGAATGACTGCTGCAGTTCAAGATGTGTCTGTTATTGCTCCTTCTGCAAGTCTGCCTGAAATACCAAGTACTGCGTCTATCACTCCTATCAGTATGCCAAACATCCCTGCTGTTGTATCCCACATGAAACAAAGTGGCTACACGACTGTCACCAGGAGTACTAGCCTTGTACAACCCATTGGACTTTCAGGTCTCCAAGGCGTAGAACATGTGCAGTCAAACCTTAGTCACTTTCAACCACAAGCCTTTTCCCAGATGGATGACAGAAGGAAATCTGAACCTCTCCCTCAGCCACCACCTTCTCTAATGGCTGAGCATAAACCTTTCCTGAAGCCAGCATTTTCCTCACCTCCCGCATGTCCACTCTCGGCAGAAAGGCTAACAGAGTTTCTACCATTGCCTAAGGCATGTTGCACCAGCCTGCCTCCCTCCTCAAAGACTTATAAGGGTCCACTCCCAGTGACTGAGCTTCCTGGACCTTCCAACTCTGCTTCTGGTCCTGCAAGTCCTTCATGCCTTTCTTCGAACCATGAGTCTCTTCCTCACCAGAAGCCATCGTTTCCATCAGTACCACCTCCAAAGACAAAGCACTCCTATCATGGAAGTCCATCTGCCTTTGCCCACAGGCCACCATTTCCATCAGTGCCACCTCCAAAGAAAAAGCACTCCCATCATGGAAAGAAGATGTCTCGTGCGGGTGGCGGGCACCCGAAGCCGGCCGTAGGAGGGGGTATACTGTCACGACTCGCTCCCTTCGCTCCCGTTCCCACCATTTGGGGGCATGATTTGGGGTTTATTCCCTACTGGACTTTTCCTCCGAACTTTATGCTACAGTGCTGTGATGATTTGGGAGCGCTAAATCCCTATTTTCCCAGCTACTTCCCTTCCGGATCCATTCCAGGTTTTTGGCAGCCAGCATGCTTCTTTAACCAAATGACTATGCTTCCCAGAATGCCTGGCCCACTGCTCCACCTCCACCCTTGCAACACAAGGTTGGGTGGAGGATAGGTAACAGCTGTGGCGGCAGGTGCAGCAATCAGCACACCCGAGGCGTGTGCTCGTTAAGCAGCTTTAAAAGCCTCAGTCTTACTTCAGTCCAGGGCTGGTCATCGTTTGCAGTGTTCCTGTTTTTGACTAGTCCCTGGTTCCTGGTTCCTTGCCTTTGTACCTACTTCCTTGTTCCTGTTTTCTTGTTTCCTCCGCCCTGAATTTCGGATTCATGCGCTAATTGATTTCTGCTCCCTTGATTTCCCTTTTTGTCTTCCTCTGTTTGCAGGCAGCAATTCTCAGTGCTTTCCCCTTTTAGATGCAGCCCAGTTTGTCTGTGTTCTATATTTCTTTGACTCTGTCCTTTGCTGCTGTTACCCATTTGCCTTAGCCTTCCTCTTAGTTTAGTTTCCTGTCTTTTCCTTGGAGGGGTAGGGAGAAGTTTGCATAGGTTATTTCGTTTTTCCCTGCTCCTGATCCTTACTTTCTAGAGGATCCATTCCATGTTTTCCACTGCACTTCTGCATTTATTTTCCCTTTGATTATTAGGTGTGGTGTGCGGTAGTAGCTAGCCCCTGTGTGAATGCTTATGTTTTCCTCACTATTTTGTAAACACTATTCCCACTTAGGTATTTAGTTTTCCTTCCATTGCTGTTCTAGCCTTTCGGGGTCCCAGTTTCTTCAACAGGATTCGTGGGCTAGCTGACATTCAAGAGGTTTATCTCGTCCTCGTGAGTACAGTTCTTAAGTTCCCTTATGTAATACCATCAAGAGTGTTAGTACACAGATCCTGTCATTGCTTGCCCTCCACGTGGGTTTAGCGCTGTCAGTACCTGTAACAGCAATTGGGGGTAAGGCGCTTGCCGACTTTCCTCGCGGTCAGGTGCTTACCCCACATCCCTTTTCATATATTGGTTTTGATGTCACACTCTATTTGCACTCCTGGGTTCTAGCATACCTGAGTCGTAGTTCCTGGGTGCACACACAGAAATAGCAATTATAGACAAGACCAACCTAGATATGAAAATTTCACCACACCCACTATGAAATCCTGCGAATGCCTCACAGACAAAGTCGCCACTGCCAACTCCCAAACGCTGAATATCGTTCCTATCTACAGACCACCAGGTCCCATTGGAACCTTCTTAGAAGATATTTCTATGGCCCTGTCCAACAATCTAAAAAACACCTCCCAAACCTTAGTGTTAGGTGATTTTAATGTAGGCTACAATGACACTAAGGACACCCATTCCACTGCCATTGATGCGACTCTGAAAGAGCTTGGCTTTTCTCAAAACGTTAACTCACCCACGCACATCAAACGTCAAACTCTCGACTGGATAGCAGAATATAACTGCAATGTCAACATCACGTCCATTGCTCCCCAGATCTGGACAGACCACCATCTCCTAGTATTCACATTGGCAACCAATCGTGCCACAGCCTAGGACTCCCTCGCTTGCCCCACCTACACTCAGAAGGAACATAAAACGTATGACAGTTGATAAACTGCTGCCCCACATAATACCCAAGCTTGATTCTATACCAGACAACAGGGACCCTAACTCCCTAGTTGAACAGTATAACGAAATCATGAACTCAGCCCTTGACAATATCGCACCTCTCAAACTAAGGAAGAGCAAACCTAAAAAACACCTTAACTCCTGGTTCACCCCTCACCTAAAAAACCTCAGACTACTTAAAAGAAAGCTTGAAACTGTTTGGAGACTTTCTCCATCAGCAGAAAATAAACTTTATCTCACAAATGTCTCAACTCAATATCAAAAAGACATCCTCTTAGCCAAACAGGAGACCTATGATAACAGAATATCTCAATCCAAATCTAGCACCAAAGAATTATTCAGTATTCTAAAAGAACTGGAAACACCCATTGTACCACAAGAGAACTGCATCAAAAAAGTGGTGCTCTAGTATCCAACACGCCCTAACCAACAAAGTCGCCAACCTACAGACCAAAATTGCCCACAAGAAAGCCTCTCTTACACCCCGAACCACCCAGAGCACAGCCCGACCAGTACACCGCAATCAAGAAACATGCTGTAGCTTCTCTAAAGTTTCTATCATTGAGATGGAGAAGGTCATACTGGGACTTAAAATGTCCAACTGCAAGGACGACCAATGCCTGGCACAACTGATCAAGGATGCTGTGAGAGAACTTGCGCCTTTCATAACTAAACTTATCAACTTCTCTTTCACAACTGGCACTGTCCCGAACAATTTAAAAGAACCCTGGGTACTGCCACTACTCAAAAAGCAAACCCTTGACCCCACCATTCCCACAACTTCAGGCCCATCACGACTGTGCCATTTCTCTTAAAAGTTTTAGATTAAGTGGCCTACATTCAAATACAGAATTTCATGGAATCTAACTCCCTACTAGGCTCTCGACAATCCGGATTCTGCCCCCAACATGGCACGGAGATGGCTTTAATTGATCTTAAGGCCCAAATAGATGAGTTTAGAGATAAAGGCCAATTAGCCTTACTCCTCTTTCTAGACCTCTCGGCTGCATTTGACTTGGTTGACCACAAAGTCTTATGTAGCCACCTAGACTCCGCAGCTCATTTCTCTAAGGGGGCTATAAACTCGATTAAGTCCTTCTTGAGCAATAGGACCATGCGAGTCTTCTCACCATTGGCCTCAGCAGACCCCATCCTCATAACCTGCGGTGTACCACAGGGATCTTATGTGTCACCAACACTCTATAATGTATTCACTAAGTCCCTCTTCGACAAAATGGACCATTTGGGTATTGCCTACATGAACTATGCAGACGATACCCAAATCCTCCTACCCCTTATAGGTGATTACGCCGGGGATCTGGCTCTGGTGAATAGAATTTATAGCATCGTTCAGGCATGGATGGCCACCCATGGACTATGCCTGAACGATGACAAAACGGAGCTTATTATCTTAGGCACCTCGACCCACCTATCTCTCAAAAGTCTAGACGGAGAGCACAGGGCAGTATGCAAGTAGATTTAAGGAATATTCTGGAGACAATGCTAGCAAATATCAGATTAAAGGTACATACCGAGCTGTTAGTTGAAACAGGAATTCACAGGAACTGCAGGAGCAGGCTGTAAACAAAGAGACATAGAAAAGGCAAAGACAAGCAAGTATACTGTGCAACACGGATTGATCAGAAATAAGGGTGTACTGGAATATGATAAGGGGTCTCCAGGGATTAAGGAAATCCCTTGGGATAGGTACCAGCAGATTACTCTTAATAACAGTCATACAGCAACGTCATGACTTGGGTGTGCCGAGGAAACTGTTGTACTCAGTGCAAGGGTAAAACTGAAAGACCATATACTGAGGTAGGTACGACTTCAACTGACTACTTGAAGACAACAGAAGTCTTCCTTATCTGACCTGAACAGAGACCAACCCAGGGTCACACTGTAAAACGGATTCAATTGGAGACACTACAGTGGACCAAGATGTATACAAATAGAAAGCAGTGTTGGAAGAAATAACCAGGTACAGGACAGGATAGGATTTCAGAAGTTGAAACAGGCAGGAAGCAAGGCAAGGAGCCCAGAGGAACAGCACAGAAGGCAGAGGAGTGTGGTAAAGCTGCCAGCCAAGGAAGCCCAGGGAAGAATGGCAGAAGGTAGTGGAGTACGGCAGAGCCGTCAGGTGGGAGCCCAGAGGAGCAGGGCGGAAGGCAGCGGAGTACGGCAGAGCCGTCAGGTGGGAGCCCAGAGGAGCAGGGAGGAAGGCTGCAGCAGAATGGAGAGGGAGCTGCAAGCATCAACAGCAACATCAACAGGAATCAAAAGGCCAAAAGAGGATTTCCAGGAAAGGTCAAAAACTGGTAACAGGAGCACCAGCACGAACTCTCAGAGAAAGCAGTTGACTGACCACTGCTTCTATTCAGAGTGCGCTTATAAAGGCCCTTCCAGCCAGCAGGCCAGCAGGGTGGAGCTGATTGCAGACTCTGGCAGCTGTGTTCAATTAAGTCCAGCCCTGACTTCAGTAGCCTGCAGTAGTAGCAGCAGTGGATTCTAATCAAGTGCTCTCCAGATCTCTGCAGCCGAGCCTGCAGTAGCTTGGAACAGGTGAATGCAATCAGGCCCTCTGCAGCTCTTAGTAGTTTGCTGCAAACAAATGTATTTAATATGCCTCCTCCAGCCCTCTGCCTTTTGGACAGCCTACATGTCCCAGAATGCATCTGCTGGTTTAATCCAAAATCCGGAATGGAACATGCAATTAGATTAGTCCAAAACTGCAGCGGTAAAACAAGGAAATAAAGGAATAGGCGCATGTAAAGGTGCTGGGAGGCAGGCAAGCAGAATCGTGACACTATTCAACCTCAGCCCAGATTATGCCAAGTTCACCATTGAAAAAGTAGCAAAGGAAGTGAAGACCTTAGACCTAATGGCCCGGATTTGAAAAAGAGGAGGTGTTTACGCCGAAACACGTGCCATCCAAAAGTGGCTGAAAATTAAAATCAAAAATTAAAAGACTCTTTACTTTGAACACTACGGATTTGGAATTTCATTTTCAATAAGGATATACCATAACAATTGATCTTGGCGCAAAGAAGTGAAGGCACAATCAAAATCGCTTTACCTTGTTCTATACTAGTCTTCAATGTACAATACTTGTACTAAAAAGCTTTCTGGCATCAACCGAGTAGCCTCAAGCTACAAGATCTTGATCCAGGCTTAGAACCTTTTGTTCAATTTCTCAGCACAGGGCAAGTTCTATGTCACATGAACAGGAAGGGCTCTCCTCATGTGGAGACAAAAGCAATGTGACTACAGACCTCCACACTCTGCAAAGTGACCTCCACCATTGAAGCTAAGAGAAGCAGAACCTTAATAAAGGTATTCAAGCACTGCACCAAGACTACACGTGTGCCCGAGGTGCCAGCTTCAGAGGAAAACTGTGACAATCATTCAAAATATTACAGTTGAGCGGTTCAACAAAGTCTTCAAGCAGAACCCAGAAACCAGATGCAGCATGGGGGAGTCATGGGAGTCGGCTGTTCAGGATCCTTTGAGGAATTGATGTACTCTTCCTCACTCAGTCACAGAGATTTTCCCTTTGGCCCAAAGTGGGAGGTTAGCATGAGGCTGCAGACATGGTGGGGCTTCCACCGGAGAGCAGGGCCGGTTGTGGATAGCAAGTCTGTTCCGAAAGATAAGGCTATAGCAGGACGACTCTGCAGGTATTGTTTGAATGACAATCCAAAAGCAATCCCGAAGAGAGCGGGAACAGTTGGCTAGTAGGTCAATGTCAATCTCTGAGCCGCTTTGCATTCAGGGTAGCTGAGGACTTTTTTCTGACCCCTGAGAATTATGGGATGTGTGAGCTTCCTCTGTGAAAATCAGTGATGCCATAGATCATGGAGAGAGCTATGAGTGTGACTACCCAAGAGAGCTCATGAGAGTCAGAATCTGACTAATTAGACAGCTGCATTTTGGGTGCCTGGTGGTTGCTAGCTGGAGGATAGGGTGATTTGTGCTGATTGGTAGTGCTCCATTTATTGCCTTGTGGAAATGAGGGAAAAGTTCCATCATGCTCTTAGTTGGGGACCCACCTAATCATATTTTCCCTCCAGAGCATTGCTCTCATGGAAACAGAATGCTATGGATTCTGAAATGTTGCATTCCCTAGCTTTGCAGTTGCATGTCACAATTCCTAGGGATAGAACCTTCTCCTGTGTCCAAGTGAATAAAGGGAACCTGTTTTTCTAGCCACCTTTTGGTCATGCAATATTTACAAGCAGCAGCGTTCACATTTACTTCAAAGGTTTTGAACGTTTGTGGAACCTTGAATAACCCCTATATGAAGTGGCAAGTCAGAAGAATGACTCGGACCAGAGGACATGATATCAAAGGGGTTTATTTAACTTTTTTATTGCTAAAAGGGTAGTTCCCTTCCTAACAAACTATACTAAGGTGCTTGTCAATAGTCAAAATAAATAAAATGGTCCAACCCTATCCTCTAAACTTGCCCTACCACCTAGAAACAATATAAAAGAAAATTAGGCAGACTGTCTAACTTCAGAGTTGTTCATCTCCAATCTCTCTGAGGTCTTCCAGGAATCCCCCCTGTTATGGATCCAATGCTTATCCATCCAAAACAATCCTCCCTCGTTTAACACTTCTTGCCCATCTTGTCAAATTTTCCCAACGTTTGTCAAGTTTACAAAATCAAGTCTCACTTATCTCCCAGGGGTATTGGTAACATCTCTTTAAATATGACATTTTAATAGAGTTTTCTATCTCTCAAACAATAGGGTGCCCTTGCCACAGCCCAATGTTTTAACAAAATCATTGCCCTCAGCAAACCGGGCAACAATTCTGAATGTTTCATTACAATAATCAGCAATTGCATAGGCTCTACCGGGTTTTACAGGCACAGAGAGCTTCATTTTTCACTCTGGCCCCGGTCCCCGCCCACCACCCCCTTGGGACGATGTGATTAGTGCTTAAATATAGACTTGAATACAAATAAACACTGTTCTTCATGTATTCATGAAAAACGAAATACAACATAACCTTGATCAATATGCCTTAGAGTAAGCATAATCTAAGCTTGCTGGGGGGCGGGGGTGTGGCGGCGCATTTATTTTGGTAGTGTCGCAACATGTCTGAATGAGATAGACAAAAGGAACTACCCAAAGTGCTATCACAGTTGAAATTAATTCCATAAAAGGGTATTACAAAATATAAATGTTCCAACAAATAAACATAGTGGTTTCCCACATCAGAGCACATTGTTAGATGCTTGACACATTTTGGTCCAGACCATAAACAGGAACAAATGCATAAATAGATAAGTTCAAGAACATCACAATCTGAAGATGACCGGATTATCTGTAAACCATAACCATACTAAAACATTCAACTGTAACCACCAATATTACAACAAAAGGGGAGAAGCCTTCTGGTGCATGCTTCTGGACTCAGGAAATCCTAGTGAGACATTTACCAGAGTCATGATTTTTTCATTTTTCTGAGGATGTGACATCTGAAAAATAAACCACATACACATACTGTTGCCTTTATATGTGCAAGTCACATTCCAGGTATGAGTGACTTATACACAGCATGATTCATTTGCTCATCAGTCTGTGTATGGTACTTAGATATCCATAGGAAGCTTAGGTTTCCCTCCTTAAATGTCAAATTTAGGAAGCGATTTAGTATTGCATCTGGATGAGAAATCCTGTTCTGATATTAATGGGAACTCTTTCTTGAATGTAAATGCACTTCATGTCCTCTATAACAATGTAAAAACAAGTGTGCAACCTGCAGGTAGCTCTGACTCAGGCATTGACTTGCATTCCAAAGCCAAGGTGTGGAGTTGTGTAAAACGTGGATGGGATTGCCTAGGCTCACAGCACCACTGATGAATGAGTGGGGGTGATAATGAGAAGATGGAGGAATGGATTTTACGATAATCTTTAGAAAATATTTTTGTTCTTTTAATTTTTTGCCCCCGGATCTTAATGAATAGAGGTACTACGAGAAAGGAAAGACATGGCGCTCATTACGGGTTTGGTGGAATCTGACTGGTGATTCCGGCAGGATACCACCAAATAGAATTAGCATTCCTGCACTTGAACTGTTGGCTGGAGGGAAATCATTGACTCCCACCGGCAAAACTTGTAGTTTCCCGGTGCGGTAAAAGTGCTGGTATTACCGCCACATTTACCTGAATTTTTCACACACTAGCAAACTGAATGACCCATGTCTTTTAGGTGTGACACATCATCCACGCACGTATACCTGCTGCCCCACAGAGGCGAACTATGACCTCACTGTTTACTGGCTTCCCCACATAGGATTTCCAGATCTCAGTCCGTATGTTTTGTCCTACAGACGGTAGGCTGGGAGGATAGCTCAGGGGTAACGCGTTTGTCTTGGAAGCAAGACAAAAAACAGGTCCCTCGCTAAGAACGCTATAAAAGAACAATAAATTACAGAAGAGAGCAAATATTCTAATTCAAAGTGGCTTGCCTTAATTGAGAGTGTCGTAAATATCACATCTAAGTCTGAAATACATTTAGGCTCCACCCAAGACTGCATGTGGTCACTCTCTGGCTTGAGTGAATTCACATGTTTTGAACACAATCCTCATCAAACATCAGCAAAACAGAACTAAACCACACAAGATATTAAGTATAATAAGGGCTGCTGTGGGCCGAGCGAATATATTAATGTGGGAGGAAACGTGATGCTGTTTGAAATAGGAAAATAAACCAGGCGTTGCTGGTATAGAGAGGTCAATCCAGATTATGCATCGGGGAAATGCGCGGCAAAGTCTGATATCAATACATTAAGCAGACAGTTGTGCTTCTGCTGCTTTCAATTTCATAATTTGGAAACTGGAGGTAATACGTGTTGTACACAATATGTATCAATGTGATACTGCAATACATTTAATAATTTTAGGCTTGTTTTCCACTCATACCAACCATAGAAATCAAATGCCGATTTTGAGGTATAAGCAGAAAAGTGTTATTTTCTTTTTCCCGTCAGTCTAGAATGTGTCCTAACCTATGTGATGGGTATCATCGTAAACTTCATAAAAGTAAGAGTTACATTTACCACTTCATTTATATGCTGATTCGTAGCCATGGCAACATGATTCTGTGGGGGACGAGAAAAAAGAAATGAAGTATTCAGCAGAGAACATAAACAAGAATGCACCTCTCATCCTAATTGCTCGACAGTCACAAAAAAAAATGGAAAATTAAAATAGAATCCAGAGGCGCAGTAAATGTGAAGTCTGCACCCAAAATCCAGATAAGAGCGGTCCAATGTGTAACTGACGTGACAGGGTAGCACCTGCACTGGTGGTGGCGTTGCATGTCAGTGAATTATATTGCCTTTACTCCATGCAACAATGTTTTTTTTTTTTTTTTGCAGGCTCCTGCAACAGCAAGGATCACTTGATCATCTAGGTTTCCTCTTACCCACAGTTGAGAAACGCATTAAAGAGGCATGAGCAAGAAAGTTCTAGTGTCTGGGAAGGCAACACAAGAGGAACAAAATAAGATGTTAAGATGTTTTATTTTGTGAACACCCAAGGTGTATCAAAAGTGCCAGTGCAGGTATTAAACAGCTTCCTGTGTTGTCTTTAGATCTTCCATTCAGTTGCTGCTCTTAAAAGAATGGTCCTCAATGTTATTTTTCTCCACGAATCATCAGTACACCCACAACCTGTCAAAGAGTGACGGATTATAATTGCGTTTTAGTGGAGCATCAGTACTATTTGATGAACCTATCACTGTGAACCTGCTATAATGTATCCTCTGACATAATAGCATAAAGTGTGAATGTTCTGATGCCACAAGCAGGGCAAAGATCCCTGCTGATGATGTATGAGGCTACCTGAGAAAAAATGACTTTCGATAAATTTACAAACTCACGTGTTGCACATGGAAATGTGGAAGTTGCTTTCTAAATCACATTCTATATCTTGGTGAACCTACAACATACCGGAGAATGTGCTACATCAGTCAGAGTAAGTGTTTTACATTATTTATGTTACTGATGTTGCATGTTATTCTTAGGACGGATGCAGGTAGGCACCGGTAGACATCTGTTTCAATGTTTTTCAACAATGAAGGAATGTTCCACTGTCACCTCCACATGTATCTTTCTATCACTCTACTAAGCAGTTGTTTCACATCTCTGATTGATCGAGGTGTATTACCATTAGGGCCACCGTGTCCTATTCTGGCATTGATGTACAATGCACCACACCGCATAACCACCAGAGTGTTAATAGAAGTGATTCCCAATTCTAGGCATAATGCCTTTACGGGAACACACTGTGCCAGTCCTAATATACCTCTCCATACCGTACCCTCTAAAATGTTCAACTAAAGAATCTTCTCCTGATACAATGCTTCCAGGCTATGTGGGATTGCTGGCACAATACACTGCTGATATATGGTGGTAAGGCTGTAAGGCTGTATGCTCCGTACATTTCTCTACAGTCAGTGATTGTGCTTTTACAACAAAGCCAGCAAAGTACCCAATAGCCCTCTGTTAGCCATAATGGGAACGATTATGAACCGGGAGGGATCTGTGGGTTTGTGGTTATTTAAACAATCCTGTGAGGAGTCTTTTGTGCAAGTTCGGTGGACTCTGGTTTTGAAGCTGTAAAAAGTGTGAGCTAATTAAATATTTCACGGGGAAGGTGGACATGTGGGAATGGCGACAGAACCACACCCGCTTGGCTAAATTGAAATCATGTAACTACTACTTACCTGACCCCACAAAAATATTTGATGAAAACCCCAGGTCTGGCCCTAAGAAGATTCATTATGCTACCATGGCTGAATCAATTAAGGACATTTAAGGTTTGCGGGAGTAAGACTGGGGCTGCCTACTGAAGAGAGGGCTGCAGGTTAAGACAATTGGCAAATACCACAGAGTCCCGCTGACACATTCTAATGAGCTGCAGTAAGATGTGCAATTTAAATATGTTGTACTTGGGGGAATATGTTCACTTATTGGACGATATAAAAAGCAATGCCTTTTGGGGGAGATGCCTAATAGCCCATGATAATAAGTTAAATAGGTCTCTCTTTAAATTATGACCGAGAATCACATTGCCACGCGAAGCTGCAACATAAGATTTCAATTATGGTTGTTTAAATGGATTTCTTTCATGAACAATGTATGGAAATAATGATGTCTGACACAGGTATAAAGATTTTTTGTGTATGGATCAAAGGTGTTTTATGATTTGATTTTGTATAAATATTGTGTGACACGTTCTATAAAACTATAACACAATAAAAAAGAACCATAACTATTGTTAAATTGTTCTATCCTCATACACCTCTCAACTTGTTAGCCCAACAAACCATTTGATTCTCATTATTTATTTATTTTATTCATAAAGCACTCGGACAAAGGCCCATAGGCATAATAGCGCTACGACAAGGCAAACAGCAGATAGGAGATAACATGCAGGACCTGGAGGGTGCACGGCCTAAAACAGAGGTTCATGGAATGTCAGTGTTGATCATTTATAATTATTTTTAAGCTCAGGGAGGTTTTATCGACACTATTTGAGCAGGTATCTCCCCTTGGCTTTCATCACCATTACACATTTACCAAGCCCATCTCATATTTGCAGTGGGTAGTCTTCATGGATTAGTATTATCACTAGAGTATATAGATGAAGAAATGGAAGCAAGATGACGTTAAAAGGATTACAGAGCAGGGCCGAGAACATTAAGACAATGTTCCTGGTCTGAGAACCACGTTGAATGGAAGATGTCTCAACATGGTGGCAATGCCATCATTGGGAACTGATGCCTACATTAGCTGAAAATATTTGTTGACAGGAGAAAGCCACTTATAAAGCCTATCTATCTGACAAAGCCCTTCCTCAACAGTGCATTACACCACAAAGTGACGTCAGGGCAGCACATCTTACACATTCACTTCTTCGAATGCTGGTAGCCTTGGCATATGGACTCTGTTCAGCAATCACTGTGCCTACCACTGCAGATGCCAGAAAACCATCATAAGTACTTAGCTAAGGTACATGGGTTTGAGAAAACTGTTGATCCAAAAGTGATGCTAGCAAGCTTCAACAGAAAATGACAGGGATGAACCTTCTTATTACTCCAAACAAGCACACCTTGGATCTCTCTACCAAAACCCCTCTATACAGAAGAAGAACACCTAACCTTCAGAAGAATTATGTAAACGTGTCTATCCATATCATCCCACCCCGAGATAAACTAGAGAAACTATCCAACTATACACCTACTTGCCTAAACCTTGATCCTTGGAAAGCACTCCTTAAGCTATAGAAAATGCAACCCCCCCTCACCCCCATTCATTCTGCTGGTAAAGTCTAACAATTTTGGGCACACTGGATATCAACACAACCAAATTGGTATTGGAAAATAATAATAAAATGCCTTTCAATACTCAAGGTGATGCTCACTACCTCGCCCCACGAATGAGCATTACCGGTGAGATAACTCAGCAGGTTGAGCGCTCGATGCTGCTATCTAAGCGTGATCCGCAGGTCGCAGGTTCGAATCCCGGCAATGCCAACTCAGCCTTTCATCCTTCCGAGGTCGATAAATGAGTACCAATTTCGGTTGGGTGCTATTGTATGTAAATATGTGCTCTGTAAAGCGCTTTGGTTAAAGGCGCTATATAAATAACACATCAGTATCATCATTATCATAACATCGTCTCTATTCTCCCCTACGCATAACCCCATTTGTCTTCACCCCACCGCTTCCAAACTAACTGACTTCCCATTGAAACCTACCTCCATTGCAATGCAAACACAAATCACCCACATTCACCACAGGTTTACTTGATACCACTTACACATTAATGGAGCAATAACCCAGCTGTCCTGTCTAGCTTATTAGCACAAATATGTAACCTTACCCAAAGCACTTTAGCCTTAGATTTGAGTGCTCCCATAAATATAAGAGACGCCTGTCTTTGACAATCCCATTATGCCAACAAAAGTGGCCGAAGGACATTGTAGACGAGCAAATTAAAAACACCTGCGCTGTTGCTTTCCCCTCCAAATGTGTTGCATGATTACATATTTGCATCCCATTAGTACTCATTTTTGCAGTTTCCTTTCAGTGCCTATTTTCCTGTGCTGTAATTTGGTAATCGTTTTGCATCTTATGACGCATCTAAACTGTCGCAATTGTCACTATTTGCTAGGTGGTGTGTTTTGAAACTTGAAGCTATTTGTTAAAGGCCATTTAGGTTTGGTTGTTTTAATGTGTCTTCTTCCATCCAGATTTTTCGCAAAAATAATGCTTGTCATAGCACTTAAAGTGAACCAATTTCTAACCTGCTTGAGATATCACTGAAGCTACTGAACAGCTTTGGTATTTGGGCAAAAGGATTAACCAGCTATGCCAGCTGAGAACAGTTAGTTAGTAGTGCCTCCTCTCGTTCCAGAGACCCAGCACTTTATTTAACCTGTCAGTGCCCTAAACATGTATAAACATGTCCTAAAACAGGAGGGGGGTGGGGGCGGTATCAGTGATTGGTGGTTTAATTTATTTTTTTATTTTTTATTTATAGAGCACACCAAGCCCTGAGGCATCTTAACCACCCAATCACAACCCTAGCTCCAACATGCAACATTTTAAAACATGTCCAGCCGTTGTAAAAGAAAAACAGTGAAATATTGACTAGTATTCCTCCCAAAAACTCTACTTAGGAAAACCATGCAAATCCTTTCATTGTCAGCAGGCAATACATGTCACATTTCTCCTGAACCTTTAATTATACTATCCAGTTATATTCAGTTTGCATGTGCGGTTGCTTTACAAAATCTTCCTTGTCATAGACTGGCTATTAAAAACGTGTTAATCTTTTCTACCTTCCAATGTGATGAAATGCCATTATTTTATTTCTAAGCAATATCACTAGTTGTAGAACCTTGATGCTGCTTTGGAGGCTTACACGTACTGCGAAAAACCTTTTGTCAAGCCCTGAGGATGCACCCCTTAACCAAGCCATCCCAATATTCCTACTGTTGATCACCATCCTATCACCAAGCCATCCCAATATTCCTACTGTTGATCACCATCCTATCACCAAGCCATCCCAATATTCCTACTGTTGATCACCATCCTATCACCAAGCCATCCCAATATTCCTACTGTTGATCACCATCCTATCACCAAGCCATCCCAATATTCCTACTGTTGATCACCATCCTATCACCAAGCCATCCCAATATTCCTTCTGTTGATCACCATCCTATCACCAAGCCATCCCGAATATTTCTACTGTTGATCACCATCCTATCACCAAGCCATCCCAATATTCCTACTGTTGATCACCATCCTATCACCAAGCCATCCCAATATTCCTACTGTTGATCACCATCCTATCACCAAGCCATCCCAATATTCCTACTGTTGATCACCATCCTATCACCAAGCCATCCCAATATTCCTACTGTTGATCACCATCCTATCACCAAGCCATCCCAATATTCCTGCTGTTGATCACCATCCTATCACCAAGCCATCCCAATATTCCTACTGTTGCTCACCATCCTATCACCAAGCCATCCCAATATTCCTACTGTTGATCACCATCCTATCACAGTCCTGTTTTCCACGCCCAACTCTTTTCAAAACGGTTACATGTTCCTCACTGAATATACATTTCAACTATTCAATGCCAAATTAAATTGCATCGTGTAGACAAATGCTACGTTGTAAGGACTGGTACTGCATATGCATTTAATGTATGCATGGAACTCCTCCTGAAGTGCAGTAGTCAGTTGCTTCCTACTAAAATAAAAGGAAGAAAATAAATACTTGTAGGTCTGACTCATGTGAAGTTGGACGAGATTTTAGGATGCTGTAATACCATTCTCAATACATGTCTGGATGTGATGAACTGAGCACGGTGTTATTTGCATGACATGTTTGAACCACGGATGCACAGAGGCAATCGTACCGAGAGAAAGGAACATCTTTGAATCCACAAGAATCTACACACAAGGAAAAAAAGAAAAAAAGAAAAAAAGGAAAAAAAGGGAAAAAGAACAAAAGGAAGACAAATAGAGAGCCGATGAGAGAGAAAATTGAATACCAATCAATACTGAATCAGAATTATGAGAAACATGACAAGGAATCTCCCCTGAGGAACCGTGGCTAAAGTCATGGGGAAACACGTGTTGGGAGACAATTTGGGAGACAAAGTTTGTTTATTGAAACTTTAAGTGTATGGAGTATCCAGAACCTATACTGAATAAACAAATTGGAATTAACATAACCAAGTGATTGAGTAATTCTTCCCAAGGAGCGCACTAAAGGGTACCAACTTTATTTCTCGGTCATGTTTGAAGTGATGGTTTTAAGAAATTGGCTAACTCTTTTTCATATTTCTTTTTGTTTGTTTTTGTTTGTGCATGTTTTTCGGGGTGTGCAATTGACCATTCACTCATGCCCTAGGAATTCTCAGTGCTGTTATGAGCACCTGTATACGCCTTAATTCCCTTTAATGTGCTCTCTTGCTTGGTTGGATTGTGCCCATGCTACAAAGGATCCCTGCGGCGAGGACGCAATCTGTTAAATCTTGGTTTGAATGATGTGTAAGGATGGAAGGTGTGCTGTGCCCGTTCCTGTCCTTTCTTGTCCTGCTGGCCATCTGTGCAGGTTGTAAAATGCTGGGTGATGGCAGAGTGGATGAACAGCTCAATAGAAGGCAGGTTGCAGGATCAGAAGGCGTGTGTGAATTTCAGTTGGGCCTGAGCTGTGAATGGGAAGAAATGCCTCCCTGCATGTCAAGGTAACTGACGAGTAAGTGGGAACTCTAAATAGTCTGGCTAAACCAACATCACCTTATAACTGATGGTCACAGAGGATTCGTATGGTGGAGCTCTATTAGTATAAAAGACTATATGAGAACCTCCTGATTGTATTATTATTTGAAACTTGAGTATACTGAAGGAGATCTGACTTGACCCGCTATATCCCCCTCCCCCATGGTTATGTTTATGTTTAGAAATAGTTGCATCAACTTGCATGCATCGTTGATTATCTTGGTTTTTAAGAGTAATTCCCCAGCTCTTATCAATCTGGCTTCGGTGCTGGATGCAGGGCTAGGATGCGGTTTTGCAAATCTTTGAAAATGTGTACTAAGGTCTTGTTGATGGAGCCACGGATGTGTGAGCCCCGACAGTATTCATAAAGATTGTCCTAGGTGTATGTGAGCAAGGCTCTTTAGAGGTTCACTTCTACTCTGTCATAACATTACCAAAGGGTTCAGGGTGAGAGATGCAATTCACGTATACTCCACAAAAGGTCACGTATCAACCTGCTTTCTTTCGAGGTATAATCCTGGCTGGGTCTGCCATGACATCTTCTGTAAAAGTGCACTTTCCTCTGTACGCTTTTATTTGCAGATAGCCCATTTTTCCCATCTGTACGAGAGCTTCCGTGACCCTTTAAAAGTAGGAGATTTAATCCCAGTGCTAAAGAAAAATGTATTGGATTCTGACTATGTCTGCAATGCAAGCCTGTTTTAGTCCCTCCATTCTTATGTAAATATTGACTGCATTGTATCTGTGAAGCTGGCTCATGGTGTAATGGGAAATAATGTTCTGTTACCGTACAGTTAAAGGCTGATATGCATTGCATGTTTTCTGATGGGGGTGCCTGTTTATTAGTATTACATGACATTTAGTGGCATGTGATATAATTGATCTGGATTTTTTCTTTATCGCATCCCCATTAGTTTGGGCATCAGGATATTTTCTTCAATGATTGCATTAAAGACTAGTCATGGTAGTGGTTCTGGTTGGATCCTCCACATTTTCCAATTGAGTCCACCTGGGAGATCCTTGCATCCAAGTTATTCAATATCTGCATAGAACCACTGGTAGACATGGCCATGTGTATCAGTGTATGGTTGGCTCCCAGAGTCAACTGAAAATGACACACACTTAATGAAATGCTGCCTTCAGAGTACTACTGGGAGAGTGGCTTGTCATTTTTAAAAAATTCAAATTACCCAAGAAATACTTTTGTTATTTGCTATGCCTAAGAAAACTCCAGTTTTGCTGGTGCTACTTTTCCGAGTGTCTTCCTCGCTTGTTTTTTCAACAAAATCATTGGTTATCTCCAGTCAACATTATTGCATTTGTTTTCACCGGTGCTGTGTTAATAGATGTCTTGCTTGATAAGTGACCTGATTCTGACAGAGTTCCTGTGTTCATACTGTCTTTATGGTTTATGTGTGTGGTTAGAGCCCCCCATAGCCCTCTGCTAAATTCCGCCTTAGCTGAGTCAAGCACACCACCCAGCTCTTTTATTGGTAAGCCTCAGGCAGTTTTTAATGGTGTCCCAAGCAAG
The DNA here is from genome assembly GCF_040938575.1 of Ambystoma mexicanum. Lineage (NCBI taxonomy): Eukaryota > Metazoa > Chordata > Amphibia > Caudata > Ambystomatidae > Ambystoma > Ambystoma mexicanum. Next base: position 193,475,008 of record NC_090941.1, read on the forward strand.
TATACTTAACGTGTTTCTTTTATTCTTTTGACACATGCAAAAGCAATGTAACCACATAAAGTGATAGCAAGGACTGTCTTAAAGCAATATATGATTTCTTGTCATAAACACAATGCTGTTGTTGAATGTTAGTGAATTTTAGCCATGTACTCATGTTCTTGATTATTTTGATGTTTAAAAACTGTGCTTCCGCTCATGCATACCACTGAAACTGCTATCATGAATGTCCCCAACATTATTGCCTCTGCTAAACATTCCAACCTATCCTCTATCCGAATCCTCTTCGTCTAATCTGCTGCCTTTGATACCATTGATCACTCTGATATCCTCAATATTCTTTCTCTGCTTGAAATTTGTGATCAAACACTTGCCTGTATCGAGTCCTACCTGTCACCTCATCAGTTCTCTTTTTCCAGGAGCAACAACACCTCTCAACTCACTCCTCTTTCTGTTAGTGTTCCCCAAAATCCTCATCTTGGGTCGCAGCCTGGTCACACTGTACACTGTTCTCTGGGCACTAATCTCCGCCTTTGGGTTCTCGTACCAACTCTCTGCAGATGACACCCACATCTGTTTTTCCTTTTCTGAACTCTTCACTGACCTATCTACTAACATCTCTGACTGTATCTCTTCTATTATATTAAATACTGGATGGCCTCAGTATCTCTTATATTGAGCTATATCAAAAGAGAGGTGCTTTTATTTTCTGACAAATCGTGTTTCTCTTCTCCTCCCATGCCTATTAATTTCCCACCTAACCCTCTTCCCTGCTCCTCTTCAGCTAGAAACCTTGGTGTCATCTATGACCCTTTATACACATTCTCTATGTTCATATCTAAAACTGCAATGGCTGCTCACCTCAACCTCCTAAATATCAGGAAAATTAGGCACCTCGTTCCCTTCAAAACCACAAAACATCTCCTGCCCACTCTTGTCTTCTCTAAACTGGACTACTCGGCCAGTATCATTTTTGGTTTTCCAAACAATGCATTCTGTCCCATTGACAAGATTAGTAACTTTACTACCTGTATTCTCTTTGAACATTCTGAACTCCCTCCCTTCATCCATACTTCCTCCTTTCCCAAGTAGGCTGGCTGGTTATCTAGGTGGCAAAAGAGTGCCCATTTCAAATGTGTCCTACTAGTGCATAAATCCATTCATGGTAAGATATAGCCATATGTATCCTCTTATATCAAACTCAACACATCCTCTTGCAGCCTCCACTCTGCCTCCTCCACCTCCCTTGTGGCACCTCAAGCATCCCATGCTTCCTGTTTTCTTGCTCCACCTACTTGGAACTCCCTCCCCTCTGAAATGTGACGCACGCTCCACTATCCTTTTCACTCGCCTATCCAACCTTACTACCTACACCTTCCCTCACCACTAACCAGGCTCTTCCTTCTCTTTTACACAGCACACTTGCACCTAATATTTTAAGGTCATAGCTCATGCTTAGCTGGCTAGACTGCCTACCCACTGACACATACTTATTCTAAGTTTGTCCAGCTTATTGTTCCCCTATCTGTACATTATACCCCTTCTCAAAATTGCTCATCATGGCACTTAAACTCTCCCCATTGTAAAAGGCTCACTGACTGCTGTTTATCTGCTATATTACCTTTTGTACGCTCCTTTATGACCAACGGAACTTGTTTCCCTGTAAGTATGTATCCAAATAAATACAATTTAGGCATTATTAAATTTACAGAATTCTGAAAATTAGTCACAAATAAGTAAACAGATTGGGCCTCATTCCGAGTATGGCGGTAAGGGATAGCGGCCACCGGTAACGAGACCGGTGGTGGTGATCCCTTACCGCCATACTCCGAGTTCCCTTTGCGCCCTCGCCCTAAACGCCTGCTTTGAGCAGGTGTTAAAGTCGAGGGCGCAAAGGGGCCTCCAAGCCAATAACGGTGACTGTAATGAACGGTCACCGTTATTTGCATCTTCCCCATTCCCATTGAGCCCTATGGGGGCTCATTTGGGAATGGGGAAGAGCCTTGGTGAATGGGGAATTACCGCCCCACCAACCTTGGAATGGGGCGGTAATTCCGCCATCCACCAAGGCGCTGCCGGTCCGGGTACGGCGTCAACCAAGGCGTTAATAGCGCCATTGGTTAGCGCCGTACTCGAAATGAGGCCCATTGTCTTTTTACATTATCGATTTTATTCCCTCGAGATTAGGTATGTTCTATGAAACCTTTACACAGAGTTCTATGTTCTGATGTTTGAAGAGGAATATAAAACTAAGATCCATATTAGAAGATTTGAAGTATGAGTTGAAAAACATGATAACTATTTAACACATTTTTGTCCTTATCATCTAATAAAGTACTTGCTAATATTTGAGGCAATTCAGTCACCCCAGGTTCCACATTTTTCAAAATGTATAGATTCTCATTTTGAGTTCTGTTGGTACAAATGGGGTTATTGCACTAATAAAATATATAACCTAAAATGCAGTAAATGATGAGGAAAAGTCGCAACCTTTAATTAGCACATTCTATTATCCTGTACCACACAACTATTAATGATGGCTATAATGTGGAATTATTTGGTGACAGCGCTATTGAATGCTGTGTGAGTCTATTCTGCCTGGGAATACAGCTCTGCCCGCCAATACAACACAAGGGCATGTGTATGATTTTAGATTGTTGCGTCAAGTCTTTACTTATTCATTGAATGTGGATTGAAAACTGGCAGCCCTTTTTCCCACCATGCGTCATAGCGTTGGCATTGATTCTGTTTGTCAGACCATAACCTACCTTTCATTGAAGGGAATGGAAGTAAAATGAAATGGCTATAAATGGCTTTATCCTGGGTAATAAAATATTGAAACAAACATACACTATTGAAACACATACAAAATGCCCAAGTGTAAAAACTGTCAGCATACATTCAATCAACCCAAAACACAGGCATCCCAAAGGCAATACAGAACTGCAAGTATTATTGTGAGAGCAGTGGAAAACAGAGAGAGAAGTGGGAAAACATGAGAACAAAATTTATGACAGCTAAAACATTAGATATGGTGCAGCAGAAGGAGCCAGAAAACGTGGGACATACATGTGGTTGTAAAGAGGTTCATGAACAAATACTTGCCATGCATGCATGCCTTTTATGGATGTTTTTAAACTGTTTCATTTTGCACAAATCACTCAGTCGACCAATGAGCTTGGCTCTCCTCCTTTGTATGAAATCATGTATATGTCCTGATATTTCATTTATGTGTACAGTTCTTTTATTGATAACATATCGAAATACAGAATTAAATCCTGATGCTTACACAGTCCTTAAGAATTGAATAGAGAAGACCTAAATAAAACAGAAATTATTGTCTCAGCATTACACAGCAAGCATATTATTATGCGTTGTTTTGAGAGTGGTGGTCTTGGAACCGTGACTTGATTTTGAGCTTGCTCTTGTTCTTCCTGATCAAAATAAGTCCCATAATCTGCCTCCATACCCATATGTCATTCCTGAATTGCCAAAGAATAATAAATGAAGAGTTATATTGCATGCATGTTTATGGTTCGCAAAGCATGAACAAGTATATGTGTAAAAGGGTGCCAGATGCAAATCAATCTAGGGCACACCCAATAATTTTTATTTTATTTTTTATTTTTATTTCATTGTTTAAAGCATGGGCCTAGCTGGAGAGCAGCAGAGCGCTGTACAGAGTGTGGGTAGCTGGCATTTGGGCCGACATCTGTTAACAGTAGCACAGTACTGTGAGGTCTGTGCGTCAGTATGTGCATCTATTGGAATTATTCCTTGGTCAGGTGTTGTTGAAAGAGCCATTTTTGAGAGATTTGCAAAATTGGAGAATTGTGGGGTCATTCCGAGCTGACATCGGCATCAGGTTCCAGAGGGTGGGTGGATGACAAGATATGGATTGTTTACAGGTCCTCTCTTAGCGGACGAGTTGTGATTTAAGCCGGTTGGTCAATTTGCTGTACGAAGAGCATTTTCCACCAGATATGTGGAGCTTAACCGCTAGGTACTCTGGACTTCTACTCTTGACTGCTTTGCAGATGATGCATGCAGTCTTGAACAGTATCCTTGCTTGGAGTGGAAGACAATGTAGTTTGCGTAGGATAGGGGTAATTCGGTCAATTGTTTTGTGCTACCGCAATAAGACGTGCTGCAGTATGGTGGACTGCTTTTAGGGGAGCCAAGTGAGCATCTGGGAGCTCTGTCTGGAGAGCATTTCCCCCATCGGGGTGCGGGATCACAAGTGCATGCAGTACGGTCTGGAAGTCCTGCAGCGGGATGAAGGGGTTGATATTTCGAAGGGTAGAGATTATGATACAGGCTATTTGGGCCTTCTTGGCTACGTGTTTCTGGAAGGACAGATTGCTGTCAATGGTGAAGCCTAAGGACTTTACTGAGTCTGAGAGTTGTGGATCAAATCCTTCTTGGAGCATATCATTCAGCCATTGTTGGACAAGTTGTTTTTTGTGGGCGGACTGATGAGAATTAATTCACTCTTGGATGCGATGGGTTTGAGATCCACGGAAAGAAAGAAGCGAATTTGAACCACTGGAGAAGTGTGCATGTGAGGGTGCAGGGCATGCTAATGGTGTGAGAGGTTGATTCCATAATCTCTTAGATTTTGTCTATTTTTCAATAAACCAATGTGTTGATTCTGTCACATTTTTCCTAATTTGCTGGTACTTCGGGGTAGGGTGAGGGTTTGCTACACTGTTTTACTACTTCAGGATGGATTTTCTCCTGTTAGAGGCTGCTGCAATGGTGGTGAAGTAGTATGCAGCGTTGGCCTCGGTAATCAGAATCCTATGATTTGCATGGAGATATTTGAAGTTGGTGAGGTCTCCCGGGTTATGGTTTTTGCACCACCGTTTCTGTAGGACTCTGATTGAGTGTTTGTTGGAGGTTAGCTCGGCATGAGTGTCCACCATTTCATAGCAGAGGTGTTGAATACTTCCAGGGGCCTGAGGCATTCCCTGTTGTGGGAAAGCGTGCAAAATGTGCTCCTAGGTCATTGACCGGTAATGTTTTGAATGAGTGGCATTGAGGGAGGGGGAGTTTAGCCTGACCTTTGTGAGCCGTAGTCGAGTGGGTGACTGATAAGGGGATGGCGACGTGGTCAGACCAGTCAAATGGGATAGGGTCTGCACATTTGATGCAGGGGGATGATGTGAAGACCAAGTTTAGGGTGTTGACTTTGTTGTGTGTGGGAGAGTACAATTTGTTTAAGGTCCATGGAAGCAGTAAGAGCGAATAGCGTGCTTCCAGTGTGGTTGTCAGCCTGTGACTCAGGTACGTTAAAATCACAGAGAAAGACATTATTTGAATGTGGTATTTTGGCAGAGGAGAGTAAGATGGAGATTCCTGCAATGAAAGAGTCACTCCTTTGAGGTGGTCTGTAGATGAGGTGGAAGGTCATGGATTCCTTGTGCGGTAGAGGGAACCGGTTGTCGAATGATTTCAAATGAGCTTGTTCTGGGAGAGGGGATGATGGAGCAAGGACAATCGCTCCTGTGGATGATTGCCACTCCACTTTCTGCCCTTCATGACCAGTCAGCATGTCGGATGCAGTAGCCTTGGGGAAGGAGGACATTGAAAACATGTGAGGAGGATGGGGTAAACAATGTTTCTTTTATGAACAGTGCATCAAAGTTGTACGAGATGAGGTCATCGATCTCTGCAGGGTGAGCGACTGCTGAGTGAGCATTGATCAACATGAGGGGCCGTGTGCATGTGGCCCGTGGGTGTTGGATGGGGACAATATTGATGAGGCTAGGTTAGCTTGCCGGGGCTGCCCAGGGCACTTGGCCATTCGAACTCTAGTAAGTGTGGGGGTAGGTTGTGGAGGGAGGAGACACATGGTAAACATACACTGCACACATTCATTTCTTCAATTGGCAGGGATTGGCAATATGTATGTACATGGTCACGTGCACACATTGTATGTTCACTTGAGTAAATATTGCATGATCTTTGCACTGGTACAAGTGAAATGTGTCCATGGAATTAGCACAAGAGCAAACATTGCTGCAATTCATAATATTTTAAAGCACTATGCACAGGGCAAAGTTAGCCCTGATACTCATATGGAGTGGTAATATCACAAGACAAAATCCCTGTTTCAAAAATACATTCAAGGAGTTGGTGCATTATTACAGAAACCTTCTACCAGTTCAAGTGCAATTAGCACTAGAGAAAACATTGATGTAGTACGCAAAACATAGGGTGGTAGCACAGGAACGTTGCACTGGTGCAAGTGTAAATAGCACTAGGGCCCAAGTTCAGATCAAATACAACATCAAGTGTCCACCGGTGTGACTACAGCAGGTGTCTGCGACCAGTATTCCTTAATATGTTTTGAAATACAATTCCCATGATGCTTCTCCATTGATTATGAGGCTAGGGCTAATGGAGTTTTAGTCCAAACCCTCTATAGAGTCAAAAGTTGCGGAACCAAGTTCTAGAGGTATCATCATTAGTCTGGTACTTATGAAGGTATTAGAGCTAGAACGTCAACAATGCTGCATGTATTTCACTTTGGAACGTGCAGTAAACAATACTTTAGACCAACTTTATTTTCCTTTATATTGTCATGCACTGATTAGTCTAGCCATTGGCTCTCAAAGAACAGTTCTCGGTTCTTGACAAAGAGTATTTATTTTCTATTTATCCGACCTCCTATAAAATGCATTCTTATTTTTTGAATTAAAGAGGTTTCTAATCACTAAAGATGCCAATTAGTTGTTTCCCTGCAATCAACCAAACTGGACACAAAAGTCACAAGAACTGTATTAAAAAAAGCATACCTCGCCATTCTCAGCAGATGCTTCAGAAACACTAGCGGTAGCAGATCAGTTAATAGATGACTCCAGATCATACACTCCCCAAACTATGCTTAAATGAAACTGTTATGTTATTCTACCTGTGACAAATCTGCAGGGACTTTTCCCCGGAGGAAGTATAGTTTGGCACAGTATGTGCACCAAGGCAATAATTGCCCCTGAGAACACCTTTTTGTATTTTTGCACTTGGCTGAATTTTCCAGAGTGTCAATACCATTCGGAATTAGAAGTAGGGTAAACACTGGCCTAATGCTAAAGTGTATTTAGAGAATTTTATTTTTTCATCTAGTACTACCATTCAAAATAGATGTGCAAACAGGCCTCAGATCATCTTGCTATCCCAAAAATGTTTACATTGTGAAAAGGTTAAGACACAAACTAAATGCTGCACTCCTGGGGCCAGATTATCTAAACGTTGAACTTGTCCAAAGAAGCGAAGCAAACACATGTAGCACCAATTATGGTTATTGTATAAAAGGGAATGCACACACATGTTTTTCTCCAACCCACATTCTCTAAATACGTTTGCAGACTAGGTTTATTACTATCTTTGATCTGCAACTTGTAAAGAAATGCAATACTTAAATGTTATGGTGCAAAGACAGTACAAACGAGTGGAGATCACTCCGTGAAATCGTTCATTCTATCAATGGCATCGAGGCAAGTGTTATGCAGTTCTTTCTTTCTTTTTTACAGCAGTAAGACAAAACATGTACACAGGCTTCTACCCTCAGTGTCGTACTAGCCAATCATCCTGACTCAGTCCAATCCACGACAAAGTTACTTTATTTCATTGGTGCCTCTTAAACATGTGGTCATCTTCTCTCGCTGCACCCAGAAGAACAAGTACTCCTCTCTCGGTTGCTATTCAGAATCTATATTAATGAATTAATTAATTAATCGATTGTAACATTCTTAATACCGGGTCCAGTCTCTAAGCGTGGGGCCAGGATCTGAATTTGTCTTGCACTCCATTGTCTTGCTTCCATGACAAATGTGCTTATGTTATAAGGTCTATTCTAGGTTCTGCGGTTCACTAAAATTTCACAAATATTAGACTCTCTGACGAATTGACTTCTGCCTTGCAGATGTACAAGGATGAGTAGCGGCTAAAATGCCCACTCAGCCCTCACATTTCTATAAACCAAGAGACAACACAATCATAAATGTGAAGCAGGAGCATTTAGGAGAAATACATCATTTGCCTTTTGTGGTAACGTTGGCCGAGGGAAGCCTATACTATAAGAGAGGTGTGAATATGGTACAGTAGCAACGCAAAAAGCTGAGAATAGCATCCAAAATAAAGTAGTGTCCAATACAGGTTCTATTCAAAATATATACTTTAATCAGACACACCATCTACAATACTATCCAGAAAACACAGTAAAAACCTATCCCTATAAAAGAAACACAGAATATCCAGAGATAGTATAGATGCAGCACTCTGGTTGATGAGACAAGGGGAGAAAGGCAATGAAATGATGACAATTTTGAAACTGATATTTATTTGGATTACAAAACGGGATTAAAATGACCTATCCAGGCTCTAGGAAACAAAGATGGACCAGGGGAGCAGATATTGGTTTAGAGTAACTTGGCAAATTTCTTGGTGGTTCAACAACGTCGAACCAGGCTTCTCAGACCCCGATCCTGGTGTTGGCTCAGGTCGGGAATGCAGGAGTTGCCCAGCAAGTTAGCGTTTAGTCAGGGTCGAACTGGTTTCAGTTCGTCAGCGGTGAGTTGGTACCAGGATGAGCAGACAGGTGGAATCTGTGCAGAGCTCAGAGGTCGCTGTTAGGGGAACACCAGAGTCGGGTCGATCGACTTACAGGAGTGGCGATGAAGAAGCTGGGGATTCGTATGGCAGATCGAGCAAGGCAGCACTACGTTGTTTGAGCCGAGTCAACATGATCTTTTGCTGACTCAGTGAGACAGCAAACAAAGTCGTCCAGCGGATGGTCGTTCACAGAAAAATGGACAGCAAAGGGCAGCACTGAAGGGTCCTGCTAGACTGCTTGGCTTCGAGCGTGCTTGAGTCATGGCTCAGAGCAGGTCGTTGTCTGGATTCTAGGTGCTGTGAGTCCCACTGCAGGGTCTCAAGGGCCAAGGGCCAATGTCAGTAGTTTTTCCGGGCTCCCAAACATTGGCAAGGCTGGCACACACCTTCAGGGGAACCTGCAAAAGATTGAGGTCATAGGCAATAAGGTGGCTGGCAGAGAAGTAGGATTATGGTCCAACAGCAAAGTTCACCCACAATGGTTCATGAAGCTGGTTCAGGAACAGAGCTTGCCTCTGCCTTAGAACACCTGCATTTAACTCACAACTGGAGGACTTTGGAAAGGACTACCATCTCAGCAGGATACAGCGAAATATTCTTAAGTGATGATCCAAAGATGCTTCAAGATGACTCAAATAAGTGGTGGGAGACCCCTTCTTTTATAGGCAAATGTTTCCAGGTGATTGGACTAAATCTAGCCTACTTTAGTGAACCAATACTTGCCCTTGAAATAAGTGGACTTCTGATGTCACACACAAAGTGCTTTGCTACAGAGGAAGGGCAGGATACAGGAAAGAGAAAGAGAGGCAGAAATATTAAAATGGTGGAAGTCCCCTTCCCTTGGACAGAGTTCTCCTTACTTATCTATTCTGCCCCCTTTCCTTATCTCTAAGAACAAAGGCCTTTAGAAAGGCAGCACCCTGGTATAAGGCCTGGCTCTCCGTGAATGGGTGTGCCCCTTGTTTTCTGTTCTGAGGCCAGCTTCCTGTGGAGACAATGTCTTTGGGGAAAAGGTGTTACCTGATTTAACAAAGGAACAAAGAGAAGCACCCCACCAAGGACACAATCCAGCCGGTGGGCATGGGTGGGTCTTGTCTGGGATGAATACACATACTCTTTCCACAGCTGACCTGGGCCCATAGGCTGATACATGTGCAATATCAATATAATGTGGCTGGGATAACTCTGAGAAGTGCTGGCCACCATACCCTAACTCAAGTGTGGCTTATATTGACACTTTAATGTGCCACCAGGACAGGATCCCCATAGGTTTGCAGTTTTTGGAACACAGGTGCATATCATAAATGCAGTCCTTGCAATGCAAGGACTTGGCTCACTGCAGCTGTCAAATGGGCAGATGTGACCTCTGAACCCGCTCTTTTCCACTGGTAGAGAAGGCGCTGTAAATCAGGATACTGATGCAGCATGTCGCAGATACTACTGTACTTTTGGCATGGAGCCTCAGGTGAGTTTGAAGAGCAGATTGCCCTTTCAGATATGGAATTACCAGCATAACTGTATTATCCAACAAAAATAAAAAGCCACAGCTTTCACACCCATGCCTGCCTGAAATTCATCACATGCACAGGAGTCAAAAAGTATGAGTTTGACATATACTTAATGCAAAAGTTTCTTACTGAGGGCATCTGCATTTAGAGTGCTGTGGCCTAGGTTTGTGCTGTATGTCCATGTTGGATCCCTGTAGGGATATGGTGCAAGGCAACAACTTGGGATTCTCACCCTGGGAAAGACCAAAGAAATATCGAGGCTTAGTACCACAAAATCAAATATGCCAATCACGGGTTCAAAGATACAAGTATCTTTATTTCTGCACAGATTCAAAGGCAAAATCAGATAGCTATCTGGGCTCCCAACACCTTGCAGTGTGTACCAGCAGACATTGTGAGGGGTGTGAGTGCTGGACATCCCAAAGCATGCTCTATTTATACACCATCCCAGTCATTGTCCAGCCCTTCTCCAAACTAATAAGCTACATACAAGGGTTCATGCCCAGTTCACATGACAAATATGACAATAATTTTTTCAGGCTTAAAACCTGTTTTTCCTCCAGACAGAATATAATAGTAACAACTTTGTTTACCTCGGCCATGTTGATCTTCACTTGTGTCTTGAGCTAAATGTAAGTCCAATCCTAGAAAATTACCTTGTTGTTAACCCTGAGAAATCTATGATTGTAATTTTCCGACATAGGGGAACTCAAGGTGTAAGATTTCCTTGGTCAATAGGTGATTGATTAATTCCTGTGGTAAAGGAAATAATTTATCTTGGGTACACCCTATATGCGGTTCCAACAATTGGGCTGAGGTTAGCAGAGATACTGACTAATAGCACACAGTAAACATCACAGATGAAAAAGATATCTTGCTTATATTGCAAATTCTCCATCTTGCCATTAATTAGATTCTATATGGCGAAGGTGGTACTATTTTTACTTTATGGTGTAGAGGCCAAACCACTATTATGGACCATTGATTGGCAGAAAATTGAAGCTGGGATCTGGAAGCAGGTGTTGGGTTTGCCCAAAGACTACAAATGGCTACATTGATGTATGAGTTGAGCCTAAAATCTCTGAAGACGCAAATGGATTGGAAACAGCTTTCTCTGTTTAGGTCAATTGTGGATCCTATGGAAAAAACACTTTTTGGGGATCTTTTGGTCCATTTAAATCTAGATGCCTCTTATACTTTAAGTGATCTTAGAAATAAAGTAAAGGAGATCTTACTTTATTGTGATCATGACGAGCACACACTGATCACCAACCCTATGAAGGTTAAAAAAGCCCTTACACCAAGGGATTTAATATGAGGGCTTCATCTATCCCTGCATCATTTTCTAAATATGGTAAAAAACAAGGTTTTTTGGCTAGATATCTCATGACGTTCCTGCATGTAAAACCAGGCAGAACTTTCTTAGACTCTGTCTTAACCTGATAAGGACAGGCTCTGTTTTGAGTAAGTGGGGCCCAGATGCTGAGATATGTGCATTATGTCCTGAATGTATCGACACTAGAGCTCATACCATTGAACATATACTGATTTTTTTGCTGGGGGACTTGGGAAAGTAGGGTCAAACATCTGGCCACTTTCGTCAGGTCTAGCGACCGTCTTTCATCAAATGCGCTCTGGGAAAGAATGATCCCAGGACACAAGATGAAATGAACACTGAATGTTTAAGAGTTCTGCAGCAGACTGGGTTTATTCCACACACATTTTGGTAAATTGCTTTCCTGAGAGGAAAGTGGCCTTTACGTACTCCCTTTCACAAACTTGCCCCGATGGGATATTTTTTTGTCTACCTCTGTTTGTGAATGAATTGTTTAAATTCTTTTTTCCCCTTTTTCTCCTTTCTTTTCTCGTTTTGGCTATATGCATTGTTTTAAATGTATGATAATTTGTTTCAAGTGTGGCTGAATTATGAAGTGAAAAATTTTATTAGATTTTTATATTTTTTTATGTTATGTATTGTGTAAAAAACCATGATTGGTTATATCACAATAAAAAAAAAAGTAAGTCCAGTTTCAAGAAATGAACACAAAGGGTTTCTGCCAAAGCACACGGTTTTAGTTACTTAGCATTCTGTTCCATTGTTTTCTTTGCACAGAACAAACATTCTTCTTTAGTCCAAAGTTCTGAAATAGTCCAAAGTTAGTTTAGCTCTGCTGAGGCTGGAAAATACATAGTCCAGTTTGAGACAGAAAACAAGAGTTAATCAGCATGGCAGATGTTTCTAAAATGGCGGCTTTAGTCAATTCCATTCAGGGCATTTTAGACGTGGTTTTCTGTACAATGCGAATGTGCTTAGGCCAATGTTCATAACCAGGCGGTATTGAATATGGTTTAACAAACCCTCCTTTTGGCATAAGCCAAGAGCATTACTCAAACATTCATATTATTCAAAACACATACATCAATGTCCGTACATCCTGAATCGCGTTCTTCAAAAACATCCTGAATCGCCATTAACTCTTTGATTGTAATATCCTGCATTACTAAGGCATTGGTAGCTTTTTCAGGCAAATGTATCTCAGGTCCTAGTGTACCTATTGGTTGTGCACAACATCCTCCTAACATTGAACATATGACACAGAGACATTGTATACAACAACAACCAAACAGTATAATACCAAGAATTATCACAAGGACTCCAAAGATTTTCCAACCCCATGATCGCAACAAGTCCCAGAACCAAGTACTAAGATTCCAGTTTCCCTCTGGGGCATGTACTTCAGTACTCAAGATATGTAGATTTTGAACTGCCTTGAATATAGTAGGGGAGGAGTCTGGTACAAAAACACAACATGCAGATCCCACCATTTTGCATACCCCACCACACTCAGCTAGGATGATGTCTAACACCATCCTATTTTGGAGGCCTACTAATCTAATTGCCTTTTGCTCTAGCGTCATGTTGTACAAAATATTGATGGTCCTATTGATGTTCTTTTCCAGTACCCTTGCTAGTCTTCTGATATACTCAGAATTCATTATCTATCCCCAGAATGGCACATAGGATTTTACAACATCACCCAAGACCTGTGAAGGAGTACCACCATTCTCATCTCGCCTGGGACGTGCGTTAGAGATTTCAAAGGTGGTAGCACCATATACTCCTGGCAACAATATCCCCAAGTAACAAGTACCCTGCCAATCTCTGGGTAATCCTGGATAGGCCTCATTGCCACAAACAAAGAAAACAGGATCTCCTACATACAAAGGTCTGTCCTCACTGGTTAGATTTGCAATGCTAGTACAACCCTCAAAGGTACCCATTGTCTGAGAACCTTCTCTTTGGATGCAGAAAGGAACAGAGTTGGGACTATGATTGATAGTATAGGAAGGAGGCATGGCATCCCGGTTCCCTATGGGAGCCATTTAAAGGAAATCAATGATTGAAAAGGTCTAGAGAGTCTATCAGAAGGCCTAATAGAAGAACATCCCAGAGGTGTTAAGACTCGCTTTTCAAATTCATTTAGATTAGTCCCGTCAAAGTCCCCAGAAATACTATCATTCCAACGGCCAAAGAATAATGCCCTGAGCGAGGCATAGAAAGCAGTTAAGGCAAGAGGATGAATATACCAGCCAATACTCTTTTTACCCATGTTGCGACAAGTGTGAACACACCCAGCAATTAGTTTTATTCAGAATCGCATGGGTAGCATTCATAATCATTAAGAGAGTATTATTATGGTAACCCTTTCTATGTTGGAAGTATCAAGGAGGAAGTGTGTGCAGATGCACGAAGGGTGGAGACACAGTGGGGATTTTTGCAGTGGGTAGCAGAATATCAAGCGGATGTACTTTTTCCAGGCACCAAAACCCAAATGAAAATATAGTGACTAAACAAACTGATATTGTGACCAACAAACATTTGGTCCTCAGGGATCATGACCCTTGATAGGTAGATTCATCCTCAGAGGGGTGACTAATATTCATCTTGGTACGAGCGGCTTTAAAAATGGGCATTGTTTCTCAGAGTCCGTTAAGAAGCCTCTCCGTCAGGCTTTTTAAGTTCATCCGTCGGTGGCTCCTGACAACGTGGCCTATCTTGATTGAAGGTAACTTTGCCGGTCCCCGCCTCTTATTGTTTTTTAGCAGAAGAGTGATGAGGGACTGGCTCAACAATGGTTTCTCTTGCAGGCACAGTCGATGCTGTGCTGTAACTTCAGTTTCCCAGTCGGAGATCGTACCTTAAGATTCCAAGTATGGTGTGATCTGCAAGCAGAGTGTCCTGAAGGCAATGTAGACAAAGGAGAGGCAGAAGCAAGATTGTTCGATGGTGAAGAAGAACTTGCAGAAGAAGCAACAATCTTCCCAGGCCCCACGGGCTTAAGGAAGTGTTTCTGGGACACCCTTGGTGTCGATTAGCACAGACTTGTTGTGAACATCAAGGTCAACAATTCCCTTCTCCTCACCTTTGTCGTAGGCCAAAGGAAAAGGAATCTTCTTCACGTGGGAAGCGTGGATCCAGTTCTTCTTTTCAGTCACTCGGATAGCACTCTGTGTGGCCAGGAGGACTTAATGCATTCCTCTCCAGCGTGGTGCGAGACAGGAGGCTGTTTCGAATGCTTTCATGAGCACCCAGTCACCAGGTCGGAGTTGATGATCTGGACCCTTTTATTTTACTGGGAGGGCTTCTCGCACCTGTTTATTAATCAAATACAAGTTCTGAGTTAACTGGTCACAATAGTCAGAAAGAAGTACATTTTCGACATCTTTCAGTAATTTGGGCTTTGGGATACTCCATATATTGGCTGGCCTCCCCATGATTATTTCACAAGGAGAGAGTCCTGTCTTTGATTGTGTGGTTGTCTGCATCGACAATAAGGCTATTGATAGGGCATCTGGCCATTTCAAATTGCTATTCGCACAAATCTTTGCAATCTGATTTTTTAGTATACCGTTATGGCGTTGTACAAGTCCGGCAGTCTGAACATTCCAGGCTGAATGGAACCGTTTATCGATCTGTAATCCCGCGCATACTTGCAGGTTGACAGCAGCGATAAAATGTGGACCATTATCAGACCATATGACTCTCGGCAAGCCAAACCTGGGAAAATATTCGTAAAGCATGACTTCTTCCGTTGACATTGCTGTGGCATCTCTTAGAGGAAATGCTTCAACACATTTACTAAAGGCGCAGTTGACTACCAATACATATTTTTAATTCTGACAATGCTCCATTTTGATAAAGTCAAAGTGTATGACCTCAAAAGGCATAGAGGGGAGATCAAAACAACCCTTTGTTGTCGGTGTTCCTTTGCCAATATTATGCTGTAGGCATACCATGCTGCTTTGGACAAGACGCTCAGCAGTCTTTGGAATATTTACATTAACCCAGACAGGCTCTAACATTTTGAAAATCTTTTTGGCACATATATGAGTTGGACCAAGAGCCATTGTCACCATGGCAGTAACAAGCATTGGTTAGCATCCATTTTTGCTTTTCATTATCTATCCAACAACCCTCATCATCTAAACTTGCTGGAGCCTCAGCCCACTGTTTAATTTCATCTGGAGTAGCATTAGCATGAATTTCTCTTATACGACCAATTCCTATATCTATCACACGTTTTAGTGACCCCTTTTGTCATATACATTTTGGAATGCAA
The DNA here is from genome assembly GCF_040938575.1 of Ambystoma mexicanum. NCBI lineage: Eukaryota > Metazoa > Chordata > Amphibia > Caudata > Ambystomatidae > Ambystoma > Ambystoma mexicanum. The sequence goes on from NC_090941.1 coordinate 193,490,747, forward strand.
ATCGGTGGCAGTCTGTTTGGCTATTCTGTCAGCAAAAGTTTCCCTTTCCCACATTGTCCCTTACTTTCTGGTGTGCTGCGCACTTCATTATTGCTAACTGAGTAGAAACGCAAGTGCTGAAAGTAGCCAAACTATTAGAGTGCCATGCTGTATCTTAGTTCCATGCAAGGTCAAGAAACCTCTCTCTGCCCATAATCGACCAAACTTGTAAACTACCCCAAATGGATACTGGCTGTCCGTATATATGTTCACACTAAGTCCTTCAGAAAGTTCACAAGCTCTAATCAATGCAATAATCTCTGCGGCCTTCGCACAATAATGCAGAATTCTTTTGGTCTCCACTATAGTGCTTAATGAAGTGATTGCGTAAGCATCAGTGGATGTACAATCCGGAAGTTTGAAGCAGGAGCCATCGCAAAAACAGCACCCCTTGTGGATTCCTTAAAGGTGTATCGCTTAGGTCAATTCTGATCTTAGTCTCTTGTTCTTTGGTATAGAGGCTGTCATGTGACATTTTGTCACTGAAATCAATTTCTTGCGGAAGAGGCAATAGTTCAGCCGGATTTAATGAACAACATCTCTTAATTTGAATATGCAGTGCAAATAGAATAAGCTTGTATCTTGTTAGTCGTGCTGATGTGAGATGCTGCGTCTGCGTTCTGTTTAATAGAACGTCTACAGAGTGAGGTACCATCACGGTTAAAGAGTGACCCAGAACCATACCCTCACTTTGTTTTACAGATACAGCGGCAGCAGCAACAGCTCTCAAACATCTCTGCAAAGCGCATGCAACAAGGTCTAACGTGGAGGAAAAATAACCGCACAGTCTATTTTTGCCTCCATGTTCCTGTATCAACACAGCCAAAGCGGATCCATCACATTCATTCAATTACAACACAAAGGCCTTTTTGTAATTTGGTGTGCCCAAAACTGGCGCTGAACACAACACAGCCTTGAGCAGATCAAAAGCTTTCTGGCAATCCATGTTCCACAGTAAAGGCAAAGAAATGCCCTTCTTTGTCAATGCCAACATAGGCTTTATCATTAATGAAAAGTTTGGGATCCACTGTCTACAGTATGAAGCCATACCTATCAAGGCTCTGACCTCTTTCTGTGTATTTGGGAAAGACATACTAGAGATGCTTTGTATCCGTTCAGGTGTCAGTCTTCTTCCCTCCTTTTACAGAAGGTAGACTAAATAGGCGATTTGCTGTTGACAATACTGAAACTTTTTTAATGAAGCCTTATGCCCATGTTCTATTAAATGATAAGCAGCAACACAGTGCCCTCCTTGCAAGCAACCTCAGAGTCTGCAGCTAGAAGTAGATCATCAACATACTGCAACAACGTGCAGGTGGAAGGCAACTCAAGCATATTAAGCTGTTCCTTCAATGCTCTACTATAAATGATTGGAATCTCAGTGTACCCTTGTGGCACACGAGTAAATGAGCATCCCTCTAGGGTAAACACCAACAAATATCTACTGTCAACATGTACAGGGATACCAAAAAGGCCTTCTTTAAAACCACAACACTAAATTGAGTAGCTGAGGCTGGAATCATGGTCAATATTGTAGTAACATCAGGTACAATAGGAAAACTGTGGGGTGACAATCTTATTAATAGCGCGCAAGTCAATAATAAAACGAAAAGGAATCACATTTTTACCTTTCTTATACCCAGGTAGAATCCGACTATTACACACGCTCCCTGCAATTTCTTCAATCACACCTATGTGTACAAAATCAGAAATAATACTTTTCAAAGCCTACTCACCTTCAACCGAAATCTTATATTCCGTAATACGCAGTAACTTAGCACCTGATTTCAATACAATTTTAACTGATTCCATTTTCAAAATACCAACATCATTGTCATTGACTGGCCATAGACATGTCGCAACCTTATTCAATTCAGGTGGTAAAGGTCTAGACAAAGACTGTGGAACGGAAGGTTGTTGAGGCGAAATCGTTAAATGCACTCCATCCGGAAAACAGTAAATTACAGCATTCAATTCTTTCAACAAATTCAACCCCAACAGATTTTCGCCACAAATTGTCATCAAAAGAAATGGACACGAATCAGTAAATGGCCCCAGTGAAATTGGTACTGGCTGAGACACTGGAATAACCACTGGCCTACCAGAGAACCCTAAATGTCCTTATGCCTTGGCAGGGGAATATCCGGAACCCATGAATGATCAATAGACCACTTCTGTGCTCCTGTATCTTTCAAAAATAGATGCTGCCTATTCCCCACCTTCATTCCAACATAGGGCCCTTTCTGATCGATGGGAATAGGTACTGGTTCCAGACTCTGCTTCAGGCTGTCCTAGCGGAATAGTATATCATCAAATGCAAGATCCTCAGAAAAATAGATAGTCGAAGGATTATTGAAAATGTTCCCACTATTAACAATATGTTGCTGACTATCCTGTGAAGATGACTGTTGATTCTGAGCGAACTGACTTCTACCAGGACCCCCTATCCCAGGACAGCCTCTGGATCGTCTACCCATGACACCATATGTGTTATTCGATCTTTGCTGAAGGATCGGGCAGTGTGCTCGCCAATGACCTTCTTGTCTACAATAGGCACATTGGTTCATGTGTACTGGACCCAGTTGCGCATTACTCTGTGGTGTAATTGCCCTCTAAACTGTGTATTCCCACCTCTGTTCAAAGGGTTATGTCTTCAAGTTTAAAATGGGATTAAAATAACATATCCAGCCATTAGGGCCCAGAGATAGAACATTAGGGAAGATATCAGTCAAGAGTACATTTGCAAATGTCTCAGTGGTTCAATGGCATTGAACCAGGCTTCTCCGCCCTGATAGCGGTGTTGGTTTGGGTAAAAAATGCAGCAGTCATGATGGTCCAGCGGCAAAGACAGCACTGAGTCAGGGTCGAATGAAAGGTGGCTGTGGTCTCAAATCGTCTAATTGTGAGCATCGGTTACCAGGATTGGCAGGCAAGTGAATTCTATCTGTAGGCTTGGAGGTCAGTGTTTGACGAACACAAGGGTAGCGTTAATTGATTTCCAGGAACAACAATTAAGAAGCTGGTGTTTCAAACAGTGGCTCGAGCAAGGCAGGGCTGTAGTACTTTGTGGTTTGAGCAAAGGCACTAATGCACTTTTGGTGTTGCGGTGCTCCCATGAACAGAGTCGAACATCGGACGGAGGTTCAGAGAACAAGGGAGACCAATGGGCAGCATTAATGGTTCCTGCAAGATTGCTCAGCATCAAGTTCACTTGAGCCCCGCTCGGAGTGGGTCATCTTCAATAACAGGGGCGGCATTGGTTGTTCTGGCTTCCAGGTGCTTTGAGTACCACTCCAATGTCTCAAAGGCCAATGTCAGTCCTTTGTTCAGGCTCCCAAACATGGATGAGGCTTGCACACACATTCATTGATCCTGCCACACAGCGAGTTTCTAAGCAACACAGTGGCTGGCAGGGAGTTAGACTTATGGTCCAACAGCAGGGTTCACCCCGATTGGACTTTGGGGATGTTTAGGTGACAGAGCATGCCTTTGCCTTGGAAAATCTGCCTTCACCTCACAACTAGAGGTCTTTAGAATGGACTGCTCTTTCAGAAGTGTCCAGCAAAATTGTCTCAAGTGATGACCCAAAGATGGTTCAATATGATTCCAAGAAGAGGTGTGAGACCCCTTCGTTTATAGGTACAAGTCTCCAGTGATTGGACTAAAGCTATCTTGTTGTAGGGGTCCAATCCATCCCCTTAAAATGAGTGAACATTGCCCTTCTGATGTCACAAACAAAGTGCTTTCCCCCAGAGGAAGTGCAGGGGACAGGAAAGAGAAAGAGTGTCAGAGAGATTCACAATGGTGGAAGTCTCCTTTGCTGACTACTCTAGTTCTACCCCCTTCCCTTTTTCATCCTGAAAACAAAGGCCTTTTGAAAGCAGCAACCTGATGTGAGGCCTGGCTCCCTGTGAATGGGTGTGCTCTTTGGGCTTTGTTCCCAGGCCAGCTTCCTGTGGAGCAGCAGTTCTTCGGGAAAGGGTTTTACCTGCCCTTACAAAGGAACAAAGAGAAGCACTCCTTCATGGCCACAGTCCTGCCGATGGGCAGGAGTTTGCCTTCCCAGGGAGGAGTACACAATAATCCTTCCACGACTGAACTAGGCCCAAAGGGCTCGTACATGTGCAATATCAATTTAACCACCAGGACAAAATCTCCAGAGTTATGCAGTTTGTGGAACAGGGATGCAAATCATAAATGCAGTCCCTTGCCTGTCAAATGGGTAGCTGTGACCTCTCAACCTGCTCTGTGCAACTTGTGGAGCACCCACTGTAAATCAAGATACTGATGTAGCTTTTCACATATACTGGTATGTTTTTCGCATGGAGCCTATAAAAGGGGCAGCTGAACAGCAGATTGCCCTTTCAGAGATGAAATTACCGGCATCATTTTTAGCATTTAATTAAAAAAAAAAAAAATCCAGTGCTTACCTTTATAAATATTGTGGATTGTGGCAAAACAAGGTTGTTCCATTCCCGATAGAGCAAGCTGCAAAAGTGGTACTAACCTCATTTTTTGACATAGGCAAAGTTTAAACAATTAGGACTCAGGTGTGTACATTCCTAGCCATGCGGTACTATGTGGCAGTGCAGGTCTCATTCGGTGCTCCAGTTAAGGTGTGAGTGATATGGAGAACATGTGCTTGGTCTCAAAAAAGAGGACTTCTTTCTCCAACATAGTGTTTGTCTGTATAGTGTGTGTCTCTGATGAATTGCTGTCTGGCAAGGGTGGGTAAGCACTGGACTTTTTTTAATTAAATGCTAAAAATGAATTCAGAAAGTTCATACTCTGATTCTCCTACTTCATTGTCTAAATTGGGGTTTATCTCACGTCTACATCAGTCACAGAATGTAGAGACCAATCATCCTGCAATACTCACATTGAATCTAGCAATAACTTCAATAGTGTACCTCTAAAAAAACATAAAGGATAAACAAAAAATCAACTCTGTTCACCTGGAAGGAATTAATAGAAAAATTGACAACTTGGAAGAATCGCGAGAAATACACCCATTTTTCAACCTCTAGGAGTGGAAACAGATAGGAGGAGGCATTAAAACACTTGATCCTGGGCCTAATAAGGGGGTGGGAGGAAAACTTGTCTAATGTGCCTCACGCAAAAGATCTTATGTTGTCACTGGCAAATGACATGATGAGTGGGCTCCCAAACCGGGGTGAGTCCCCCCTAGACAACCAACTCCTGACTCAGGTCTCTCCTCTTCAGCATCTCAAAATATGTCCCATGCAATACACTCACTGTCTAAAAATGTGAGCGATGTGATAACAATTGTCTCCAAAACAGTGATCGTTCCGGAATTGGCATCACTTACGGAAGAGATCACAATTGTCAATTCCAGAGCTGATTCGCCTATAATTAACACGATGGGGATAATTCAGCAGAAGAAGAAAACAATGAATCTCAAAGCACCAAGGAAGAACAATAATAAGACATCCAGGAAATCCCTGAGAAAATTGAAACCAGTCTCCCCTGCACAAGGGGGAAATAATGCCAAAAACCTTAACAAAATGTAGAAGGAGACAATTACTGTGGTCTCCGAATCACAAACTGGTGAAGTGGTTGGGATTATATTGGTGGAAGAGGTTTCGATTGACCTCTCGACTAGATCACTGGGAAGAACCATCATGGTCCAGGTTAGGTTAGACACCAGTAGAACATGGAGAAGTTCGATGGGGAGAATGAGGATCAGCCAGCTTCACCAAGACTGATGCAGAGGGGTACCCTGTGGTCTACATTGTGTTACGAGGGATAGGTGTACAGGGCTTGGTTTACCAGAGACTGGGAGTCCTGAAAACTCAATATTGGGGGGAAACAATTAATGAGAAGGGGGTAAACAGTTGTGGTTGGCGTAATCCTAATGTCTGCCAGTCGTTGAATGAGAACAAAAGAATGAACGGGGATAGCTCTAAGAGGGTCGCAGTGACTAAGCCAAATGATAGCCTTCCACATTGACTCTTACTGGAGTGTGTCCTTTATGACGGGAGGCATTTAGTGCTAACCAGAGCTAATGTCTTAGCCCTCTTTGCTGAGATTCCTGCCCTCTGGCAAATAGCCTCAAAGGACACAGCCTTCCTCGAATTCAATGATAAAATAAGAACAGGCCAAGTTTTATTGACATTGCATCTAGAATAGTATTCACGGTAACACTGAATAAGCCCATGCAATTACGTATGATGGGCTTTGACAAGCAACCATATAGGCCCCCCTGAAAAACAAAGTCCAAACAATATAAATGTAAATGGCCTGGAGCAGACCCAGGTCCAACGAAATTTTAAGATCTTTTTGAGTAATGAGTATCAGGGAGGCAATACTCTGAGAAGGGTGCAGTTTAAACTGGAATCTAACTCCGGAAGCAACAATTGGTCATGGTTGTCCGGTGTGCATAATTCCTTAACCTGTACCCAGGGTCCCCTTCCTGCTAACCTCTAGCCTGAAGATTCAATGAGGGTGGCCCCATGGAACACTTGAGGTCACAAGGCTTTGTCAGCCAACTCAAAAACTGCTGGACAATTTAAAATGTTTTGACACAATCTTGCTTCAAAAGACTTGGCATCTCCATCCCCCATTTTGAACAGCTTTAAGATCGACTATCAACTTGCAAAAAGGAACACTAAGGGTTGCACACACTGTGGGATACTAACAGATGTCAAATTGGAATTAAACTGGGGTAGTAGTGAGAAATACAGACAGGGGCCTTTGCCTCTGTCGTGGCCCTTCAAATAGGGTCAACATAAGCCGGAACGAGGGGGTGGCATCACTCAGTATGTTTTTGGATACGCTTTGTGAATAGATAGCAAATTGGAAAGAAGGTTTGGACATGGGGGGGTTACTCATAACCTCAGCTGATCTGGGTGACAAGTTTGGTACCCAGGCAATCTCCTTTGTCTCATTTGCTAAGATTAAATATGGGGAGCAGAGGGACATAGCTCTCTTGGACTATTCAGAGTTAATGGCAGCTTTGAAGCGGATGAAAATCTGTGTCCCACTTGGGCTACAGGTGAGAGAGAAGCTGTCCTTGACGATATGTATGTCAATATACTGCTTTATTCACAGTGCCAGGATTTGATGGTGGGTGCAGCCACAACCAGTGATCATGGGATTATAGTTGCTGAATTTAAGACAATATTCACAGAGGCTCCCTTGGAAGGCCTGACTGTAAATTCCAGAGGGAATAGGATGAATTGGAACATTCACACCACGGGGGAGACTGAAGGACAACCTCACAGATATTATGGAAAGCTCCTCCGAAGAATGGAGGAAAAATAAATGTTTTTAGTGGACAAATTCCCTCCATTACTCTCTAATATCATTGACAGAATATGATATGATATGATGGTTTATTTATATAGTGTCTATACACAATTTGCCTGATTCATGGAACGTTTTCCTACGGGATTGCACCATTATAAAACACTTCCATCAATCGGGCCCAATGTGTTTCAAAGCGTTTCACAACAAGGTAGGGAGCAAGGGAAAATACAAAACATTCTTACAGGCCATGAACAACAAGAATTTGTAAATAACTATCATACTCGGCCTAGCGGCATTTCAGATAGTGTAAGTGCTAAGACACAAATAGGAGGGTATTGGAAAACAGACAGGTGACTACTGTAATAGGCCTGATGACATTTCTGGGTAGGGCCGGAGAATTACAAAAGGTTAGGGAGAGGGGAGAAGAAGGGAGGAGAGGAATAAAACAAGCAGCTATCGTACTAGGGCTGACCACATTTCAGATAGTGCTGGAGCGGGGAGGACACACATGGATGGTTTGGTGGGATGGACAAACTGCAAAAAATTACATCTTCATTCCTTTGATTTCAAAATTAAGGATAGAAAGGACATAATGAAGTTGCAACTAAAAATCATCAGGGAAGGGGGGTATAATTCTCCACGTAGTGGGGCCTTGGAAGTACGCAAGGTGAAGCCGTCATACAGGAACTGGATAAGGAACAATACGGCATTGCAAAACCAAAGGGAGAGTGAATTGATGCTAAATACTTTGGTTTAAAAAAACACAGCTACTTTCTAGTCCTTTGTGCATTCTGCAGGGAATTCTTTAGAGTTGGAGCAACTTAATCCAAATTTGGATGAGGAATGGGTTGACTACTTCTACTTGATTTATACAAGTAAGGAGCGGGACAGCACAATTAATATTGAATCGATGGTGGGACCGTCAGATGGAAAGGGCATCTGCTATGCAGTCGAGCAAGATGACATCTTGTCCTGCATTAAGAAAGCAAGTCACTCCCATGCTGGGGAGCCTAATAGACTAACACATCTGGTATTAAAATCTGATCCAGAAGGCGGAGTCAAAATCCTATGCCACCTACATAATTATGTTCTTACAAAGGGTTGTTGACCTTCTTCTTGTCAGACCTTGTTTGTGGTACCAATCTATACGCATGGCCCAAGCACGGGCACAAACAACGATTGCCCCATCAAGGTGATGGACGCGGATAGTAAGAGCTTCGCGTCCATCATCCTGACACATCTAACAGATTGGCCAAGAGTGTATGAAGGATCTGTAAGTTCCAAATAGGCTTTAGTAAGGAGCAGGGTACAGCACACACTAAACGGTTTATTGGTAAGAACCCTGCAGGGACCTTGCATGGTTTGGCACACATGATTCCATCTTTGTGGCCTCAATATATCTCATAGCGGCATTTGACATGGTCAGTTGTCAGAGGCTCTGACTCAGTTCATGGGGAATTCCCCCTTCCATGTTAAAAATATTGGTAGACCTGCACAATCATTTTAACATCCATGTCTGATTGAACATGGAGGGAGGACATCTAGAAATATGAAGACCAGTGCAGGTTTGAGGCAAGGGTGCATGTGACTTCTTGTCCTTTAAACCAGTATGTTTCAGATGCAGAGGACTTTCTGACCAGGGAGGCTTTTGCTCCACCACCATTGCTAGGAATAAAATAGACCTGTACAGCATACGCCAATGATTTCATTTGTTCGACTGCACCCCCATTGGGATATAACAACTGATTGCCTCATCTCAGTGTATGCAAGAGAGAATGCCCTTTGTATAAAACCCCAAAAAACAAAGATCATACTATTGATTAAATCTAGCAGACAGATGAAATGTACCTGCTTCCTGGATAACTCCAGGGTGGCGATCTGCCGTAGTATGATCTATTTGGGGTTTCTAGTCCTTGATAAACCAAACAAAGCCCATGTCAAGGATTTTGTGAGGAGTAAGGCTCTGGCATTTATATGCCAAATGCATACAATTGATAACAGTTATGGTAAACTCTCACTGAACCAGTGATAGGATTCTATGAGGGCAAAGTAGTGCTGGCATAGTTATACGGACTGGTGGCTCTGCACCTTTGAGTGGGATTGCTACTTGCAACGAGTTGAGGCACCAATATGGAGGAAGGTGTTGCACCGACTGAACTGTATCCCAATATCACTAATCAGGTATGAAATGGGCCTGAACTGCTTAATGGTTCGATTTGAACGGTGTATCTTGGCTCTGTATCGTAGAATCCTATACACACTCTCTCTCCCGAAAAACTCACTTTAATTCCTTTTTGTTGGGTAAGAGTGTGAATAGTGTAAATCTTCTGGTGGAAACAAGCACAAAATTACTCAACAAATTAGGGATGATGTAGGAAATTAAATTGGCTAATCTGTCCAATATAAAACTTACATTACAAGCACAGTCTAATGGGGTAGTGGCTGCATATTTGAATATATATCCTTTTGTTAAGGTAACAAGTGATTACATGGGGGTCCAATTCAATATCCACCCCAGCAGGCAGATTCTGGCTTTCAGAGGAGTCATGATGAGGGAGGATGCTTGCTGCAGATTTTGTAACGCGAAGACTGAAATGGAGAAACTGCAGCATATATATTTATTCTGTAAAGCGTTAAACCTTCTGAGAATCTTGTATTTTGAGAACATTTTTGTCTGGTTTACGATTATTGATAGTGAGAAAGTCTCGTCTAGACTATTGGGTGGTTCCTCTACCTCAGCGGTTGTGGCAGCGGTGGGCTTTCTGAGCTTCGTAAAATTGTGTATTGAATTAAACAAACCTGAAAATGATTTGGGTTTTGGCATTTTTTTCTTCGCTTATTTTATTTCTTTTTTTCTTAGATCGATAGTTGTGATTTTTGTTTTTTTAACTTATTACCTTTGTAAATGATGTATTTTAATGGTGTATTCCTGTTTATTTTCTTGTGTTCTTGTCTTGATAATGACTTTTTCTAGATCTAACATAATTGTGTATTGTGCACTGTTTATAGGTAGGAACATGAAAATGCCAGAGCAGATATACATTTATTTTCCAGGAAAATGCTTATTTACTTTCACTGCTTCTTTTGTTCTTCTGCTTCTTTGGCTAGAATTGACAAATTGATCATGATCCAAGTGGGAATAGATGTCCCTATGTATTAGGCTCACTCATCAAGAGGTGCCATAGCATCAAAGAAATTTGGTTTCAGTGCCAAAATGGATGATATTCTTGAATGTGCTGATTGCTCGAATGCTTAGTTTTTCATACCTTCACCTAAAAATCCTACAAGGCTGATAACTGAAGAGAGGAGGAGTAAGAGTAGACTTTAAGATGCGTGTGTGTATTCTGCCAAGCTCAGGACTTCGGGGGGCTGGCTAGGCTCCAGTAAGCAAATCAAGATGTCAGATACGTGGGTGGGTGCTGTCGGTGGTCACGACAGATCACTTGCAAAAGAGATTAATGTATGCCCAGCTAGACCAAATTTGTCATAGGTTGTCACTGCGTAGTAATGGTAGAGGTGTTAAGGCATGTCAGGGGTTTCAGTGCGATAATTTATTTGAGCAGCTAGGCCAACTTTGACATAGCTGTAGCTGCATTGTAGAGTGCATGGGTGAAGATCCATGCTTGTGGCAGTTGTCCACAGATGTGGTGTGCTTATATATACCTTAAATGTGGACAGAGTTTATTTTCAATGCCGCTTTGTCCATTTTTTCTGGCACTGTGGTCTGGTTACACCTAAGCCTGGGATGGCGATATGGTAGTCATCCGAGTGCATCTTTTAGTGGGGGTAGAATGCTACCATTGGGAAGGACCTGGCTAGTGGGATTCTTTGAGTGCAGTAGGCAAATACATTAAATAGACATAGCTACTGTGTGTCTTCCACGTACCAAGAAGATCAACCAAGTAGGTGCATTTTCTTGACTGGCCTGCACGGTTATAGGTGTGAATGGGTTGCTAGTAAGTACATTAAAACATCCTGGGTGGGCTGAAAACTAGTAGGTGTAAAGCTTTGAGTTAACATGTGCAGTTTAAATACAGTGCCAGGCCACACACATACCTAGGTCCAACCCTATGGAATGGGCTTTGCCAGTATTGTACGAGTCTCACGTATTACCCATGGGATATTTGTTCCCATCCCCAATAGAGACAACTGTCTAAGTTTGTTGTGTTTTTTGCCCCCAGGAACACCTTTACGCATCACCATTCCTACCCTGAAATCCATCTAAGTGCATGCTTTGTCCTATACCCCAAGTTAAACTGGCACACTTCTTCTCTGCTTCCCGTGAACCTATGAATCGAGTGTTCTGAAGGCTTGGCAATACTCTTTGATAATTAGATAGGGCAATCCATCTAAGTGCATGACATGTCCTGTCTCTAAATCATACTAAGCGCACTACAATTCCTACCTCTGGTGACATGTCAAATCAGGCATTCTGCATCTTTATGGCAAGCGCCCTTTGATATTAGCCTGGGGAGGTTGATGGGTCCCTGGTGTATTTCGTTGTCCCAAACAATTTTCAGTGTCAACGTTCAAGCTACTACATTGAATGCCATTCCATATACAAGATATAAGCTCAGTTCCAATTTTTGGCAGAAAATTGTGACATTCTTTCAGTGTTTCACCCATGTCAGCCACATAAAGGTTAAAAGGTAGGGGTGGCAAAACGCACCCCTGCTTTAAGCTGTGTTTTGTTTTAAAAGGTCTTGAGATCATGCCATTCTGATCCAACCGAATCACCACAGACCTGTTTGTATACATTTCCTCAATAAAATGCAATAGGCTAGGATCGACTTCCCACAGTGCAAGCTACATTGTCTATGCAGGGGCTTTTGACTGCATTATGCGTAATGTACTGTGGGAGAAGCTTGCACAATGGGAAGTCGATCCTAGCCTATTGCATTTTATTGAGGAAATGTATACAAACAGGTCTGTGGTGATTCGGTTGGATCAGAATGGCATGATCTCAAGACTTTTTAAAACAAAACACATCTTAAAGCAGGGGTGCGTTTTGCCACCCCTACCTTTTAACCTTTATGTGGCTGACATGGGTGAAACACTGAAAGAATGTCACAATTTTCTGCCAAAAATTGGAACTGAGCTTATATCCTGTATATGGAATGGCATTCAATGTAGTAGCTTGAACGTTGACACTGAAAATTGTTTGGGACAACGAAATATACCAGGGACCCATCAACCTCCCCAGGCTAAGGTATATCGGAGGAGCGATATGTGTCCGATATCAAGTAGTGCAGTGATCATATAATATGAATGGTTGTATAGCCACACCTGAAGCCTGTTTGTTGCATTTGTATTAAGTTATTCATTCTAATCCAGAGATTTAAATGGCTTAACAATAGCGATGAAAAGATTGTGCAGCTTGAGTCAATCATAGCAAGCAGTCTGTAGTTAGAGGGGTCATGTCTGGCTCCCTTCTTAAACACAGGAATTAAAATGGACTCACAGCAACTATCGGCAATAGTGCCACTGCTCAAAGTAGACATGCAAAGTTTGTGCAAAAACCTGACCCAGAAATGCGGGTTGCCTTTGATCACCAAATTAGCAACCCCCCCTTTAAGTTTCTTAATGAAATGATCCATGTCCACTTTCTCAAAACCATCAATGGGATTCATCGGCACACATTTATTTATGGCTTCTGTTGTGATGGAAAAGGCCTTATTATCGTAAAGTAGACTAATATGCCTCTCCCAGCAATCTGATGAAATAGGATTTATATCCAAAGGAGCATCAGCAGCTTAATAAGTGTGGTGCATATGGCAACATTGTTTGTTGACATGAAATGTAAGAATGCCAAAAATACATGTCCAATTGGCGTTATTAGTATCTGTCTTTATAAGAACGGAGGCAGTTTTTATACTGAGTGTGAACCCTCGCATTCCATCATTAATAACAGTATACAAAAACAAGGCCTTAATTCTATCTTTACCATTTTATTGCACTTAGATATTAGCCACATTTTACCTATCATTGTGCTGATGTCCCATTGATTCTCAATAAGCAGGTCATCAACGGATCTCCTGCCATTTTCCAACCTATAATTCACTCAGAAAATTCTGTTCCCCTGAAAATTAGATGTAGCATTAAATTGCCTGATATTTGCAACTCTGTTTTCTTTCTGAGATGCATATAAAGTAGCATGGTCGCTCAAAGAGGTACAGCTAGTGTCCAGAGTTTTAACACACTTTCTTTGACCCCAATCCACAAAAAAGCAATCCTATCACGACCGGACATTACCATTGCTCCAGGTAAAAATAGGAATATCAGCCCTATCTAACAAAGGATTCAGCAAGTGGAGGTCAAATCCCAGGCATTTATTTTATTTTATTACATTTGATTACACGCCCAAACCTAGGGGTATCACGGCGTAGGTTACAAGGTGACAGTAAAGCTCTCTGGTTACAGAGCGGAAGATGTCAATTGATAATAATGCTAAAGACATGGTAGTTACAAAGCAAGTAATGGCTAAACAACAGCATACACCAGCAGCACGTGGTGATAATAGGGATAACGGAAGTAGGTTAGCATTTGTTGAATAGCCAGGTTTTTAGCAGTTTCTTGAAGTGAGTCTGGAAAGCTCGTTGCTTATATTTGGTGGGAGTGAGTTCCAAATTCTGGGAGCTGCTACAGGGAAGCTGGAGCCTCCTGATCTAGAGTTCTTAAAAACAGGGGGTGAGTAAGTGAGTGCTCGAGTTAGATCTGAGAGATCTGATTGGAGTTTTGCGAGTGAGGCATGGATTTAGATAGGTAGGTGCATTTTGGGTGATGCATTTGTGAGTGGTGGTAAGTGTTTTGTGTAGTCTTCTAGCTTGTATGGGTAACCAATGTACATCTCTCCTAGTCTGTGAAATGTTGTCATTTTTTTTGATTCCTAGTGCTGCTCTTAAGGCCTTGTTTTGCAAAAATTGCAATTTCTCTAGATGTTTCTTAGTGGTGCCTAGCAAGAGTATATTGCAATAATCTAATTTAGACAGAATAAGAGCTCTTGCTAGGGTGATGCAGTTTTGTGTGGTGAGAAATTGTCGACTAAGGGCAATGAATTTAGCTTTGTAGGCTGTGGAATAGGTGAGTGTGATGACATGTTTCCTCATGGTCTAGAGTTGAGTCTAGGGATACAACTAGAGTTTTGACTTTTCAGACAGGCTGGAGAACCTACAATGAGGATCTCGGTCTTTTTGCCATTGAAGCATAGACTGTTTATTGCCATCCAATTGTGGATGAGAGAGTAGATTTTATTTATAAAAATAGAGTCCTGCTCTTGATTTCCAGTGATTGGGATGAGTATCTGCATATGATCCACAAAGTTGGTATAGATTGCTTCCATGTCGTCTAATGCTGCAAAAGGAGTTTCATGTAGGTGTTGTAGGGAGTGGGGGAGAGACACGATCCTTGGGGTATGCCTAGAGATACTGGTATAGGGTCAGCCGCCTCCTCGCCGATGGCTACTCTCTATGTACGCTCTGATAAAAACTATTTAACCCATGTGGTTGCATCCTTAGAGAAATTGAAGTTTTTGATATTGCTAGGCATAATTTGTCATGGTTCACTAAATTGAACGCAGCGGACAGGTCAAGTAATAGCAGGATGCATAAGATCCCTGAGTCTCTGATGGTGTTGATCTGGCTTCTTAGGTCAAGTAGTGCTGTCTCTGTGCTGTGTTTGGGTCGAAATCCAGATTGTCTCTCACCTAATAGGTGATTGATTTCTAAGTGTGATTGTACTTGAGTGTAAGCTCTTTTGTCGATTATTTTGAGAAGGAAGGGGACTTTGGTAATCGGTCTGTAGTTAGTGGGAATAGAAGGATCTAGTCTGGGTTTTTTCAGTGGGGCCGTGACCCAGGCTTCTTTAATGTCAGCCGGGATGGAGTTGGTACTGAAGGATGAGTTTATGAAGTTGGTGATAATGGGTGCTAGCTTGGGAGCACAGGTCTTGACTAGTTTGGCGGGGAAGTTGTCACCTTAGCAATTAGATAGTTTGAGAGTGGAGATAGTCTTAAGTACTCGGTCTTGGGTAACTAGGATGAAATTGAACTGGGAGGCAGATACTTCATTATCAGAGGAGTGGGTGGGGGAGGTCTAGTCAGTAAGAGCCAGTCATTTTCTTTTCATTATAATTTTGTCTTGCAGAGAATTGATTTTAGTAGCTAGGGATGAATTTAGTCTTATGTTTGAGGAGAGGGGTAATAAGTAAGGGGATATCTAGTTCCGGGTGATTTGAAGAGTTAGGTGCTCTATAGATTATGAGGAAGTTGATGGTTGTTTTGGGGTCAGTAAATAGTTTAAGGTCTAGGAGATGCAGTGATTATTGGAAGGTAGGTTATTCTGTTTACTGTACACGGCAGGGTGGTGGTGTGTGCGAGTTGAGAATCTGGATCTGCTGATGGCTCCCAGTATAGGTCTGGTGAGAGAGGAGGTATGTTCGTGGGTTCTAGCGCTGTGGGCGTCTGATGCGTGGATCCTAAGCATGGGGTAGTTAGCTTAGTGGTAACAGCAGGGTTGGCAGGGCTAGCTAAAATAATATGGTGGGGTGCGGGAGTGAGTTCAAAGGCTACTGTGCCATTGGGGAGAGTTTGTAGATATGTGATGTTTTTGTTTACTAAGGCGGGAAGGCTGCTGTTTTAGGCAGGAATGGTGTGGGGCAGGTTAGCGGGCAGTGGAGCGGATGATATCTAGGGCAATAGATGCAGGCCAAGCCTGTGCCTTGGTGGGTGTATGTGCCTTGTGAGCAGATTCTAGTGCAAGTGGGACTGTTTTCTTGTGGGGAGGACATGTCTGGCGGGAATGGTGGGGTGACGTTAGTGAGGTCACTGATATGTGAGGTTGGGTTGTGGAGTAAGCAGATTAAAATGATAGCGTCTAGCATTGCAGTAATACCTCGATGGGTTAGCACAGTAAATATGTGGCACATTAGTTACAAACACTGTGAGAGTTAGAAGTAAGCAACAATTCAATCGGAGTAACAATTAAATATGCAATAATACTAACTGGAACAGAACAACTTAGTAGGTTCTAGCCTTGCCATGATGGATTGGGTAGATTGACACAATGCATATGCAATACAATTGGTTGGATCCGTGTAAGTTCAGAATAAACCTCATTTCAAATGGAGAAACAATTATATACGCAGTAGTGCTATTTCAAACAGTTCAATGTAATAGATTCTATAGAGGCTAGGTGGGTTTACACTGTGGATATGCGATATATAGGTTAAAGACACAGCGCGAGAACAGCCTATTCATCAATTCAGGTGAGTTAACAATTGAAGGAGCGAGCAGGCATTTCTGGTTATGCAGTAAAGCTAAAGCGAGAAGCTAAAGGCCTGATCATGCATGCATGCATGTCTGTTAGATCTAGGCATATATTTAGGGCTGTACCATTAACAAGATTAGAGATGTCGTAGATAGTCGTGGGTCTCCTGGGGGAACTTAAGTCATGCGAGCCAGGGTGTGCCACAGGGGCTCGGGAAAGCGAGATGAGGGATAAGCATTATACGATCATATGACAATACATGGCTTTGATAAGATAAGGATCGTTTGTGGCTGGTGGATATAGTTTGTGAATATAACGTTAGAAGCTGAGATAAAATTGTTTGTAGTGAACGGGGAGGGCAGTGGCATTCTGGCGGAGCATACGTGCTTACCCGGTGGATGGTCAAGTCGGTGTTCACCATGGACAGGGGTGGGTGCAGTACAGGGCTGTGGCTACTCCCAGCCAGGGAGCCTTAGATGTTGGGTCTTTTTTGGTTGTTCGTCTTTCTCCTACCAGTGAATGGCAATTGGTGTAAGTAGAAGGCTCCAGCCAATCCACGTGTGTGGGCTCCATGATGGAAACACGGTTCAGACTGGGTGATCACAGTGAATCACACGGCGGCCATGCATCACATGAAATTATAGGAGTAGCTAGAAAGGCGCTGTATTATCTTACACAGTCAGAATACTTCAACGGTACAGAATCAGCTGCTGCAGCTGAGCCTTTCGAAATAGCCCACAGGCCTACCTTGAGAGAGGGAGGATCATGGAGGGATATGGGCACTGCTCCTGCAGTGTGGAGGGAGCTCCTGCTCCTGGGATTCTGCTGCTGCTGTGGAGGCACGGGACAGGAACCTTAGATGTTGTGCCTTTGTTGGTGGGCCGGCTTTTGCCTGCTGGTGAATGGCAAATGGTGTAAGTGGAAGGCTCCAGCCAATCCACCCGTGCAGGCTCTGTGATACAAACACGGTTCAGACTGGGCGATCACAGTGAATCATATGGCGTCCATCTTAAAGTACGGAAATCCCTTGTGGTTACTTGCAATGGATAATACACATTTAAGCATGCAGGCAGTTTTGTACTCCGCATTGCTTCACATGAAATTATAGGAGTAGCTAGAAAGGCACTGTGTGATCTCACACAGTCAGAATACTTCAACAGTACAGAATCAGCTGCTCGAGCTGAGCCTTTCAAAATAGCCCCCGGACGTACCTAGAGAGAGGGGGATCCTGGAGGGATATGGGCACTGCTCCTGCAGTGTGGAGGGAGTTCCTGCTCCTGGGATTCTGTTGCTACTGTGGAGGCTCGGGTCAGAAGCATTAGATGTTGGGCTTTTGTTCGTGGGCCGGCTTTTGCCTTCTGGCAAATGGCACTTGGTGTAAGTGGAAGGCTCCAGCCAATCCACGCGTGCAGGCTCCATGATGCAAACACGGTTCAGACTGGGCGATCACAGTGAATCACATGGCGTCCATCTTAAAGTATGGAAATCCCTTGTGGTTACTTGCAATGTATAATACAAATTTAAGCATGCAGGCAGCTTTGTACTCCGCAATGCTTCACATGAATTTATAGGAGTAGCTAGAAAGGCACTGTGTGATCTCACACAGTCAGAATACTTCAACAGTACATTGATCAGCTGCTCCAGCTGAGCCTTTCGAAATAGCCCCCCGGCTTACCTCAAGAGCGGGGGGATCCTGGAGGGATATGGGCACTGCTCCTGCAGTGTGGATGGAGCTCCTGCTCCTGGAATTCTGCTGCTTGCATACACTATCCCGCATTTTCAATTGGTAATTGCTAACTACCTTGTCAGCATATGCGGCAAGAAAGGGAGCCCCATTGTCTAATATTTCAAATTCATTAGAATAGTAAGTGACTGAGGTTGATTACTGATCCATTCCAGCAAGATCTCCTGAATATGGAATTGAATAATGGCTGCCAGGGACCCAGAGGGTCATATATGTCAAGGATCAGAAGTTTAGTAGAAGATGATATAACACTATCTAACGCAGCACAAAAGACTTTCAGGGGAAGATTTCCATTCCTATACGCGTGAATTTTAATGTGAGTTTTGGCCCCAACACATAATCCCCCTACAGGGTGGCCCTTATCGACCAAAAACACACTTTTTGGACTTTTGGGGTCTTGTACCTGACAATTCCCCTAATATTGTATCACACAATGAGAAATCAGGTCACTATTTGAAATTACTTTCTTTTTTAACGTTACCAATAGTGTAACTCTAACACAGCTTGCCCTCCAACAAATCTAACTGTTCCCTCGTGTGGTGGCTATCCCTAGGTAACGCTGATGAGCCGCTTATCTAAGGCGAGGGGATAGGTCAAGAACTAGCCCTATTGCTTTTCTATCACAGTCACTGTTAACATTTAGTCTAAAAAGCACACTTCTTGAATTTTAGATCGTGTTTTGTATGCCTTGCAAATTAAATCTGTTATACTTTATTCTTTTTCTTTGCTTAGCGTCTAAAAACAAAAATTGACATATAAAAAAAATATATAAAAACATTAATGTCTAAAGAAGCTCTCATATGTTGGTGGACCGTACTCGATATGTAGCCATCCATAACAAATCCATCTGCAACCATGTCGCCTGTAATAGAATCAAAAACCCAAGGATTAGACCGTATAGGGCCTCACACCTAGAGATTTCCCTATTCATAAGTTATCACACAATTAAATCTCAGGTAAGTTGGCTTAACATAATTTACAATTGTGTAACTCCTGCCTATCTTGCCCTTCTACCAAAATGGCCGCTCGAAGCGAGGAAAGAGAAACTCCATAGTCTGAGGTATTTGAGAACGCTCAAAACAAGGCGTCAGAGAAAAAGAAATTCACAGTCCACATGGACCAAACAAGTTGGGACTGATAAAATGAGGGTGGGGTACTTTAATGATAAAAGAGTACAAGCTGTAAGTAATTGTGGAACAGCACACTACACAGTTCTGTGAAATCAGCCCTGAAGAAAGTGGTGAAACTAAATACAGACCAGTGAAACTGATAGGCACAACCTGACCTTTGCCAAAAAGAGATGCACCATCAGTATGGTAAAAGGTTGTAACCTTATCCTTTCGTTAGTAACAGAAAGGATGGAAATGCACTCCACAAACACTATCACAAAGAGTTTTGAAATGATCAGGACTCTAACATAGTGTGTGGGATAGAATACAAAGGTATCTTGGTGCTTTGTTACTGTGATTTTGTACATTAGTCAGAGCATGGAAACAATTTTAGTAGATTTCTTAAATATCTGCCTTTTCAAAGAAAATGTATAAAATTGAAACTATTTCATTTGTAAATCAGAAGACACATGTCCTGGTTATTTTGACATGTGCCTTTTTAGTAATTTTCAGTAATTGTGAAGACAAGTGATTGGGCACGTTTCTCTACCTATCCCCTCACCCTAGATAAGTGGACCATCTGTGCAACCTAGGGGTAGAAAGTACATGAGCGTTTAGTTTAGTTTGGTAGAAGGGCAAGATAGGCATGAGTTACACAACTGTAAATTATGTTAAGCCAATTTACCTGAGATTTAAATGTGTGATAAAATCCTGTAAAAGAAAAAACATCAATTGCTTCAAGATAGGAGAGACCTTCATCATTGTCAATAAAGGAACAATGGGCTCTGGTGTTCCTCGAGAGAAATTGAAGAAGAGAAAGAAAGGCCTCACATCAAGCCTGATGTTCTCTGATAGAAACCGGGATCTATCACTCCTCCTCTTTCTCTGTGCACACCTCAAATTATTACTGGATTGCAAACTCAATAAACTAGATCTTTCCGATAAATGTTCCACTTCATTGCTCTCCCGGTTTCACAATGTCTAGATTTGCTAGGGTCACAAGTTCAATTACTCTGTACAATCTTTCTTCAAATAATCAAATTGAATCCCAGTCTCAATAAAAGTGAAAAATGGGGACATATAGGAACCACAATGATAGGAGACACAAAAGTAACCAAAGTCTAATTACTACAACTATATAAATCCGGCAACTGAACGATATCAATATCTGAAGTGCTGATATTCCTTAATGATGCAACATGATGCAATAGTTGTAGTATATGACTACGATTCAAAAAAGTGCTCTCGCCTGTGGGAAGAAGCTCTATAATTTTAGCTGTTGTGCCTAATGGCAATGCTGTCCTTGAGTGACCCACTGGGGCTTCATGCAAACTTGACTGTTCTTCATGCTCCAGTGGTTCGAGAGCTTTGGAAGACTTGGTAGACAAGAACAATTGTCATCTTTTAAGAGGCTAGAATGCAAATTTGCATCATGGGATAATGTTAGCTGGATTATTATTCATAAAAGCGACATTGCCATTATTAGTTGCGATCCCGACAGAACTGGTAGTTTGACCATTCGGAAGTACAGTGTGTTCCACACAGGCTGTTGTGTTGAGCCATTCTTTGTTGTGTAAATGCTGCATCTTCCGTCGCTGTACTCCGGTGAGTTTTGCATTACGCTTGATATCCTTATTTTTTGATGTAGGACATCTGAGACTATGATCTCAATCATGTCATCCTGTTGCCCAGGTAAAGAAGGCTTGCTCCAAAGTTAAATGTGCCGAGCATATACTCTGTGGATCCATGGTAGCTGGGGAAGAGCAGCAGTCCCTGATAGACGGGAGCGATTAATTGGGCATACTGTCAAAACGGTTGGCAAGAATATATTTATTTATTTCGTTTTAAATTTATAGCAGAACACCAAGTCCTCAGGGCTCTAGGCACTAGTTACAGTCACTTGGTTCCAAGTTACAAGGTTGCGAGACATTTATAGGATATAAAGTATAAAATCAGATATCAAGATGTAAATATCATTAAGGTTTGAGACTGTAGGAAAAACACTAAGACTAGCCCAAGCTGCTGGGTCTGTGTTACAGTATGGTGGGCATACAGGATGACGGCAGACAGTTATAGGGAACCTTATGAGTGAAGCAGTGTTGCATGGTTACAGGTGACAGTTCTAAGATAGGAAGAACAAAATCTGGTATCAAGAAGTAAGCATCATTACGGTTTCAGTCTGCAGGAAACAGACTAAGACTTGCCCAGCCTGCTGGGTCCATGTTACAGTATGGTGGGAATGCGGGATCTCAACAGACAGATAAAGGGAACGGAATGAGTAACGCAATGGGTTGCACGGCATAAACCGGACAAGCTGCGCCCAGCAATGCTGAGGGCTACATCGGCAAGCTAGTTCATGGAGTCAAGAGTCGGTAAAAGTGTGGTGTAGCAATCATGACTGGCCTTTTAAGTGCACTGAGCACAGGCCAAGGGTTAATGAAGCCAGGTGCTTGAAAATAAACCCATGGGACTAGTCACATAGCAAGGTGAGGATATTAAGGATAACCTTGCAATCAACTGTAAGATGGGATGCATACCTTAATCATTGGTGGTTCTAGAGCCTAGCCTGGCCCAGACAGGCACAGAAAGGAAATGCATTAGGCCTTAAAGGGGACTCTTTGAGGAGGCCGGCTTTGCCTTCCATCTCCACAGAGCAATGATGAAAAAATGATGAGAATGATGTCTACTGCTCGAGCTAGAGTATTTTTTAGCACCATTTGCTCTTTAGCCAAAGTGGAACAAAGGCCAAAGGCCAAAGATAGCATCAACAGTGGCAGCAATAGCATTCAAACCTGGAGTGAAATCTTCCACTGCCTAAGTAGAGCGGCAAGTGCTACAAGGGGAATCTGTGTCAAAATCACTTGACAAAGAGGAGTCCAACTCACTAGCTATACGCACCAAATCAGGTGAGGCAGATACATTGGGGCCAATGATATTATCATACTTGTTGTGTGCTGACTGATTTGAAGGGGGTTGCGGGAGAGTCATTCCAAGAGATTCATGCTTTAAATGTGGTCACAAATTCAGCAGTGAGTTATTGCTATATATGCTTGGGGAATGTGTACCATAAGATGGACTGGCCTCCATAGAATTCCCTTGAGCATCCCCAATCCCAGGGCAGTCAATGTAACTATAAGCAACTTGTAAGCCTAAAGTATTCTTGTTCCTGCGCCCTGATACCTTCGGCTCTGGTGCACGCTACAAATAAAATTAACAAACAAACAAACAAACTGCACTCTCTGCCGGCTTGGGAGTTATAACGTTCTGAACATAGGTGATAATTCAAGAAACATAATGTAGAAGTTAGGCTCCAAAGTAGAGAAACAGCAGCAGCCTATGCCTGCAAGACTCTCAAGGAAATAAATTACTGCAATAAAACTGCACCTGATCACTGCGACTTGTGAGATTGTGAACACATTCCTGCTCTTTCTCTCCTGCTTCATTTGAATTTTATAAAAACTTTACATCAATGGATGGGGGCTTCCCTCCAAAGCAAACATGACACTGACGATTCTGGTGCCCCGATTCTCTATGAAGTGGGTCGGTCACAGGATGCTTGCTCGTAATCAGCTCCTCCATTGAACAGTAGAAGCATGGCCTCCTTCAGGGAGACTTCTAAAGTCACTACGTTTTTCAACAAAAGTAATAAAGAGGCACACCCAATGCTGCAGTCTAGTAAGTAGATTCAGTCAACTGCGGAAATGGCTCTGGTCAATAAAGAGGCCTGTTACCCACCTTTGACTAATGTTGATGAGCATTGTACCACCGTCTAGATTCTTGATGAGGAGTGGATTAGCATAATACTCAATGACTCAATTGCTGTGAATAACCATCATTACCAGTCGCTTAGAGAAGCGACTGGAAGTTTGGTTCCGGGGAGCGCAGAGAGCAGATGCTGAAGAGCTATCATTGTTACATGCATTAAGAGATAGAGTGCAGTAACCTTTTGTCCTGCTCACAAACCAAGCTCAGTTACATCTACATTGGCGTCCAACGAATATTCCCAGCAAGCTGCCCAACGCTATGGAGCATATCCATCTCAGCCAGCAGGACAGGGGTATTCTCAACAAGCCTACAGCCAATCATATGGCCAGCAGCAGAGTTACGGCGGTTATGGGCAATCTGCTGAAACGCAGTCATCTTCCTATTGACAGAGTGGCTACGGTTCGTTTTACGGCCAAGCGGAAGCACCGACGCAACATACGCAGCAGAGTCTGCTGCCCCTCAGGGCTACAGTAATTATGGAAATACTCAAACTCCTCAGTCGTCCTCGTATAACCAACCACCACCCCAGCAGCCACCGCCGCAACAACAACAACAATCCTATTCTAGCTATGGGCAGCAGCAGCAGCAGCAACAACCTGCCAGTTCTACACCAGGAAGCTATGCTGGTTGTCAGCAATCCTATGGCCAACAGCAGAGTGGAGGATATGGACAGCAGTCCGACTATGGTGGTGGAGGCTGAAGTGGAGGTGGGGCGCAGCAGAGTACTTATGGCCAGCAGCAAAACTATAATGCCCCACAAAGTTATGGACAACAAGGAGAGTATGGCAATGGTGGGGGTGGCAGCTATGGCCAGGACAGTTCTCCAATGGGCGGTGGAGGCGGTAGTGGAAGCAGCAGTGGCAGTTGTGGGTATGGTGGCCAAGACCCAGGTGGTTATGGTTGTCAAGGTGGCCGAGGAAGAGGTGGTCAAGGCATTGGTGGTGGATTTGGAGGCCGAGGCAGTGGATTCGACAGAGGTGGAAGAGGCGGTCCCCGGGGGCCCTAGTGTCTACGGAGGTCGAGGAGGCATGGGCGGTGGTGAATGAGGTGGCTTCAATAAATTTTCTGGAGGTGGAGGAGGTCCCTGAGAACAGAGTGGTCCCAGACATGATCTTGGTGGTGGTGAGCAAGACAACTCTGACAACAACACCATCTTTGTGCAAGGTCTTGGAGAAAATGTTACCATTGAATACGTTGCTGACTATTTCAAGCAAATCGGAATAATTAAGATCAACAAGAAGACTGGACTGCCTATGATTAATCTTTATGCTGATCAGGAGATGGGGAAACTTAAAGGCGAAGCTACATTGTCATTTGATGATTCTCCTTCTGCAAAGGCTGCCATTTATTGGTTTGATGGGAAGGAGTTCTCTGGCAATCCAATAAAGGTTTTGTTTGCAACCAGGAGGGCTGACTTCAACAACAGAGGTGGTGGCAATGCAAAAGGTAGCCAAGGACGCCGGGGACCAATGGGACGTGGTGGATTTGGCAGTGCTTCAGGAGCTGGTGGTGGTGGTGGTGGCGGCGGTGGCAGCTTTTCCAATGGTGGAGGGGGACAGCAAAGAGGTGGCGACTGGAAGTTTCCCCACCCGCCATGTGAAAATATGAAGTCTTCTTGGCGAAATGAGTGCAACCAGTGCAAGACATCCAAACCTGATGGACCAGAAGGACCTGGAGGACCACACATGGGCGGTGGGTTTGATGATCGGTAAGGTGGTGGTAGAGGTGGTTTGGACCGAGGTGGCTTTAGAGGCCGAGGTAGAGACCGAGGTGGATTTCAAGGGAGAGGCTATGGTGACTGAGGTGGATTTGGACCAAACAAAATGGATTCCAGGGAAGATCACAAACAAGACCGTAGAGAACACCCTTACTGAATGTGACATTTGTACTTTTTTGGTGCTGTGTCGTCCAACTTTCTCCATTTGTGTAAACTGTATTTTCAAGAATTTTATTTGCCTGTATTTGTATGCCTGAACATTAAAAAAAAAGTTATTTAAAAAAAAGAAAAGCGGCTAGACCTCCAAACGTATCTACCATTGCTAATCACAGGTCTCTGGTCTTGTAGCTTGACTCAGGTATTGACCTCAACAGCGAGGGATCTTTTTCACAACCATCTATGATCCCACCTTTCTTTCCACACCTAATCAATGGCTCCTTACAGCAACTTAAAATCTAAAGTCTCATGCATAGATTGTTTTTTATATTTGCTCAAAATAAAGCTCCAACTTAAATTTTTCACCAAATAGCAGATCTTGCTGTGAATACCTAGATGCCTGCAGAACATCCTGTGGATAATGCCTGGAAGAACCTGTGACAAAGAGCCTCTTCCACACTCACAACAGATCAGATTCTATGTACTCTTTGCCTGTGGACAAGATTAATTTAAATGTCCTAGAGGAGACCAAAGCACTTGATACTCACCAGCCTAATCTGGATAATTCTGAACTGGAGAGCCATTAACAGTGTGGACCTAAACGCGAGACTGGAAGCCAAAAAATGGGTAATTACCACCCTAGAGTCAGTCGGCATAGATGAAAGAACAGACTCAATCCAAAATGGATCACGAAAACACTAGATGACATCGCACCAGAAAAACATTTTACCCCTCACTTAAGAAAACTATGGCAAAGTGGTTCACACCACATCTCAAAGCACAGGAAATGAGAAAAAGAATGGAGGAAAAAGAACAACCAACACAAAAAAGACACATACCAAAAAGAGATTAGATTATACATAGCTGAAATACTCGAAAAACAGGCAGACTACAACAAATGGATCAGAAAAACAAGCAACACCTAGAAAGACTTTTTCAACCTCATCAACGAAATAAGAAACCCATCTACTACAAAAAAAACAAATCAAGGACCTAGCAGACCACTTCAAAAATAAAATCACAGGCATCCAACAAATCATAAAAAGCAAGCCAAAAAGCACCACTGACCACCTCAACCAGCCAACAACAGAACCATTGACTAGACTAGACCACATCCCAACAATCTCTTCTGATGTATTCAATAGCCTAGTGAGCAAAAGCAACAGAGCGGGCTCTCCAGGAGACCCATGCCCACCCAACATCTACACGATCATCCTCACCCAGAGAACACCAGCAGAATAATACAACCTCTTCAATCGCCTACTAGCAACATGAGCCATGCCATGTGCTTTCAAATCAGCCTACATCAATCCACTCCTCAAATATACCTTGGAAAACAGGGAAGACCTAACCAACTACAGCCCAATTTCAAATATCCCCAACCCAGAAAAACTACTAGAAATGTACGTCTATGAGCAAATCTTAGAATGTGTAGAAAACAACCGGCTGCTAGATTAGCCACAAGTAAGCTTCAGAACCATAAGAGGAATGGCAAGTGCAGGACTATCTGTATGGGACGATCTAAAGACCAACACAGATGTCAATGTCGGTTTAGCTAATAATACTCAATCTCTCAGAAGCCTTTAACACAGCTCTCCTCTGGCTAAAACCTTTCCTGACAGAAAGAACAGAAACAACTTTGATAGTGCCATTCAAGTCAAAACAACATACAGGGCTCATCACTCTTTAACATCTACATGACCGCCCTGATCAACCTCATAAAAAAATGTGGACTCACCTACTCTAACTACTCAGAGTCTCTCAAATCATCCATGAAATAAACCCCAGCAAAAGAAAAAAAAACAACTGAATGCCTCACTGAACGAAACCAGTGGATGAGCACAAACAGCCTTAAACTCAACCTGGAAAAAATAAAAATCATGATTGCCCTCAACGCCCCATTTGACAACAATTACATACGATGGTCCACGGAGCTAGGAAACCTGCCAGAACCATCCAAAGTAGTCAAAAACATTTAATCATAATGGATAATGAACTAACAATAGAACCACAAGCCAGTGCAGTAGTTAAGAAATGCTTCTTCCACCTACACACATTCAAGAAGGTACTTCCTTGCCTCTCTTTCACACACAGAACTCTCGCCAAGTCAAGAATAGACTACACCAATGGCATCTACCTCAGAATGCCAGAATAGCTCATAAGAAAGCTACAATGAATACAGAACACAGCAGCAAGACTACCCTTAGACTCACTAGGAGAAAACACATTATGCCAGTAATAAGAAAACTTCACTGGTTACCAGTCATAAAAACAAATCTTCTTAAAAACGCTCTGCTTAACACACAGATCAACCCACAGCCAAGGAGCAGAATTTATACAGGAAAAAAATCACCATCTAGAAACCAAATCGGGAAAAAGATCCAGCAACGACATCCGCTTCGATACAAAACAATAAGCAAAACAAAAATATGGGGATCAGCATTATCCTGCACAGCAGTGAAACTATAGAATTCACTCCCAAAGTAAATACGAACAGAAGACCACCTACAATTCACAAAGCTACTAAAGACTTGGCTCTTTAATGCACCAAGCTGAAAATATCATGAGAGAGAGAAAACCCACCACTGCAAAGCAAGAAAATGCTATGAAAATGGACCACCCAAATAAATATCAGACGCTAAACAAAAAAGAAACAAACATAAGATGAATAGCTAATGCAGTGCAAATCAACCCATACAACTCAAGACTAACCCTGTTAATATCTCTCTAACACTCAGCATACCCACCACTGAACCCAGAGCTTCACCACAAAACTTCCAAACTACAGGCACACACATGAAAACACTTGCACTCAACCACTCACAAAACATCACACAATGCCAATCAACTAAAACCAAACTAGCACACAGTAACTGGTTTTTCAGAACTGAAGCTACCAATAGCACAGCAAAGCTGTCTTGTGCTTGTGCCTCTCAACCCTCATAACTAACCATTCCAACCCACTTCCTTTTCAGATCTGCCTGAGCAAGTAAGACCATGAACAATCGCAACAATGTGTAGTAGAATAGTAGAAGTTACAATAACATAACATAAACTATGTTTTTTTTTTTTACCAAAGGAAAGGACGACAGGGTTTTCCATAATCAAAACTACAGACAAAAAAACCTAAGAATCTGAAGGTGTTGCAATTAGGAACAACTCTGGCTCAAGGAAATTTCTATGTAATTTAAATGCGACCATTAATGAACCAGAAGGTGTACTCGGAGAACCATTTTGATGCAATCAAAAAATCCCAATGGCAAAAAGAGTACAAAATTACAAATAAAGCATACCTCTTGCTCAAACCCCATTTTCATCAGCTGAGTCAAATCTTAGTATTTGTGAAATTGAATTACAGCGGGCAGACAATCTTGAAGTTCTTGTACATTGAACAACATACTCCCATGATGAATCCCCTATTATGCCAGGACACATTATGACTAAAGAGGGAAGTAACAAAGTAAACAATTTTAAATGACCAGAATTTAAAAATGACTCCCATATTTGGAGTAGAAAATACATTATTTGACTTCTGGCAGGAGAGCCATCGTCTCCAAATTATCACCCATTGCAGTGCGGTTTACATGACTCTCTACACACCTTATCAAGGGTTTTAGCATCTGACTACACAGTGATCATGAATAGATCTAATGTACTATGTTTGTTTGACACTGTCCCAGGTTTAAAATCGTTATCATCTCATTACATTCAAGTATAATTTCTTAATGACTCTGTATATGATTAAGTACATTTTCGTGTGCGATCCCGGTTTATTGCAGAAACTTTACGTTTGACAGTATCTTCTTTGTTAAATATGGGATACAATCTTTTTGAATAAAATGAACGTGTTAATGCAAAGAAGACTGCCGGGATGGAAATTCTTATAAGAATCTTAGTGGTTCTCAAGTTTAAAGTGACTTTTCAGATTTGTTGCAACAATGCCTGTCAGTCAGATAAAAAGTTTATCTATCCTAATACTAAATATTTGAATGAAGATTTAATCCTGTCAGATGTGTCTCGGCTGGCTAATACTCTGCAACCGTCAAGATCCAAAGACCTAGCATACTTGCAGCATCTTTAGTCCCCATGCAATATGAAAACTTTCTTTGAATACTCAAGGTTATGTCCCCCTATTTTAAAATAATTGGCTTTGTTTTGATAATTATTATTTTATTCATGCAAGAAGCTCGGCTGAGAGATAATTTTTTTCTTGATGGTTTCACTACATTATTAAATCTAATAAAGCTTTAAAAGGACCATAGCCCCACCGTTGGCATCACTTTAAATAATTGGTTTGATACTAACCCCCTTTATCCAAGTAAATACTGAGGAATTAATTATTCACTTCTCGTTAATGTATGTTGGAATCTTTTAACATTATCCCAATTAGTATTGTTCAATCTACTACATCTATTTCTTTTTAAATGGTTACCATGATTCAAACAGTGTTATAACAGTGAGTGAGTTAATGTGTTGTTGTAATGATTCTGAAGGGGATTTGATTGTGCAAAAGAAGCAGTGCAACGAGGCAATTGGATTGCTTTCCTGAATGAATTGGGCCGGTTTAAACCTAACAGAAACATTTATGGAGATATTTAATCAATCTTAGATTATTTGTTCGCTTCAGTGATCATCTTTGATAAATACTACTCTTTAAGAAGCTTGATGTGGATAAGACTGATCATTTACCTATCTATGTAGAATTGAATGTAATTAGTGTGATTGCTCCCAGCGCTAGATGTCTAGCTACACTAGAAGTTAATACAGGAGCTAATAGGCATAATTTGATCCTTCAATATACAAATAACTTAAACCAAGAGGTAGGCAAGTATCTGTTAATGTCTTCTAACCAGGTCATTTTACAGGTCTTTTTGTTGGATTTTATCATCAATTTCAGAGAAAAGCACACCAAATCTTTACAAGTATGCATGTTTGCTTAAAATATCCAAGGATCTTCTCCGCAATTTGAAAGTTGCTGTTAAGCTTTCTCCTCTACGATTGAAGTGTCAAACTGCTTAGTTCAAATGACATTTTAAAAACTGGGTAAGAGAATATAAACCTCAAATGATATACAATGATTCAGAGTTGATGCTCTCCAGCTTAACTGTGAACAGTACTGCACATTTTTGGAAACTTTATAATGATGATAACAATATTCAATGCAGTCTCGAAATCAATCCTACTTGTGAGGCAGAGTGGATAAACCACTTCCAGTCCTTACACACACTCCAGGAATGATAGCTGAGTCAAAATGGTTATTAGATTTTGACACTAGGGACATAATTGAAATAATCAGACATTATAAAGTGTCCCAGCACCTCGACATGATGGCCTATCACATCTCACTTTGAAAGCCAATTCAGATCTGTGGTTCAGAATTTTAAAAACCTTATTTGATCAAGTAATACAAACACACTCTGCTCGATCAACCTGGAAAATATCCCACTTAGTCCCAATTTTTAAAAAGGGGGACAGAGACTACCAACTAATTGATTTTCTAGTTGTTCCAATAATCTGTTTTCCTCACTATTTCTAAAGCATTTGCATCATTGGGCATTAGAGTGGGACTTTTGATATTCAGTTTTTGAAAAACATGTAGGCACTTAATTAAGTTCCCTTACCCTGATCATTTGCAAATAAGATCTCTACTGTGGTTTATGCGGTGGAAATGGGAGTGTCCTAATTCATTGCTCAACAAACTACAGTACTTGAATAATGATACAACATGCATATTAGAATAATTTCCCAAGGCTCATTGTCATTGCCTATTCCAACATTCATGGATTACAACAGGGATTCATCCTTGTCCCAACCTTGTTCAATTTTTCTATATCGTGGATTCATTAGAAATTGAGATCCTTTCCACCAAATTTGGGAATGGTTTTATTGGATAGTTGGTGTATGCAGATGCCCTTCTCCTTCTTGACTGCTCTCTGATTGACCAGCAACATCAGTTCTTGACTCTTGAAGTATGATGGGGACAGTGAGCAGAAAATCAATCCTTTAAAGACTAAAAGATTCATCTTGACCCCTATAAAAGACAACATTTGTATGGAGAATAATTTAGAAGTGATTCCTTCTATAGTGTACTTCGGGTTTCCAATAACATCGAGATATGCCAAAATAATTTACTATGCACGTTTGAAAGACAAAACTATAAGCTTTATCACTGAGGCTAAAAGGATAAACAACAGCTATAGGTAATCCTCATTACTTCCTACAATGAGATTTTAGAAAGCCAACATTGTGCCATATTTGCAATATGGTACGGAGGTAGCAGGCCCTCAAACTTGTGATACTTGCTAAAAATGTAAAGTCTGTTCTAAAGAAAGGCCCTCATTCTTCCCAAATGTGTCCCCACGGTAATCATATGATACAAGTTGGGATTATTGTCATTGCAGGCTGTTGTAAATTTTAAGTTTCTTTTGTTATACAGAAAGATTATTTCCCCTACGGGCCATTTTCATTTTGTATTTGTAAGTCTGCTTTGAGTAGGTTATGACACCAAGAAATAACTACTGATGCACAATATTGTGAAATGTTACTACAAACAATACATGTATCTATTCAAACCCTGATCAATGCCCCTTTAGATGTCAAAAAAATTGGATTTTGACTGTCATAATACAAGGGATAATATTAAAAAAATCAAGTTATTTTTTTAAGTTGCAGGTTTTGAGAAATCATTTAATATTGTTCCATTACACTTAATAACATTTCATAAAATGTTTGTGTAGAAATTGGTTCCTAAAATAATGGTTTCATTTGTCTTCAACCAATTAAAGTTTAGGGACTTGATGGAAAATTGTGAGAATAAGCGGATATGCAGATACTGTCAAAATACAACACATGTGGAAACGCTGATGCCTTTTGCAGTAGAATGTGTAAACTTGCATCTTTTAAGACTTTCTTTGATACATTTGTTTGTAACATCTGTCTGACTTTTGGCATAAGATATTGTCCAGTTCTCAATATTCTCTGATTTTAGCTGAAATCAGATTTTTCCTTACATATATTTCCAAATGTCTCTAACTTAAGATATATTTTATGTATGTGTCTTTTCTTTCCATTTGTGTTTATGTTGACGTGTTTTTGTGATTTATGTCACTTGTATTACCATTTTACATTTGTATTGTTTAAAATTAGTGGAAGGTTTGATTTACAATCCATATGAATAACTAATTGAAAATAACTACAAGGCATTCATCCACAGTTTTTGTTAAATGTTATAAAATATGCGTACGAGGAAACCACCATACATTCCACCGAATGGCAATTATTCATCATAGCATAGGAAGAAACTGTGCCCTTTGGTTTGTGACACAATGGCACATAATATCCTGCCTTTTCATTCCCTTATCCTGTTTTTCTTTAATCTTTCTTCTAGACAATATGGATGCCTCCAGCAAGGGGACAATTTCGGAACATGTTTAGATTTGGGGTAGTGGCATTGTTGTTCTTTTTGCCTAAAGCCCAAGTGGTTCACAAATGAGACATTTGCAGCTGATAATTAGAATTAGAAAGCAAAGTGATGAAGGTTATGCATAGTTTTAATATTGGATTGGACTGAGTCAATGGTGCGATATTGGAACTCTTATGGATCAGGGAGTAATAGTTTCCAAATGTGTTTTCTTTTTACTTACTACTATAAAAGTTAAGAAAGGAAACTGCATTCTACTCACCTCCATTTCATTAATATAATCGCAACATTCAGTGCAATCACTACTTTTGTACTATATTTTCTGCATAACATAAAAAGAAAAGTGTACACGGCATCAGTGTGATTGTTTTTTCTCGAGAAAACATTTTTTACATAATAAATCTTTCCTCCATTTCACATTATACCCGCAGGAACATTGGAGCTAAATTGATGTGCTGTAATATTGAATAGGGACACATTTGAAACACTTTGTCCCAAGGCGTGCACAATTAATTAAATTAATTAAATCTGTGTCCCAATGTTTTAATAATGGGGAACTTAAATCTTGCATCTCATACGTTAATGGGTTTGGCGTATACATTGGTGAATATATGTGTTATTTAAATATGGGCAATAGATTGATAGAGGTATTCCTTGGTTCCCACTCCCAGTGCCATCAATTTGAAAAGTCATTGCCGGTTCAACTAAGTAATTTTAAGGAAGGCAGTAAGGAAATGCACACTCTTTCTTTTTTGAGAAGCACCAAATTCTCCTTATTAAATATGACCACAGCTCAGAGTGTACATTGGACCCGATTTTCAAAGGTTTTCAGTCTGAAAGGAAGGGATACACTAGTAAATAGGATGCACAGAGGGGGTAAACTCAGAAACAGTTCATTGATGCGCTGAAAATAAAAACATCCCCCCTGTCTGTTTGCCACAGACACAGTTTGATGCACAATACCTGAGGGGTTCATTATGGACTTTTGCATGTATTTAATTTATGATGGACAGCCCCTGGGTTAATGATTGCTGTCACTTTTGTGTGTCTATCGCACTACAATGGATAGACATGTTTTCTTGTCCTTCTTTATGCTTTTGAAATAAAATAAACGTTAAGAGCCACTGCTTTTAAAAATTGCTTCTATCACACATGATTGGGCAATTATACATTAGGGTCAAGAGTGTGTTCTGGACTCTACACTATGCAGTCTTGCCAGATAACATGTCCTTTATATTGAGGCACAGGCCCTCAGACCATTGGATGTTACCTTTGTTGATTTGGAGTCTTGAATCTTTCTTGATTATCATTCAAGTAAATAAAGTGCATCATTTGGACTTTACAGGCACATCGATTTGGATGCTTAATGTTATGTTCTTAGTAACTGTATGTTATTTTCTGAAAAATATTTCAATCAATCAGCTTTATTTCCATAATTTGCTTCAAAAGGGCATACAAATGTAAATACAACATGCACTTTAAACTACAGGTGTTACAATCTAAACATTATTTCAGTTTCTTTTTTTGGAAATGAACCTTGACTGATTCTCGGTGATAAAATCTGCCTGAGATTAAAATGTTGGCATGCAATACTTTAATATTTACTTTTTTATTGTATGTGTGTGAATTGGCTTAAATGAACCTTACAAAAAACATGACCAGTAATTCACTAGGCAACTCACTATACTATTTAAAAAAAAAAAAGGAAGAGAACAAGGAAGGAAAGAATACATTGTCATAATGCCTAAATCCAATAAAACATGCAATTTAATATGTTCATATCTAGCAAACCTAAAAGAGGAAGAAGGAATTGGAACTGTATACGAATAGTATATGCAATCCATTACATCGGATTTAGCAGAGAACTGTCTAAATATCGAATCCCTGACAAAGTCTAAGGCACATGTGCTCCAGAGAATGGCTGTGATCACAAATAATTGAAAATCTCCCTTCACGATTCTGGATGGGAATTTCTTCACTTACCTTAGGATATTGAGATTTGAAATTGGAATTAAGTGTTCATTTGCGCAGCTTGAGTGCAAACCTTCCACACTTACCTCAATCATTTTGGAAGGAACTTAGGGGAACCTCCTGTGCAGTTCTTGCAGCATGGAACAACATGTAAAACAAGGAAGTTAAGCACACCTCATTTTTGTCACTTCCCCTTTTCTCATCTTCCTGCTCCCAGGAACAGTGTGGACTAGAACTAACCGAAATAAGGGATTCCTAATTTAAAAAAATATTCTAAAGAAGAGAAAAGTTTGTTCCACCAAACTAGGGCAATGGACACACACATATTTCAATGTTTAAATCTTACCATTAATTCCTCAAAATGTGCAAGTTTATTCAGGCAGAAAAACATGTGCTCCTAATTTCCAATATTGTCTTTGTAGGTAGCAGGTTAAAGTGGAACCGTCAAGAACGGAGCACTCAGGATTTTTCAAAGAAGGTCGAGTGCCATATAATTTATACTAGAAAATGAGGTTTCTTGGGGTACATTAATCCTTGCGCCAAAGCTCACACTTCAGTTAGCTGGGTTGGCACTTGTCACGGAAAAGAGGATGTAAGGAGATTGGCACATTATTACACAACGATATGTAAACTAACATGTGCATCAGAATTTTGATGACACTATTGATTTTCATAACCAATGAGACCTATATTTACCCATGTCTAGGTCCGCTTGTAAAGAGGAGGTGTAGGTGGGCAAACTTAAAGAGAATTAAACCATTACAATCATTAATACATGATGGGGTGAGCGACTAATTTTAATTGCATGTATCACTGCATGTTACAACAAGGGAGCCATGCCACTGAATGGACTGATGATTTGTGGGTGCGCAATGACCACCACATTGATAGGCGCGTTAATACATTTAGAGGCATTTGATATATATAATGGATGTTATGAGAGAGACTGCTACCCGCTTGCAATCATTATGCAAGATTTGAGGTTGACAATGACACTAATCGCTAAAAAAGCCAACTGATGAATTTATAGCACCATGAATGAGAGATTATAATAGAACAATACATTTTGCTATCAGCACCGATTACTGGGGGCATGCAATGGCACTTTGAGCCCGCAATATTTATTTATGTTAATTTGTTGCGATTCAGTTGCCAACAGGCCGCAGTCCCTAATGAGCATATGTGCTAATTTTTCAGCTTCCTTCCTAGCCTTCCAGACTATCACTGATGGTATGTATTTTTGTACCTTGTTTGTTGATGATGTGCTGTCTAATGACCATCAAAAAATGCCCGGTTTTCCACCAAAATGATAATTACTCATTATTTTGTTTGAAATTCCCTTTCTTTTATGTTAACAATTCGCAATGCATGAATATTGCTTTGTACATCAATGTATTATATCATTAACAGTCTTGAAAAGACAAGTAGTCGAAACACTTGGCTGTTTCAACAAAGAATTGAAGAATTGAAAAATGACAATATATCAAGTCTTGATACATAATTGATAGTAACACTGAGGGCACTAGCGTGTGAAGCTGATAGCAACCATACACTACTCACTGGTGAGGCCCAGAAAGTCCGGAGAATGTCTGGGAATGCTTCTGATCTCATGCAGAAGGGATGTGACCTAGCAGTTTAGGCTGGGCTGCCCCTTCTGGTGTGGGATCAAGCCTGATTTGCATATGGTCGTCTGTAATGGTTCAGCAAGTGAATAATGAAGGTTTGGAGGGTTGCCCAGAGCAATGCCAGAGGATATTAATTCTAAACCTCTGGGCCATCATCTCTTGTATTTTAGCTCAAAGCAGAAAGCTGCCAAAACTGCTTGTGGCTGGCGTTCACACTGCAATTTGCACAAGCACTTTGGGTGAGCACTGACCGCTGCACCAGCTTTCTCAGAGCCGACCCCACTTCCATAAAAGCAGAAAGTGAACCTCAATCTTTGCTGTTGGTATCAAACTGCACTTTGCAGAAGATCTTCCTACAAGCACTTCACACTGCACTAGTGTTTCTATCTGCTCCACCTTTTCTGGTTGAGAATAAAATGTCCTCACATGGTGCTTTAATATACCTAAATTGTTTTTCTTGACTTTTTTTCAAAACAATAAGGAATCATTGTGTTATACAGAACCTTTGTATGTAGCAAATTCGTATGGTTTAGTAGTAGGTATTACATATAAAAAAGAGACTATTTGGTTATAATGATGACATGTTTATGTTTTTTCTCATGACTTGTACATCTAGAGCCCGATTCATGGAAATATTTGTGCAGGAAATAGGTACCTTGCACGCCAACGTTTGTGCAAAATCCCATTTGTCGATTCATGGAATCAACTGCGCAGCACTTTTTTGTACCTTGCGTGTGCTTTGTTCAGGCTCGGCATGTCTCAGCGAGCAGCCGAGTGCCTTCCGCAAGACACCACACAGAACTCGAAAAATGTAGAAAAGCAAGGGAAAATGTGGGCATTACAAGTGACGGCTCGCAAGTAGTCCATCGGATGCCCACTATTGCACGGAACGACATGTATTCATAAATCCGATCATGCAATCTCTCGGCAGGGAAATGGCCAGGCAAAGCCCTCATTTGATCCACCACCTGAAGGCAGATGGACAGACACTTGCGCATAGGATTCACTGTGCAGAGGTATGATCACATGTTGGATTTAGGGGTGTGTGTACACATGCGGGGTTCCGATATGATTTAGGGGTGCACCTACGCAGTGTAGTGAGGTGCAGGAACAGTTTACGTGAGTTCGCTCGCAGATTTACAGAGTTTTAGCCGAGTTATGATGAATCGTGCGCATGTTGTTGGGGTGCCAGTAACAGTTACGGGGGACCATACGCAGGGTCCCCGAGATGCAGGCCTGCTTGCGGGGGACCCAAAACCCTTTTTTAAGGGTGCTTCTGTTTGCGCCCGGGTAGCATGCAAAGGTTTCTATTTCTGACTGTTTTTGCTTTGCGTGGAGGCGTGTCGGGGCGTTCTGGTTGCGACTTGCATATACAGTTACTTTGCATGAACAGTTCCATGAATATGCAGAGCGTACAGAAAAACTCACACAGAGTCGTTCTCAGCGTACGGGCTTTGTGGGATCTCTGCGCACTATTTCATGAATCAGGCCTCTAATCATGTAATCCTCTGACCCAAATTCTAAAGCATCTTCACACTCAATGATTTAAAGTTGATTATGACTTGTTTATGACATAACAATATGATTCAAACATGGTATATATTAGTCGACTGCAGTTGGCAACAACCAGAATAATAGGGGGACAATAACAAAATTGGAAAAGTGTGATCTACTATTTTACCTATGTAGAGTCCTTTTATTTTAACCCCATAGGGCCTGATTTAACAAAACGTGTTTTACAATGGTGCAATCCCATTGGAAAACGTTTGTAAATGAGGCCCATACACTTCTTCTCCTGCTAATTGTTTTGGTGACTCACTGTTCCAATCTTGAAGGGGACGCCTCTGGGTACAGGAATATGTGATTTGCTTTCACAAAAGAAATGTTATTTTTTGAGTTTTGCACACATTAGTAATTATTAACACAGAATCCAATGTCAGAGGAGACATTTTCAATCATGTCCAGAACAACTTCCAGCAAGCTAAATAATTATTTCCACACTGAAATGATGCAGGGCCTAAGATTGCATTGTTTCCTTAAGGTTATGGCACACTGTGGAAATACACGCTCTGGTGAAACCAAGAGAACTATATTAATTTTCTTCTATTTTCAAAGCCCTTTAGGTTTTTTCAGCCACGTATAAATGAAAATAACGTAATTACACATGCATATATATTCATGAGACGCAATGTTTGGGCTGAATAAGGAAAAGACCAGTACAAGCATATTCATAGTCATTGTTTAATGTTTATGACAAATTGCTTTTCTCAAGGCAAAAGTAATGGGAAAACAGCAGCAAATGGGCGCAAACATAATGTAGGAAATATCATTTGAACGACTGCACTGAAACTAAGGCAACTTGGAAACAGCAATCTAATGCATGTCTTTAGCATGGCTCAGCCACTCAGCCAAAAGTTATTTGAGTTGCACCCCAATCAAGGAAAATTCACATACATATCATGCCAGAGAGGGACATGCATATGAAGAATTTTAGGTAACTTCACAAGCAACAAAAAGAATACAAGTATCCTTGATTTTAACTGCTTAATCAAAGAAAATCACAGACTGATTATTTTTTGTGCCTAATTCATGGAACTTTTGGCACTGCCAACAAGCACGTTGAACCGTCCCTGATTCACAGAGCGGTGCAAAGTCTATTTTTAAAGAGCACAGTCACTTTTCACTGCAAAACTACTCTTTACACCACGCTAAATGGGTGGTGCAAAGTGAATGGACTCTGACAAAAAATACACTTTGCACTGCTCTGTGAATTAGGGGCGGTTCAACAGGTTTGTTGGCTTTGCAAAGTCTCTTTGCATCACACTTACGGTTCCATGAATTAGGCCCTTTGTGTCTAGATGAATCAGGTGTACACAGTTAGACAGAAGAGTTGCATATCAACACTAGACACAAGTATGAAGGTTTAATTAGACCATTTGTTATTGAGCTCCGTTTCATATTTGCTGAAAATGGGTATGTTACCAATGGCAGGTCATCTGTAGCACTGAGATGTAGAGCTTAAAATGGAGTATTAAATGACGTATGTATGCACCTGTTTGTATAGGATCACGATTGTCACAATATAGCACATTTTGTAATGTGTTTTCTTTATAGGCAAACACGAATACACATTCTCACGAACAAACTGTTGATCTCTTGAAGTCAGACTAATGTGTTCCAAAGCCTTGAGCCGAATACCCTTAAGGCTCCCCCATATATATTTTTTTCGATTTAATTTCTGTTGATGGACAGAGTGGGATGTTGATGATCAGAGATTCATGGTTTCAATGTGCTACAATGCCACTTTTTGTCTGTAGTTTGCCATTTATTCTAGAATGATGTGTGCATCGTGCAAATAATGTTAAACAATCTTCTTGAATAGTCTGGCGCAAATGCAAACTATTTACAGCCGGTTTTATGAAACACTTGTGTATAGGCGCATTATAAATGCCATATCATATCATATCATGTGGTTCAACTTTTTAGAATGAGAGGCGGTCTGGCACCACTAGGCAATTGGTCAGTTTGACATTAAAGATGGTGTGGAGGAACAGCAGAATGTTCCTTTGTATAGGTAGATGAAAGTTGATCCCTTTGACTACTGCATTTACAAGAGGGAAGAAAGTGAGATCTGGATCAAAAAAGACTTCCATGTTTTACACCATCTGAGTGGGGGAAGGGTACTTTACAATGGAATGGGTCGTTAAAATTGAATAATCTTGCCAGATGAGACATCTGGTTAGAAAACCTCTGATTCAAAACGAATGGCCTTGATAATGTACTCCCTCATCCAAAGGCATGTTTATTTTATGCACCATATAATGTTGGGCCAGTTTTCCCCTTCTTTTGCAGAGGAGAATGGAGTTTCACAATGACATATACATGTGAAGATACTGCTGAATGCTGTAGATTACTTGAGCCGACTTCTGCATGTATATGTGAGCAAGAGGGCAAGTGGTTGCATCAGGGATCCTTGAGGTATTCCGTAGAGTACCTTCCAGAGAGAGGTTTCAGTTGATCCGACCTTTATTAACTGCTGAGAGTTGTGCAGATGTTTTGAACCCTTCAAGGGCAGTCCCATAGACCAAGCCAACAATTGTTTTGAAGGTAAGGTCTAGGTTGTAGCATTTGCTGAACATTTTGGGGCAGATTCTCAAAAACAGGTGCATATCCATGAGATGTGCAATGGGGCAAAGATGTGCATTTGGCGTTGCACATTTATTTGGGGTTGGCAAATTCACAAAGGAAACACCAAAGAATGCACAGTTCGCAAAAGTGTGCAAATTATGGCACAAAAGAGGCACACATTTCGCATTTAACAGCCCTTCTGATGAGATGCCTGTTTTTGGCACCTCTGTTAAATGTCCACTTTTTCATGTTCAAATGCTGACATGAGCATCACTTTGTGCAAACACATGTGCATCTCACAAGATGCACAAAAACATACAATTGAAGTATTTCAAACAATTTGATTAATGTTCATTGCCTTTTTTGGTCTTATGTGTATAATACTTTTTTGAATAAGACAATGCATTTTTTTAACTTCAGCTTTGTGGTGAGTTTACTTTGTTAAGTGGATCACTAATCATAAGCTACTCCTCACTGATGAGGCCCAACAAGGCCGACACATGCAGAAGGGATGTGAGCTAGCAGTTCGGGCTGGACTGCCCCTTTTGGAGTGAGACCAAGCCTGATTTGAATATAGTCTTTACACATACACATACAAAAAATAGACTATTTGGTTATACTGATGACATGTTTATGTGTATTCTCATGGCTTGTACAGCTAGGGCCTGATTCATGGAAATATTTGCGTGTCAAATAGGGTCCTTGCGCACCAAACTGCATGGAAAATACCTTTTGTAGATTCACTGAATTAGCTGCGCTGCATTTTTTCGTACCCTGCGAGCAGCCGATTGACTTGCGCAAGATACCATACAGAGCATAGGCCTAGTTTGCGCAGAGGGCAGGAAAGGGGTGGAATTCGAAAAATGAGGAAGAACAAGGTAAAATGTGGCCGTTATGAGGGATGGCCCGCAAGCAGTCCATCGCACGCCAACTATTGCATGGAACGCCGCAGATTCATGGTTCCGACCGCACAACCTCTCAGCAGGGAAATGGCAATGCAAAGCCATTATTGATCTGCCACCCGAAACCAGGCGTATAGACACTTGATCATAGAATTCTCAGTGCAGAGGTATGATCGGGTGTCGGATTTAGGGGTGGGTGTATGCGGCAGGGTTCTGATCTGAGTTATGGGGGCGCGTACGCAGTGTAGTGGGGTGCAGGAATGGTTTGCGGGGGTTGCTGAGTTACAAGTAATCGTGCGCATGTTGTCAGGGTGCCGGTAACAATTACGAGGGACCCTCCGCACGATGCCTAAGATGCAGGTCATGTTGTGCGGGGCCTGTTGGGGGCGGGTCGGAGCCCCCACGCGATCCCGTAAGCCCCTCAACACAAAGGACTCACACGGGCACCAGTCCTTCCTGTTCGGGCTTCCCGGTCGCTCTGGCGCGGCCGGGAACGCCCCCTTTATTTATACACACTGCGGCGGCGTGACACGTCACGCCGCCGCGTAAGCCCGTCATCGGGCAGCGCCACACTCCTCCTTTTCCGGGAGGAACAACAAAACAGATTAACAGTAACTTTATTAACCCGAAAACCACACATCTATCATAAACACTACTGCACACCCAAAACCCCTTTAATGTCATCCACCCAGATCCTCTCACCCCAGTTCACTAACCAAGTGTCCCACGACATATTCGCTGAGGTAGGCAGGTGTCCCTCGCCCAGCCCTCTGGGGGTACCTCCTGCCTACCTCCGGCACGTGACGTCCTTCCGCCGCTTCTCCCCGGACTGGGGATTCGGGTACCTCGTCACAGAGGCCTCCGCCAGCAGACATGTCTGGTGGATCAGGTTCGGGTGGGGTTTCAGTTCGTGGATCACCCAGCTTCTTGAAGAAACTCACATTTCGGGTGACAGCAGATCGTCCATCCGAGGCCGTCACAATGGACCCTTTCACTGCCACTACATCCAATGGCTCCGGTTCATAGGGGAGTGAGAGCTTCCCGTGGGGGTGTCGGTTGCGGATGAGGACCTCAACTCCCGGTTCAAGTCTTTGAGGTCGGAGACCCCTGCGCAGGTTTTCTTGTTCAGTTCGGACTCGCCTTTCAGCCTCCACCCGCTGACTATCGAAGACCCCAGGTTCCTTCTCCCCAACTTCCGGCAACAGCCCCCGGGGGCACCTCTTGAATAACACTTCTGCCGCAGCCACTCCCGTGGCGGCATGTGGGGTGGTGCGGTACACCCGCAGAAACTGATAGAGGGCGCGTTGTAATGATTGACCCTGCCCCTGAGCAATTCGGAAGGTTTTGTTCAGAGTCCGCATCAGTCTCTCAGCATCCCCGTTCGCTCGGGGCCACAGTGGGGATATCTTCCGGTGTTGTATTCCGCAGCTCTCCATCAACTCGGGGAACCGCTCACTTTGGAAGGGCGATCCGTTGTCAGAGCATAGAGTGTGGGGAAAACCATGGGCCGCAAATATTTTCTCCATCGCCACCACCACATGCTCAAAGGCCACAGATTCAACAAACTCGCCCTCCGGGTATCTCGAGTGTTCATCAACTATTACCAGGAAGTGGGTGCCCACTGATGTTGAGCCAAAGTCGGCGTGGACGATCTCCCATGGCCTCGTGCCTCGGGGCATTGCCTCAATGGCAGGCTCTCGTTGCAGAGGAGAGGCCGCCTGACACCATACGCATGCCGCCACAAAGTCGTCCACCCTTTTCTCCAACTCCGGAAACCAGACTTTCGAACGGAGCCGCGCCTTAGTCTTGGCGGCGCCCTGATGTCCATGGTGGGCGAGACTGATCACATCGCTCCCCTTTGCCTGTGGAATAACAATCCGGTCACCCCGGAGTAGCAGCCCTGAGTCCGAGAACGACAACTCCTCCTTCACCTTCCACAACTGCTCCAGTACTATTTTGGCTTCTTGCGTGCGCCCGGACACAGCTCCGAGGATGGACTTCCAAGACCCCTTACGCATCGAGTCCTTCAAGATTCGAAAACACTTGTCCTCAGCCGCCGCAGCCTCCAACTCCTCTAGGGACATCGCATTTGGTGTTGCCGCCTCCACCACCATTCGTACATGACTGTCCGCTTCTTCTCCGCAGGTGTCATATCCCTCTCCCCCACCCACTCCCGGATGACGAGAGAGGTAGTCTGTGCCATTGTTGGCCCCTGGCCTATACACCAGGGTGACGGAATACTCCAAGAGGGCGAGCATCCACCTCTCGATTCTAGCCGGCGGTTTTGAAGAGGAGCCCACCAGTATTGGAAGCAGTGGTTTGTGGTCAGTTACCACCGTCACCGGACGTCCCAAAACATAGAGCCGGAAATGTCTGCAGCCCCACAGCACCGGAAAGGCCTCCCGCTCGATCTGGGAGTACCTCTGTTCCATTTCAGTGAGCGCTTTGCTAGCATATGCCACAGGTCGAACAATCCCGTTGCGGTCCACTTGAGTCAGCACTGCTCCCAACCCGAAAGGACTTGCATCGACCACGATCTCTGATTCCAATGCAGGGTCGAAAAACGCCATGGTGTCCCCCGTTGTGAGGGCACCCTTAATGTCCTCAAAGGCGGCCTGTTCGAGAGGGCCCCAATGCCATGGTGACTCTTTCTTGGTCAGCGCCCGGAGTGGTTCAGATCTCGAGGCTAAATTTGGGATGAACCACCCACAGTAGGTTACCATCCCCAGGAAGCTCCTCACGTCCGTCACAGACTCGGGGGCTTTCGCCGCTTTGATGTCCTGGACCTTTTTCGGGTCTGGCGACACCCCTCCCTCCTTGAATATGAAGCCGAAGAATTCAATAGAGGAGCGCATGAATTCACACTTTTCCCTGTGAAGGGTGAGGCCCAACGATTGGAGTCGTTTCAGAGTCTTATCGAGCCTCTTCATGTGATCCACTTCGGTTTTGGCGAATACCAAAATATCATGCTAATGTTGAGGACGCCCTCCAGATCTGCTAAGGCGCCCCTGATGATATTTTGGAACCCTTCAGCGGCAGACGATACTCCAAAGCTCAGCCGCTTGTATCGATACAGTCCCCGATGGGTGGTAAACGTTGTTATGTACCGGGACTCTGGATGAAGGACGACCTGGTGATACCCGGCTCGGAGGTCCAGTTTCGAGAAAACTTGAGCCCTTTGAACATCAGCAATGATATCATCGATCGTTGGTGTAAGATGTCGCTCCCTTTTGATCGCCTTGTTGGGGAGCCTCATGTCCACGCAGATGCGTACCGAATCGGGTTGCTTGGGCTTTCTGGCCACCACGATCGGAGACACCCAGGGGGTTGGGCCTTCAACCTTCTCGATGATATCCAGGCTCACCAAGTTGTCCAGCTCCTTATCGACCTGCTCCCTTAAATGGAATGGTACTCGGCGGTGTTTCAATGCGATGGGCTGCACCGACTCATCGATTTGTAGTCGAACTGGTTCCCCAGTCATCTTTCCGATCCCACTGAAGAGTGCAGCATATTTGTCAAGGAGATCATTGATGTCCTCCAGGTGGACGGAGTATGCAAAGCTGACGATACCTAATGCCTCCGCAGCTGCACAGCTGAGCAATGTATTGCTGCTCACCGGGGTCTCATAGAATCGAGCCTTGATTTGTGAGCCATCATGCTCCACATCTGCCACGAAGGCACCATCTAGCGGTATCGGTTCCTGACCCCCAAAAGCAAATATGCGG
The DNA here is from genome assembly GCF_040938575.1 of Ambystoma mexicanum. Classification (NCBI taxonomy): domain Eukaryota; kingdom Metazoa; phylum Chordata; class Amphibia; order Caudata; family Ambystomatidae; genus Ambystoma; species Ambystoma mexicanum. Next base: position 193,535,580 of record NC_090941.1, read on the forward strand.
GCCTTTGGTGTGACCAGACCTGGGAGGGGTTCGAGAGAGTCATAATGCCCTCTGGCCATCACATTGACTGAGGCGCCTGTGTCAACGAGCACTGGGACTGGGGAGTGGTTGATCTCCACCACACATCTCGGCTGTCTCCTGCTTTTTCCTTTGAGCATTCCCACGCTGGAGACGAAAAAGATGTTCTCCTCGTCTTCCTCTTCGGCTCCTTCAGCATGGGACTCGACTTCACCCTGTTCTACCTGGGCTACACTGGGCTGTTGGCTCTGGCACGGAGTCCACGTCCGTGCCTGACCTCTCGGCACCATCACCGGCATGGCTGCACGACATACTCTCGAGAAGTGATCGGCCAGTCCACACCTCCCACAGGTTTTTCCAACCGCCGGGCATTCTGCCATGTGAGGGAGGTCGTACCCGCACTTCTGGCACGACTCCCCGGCTCTTCCTGCCCTGTCTCGGGGTCCTCCACCCGGGCGTCTCACTCCTCGGCCACCTCGCCACACGACACACACCTCCTCCGACCTCACCGACCGAGACCCTGCTTCCATCTTGTTGGCTCGGGCTTCTGCTACCTCGTGGCACCTGCCCAGCTCCAGTACGCGGGGCAGCGTGATGCCCGGCTCTCTCAGGACTTGCCTCCTGAGCTTGCCAGAGGAGCATGCCTGGATCAGCATCGTGCGTATCATGTCGTCTGCATCCCCCCATGCGCATCCGAGGGAGAGGCGGCGTAGGCGACCATAAAAAGTGTCCAGTGTCTCCTCTTCCTTCTGCTTAGCCGAGAGCATGACAAATCTCTCATAATCCACATTTGCAAGGGGAAGGAAATGTGCAAGGAGTGCCGCCTTGGCCGCATCATAAGAGTTATTAATAGGTGTAAGCGATTCAAATATCTCCTGGACTGCCGGCCCTGCCGAGTACAGCATGGTGGCAATTCTGCTGTCGTCATCCGTCACCTGAGCAGCCCTGAAATACATGTCAAGGCGACTCACCCATCTTCTCCATCGGGGCCCCATGCTCGAGGGTGGGCCCGATGCATCGAACTCCGGGATGGGCTGCAAGACGGCATGGGCCGCGGGTGCTCGTGCTTGAGCCATGATGGGAAGTCCTGGTTGTCCAGGTAGCGGTCCTGCAGGGGCTTGAATCACCGGAGGTAGGACAGCCTGTTGTTGGGCCGCTGCCTGGCCACGATCGCGGGGGAGTGACGCAGCTGCAACACCACTGTCTGAATCCTCAGAGTCACCCATGGGCTTGAGCGCACAGGCACCCCACCTACTGTCCTGAGGGCCGCGACTCAAACTCCCACCATCATAGTGCAACTCACCCCTTCCTTTCCGGGCACACGAACAGTTCAAACAGGGGGAGGCTTCCGGACAGGGCACCAATGGAGGCACACAAGAATAAGACACCCAGCGCAGCCAACCTTGATGATGAAGGAGACAAAGAAGAAGCCACAGCACTCTGATGATGAAGGGGACAAAGAGAACACTGTGGATCCACCTTGCCGTAATCCAAATGGACCTGGGAGTGCCAAAAATTGAGCTGAGGCGATGGATAGGCCTAGACAGGCCCTGTCATGTTAATCCTTCTCCTGGCTTTCACACGACGTAGGAGACCCAAAACTGGGTTAAAAAGCACAAAACAGGCATGGGCGTGCAGAGTAGGCTTCCTGCTATCAATGTTTCCAAAAATTAGGCCCGTGTTGCCTTCACGCTCCAAACCGGAGCCTCGTGAAGTTTCACGGCCTCCAAGACAAAATGGCCACCGGCCACGTGTGCGTCCCGCGACCCGGCATGAAGCGAGATGAAGCTTCGTTCCGCTTCGTTTGAAAAAAAAATTCTCCGAAGGATTTCACTGCCGGGCCCGGGTCTCCCTCACCACTCGTCGCCACTGTTGGGGGCGGGTCGGAGCCCCCACGCGATCCCGTAAGCCCCTCAACACAAAGGACTCACACGGGCACCAGTCCTTCCTGTTCGGGCTTCCCGGTCACTCTGGCGCGGCCGGGAACGCCCCCTTTATTTATACACACTGCGGCGGCGTGACATGTCACGCCGCTGCGTAAGCCCGTCATCGGGCAGCGCCACAGGGCCCAAAGCACTGTTTTAAGGGTGTTTGTATTTGCACCTGGGTCGGACGCAAAGGTAGATGTTTCTGGCTGTTTTTGCTTCAAGTGGGGGCATGTCAGGGGTGTTCCGGCCACAACTTGCTTATACCATTACTTTTCGCAAACAGTTCCATGAATACTCAGAGTGTGCAGAAAATCTTCTGTGCGCAGGCTCGCACAGAGTCGTTCTCGGGATGCAGGCTTTGCAGGATCTCTGCACTAGTCCATGAATCGGGCGTCCCTTATCATGCATTCCTCTTACTTAAATTCTAAAGCATCTTCACACTCATTGCTTTAAAGTTGATTATGGCCTGTTTATGACATAACAATATGATTCAAACACAATGATTCAAACACCAGATTAATAAGGGAGCATTACCAAAAGAGGAAACGTGTGATCTACTGTTTTACCTATGTAGAGTTCTTTTATTATAACCACATAGTGCCTGATTGAACAAAAAATGTTTTACAATGGTGCAATGCCAATGGAAAACGTTTTGTAAATGAGGCCCATACACTTCTTCTCCTGCTAAGTTTTTGTTGACTCACTGTTCAGTTCTTGGAGGGGACAGGAATATGTGATTTGCTTTAACAAAAGAAATGTTCTTTTCTGAGTTCTGGACAAATTAGTAATTATTAACACAGAATCCAAAGTCACAGGAGATATTTTCAATCATGTCCAGAGTACCATCCAGCAAGCTAAATAATTGTTTCCAAACTGAAGTGATGCAGGGCCTAAGATTGCATTGTTTCTCTAAGGTTACGGCACACTGCGGAAATACACGCTCTGGTGAAACCAAGAGAACACTATTAATGTTCTATTTTCAAAACCCTTATGAAAATAATGCAATTACACATGCATATATATTCATGAGACACAATGTTTGGGCTGAATAAGGAAAATACCAGTATAAGCATATTCATAGTCAGTGTTTAATGTTTATGACAAATTGCTTTTCTCAAGAAAAAGTAATGGGAAAACAGCAGCAAATGGGCACAAACATAAAGTATGAAATGGAGGAAATATTTGAACGACTGCACTGAAACTAAGGCAACTTGGAAACAGCAATCTAATACATGTCTTTAGCATGGCTCAGCCAATCAGACAAGAGCTATTTGAGTTGCACCCTAATCAAAGAAAATTCACATACAGATCATGTCAGAGAGGGACATGCATATGAACAATTTTAGGTAACGTCATAAGTAGCAACAAGAATACAAGTATCCTTGATTTTAACTGCAAAACCAAAGAAAATCACAGACCGATTATATTGTGTGCCTAATTCATGGAACTTTTAGTGTGTCACATAGAGACTATGAGAAGCCAACAAACACGTTGAACCGGCCCTGATTAACATGGCGGTGCAAAGTGTATTTTTACAGAGCAAGGTCACTTTGCTCTGCAAAATGACTCTTTGTACCATGCTAAATGGACGGTGAAAAAAGTACTTTTGCAGTGCCAAGTGAATTTGCACTGCAAAAATAGACTTTACACTGCTCTGTGAATCAGGGCGGGTTCATCGTGTTTGTTGGCTTCGCAAAGCTCTTTGCATCACACTTAAAGTTCCATGAATTAGGCCCTTCGTGTCTAGATGAATCAGGTGTACAGAGCAAGACAGAAGAGTTGCATATCAAAACTAGGCACAAGTATTAAGGTTTAATTAGACCATTTGTTATTGAGCTTCGTTTCCTATTTGCTGATAATGGGTATGTTGCCAATGGCAGGTCGTCTGTAGCACTGAGATGTAGAGCTTAAGATGGAGTATTAAAGAATGTATGTATGCACCTGTTTTGTATAGGATCACGATTATCACAATATAGCGAATTTTGCAATGTGTTTTCTTCATAGGCAAACACGTATAAATATTCTCACGAACTGTTAAACTCTTCAAGTCAGATGTAATGTTTTCCAAAGCATTGAGCCGAATAACCTTAAGGCTCTCCAGATATATGTTTTTTGTTGCTATTTAAGCACCCATAAAGAGCGCAGGTATCCCTCCTCCTCTTCAGTCATGTGAAAATACGCATACGCCTGTCACGAGAAATGTAGGTCCTCCTCATCCTCCCATGCCTTCTTCTCCTTTGCCTCTCAGTATAGCAGACACACAATGAATGCAACAAAAGGCAATGCCAAGAACCATGTACATGCGAGCCTAGCTCACAGCTCAGCCAGAGAACCCAAGTGTGTACACCAGTGTGGAGCAAGGGGACAGAGAGAGCACAATCAAATTAATTCTGCTGCTAAACTTAAATCTACAACTACAGCTTCAATGAATACAACAGACAAAATCCTACATCACCAACACAGAAAGTGTATTTATTTTTGTTTATGTTTTGGGGGTACAAACAGGTGTAGGCACAACAATCTTTTGTGCATTCTTTAAAAATGTTATAAGAGGACACAAAAGTGGAAGGTACAAGAGGAAAAAAAAATACCCTTTCCTTTTTGATAGGGAGAAACTAATACACAATATTCATTCACAATGACACATAAAATAGGCAAAATGGATGCAAAAATACACTAAACAGCAAGAGACTACACAAAGGACTTACAACAAGTGGATAACACTCTGTAAACCTCCCCAAAAGATGGCTGAAATACACGAAGAAAACATGCAGACGGACATCAAGTGTGAGTTTGCTCTATGTAATACCTTCCCTCACAGCCAGCAGCAAGCTGGGCTTTGTATAAGGGGATGACATTTCTTTAGTAGATTTGTGTAGTCGGATTGGCTGCATGAATTGTGACAAATCTCCCAAAGGGGTTCAGATTGGCTGAGCAAACCCATTGAATAACCCGTTATTCATCACAAGATCCTCTACTACTGATTGGACAATAGATCATCAGATCATCACAGGAAACCCAGAAGCCCACCACTAATATGTCAGAGATGTGTCATTGGCCATAAAACCATCCTGTTTCTTGAGGTAGGAGAAATACTTATCTGAAAGATACAGCAGCTTCTGCAGGCCACTTTAAGAGAACTTCATCTGGCCTAATAAATAGATAGAAAATCTATATTCATAAAAGTAAAAATGTGTGGGTGTGTTTGTGGCATGGCAAAGCGTTGTTCCTTATACAATCCACACCGTTTCACCAATCTCCACAAAATGTTGCATAGTTACATGGTAGGACCCTTCGGATAATACTTGCTACATGACATTTTGGACACCCCACCCCTTTCCCTGGATTTCGGCAAAAGTCAAATGTTGTTCCATATACAATTCCACACCGTTGCACCAATCACCACTACATTTTGCATAGTTACCTGTTAGGACCTTCCGGCCATTACTGGCTATATAACATTTGGACACCCCAACCCTTTGCCCGGATTTTATCACCTTCACACATAAGACGGTTGCCTGAAATCGGTGAAACATCAATGTGGTTGTAGATAGACCAGTCCTCTGCCCTAGAATGCACAGTTTCTTGATCATTTGCACTGAAATGCACTGCAGAAAACAAACTGCACCAGCCAGGGTGAGGCAACAGGTGGAGAGGAAGCACAGTGGGTCCCAGTATGCAGCAGCACACTCACTCTCACCTCTCCCCAACATTTACTCTGGGTATGTCAGCCAGCAACATAGGCCCCTTTGAGAGTGCAGTTTACTTCAGAGTACAAAACACATCAAGCGATAAGCGAATCGGAACAGCAACTTAAAGGATCATTGATTTTCAACAATTTATGAGGGTGTTATCATGTCTGTCCACTGAACGCATTCAGTGAACGGCTACTTTTTTCTAGTGTAATATACAAATAAATGAATTAGCTCCAAAGCAGTCTCGGAGACAAGGCACCTTTTGAAAAAGCAATAGCAATTGTGATTTATGTAGCAGTTAAATTTGAACCCCCTTAAAGAACCTTTTAAAAAAACATGTTGGGTTACAGGAAAAACTGTACAATCACAAAGGAATTCTCCACAAAAAAGGCATCAGACTGTGAGTCCAGAAATGACCCTAACAAAGCACAGAGGTATATTATGTTGGCCAAAGACCAATCACATCATATGCCCTACATCGCCAATAAAGAATCATCAGCATAACCATAGAGCATCCATTTTGTGTAAGATCCGCCATTTGCTCTCTTTGCCTTTCTGTTCAAACGCTTTGCAAAATGTATTTTATTCCATTCTGCTCATGCAATGCACGGAGCAAGGCCACAAGTTACATGTTGAGAGACCGGCCCAGACAGAAATGTCAAACAGTACAGAAATACATTGTTTTCCTCCCTCACAAGTCCTTGAAATGCCGAGAGGCATTTAATCAACAAGCCAGGTGCCGGCCAGTCTCGCTGAAACTGTAGAAACAGACTGTTAAAGCATGAATTATACTTTCCTAGCAGCCCCGTTTGGGGCCCTCTTTAGATCAGGTGACCCCTAGCTCACGAATAGAAACCAGTAGATAACATACATTGGAATGTGTCACTCCTACGAACACAGTGTCTTTGCTGAACAAGTGCCTTGTGTTCTTCATAACAAAGAACTATGTCTGCGTACTGCAAATTGCAACTGTTGCTAAAACGAGTAATATAGATTGGGTAAGAAACGTGTCATAATGTGTCATATTTGCAATAATTGTCAAATACCGAACCCTAGCTCATGAAGATACATTATGGGCGGTTTTGATGTGTCAAAAAGAGATTGTATGATTGTCTTTTTGTATATATGATGCTGTTGTAGAGTGTTCGCTCTCTTGCGTCTCACGAGGTCTGGGTGACACACGTTGCGAGACGTTAGACCCAGTCGGCCGACTGAGAATATTTGCTTTGCAATAAACCCTGGTACTTGGAAATTGATTCTCGTGTCTGTCGTATCACTTGGTGTATGGTGATTGTGCCTTGTTTCCATACACAAGGGTCCTCAGGGCCTAGCAAAAAATGGCGCCCGAATAGGGATGCTCCCCCATTTGCTCCATCGTGTATGTTGAATTTGAAGAAGGCGAAAACAAATCGAGGACAAGGCCATCGAACCCTGATCGAAAGGTGTTCGGGGCGCCCCTGTGAAAGTGATGAGAGAAACCTTTTCAGATCTGTACACAGCCTATCCCTGATCGACGCGCAACAGCCAGAGAGCATCGAGGCGAGGTTCCCGAAATGAGGCAGATTGAGCCAGATACGCAGTCACGACGATTATTGGTTGCGTCTGTATATGGACGAATTGCAACTTGAGAGATGAACTGATTGATCAGGTGAGTCGTGCCCCGATTCTTAAGAGCCCTGATATTGGTTAAGTGTTGTTCTTGCAAGATCAAACGCCCAGGGGAAGGTAGGAATAAGATCAACATGCCTGGGAAATTGTCTTCCAGTCTAGTGGGAATTTTCCACTGCGGTAGACAATCTTTGGAAACTGGCCAGGTCGCGCCACCCATAGGGTTACCAGCATTTGAGATGTATGTGAAATATGGAATAAGAGCAATAAAGTTTAATGAAATGTGGCATAGGCAGACCAGACATGTAGTAGATTTCCAGTAGCCGAAAGACGGTACTTTTGAGATGACCCATATAGAGCACTTAGAATCAGTACTGCTGCGCAAGAAAGCACGCCTCGCGACATTTGATGTCATAAGAGACGGGAGGAAAGAAGCTGACCTCCATTTAAAAAGTAGGGAGAAACATGCGCGAAGGCATAAATCAAACACAGAAAAAGCGAAAGAACTAGAAGAGCTCAAATGGGCTGAGGATATCAGGAGAGGGGATAGGAGTATCCAATTAGGCATAGAAAAGATATATCCGCAACAAGCTCTACATGCATCAGATGAACTCATAAATACAATTTTGAATGAAGAGAGACAAGAACGCCCTCAAAGTAATATTGACACAACTGAACCAGTACCCATTGATCCACCTCAGTTGCCACCCCCCATTCCTGTTGGTCCAACTGCACCAACCGCCCCTGCGCATGTGATACAATTTCCTCCTCCGCCGACAGAGCTTGAATTAGCAGCTGCCGGAGGAGGCAGCTTTACCAAGGCAGGCCCTGCACAGAGAGGAAGCACCAGAGTAACCCATAGTACGGTTAGCAGGGAGAAGAGAGAAGAACTTAAAGAATGGGCAGAAACATATATTGAAGGAAATGACGAGGGATGCACGCTGAGTGCCATGTATGACTATCAGAAGCTCGGTGAAAAACAGGTATGGTTAGAATGCATGGGGGAGTATCTTATAGACAGATGGAAGAAATTGACTGGTATATTAGCACCACAGACGTTACAGGATCTAAATGTTTTTTTGCGTATGAGAGAAAGTGCAGCAGAGATAAAAGAGCACGTAGACAGGCTATTTGAGTTTAAAAATGAACATGATGAATTGCATGAAGAGGTAAAAAGAGGGAAACAACAGGTGGTACCATATGTCAAGCGGCGATTTTTTCCGCCATCAAAACCTGTTAGTGAAGAGATGAAAATATGTACACGAGAGGTGCTTAGATGGATTACGGATGCTAACATTTCTCCAATGGTGGTGCATGATACATTTGATCAATATACAGTAGAGATGAAGAGGAAGGCATTACAGGTGATGGTTGGGTATTTACAAGATGAATATTTTGAAAAGAAGTATTGTAACTCCGCCGATTTAATGACAATATACAAAAGAGCGTTTTCACCTGAAACTTGAAAGATTTCCCATGAGGGAAGTCTCTCCCACTTTTGTGCCAAAAGTAGAAATTCCTGCCGCTAATAGAAATCGACTGAGCGTAATAGAAGCCATTAAACAGCACATTACATGCATGTCCCTTTCTCTAAACAAGAGGTAAATAATATAAAACAAAAAATCCCTGATTTGAGAAAGAATACAGCAGGATTTTATAAAGAGATTGAGTCGTATTTGAAATCGTCCATTTTTACAATGAGTGATATTGATCTATCATTTCCTGTGATTTTCAGAGTAGATGTATGGAAGCAAATTAGGAATGTAGATGACACTGATATTTTGGGTGATACATGGGAACATTTGATAAAAGAGGATAAGGACAGAAAAGAGGGCGAGAAGCCATCACCAGCTCTGTTAGCATTACCAGTGCGAATAGTACAGAAATTAAAGATTTTGGTACCAGAAAGGAGAATTATCTGGGACAAACTAATGCCATATGTGCAAGGCAAAGATGAATTGGATACTATTTTAATAGATTTGAAGAAGTATTTGCAGATTTTAGTGGGCAAGATTTAGGCACTGAACACGGGAAGAGACTATTTGTTGACAAATATGTGAAAGGGTTGCTACCGAAAATTCAAAATGTAATAATGACGTCTGAAAGTGCGTGGCAAGCAAAATCACAGAGTGAAGTATTACACATGGCACAATACTATGAGAATAGAGTAGATACGGAGAAAGAGAAAGAGATGAGGGATAGGGTGAATCTAAAAAAGAGAGTATTAATGCAACAGGTAGTGAATAATAATAGGGGTGGAGGAAATGCACAAACGAGAGGGAATTTCTCCAACATACACAGAGGTCCAATTTGACTGAATCAATGCGCATATTGTAAGGAAGAAGGCCATTGGCGAGCACAGTGCCCACATTTACAGAATAGGAATGGAAATGCTCCGAGTAGATAGAATAGAAGTCGGCCGGGAATGCAAGGACAAAATAGGAACACAAGGATGCCACAAAATCAAAATAACCAAGGGAATAACAACCAGAACCAAAATCAACATCAGCAGAATAGTGCAGGAGAAGGAAATGTTTTTGATACTCAGTCCAATTCATACTATTCTGGTGACTTTACATCGGATGATGTATTGTTCAGCTACTAGGACAGCACAAGGCAGGGGTCGGAACCAGTCTCTATTCCAGTTGATCAGAAAGGGCCCTACGTAGAAATGAAAGTAGGGAATAGAGAGCACACTTTTCTAGTGGACACAGGTGCACAGAAGTGCTCAATAGATCATCGCTTGGTTCCAGAGATACCACTGTCAGGGCAAAATAATGTTTCAGTAGGGTTCGCAGGTACACCAGTAATTAGCCCAATGTCACAGTCGGTACATATAGCATTAATTCCATTCAATGAGTCTTCCCCATTCCTTTTGACACAAAATTGCAGCGAGAATTTATTGGGTTTAAATTTGTTGAAAAAATAGAGTGCAGTTATTCATTGTTCTCCTGATGGAGTGTATTTGACGATATCACCACAGAAAATGCCAGTGTCGCAATTTTTGACTAAACAATTACCAACTGAATTAAGTAACGTACCAACTTGTATATGGGCAATGAATGACAACGATGATGGATGTTTGAAAATAGAGCCAGTGAAAATTGTTTTAAAAGAGGGAGTCACATTGCCACGTATCCCACAGTATGAAATTTCACTGGAAGGTGAAAAAGCATTCAAAAGCATTGTTTCTAATTTGATTAAATGGAACATGATAGAAGAGATTACTGGTAGCACTTGCAACAGTCCCATTCTTCCAGTTTATAAGAAAGGAGGTAATGAAATACCATATCGTTTTATAATTGGTTTGCGCGGAAGAATAAAGTAGTTGATCCCCAATTTCCATTGGTCCTAGATGTCACTACAATTTTGACAATGATTCCAGCTTCTGCTTCACATTTTAGTGTTGTTGATCTGAAGAATGCATTTTTTAGCATTGCAGTACATCCTGATAGCAGATATTTATTTGCTTTTTCATTAGGAGGACGTTCTTTCACATTCACACGAATTCCACAAGGTTACACTGAGAACCCGAAAATTTTTAGCAGAGCACTAAAAGAACAGCTAAACATGCTAGAGCTACCAACAGATTGTGTATTATTACTGTACATCGATGACCTATTAATTGCTGCTGAGACAGAAGACATTTGCAAGGAGAGTACAGTTAAATTGTTGACACATTTGGCAGCACATAGACATAAAGCTTCATTAAAAAAATTCCAGTATTGTCTAAAGGAGGTGACCTATTTGGGCTACCTACTTTCGAAAGAGGGAAGGAGACTGACACCAGAAAGGATAGAAAGCATCTCTGGTATGCCTATTCCAAAGACACAGAAGGAAGTCAGACCATACTAGGCATGGCTTCATATTGCAGGCAGTGGATTGCTAATTTTGCTATGATTGTAAAACCTAAGGCGGCATTGAGAAAGAAGGATGTTGCTTTGCCTTTGCCATGGAGCATGGAATGTCAGAATGCATTTCATCTGCTGAAAGTTGCGTTGTGCTCAGCTCCAGTTTTGGGCACACCAAATTATGAAAAGGATTTTAAGTTATTCGTGAAGGAAAATAATGGTTGTGCATTGGCTGTGCTGACTCAGGAACAAGGAGGAAGAAATAGACCATGCGGTTATTTTTCTTCCGCGCTGGATCCTGTTGCATGCGCTTTGCCGTGCTGTTTGCGAGCTGTTGCTGCGACTGCTGCGTCAGTAAAACAAACCGAGGGAATGGTTTTGGGTCACGCCTTAACTCTGATGGTGCATCACACAGTAGATGTTCTTTTAAATAGAACACAGATGCAACATCTTATATCAGCTAGACTGACAAGATATGAAATGGTCTAGTTTGCACCACATATTCAAATTTTGAGATGTTGCGCTTTAAATCCTGCAGAATTAATGCCCCCTCCAAATGAAAGAACGGGTGAGAAGGAACCACCACCCCATGATTGTATAATGTTTACTGAACAAGAAAAGAAAGGAAGAATTGGCCTAACAGACACCCCACAGAAAGAGCCAGACGGAGAACTGTTTTGTGATGGTTCGTGTTTTAAATTGCCCGATGGCACAACAACTGCTGGATATGCCATCACGACACTAAAGGGTATTGTTGAGAGCAGGAGGATCCAATATAATTCAGCACAGGCTGCAGAGATAATAGCATTGACCAGAGCATGTGAAATTTCTGAAAACCTGAATGTAAACATATATACTGACAGTCAGTACGCATTTGGGGTGGTACACAATTTTGGTCGACTCTGGGCTGAGAGGGGTTTCCTAACATCATATGGAAACAAGATTCAAAACGGTCCGTTGATAGCAAGATTCTTGTTCGCACTGGCACGTCCTAAGCGACTAGCAATAATGAAATGCGAAGTGCATAAAAAAATAACATATAATGTTGGAAAAGGAAACGCATTTTCAGACAAAATGGCGAAACAAACTGCCACTGATCTACATACGAGCATGTTTATTGCTCAGTCAGGAGAATTGCCTTGCATGATAGAAAATGGGATTGCCACAGTCAAAGAGATGCAAGCGGAAGCAACTGCAGACGAAATAAAAGCGTGGGCTGAAGGTTCAGCAGAATTAGACGTAGAGGGTTGCTGTAACCGCAATGGTCATCATGGCCCACAGCCCCACACACATATGTGCTAAAAAAATGATTCAGCATTTGGCCACAGTATGGCAGAATCCACACAACAGAAAAACTCCTGAAAGACTAGTCCAGAATTGTATGACTTGTTTGCAACATAACATTGGAAAAGGAACAACTACACTAGTAGGTCGTTTTGCCCCCCCCCCATGCCCTTTGAAGTCATCCATTTCCATTTTGATTTCATAGAAATGGAAAGATGTCAGAATCTGAAGTATATCCTGGTGGTAGTTTGTGCATTCAGTAAATGGGTGGAAGCTTACCCGCTTAAGGACTGCACCGCAATGAGCACAGCAAAAGTGATGCTGAAAGAGTACTTCTCTAGATTTGGCCTGCCACGGGTCATATGGTCAGACAACGGCCCGCATTTTGTTGCAGCGGTGAAATTGCAGATGGTGCAGGCCTTCAGATTGATAAACGATTCCATTCGACCAGATACCCGATGAGTGCTGGTCTTGTTAAGCGCCAGAACGGAATCTTGAAGAATAAGATTAGCAAAATCTGTTCAGGGAATCAATTGAGGTGGCCAGATGCATTGCCCTTAGCTTTATTGTGCATGTGCTCGTGTGTGCAGGCAAGGACTGGACTCTCCCCATACAAAATCATAATGGGGAGACCCACGACTGTTTGGTGCACAGCCTAGGCAATTGAATGAAGTAGAGCACTATTTGCTTAGCACTTATTGTAACGTTTTGACTCAGAAACTATGTTTAATTCATCAGCGGGGAGGCTCTTCTTGTCAGGTACACAGGTCCAGGGCATTGTCTGCAGCCAGGATAGAGGATTCTGGTGAAGAACTTTGAGAGAAAATCTTTTCTTGCACCTCGGTGGAAGGGCCCGTAGCAGATTCTCCTGGCAACGCAGATTGCAGTCCGAGTGGATGGTTGAAAGGCATGGATTCATGCCACCTACACAAAGAGAATTCCATTTGCATTGAAAGAACCGCCTGATCCAGACAACAAGAAAGAAACAGCTGCCCTTGACTCGAATGACACCATCGCCAGTTCTGCCGGAATGTGAGAAAGTGAGGCAGCTTTACAGAGGCAGGGCCTGCACAGAGAGGAAGCACCAGAGTAACCCACAGTACGGTTAGCAGGGAGAAGAGAGAAGAACTTAAAGAAGGGGCAGAAACATATATTGAAGGAAATTACGAGGGTTGCACGCTGAGTGCCATGTATGACTATCAGAAGCTCGGTGAAAAACAGGTATTGTTAGAATGCATGGGGGAGTATCTTATAGACACATGGAAGAAATTGACTGGTATATTAGCACCGCAGAAGTTACAGGATGTACATTTTTGTTTTCACGTATGAGAGAAAGTGCGGCAGAGATAAAAGAGCACATAGACAGGCTATTTGAGTTTAAAAATGAACTTGATGAATTGCATGAAGAGGTAAAAAGAGGGAAACGGCAGGTGGTACCGTATGTCAAGCTGTGATTTTTTCCGCCATCAAAACCTGTTAGTGAAGAGATGAAAATATGTACACGAGAGGCGCTTAGATGGATTACGGATGCTTACATTTCTTCAGTGGAGGTGCATGATACGTTTGATCAGTATACCAATGAGATGCAGAGGAAGGCATTACAGGTGGTGGTTGAGTATTTACAAGATGAATGTTTTGAAAAGAAGTATTGATACCCCCCCGATTTAATGACAATATACAAAACAGCGTTTTCACCTGAAACTGGAAAGACTGCCCTTTCCCTCGATTTAGCTATAGTACTAAATAAAAGAACAAATGAGGAAACGCCCATTTCAATATTTTCCTTGAGGGAAGTCCGTCCAACTTTTGTGCCAAAAGTAGAAATTCTTGCCGCTAATGGAAATCCGCTGAGCGTAATAGAAGCCCATTATACAGCACAGTACATGCATGTCCCTTTCGCTAGACAAAAGGTAAATAATATAAAACAAACAATCCCTGATTTGAGAAAGAATCTGGCAGGATTTTATAAAAAGATTGAGTCCTATTTGAAATCGTCAATTTTTACAATGAGTGATATTGATCTATTATTTCCTGTGATTCTGCCAGTAGATGTATGGAAGCAAATTAGGAATGTAGATGACACTGATAGTTTGAGTGATGCATGGGAACATTTGATAAAAGAGGATATGGACAAAAAAGCTGGCGAGAAGCCATTGCCAGCTCTGTTAGCATTACCAGCGTGAATAGTATAGAAATTAAAGATTTTGGTACCTGAAAGGAGAATTATCTGGGACAAACTAACGGCATGTGTGCAAGGCAAAGATGAATTGGCTACTGACTATTTTAATAGATTTGAAGAAGCATTTGCAGATTTTAGTGGGCAAAATTTAAGCACTGAACCCTGGAAGAGACTATTTGTTGACAAATATGTGAGAGGGTTGCTACTGAAAATTCAAAATGTAATAATGACGTCTGAAAGTGCGTGGCAAGCAAAATCACAGAGTGAAGTATTACGCATGGCACAATACTATGAGAATAGAGTAAATATGGAGAAAGAGATGAGGGATAAGGTGAATCTAAAAATGACAGTATTAATGCAACAGGTAGTGAATAATAATAGGGGTGGAGGAAATGCACAAAAAGAGAGGGAATTTCTCCAACATACACAGAGGTCCAATTTGACTGAATCAATGCGCATATTGTAAGGAAGAAGGCCATTGGCGAGCACAGTGCCCACATTTACAGAATAGGAATGGAAATGCCCCGAGAAGACAGAATAGAATTCGCCCGGGAATGCAAGGACAAAATAGGAACACAAGGATGCCACAAAATCAAAATAACCAAGGGAATAACAACCAGAACCAAAATCAACATCTGCAGAATAGTGCAGGAGAAGGAAATGTTTTTGATACTCAGTCCAATTCATACTATTCTGGTGACGTTACATCGGATGATGTATTGTTCAATTACTAGGACAGCACAAGGCAGGGGTCGGAACCATTCTCTATTCCAGTTGATCAGAAAGGGCCCTATGTAGAAATGAAAGTGGGTAATAGAGAGCACACTTTTCTAGTGGACACAGGTGCACAGAAGTGCTCAATAGACCATCACTTGGTTCTGGAGATATCACTGTCAGGGCAAAAGAATGTTTCAGTAGGGTTTGCAGGTACACCAGTAATTAGCCCAGTGTCACAGTCGGTACCTATAGCGTTAATTCCATTCAATGAGTCTTGCCCATTCCTTTTGACACAAAATTGCAGCGAGAATTTATTGGGTTTAAATTTGTTGAAAATATAGAGTGCAGTTATTCATTGTTCTCCTGATGGAGTGTATTTGACGATATCACCACAGAAAATGCCAGTGTCGCAATTTTTGACTAAACAATTACCAACTGAATTAAGTAAAGTACCAATTTGTATATGGGCAATGAATGACAACGATGATAGATGTTTGAAAATAGAGCCAGTGAAAATTGTTTTAAAAGAGGGAGTCACATTGCCACGTATCCCACAGTATAAAATTTCACTGTAAGGTGAGAAAGCATTGAAATGCATTGTTTCCGATTTGATTAAATGGAACATGATAGAAGAGATTACTGGTAGCACTTGCAACAGTCCCATTCTTCCAGTTTATAAGATGAGGTAATGAAATACCATATCGTTTTATAATTGATTTGCGCCGATTGAATAAAGTAATTGATCCCAATTTCCATTGGTACCAGATGTCACTACAATTTTGACAATGATTCCAGCTTCTGCTTCACATTTTAGTGTTGTTGATCTGAAGAATGCATTTTTTAGCATTGCAGTACATCCTGATAGCAGATATGTATTTGCTTTTACATTAGGAGGACGTTCTTTCACATTCACACAGATTCCACAAGGTTACACTGAGAGCCCGAATATTTATAGCAGAGCACTAACAGAACAGCTAAACATGCTAGAGCTACCAACAGGTTGTGTATTATTACAGTACATCGATGAACTATTAATTGCTGCTGACACAGAAGACATTTGGAAGGAGAGTACAGTTAAATTGTTGACACATTTGGCAGCACAGAGACATTAAGCTTCATTAAAAAAATGCCAGTATTGTCGAAAGGAGGTGGCCTATTTGGGCTACCTACTTTCGAAAGAGGGAAGGAGACTGACACCAGAAAGGATAGAAAGCATCTCTTTCATATTGCTGGCAGTGGATTGCTAATTTTGCTATGATTGTAAAACCTATGGCGGCATTGACAAAGAAGGATGTTGCTTTGCCTTTGCCATGGAGCATGGAATGTCAGAATGCATTTGATCTGCTGAAAGTTGCGTTGTGCTCAGCTCCAGTTTTGGGCACACCAAATTATGAAAAGGATTTTAAGTTATTTGTGAAAATAATGGCTGTGCAGTGGCTGTGCTGACTCAGGAACAAGGAGGAAGAAATAGATCGGTTATTTTTCTTCCACGCTGGATCCTATTGCATGCACTTTGCCGTGCTGTTTGCGAGCTGTTGCTGCGCCTGCTGCGTCAGTAAAACAAACCGAGGGAATGGTTTTGGGTTACACCTTAACTCTTATGGCGCCTCACACAGTAGATGTTCTTTTAAATAGAACACAGATGGAACATCTTACATCAGCTAGATTGACAAGATATGAAATGGTCCAGTTTGCACCACATATTCAATTTTTGAGATGTTGTGCTTTAAATCCTGCAGAATTAATGCCCCCTCCAAATGAAAGAACGGGTGAGAAGGAACACCACGCCATGATTGTATAATGCTTACTGAACAAGAAAAGAAAGGAAGAATTGGCCTAACAGACACCCCACAGAAAGAGCCAGACGGAGAACTGGTTTGTGATGGTTTGTGTTTTAAATTGGCCGATGGCACAACAACTGCTGGATATGCCATCACGACACTAAAGGGTATTGTTGAGAGCAGGAGGATCCAATATAATTCAGCACAGGCTGCAGAGATAATAGCATTGACCAGAGCATGTGAAATTTCTGAAAACCTGAATGTAAACATATATACTGACAGTCAGTACGCATTTGGGGTGGTACACAATTTTGGTCAACTCTGGGCTGAGAGGGGTTTCCTAACATCACATGGAAACAAGATTCAAAACGGTCCGTTGATAGCAAGATTGTTGTCCGCACTGGCGCGTCCTAAGCGACTAGCAATAATGAAATGCGAAGCGCATAAAAAAATAACATATAATGTTGGAAAAGGAAACTCATTTTCAGACAAAATTGCGAAACAAACTGCCACTGATCTACATACGAGCATGTTAATTGCTCAGTCAGGAGAAGTGCCTTGCCTGATAGAAAATGGGATTGCCACAGTCAAAGAGATGCAAGCGGAAGCAATTGCAGATGAAATAAAAGCGTGGGCTGAAGGTTCAGCAGAATTAGACTTAGAGGGTTGCTGGGTAGACAAAGAAAGTAGAAAGTGGATGCTGCCCAACTCCTATGTAACCGCAATGGTCATCATGACCCACAGCCCCACACACATATGTGCTAAAAAAATGATTCAGCATTTGGCTACAGTATGGCAGAATCCACACATCAGAAAAACTGCTGAAAGACTAGTCCAGAATCCCACAGTATAAAATCTCAGTGGAAGGTGAGGAAGCATTGAAATGCATTGTTTCTGATTTCACTAAAAAGAAAGTGATAGAAGAGATTACTGGTTGCACTTGCAACAGTCCATTCTTCCAGTTTATAAGAAAGGATGTAATGAAATACCATATCGTTACATAATTGATTTGCGCGGATTGAATAAAGAAGTTGATCCCCAATTTCCATTGGTGCCAGATGTCACTACAATTTTGACAAAGATTCTAGCTTCTGCTTCACATTTTAGTGTCGTTGATCTGAAGAATGCATTTTTTATCATTCCAGTACATCCTGATAGCAGATATTTATTTGCTTTTACATTAGGAGGATGCTCTTTCACATTCACACGAATTCCACAAGGTTACACTGAGAGCCCAATTATTTATAGCAGAGCACTAAAAGAACAGCTAGACATGCTAGAGCTACCAACAGGTTGTGTATTATTACAGTACATTGATGACCTATTAATTGCTGCTGACACAAAAGACATTTGGAAGGAGAGTACAGTTAAATTGTTGACATATTTGGCAGCACATGGACATAAATCTTCATTACAAAAATTCCAGTATTGTCGAAAGGAGGTGGCCTATTTGGGCTACCTTCTTTCGAAAGAAGGAAGGAGACTGACACCAGAAAGGATAGAAAGCATCTCTGGCATGCCTATTCCAAAGACACAGATTGAAGTCACAACCGTAATAGGCATGACTTCATATTGCAGGCAGTGGATTGCTAATTTTGCTATGATTGCAAAACCTATGGTGGCATTGACAAAGAAGGATGTTGCTTTGCCTTTGCAATGGAGCGTGGAATGTCAGAATGCATTTGATCTGCTCAAAGTTGCATTGTGCTCAGCTCCAGTTTTTTGGCACTCCACATTATGAAAAGGATTTTAAGTTATTCGTGCATGAAAATAATGGCTGTGCGTCGGCTGTGCTGACTCAGGAACAAGGTTGAAGAAATAGACCATGCAGTTATTTTTCTTCCGTGCTGTATCCTGTTGCATTTGGTTTGCCGTGCTGTTTGCGAGCTGTTGCTGCGGCTGCTGCGTCAGTAAGACAAACCAAGGGAATGGTTTTGGGTCACGCCTTAACACTGATGGTGCCTCACACAGTAGATGTTCTTTTAAATAGAACACAGATGCAACATCTTACATCAGCTAGACTGACAAGATATGAAATGGTCCTGTTTGCACCACATATTCATATTTTGAGATGTTGCACTTTAAATCCTGCAGAATGAATGCCCCCTCCCAAAGAAAGAATGGGTGAGAAGGAACCACCACCCCATGATTGTATAATGGTTACTGAACAAGAAACGAAAGGAAGAATTGGCCTAACAGACACTCCAGAGAAAGAGCCAGACGGAGAACTGTTTTGTGATGGTTCGTGTTTTAAATTGCCCGATGGCACATCAACTGCTGCATATGCCATCACAACACTAAAGAGTATTGTTGAGAGCAGGAGGATCCCATATAATTCAGCACAGGCTGCAGAGATAATAGCATTGACCAAAGCATGTGAAATTTCTTAAAACCTGAATGTAAACATATATACTGACAGTCAGTATACATTTGGGATGGTACACAATTTTGGTCGACTCTTTGCTGAGAGGGGTTTCCTAACATCACATGGAAACAAGATTCAAAACGGTCCGTTGATAGCAAGATTGTTGTCTGCACTGGCATGGCC
Organism: Ambystoma mexicanum; assembly: GCF_040938575.1. Taxonomy (NCBI): domain Eukaryota; kingdom Metazoa; phylum Chordata; class Amphibia; order Caudata; family Ambystomatidae; genus Ambystoma; species Ambystoma mexicanum. The sequence continues at coordinate 193,555,189 of NC_090941.1, forward strand.
TAAGTGACTAGCAATAATGAAATGCGAAGCGCATAAAAAAAAACGCATAATGTTGGAAAAGGAAACGCATTTGCAGACGGAATTGTGAAACAAACTGCCACTGATCTACACACGAGCATGTTAATTGCTCTGTCAGAAGAAGTGCCTCGCATGATAGAAAATGGGATTGCCACAGTCAAAGAGATGCAAGCGGAAGCAACTGCAGACGAAATAAAAGCGTGGGCTGAAGGTTCAGCATAATTAGACGTAGAGGGTTGCTGGGTAGACAAAGAAAGTAGAAAGTGGATGCTGCCCAACTCCTATGTAACCACAATGGTCACCCTGGCCCACAGCCCCACACACATGTGTGCTAAAAAAGATATTCAGCATTTGGCCACAGTATGACAGAATCCACACATCAGAAAAACTGCTGAAAGACTAGTCCAGAATTGTATGACTTGTTTGCAACATAACATTGGAAAATGAACAACTACACCAGTAGGTAGTTTTGCTCCCCCCATCTATGCCCTTTGAAGTCATCCGTTTTGATTTCATAGAAATGACAAAATGTCAGAATGGTGGTAGTTTGTGCATTCAGTAAATGGGTAGAAGCATACCCGCTTAAGGCATGCACAGCAATGAGCACAGCAAAAGTGATTCTGAAAGAGTAATTCTCTAGATTCGGCCTGCCACGGGTCATATGGTGAGACAATGGCCCTCATTTTGTTGCCACTGTGATATTACAGATTTGTGCAGGCCTTCAGATTGATAAATGATTCCATTCGACCAGACACCCGATGAGTGCTGGTCTTGTTGAGCACCAAAACGGAATCTTGAAGAATAAGATTAGCAAAATCTGTTCAGGGAATCAATTGAGGTGGCCGGATGCATTGCCCTTAGCTTTATTGTGCATGCACACGTCTGTACAGGTAAGGACTGGACTCCCCCATACAAAATCATCAGCAGGTGCAGGAGACTCTTCCTGTCAGGTACACAGGTCCAGGGCATTGTCTGCAGCCAGGAGAGTGGATTCTGGTGAAGAACTTTGAGAGAAAATTGCTGCTCGCACCTCGGTGGAAGAGCCCGTACCAGATTCTCCTGGCAACGCAGACTGCAGTCTGAGTGGATGGTCGAATGGCATGGATTCATGCCACCCACACAAAGAGAATTCCATTTGCTTTGAAAGAACCGCCTGATGCAGACAACTAGAAAGAAACAGCTGCCCTTGACTCGAAAGACACCATCGCCAGTTCTCTGCCTTAGATGCTGCTGGAATGTGAGAAAGTGCCTGAAAAGATTTCCACAAAGAAGAAAGGGCTAAAGGTGTCCCAATTTTGCCCAGCTGAACTTGAATCATCGCGGGCTGACATTAAGCCTGCTTCATCACTTATTGCATCACAGGCTGACACTGAGCCTGCATCTGGAAGTGATTCTGCATTATTCACGGATTACACAGTACCTGGAACGATAAGGTACAACCTACATTCTCAAAACCGGAAGTGATCTGATATGCATGTTTTGTTTTGCCTCTATTCCCAACGCGGATGAATTGGAAATCGGAGACCTAGGGAAGTGGAGCGTGGGAGCTGTACAAATCTGCATCAAATTGGGAGCCCTGGAAAATGGCTTCCCAGTGCTATTTGTGAAAAAGTGAATGACATATGTCGATCCCCTGTTTCGAACAAGCAGGGCGCATATGGTACAAACACAATTGATGCCTGCTCTAAAGTCTTTGGAGCATTGTGCGGATTCACAATAATCTTGCAACATGTTTGGCAATTCGGACTAATGAGAGCTGGCCTAGACGCTTTGCTGATCTCTTTTAACGCTTTGCTGTTTGTACGGGCGCTGCTGTAAACTAATAATTCACGATGAACTTTGCAGAGAAGAATAGTAGACAATGCCTATACTTACCTCTGCTTTCTCCTGCACCAACGCTGATGACGCAATAGCTATAGATACTATAAAAATGTCTAGCAGGATTTGCTGTAGAAAATTCATGTTAATGATTATAACACTACTTTGTATTCTGAGTGCACTGATCCCAGTATTGTGGTATTTGGATAAGGTGTATCCGTTAAGTTCTCTTTTGCCTGCCACCAATGCACCATACTCTCCCTCCACTAGAAGTTAGACTCAGGGAAGGTTATGACAACAACACGTTGATTTTGATCATGAATATGACTCACGCTATCCTGAATAGAACAAACTGGTGGGTCTGCTCCCATTTACCCCAGCATGGCGGGAATGGAATGGGTTAGTATGTACAGCATTACCCCTGAATACAGCATGCTATGCATCACTAAGTGCACTATTTTATGGGAAGTGGAATAAAAGTGATACAGGTTGGTTTGATGGAACGAACATAGTTGAGTTTGAGAAAATGGTAATGGGACCTGTGGGTTGTTCCATATTTAACAGAGCAAGAGTGATAAAACCTGTAGTGAGGCCAGTAGATAGACTTTGTGCTTTACAAATCATCTGAAATCACGTTTCACATGAATCCAGTAGGGAAAAAAGACACAGTGCCCCCCTCCTATACTATAAATTACAATCCTCGCACTGTCCCATTTTGCCTGAGTAAAAAAGATTCCTATTCAGTAGGGACATTCAATAGATGCATGAATATTGCAGTATTTGAGAGAGAAGAAGAATCAATATATTTAGGTGATCCTGTTTATTTTATATGTGGAGAAAAAGTGTATTCCTGGTTGCCTAGAAATTAGGGAGGGACATGTTACTTAGGGATCCTTTTCCCTGGGGTATTCCTTTCCAAAACGTCAGACATATTGAAATTATCAAGATCCAGGCCCTGGCAGGATGACACAGGATTAAATGCGGGAGACATAGCAAAATCGTTTATCCCATTTTGGGGCCAAGCAATAAATTCCTGGAATATACGGAGACTGTCCAGAATATTAGAAAAAACAATTAATGGAATGACCGACATATTGTATAATATGACCCTAGAAGAAAAGGCAGATAGATTAATGACTCTTCAAAATAGAATGGCTCTTGACATCATTTTGGCTGACCGCTGAGATGTTTGCAAAATCGTGGGGTCAGCGTGCTGCGTATTTGTAAGTAACTCATCCCCTACAATTTTTGAGGCAATCAAGAAATTGCACATCCTGAGCTCTGACCTTCATACCCCGACAGGCGGTTGGGAGCTGAATATAAGTTCCTGGTTTTGGGAGTTATTGGGCTCATTGGGATGGAAACTAATTGCGATTCTAGAAACATTACTTGGGATCCTCATGACATGTTTTTGTTGTATACACTGCCTGCCAATCATTTGCTCTGAAAAAACAAATGAATGTGTACACATGATAACAGAGAAAATATCTTCCAAAATGGATACGAATGCGAACCACAAAGCAGAAACTATAAAAAAGTTCATGTCAATTTATATTGATGACGACGACTACAGTAGTATGTATAGCTCAAAACTAGATACATGGTCAGATGAAGATGCAATGTATGGATGATGCTCTTGGCCTACTGCCAAAAGGAGGGTTTGTGAGTCCAGAAATTACCCTACCAAAGCATAGAGGTCTATTATGTTGGCCGAAAACCAATCGCATCATATGCCCTACATCGCCAATAAAGAATCGCCAGCATAACCATAGAGCATCCATTTTGTGTAAGATCCACCATTTGCTCTCTTTGCCTTTCTGTTCAAACGCTTTGCAAAATGTATTTTATTCCATTCTGTTCATGCACAGAGCAAGGCCACAAGTTACATGTTGAGAAATCGGCCCAGACAGAAATGTCAAACAGTACAGAAATACATTGTTTTCCTCTCTCACAAGTCCTTGAAGACAAGCCGAGAGGCATTTAATCACCAAGCCAGATGCCGGCCAGACTCACTGAAACTGTAGAAACAGGCTGTTAAAGCATGAATTATACTTTCCTAGCGGTCCCCCTTTGTGGCCCTCTTTAGATCAGGCTGACCCCTAACTCACAAATAGAAACCAGTAGATAACATACTTTGTAATGTGTCTCTCCTACGAACACAGTTTCTTCGCTGAACAAGTGCCTTGTGTTCTTCATAACAAAGAACTATGTCTGCGTACTGCAAATTGCACCTTTTGCTAAAACGAGTAATATAGATTGGGTAAGAAACGTGTCATAATGTGTCATATTTGCCATAATTGTCAATCACCGAACCCTAGCTCAAGAAGATACGTTATGGGCGGTTTTGATGTGTCTCAAAGAGATTGTATGATTGTCTTTTTGTATGTATGATGCTGTTGTAGAATGTTCGCTCTCTTGCGTCTCACGAGGTCTGGGTGACACACGTTGCGAGACGTTAGACCCAGTTGGCCGACTGAGAATATTTGCTTTGCAATAAACCGTTATACTTGGAAATCGATCCTCGTGTCTGTCGTATCACTTGGTGTATGGTGATTGTACCTTGTTTCCAAACGCAAGGGTCCTCAGGGCCTAGCAAGACAAGGCCAGTCGGTCAACAATTTTATACCTGTAAAAACAGTCATACCATAAAAGATTACACATACTTAATTCTGCAATAATTATGACATCCAACACAATACAACATCATATACAAATAGATCCCATACTAGTGAGCATATGGCCCTTTGGGTATCATGAACAATGGATGGGGATACAGAATAACTCTGACACCAAATAATCGAACCAACTCAGGAAGATGGCAAAGGTGCTGTTTTGTTAACAATTATCTAAAACAGGGAGTTACAACGGACATCAACGGACCTTCGCTCAAGCTCTCAGTGCATTTCTCATAAAAACATCCTTATATGCAAAAAATACATCAGACGTAACATCATAGTATGTGGCAAATAAGAACAACCTATGAGAGATTGTGAATTATTCAAGGGTAACATCTAATTTTACTTTCTATAAGGGCTGAGATTGTGATTGGCTATCTACTGACAGGTGGACAATTTATGCCTATGTCTAAATCATGTCATCTTCAACACTATTAAGTACAAGGTATATCATTGGTCTTCAAAATATAAGGCCCTTAGTTATATGGCCATCTATAATTGGTTGGCATGCTCGTGCCATGTCTGGAACATTCGGTCCACTTAGCAGCACGTAAGCTTTGGCCCAAGTACCAGGAGGTGGACTTGACTTTACCTCCACACCCAATTAGCCCAACATCTCTCATCACCCATGCCTTGTGCCATGCAGCATGTTTTTGAACTTGGCCTTGCAAAATATCCTTGTCTGTGGCAATACATGGGAGTACAGGCACTCACTATCGTTGTTCTAGGACTCCACACACAACTCTATTTCCATCCTTGAGTCACGTGACAGGTGTCCACGATTTGGTCAATTTTTCAGCATTTAAGTGTTTTAAATGAATAAAACATGGCACACTTGGTGTTCTTTATTTGTACCTTAACAAGGGATGATTCAGCTTTGCACAGTCACTGACTTCAAGAATAGATAACCAACCTTGGCTGCTTCACTTTTGATACCAGGCCAGACAGTCTAGCCTTTCGTTTCCACAATCTCAGCTAATTTTTGCTGCAACAGAGTTCTCACCTTTTCTCTCCATGGGTCGTGGCTTACTAATATTCATGACACCGATTTCCAGTTTCTATACAATGGCGGCTTCTACTGCAGTCTATGCACTTCATATAGCCAGCTTCTAAGATTATTTTACTTGCTTTACAGCACCTGTAGTTATTGAACGGCTTGCATTTTCTGCAATGCTACACACACGTGCAATCTCCTTTTTTGCATATTAAAGTTTACTTGATTCTTAACATCGTCATCAGTTTCTGTAAAATCCATGCCTTCGCTTCAGCCACTATCCTCAGTGTGTCACGCTCTTCTTTCGTGATGTCACCAGCTCCTATTTTTGCTCCTTTTCATAGTCCTTCAGGGAGTTCCTCCCTCAGATTGTTGTCTCTTCAGGGATATATTTGATAGGGTTTTCTCAGTGGGTACCTTCTTTCAAAAATCGCTGTGGTATGGTCGTTGTGGTATGGTCACACAATCTTGTGTTAAGCATGGCATAATGTCAGGCTTCCAACATATCGGAGATAGGGGGCGGAAGTTCCTGCAGAGACATGTAACTGCTCCTCTACACTAGCAACAATTAAGCACGTCTTGCAATCTTCAAATATTTAGCAGCTCATTAAAATCAGATCAACCAAAAAAAAAGTATCATAATGTATAATATATGCTATAATATACACAAGAAAGAAATAATTAGAAAGACCATAACAAATTATGACTCTGGTAGTAGCTCTTGTGACAGCTTTCAGTAAACTATAGTGAAAGCTTAAAGCTTGCTTCGTAACGTGCAAAAGTGCCCAGGTGCTCATAGGAGAAGTTATGCAAAGTAGAAACAGTAATGCCGGACCACATTGTCAAAAATGTAACATTCTTAAAAAGAGCCTTTGAAGAACCTTGTCTGATTTGAATGTAACTGGGGCAAAAAAAACAGTAAGTGCATTATCCGTTTGTTGTTCCTTAACACAAAAAGGCTACAAGCTATTTTACCCACCCAAAACTTCAACCCCATACCCGTTGGCCATTATCGCGTTAAGGGCAAGACAATAAAAATATAAAGTTGTTATTACACTTCTTTTCTATAAAAATGGAGACCAAGTTTAATAGGGTTGTCTTCCTTATTAAGATCTCACGTGACCTTCTCATTGGTCTATCCATTTGCAATTACTTCCTTGTATTTTAAAGTGAGAGGAGACAAATATCTTCATATTAGCAACATTGTGTTCAGACTCAACAAATAATGTAGAGAGCACAACAGTAAAATGATGGATATTAATGCCTTCAAGCATGCCACCCAAGGCACTCAATTCTCTATGGGCCTTATTACAAGTATGCTGGTAAATCCCTATTGTTACCATGATGCCGGTCCCACTGCTTCCGGCACCCCATAGCACTGGATTCAACGGCCGATTATGGTTTGTTGGCCTTGCGCATTTGTAGCATGCTGGAAACGATGATGCTGCGGACTGTGGAAAAGGCCATACACCGAACACACCGTCACCCTAGGTGACAGTGCCCCCGTTTCCAGCATGGCCATGCCTTACACAGTGGCATCGGAAACAGCGGCACTGCAAACACTGGAAATCGGTCATGAAGTGGCACAAAATATATCTGCAGTGGGGACAACCCGAAGCACAGTGAAGGACTGCAACAAGCGTTGGGACGACCTCTACCTGAGGGTCAGGAAACTCCTGTCTGAACATCGCAGACAGTGCTTGGCAACAGGTGGTGGTCCTTCCTCCCCAATCCAGCTCCTGTCCTGGGAGAAGGAGTGGGCTGCACATGGAGGGAATCAAAGGAGTGGGTGCTGCGGAGGGCAGAGCAGGATCACCAGTTGAGGGTGGTGATTACATGAAGCCCCAATATCAACAACATACCTGACTGCCAGGCAACCCTACCCTTGCCACTGTGGAGTGTGTGCCCAACACGCACCACATTTGCAGTGCCTTCAACCACATTGGTTTGGGGACAGCACCAGCCTCTGTGATGTCAATCACTGTGAAACCCCAGTCAAGCCACCTGTGGAAGCACACATGAAACAATGCCCATGGTTGCATGTAAGCACTCCCACCATCTGCAACCATCAGCACACCTAAAACCGGCAGTACATCCCTGTACAATGTCCCATGGCAATGCACAACACCACCCCTAGCCCATTCAGAAGTACCCCCCCTGTAGGAGTGCCAACGGCCAGGTGCAATGTCCAATGAGCAGCCACCCATTGCCATGGCTGCCCCAAAGGTGGCCTGATGGATGATTCCACGCCAAGTCGGGATGCACACCTGCCATACATACATGGTCAAGTGCATTGTGGCACTACCCAGTGCACAACACCACCCCTATCTTTGCTGGGACACATTGGCCAGCACAATTGACGTGTCACCCCAACAGTAACCACCCCCATGTCCACCCTGCCCTCTCCAAAACAGTGATACAACACTGAAATTGCAATCTCACAGTCCCCATCCACCAAATCACACCCAGCAGTAGCCCTGCCTCCCCTCTCCAACATTTCCAAATGGTGGCGACCAAGTCACATACCTGGTACCCCATGCCAGACACATTCCCAACCACATGACAGAACACCTCACTGTGTCACCTGCACACTGTGTCACACCCACACCCTGCAGGCACACTCACACACACCAGGATAAACACCCAGGGAACTGTTGTGGGCATACACTCAGGATCCCTGACAATGATCCGTGCCTGAAATCCATGATGAACACTGCATGTGCACCCTGTACTGCCAAGTGAAATGCATGCCCCTTAGACACAGACACAAGGCATCCTGTCACTACATACTGCATGTGTGCCTGCCATGCTACAGCTGCCACCAGAACACAACAATGCCAGCCCGCACCTAAACCCACACAGGGCCACCCTCCCATTGAATGGTGAGGCCATGGACCGTCCATGTACCTGCCAGATTTACCACAAGCCTCCATTCAGTTGGTGGACCTGCAACTGTGACAGCCGTCAACTTTTGCCCTGCACCTTCTGACCGCCCCACCCTTGGCACTCCCCTTTCACATCCCAACACCCCACTCCTGGACAGACCCGCATGCTGCTGTCCCCAGAATGTGCTCGCTCACCACCCCAGAAGTCCCAGTAGTGCTGTATTGCATGTGCCAACATCCCAGACCTTGCAGCTGAGGCCACACAACAAATGCATGAGTGCACCATGCCATGTACCACAGCATGTCCTCTCAACAGCATGCCACACGTTCACCATATTGCATGTATCAGGGCATTTGTAAGTCACACTGGTCCCTACATCATGGCTTTCTACCACCTTCAGGCACATCATTTTACAGCAAGATAGGCAGACCAGGGGCAACAGACGTGGAAGGCGGTCTACTCCACGCACCTTCACCACCCAGGACATGGTAGCACCCACTGTGGCTGTCACTGCTGCCCCCACCACCCCGACAACTCCTGCAGTGGCCACAACAGTTGCCCCTACCGCCCAAGCAACTCCTGCAGTGGCCCCAACAGCTGCCCCTATCACCAAGGCAGCTCGTGCAGTGCCCACAACAGCTTCACCTACCACGCAGGCAGCTCCTAAAGTGGCCACAACAGCTGCCTCTACAAACCAGGCAGCTCTTGCAGTGGCCACAACAGCTGCTCCTACGACCCAGGCAGCTCTTGCAGCCTCTGCCCCGGCACAGTTGCCTACAAGGGCGATGGCAGGACAACAGCCATTTCCCCCAGCCCATCATATGTGCCTGACACTAGAGATGAATAAGCTGCAGTTGATTCTGGTGAGACCACGGGGGACACCACTGATCACACCCCATATGAGCAGCTGGAATCAGCCCCATCAGCCCGAATAACCCCCCACGCCTGCCCTTCCCCAGTGTCAGGGACATGGACGACATCTGTGCCGCATTGATGAAAGGCAGGAGGGATTATCTGTCCTCGTGCAGCAGCACCTGGAGGAGTCCAACCTGATGCGGGGTGAGGTGGCCCTGCTCTGCACTAAGGCCCAGCTCATGCTTGAAAGTGTGGAGGCCCCTGGGTGTCACAGTGCACATGCCCTCGGACGTGCAACATCGCCCATAGTACACCAAGCCAGCAGCATCTGCGAGGGCAACAGTATCATGTCAGACATGGCCGAGTCTCTCTCAATGGCCCTGCAGGTGGCCCTGCATCGACGGGCCAGTGAGTCATCCCACACGATGTCCACCAGCTCCACGCCTGCTTGTTTGCTGCAGAGCAGCCCGAGGTACAGGTCTATGCACCTGTCTGCTACACAGCACAAAGGCGGCTGGGGTGGCAAGCACCCACGTAAATAGGCCCTTTACACAATATGTGGCACGGCTGTGTCTCAGACTAAACCATTGATATTGGGTCACAAGTAGGGGAGGGGTTGTGGAGAGGGATAATTGGGGCGGGGGTGGTGGTCCACCACTTAATTCTTTCTCATTCCTTCTTAATGCACTGGGTGTTGCATTGCAAATCATGACTGGACATTCATTCTTTTCGTGAAAGTGTGATTTATTTACTGTACAGTGTTAATTGTGGTGTATTGCCTAGACCATGTGCATGTACTCTGTACCCAAAAGTAGTTGGTGATGAGTTGATTGCGGGCTTCACGTCTGTCCATGTCATAATTGTGATGGGGCAATGGCATCTCAGCCTCACTGTCAATGCCATCGTCCCTTTCTTCTGAAGGTAGATCCATGTCTGGGGCTAGGGGAATGTTGCGACTGATGCACATGTTATGTAACATGGCAAAGGCCAAGCCGATCTTGCCCACTTTCATGGGACTGTACATCAGGGCACCCCCAGATCTACTTAGGCAGCTGAACCTTGCCTTCAAAAGTTCAAACGTTTGCTTGATAGTGCACCTTGTCCAGATGTGGGAACGATTGTAGGCATGCTCATGATTATTTTCTGGGTGCCTGACAGGGGTAATGAGGCATGGCAGCAAGGGATATCCAGAATCACCTGTATGGGAGGGACACAAGGTGGGCACAGTCATTGCGGTGGTAGTGACAATTCAGCCATGTTTGGATGTGGCTCTGTGTCACATGGGATTGCCACAAGACGTAGCAGATGGCACAGATGACCCTAGTTTGTGGTGTATTGTATTGCAGGAGGGGTGGGTTGCACCCCTATTCCCTGCACCATATGACATCCACCTTGGCCATTAATCTTTTGCTGACACAGCCTTCTACATTGTCTACGATGTGTGCCATGTTTATTTGCAGTTGCATTTTGTACATCAGTCAACCCTCCCATTTGTTATTCTGTGTTCCTTCATTTTTCAGATTCATGTTACATGTCCAGCCGATACAGGGTGTGGGTCTGTGTGTCAGTGAAGTTCCAGGTTCCAGGGTGTGGCCCTTATGCAGGGTATGGGTGGCTGCCTGCAGGGTGCTACCTGCTGGCCCTTGATCATTTGCATGGCCATCATCCTCCTCCTTCTCCCCCTGCACCCCAGCCACCTCCTCTGCCTGTCTGCCTTTTCCAATTGCAGCTCATATTGGATCCCTGAATGCAGGGCCTCCAGCTCCATGACTACTACTGCAGCTGCAAGCATGGTTGAGTTGGAAGGTGTGTGGGAAGCTGGTATGGTCCTTTTGAGCAATCACAGTGCTCACGGTTTCCAGCTCGGCTGATTATGGCCACCTGTGACCTGTTGCTGCACACCTGAGCTTAAAACCTGCTCTGCAATGCCAGTATTTCCGGTGTGGTTTTCACGGCGGTACCAGCATTTTTATCCTGGTGTTTCCATGTTGACGGAAGTCAGAATGATGCTGTACTACCGTTGTGCCAGTATTTCCGCACTGCCTTTGGGAGCGGCTGCTGTGGACATTCACGGTACTGCCGGCGACGGTAGCACTATGGGTCATGTTTGCGAGTACATTGTTTCCGGCATCACGGGCCGTACTGTGCCAGTCCGAAAAAGGGTGCCGGTAAGGTGCAACCGGAATCGTTATTTCCGGAACAGCATACTTGTAATGAGGCCCTATGCCTCTCTTCCAGATTTCTTCTATAATAATTTGGGTGACTTCAACTGGGTTACTCTGTAGGGTGCTCAAATGTAGGTCTACAGGAGCCATATGGAAATGGTTGATGATGTAATCTAAACCCAATTATTTTGAATGACTCAGGTTTCACTTATTATCCATGTTAAAATAAGTTCCATTTGCCATGTCACTGGACGTTGCAGCCACCTTTAGGGTGTGCAGCATTTTGTGCAGAAACAAGTCACGTCGTCTCATCGTGCAACACGTTACTCCTGAATGTGCATCGAATTTCACAATCATGTTATAGCTGCTAACATCAGACTATTTAAAAAAGGAGATTACTTTTAATGTCTTGCACATTTTCCAGAACATGTCGCTTTAAAAATTAAGTAGGACAAGGGGATGGTTGAGAACAATAAAAGCTGATCTGCGAAAAATTCTTAGTGCTTTGCACAGTAAAATATGCATGTGTAATGTCTTTGAAAGGAGAAAAAAATGCAAGTACGCAGCATTGTGTTTATTTTAGTAGAAGCACAAGTTATTACATGCCTGGGGCAGAGGTTTGCTCCCCAGAAGATGTAAGGATGGCACAATAGAAGTAATTATGTGAAAGTCCTCGTTGTCATTGCTCATACATCTCATAAAAGAAAAGTGAGTGTCAGGAGCTGAGACAATGTTATTGATCTGTGTACACGTTACAGAACACTGCCCCTGCTCCTAAACTATAATATGTGACCCTGTTGTTTCTGTGGCTAATACTGATATATTGAAGCCTCACCATTGTGAACCAATGAATAATGTATGGTGACTATCGTGACAATGCAGGAGAGTTTATTGTGGACTGGGTCTTTTTGTTTCTTCTAGGTGATATATATATATATATATATATATATATATATATATATATATATATATATATATATATATATATATATATATATCACATTCTAAACTGTGCAAACCTCACCGAAAGAAGTTCACTAAACACTAAAGACACTGATTATATATGCAACTAATCATGAATCACCGAGTAAAATGGTTTTTGTATTTTCTAAGTTGGGATAACTGAGGAAAATAAGCTTTAGAAACAATCATTACAGTTCCCTAAATCATCTGTTCTCCATGCTATCCAAGGTGGTCTGGAGGCAGGCTGAGGGGTAAAACTTGGAATGTGGAATGCTCAGCTCTAAGGTGCTCTATCACAGGGCATTGCTGGGTAAGATAATGATCGGAGAGTATCCAGAAAGGGGTTGTTCTGTATCTACCTAGCGATGATGCATGGTGTCCTTTTATTGAATAAACCTTAACTGTGTAACGCATAGCAGTGGTTCATCACTGTAAATGACTTCGGCCATGTTTTCAAGGATGCCAGCGCATGTGACTTTATATGTTTCGGAGCGTGGTAAACAGCGGCTGATCATCTACTTACAGGATGAGCCAAGCAACTGGTGTGGCATGCACCAGAGCGCATCAGATTATATGCAGTGTGCCATCCCTCAGGAACTGTCAGCAGCAAATGTCCCCAACTGCCACCAGCTGGGAAACAGCTCCCGTTTCGTCAACCCATACTGGTGCGTGTACTGATGTTGTGTCACCCTGGATGACCTGTCTGGCCCTCCTGTTTTTTATATTTGGGAAGGAACCTGTGGTCGGAGGCTAGTGCAAAAGGCAAAGGTGTAGCAGAGTACATGCTCTCCATGCACGAGTAGAGTGTTTGTGTGTGTGGGTATGTGAGTGCAGCACCATTGCTATGAAGTTGGAGGTGATGTGAGCACCCATTATGCCACAATTGATGTCCTGTGTCCATTCTTTAAACACAGATTGGACACTTTCTACGAGTAGATATACAGTATAATCTTAGCAGAAAAAGAAAAAAAAAATATAGGCCATTGTGAGTATCTCTGGAAAATGTAATTGGACGCTGGCTTGCAAGCGTTGTATTAACATGTGCACACTGCAAAGGAGCATTTTGCCATTTTAGTTAACCATGTTAGCTTGCTATAGTCGTCATTTCTTTCAACTTATTATTCAGCTGTTTTGTTTTGTTTATTTTTTAGAGTTCAGTGGAATCGACAAAGTGCCACCCTCTTTTCAACTGACTTCTGGTGAAGTAGAAATACAATGGCATCATTGGTTGACATTACCCGATTGTGACTAGTGGCAAACAATATAAAATGGAGTAGACACGGCCAGCCAATCCAATTGTCTACAGGTACAAGGGAGGACTGTCGTTAAGCCTCTCCCATTTGTGTCCCTATGGGAAACCCCTGGAGATCCCCAGGACATATTTCAGGCTGTGGAGACTCAGCTGGAAAACAGTTTGGATCCCACAAAACCAGTGTGTCAGAATGGTTAGCTGGTTATGCAGGAACTGTTCACCGGGCTGGCGAACCTTTGGTGTCCTCAGAAGGATATCCTGAACTTTGCATAGGATGTTGAGAAGCAAAATGCTATTCTTTTCCAAGTCCTAGCTATTTTGGTGGCGGCCAGGTTGACCATAAAAAAGAGTCACATTTAGGGTAACTGGCTGACTTATATGGGCTGCATGGTTTGTCCTGCAGAGACTCAGCCCAAACTATGTCTAGTGCAGGTTATCAAAGACGTGGTAGTATGCAAAGGTAAGGAAACATTGCTTGGTTGTATAGCTAGTATTTATTCTAAGTCTGCATTTGATTTTGCATCAAAGAGTACGCCATTAAGAAATGTATTGAAAAGTGTAAGTCAATCAAGGAAAGCATTGTTGAATCCCCCACAATGTGTATGTTCAATTCTAAGGATGACACAGCTTCGACCATGGATGCTTATAATGTCACTTTTAGACCCTATGTGACCTGGGGCATGACGGGTATGAAGATATAGTGGCAAAGAAAGAAACACTATGCAATTGAGAAAAAGGCATTGTCCAATAAATTCGCTGTCAATCATTTTAAATTCCTTTTGTGGAGCATTCTGTTTAAGATCAAGACTGGTCTTCCACGATCAACAAGCGGTTTTCGGGCCTGCAAGAGTACAATTTTCAGTTTGTGTATATGCCGTGTCTGGAAAAAACTCATAGCCTGTTCTTGTTTTGACTGCAGCTCCAAGCACCTCAAGTGGAGGTAGAGAAGGAAAGTTGGGTAGCAATTGCCTAGTATGCCATCAGTATGGTCTTGAAACCAGGGCTTTAAGTGGGGTTAGAAATCGAGGGGGGGGGGCCTCATTTGGGGGCGTGGCTTGTGGGAGGGGCGTGGCCTAAAAGTACGCAAATCGTAGGGTATAGACACAAATATATATAAATGTTATATATTTGTGTGCGTACCTTACTATGGTTTGTGTACTATGCAAGCCATCTTTTCTAAACATAGAAATATGTAACATATTTCTACGTTTATAAAAGATGGCTTGCAAAGTACACAAACCATAGTAAGGTACGCACACAAATATATAACATTTATATATATTTGTGTGCATACCCTACGGTTTGACTAGTTTTCAGGCCATCTTTTTGAAACATTTCGGGTTTATAAAAGATGGCTTTGAAAGTACACAATTCAAGCCATCTTTTATAAAGCTTTGACTACGGACAAAATTGTCCATCGGCAAAGCTTTATAAAAGATGGCTTGAAATGTGTACTTTCAAAGGCATCTTTTGTAAACCTCGAAATATGTCGAGAAATCCCCAGGTTCGCCGAGGGTTAAAGACGCCTCGGCGACCTGGGGAAACAAAGGGACAGTAACCGCCTCTGGTGACCTCTCGCGCGAGGGGTCACCAGACGCAGTTACTATGACTGACGGAAGTGGCAGCCAGGCACAGTGTCGCTGCAGTTGGCTGCCACTTCTGTCAGCTTGCCTGACTTCATTGCAGGCGCATCTCCCGTCGCGGCTGCGGCCGCGACGGGATAATGCATCCCACGATTCCCGCCAATGTTGCTGTAGGACGGGGGCCGCGGCAGGGCCCCGGCTCAGTCCCACTTTTTGGAGACATCCGGGGCCCAGCCCCGGCAGGCCCCGGCCCACTTTAAGCACTGCTTGAACCAAGTATTGGGAATCAGGAAGTATAAGCATATCCTTAGTGTAACTGGCTTTGTATTATACACACCAGCCACCCTGCATGACCTTGAGGTGCATTTTTCTGTAAAACATGGGAGTTCATTAGTGGTGAGGGAGGCAGATGTGCAACCTGTGGTTTTGATCAGTAGCTATCGGAAGTGCCTGTGTTCCTGAGTTTGGCAAAGGTGTTTGGGAATTTTTTATCCCAATATATGGTAGATAGCAGTTTGGGTTTTGTTATCTGCTGAAAAGGGAGAGTCATGGCTCGGCTAGTGATGATGTGCTTATGTGTAGGCTTGTTGTGGTTTCTGTGGGGGTTTTTGTGGGTGTGTATTGAATGGTGGTAGATCTAAGTGGGAAGAGGGCAATACATGTGGAAACATGTGCTCCCACCACTGGCCTCTTGCATACAGCTACCTTTTCAGTATATCACATTACCACATTCAAACCCGTCCCTCTCCATTTGCCTCACTCTCTCTGGCTTTCTCTCTCCTCTCTTTCCCTCTGTCTTTCTCGAGTAGATATATTGCACCCCATGAATAACAAAGCAAGGAACTGAACATTGGCAGATGAAGGCAAGTGGCTGTCTGGAAACTCCACTCATTACCATAAGCGACAAGCTTAGCATTATGAGAGGCAAGAACATTTGGCTCAGCGGAAGGGCTGCTTGAAATTTGAGGACTGCAGGAACCCATTTCACCTTCCTTTGTATGTTGACTACAGGCTGAGATACTCCTCAAACCTCACTCTTACATGCTTCAGTGCTGTGTGCATTGGACTGCTGACCCATTTGTTTGTCATAGCATCTTAAGTGGGTAGTCCTGCTGTTGAAAGCCTGACATCTGTGGTGCAGGACATGTGATTTAGTGAGATAGCTCTTCTATCTAAAGCCTATGTAAAGTATGCAAGTTTGGTTCAGATTGTGCCATTTAGGGGATAGCGTTGCTGTCTAAAGTCTGACCATTTACAGTTTAGAATGTGTATTTTAGGAGGATAACTCTCCTGTCTAAAGCTTGAACATGTATAGTGCAGTTCAATTTCAGGGCATAGTTCTGAGCATGTAAGGTAATACATGTGATGTTTAGGGGGGAAGGTCTGCTGTTGAAAGCCTGACAATCTGTGGTACAGGACATTGAATTTAGGAGGGAAAGCTCTGCTGTCTAAAGTCTGACCAAGTTAAGTGCAGGGTGTTGAATTTGGGGGAATTACTATGCTGTCTCATGGCTGATCATGTATGGTGCAGGATGAGCCATTTAGGGGATAACCGCTGTATAAAGACTGGCCATGTACTGTGCAGGCTTTTGATTTGGGGAATGGCTCTGCTATCTAAAGCATGAACATCATCAAAGGTAGGTCATACCTCGAAATTTTTTTGTTAATGGGGGGGTGTGTTGTAACCGAGCAGGGATACTATGTAAGAGAAAAGGATGAAACACAAACTACCCCTATCTCCCGCTTTATATTTTGCTATACACTCTCTTTTGATTCTTATTTCCTGTGTAACTTGTTCCAAAAAATTAAGTAGAAATACAAGACCCTAGATTTAGAAAAATATATCACATTTATGTATCTTTTCTTTGTTTGATAAAAAATATTGAGAAACATACATTTAAAGAAAGTTACTTAAATGATTTCTGTCCAACAGTTTTTTGTTTTCAAATATAAACAATATTAGGATAGCCATGTTTGTCCAGCAGTGGATAATCAACCGCTGTCTATATGTAAGATTCTCTATATTGAAGAGATAGTGACATCTTCACAAATGTATTGTAGCAGGATTGAATGTCGACACGTTTCGGCCTATCTGGTGTCGAATTAACCATCTCCTGTAGTGGATTCTTCAGATGTTAATATTAAGGCCTTCTTCAGGACAAGTGAAAGATGATCAAAGACTAATATTCTTGTGGCTATGTTGGCAAGAAGACTTCTAAAACAAATAACAATAAAACTAAATCAGAGGGGTGTGAAAAGTTGGTCCACATAGCTCAAAAGAGACATTGTGAGTCTGCTCACCTTGTTGAGTAGACTGATAGCAAGGACTAGCGTTCCTCAGCATATAATGCTGGAAGAACATTTTGGAAGAATGTTTGTTCTAGAAATCAACAAAGAAAGTGTATATTCAATATATACATGTTTAATTATATACATTGAATTCTGAATGTTTTTAATGCATATGGCTAAATGACCTTATTTAAAAAAAGAGAGGTAGGAATAACTTCTGAGGACCTTGAGTAATGCTTGCCTTAGGTCCTGCAACGTGGGTCACTTTCCATCGAATTCAATACCCATGGACAAAGCTGAGGCTTCATTTAGTAAAATGGCGTGTGCTTTCACCGCCTATTTGTACACACAGAGCCGTACTTTTGGTCTGTTTTGTGTCCCCGTGTGGACATGCAGTGAATGATGGCTGGGCCATCTGGTTCAGATGGAAACCTGATTTGTATATATATCAGGATGAGAAAATGATATATTTAAGCACACCCCGAGGGTGATTTTATACCTCATGCCCCAAATCAAGCTTAATCTGGTGGTGCAAAGGCGACTAGACTATTCAGTGGGGAGGAACATATTTGTTATGTAATTCCTCCTGCGTGCTCACTGCTGTGGCTAAGCTTTCACCTCGTGTAAAACATGAAGCAAAGGAATAATGTATCATTGCTTCCCCTCGCCTTAACAGACATTATTTAATCCTGTTCTGATTGTGAGATTTAAATATAATCAGATAAACATCGGACGGCCGGTACTTGGGAACATACCCTTTCCCCCACGGCTCTGATTTCTTCTTACCTGTGGTTTAGCTTGCAGATGCTGTCGCTCGCGCTCTGTCTGGGCTGTGGCACAACCTTGAAGGAAACCGCGGGACATCCGGGTTTTGAAATTAAAGCGCTGTGTAGAGTCATGATCCAAACATGGATAAAGAAATAGGACTCAATTTGTCCATATTTTTAAAAAAGCACCACGTGAAAGGGGGACAAAGCATGACTGCCCTTCACATCTAATGTCTCAATATATGAAACCGCATATGTTGGTACATGGCTACAGTAGCTCATAGATAATTAATATAATATCTGTTTGGAAAATGTCCAAACCAAGATAGACCTGCAAAGGTTCTTTAGAATAGTTTGATTAAAATACTTTAGAGACTCTGACACTGCTGAGAAAGAAAAAGAACAAACAGATACTATTACAGGGCTCAAGCTACCTTCCACCTTTACGCCCTCAGCTGCTATGATATGCCCAGAAATCAATGCATTTGAAAAAAAAGTCTTGAACGAAGTAAAACAAATCATGAAAAAGAAGAATTACACCAGGTACAATATGACAAGGGAACAATGAGAAGCAATTAAACATCTTTATTAGTAGTGGAGGTTGCTGTAGTAGACCCGCCGGTCTTTTGTTGTCGTGTTTGTTTTGATTACAGACAGAGCATGCCTGAACGTACAGTTGTACGTCAGCTTTCATTCTGGGCAACCAAAATTGCCTTTGTATTAGTCGAAGGGTATTGATAATAGCACGATGTCCGGAGTAAAGGGTATCGTGACAGAGGTTTATTATCCTTTGTTGTAGTTTTTGTGTTGGAATGACCAAGGCGTTATCTTTGAACAAGTATCTATGTTTAGTGTTCATATTCCACTGGTTCTTGCTCGAGATGCCTTTCCAGAGCTCAGAGGATTGAGTTTGCATGCGAACTTCCTCTAGGAGACTGATTGCCTGAGCTACAAATATTGTATGGGGAAACATCTTAGGAAATGTTCAGTCTTCAGGGGGTTCATAGTCAGGAATCCGAGATAGGGCGTCAGCGATTATATTTTGTGTTCCAGGAATATGGTGAATCTGGAACTGGTATTGGGCAAAGAAGAAGTCCCAACGGGCCTGACGGCTGTTCCTGCATTCCAGGGCCTGTAATACTTGGAGATTTCGATGGTCTGTGCAAACCTGGACAGGATGTTTAGCTCCTAGAAGTAAATGACGCCACTCGGTGAAGGCTTGGCGGATGGCTAGCAGTTCCTTTTCTAAAACCGAGTAATGAGTTGCACTGCGGGTCAATGTCCGTGAAAGATAGGCAATAGGATGTTCCAGTCCGTCATCGAGTTCCTGTTTCAAAACTGCTCTGATGGCATAGTTAGAGGCGTCTGTTTCCACTAGGAAGGGTCGATTAATATCAGGTTGAGCCAGGATGGCGGCTTGTGTAAACTCTGTTTTCAAGCGTTGGAAAGCCTTCTCCTGGACTGATGTCCAATGAAAGGGAGTATCTTTCTTCAACAAGGCAATAATCCGTTGAACAATCACGGAGAAGGATGGTATGAACTTCCGATAGAAATTATCTAGGCCCAGGAAAGATTGGATCTGTTTTACGGTGGTCGGAGTTTGCCAGGATAGTATGGCCTTAACCTTGGATTGATCCATTCCTATGCCTTTTGGGCTAAGGACAAATCCTAGATAGTGAACAGTGGAAACATGAAAAAGGCACCTCTCGGGTTTTGCTAGGAGCTTGTGTTCACGAAGCCGTTGTAATACTGCCTTAACATGTCCTTCATGCTTGAGAGGATCCTTAGAGAATATCAAAATATTGACCAGGTAGACGATGACGAAAAGAAACAGCATGTCCAAAAACACCCGATCAATAAAGCGTTGGAAGATCGCCAGAGCATTAGCAAGTCCAAAGGGCATGACCAAGTATTCATAATGACCAAAGGGAGTTTTGAAGGCTGTCTTCCATTCGTCTCCTTCCCTAATACAGATCAGATGGTAGGCACCCCTGAGATCCAATTTGGTGAATATTACGGCTCCTCTTACGGCTTCCAGGATATCTGAAATCAAGGGTAATGGATAACGATCTTTAAGGGTGCACTGATTTAGACCTCGATAATCAAGACAAGGTCTGAGCTCTTTGGTGTCTTTCTTAGGAACAAAAAATAGTGAAGCTCCGGCTGGAGACTTGGATGGGCGTATGGTGCCGTTTTCTAGGTTAGTATCTAGGTATTCACGAAGGGCCTTTTTGTCAGGTTCAGACAGAATAAACATCTTTCCAAAGGGAATCCCAGCTGAAGGCTCGGTTTCAATAGCACAGTCTTCCGGCCTATGGGGTGGTAAGGCTTGGACAATAGCAGAAGAGAACACATCGATGTATTCCTGGTAGGTTTTAGGAACCTGGACGATGTTGGAGACCGTAAGAGGACCTTGCTGGGTTGTTGAATGTTCTTCCGATGGTGTCGCAGAAAGATCCAGGAGTAGACAATGAGACATACAAAATTCGGAAGCTAGGAACAGGGAACCTGCTGTCCAATTGATGTATGGATTGTGTTTTTGTAGCCAGGGCATTCCCAATACCATTGGGTAATGGGCAGACTTTATGATGTCAAACTTTATCTTCTCTCGATGATGGTTTATTGGAAGCTCGATATCCTTGGTCTGCAGGGTTATAGGTTCAGAAGAGAGGGGTCTCCCATCAATTGCTTCTATGGGTTGCAAGGTATTCCGGGATTCGTAGGGAATATGATGCTTAAGGACCCATTCTTGATCTATGAATATTCCCATGGCCCCACAGTCCACTAATGCCAGAATGGGGTAAGTTTCCTGCTTGGATGGAGATAGAAAGGCCTGTAAAATGACCAGAGAGTTTTGTCCAGGAGAGTTCAAGGATGGTATAGATGTGGAGCCTACATCTCTCTCCCGAAACTGAGCTCCATCTAGGATCGAGAGCTGGCGTTTCCCGAACGCCCTAGAGGGGCTATTGGACATTCTCTGACTAAATGCTTGTCTGAGGCACAGTACATGCATAAGCCAGTATGGATCCTTCGCAACCTTTCTTGGGGGGATATGGGTCCACGGAAGGCCCCTAGTTGCATGGGTTCAGGTTTGTTTGTAGGAACAGAAGTATCTTCAGATTTCGAGGAGGTCTCTAAGGGGTTCTTCTGGAGGCGTGACTTGGTCTTCCTTTTCTCGGCCTTCCTTTCCTGGATGCGAAAATCAATCTGTAGAGCAAGATCACTAAGTGCCTGGTAAGAACTTGGACGTGCCACCCTGGCTAATTCATCCTTGATATCTTCATTTAGCCCTCTTCGAAAGAGAGTGAAGCAAGCTTCAGAAGGCCAACCTGCTTATTTAGCCAGTTGCTTGAATCGAGTCACATGAGGGAGCATGTCCTGAGAGCCTTGCTGGAAATCAAGTAAACGTTCTTGAGCATTAAAGACCTGTTCTGGGCAGTCAAACATGGTTTTGAGTGCTTGAATGAATCCATCATAATCATCCAAAAGGGCATCTCCGGAATTAACTAATGGTGTAACCCAGGCTAATGCATTCCCGGAAACGTGTGAAATAATAAATCCCACGTTAGCCCTGGGGGTGGAGAAATAATAAGGTTTAAAGGTAAAGTGGACCAAACAAGAATCCAGGAATCCACGGAGGGTTTTTGCAGAGCCATCATATTTCTCAACAATGCCGCCTAATAGCACACTGTCTTTTGTGGCAGAGTCGCAGGATAGTACCAATTGTTTTAACGCGGCGTTCTCAGCTTTCAGGTTTTGTACTTCAATCGTTAGTTCTTGCATGCCACGCATAAGATCCTGGATGGCCGCCTCCATGTCTGTGTCGACTTTGGTCAGGTGGCGTCTCAATCTGTCACAGGTTTCCCCCTTTCTGACCTGTTTTCGTTGTCTGATGACTTCTTTAGGAGGAGTCTTCTTTCGTATGGTTCGTGTCTTATACAAGCCCGCTCGGCCGTCCTCGGCTTCCAGTGTTCATTCAGCTTCGATGACCGGATCAAGGGGAAACTCCAGGAAATTCAGAAAAAAGATAAGGAGCACGCGGAGGCGGTACAGGGATTCCGGGAAGGGCTGGTTAAGAAGGAGGGAAGGTAGATTGGAAGAAGGGGTTCCAGGAACCAGGAAACAACAGAATAATACAAGGGAGAGTAGGGAGCACACGTCCGGTCACAGCTAACAGCAGCATTGAGACGCGCGGGGTCGCAGGGGGTGTGGCCTCTTTATAGAGTACGCTGCATATAACGTGAAGACTGGTGGGCAGCATTCTGAGCTTGCAGCCATGTTGGTAGTATTATGGAGTGTAATCCCCGACGTGTCAGGGACCAGGAGGCCCAGAAAGGGCGAGTTCGATGGTTCATGACAATATATGCCATTGGGGTGGGTGTTTCTGGCCAGGTTTTTATCTCAGAAAGTGTGTTGTATGCAATTTAGGGGATAGCTATGCCGACAAAATCATTTCCATGTACGGTGCAATATGTGATGCAATATTATGTTATGTTATTTATATTTGAAAAGCGCAAAAAGCATCACCAGCTAGGGCATCATGGTGCGAGAGATCAGACTATGGGGAAACAGAACAGACACTAGCCGAAAGAGTGAACCCTGGAGCCTGTAGTAGGCTGAGAAAAGAAAGGTTTTATATGTGCGACGGGAGGCCAGATGATTTTACAGAGTATGAAGCAAGGGAGGCAGACCAGGCCAGAGACAGGATGCAGCCACCGAGAAAGAGTGACCACCTGGGCGGGAGCGTTTAAACCAAGGAACTGAGAGACATCCAGTAACGGCCGATCAAAGCTGGCGTGAAGGTGTGTAGCGCCTACATTTGAGCTGCAGATACTCTTCTAAAAAAGGCCCTGTGGACCAAGCAAAGTGCCTTAAACATACTCCACTGGGCCTTCGGAAGCCAGTGCAGCTTTCTAATAATGACAGAGGTCAATGAAAGGCGGAAAGCCCGCACGGCCAAATGCACAGCTGAGTTTTGAATAATTTGAAGGTGATGGATCAAATAAGCAGGCTGCATCAAAAGGACCAGCAATGATCCACAGTGGTGAAAAGGGCCAATTTAAGACTCACCACAATTTCTGTGTCATCCGCATAATTGTAACATAAAAACCCAAACGAGTGAATCAGCTGAATCAATGGACGAATATAAATATTACAGTAAGGGAGAGAGAGCTGACACATGGGGAACTACACAAGTGATGGGAAGAGGAGCAGAAGGGAAAGGCAGCAGGAAAAGAGACTGGGAGCAGTGCAAAAGAGAACAAAACCAGTCCAAAACCTGACCTGTGATCCCAGCAGCCAAGAGTCTGTTGATCAAGATGTTATGATTAATAGTATACATTTACACAGACAGATTTAAAAGAATGAGGGCACCAATGCCCCCCTGTTCCACAAGCTGGACAAAATCGTCCAATTCCCAAAACTAAAAAAAGACTCTGTGCCACTGTCTGGCCTGAACCCGGACAGAGCGGGATACAGGACAGTAGAGTCCTCTGGAAAAGAACGCAGGAGAGGGGTGACCAGGGCTTCAAGGACCTTCATAGGAAAAGACAACAGAGAAAGCTGCTGTAAATTAGATGGGAGCAAAGGATCCTTATTAGCTTTTTTTTTTTAACAGAGGAATCACCAAAGCATGTTTGAGAAAATCAGGAATATAGCCCGAAGACAAGGAGCGATTCATAGCTATGGTCACTTTGCTGATCAATCCCTGTAATGATCTCCTTAAGTGTGACCAGGGGAATAGGGTCCGTTGGAGGGATGTCTTTGAGACCCAGGGTGGCTAAGATAACATCTGCTTCCAAGAATATAGGGAACTCCGCCCATGCCGCCGTAGGCAGTGATATGGGTAAGGCGCTAGCAAGACTGGAGAAAGTGATTCCGGAATCTTCAATCTTTTTCCTAATAGTATTGATTTTTTCTTGAAAAAAGATAAAGAGAGTGTTACATAACCTGGGGGAAGGCGTCACTCTGTTAATAATGGTGTGGGATGAGAGTGACTGGACTGTCTGAAACAATTTCTTAGGGTAATTGATAGCAGCCTCAATCCAGTGAGCAAAGTATTCACCCTTGGCCTTGTGACAGTAGCACATTGGTAGACCGCTGTGGCCTTGCAGAAAGCTATGCGGGTCAAAAGGCAGTAGGCTGAGCGCCATTTGCACTCAGCTTGGCGATGAGCCTGCCAGAGGCTGGAAAGCTGGTCTGAGAACCAAGGCTCAGTAGCCCGTACCTAGACGAATAGCTGTGTCAGTAAAGATGGCAAAAAGCGAGGCAGGATCAGGCCAAACCACAGCGGAAAAGGCCTTGATGATATCCTGGGAGATGAGGGCACTAGAGACCTTATGCCAATGTCTAGAAGGGGGGCAGGGAAGAAGTGGGACCGAAGAAACCTGATGGGCATTGATACAAAAAGGAATGATAAAATGGTCAGACCCCAATACTGGGACAGGAGGACACACTGTAACCAGAGCGTGAAGGGCCAATATCAGATTGAGCATGTTACCCAGACTATGCGTTGAACCTATGACCAGCTGATAAAGACCAAGGCCAGACATGGCAGACACCAAATGTTGAGCTTCAAGATATTTAATATTATTGTGATGAAGATTGAACTCTCCCAACACCATCAGCTGGTCGTAATGCAGGCTGAGGTCCTTAAGTGCCTCAGCAAAGGACAAAATAAAACCTAGGTCTAAGCCAGGAGGGCGGTATACCAAAAGGAAATGTAGAGAGCAAAAAGGAGACATATATTCCGTACAAACATTGCTTCCATATGAGAGGCAAATTGAGTACCATTGAGGGGCCTGAAGTACCAGTGAGGGGCCTAAAGTCTCACTGATCCATGTCTCCATGACCCAGAGAAAATCCGGTGCATGATCGAGTAAGAGGGTGTTACAGTCCAGAGCGTGCACAACCAAAGAATGCGCATTAACCAACAAACCTTTAAGCTGTGAAGGAATTTGTAAAGGAGGGCATGAGGCATAAGGCTCACTCAATGCTGTGGAGGATAGCCAGTTGGCTGGAAAGATGGTGCCTGAGGGAGCAAGCCCGAGCAGGGTGTGTCGTGAATATACAGTCTCTAGATCAGGAGGCGCAAATGAGCACAGATGGGCAGCACTATAGTCAAACTTCAACACAGTGTCGGCATGCCCACTGTGCTTGTCCGCTGCACTTCTGGGAATAATGCGCAAAATAATGGGCACATGGTATTGGCAGGAGCCAATCAGAAACCGGAACCTCCAGCAAGTGAGGCAAGACTCTGGGTGTGTGTAAGTGATCAAAGAAAACAGACTCTGTGATGGGCATCATCCACATAAATTGGACACGCGTCTAGTAACACGAGACCGTCCATCCCACTAAGTAATGTGGACCGGGCTGGTTACCATAACAAGCCTTCCTATAACAAACACGCAATTTGCATGTGTATATATAAACACAGGCCAATTGCAGGAATGCAAGTCACCAATGTATAATTCAGAATATCTAATATGAGTATCCTCAACTGTGGCAGAACGCACATATACCGCAAAGGTCTTTGGGACTCACGAGACCACATGGGTGATCCAAACCATTTAACCTATGTCAAAACATTCCCAAAACACGACGGCTTCTCTGGATGTAGGATAGAAAGTGAAGAAGGCCTTGGAAACATAACCATAGGAACCTATAACAACAGACGCAGTGAGACATGTCATTTTTAATGTCTCTTCAGGGGCCGACGCTGTGCGGAGATAACGGGACAGAATAGGTGAACAGACCTCTGATCATGGACACGCAACTTGTAGCAGTGTATTGCTCGGATGAATATATTCGTGTCGCTTTGGGCAAACTCTAATCTCAACATTTTCGCTGTGTGTGTCTGTTTCAGGATCTTGGCACAACGCTTGGTGGCTAAGATAGAACATTAGCTGGTATTTGGAACAGTGTGCATTGGAACAGTACAATGCTGGGACCACGTAAATGGATTTTTAAATATACCCACTACTTCGCACATGCGGAAGTGAAACAACGTTTAAATAGATCGGAATGTCAATAGTATCATGAAGTCAACTAGATATATTTAATTACAGATGGGATTTAACCCGAAATTTCGACCATTATAACTACAAGCCTTCTCCAAGCATACATATTTGTGGTAAGATACGAAACTACTTTTCCATTTATTTATATTATAGGCATGGTTCTCTGCATAAGAGGTTTACAGTACTCAAAAATGATTGTAGACGCTTAGTGTGGTAGCACATGGAGCCTAATTGAAAATACTGGAAGATGCACAAAAGTTACATACCTAACTTCTAGGATGTATGCAAATGGCTGCTAATATATGTGACTATGTGTTAGGAAAGAGGGAATTTTCCTTCCATGTGGCAACCCCTAAACTTTTTGCTATTGTTTTTAACCTTGTTCTTGACTTTGCCAGAGAAGTACAGCCTTCTGCCGCACTTCTCTGGGCTTTCGCTCCTTTCTTACGGGGAAACTGACATGCCCTCAAGACAGTCAGTACCGGGAACGCTGTTTTCCGTAGTTTCCTTTATCATGTTGCGGCTTTTGTGCAACATGACACAAGAGGGCACTGTAAGATAAGTTACAGCTCTCTTGGGTCTCTAGCCTTCTACAGACCCTAGATACTCTTTTAGGATGGTATTTGATCGGTGCAAGTCATTCAGGGACTGGAATGGTGGCAGCGATCGTTTTGTTTATTTTGAGCTCCTTTTGGCGTTCTGAGCACGTTTTTGCCCTGAACCCAAAATGGTGGCCTGGCTCTCCAAAATGGCCAGTCCACGAGGCTCCTTTGTCCTGTCCACTGACCGTCTTGCTCCCTTCACCTTCCCCAGGTCGAGCGACCCGGGGCCTTCCTTTTTTGGGCATGTACTTTCCCGCGAAACGTGGTTGCTTTCGCGGGCTTCTACATGTCGTTTGCGTGCCTCCAGGGTGTGGGCTGGGATGTCTGGTCCCAATACACATCCTGGGTGCCAGAGAGTCTAGGGTGGTGTGAATGCCTGGGACCACCGTGGTCCGTGATTGGTCCACGTATGGTATGTGTGTTGATGAGCGGATCTCCGATTGGCTCCCCTCCGTTTTGGCGCGAAGGGAACCGTGGATAAGAGGGAGCTGGAAACACCACTACCAGGTCGATCTCCTGAGTTCTCACGAACGAAGGAATACAGGAGCCAAGTATCCTGCAACCCAGAGGCTGGACCGAGGAATCGCTGGTGACCCGCTGAAGGAATCCTCCTTTGCACTGCTGTCGTCCTGTGAAGCCGTTTCCTCCTTGGATCGAACCAGAAGGCCTGTACTGGTGCTTCGACCTTTGGAATAGCAGGAACAGCTATTCCCGGCGACTTCATCATCTCCTGCCAAGTAAGCCTTCGGAAGTGTCTCTGGGCCATCCAGTTGACTGACCAGCTTACAAGGGAGTCCTGCTCTGTAACTGCCGCCAGGTGGTGTTGTATTTCGAGTCCTTGTCACTCTCCCACGCTTCGTACACTTGGCGTTCCCAAGTCTGAAGGGAGGAGTGTACATTTGGCTTGAATACACACGGCCGCTCCGTTGTCCTGCTGCGGCAACAAAACTGTGCTGGTTTCGTCGATTGGGACGTCTTTTTGCTCTACACGACTACGAGGCGTTCCCTGCTCTTCTGAACCTGCCAGCTGCTGAAACTAGCGTGGAGAAGCCTGGGTCTGCTTGCTTCGGGGACCGGTGAGTAGTTTAGCTAGGATCTGGTCGCCCTCCTGCAGTATCCCATTGCTTTTCCCTGCTGTGTAAAAACAGCACCCTTTTGGCCGTACTCGCGCTCTGCTTCTGCCCGCTGCGGAGGCTGCGCTTGAGTTGCGGAACCTGTTCTCCTTCTGCTGTGCACTAACCCGAACTGCCTGACTTCCTCCGAAGAGCTTCCCCTTTTGCCCGTTGGCACCGGCGTGGCAGGTACTTTGAGCACAAGGCTCCACTCTTCGCAGGGCTCGGACTTCCATCTAGTTAGGTGCCTCTGAAGGCGAACTGAGTCTAAAGCGTTATCGCACTGCCTGTTTTCCTTTCCTTTCAGGTGGACTACATATTTCGTGCTTTAAACGCTTGCGACTGTGTATTTGTATATATATTGTGTTGATATGGTATGTGTTGGTTTAATATTGTGATATTGTGATTTTCTCGCTACGGTCATTGTTTTAAAGGCCTTAAAATAAATGTGTATCTATTTTTGATATAACAACTGTTTGGAGTAGTTTGTAAGCGCTCTTGCTTTGTGTGCTCATTGCGGGCTTTCAGTCACCCTCACCCCTCTTGAGACCTAGTCTTGACCGCCGCGATCGCTACCTTGATTGGTCTGGCTTGTCCAGAGGTTACCCTGTTCCAAGTAATTAGGTTGGCCTTCTGAACTTCTGCGCCACCAGGACAGAGTTCAGAAATCCATCTTAACACTATGATACTTAACTTGTCTAATGGTTGAATTCTCAATCTAGGGAACTTTGGATGTATATAACTATGCTCTAATGCTTGTTTTTTATTTTCTGTTTTGTCACTGTTATGTTTTCTGCATATTGTTTTTGTTTCACCCTCTACACTCCTCCCCTTTACCACTCCTCATCTCTGTCTATCTGTGATTATTTAATTGTATACTGAAACTGGACGTTACAGTTATATATATGTTGTTGATGTGTGATACTAATGCCCTGATTTGAAAAAGGCACTGGGAGTGCCGAAACCCCTGTAATCATCAAGGGTCCTCCTGAATAGGAGTTTCAGCACAACGTTTGTGCATGAATAAACTTCCTAACACTACAAGCACCAATTGTCACGCAAGTTATTTTTGAGGATTACTGCACGCTTTTACTAGTTCGAGGTGGGGTCTTGACCTATATTTCCTCACACCTGCGACACCACCCTAAAGTGAAGGGGCAACTTCTATAACTAGGTCACACGGCTTAAGAAGTTGATGAAACAACCCCACACTAAATCAAACTCTAACAATTTCATAAAGGCAGTAGATACCTCAAATTGAAAAAAATAGAATAGATCTTTGAATCTTTGAGGTAATATCCTTTTGTACCATATGAACGTATACATTCTTCCACAATCTTAATACCTAAGTATAATCGTGACTGGGGTTACATCCTCCTGGAGTGAATTGCCAGTAAGCTTGGTCTGGTTGCAAAACAGAATGTAACACCACACCTCCTCACTCTCATTTGCATTCCTACTTCTCACTGTATTACAACAAAATCTTAGTAAATGCACTGCGTGCATGAACTTCATTTCTTGTTGCTGAGCTTTTTCTGTAAACACTGTTTCCCTCTCTTCCAGATGCTCTCTGCACTGATGTTATTGTATGTGATGTCATATGTGATATCATATGTGCTGCAGCGCCATCAGTGTGGCCATGAGCTGTGCACTGGGTAGTTAAGGTGGCATAGTTTGTATCAACTATCATATTTCTATTTGTTGTGTTAAACCAGAACCTTAAAATACATTTAACAAAAGATTTTCACAGAATTGGTGTTAAACCTTTTCAACTTAATTGTTACTTAACTAAACTTTTGTCAATTAATTTCTACTTTTGTTATACTCTCTCTCCCACAACATGAAGTACTACAGTTGGCTTCATCCGCTATCACTCGACCTCTAGTTACTCAGCTTTTATTAAACTTTGTTTTTATTAAGCACTAGAACTAGTACCCATTCTCCAAATGGGTTTTTTTGTTACGCTCACCTGACTCCCACGGAGGCGCAGGTCTGGTTTGGAGTGTTGTTGCTTCTTCTATGGTGAAGCGCAGGACCCGGAAGATGGACTGGACCGGACCTTCGAATCTGGCTTGTCTGGCTCGCAGGAATATCTTTCTGTATGTGAAAAGGGAGTATTAACAATCTGCGGGAGAAAGTATAAGCCTCCCGCTCCCTTCTCTACGACCCCCACGTGAAGTCTCACCTTAGGGTTTGAAAGGTTGAGCTCTACATCCTGCTTCTCATGCAGGGGCGCTTTGCATCCAGTTACTTCACTGGGATTTTGATTGTAGAGGGTTCAAGTTTTGTTTTCCCGGTATAGTACCGTAAGGGGTTTGACCTGTTCCAGAATGTACAGAATTGTTATATGCATACTCTGCGAACCATACAATATCTTTCCAGCTGTTTTCAGATTGATGCAACATGCACCGAAGATATTGTTCAAGGGTTTGGTTAGTCCTCTCGGTTTGACCATCAGTCTGGGGGTGGTGACTAGTGGATAAGCATACATCAATTTGTGCCAGTTGGCAACATTTCCTCCAAAAATGGGAAATAAATTGGCTTCCTCAGTCTGAGATTAATATGGATGGAAAATCCATATTTGTCAATTAATTTCTACTTTTGTTATACTCTCTCTCCCACAACATGAAGTACTACAGTTGGCTTCATCCGCTATCACTCGACCTCTAGTTACTCAGCTTTTATTAAACTTTGTTTTTATTAAGCACTAGAACTAGTACCCATTCTCCAAATGGGTTTTTTTGTTACGCTCACCTGACTCCCACGGAGGCGCAGGTCTGGTTTGGAGTGTTGTTGCTTCTTCTATGGTGAAGCGCAGGACCCGGAAGATGGACTGGACCGGACCTTCGAATCTGGCTTGTCTGGCTTGCAGGAATATCTTTCTGTATGTGAAAAGGGAGTATTAACAATCTGCGGGAGAAAGTATAAGCCTTCCGCTCCCTTCTCACCCCCTCTACGAAACCCTCCTGCGACCCCCACGTGAAGTCTCACCTTAGGGTTTGAAAGGTTGAGCTCTCCATCCTGCTTCTCATGCAGGGGCGCTTTGCATCCAGTTACTTCACTGGGATTTTGATTGTAGAGGGTTCAAGTTTTGTTTTCCCGGTATAGTACCGTAAGGATTCTGTTAATGAGTATGATTCTGCAATAATAATTGTTTGTTGTCTCTTTTTCAGGTGCGGAAACTATTCCGAGAAGAGCTGTGGAACTGAAGAATGAGATTCTGGTGAGCTTGATGAGAGTTCTCTCAGTGTCCTTGTATCAATGCGCTCACTAACGCTGATGTCTTTTTTCCCCATAGGGGCCGCGGTCCGGAAATGCCTGGATGCGGTAACCGACCCGAAACGAAGCTCAATCCAGAAGAAATCAGGTAAGTCTTTAATGGGCGTTTGGGTAATGTCTTTTCATGCGCCCAATAACGCTGATGTCTTTTTTCCCCATAGGGGCCGGGGTCCGGAAATGCCTCGATGCGGCACCGACCCGAAACAAAGATCAATCCAGAAGAAATCAGGTAAGTCTTTAATGGGCGTTGGGTAACGTCTTTTCATGCGCCCACTAACGCTGATGTCTCTTTTTCCCCTTAGGGGAATTTGGTTATGGGTCCGGAAATGCCAGGATGCGGCACATACCTGAAATGAAGTTGGAATAACCCAACAGGTTAGCTTTGTAATGGAAATTAAGGTTTCCTTGTTTTATTTCCCCTCTCACCTTTATTCTTGTCTTTTTCTCCCTAGGCACGGTGATGTGGCTGCGAGTCCAGATGTCGCCGTAGAACGTGGTG
Source organism: Ambystoma mexicanum (assembly GCF_040938575.1). Taxonomy (NCBI): domain Eukaryota; kingdom Metazoa; phylum Chordata; class Amphibia; order Caudata; family Ambystomatidae; genus Ambystoma; species Ambystoma mexicanum. The sequence continues at coordinate 193,586,964 of NC_090941.1, forward strand.
GTACCTTGTACAGGTGAGTGAGATGCGGCGCTGCAGCGATCGATGCGATGTGCTTTTAAATGGATGTCTTCCTTTTCAGGACCATCGGCGAGATGTCTCCGGAATGCGGATTTAGCAGGTAAGGACTCTTCTTTACCCTTTTCTCTTCTCTTCTCTCTTTGCAGGTGTTCCAGGATGCTGGCAGGAGTGGCAGAAAACAGAATGCAGGAGCAAACACGGTGAGCGTCCAGCTGCTAGATGCAGAACAACGCGAAGCGTGAGTTGCTGCTTGGACGTGGCTTAAATAGCCTTCAAGGTAGTTCCAGGTATGTATCCTTCCTCTCAGGTATGTATTCCTCCCCTGACCACACCCGTGTTGTTAAGTAGTTCCAAAGATAAAGTAGTCCCATTCAGGCCTCAGAAGGCCTGGATGTTGCAGCATGGTCTGCATCAGGTAAGTTAACACTAAGCACCTTTGTCACAACGTCCCCTTTTATGAGCCTGGCGCCTATGGCGCTAGGAATTTGTCCCGATATTAGCCTGGCACCAAAGGCGCCAGGACTGAGTCCAAAGAGCCCCTACTTGAGGCTGTTGTGACTTCCCTTGAAGACATGATGTCTGCCTCTGGGGTAGCTGGGTCTTGTCTGGCACCTTGGAGGTAGGCATCATGACATTTTTATACAGACATGATAACACTCTCATCAATTGTTGAAAATCAATGATCCTGTAGGTCACTGTTGGGATTCACTTATCTCTTGATATGGTTTGCACCCTGAAGTAAACTGCACTGAGAAGGGGCTCATGTGGCTGGCTGACATAGCCCAAAGCAAACGTGGGGAGCGGGTGAGAGTTGGTCTGCTGCTGCATACTGAGAACTTCTGTGCTCTCTACCCATCTTTCGCCTCACCATGGAGTGATGCAGTTCATTGCTGTATATCTCAGAAACCGTGCATCTCAGGGCCTTAAATCATGATTTATGAGGCCCAACCAGGACCTCAAGTTTTGTTCCTCGTGTAGGGACTGGTCCATTTACAACCACATTGATGTTTTGCTGATTTCAGGCAACCGTCTAATGTGTGAAGGTGCTGAAATCCGTGGAAAGGGTGGGGGGGTGCTGGTCCAAATGTTATGTAGCTAGTCATGTCCAGATGGTCATAAGAGGTGACTAGGCAAAATGTAGTGCAGATTAGTGAAACAGTGTAAGGAACAACGCTTTGCTAAGCCACAAACCCAGAAATTTAGAATTTTGTGAAACCTATGGAAAGGGGTGGGGTATCCAAATGTCTTGTAACGAGTACTGTCTGAAGGGTCCTAAAGAGTAACCATGCAGAATTTGGTGCAGATTGGCGAAACAGTGTGGAATTTTATAAGGAAAAAAGCTTTGCCAAGCCACAAACAAATTTTGATTTGTGCTGAAATCCAGGGAAAGTGGTGAAATGTCCACATGTCATGTAGCCAGTAATGTCCAAAGGGTCCTAACAGGTAACTATGCAAAATTTGATCCAGATTGGTGAAACGGTGTGGAATTATATAAGGAGCAATGCTCTGCTAAGCCACAAACAGGCAAACAAATTCATCGTTTTTCTAAAATCCAGGTAAAGGGGTGGGTTGTCCAAATGTCATGCTGCCAGTAATGTCCGGACGGTTCTAACAGTTAACTATGCAAAATCTAGTGCGGATTGGTGAAACAGTATGGAATATTATAAGGAACAACGCTTCGCCAAGCCACATACCCACAAACAAATGTTGATTTGTGCTGAAATCCAGGAACGAGGTGGGGTTCCAAATGTCATGTAGTCAGTATAGTCCAGAGAGTCCTAACAGGTAAATATGCAAAATGTGGTGCAGATTGGTGAACCGTTGTGGAATTGTATAAGGAACACTTTTCCACAAACCCAGCCACCTACACATTTTCACTTTTATAAATATAGATGGATTGAGCATCTAGTTGACTTGTTTAGTCCCACATGAAACAACCACTACAATAACACCTCATACTAATGTTTTAAGCACATTGGCTCCATATTCTATTAATTTTGTTCCAGCATTTTCCTTGATAAGAAATGTGTTTCATATTCTTTTACAATAATTATGATTCTCTAATTAGGTATGTGTTGCTTTACAGTGTATCATTTTGTTGTCTGGTACTGGAAAATGTGTTTTTTTTCAAGCACTTGTTAATCGTTCTGCATATCGGAAAACAAAATATGCAAGGTTTGGAAAAGGTAAGAAAAAACAACAAAAGAACACATTCAAAGTGGCCGTGAATGGGATGCACGTACAGCGTCACAGCCAGGCAAACATTTTCAGGCTGAGAAAAACCTATAATCGTGGATAACAGTGCGAGCTGGACGAGTTTGGAGTGGCAGAAGATTCAAGTTTCACTTGTAGTTGGTTTTGACACATATTAGATACCCACATATAGCAACACAGAAGGAGCAATAAATATAATAATGTTACAGCAGAGGTCATAGATAGGACTGTGTTTAGACCCTCTGCGTGTTAGTTGTAGACAATTGTATGTTTCTAAGTGAAGTGTGAGGTAAGAGCTAAAGTAGGCAGAGATGGAGTCAGAAAGGTACTGTGGAAGGAGCGAGGTCAGCATGTTAAGATGGCAGAAGTGCATGCCTATTGGGTTTTGAGGCCTAATACACAAATAACAGACTAGATCAAAGGCCTTGTTGTAGAGCTGTGTCTCTGTTTGTCTCAGTCCCAAGACAAATCCCTTTTCTGTTTTCCAGGAGAAAAGCCGAGGTCAGAGACACCAGTGATGCACAGATAAATGCTAATTGTATCCAGCTGCAGGGCCTGAACATGGTGGGAATGGAGTGTTAGATGCGGGTAGAGCAGTTAGGGATGTGCCATTTGAAGGATACATTCATGAGAATAGGGCATGAGGTTTTGTGATGCCAACAGGTCAGGCAACGATTTAGAGCACTACCGCCCTCCCCAATGAGAGGTCATTCCATATGGATTACAAGTAGACCACAAGCAAAGCAAATAAATCCCTGAAATTCAGACTTGAGAGCTGTGCCCTGGTCACATCATTCCTGGGCACCTGGGGCTTGAAGGAGATAAGGGTGGTGCATGTTAGGGAGAATTATCAAAATGTGCTAATTTCCCTTACCTTTTGAGGCCCCCAGCAACTTTGCTGGATTTCTAGGATTTGATTTTTTTACCTGGAAAGAGTGTGAGCCTTTTTTCCACTCTTTCATGTATTTTGATGTTTGTTTTACTTTTGTGTTCTTTGGTTATGGAGTTTTAAAACAACTCCAAGGCATCATCTTTTTCTGTTTGTCACACAGCACCTTCAGTGCAGTGGCACAGGGGTGTCTTTCAGACACCCCCAAGGTTTAACTACCTTCTCTGGGACTGACTACTGTCTCCCAGAGCATGTAAAGTTAAATTGACTTTACTAGTCTCTTTAAATTTACTAACCCAACACACACTATCTTACTATAGAGTGCTGGAGGGGTTGTCTACCTTCTCCTGAGTCAAATCCCTCATGTAACAGTAACATGTTACCCTTTCCTACTTTAAATGGCGGGTGACAGTGGTTTAGATCAACTACTGTGATTTTTCCTGACCACTAACAATGGTAGCAAAAAATCGGGTCAACCACGTTTTTCAATATGGCGCCCAAGACCTATCTGTAAAAACAGACTCTGCTCAACTTTTTTCGCCATTTCTTTTAGGAAAGGTCCTTCTTGTGTTTGTCTCTGCACGCCAAACTAGGTTTGGTCCCTTTGTTCGGTGGCCTTTGGCGGGCTTCATTGCTGAAGCCCTCCTCTGGCGCCAAGGTGTCTGGGGTGGACAGGATGTGAGGGAGGTGCCCAAAACATTCTGTGCTTAGTCTCCTAGGAGACCTGAATGCACTCTGGCGTGATTGGCCAGCTGGCTGTCCGGCAAGGGCAACCACCCTGCTGTGTGAGTGACAGCCAGGCTGGAATGAATGGGGGAAAAAAGTTTAAAAGCAGGTCTATGGGACTTGGAAAGCAGAGTCGACCACTGGAATGAAAGAACCGAAGAGGAGAAGAAGGAAGAGGACTGCTGCAACTCCTGGATGATCGGTGAAGCCCTGCTGCAGTTTCGAATTGCCTGAAACTCTGCCGACAGAGAAGCCCTTCAGAGTTAACTTCTTCCCTTGAGTTTGGTGGGAACAACCAACTCACAAGCCACCTGGATACCGTCCTATTCTGGTCGAATTCTCTTCAGAGTGCTGTTGAAAACCGGATAGCCAGAGGGAAGGAAACCAGGAGGACTTTAAGGCACTCACACCTTAAACCGACATCTTGCTACAGCTTTTGGCCTCTTTCCTGGGCAGTACAGGAACCTCCCGACGTCCTCCTTATTGTCCCTACGACTGAAGCTCATGAACAGCAAGATCTGCTCGAACTGCCAGGAACAACTGCCTCAGCTAAATCTTTCTTCATTGACAAGGTACTGTGCAAAGGCGGTCCGGAAATCTGTTCAGCCATTGAGAAAGTGCGTGAAACTTTCCTCAACTACGAAGGCTTGTCCTTCCCTAAAGATTCGTCAAACTTTTCGCCTAGCCAAATCCTTTAAAGATGTGTGGCAAAGACATAACCGTTATCTACCAGAACGTTGCTATCCTATAAAAAAGAATCTGAACCATTGAAACCCTTCGCCCTGCCTATGAATGTATTTGGGCTGTCTATTCTTATAACCTTGTCTTTTTCCTCCCTTTATAAGTATCTGAAGTGCCATTTTGCTCCTACTTCATTTTTGAGCTAAACTTGTTCAGTTACTTACCGCTTGGACTTTTGTGGTGTATTAGTGTGTGATATTGAGCTGCTTGTGCTAGTGTAAGGTTTTCTAACTGACTGAGTAAATAAATGTATATTCTTTTACCAAGCAACCTTGAGTAAGTGTTTGTTTGAATCACTGTATTGGTTGGTCCTTTGTGTAACTTGTTCTACTGCTCACTTAAACTCTTGAGATAAGTCTGGCTGCTCAGCCATCGCTACAACTTTACTGTGTAGTACAGGCTTGTACCAAATGTGAAATTGTACTTACACTTGTAGTCCTAATTGCCTGTAGTGTTCCCAAAAGTTACTGCAGGTGATTCTGCCTAACACTGGTGAGGATAAAGTATACTGGTTACATTTAGAGTGCTACTTTTACTTTTGTTCAAATAATCCTCCCAAGGCAAAGCAACACTAGTAAAGCAATTGTTTTATCATGACTGATATGGAAAGCTACAGACAGGAGACCATAGTGACTTCAACTATTGATCAATTGAGAGGTATGTGTAAAGCTAGGAATCTCACTGTTAAAGGCAAAAAGGTTGAATTGATAGAAAAGTTGTTAGAATACAAAGGTCTGAGGAGTGGGTCTGAATCCACCACACCTACAGCAAATGTGGAAAATGTTGATGACGATGATAATGTTTCTGAGAGTAACTCAAATGTTATAGATGAGTTAGATTAGTTAGATGCGGGAGAAGAGTCTTCAAATGTAGGCCCTGTTCTACCTCTAGCTGCTCATAGGCCTCAACCTCTGACCACAGGGACCCCACCAGGTCCAATCTTAAGTCCTGAATGTGTCTCTTTAGAAAGAATGAGACTTGAGTTAGAGTTTAAAAGAATCCAAGCTCGAACTGAATGCAAACACAAGAACTTAAACTCAGAGAGATGGAATTGAACCATGCACTAGAGATGAAAAAGTTGTCTGTTGAACCTGGTTCTCTCCCAGAGTCTTCTAGGTCTTCCAGTCCTAAGAGTCCTCACATGCCCAAAGATGCAGTAAGTATGTATGAGGTTAAGCATGATATTTTGGATTGGTTGGCTGCTTTTGAATATAACCATGGGATTCAAGACATTACAGGGAATCAGTTGGCTGCTTTTGAATATAACCATGGGATTCAAGACATTACAGGGAATCAGTTGATTCTTTGGCTTGTTGGCGGATATAGACAGAAAGGAGTATGAAACTGTGAAGCTAGTTTTGATAGCTGATTTGGGAAGACTCCTTCTCAGTATCTTAAGAGGTTTAGAACCCTCCCTCAAAAAGCATGATGGTACCTCTTGGGCTACCTGGATGACTGAATGTTTGAAAAACATAGATGGTTGGGTTAAGGGTTAAAGAGTGAACACTTATGAAGGTATGACAAATTTGTGTATGTTGGAATCTATTTATGATGCCGCTCTCCTGAGCTGAGACAGCACTTGGCTGACTCTAAGGAAATTGATCCAAAGAAGATAACAAAGGCTGCTGACTTGTGGGTTGCAAAAGAGCTACTCACAAGGATTCTGGGGCAACTCAGAAGTAGGATGATGGGAAGCAGCACAAGAAAGAAACCAAAGAGAATTGAAATACCTCCAATCCAAAAGAGGGGCACAAACATAACAAGGGTAAGCCACAGGGAAAACCGAGTCAGGCTAGTGTACCTTCTGGGGACAAACCAGAAGGAGGTCAGAACAACCCCCCATTCATAAAAACATTTGGTAAACGTTATGCTTTTGGGTCAACTGACCATGTGAAAGAGGATCCCAGATATGAGGGTAAACTTTCAGGGGTCCACACTGTCTCCTTTGCCTTCTCCACAGTAGATGAAGTAACAATGGCAAGTGAAACTTTCACTTACTGGCTGAGGAACCCATGAAAGTCTAAGCCAGTGTTTGTTTAGTGTCCCTGGGTCTGTGGGAACAACAGAATTTAGATGTGTATAACTCTATCCCAGATAATAATAAATGGTATTACAAAAACAGTGTTCTTGTCAATGGTCATGAGACCCCTGCCATTCGAGACACTGGGGCCGACAGAACTGTAGTTGATGAATCATTTTTCAAGGTTGAGGATGTTGCTAAGGCAGCAAAAATCTTAACTAAGCTTGCTGGAGGCACTGTCCAAATGCTTCCACAGTTACCAGCTCTCATCCAGTGCAATGATATGACTGTCAAAATACCTGTAAGTGTGCAGAGTGAAGTACCTGGGAGAGTCCTGTTGGGGAATGACTTCAAAACTCTTGGAGTTGTATCAAGCACCCCCAGGCCTCCCAGCAAAAGGAAACAAGAGCAGACTAGGAAGGCCAGAGAGAATACCTTAAGGGGCTCTCCAGAGGAGATTATAGAGGTAACTAGAATGCCTAGTCCACATGACTTACTGACTGCAATTTCTAAGAAGAAAGAGGAAAAGGGGCAACCTAAAACCTCCAGAAAGAAACCAGCCAGCACTCCTGTGCTACCAACAAGGACATCCCAGAGAGGACTGTCCAAGATCACACCTGTGATCCCTCCACCAGCTGAGGCTGAGTGTGTTTACCAACCTTGTGTGGTTGAATCAGCTGCTGAGGAATCAGAGTTGGAAGAGGACCTTGCTCCTGTTGGAGATCTGGATCCTGCAGATCATCCTGAGTTTCAGGCTTTACTGGCAGAAGGTGGACCCTGTAGGGCAGACTTCAGCAGAGGCCGAAGAGAGTGTCCTACTCTTGAAGCTCTTCGCCGACAAGCAGCTTGCCAGCTGGATGGCCAAGAGCCAGGGAAGCATAGATTGTACTGGGAATATAGCCTCTTCTACAGTGAACCGACTGAGACTTGTAGTGCCTCTTGAAAGCAGACTCCAGTTCCTACAGTTAGCCCATGAGATACCTTTGGCTAGTCACTTAAGTTTTACGAAGAACAAGGAAAGGCTCTCTTTATATTTTTACTGGCCTAAGTTGGGGTCTGATGTAGATAAGTTCTGTAGGAGCTGTCACACTTGCCAAACTTCTGGCAAGAGTGGAACCAAGAATTTGGTACCCTTAGTGCCTCTCCTAGTGGTGGGAGTTCCTTTTGAGAGGGTAGGAATCAACATTGTTGGTCCCTTAGACCCTTCTACATCTTCAGGAAACAGGTTTATCCTGTCCTGGTTGTAGTAGACCATGCTAGTAGGTATCCTGAAGCTATACCTATGAGGACTGTTACAGCTCAGGCTGTTTCTAAGGCCCTACTTGGTATTCTTACCAGGGTAGATTTTCCTAAGGAAGTTATCTCTGACAGGGGATACAATTTAATGTCCCACTACATGCAGGCCATGCGGGAAAACTGTGGAGTAATTTACAAGTTCTCAACTGCCTACCATCCTCAGACAAATGGATTGATAGAGAGGTTCAACCGTACAATGAAGAGCATGATAGGTGCTTTAGAGGAACCCCTTAGAAGAAAGTGGGACCTTCTACTGCCATGCCTTCTATTTGCATATACAGAAGTTCCTCAGGAGGGAGTTGGATTTAGCCCCTTCGAAATTCTTTATGGCCATCCAGTTAGATGCCCTTTGGCCCTAAGTAAGGATGGGTTGGAGAGTGCCCCTTCCCCCAAGCCAGTGAGAGTCACTGACTATGTGATAGGTCTCCGGAGGAGAATGTCACACATGATGGTGCTCCCACAGTCTTTCACACCAACCGTTTAAAAGCTTATGTCTCAAGATCAGAAGTGGGAGCTTTGCTTCTAGCTTCATTCCAGGAGGAGGAGGAGAGTGAACCTCTACCTAACCAACTCAGAGGCCAGCCTTTACATGAGAAAATAGAAGGAGTTAATCTCTCTTCTAACTTGATACCTGAACAACAGGAGGACTGCACGTGTCTGTTAAATCAGTTTGCCTCCCTGCTTTCACTATCACCAGGCTTGACCCCTTGGGGCCAGCATGATAATCAAACTTGTGACTGTTTACCTGTTAAAAACAGAGGTTACAGGATGTCAGATCATGTAAGATCCCACATAAAGGAGGAGGTCAACAAGATGCTTGATCACAGGGTAATAGAGCCTTCTACCAGTCCATGTTCTAGTCCAGTTGTTCTAGTACCAAAGGCAGGATCCAAGAAGTTGAGATTCTGTGCGGACTATAGAGCTCTTAATGCAGTCACCAAGACTGATGCCCACCCTTTACCAAGAACAGATGAACTGGTGGACAAACTTGGTCAGCCAAGTACCTCCGTACATTTGATCTAACTTCAGGCTATTGGCACATAGCACTGACAGACCATTCCAAGGAGAAAACTGCATTCTTGATCCCAGCAGGCCTCTACCAGTTTAATGTAATGCCTTTTGGACAAAAGAATGCAGCTGCTACATTCCAAAGGATGGTTAATTAAGTTCTGAATGGGATGGAGGATTTCTGCATGGCATACTTGAATGACATTGCAGTGTTCAGCCCTACTTAGAAAGAACATGTTGACCATTTAGGATATGTTTTGCAGGCTCTTGAGCAGGCCTATCTGACCATAAAGGCTAGGAAATATTGAAATGATCAGAGTAAAGTGGTCTACCTTGGACATGAGGTAGGAGGAGGTGAAATAAGGACATTGCCTAGCAAAGTAAAAGCTGTACAAAACTGGGCCACCCCTACTACTCAAACCCGCGTGAGAGCCTTCCTAGGCCTCGCTGGGTACTATAAGAACTTGATAGAGAACTGTGGGAACAAAGCTTCACCCTTGAATGTGATGTCCTCTCCCAAATTCCCTAAAAAGGTCAGGTGGACAGGTGGAATAAGGAGTGCTCTCAAGCATTTGAAGGCCTAAAGAAAGCCCTTTGTCAAGCTCCAGTCCTAAGAGCTCCTGGCTATAACCAAACCTTTGTTGTGCAGACAGATGCTTCAAATACAAGTATAGGTGCAGTCCTTAGTCAACTGGATGAGAAAGGTAGGGAGCACCCTTTGCTCCATCAGCAGGATGCTGAAGGAACCAGAAACTAGGTGGGCAACCATTGAGCGTGAATGCTTTTCTATTGTGTGGTCACTGAAGAAGTTTATACCATACTTGTATGGATCTACTTTTGTGATTCAGACTGACCATCAATCCTTGAGACGGTTGATGCAAATGAAAGGGCAAAACCCAAAACTACTGAGATGGTCAAACAGCCTGCAAGGGTTTGATTTTACCATTGAACACAGGTCACGGTGTCACCACCAAAATGCTCATGGACTCTCCTGGATGTTTGACCGACTGGAATAAGGAGATTCATCCATGAATGGATTAAATCCTCCTGTGCCTTAGTCAGGGGGGAAGAGTGTTAAGGAGAATTCTCAAAATGTGCTCATTTCCCTTACCTTTTGAGTTCCCGAGCAACTTTGCGAGTGTGAGCCTTTTTTCCCCACTCTTTCATGTATTTTGATGTGTGTTTTACTTTTCTGTCCTTTGGTTATGGAGTTTTAAAACAACTCCAAGGCCTCATGGTTTTCTGTGTGGCACACAGCACCTTCAGTGCCGTGGCACAGCGGTGTCTTTCAGAACCCCCGAGGTTTAAATACCTTCTCTGGGACTGACTACTGTCTCCCAGAGCATGTAAAGTTAAATTGACTTTACTAGTCTCTTTAAATTTACTGGCCCAGCACACACTATCTTCCTATAGAGTGCTGGAGGGGTTGCCTAGCTTCCCCTGAGTCAAAACCCTCATGTAACAATAAAATGCTACCCTTTCCTACTGTAAATGGCTGATTGCAGTGGTTTAGATCAACTACCGTGATTTTCTGACCACTAACAATGGTAGCTAAAAATCGGGTCAGCCATGTTTTTCAATATGGCACCCAAGCCCTATCTGTAAAAACAGACTCCGGTCATCTTTTTTCGCCATTTTTTTTAGGAAAGGTCCTTTTTTTGTTTCTCTCTGCGTGCCAAACCAAGTTTGGTCACTTTGTTCGGTGGCCTTTGGCAGGCTTCAGTGCTGAAGCCCTCCTCTGGTGCCAGAGTGTCTGGGGTGGACAGGATGTGAGGGAGGTGCCCGAAACTCCCTGTGCATAGTCTCCTAGGAGACCTGAATGCACTCTAGCGTGATTGGCCGGCTGGATGTCCGGCAAGGACAGCCACCCTGCTGTGTGAGTGGCAGCCAGGCTGGAATAAAATGTGGGGAACTGTTTAAAAGCAGGTCCTTGACACTTGGAAAGCAGAGTCGACCACTCGAATGAAAGAACCGAAGAGGAGAAGACGGAAGAGGACTGCTGCAACTCCTGGATGACCGGTGAAGCCCTGCTGCAGGTCCGAATTGCCTGAAACTCTGATGACAGAGAAGCCCTTCAAGGTTAACTTCTTCCCTTGAGTTTGGTGGGAACAACCAACTCGCAGGGCGCCTGGACACCGTCGTATTCTGGTCGAATTTTCTTCAGAGTGCTGTTGAAAACAGGATAGCCAAAGGGAAGGAAACCAGGGGGAAATTAAGGCACTCACACCTTAAACCGACGTCTTGCTATAGCTTTTGTCCTCTTCCCTGTGCAGTGTAGGAACTTCCCGATGTCCTCCTTCTTGTCCCCGCGACTGACGCTTAGGAACATTGAGATCTGCTCGAACTGCCAGGAACAACTGCCTCAGCTACAGCTTTCTTCATTGACAAGGTACTGTGCAAACACGGTCTGTACATTTTTTAGCCATCGAGAAAGTGCATGAAACTTTCCTCAACTACAAAGGCTTGTCCTTCCCTAAATATTTGTCAAACTTTTCGCCTAGCCAAACCCTTTAAAAATGTATGGCAAACACTTAACCATTATCTACCAGAACTGTGCAACCCTATACAAAAAACTCTGAACCAAAACAGGCCTATTGCGAAGAATTGCTAGTTGTATTTAACTGAAACCCTTTGCCCTGCCTATGAATGTATTTGGGCTGTCTATTCTTATAACCTTGAGTGAAGTACCTGGGAGAGTCCTGTTGGGGAATGACTTCAAAACTCTTGGAGTTGTATCAAGCACCCCCAGGCCTCCCAGCAAAAGGAAACAAGAGCAGACTAGGAAGGCCAGAGAGAATACCTTAAGGGGCTCTCCAGAGGAGATTACAGAGGTAACTAGAATGCCTAGTCCACATGACTTACTGACTGCAATTTCTAAGAAGAAAGAGGAAAAGGGGCAACCTAAAACCTCCAGAAAGAAACCAGCCAGCACTCCTGTGCTACCAACAAGTCGATCCCAGAGAGGACTGTCCAAGATCACACCTGTGATCCCTCCACCAGCTGAGGCTGAGTGTGTTTACCAACCTTGTGTGGTTGAATCAGCTGCTGAGGAATCAGAGTTGGAAGAGGACTTTGCTCCTGTTGGAGATCTGGATCCTGCAGACCATCCTGAGTTGCAGGCTTTACTGGCAGAAGGTGGACCCTGTAGGGCAGACTTCAGCAGAGGCCGAAGAGAGTGTCCTACTCTTGAAGCTCTTCGCCAACAAGCAGCTTCCCAGCTGGATGGCCAAGAGCCAGGGAAGCATAGATTGTACTGGGAAGATAGCCTCTTCTACAGTGAACCGACTGAGACGTATAGTGCCTCTTGAAAGCAGATTCCAGTTCCTACAGTTAGCCCATGAGATACCTTTGGCTAGTCACTTAAGTTTTAAGAAGAACAAGGAAAGGCTCTCTTTATATTTCTACTGGCCTAAATTGGGGTCTGATGTAGATAAGTTCTGTAGGAGCTGTCACACTTGCCAAACTTCTGGTAAGAGTGGAACCAAGAATGTGGTACCCTTGGTGCCTCTCCTCGTGGTGGGAGTTCCTTTTGAGAGGGTAGGAATCAACATTGTTGGTCCCTTAGACCCTTCTACATCTTCAGGGAACAGGTTTATCCTGTCCTGCTTGTAGTAGACCATGCTAGTAGGTATCCTGAAGCTATACCTATGAGGACTGTTACAGCTCAGGCTGTTTCTAAGGCCCTACTTGGTATTTTTACCAGGGTAGGTTTTCCTAAGGAAGTTATCTCTGACAGGGGATACTATTTAATGTCCCACTACATGCAGGCCAGGCGGAAAAACTGTGGAGTAATTTACAAGTTCTCAACTGCCTACCATCCTCAGACAAATGGATTGGTAGAGAGGTTCAACCGTACAATGAAACAGGAAACATTGTAACAGGAAACAGGTTTATCCTGTCCTGCTTGTAGTAGACCATGCTAGTAGGTATCCTGAAGCTATACCTATGAGGACTGTTACAGCTCAGGCTGTTTCTAAGGCCCTACTTGGTATTTTTACCAGGGTAGGTTTTCCTAAGGAAGTTATCTCTGACAGGGGATACTATTTAATGTCCCACTACATGCAGGCCAGGCGGAAAAACTGTGGAGTAATTTACAAGTTCTCAACTGCCTACCATCCTCAGACAAATGGATTGGTAGAGAGGTTCAACCATACAATGAAGAGCATGATAGGTGCTTAGAGGAACCCCTTAGAAGAAAGTGGGACCTTCTACTGCCATGCCTTCTATTTGCATATAGAGAAGTCCCTCAGGAGGGAGTTGGATTTAGCCCCTTCGAAATTCTTTATGGCCATCCAGTTAGAGGCCCTTTGTCCCTAAGTAAGGATGGGTTGGAGAGTGGCCTTTCCCCCAAGCCAGTGAGAGTCACTGACTATGTGATAGGTCTCCGGAGGAGAATGTCACACATGATGGTGCTCCCACAGTCTTTCACACCAACCGTTTATAGGCTTATGTCTCAAGATCAGAAGTGGGAGCTTTGCTTTTAGCTTCATTCCAGGAGGAGGAGGAGAGTGAACCTCTACCTGACCAACTCAGAGGCCAGCCTTTACATGAGAAAATAGAAGGAGTTAATCTCTCTTCTAACTTGATACCTGAAGAACAGGAGGACTGCACGTTTCTGTTAAATCAGTTTGCCTCCCTGCTTTCACTATCACCAGGCTTGACCCCTTTGGGCCAGCATGATAATCAAACTTGTGACTGTTTACCTGTTAAAAACAGAGGTTACAGGATGTCAGATCATGTAAGATCCCACATAAAGGAGGAGGTCAAAAAGATGCTTGATCACAGGGTAATAGAGCCTTCTACCAGTCCATGTTCTAGTCCAGTTGTTCTAGTACCAAAGGCAGGATCCAAGAAGTTGAGATTCTGTGCGGACTATAGAGCTCTTAATGCAGTCACCAAGACTGATGCCCACCCTTTACCAAGAACAGATGAACTGGTGGACAAACTTGGTCAGCCAAGTACCTCCGTACATTTGATCTAACTTCAGGCTATTGGCAAATAGCACTGACAGACCATTCCAAGGAGAAAACTGCATTCTTCATCCCAGCAGGCCTCTACCAGTTTAATGTAATGCCTTTTGGACTAAAGAATGCACCTGCTACATTCCAAAGGATGGTTAGTTAAGTTCTGAATGGGATGGAGGATTTCTGCATGGCATACTTGGATGACATTGCAGTGTTCAGCCCTACTTCGAAAGAACATGTTGACCACTTAGGATATGTTTTGCAGGCTCTTGAGCAGGCCTATCTGACCATAAAGTCTAGGAAATATTGAAATGATCAGAGTAAAGTGGTCTAACTTGGACATGAGGTAGGAGGAGGTGAAATAAGGGCATTGCCTAGCAAAGTAAAAGCTGTACAAAACTGGGCCACCCCTACTACTCAAACCCGCGTGAGAGCCTTCCTATGCCTTGCTGGGTACTATAAGAACTTGATAGAGAACTGCTGGAGCAAAGCTTCACCCTTGAATGTGATGTCCTCTCCCAAATTCCCTAAAAAGGTTAGGTGGAGGTGGACAGGTGGAATAAGGAGTGCTCTCAAGCATTTGAAGGCCTAAAGAAAGCCCTTTGTCAAGCTCCAGTCCTAGGAGCTCCTGGCTATAACCAAACCTTTGTTGTGCAGACAGATGCTTCAAATACAAGTATAGGTGCAGTCCTTAGTCAACTGGATGAGAAAGGTAGGGAGCACCCTTTGCTCCATCAGCAGGATGCTGGAGGAACCAGAAACAAGGTGGGCAACCATTGAGCGTGAATGCTTTTCTATTGTGTGGTCACCGAAGAAGTTTAGACCATACTTGTATGGATCTACTTTTGTGATTCAGACTGACCATCAATCCTTGAGACGGTTGATGCAAATGAAAGGGGAAAACCCAAAACTACTGAGATGGTCAAACAGCTTGCAAGGGTTTGATTTTACCATTGAACACAGGTAACAGTGTCACCACCAAAATGCTCATGGTCTCTCCTGGATGTTTGACCGACTGGAATAAGGAGATTCATCCAGGAATGGATTAAATCCTCCTGTGCCTTAGTCTCGGGGGAAGAGTGTTAGGGAGAATTCTCAAAATGTGCTAATTTCCCTTACCTTTTGAGTTCCCCAGCAACTTTGCGAGTGTGAGCCTTTTTTCCCCACTCTTTCATGTATTTTGATGTGTGTTTTACTTTTCTGTCCTTTGGTTATGGAGTTTTAAAACAACTCCAAGGCCTCATCGTTTTCTGTGTGGCACACAGCACCTTCAGTGCAGTGGCACAGAGGTGTCTTTCAGAACCCCCAAGGTTTAAATACCTTCTCTGGGACTGACTACTGTCTCCCAGAGCATGTAAAGTTAAATTGACTTTACTAGTCTCTTTAAATTTACTGGCCCAGCACACACTATCTTCCTATAGAGTGCTGGAGGGGTTGCCTAGCTTTCCCTGAGTCAAAACCCTCAAGGAACAGTAAAATGCTACCCTTTCCTACTGTAAATGGCTGATTGCAGTGGTTTAGATCAACTACTGTGATTTTCTGACCGCTAACAATGGTAGCTAAAAATCGGGTCAGCCATGTTTTTCAATATGGCACCCAAGCCCTATCTGTAAAAACAGACTCCGGTCATCTTTTTTCGCCATTTTTTTTAGGAAAGGTCCTTTTTGTCTTTCTCTCTGCGCACCAAACCAAGTTTGGTCACTTTGTTCGGTGGCCTTTGGCAGGCTTCAGTGCTGAAGCCCTCCTCTGGCGCCAGGGTGTCTGGGGTGGACAGGATGTGAGGGAGGTGCCCGAAACTCCCTGTGCATAGTCTCCTAGGAGACCTGAATGCACTCTCGTGTGATTGGCCGGCTGGATGTCCGGCAAGGACAGCCACCCTGCTGTGTGAGTGGCAGCCAAGCTGGAATGAATGTGGGGAACTGTTTAAAAGCAGGTCCTTGACACTTGGAAAGCAGAGTCGACCACTCGAATGAAAGAACCGAAGAGGAGAAGAAGGAAGGGGACTGCTGCAACTCCTGGATGACCGGTGAAGCCCTGCTGCAGGTCCGAATTGCCTGAAACTCTGATGACAGAGAAGCCCTTCAAGGTTAACTTCTTCCCTTGAGTTTGGTGGGAACAACCAACTCGCAAGGCACCTGGACACTGTCGTATTCTGGTCGAATTTTCTTCAGAGTGCTGTTGAAAACAGCATAACCAAAGGGAAGGAAACCAGGGGGAAATTAAGGCACTCACACCTTAAACTGACGTCTTGCTATAGCTTTTGTCCTCTTCCCTGTGCAGTGTAGGAACTTCCCGATGTCCTCCTTCTTGTCCTCACGACTGAAGCTCAGGAACATTGAGATCTGCTCGAACTGCCAGGAACAACTGCCTCAGCTACAGCTTTCTTCATTGACAAGGTACTGTGCAAACACGGTCTGTACATTTTTTAGCCATCGAGAAAGTTAATGAAACTTTCCTCAACTACGAAGGCTTGTCCTTCTCTAAATATTTGTCAAACTTTTCGCCTAGCCAAACCCTTTAAAAATGTATGGCAAACACTTAACCGTTATCTACCAGAACTGTGCTACCCTATACAAAAAACTCTGAACCAAAACAGGCCTATTGAGAAGAATTGCTAGTTGTATTTAACTGAAACCCTTTGCCCTGCCTATGAATGTATTTGGGCTATCTATTCTTATAACCTTGTCTTTTTCCTCCCTTTATGAGTATCTGAAGTGCCATTTTGCTCCTACATCATTTTTTTACTAAACTTGTTCAGTTACTCACCGGCTGGATTTTTGTGGTATATTAGTGTGTGATATTGATCTGCTTGTGCTAGTGTAAGGTTTTCTAACTAACTGAGTAAATAAATGTATATTCTTTTACCAAGAAACCTTGAGTAAGTGTTTGTTTGAATCACTGTATTGGTTGGTCCTTGGTGTAACTTGTTCTACTGCTCATTTAAACTCTTGAGATAAGTCTGGCTGCTCAGCCATCGCTACCACTTTACTGTGTAGTACAGGCTTGTACCAAAGGTGAAATTGTGATTACACTTGTAGTCCTAATTGCCTGTAGTGTTCCCATAGGGTACTTCTGGTGATTCTGCCTAACAGTGCAGTGTCTGGAATGCTGCTTGATTTGCGATAAGGGGGGGCTGAACTGATGCCAATACATTGGGTACAAGGTCGAGAGTGCAGCTTCTGTGTGCAGCAGCATCTGGGATAATGAGAATTCCTATTGTCTTATCAAAGCAGAGTTGGCCTCGCCGTTCACTTTGAACGTATCTGGATCCAAGGAGGTCACATCACGTAACAGTCATGATTTATTAGTGTGCCAACATTTTAGTAACCAATCCCATACCTGGATTCAATAGTGACCATGTAGTGGGCCATGTGTCTAGAGGAAAGGATTTAGACGCTAGGTGGGGGGGGGTTAGCATGTTCTGTAGGTTTTAGCCAATGAGGATGGTGGGATAACATTGTAGCCTATGTATGCAGATTTATCAGTTTTATGTTATATAACCTTTAACTTCTTGTTGTGTGACGAGCTTCATGTCAGTTTGGTTCTATGGGACCATCTGAGACCTTTATGCATGTAATACATCGTGTTTTCTTTTGCAAATTGGTGCAGTGATCTTTTGGTCTCTTGGATTATTTTTATCGTTCCGGTTTTGGGTTTCCATTCTCTTTACATCAGTAAACATAAAACCTTCACAACTTCTATGTTTTTAACTTCCCCATACTATCCCTTAAGTCAAACATATCCTGGCCTCCTGCTTAAATAATTGTCAGCATGTTTTAATATAGAAACCTAACAATGGTTTATTAACATTTAAAGAGGTAAAATAGCATATTATAAGCTTCTTACCCTTAGTTCCCCCATTCCCATGACAACAAAAATAGTCGAAAGCAGAACACTAAACGCAAACCTTGTATTCAGCACATCATAACTTTTGAACAATTGATGGACATTTCAGAAAACGTTCCAGTATTTGGCTATTAGGCTGACCAGCTTTTCTGGAATGTTTCTTGCCAATTCTGTAAACATCTAAATATGTTGCAAAAATTGTATGTTTGGAAGCTTCAAGCTTCAGGATTACAAGGTGAATCCTTGGTCCACTGACCACTGACATTCCCAAAAGAAGCATGAAATGTTTACAGCACAGTAGTCGTAACACTGGAATGTTTGGGGCAAATCATCCAATGGTTGAAAATGTTATAGTGCCCAAAAAAATGTGTTATGTACGTTTTGCATTGTTTTTTTTCCAAAGGGACAATGCATACATTCTGGTCACAAACACATCCTAAAGCATTGCATGTATTTTTGCTTTAAGGGAGGAAGAAATTGTGGTAATAGTTGCTTTTTTGTTTTTTGTAGAAATGTACCACAATTACTTTTTTTTTTAATTAAGCATACACTAAGGTGACCCCTAGCAAAATGTTTAAATATCTCTCAGGCCGCTCTACAGGAGCTGAATATTTTCATAAGCAAAACTATTCCATCTTACTTTGTGTATTTCTGGTTTTCAAAAGAAAGAGACATCCAGGGAGATGTAATAGTCTTTAAGTGCAAATAGATATGTTTTTTTAAGTTGAGAAGTCTCATGGGTGAATTGGGTGGGCCAGCAGCACACTGTCTGATTCATAATCATGACCTCTGAGCCCCTGAGACACTACTAGGGAGTCCTGAGTATGCCACCCAGAAATCAAGGTAGTCTCCGGTTTTTCAATGAATGAGATTAGACATATTCAATTTGCCCATCAGAATGCTTTGTAGTGGCAAGAGCTCTGCCCTGCACCCCACTATGTCTGGGACCTGGCAAACTCTTTGTATTTCTATTTCTTACCTGTGGACTAAGTTGTTGTAGTAATTTACAAAATGTTAGACAGTAGCCTAGGTCTATAAATTGTGTATCAACACAAACTGCTAATCAGATAGCTTGGTGGTGGTATGAGTGCTCACTTGAACACATCTATGCACCAGGCTTCTGCAACACCCATTTAGTTATTTCTCTTGCAGTTGTACCTGGTTGTGGGAAATAGCAGAAATGTAGTACTTCAGGTAGGGTAATGCTTTTATCTTAAACATCCATGTTGAATAGATTAAGAGGACCGTGATGACATCAAAGATAATATCAGAAGCAGACATTATATTAGTAGTAGACATTTGTAAACAAAAACAAAAAAAACTTAAGTTAGAAGACACGTTGAATCAGTTCAATACAAAAAGTGAAATTCAGTGAGAAAACCTAAGTTGAAGTGATGTTGATGTGCCAGATTGGAACATCAATACTGAAGAAAATACTGAAGCTATACTGAGAGGCCTGAGTTGCTACAATGGGTGATCTTTATGAAAGACAATGACGTCAATCTTGCATTTCTCTACATTTTACTTTTCATTGTGCACACATTCAATTTTTGGAATTTACTTTTGAGGGCATTGAAAAGTACATTTAATAATGTTCAAAAAACCCACAAAACAAAACTTCAATTTACATTGAACATTTGCCCATCTCTGAAGTAATGTGAATGCAATCCACTATGTCAGATTTCTTGAAGGAAAAAGAAGTGTCCAGAAAAATTGTATTAACAAAACCTTTCTTCAGTTGCAAGACTAATCACGTGAGATAGGCTATTCAAAGAAATATGTATACAATTTCATAACTAAGGCCACCATAAAAATAAATATGTTAGTAGGATTCCTTAAGTATGTTAGTAAAACTCTTTAATATGTAAGTAACATTGTGCAACACTGAAAACAGCGCACCACTATACTATTACAAAATAAACAAAATATGTAGATTTATTTACAAAACCAGTGTCACATGAGCACAAAAGCCAAACAAGTACTGACCAAATACAGCCCATAGCAGCAAAAACGTTTACAGAGTTCTCAACAAACCAAACAGGTAAAAATATTTTACAAACCATTAACACTACCTACTGGACAAGGTACGATCCAGAAAATGAGAAAGAGGTAACTGAATAAACAACTATGTTTAGGAAAAACGCAATATCGCTAGATTAACTAGGGTTAGTAAAAAACAACCAACTATTTGTGCTTACAAAGTTGTAAACAAAACATGAAAACCTTAACTGGTTAACTTTGTCAATACCAATGTGTGAACATCTCTTTCAAGATACACATTTAAGTGTGCATCAGGGTGTCTGAATCAGTAAGAACCCACAAGAGCTTGCGATTGTGATGAAGCAGCAGGTTACAGTAGAGGCCTCATCACATGTGCTCTGCAGTCTGCTAAGTGAAATAAATGCTTACTTTAAAAGCAAAAACAAGCACAACTAAAGAATAACATCCAAATATTTGGTTTCTGTTTTGCAGTTATGCCTGCTTGTGACTTGGCCAAGTGGACTATCACCAGCACCCACAACACATCCATACGCATGACAAACAAAGACTCCACAGAGCATACCACAGATACAGATATACCACCAAACCAACAAGCCCTGGACAAAAACAAAGAAATGCACATGACTTAGCAGATTAATCCTTTAATGAAGGAACGGCCCTATCATGAGAATGGATCGTTTTTGGGTGCCAACCAATCCCTGAAATCTCACAGCAGGCTCCAGGGTCTCATGCAATGATTTGTTAGCCAATCAGGATTGGTAAGTCTTATGATGAATAACAGGGTTATTTATAAAGTTGGATTAACTAAACAGGGCCCATCCTTTTGATTTGTCAAAACTGTTATTATATCTTCAGGCAATCAGTGGCCACAAGTAGTGTTCTCCCTTATATACGGCCTAGCTCACTTCCTGTTCCTGTTGGCATTTTTCAAGGCTGAGGAGGAATGTGTTGCATGGGACATGCTCACACTTGCAGAAGATGTTTGTATTTTTGAGCAGTGTTTTGAGTATTTTAACAGAGGTGCATCTGTTTGTTGTTGGTCCTTAGCTTTGTTCTTACTGTTTAGTGTGATTTTGAAAGATCTTACTGAATAGCATGACATAGAAGATGAAATTTACCCCAGAAAGTAAGTTTGTCTATATTTATGGCCAACAGTCAAGGCCTACTTGTGGGCTCGTCAGAACACATTGCCAAGTGTTGCAACAAGATGCATTGCTTCGAGACTAAATGAGAATCATATATCATATCAGGAAATTTGATAACCTACTAAATCACGGCACATGTTTTAAATTTGATATAGGATCTATGTTTGCCTCAAAAGCCAAACACATTTTTCATATGTGGGTCCTGCTCAATTTGCAGTCTTTGCACGAACAAAATATGTGTATGATATTACTAAAATTCAATGGCACACCTACATATGTATTACATACATTGGAACACCTACCTTGCTTTATAGCAGTCTGAAACCCAAGGGTCCATAGTGCTTTGCAAAAAGCACTCGATATACATAACATAATGTAACATATGGACTCACATGCCTTTGTGTCATGATAAATATCAACGCACCATCAGAAAAGACTGCCTGCTGAAGAACACACTTGCTGTTCGCAACTCGGATAGCAATGATCCTGTTTTTACATATGATAAAGAATCACATTAAAAAAGTTTCGACCTTTTTAAATAGAAAGGTTTTTCCAAAGTCACAGGCCATCCCTGATGCTGGTATTGTGAATACATCCTAAGAGTTTTGCAGTGTTGTCATACCTTTTCTATCAAAATTAAACATCCCTGGGCTCTTCATAATAGTTGGGGGGGAGGGGGTACCACCTGTTCTTGGGAAACTTAAAGATCAGATTATGTATTCCAATCAGCAGCTACTTCTATGCATATAGAAAACCTATGATAATATGCCATTCACACGTATGTGTCATCTGCCTACAAGGAGGCTAGTTCTATAAAAGGAAAAATCACATAGCACTGTCTTTGCCTCAAGTTATATGAATGTGAGCCAGCACACATTTACAAGTGCACGAATCATCGTGCCACTGGGCTATCACATGTCTAATATGATCATATCCACTCATATCCCAAAATGTGTATCTGTGTATGTGTACCAAATATGAAAGAACTTGTAACCAATCTTTAATATGGATCTTCTGATTGGTTATGTAGCTCTGTGTATGACTAGATGTGTTTACAATTTTGTTTTAAAATGTAATGTGGAAAGTGTTGTTAGAAGGTTGGTTTTGGGCAGACATGATTCCATCATACAGGTTTTTGATCAATTTTGTTTTTGTGTTGAGAATGGTTTAGTTCTCAGGGGTGACAAGGTATTCTCTCCTTTGGAAATTCGGAGTAGGATTCTAGAGATGGCACATGAGGGCCATCAGGGTAAGTCTAAAACCAAACAATTACTGACACAGGATTATTGGTGGGATGGTATGGATCTACAGGTTGAGAGGGTCATCCGTGTGTGTGCAGAGTGTGACGAGTGTGATACCGTGGCAAAAGACTGTGTTACAAGAATAGAACCAATGATGCTGATGTCGATCCAGCCATTACCTTGGGAGCATGTAGGTTTAGATATCAAAGGACCAGTAAGATCTTGGGATTTTATCAGCTATTGTATTGTTGTAGTTGACATGCTTTCGCATTTGGGCAGTGATTTCCTGGGTGCAGAATGTATGCTCAAAGAATATCATCCAATTTCTGGATGACATTTTTAAAAGGGAAGGTTATCACACCACCATTGTGACAGATAATGGTGTCTAACTTATTTCTGAAGAAATGGAGTCATTTTTAGATAACAATAGCATACAGCACAAAACCAGCTCTACATACCATACAGAAACCAATAGAATGCTTGAAAGAATCAATAGGGTTATTAAAGAGTGTATCAAATTCGCCATTTCAGAGGGGAGAGATTGGAGAAAGGTGGCGCAGGTTGCCCTGGTGGTTTATAGATTCACCTCTCATGCCACTACGGGGGTGTCTCCTTTTGAGATTTTGAGAGAAAGAAAGCCCAACAACAGAGTTTGTCCTGCATGGCCTGGTAGGGCATGCTAGAAGGACGTTGATTTAGATGCAATCAAAGAGAATTTCAGTAAAAAGCAGACGTATAATAAGAATAGGCTTGAATCCCAGGGGGACACGTGAGACCAGCATGACATTTTAGACTGGAGGATATTTTAGATTGGAGGAAATGGGCAGGGGCGGCTCACATGTTCGGACTGGACCATAAAACCGTCTTAGGCACCAATGAAACCAATTAATTCCTTTAGTCACAGACAGTTTGAATATTACCCAAGTGGGTGTTTTTTGTTAAAATATACCCACATTGGGATGGAAATGGGGAGGGGCGGCTCACATGGTCGGACTAGACCATAAAACTGTCTCAGGCACCAATGAAACCAATTAATTCCTTTAGTCACAGACAGTTTGACTAGTACCCAAGTGGGTGTTTTTTGTTAAAATATATGCACATTGTGATATTTAAAGAATCTTTATTCAGTAACAATTGTCAGAACTACTAGCTGCATAGTGAAGTAACTCATCAAACTGGCCCACATTGGCCAAAAAAGTGTCCCATTATGACTGGCCTACACTAGCATTTTGCATTTTTGATATGGGCATCGCCCTATTGCCCTATAGGGCAATCTGAGCCTGGCGGCTCATCCATAATGGGTGAGGGGGCATCCACCCAGTGGCCCCCTCACCCATTTTGGAGGAGCCCAGAGCCAGCCCAGTGAAACACTGAGCACTCCCTCACCTGCTTTTTCCAGCTGAGGGAGAGCTCCTGGGCTGGCTGAACTGCCAAAGGGAAACACTGTTTCCCTTTGACAGTTCAGTTCCCCAGCCTCACATGCTCACTGAGCCATGCAACGCTTGGGGAGTTTTGCTTTGCTAACCTTGCAAAGCTCATTGGAAATACTGGCTGAGGCACTGCATGTCTGTATGTATGAGGGGGAGCTCCTGCACCTCCTCAAACACACGGACAGAGCAACCTGGAGCGGGGCATTTCAACAGCCACGCGCATGCCCCTGCAGAAGGTACGTATATGTTCATTTATTTTTTATTTAAATATGTGTATGGATGTGTGTATGCTTGTGTTATGATTGAGTGTATGGTGATGGGTGCTCGTATGAATGATAGAGTGATTGCTGTGTGTGTGTGTATGTGTGTGTGTTTGTTTTGGTCAGTTGAGTTGATTTTGGTGATTGGGAGTGGAGGGGGGAAGGAGGGTTGTACAACAAAGGCATTTTAAAAATGCCTTTGTTGCACAATCCCCATACCCACCTGCCAAAATCGGCTCTCCTTTTGAGGCGCTGTGGAGCCCAGGGGACAGGGATGGTATTTTTTTTACTGGATATCTATCATAGGTGTCCAGACACAAATACCATGCTTTCCCCCTTGGCTCCCCAGCGCCAATTGCAAACTGTTTGGCTTTTTACCAATTTTTGCTCTAAAATGCGAAATTTTAACCCATTATTTTTAAAAAATTCACAGGCGGAAAACCCCCACAGGGAACCCCATCGATTGGTTCAGGCTCCCTCGTTTTCCTCGGTCGCTATGGCATTTTTGTGGGAAATATTTTTGCCCGTCCACTTAAAAAATTCCCCAGCTCCCACTGGCCCTCGGACTGTGTTGGGTACGGGATGTGGGGAGCCCAGGGACTGTGGTCGGAGCAAGATGGGCAGGAGCTCTGGGATACTAGTGGGAGCAGGGTGGGGAGAGCCCAGGGTCTTTGATTGTTTGATTGGGTGGGGAGAGCCCAGGGACTGGGTAGGAGTGGGATCCGGGAGCTCAGCGAATTTGATGGGGTTAGTTGGGGGACTGCAGGGACTATACTGGGAGTAGGGTGCAGTGATGGCATGCAATAGTTGATAGCCATGTCTATGATGCAGATTTTGTTTCAGTTGAGAGGCTGCCTTGGATGTATCCGGTTGGGTGAAGTGAAGCATGTATTAAGGAACATTTCCTCACTTACCTGTGACCTATGGTATTTTCAGCTGTCTTACTGTCCATGACTAAGCTGTGGAACACTGTAAATTGTGGGTCGACAGCACTGTGGTCATAGGTTGGCACATCTTTGTACCTGCATACAAAATAAACTACATTTTTCTACTAAATTAGTGGTTTTACTTTGGACACTGAGGCTGGTCTCTCCATTGACAAGTAGTGGGAGCATACCTTTATATCTTGGAACAAGGTGCGTCCATACTCAACTGATTTGCTATCTTCTTTACTGAGGTTCATCCGAATGCCCCTCTCCACAATCCGGTTGCATAAACTGCCTGTGCTTCACGAAGGAGCTCTAATATGCATTCGTAAGATTCTATTATCTCATAATTCAGCAGCCTGTGCATGAGGCTCAGCCTGAACAAAACCAAACAACTTCAAATGAATATATGCACACATCTACTTGAGTAAATGCAGTGGCAGGTGGCATGCACCAGTTTGAATGTATACATTGATTATGATGAAGATGTACACAATATAACACATACACACTGTAAACAGGCCAGCAAGGATAGGGAAGTGCATTCCCAGTATCTAAGTGATAAACCACTTTAGCCATTTGATGTTTGCACAGATTGAGAGAAGTTAAACTAATGTTCCAAAAACAACTTCAGTTTTATAATTAGTTTGAAATTAGCTTTTTCTTTTAATGATAGCTCCCTTGCTGAATGCAGATTCAGAGTAATGACATCCTGTCCTAACTGTTGCTCAATTGTGGCTCGGTACATTTCTGTATTTACCTATTTTTGCAAATGTTTTCATTTTTATAACCATGGTAACTAAGTGAAAATTTGAGCAGTAATCTGTGTTTTGTGCTTACAAATGAATATTTCTCTAACAGAAAAGCACACATAAATAAGTAAATGTAAATGTATTGGTTCTCTAATTTTCCAGATTCAAATTTAGTTTTAGCATCTAGGGAATTTTAAAGTGAACATGCAAGTACGCTGATTTGAAGAGGAACTGTTATTGTGACAAATTGGATTCTGACTCGCAGGAGTACAAGGGTGAGCAGGGTCAAAATGGCTTGCTCATCCATCACACTTCTTCAAACCAAAACACAATACAATCATAAAGGTAAAACAGGAACAGTTAAGAGATAAACCTTCTTTGCCTTTTGCTTTAGCACGGGCCAAGGGCAGACTATACTCCTAAAATATATGTGAAGGTGAACCAATTGTGACCCAAACAACACAGTATCACAGTCCAAAAATAAAGGGAATGTCCAATCAAGGTTCTATACGAATAAACACTTTAATAACACACCATCTGCAAGAAGAATGAAAGAGTTTACTATAGAACAACCCACCCCAAAGGAAAGAACACTCCCTATAGTTCCAAGGGTGGTAGTTAAAGGGTTCATAGTGATAGTTTCGACAGTCAAAGTTCCTACATACAAAAGTTCCAACACAAAAGCACAGAAAATACGTTTTGAATGCATTTTTTAAAAAAAAAATATTTCATGGAGGGGTTCCCCCTCACCCCCTGTTTTCATTTTGAAACAAACTTTTTTTTAATACAAAACTAAAATAAAACCTAAAACATTTTCAAAAAATGCATTTGAAACTTTTTCATTCGAAACTTTGTATTCAGAATTTTTGTATGTAGAAACTAAGTTTTCGAAAAAATGAATGGACACCAGTTAAAGTACTACCTAAAAGGATATCTTGGTGAACACACGGACGATTGTGACTTAACCAGTCTGTAGGGCCCAATTGGACCTGAATTTGGTTCTTGGTGGGCTGATACGTCAGAGCTGGATTTGATCAACGATGCAAGCTGATCAGGCTCAGTCGAGCACAAAGGATCATGGAGTCCTTGTCAAAAAGTTGGTGTTGAGCAGCAGCAAATGCATGTGCTCAGTGCAGTTGAACGGTGGTGGTTCAAGCGATGCCCGTCGGGCGGTTCCAAGAACGCTTCAACATTGGCCAGGCCGGGGTTGGCAGGCATTGGTCGTGAAGTGGTGCTCGAGGGGGTGTCAATGTGCAAAAATGAGGGGGCAGTTCTTCGGCTTTGATCAGATGCTTCGGTCCTGGCAAGTGACATGCTTGGCGAGGACACAATGCTGTGTCAAGTTGATTTTAATACAGTGCATTAGTTCCCTTACTTCTTGCTCTTGTCGGGGGGAAATTCTCCCGGGGTCGGCTGAGCCGTCCGCGGACCTCCGGGCAGGGAGGCCCCAACTCCTCCCGTATATCCCAAAAGAGATAGAGTATGAGACACACGCAAGAAGCAAGGTGATTCTGCTGTTTATTAAACAAAACGGCAGGGATGGGTCAAGGATCGTACGCGCCCGTCCTGACACTCTCTCAACATTGTGGGGCTCGCAGGCCCTTTTTACCTTAGTATGACGCGCTACTTGCGTCACCTGAGAAAGTTAGCAAAAAACCTATCGCCACTCTGGATTGGTTCCCCGAGTGGTAGGGTTAGTATAGCATACGTATAGAGAACGTTGTTAGTGGTTAAGGGTCAGTCAGGTGGTATACTTGGGTCGTCCCTTCAGTTTGATACATAAAAATTGTTACATGAAGACCCCTGAGGATTGGTCAATGTTAATGGCGTCAGTGATAAGGGCCCCATGTTCTGATTGGTCCACCCGCGAGCCCCCCAGTCTGGGACCATCGCTGTTCCCAGCTCGCGGTGCACCTGTCATTTGCAACAATGTTTCACTATGGGTATGTGCAGACAATGTGAGGATTTATTCATAAGCAGGAAGGCCGACTACTCCCACCGCCGCAGATGTCCATTGAGTCGCTTAATTGTATCTGCCTGTGTCTTGAGACGGGGATCCAGGCGCCTTCTTCCTCCTGGGCTTGGCACCCTATCAGGTTCGGCTTGGTCACGTGAGGTGGGACCATAGTTGAGGCAGAATTCTGCACAATTAATATTGCATTTTTCACTGTGTGCCTGGTTTATCTTGCAGGTGTGACCTTGGCGTCGGCTTGCGGTATGAGAGTTTGCAACGTTGTGCCCTTGACTGTCTGCTTTCGTTAGGCTCATTCTGCAGGGTCAGCAACCGAACTCTTGCTCATTCAATGTTCATGGAAGCTTTTGCTTGCGGCCTACTTGGGCCTGGTGCATAGGTGGAACCGTGTGATACAGAGCGCTTTAGGTTATGGTATCATATCGCTCTATCCCCAGTATTGTGTCTTCGTTATATTTCTCATTATGGTACATGGGTTTAGGAGAGCGTGAGCAAGCCTTTTTAGATGAGTTCATTATGCGTCTTGCGTTTCGGCATTTGAAAAGCCTATGTGGAAAATAATAAAGATGCACGTCCGTGGGTGTGTCCGTCGCCTACGTCATAGCACTGAGTATGTTCTTCGTGTGGATTGGTGTGGGAGTGTCCGGTGTGTATATTTGCACGGGTGTGCTGGCCGTTGGCTAGGTCGTCATGGCATCTCTAACGATGTGTTGATTTGGTGCTGGATGGTTCAGTCGAGTCCATCCATGCCGCAGGTGTCGGCATGTGCAGGGCAGGCTGGTGGGCAGGCGGGTGTTCACACGAGTGGGCACATCCGTATGTTCTTGTACCAGGGTATTTGGTCGTCTGGTAGATGGGCAAACTCCTCTCGTGGCGGGTGTCTGGGCCGTGATCCTCTAGGCCAGGGTTGAGAGGGGATTGGTGGGAGCCTTTTGTTCACTTTTCCCACTTCAGTCCCCCCTCTGGTCGACTTGTCGACCACAAACATATCCTTTTCCTTATCTCCTCTCACTCTCCATACTTTAGTTACTCCTCCCAAATGCCCATAATGGTTAACATGGTCTTCAAATGACCAGTACATATATACACAGGTCCCTCCAGGTGTGCAGTATACCCATTTCCCTATGTAGCTCCTTGGGTTTCTTGGGTTTTCAAGCTTCACAGATGGTGGGTCCAGGTGGTTGGTGATGATCTGGTTGCGCAACCTCTCTCTCTCTTTTATTATTGTGCCTGTGTGTTGGCCGTCATCTGCTGGCATCAAGGGGTGCATACCGACCATTTCGATCATCTCGTCTGTGGTGCGTGCCTTCCGGGCCTTCCAAAATCTTATTATGATAAGTGCAGCTCCATCCAAAATAATGCATCCAACTATAATCTTCAGTCCATCTGACAGCCAAGATGGCATCCATGACCATAGCGTCGAAAACCAGCTCTCATCCTTTTTCACACCTTTACTTTCATCCATCATTTTGGAGTGCATCTGGGCCAATTGTGATACTGCTTCTGTCAGTGTACCATTGTCAGCATCGTTAGCAGGAATGAATGTGCAGCATGATTGTCCTATCTTTGCGCAAACTCCTCCTTCCATTGCTGTGAGGAGGTCCAGTACATATCTGTTCTGTAGTGCTACCATCCTCACTGCTCGCAGTTCCTCTTTCATTGCATTGAATGCATTTACTGTAGAGTTATTTGTCATCATTAATTCCCATCTAGTTATCTGGAGCCATTTTGCGTTTGCGTAAGCCTGTAGTCCCGGATGTATTATTGAGGAGAAGAACATTGCTGCTCTGCTGAATAGTCTGTGTTCTGGTGGAATTGAAGTGAGTGCTGTTTCCGATCTTCCCCATAGGTAATTTCCTCTCAGAGGTTCTCCTTGTCTTTTCTTTCTATTCAGGACAGTGTTGTTGCCGTTGTTTTGGTTCTCTGGCCCCTTCTGAAGCTGTGCAGATCTCTTCTTCCTCTTGTTTCCTTCATCCATTTTGGGGAAGTTCGCCACATTCACATGTTTCTGGGGCACCACTAGTGATGGTACATTAACGTGTACCATTGTGCATACACCATTCCACAGAGGGGGCAGTGTGTGGTATGCCTTGTCTCCACAGGCCCAGTAATGGTCCATTACTACTGCTGTTCCTGCTCCCCCCTCAGGTAGCACTGTCACGCTTGCACAGTTGGTGTTGTATCCCACGTCCACTTCTCCTTTATGTTGGTAGCATACCTTAGGTGCAGTCATCGGCAGTATTGTTATTGGGTCTTCATCCTTCTCTATCCACGTTAGCATGGGTACGTACTTGACCCAAGTCATCTAACATCTGTTGTTGTGTTCAGCAATAGTTGTAGTATCCTCTCTCATTACCATGTTGCTGCCAACCACTCCTGTGTCCCATTTGTCACCCAGGTACACCTTCCCTGTTATTATTATCAGTGGTCTTTCCCAACATCCTTGTTTACCAGGAACTTCAGTGGCGTACCAATCACATGGTAGGTACCGTAGTGTAACTTTCTTTGTTTCTCCTTTTTCAGGGCCATTTGTTATGTATCTGAATGCTTCAGCATGTAAACCGGCCTTGTGGTAACTCAAATAACTCTTAAGGAAGTTATTTTCGTACCGGTATGTGTCTCGTGTTTTCCATACCAGGTGCACCGTGTTTCCTTGAAACCTCCCTTTCGTTTGGAACAGTGCCAGGTATATTATGCACCGTGCTGTTTTTTCATCTATTTCCGTGGCAACGAAAGTTCGGGAAGCACTCATGGCGTATGGGATCAATGAGCAGACGTAGCAGCTGTCTTCTGTTGTTTGTTTACCTATTTGAGTCATGTGTTGGTACCACATGTTGTTTGAGACGTGTGCTGAATTTTGTATGTAGTTGTCAATATCTTTATTGTCTGAGTATGTGCTGCGTTTAACTCTATTTCCTTTGTGTGGAATTTTGCTAGTACCACCTGACGTGACACCTGTTGCAGCTGGGGGTGGGGGTATATTAGGTTTGGGTACAGCAAAAATATTGATAGCATAACTGTTCTGCCATACAGAGGCAGCCACGAACCCGGTGATCATCAAAATCCCTATCATCTTTATTACAGAGGCTAGTCTCACCGGCATTTTGCTCTTACCTTGCTGCAGTCCGGCAGCTAATTCTTGCGACGTTAAAGTTGCCCGCCTGAAAATTCTCAATATGCTTGTTATTAGTGTTAGTTCTTGATTTCAAGCTCTCCCTATCAAGTAGTCGTTCAGTGCCCAGGCGAAGAGCTGTTCCCACGCCAATCTAAGTGATCTATCTCTTAGGACAGGCAAGTATGGGTGGAGGTGGGGCATTGATTGTTCTATGGCCAAGAGAAGTGCTGTGTAGTAGACACGTACCGTCCTCCTTTTCTGGTACTTTGGCCTTTTTATGTAATAGACAAATTGGTGCGATAATTCTTCAGGGTAGTTATTGTCTGAGGGTATCATCTACTCCTGGGCAGTGAACTTTGTTAGTTATCTGTTTTCTTAGCAGTACAATAATACACCGTACCTGCATGTGTGAGAGAAAAAAAGAACATTCAAGTGTGTACATGTGTATGTGCAAAACAATGTCCTTCAGTTGGGTTATTACTGCAGTGGGTAGGGGGTCGATGGGCAGAGGGTTTGGGGCTCAACTGGTAGAGGTCTCTTTGCTCTTTGATCGTGTGACCATGGGGTGGGCGGTATGGTAATTACCCCTTTCTATTTCAGTAGTTGTCTCTGGGTAATCAGGGGGGTGGCAGGGTATGGGGGCACTTTGGCCGTTAGCTGCGGTAGAAGTCCCTTCCTCCGTTGGCGACGCTGTTGCTGTTCTTCCAAAGGCCCTGTCGGTGACGCTAGGGCGGGTCTGGAGTTTGCAGATCTTTACGTCGTGTAGGTGATTCCAGGCACGTTTGTCCTGTAACTTTACTGCTCTCGTTGATACTTCCTCTACCAAGTGGGGGCCAGTGAAGCGTGGGCTGTTCCACTTTCTGTTGAAATTGCGGAGTAGTACGTGGTCACCTTTAGCAATTTTGCACAGTTTTTCCTTTTCCAATTCTTCATCCGCGTCTTCTCGTTGATCACTCTTAGACCCGCCCCGCGTGCGCTCGAGCTGTTGAGACACAAACACGACACTAGTAATCAAAGAAGACACATATTGGTACATTTCATCACCAAGGACATTTGCAGTACTCTCATGGTCGGTGAATGCTCTTGATGTTGGCGTCAGAGGAAGGCGCATTTGACGTCCGGTCACCACCTCGTGAGGGGTGAGGTGGTGGTCGGAGCCTGGTCTATTCCTTAGCTCAAATAGGGCTAGCGGAAGGCAATACAGCCAACTCTTCTTTGTTGTTTGCTGTATTTTTGCAATTGCCTCCTTTAATAGGCCATTCAGGCGTTCGCATATACCGTTGGCCTGCGGGTGGTATGCACATGCAAATTTATGCTTGATGTTCAGTAAGGATGTGATATGCTGGAACATTTCATTGGCGAAATGCGGGCCATTGTCTGACCGCAGTATTTCGCACACTCCCCACCTGGGGAAGACTTCCCTCACTAGGAATTTAGCTGCTCGGAATTCATCTGGGTGTGAGCAGGGCCCTGCCTCAATCCACCTCGAGAATGGACATACAACTACAATCATATACCTATTTCCTTGACATACGTTGATAATATCAACATAGTCAATATGGATGTGTCGGAAGGGTCCCTCTGGCCGGGGTATAGTACCTTTTATCACCTTCAGCGTGTGACCGGCCGTGAACTGTTGACATGTGAGACAATTGCTGATAAAATTTGACACATGGGAATTTAACTCGGGGCAGAACTAATCTTCCCTAATTCGTGCTGCAATGACTTCCTTGCCTGTGTGGGCTGGGTGGTGTAGTTGGCTCAGGGCGGTGTTCAATAGTGCCAGTGGCATTACCATCTTTCCAGTGCTAACCTGGCGCCATAGTGCGTCAGTTGGTGACATTGTACATCCTCTTTTCACCCATATTTCTTTTTCTGCCATTGGTGCAGCCGCTTGTAGTTCCATTATATGTGTGGCTGGGAGATGGGTGTACCCTTCTCGTATTAACATCTCCTTAGCTATTCCCCTCCCTCTCCCTCTCTCTGACTCTGGGGGGTTCCATATTTCGCCAAAATATGCAGCATACTTCGCATGTGCGTCTGCTGCTGCATTCCCTTTTGAAATATGATCTTCTCCATTAGTGTGTGCGGTGCATTTGACCAAGGCTAATTCTTGGGGGTCTCTTATTACTTCAATTAGTTCAGCCAATAAGAGGGCATGTTGCACTGGAGTGCCGTCAGCTCTCCTAAACCCTCTTCTCCTCCATTTGGACAACCCTGGGTGGACAGTAGATGTGACATATGCACTGTCGGAATATATGGTCACTCATTTGCCAAAGCTTTCCTTCAACGCCAAGATGAGTGCAACTAATTCCGCTGCTTGAGCAGAGTAATGCTGTGGTAATTGTACGCATTTCATCGCCACACACAACGGTACCTCCGTCATTTTTACCACTGCTGCCCCAGTTCTCCTTATCCCGTCACTTTGGTAAATTGTTGATGACCCATCAATGAACAAGAGCTCACCTCCGT
This sequence comes from Ambystoma mexicanum, assembly GCF_040938575.1. Classification (NCBI taxonomy): domain Eukaryota; kingdom Metazoa; phylum Chordata; class Amphibia; order Caudata; family Ambystomatidae; genus Ambystoma; species Ambystoma mexicanum. The sequence goes on from NC_090941.1 coordinate 193,620,000, forward strand.
CTAGTGCGTTCTCTTCAACCCTTCTAGTACATGAATACATTTCGGTAGTCTTTGTACAATCGTGCGCATAGTCTCCTTCCTTAATTGCTTCTGCTATAAACCTTGCAGGGTTGACCGTGCTGCACCTAACAATTGATAGGTCAGCTCTAGATAAGATTATCTCATAACCTGACGCCCTCTGCGTGGTTAGTGTGGACTTAGGCTTGTTCAATATTGCAAATAGTGCATGTTCCACAAATAGTGTGGTTGGGCACCCCATGGTGATTGCTGATGCTTTCTCTACCGCAAAGGCAGCTGCGGCGAGACCTTGTTCGCAAGGGAAATGACCTAACATCACAGGATCCAAGTGGCCGCTGTAAAACGCTACTGGTTTGTAGCCCATGCTTGTTTTTTGGGCCAACACTGCTTTCATTACTGCTGAGTCGCAATGTGAAAATATAAAGAATTGTCGTTCATAATCTGGGGTGGCCAGTACCGGAGCGATTGATATTGCATCTTTCAGTTCATCAAAAGCCTCTTTCATTTCCATTGCCCACCCCAACCTTTTCTCCCCTTTGTTAGCTTCTTTTAACCCCTCAAGTAGGGGTCCTATGTATGAGCTGTAATCAAATACCCATGCTCTGCAGTAGTTGCACAGACCCAGGAACTGCTGTAATTCTCTCACTATTTGTGGCAATGGCGTTTTTGAAATGGCCTGTGCTCTTTGTGGTGCAATCTTTCTTCCATATTGGGATATGAGCTGGCCAATGTAAAGTACCTGTTCCTGACAGTACTGTATTTTTTCCTTGTCTACCTTGTAACCTTTTTCAGCCAATATTGTCAGCATCTTTAATGAGTCCTCTCTGCATCTTCTTTCATTTGTGCTGCAAATTATTATGTCGTCAACATACTGCAACACTGTGCTTTCTACTTCAATGTTACCCAAATCCATCTGTATTACTCTGTTGAATATTGAGGGTGACTCGCAGTACCCTTGTGGCAATCTGGTGTGTTTCCACTTTGTGTTTCTGTAAGTGAAGCTTGTCAGATCTTGTGAGTCTGGGTGCAGTGGTATTGAGAAAAAGGCATTTTTAAGGTCGATCACTGTAAACCGTAATGCCTCTGGTGGAATGCCGCACAATATTGTGGCCGGGTTTGCTGCTATGGGGTATTCTGCTTCCACTATGTTGTTCAAAGGCCTGAGGTCCTGTATGAAGCGGCAAGACCCCCCTTTAGCCTTGCGCACTGGGTATACAGCTGTGTTGCATGGTGATTCTGATGGGACCAATATGCCATTATTAATAAGGGCCGTTATTGTTTCATATATGCCCTCATCTGCCTCTTTTGATAGTGGGTACTGTTTCACTCTGGGGAGTATTGCACCCTTTTTCAATTTTATTCTTACTCCCCCTATGCTTTTTATACACCCCACGTCATAGGGGCTAGTAGTCCATAATGATGTGGGTACTTTTGCCATATCCTCCTCAAAGAAGGGAACTGGGGTGGACGTGGGTCCCTCAAGTGCCATTGCAATTTTCTGTGCCACTTGTTTGTACGTCACCCTTAGCCATATTTCCACACTCATCATAAATACCATTTCACCTTCTTCCTTTTCTCTTGAGAAGAGCTCCTCATCTGACACCTGGGTGAGTCTACATCCCTCTGCTAGTGCTATCACTGCCCTCCATGCTCTTCCTTCTCTGTCTTGGGCATGCACTGCAATGTAATCAGCAGTTGCTATAATGCTCTCTATGTCCACTGAAATCACCTTTCCTTCTGGTTCGTTGGCTGGTGTTTCTGGTCTAAACAAGTAGGCTGCTGGCCTCCTCCAGATCTTTCCTTCTATCCCTGGCATCCATGCAAATGCCATGTCCGTCCCGTACTGGAACAGTTCACCATCTACTGGCTCAGCCCTAATCACTGTCTGTCCACAGTATGCCTGCATAATCTGTCGTGCAGTGAGCATGTTAATTCCTGGAGTGGAGCAAATTATGCCGTCCTCCGTAAAGGAGATCGTCATATTCAACCTGCTCATTATGTCTCTCCCCATTATATTTACTGGTGAGGCCCTAGAATATAAAAGTGGGACTGACATGTCATAATCCCCTATTGATAAGGGAATGTTATCAGTAAAGGGAACCAACCCCCTAGCCCCAGAGAATCCTTGGGTGTTCATGGCTTCACCTGACATCTTAAATTTACCTTCCCTTATGCAAGACCGGGTCGCCCCGGTGTCAACAAGGAATGATCATTTTTTGTCACCTATCGTTACCTCTATGCGTGGTTCCTCCGCACTATTAGGTGTTACCGACAGGATGGGACACACCAAGGTCGTCTGTGGGCTGTCCTATTGAGGGTATAATGATTGACCACTTCCTGTGTAAGGGTTGTGTCCCAGTAGCGTCACCCAACCCAGTTGTGTTTGCTGTAGTTGGGTATTGGTAGATGTTATGTTATGGTCTTGGACTTGTGCAGGTTGCTGTACTTGCTGTGCTTGGGATTGTTGTGTTATCGCTACCTGTTGTTGAGGCGGTGGACATGTCCGTGGCTGTTGTTGTGTTACTAGTTGTTGCTGTCCATTTCCCTGTTGCAATGTCTGCTGTTGCTGGATGCCCTGCTGTTCCTGTGTGAGCTCTTGTTGTCTCTGTTCACTCCACGATGGTGTGCCAGGTCTCACTCTACACGTGCGTGACATGTGTCCTACTAATCCACAAATCCAACACACCAGTGGTTCCCTGTTCTGCCTTGGAAAGCTTCCTGTGTTGTCCTGGTATACTGAGTGCCCGGTGGGGTAGGAATTTCTAAGTCCCCCCACCTGTTGTTGTGTGTTATATCCGTATCCTCTCCCTCTCATTATTCCTCCCCTTCCCCTGTTGTAATTATAATACCCAGCTCCTGGCGTTGGGTATCCTCCTCCCATGTTAGTCGTGTATGGTTGGAGTGGCAGCATCTGTTGTGTTACAGTCTGCGATGATTGTATTTGGGAGGGATCTTGTGCAGCCACTACTTGTGTGGGGCTTTGAGTCATTGTTGTAGGTGTAGTTATTAGTGCGCCTTCCATCGTGTATTTAGTAAGTTTTTTCTCTACTAGTTTAGCCTCTTCCGTTTTCCTGTCCTCTTCCTTTTTTTTCATTTTTTCTTGCCATGTCCTGCAATGATGTACTATAGTCAGTTGTATTTCTGGCCATGCTTTTGCTTCCATCCCCACTACTTTCTTCAGTTGTTTCTGGACTGCTTCTGGGAGCCCCTGTACTAGTATATGATAGAATATTGCTGGTGTTTCGTCCCATTGTTCTCTAGTTACCATACGGCACTTCTCTTGAATTTCCTGGATATAATCAACAGGATATTCGTTCTCACGCATCTTGCGCGAGGTAATTGCTCCTATGTCTGATGTGTCTGGATACTGTACCCTCAGTGCCTGCCATAATGCATGTCTGCAGTTTGCGAATGGTGCCCCATCGTGAGATGTGTTTGTTATTGTGACCCCGGGGAAGCCCGCTCTCTTCCAGATGTCATCAGCAGCATCCCCTAATATTGATATTAGAAGGCCCTTTACATCTCCCACTGCCAATTTCTGTCCTGTGGTGTATTTTTCCATTTCATATATCCATTTACCCGCACCTCCACTTAATGATGGGAGTCTGCACTTTATATTTTCCTTGTCTGCATGCTTCCAAGGGACGTATTATGGTCTAACCCCTCCCCTCTCCAGAAGAGGCATCAAGTTGTGTCCCGTTTGACCCCCTGGGTTCCACAAAATCGAGTCTGCACACCCCTCCTCTTCTTCCGTCTCTTCTACATCGTCAATTTCTTCCATATTTCTCCTGCTCTTAACTCTTTCTCCTCCACCACTTCCCCTTCTTCCATCATTTCCTTTATTTAATGTGGGCGTGTGTATTCGTTCTCCCTACCTGCGTCCAGGGAGGTCTCTAAGCCTTCCTGCATAGGGTGTCAGGTCGTTTGTGAAGGGCGCGAGTTTAGATGGGCATGTTGCACGTAATGAGCGTGAGGTGGTGGAGCATGAAGGACGGGATGGCGACGGTGTGGCTTCACGTGTCTGCCTTTCCGCTATTCCTTGCTCTTCCTCCTCACTTCTCTGCAGTTCTTCCTTTCTCCTGCAGATCCATGGTGAGTCTCTATTTGTCCGGGTGGTGTATAGTTTATCTAGGCTTTCCCTTTCACTATTTCTTCCTTCCTTCTCCATTCCTTCTTCTTCCTCAGTACAAAAGTCATTCAAAAATGGCAACCCCCAATCTGTCCTTTTCCCCCCAATCGTTACTGTTCTTATGTCTATTAGGTCCGTTCCTTCCTTTTCTTCTTTACTAATCGCTCCCCTTTGTGCCGATGTTGTTGCTAGTTCTGTACCTCTATATACATGCCTCCTTACTTCACTCTCCTCTCTCCTATCTTCTCTTTCCCCTTCATTTTTCTCTGCTAATTCTCTACCAATTTCCTCTCTTTTCTTTTTAATTCTTCCATTACTTCACTACTCATTTTTTCCAATATCTTTTCATCTTCTTTCTTCCTTTCCCATCTCTCCCTCTCCCTTTCTAATATACTCTCTATCATCCTCCCTTCCTCGTATTTCCTTGTCGCTTCTGACAGTAATCTCTTCTTCCATATTGCCATTTCTTTTTCTTTCTCCTCTTCCTCTCTTTTCCTGTCGCGCAGTGCTGCTCTTGATACCCTTTCTGCTACTGCCTTTACCCTTTCGGCTTCTCTCTTTTGCTCCTCAGTTCGTTCTCTCATTTTTACCAACTCATTCTTACCTTCTTTCCTTTCCCGTGCTCTCTCTCTTTCCCCCCTCTCGAGCTGCTTGATCAATGCATTCTGCTCATCCCTTAATTCTGCTAATCGTTCCTCCAAAGTCTCTTCCTTTTTTCTTATCAGCTCTTCCCCTTTCATTTCACCCTCCCTGGTATTATCCTCGTCCATTTTCCTTACCACCTCCTTCTCTTCTCCTGTTAATGAACCTCGTAATTTTAATAGTATCTGCGCAGCTACCCACTCATCATTTCCTATGTCCGTAGTCTGCTCTTCTTCAGTCCTCCCCTCCCCTGCTAGCGTCTTCCTATGAGCTGATCCCGTTGTACTAGTCCGCTCCCCTCCCGTGTGGCCACCTGTAGCTGTATATGGAGGCGGGCTGTATGCCGGATTCGAGTATCCCTCAGCCGCCCTTAATGGTTCTCTTGCTATTTCTCCTAGTTCTCGTAAAGGATACAACCCCCCTCCTTCTGTTTTCACTACCTTCGCTAGGGGTATATCGTCGCTCTGTTCCTTTTTTATTTAGTTTTCGTTTGAGTTGTCACTCTTTTCTCCTCCCTCTTGTTCGTTCCCCGTGTTCTGTGTGCCTTCACTCTCTTTTTCCCCATTCTCTCCCTCCTCCTTAATCTCCTTATCTCCCGTTGTTTCCCCTACAATGAACATTCCGTTTGGTCCTGGTCGGGACCCTTGGAACATCCTCCATAAGTTGAACACTTCCATGTGGTGTGTCAACTTCTTCCCCTTGTATGTATTATGCAGATGGTTTAATAGTGAGTGTTGGGTATATGGATCGAAGCTACCATTAGGCGGCCATGGTGTCGTCATTTTGTTGTCCGTCCCCTGTGTCCATTCTATGCTATACTTGATCAGTTTCTCCCTATGGGGTGACAGTGTTTTACATATGTGTTGCAGTGGGGTAGTGAGGGTGTTCCCCCACCCCCCCGATCCTGCCCCGTATGACATAGTAGCGCTCCACTTGTTATCCTTCCCCTATTTGGTAGCTGTTATTTTACTAGCACTTTACAATATACAGCCTAATGTCTTTACCTGGCCCCGTAAGTTTGGGGACTTGCGATAGTCCGCTAAGGAAAAATTAGTAAAATATAGTATTTACATTTGTATATTCTTTTTTTTCGTTTCTTCCTTTATACAACACCCTTACGGCCCCCTGCGGCCGAGGCGCACGTAGCCCCCTGCGGCCGCGTGCCCCTTGTGATGTTCTTATACTGCCGTCCTACTTTCACTTGCTCCTCCTCCCTCTTCTACACTTGCCGTGGCCGGCGTTCTCCGTGCGCAACCACGTCCCCCTTTTCGCCTTCCCCCGATCAACTCATTACCGTTTACCTCCGTTTCCGCACCCTTAACACAGCTCTCCTCCCCGCCACTCAAAAATAAAGATGCCTGGTTCTCGAGATGTCCTATGAAAGCCCTGCTGGTGACGTCACCGATCTCTTCAAACTACTGGTAAGTTCTTCATATATTCTCTGAGTCCAAGATACACTTGCAATCTACCCCCGTTAACCCCACAGCTGTCTTCCTGTCACTCCTGGAACAAGGTAATCAATAATATAATCGGACTGCGCACGCTGCGTCGCCTCGCGTGTGATACGCCCCTCGACAGGAGGGCTTAACCAGCCAATTATCTTCCGTATTGGGCAACTAGCTAGCTACCGCCTACACGGAAACGTCATCTATCTATCGAGTTTCCTGCTCGATCAATAGGGATCCTCATCTACTCATTGATCAATAATTGCCAAATCGTAGGAAACCACGCACACACACACACCCTTACACATGGTCGCGACCTAGGCCGATCAGTTTCTATGAGCGGCCGCACGTGATGTTTTCGTGCTCCGCCCCCTTCTCTCCCGTAACGTAGCAGACTGCTCTCGCACTCGTCCGGCTACCATTCATTTCATTGCCAACACTAAATTATCAAACCTTCGCCGCGCACCTGTGTAATACCTCCCGTATTCAATTCCTCCCCCCTCCCCCACAATTTCACATTGCTTGTTGGGCGTGGCATACTCACCAAGTTCTCTTGATGCCGGGCCGCTCGACTGCGTGCACCCCTCCAAGCGGCTCGCCACCTCCCCTCGTCTGGACTACGTCTGGACACTCGCCAACCGCGGGCGGGATACTTCTCAACCGGCTCCCGAGGGCCAATATCCGGATTGCGCTGTCCGGTCTTCTCGCAGTTCCGCGATGGTCCTGTAGTCCTCAAAAAGGGGGCAGCGGCAGAGGGGGCCGCGCCGTCGGGCCTACCCACAACGGGAGTACTTGGAAAAATAAAAATAAAAGCGGACCTTAAACAGATCTCAGCAGTGCCTCCAACTTGTCAGGGGAAATTCTCCCGGGGTCGGCTGGGCCGTCCGCGGACCTCCGGGCAGGGAGGCCCCAACTCCTCCCGTATATCCCAAAAGAGATAGAGTATGAGACACACGCAAGAAGCAAGGTGATTCTGCTGTTTATTAAACAAAACGGCAGGGATGGGTCAAGGATCGTACGCGCCCGTCCTGACACTCTCTCAACATTGTGGGGCTCGCAGGCCCTTTTTATCTTAGTATGACGCGCTACTTGCGTCACCTGAGAAAGTTAGCAAAAAACCTATCGCCACTCTGGATTGGTTCCCCGAGTGGTAGGGTTAGTATAGCATACGTATAGAGAACGTTGTTAGTGGTTAAGGGTCAGTCAGGTGGTATACTTGGGTCGTCCCTTCAGTTTGATACATAAAAATTGTTACATGAAGACCCCTGAGGATTGGTCAATGTTAATGGCGTCAGTGATAAGGGCCCCATGTTCTGATTGGTCCACCCGCGAGCCCCCCAGTCTGGGACCATCGCTGTTCCCAGCTCGCGGTGCACCTGTCATTTGCAACAATGTTTCACTATGGGTATGTGCAGACAATGTGAGGATTTATTCATAAGCAGGAAGGCCGACTACTCCCACCGCCGCAGATGTCCATTGAGTCGCTTAATTGTATCTGTCTGTGTCTTGAGACGGGGGATCCAGGCGCCTTCTTCCTCCTGGGCTTGTCACCCTATCAGGTTCGGCTTGGTCACGTGAGGTGGGACCGTAGTTGAGGCAGAATTCTGCACAATTAATATTGCATTTTTCACTGTGTGCCTGGCTTATCTTGCAGGTGTGATCTTGGCGTCAGCTTGCGGTATGAGAGTTTGCAACGTTGTGCCCTTGACTGTCTGCTTTCGCTGGGCTCATTCTGCAGGGTCAGCAACCGAACTCTTGCTCATTCAATGTTCATGGAAGCTTTTGCTTGCGGCCTACTTGGGCCTGGTGCATAGGTGCAACCGTGTGATACAGAGCGCTTTAGGTTATGGTATCATATCGCTCTATCCCCAGTATTGTGTCTTCGTTATATTTCTCATTATGGTACATGGGTTTAGGAGAGCGTGAGCAAGCCTTTTTAGATGAGTTCATTATGCGTCTTGCGTTTCTGCATTTGAAAAGCCTACGTGGAAAATAATAAAGATGCACGTCCGTGGGTGTGTCCGTCGCCTACGTCATAGCACTGAGTATGTTCTTCGTGTGGATTGGTGTGGGAGTGTCCGGTGTGTATATTTGCACGGGTGTGCTGGCCGTTGGCTAGGTCGTCATGGCATCTCTAACGATGTGTTGATTTGGTGCTGGATGGTTCAGTCGAGTCCATCCATGCCGCAGGTGTCGGCATGTGCAGGGCAGGCTGGTGGGCTGGCGGGTGGGCACGCGAGTGGGCACATCCATATGTTCTTGTACCAGGGTATTTGGTCGTCTGGTAGATGTGCAAACTCCTCTCGTGGCGGGTGTCTGGGCCGTGATCCTCTAGGCCAGGGTTGAGAGGGGATTGGTGGGAGCCTTTTGTTCACTTTTCCCACTTCACTCTGAATGCATAGTGATAGGTTCAGTGCAGGTGAGCAGAGAGCTGTGACTCATCTGGCCCTCTGGTTGCTGCGAGGCCTTCGCAAAGGAATTAAGGACAGGACACTCCAGTTCAGGGTCTGCTCTTTTGGCACAGAAGATGTGTTGCAGATTGTTGGTCCTTATCCACCGCACTGGTTCCTTCCTCGGTTCCCTAGGAGTGATTCAGAGACAGAGCTTTTCCAGTGGAGGAGATTAACCAGTGCAACTGTCCTATAGATGTGCAGGTGGAGTCTTCAGAACATCTCGTTGGCCTTAAATGATCCTCGAGGAACTGAAGGTGCTCTGTTGAAGGGGTGCAAGACCCCCTTTGAGGACTCAAGTCTCCATGTGATTGGTCTAAAACTAGCCTGCTTTAGGGGACCAATCCCTGCTCCGGGCTGGAGTGGACTTTTCCCTCTTGATTTTGCATCCAGAGTGCTTTGCGAAAGAGGAATTGGGGGGGACAGGAAAGGGAGACAGATGGAGTCAAAATGGTGGATGGCTTCTTCCACTGCCCAGATCACTCCTGTCTATTCTACTCCCTCCCCCATCCTTCCGACTGAACAACAAATTCCCTTGAATATGCAGAACCCTGGTGCAAAGCTACTCGTCCTGAATTGTTGTGCCCCTTTGATACCTTTGTCCAGGACAGCTTCCTGTTGTTCAGCTGTCTCCAGGGGAGGAGGTTACTTGCCCTCACATAAGAATCAAAGAGAGGCCCGGTCCTCTGGGTTTCTGTCCTGCTGTGTGGCAGTATCGGCCTATGAGACCAAAACACACAATCCTTCCTGCATTAGCGCTGGCTCACTAGAACTGACACATGAGCAATATCAATTTGGATGTGGCGGCCATGATCATAAGTATCCCCATGCACTAATCCTAAACTAGCCTATTCTTAGAGATTACCTTGCCACCAGCATGGGGTACTCATGATCATCTTGATTTGGATACCGGGGGCATATCTTAAAATGTCACCCCAGTGCAGCAGTGACTTGGCTGTCACTGTCACAGGAGAAAAAAATGGTAAATCCCAGGATTTTTGTTATAGGGGGATTGAGCACTATTGGGACTACTTATAATGTGTTACACAATGAAGGGAGTGCTCAATTACCTCACTCTTAGTCTACCTAATAAGGTGGTCAGATAGAAACTCAACAAAAGGATAGAATTCTTTACCCGTGTATCATATGTATTGACAAAAGTTTGTCGTGCCAGAGAAGTATGTATAAAAACACATTTTAATCAACAGTTAAGTTCAATACATCCTGTGGTATATGCTTTCCACAAGGCAATACCACTATTTTTAAGAAAATTAAGAATTTGTGACATACAATTTAAAGAAACCCTTCAGAATTAATGCCAGTGGTGGCTAGGGTTAGTAAGTGACAATCATATTTTCAATATACAAGTACAATATTAATGCCAGAATTTTTGACAAAGGAGCAAACTATCTAAATACAGATGACAGTTTAAACAGATGTTATTTGTAGAAAGACAACGTTATTTAGAGTGTCAGTGGGATGTCTAGATATGTTTCGGCTAAACAGAGTCTTGTGAACACCTTCCCTGATGTTCCGCTGTTGTTATTAAGAGCCCTCTTCAGGACAAAATGTTGTTTTAATGGGATGACGATACATTCATAGGCTCCAGTCCCCGTTTGTCAAATTTCAATGGGAGACTATAAAACAAAAAATACATTCATACAATTATAATGGATTGTCTAAAGTAATGTTTTAAAAAACTGAGACATGTTAGAAAGAACTTACTTGGCCAACGTTCATATGTCTTAGGACTGTTTTAGTTCCTGTATACAAAGAGTTTCACTGACCTTTTTGGTCTTATTGTTGGTTAGACTAAAGTATATCAATTTTCTTCAGGCGGTTAATTCCTGATTACTTGTTTTTAGATTGAAGTAAATAATTCACTCGGTTGCTTTTGGATCTGTTTCCCTTTTATAGAAAAAGGCTTTTCTTCTTGTTGAAATTTTTTAATGCATGGGACCTATGGGATGAAAGCAGGCATTTATGCAATATGTTTAGAACCTTGTAGTTTAGTAACCTGCTTTTATATCAACAATTCTGGTATTAGCCTACCTCTTCCCAGTTGTTTCATGCACATTTTAGTGTGCCGTTTTCTTGACAGAGCCGTTCTCTTGCCCTTCATTCAGCAGCTTTAATGCTGTGACGACATCCACCTACGGATGCAATCAGACACATAAACTTTTAATGTTTCTATTTCCCATGCATGCTAGGTCAATAGTTAGTTAGCATGCATGTTTTGCTATTTTTGCTAGTCCTGCCTTTCAACAACAAATGTCCGCCTAATATGCATCGTTTCTCTCTTTCGGGTTTTTCTTCTAATTGTGAAGGTTGCATATACATCGATTTCGTTTGTTTACCTGTTTTTTCTTGTTTTTCTGATTCAAGTGGACGGGCATAGTTATGAATCCTCTGCGCTTCGCCTTCCAAATCTGAGTGAATCGAAGGTGCCGCGAACTGACCGCGGTTGTGTTTTGAAGCGATCATGTGATCGCGAACTTGCGTGATGTCGTATTGTAGATGCGGCGTTTCCTGAGGCCTGCTTCCTTAGATATATTAATTTCCAACTCAATCCCAATGCCACCATCTTGGAGTGGTGTTGGTGAACTTCTGTGTCTGTCTTTATTACGCAAGGCATAATGCAGCGATCCAATAGTTGCTGAATTGCTTCCAAATCCGCCATCTTGGAACTGTATTTGTTAGCACAACTTGTTTGTTTGAAAACTTTCTTATAACGTAACTAGTTTTTCAAATGCGTTGGGGGTGTGATACCTTAGTAAATTTTACCCTTTTTAAGAAACCACCCTGAAAATAAGTGTGGTGTAACCACGTGTGCAAGCACACTGAAGCCATTTGTTTATGATGGTTATAGGTGGTGAAATGATAGTCGGCCAAATGCATGTTATTTAGAACACGTGTTATAAGGGGTGAATTAGTTAAAAGAAAATTCCCCACTCGACTGCTGAATTTAAGCCGTGTTTGACAGTGTCTAAATTGAAAATCCATTTTTGTTTGCATTTGCGAAGAACCAAATCTCTGTCTAATCCTCTTTTTGATGCTTGGATTGTTTGAATTATGAACCAAAACATTTCGTTTGGTTTGTGTTTACACTGCATGTAGTGAGCCACCAGAGGTTTGTTGGGGGTTTGATTTCTGATGTTACCTCTATGTTCTCCGATTCTGATTTTTATTTGTCTTTTGGTTTTGCAAATATACAATAATTGGCATGGACACTGGATGGCATTCACAACCCATTGAGAACAACAATTTGTAAATGTTTTGAAAAGCCAAGGTTTACTATTTAATGTAATGTTTTTCAAATTTTTAGTTAGGGGGCAGACCGAACAATTGCCACATCTAAATTGTCCGGTGACAGCTGGTAGATTCCACAATGTTCTTTGTGTGTCAGTTTTTTTGTTTCTTTAGGATATGTGTGTAAAATATTGTCTCTTAAGTTGTTTTGTCTTTTAAAGGCAAATCTCGGTGGTGCTGGTGAAAAATCTTCCGTTTTTATAATGTGGCAGTTTTTCAGTACTAATTTACATAAATGATGACTTATTGGACTGAAAGTTGTCACACAGGTCATTTTTTCCATTGTTGTACTTTTAGCCGGGTGAAGGCACATCTCTCGGTTTTGATTTTTTGCCCTTTTGTACGGCACATTTATTTGTTTTTTGGGGTATCCTCTTTGTTTGAGTCGTTGTTTTAATTGTTTCCCATGTGTTTCGTAATCTTCCAGACGGGTGCAATTTCTCCTGACTCTCAGGAATTGGCCGATGGGTAGATTTGCTTTTAAACTGGCTGGATGAAAGCTTTGATATTCCAGCAGGGTGTTTTTGTCGGTTTCCTTTCTGAATAGATTGGTGATTAACGTGCCGTCATTTTGTGTTCTAATTTCTAGATCTACAAAGGGGATCACTTTCGTACTATGGGCCATTGTAAAGCTGATGTTGCAGTTACTTTGGTTTAGCCATTGATGGAATTCTGCTAGGAGTGGCATGGGGCCTCTCCATACCATGAAGCAGTCATCTATATATCTGTGCCAGGCTTTGATGTTGGTGGATAGGGATTGTCGCTGTGGTAGATAGAATTGTTTTCCACGTATTCAATGTATAGGTTGGCTATATCCGGTGCAAATGTTGCACCCATACTTGTTCCATGTTTTTGGTTGTAAAAAATATCCTCATATAGGAAGTAGTTTTCCGTGAGAGCCAGCCTTGCGCATTCAAGGATGAAGGCGGTGGGCACAGTCTTGTTGTTTATATTCCGTAGGTTGAGATATTGTTCTAGAATTTGAAGACATTCTGCTTGCGGAATACTAGTATACAGGGCTACTACATCAAGCGTGACCAAGATATCGCCGTTTTCAATTTGTATTTTTTCCAGAGTATTGATCATGCTAGTAGTGTCTTTGATGTAGGATTTCATTTTCAGCACCCACGGTCTTAGAAACCAATCTACATATATGGACATGGGTTCAAGAATGGAATCTATTGCAGACACAATCCGTCTTCCTGGTGGTTTTTCACTGTTCTTATGTACCTTTGGCAACAGATAGAATGCTGCAATGGTGGGGTTGGAGTTAATCAGGAACATTTTTTCGTCGTGATCTATCCACCCTTGTTCCTGGGCATGTGTCATCAGACTCGATAATTCTTCCTTTAATCTTGATGTTGGGTCGCCCTGCAGTTGTTTGTAGAATTTTTGATTTGACAATTGAGATTTTGCTTCCTCATTATACGCTTCTTTGTTCCATAGGACTATGCCCCCACCTTTGTCCGCAGGTTTGATAACGAACAAGGGGTTGGTTTGCAGATCTTTTAATGCTTGTCTTTTGGATGGACCAAGATTGCCTAGTTGGAAGTTTTACTTTGATATTAATTTTTTGGTTTCCTCGATGATTTTATTTTCGAAAGCTACGATGGCTGGACTTATCATTGCAGTCAAGTGGGCATCTTGTGATCTTTGAAACTGCTCTCTGCCACAAGTAGAACGGGTGCTGCAGATCAGGATACTGATGCAGAAAGGCCCAAGGGCACAATGCTTTTGGCATGCAGTTGTGGCCAACAAGAGTCTGGTTAGCAGATTACCCCTTTGTAGAAGGAATCACCTCCAATCATTTTACGTATTAAAAATCAAAAAAAGGCCTCAGCTTCACACAATTGCCAGATGGCCATTCCTCACATGCCTATAGACAAAGAAGTTGAGACTCACGCTTCTAAGGATTTGAATCATCCTCCTGGTGAAAGTACTTACTCAGGCCATCTGCATTAGAGTGCTGCACCCCTGGTTTGTTTTGAATGTCCATTTCCAATCACTTTAGGGATATGGCCCAACACAAGAACCTGGGGTTCTCTCCCTGCATGGTCATAAAAACCCCTCAGAGTTATGTGGTTGGTTTGGAAATTTAACAAAAATTATAATACGCCATGTTTGTCACCAGGAGCTCCATGTTCATTATAGCCTTTACTAAACTCTCTTTAGGCAAAACACCTTGTTCATTGAGTTTATGCCCTAAATAGTCGATCTCTTTTACTCAAAATGTACATTTGTTCTTTCGTAGAGTCAGGCCCACTCTGTCTAACGTACCTAAGACTGAAATTAATCTCTGGTCATGTTCTTTCAGAGAACATCCTGTGATTAGGAGATTATCTTGAAAGTATCACACTCCTTGGGCCTCACTAAATTACTTGTGCATTAATCTTTGGAAGCATGCTGCAGCTGACACCAGGCCAAAGGACATTCTCTTATACCTAAACATGCTCTCCTGTGTAAAAAACATGGTAAAGTTGTGGAAGCAATATGTAAATTAACCTGGTGGTGTGCTGATGTGAGATCTAATATGCTGAAATATTTGGCACCTGCCATCACACCTACCATTTCTCCTGTATTTGGTAGTACAAATATATCAACAATAACACATTTATTTAATGCCCTAAGATTGACACACAATCTGACTTTTCCATATCACTTTTGTACTACTGCTACCAGGGAAACCCACTCTGAGACTTCTATCTCTTCAATTATACCTTGTTTTAGTATTTTTTTAATTTTCTTAGACACTTCTTCCCTAAGTGCTACAAGAACACACCTGGCTTTGGCCAAGTCCTGTCTAAGAAGTTTTTATGCGGAAATCCTTTCAAACAAACTATTTTCACTTCAAACACACTGACAAACCTATCTTCCAGTCTGGAGACTGCCATGGAAATAGTAGCTATGTGCCCTAGTACCCTTGGGTTGAAGATGATCCCCAATTTGGCATGTTCAAAACAACCTAACAGATTTGCCCCTTTGCTCAAGACATACACAGCTTGTATTCTTTGTTCACGCCACTGTAACTCACTTTTGAAGTAATCCAAAAACTCAATGAGTACTGCCATATGCACTCGCTTTGACTTTTGGGGTTACTAACGACTTTCCCTTGCATAACTCTTTCCAAACTTTGCAATCAATAATGGAATGTTCAGATCCAGAGTCCACAAGCATTTCTACTGAGTTTTTACCAACTAAAATATTGGCATGAGGTTTTCACCCTTTCTGGTGCTTTGCACCAACCTCATTCACTGACCAGGTGATGCCTTCTTCACTCATGTCATCAAATTCATCACTATTTTCACCTTCTTGTCCAGCTGCAAATTCTTTAATGCCATTTCTGCTGAAGTTTCTGAATCACCTGGAAAAGTGTCCCTTCTTGTTGCATTTTGAGCATACTACTGACAGGGCTGGGCAATCGGTAGAATTGGCATAGTGTGTAAAACATCCACACCTAAAGCATCTTCTCCCTCTAGGCAAGTTATGGGTACTTCCCTAGGGCTTGCCATGTTCTCCACCCGTGTAAGTGTTACTCTTAACTATGCTGGATTTCTTACTGGATACATTCTGATGACCTGTGGACGCAGCATTAATATCATTGGTAGGTGACTTCATTTCAAGTTACTTAACACACGCAGTTGTGTGTTCTATGCGCTTGGCAATATCAAAGGCTTCCTCCAGTGGGGGGTCATGTCTCCTCTCTAGTCCTATTCTCTTTGACTTTAAGCATGAATTGATCCCTCAATCTTCCATCATAAGTATTGGCAAACATACAACTATTGGCTAGTTCACGTAATGCAGTGATAACACATTGTATGGACTCACACTCTAACTGGTCCCTTTGTAAAAAAATGGTATCTATGTAACAAAATGCTAACCTTTATTTCATAATGTTTCAATTTTTTTGATGATGGCCTCAAAGGCATTTGGAACAGCGTCTGCTGATTTGCAATTACCACCAGCTGGTGTACTGAGATCTGGAAGGCTTTTTTAGATGTGTCTCCCTTCAAATCCCAAACTGTGCATTAGCAGTGCCCTGTGTCTTTCAGTACTGAAGTTGGGACTATGGACGGCCATGACATAGACCAGAACATCTTCTTTCCAGACATCTCACTTAACCAGGGGTTCGCCTGGCTTTGGTAAACACTTCACTGGAAGAACACTAATTTCTACAAAGGTGCACAACAAAACTAGTTAGCAAATGAGAGTTTCCCTTAGGTCCCAGTGGTGAAAGAGGTGGGCAAAGCTCTGTAATAATGTGGGTAAAGCTAAAATGTAAACACAGACTAAGAAGGTGCTGCACCCCTAACACATGTGTATTTCAGTAATTGAAAACACAATTTGACCGTGTCAAATGTCTCAATGCTTGTGCTAGTTATGCTGACAAGCAAAATCATATACTGAATATGGCACCAGCCTTTGTTGGGCCACTGCACTTTTGCAGTTCCAAGAAGCTCACATCAATGAATACATGTTTAACCAACATACCATCCAAGTGCTATGAATGAGTTAATAAGTTAGGCAATATGTGGCAAAGAGGTACAGTTGGGGAAATGCAATTTGCAGAATAAGGTGCCTCGAGGGCAAACAAAAGTACATTACCAGACTGCTCAGCGTGGTGTTTGAGCTGAGCAAAGCTCCAGTTCCTCAGTGTAAATGCCAGCAAACATACAAGATCACTTCTGTGAACCGGGAAATGGAGATGTGTGCCAGCAGCTAAGCGAAAGTATCTCTCATTCGCAGCTCAGAACTCTCGCATTCTCGGCAGCAGCCCAGGGAGCTAGTAAAAGACCAGTTATCATTACAATGGGGAACGCACATTTCCTAGTGTGCGTACGCCATACGGCAAAGAGGTCCTTTTCTCTTCTGAGGTTTCAGGATGCTGCATAGTGAGCGGGGAGGGAGTCAGTGCTTTTTCTCAGCTTAGAGGTGGTGCTGTACTTCTCTAAAGGCCTGGGGGTCTCACTTCTTTGGCAGGAAGGTGTTGGCACCCACCGAAGACCCAGAGGTCACCCCCAATCTCGGTCGGCAGGTGGGCTCCAGCAGACAATGCAGCAACTCAGGAGACTTGTTGAAGGGGGTCAGGGTGCCTGCCTATCACAGAGAAAGATGCCAAGTGACCCGGGAAAGCAGGGATCCATTCCCAACCTCAGTTGCCAATGGGGTACCACAAGAGACACAAGTAATTAGGGCAGACAGCATTGGCATAGAGAAAACACTGCTAATGATCCTAGTCAGGCTGAATCCAGCAACTCTGTGTGGAGGTGCCACTGAGCCAGAGTCAGGAGTCCATTCCTGGGGGACTGGGAGCAGGAATCATGGGTGAAAACAAAAACAGTCTACAGGATTTAAAGAAGGGGAGAGGGGCAAGCCCCAGCTCATCGCCACATGTTATATCCTGGAATACGATAAGTCCACATTCAATTGATTTTCTGTCTTCGTTATTGAGTTTCATCTGAATGCGCCTCTCCAAAATCTGGCTGTATAAACTGCCTGTGCTTCACGAAGGAGCTCTTATATGCATTTGTACGGTTCTATTATGTCATAACGCAGCAGCCTGGGCATGAGGCTAAGCATGAACAAAAACAAACAACTTCAAATGAATATATGCACACATCTACTTGAGTAAATGCAGTGGCAGGTGGCATGCACCAGTTTGAATGTATACATTGATTATGATGAAGATGTACACAATATAACACATACACACTGTAAACAGGCCAGCAACAATAGGGAAGTGCATTCTCAGTATCTAAGTGATAAACCACTTTAGCCATTCGATGTTTGCACAGATTGAGAGAAGTTAAACTAATGTTCCAAAAACAACTTCAGTTTTATAATTAGTTTGAAATTACCTTTTTCTTTTAATGATAGCTCCCTTGCTGAATGCAGATTCAGAGTAATGACATCCTGTCCTAACTGTTGCTCAATTGTGGCTGGGTATATTTCTGTATTTACTATTTGAAAAGTCAAATGTATTTTTGTAAATGTTATCATTTTTATATCCATGGTAACTAAGTGAAAATTCGAGCAGTAATCTGTGTTTTGTGTGCTTACAAATGAATATTTCTCTAACAGAAAAGCGCATATAAATAAGTAAATGTAAATGTACTGGTTCTCTAATTTCCTGGTGTAAATTCAAATTTAGTTTTAGCAGCTAGGGAATTTGAAAGTGAACATGCAAGTACGCCGATTTGAAGAGGAACTTTTATTGTGACAAATTGGATTCTGCCTCGCAGGAGTACAAGGGTGGGCAGGGCCAAAATGGCTTGCTCAGCCATCACACTTCTACAAACCAAAACACAACACAATCATAAAGGTAAAACAGGAACAGTTAAGAGATAAACCTCCTTTGCCTTTAGCGGTAGCACGGGACAAGGGCAAGCTACATTCCTAAAATAGATGTGAAGGTGAACCAATAGTGACCCAAACAACACAATATCACAGTCCAAAAATAAAGGTAATGTCCAATCAAGGTTCTATACAAATAAACACTTTAATAACACACCATCTGCAAGAAGAATGAAAGATTTTAATATAGAACAACCCACCCCAAAGGAAAGAACACTCCAATAGTTCCAAGGGTGGTAGTTAAGGTACTACCTAAAAGGATATCTTGGTGAACACAGGGACGATTGTCACTTAACCAGTCTCTAGGGCCCAAATGGACCTGAATTTGGTTCTTGGTGGGCTGATACGTCAGAGCTGGGTTTGATCAATGATGCAAGCTGATCAGGCTCAGTCGAGCACAAAGGATCATGGAGTCCTTGTGAAAAAGTGGGTGTTGAGCAGGGGCAAATGCATGTGCTCAGTGCAGTTGAACAGTGGTGGTTCAAGTGATGCAAGTCAGGGTGGTTCCAAGAACACTTCAACATTGGCCAGGCCGGGGCTGACGGGCGTTTGTCGTGAAGTGCTGCTCGAGGGGGGTGTCAATGTGCAAAAACTAGATGGCGGTTCTTCGCTGTAAGCAGACGCTTCGGCCTAGTAAGTGACATCCTTGGCGAGGACACAATGCTGTGTCAAGCTAATATTAATACAATGCAATAGTTCCAATACTTCTTGCTCAGAATGCAGTGAATGCAGAGTGACAGGTTCAGTGCACGTGAGCAGAGAGCTGTTGCTGATCTGGCACTCTGGTTGCTGGCAGGACTTTGCAAAGTACTGGAGGATAGGATACTCCAGTTCAGGATCGGCTCTTTTGGCACACAAAATATGTTGCAGATGGTTGGTCCTTATCCACAGCACTGGTTACTTCCTAGGTTTCCTGGGAGTGGTACGCAGAAAGAGCTTTCTTCTGTCTTGGACAGTTCTTTCTTCAGCTCCAGCGGAGGAGATTAACCAGTGCAACTGTCCTATAGATGTCCAGGTGAGAGTCTTCAGAACATCTCTTTGGCCTTAAATGATCCTCGAGGAACTGAAGGTGCTCTGTTGAAAGGGTGCAAGACCGCCTCTTTTGGCTCCTCGCTGGAGTGGACTTTGCCCTCTTGATTTTGCATCCAGAGTGCTTTGCCACAAAGGAATTGGAGGAGACAGGAAAGGGAAAGAGAGACAGATAGAGTCAAAATGGTGGAAGGCTTCTTCCACTGCCCAGATCACTCCTGCCTATTCTACTCCCACACTCATCCTTCCGACTGAAAAACAAATACCCTTGAATATGCAGCACCCTGGCGTGAGGCTACTCCTTTTGAATTGGTGTGCCCCTTTGATACCTTTGCCTAGCACAGCTGCCTATTGTTCAGCTGTCTCCAGGGGAGGTGGTTACTGGCCCTCACAAGAGAATCAAAGAGAGGCCTTGTCCTCTGGGTTTCTGTCCTGCTGTGTGGCAGTATAGGCCTGTGTGACCAACAAACACAATCCTTCCTGCAGTAGCGCTGGCTCACTAGAACTGACACATGAGCAATATCAATTTGCATGTGGTAGCCATGATCATAAGAATCCCCATGCACTAGGCCTAAACCCAGGTGTAGCATATTCTTAGAGATTACCTTGCCACCAGCATCGGATACTCATGATCATCTGGATTTGGGTACCGGGGGCATATCTTCAAATGTCACCCCAGTGCAGCAGTGATTTGGCTGTCACTGCCGCAGTTAAGTGGGCATCTTGTGATCTTTGAAACTGCTCTGTGCCACAAGTAGAGCGGGTGCTGCAGATCAGGATACTGATGCAGCAGGGCACAAGGGCACAATGCTTTTGGCATGGAGTTGTGGCCAACAGGAGTCTGGTTAGCAGATTACCCCTTTGTAGAAGGAATGACCTGCATTATTTTACGTATTAAAAATCATAAAGGCCAGAGCTTTCCTCCCTCATCAGATGGTCGTTCCTCATACTCCTACAGACAAAAAAGTTGAGACTCACCCTTCTAAGGATGTGACTCATCTTCCTGATGAAAGTACCTACTGAGGCCATATGCATTAGAGTGCTGCACCCCTGGTTTGTGTTGAATATCCATTTCCAATCCCTATAGGGATATGGCCCAACACAATACTTGGTGTTCTATCCCTCCATGGTCATAAATCCCCTCAGAGTTATGTGGTTGGTTTGCAAAGTGAAGACCCAGAGATGTAGGGTTTCAACTTGTTTACAGTACAAACTACTGCAAAAGCCTCCTTTTCAATGGTGGCCCAGTGAGCTCTCGCTTGGACAAGCACCTACTTAGGTACGTACAGGGCTGTTCTACACATTCAAAGTTTAGCTGTGCTAACGCTGCTGCAGCATCTGTGTGAATGACACACCCTTTGCTAAAATCCAGGATCTTTTGAATGGGTGCTTGGCACAGGCCATCCTTCAGGCTCTGTAAGGATGACTGGCAGGCAGGGATCTGAGTGACCTTTTTCAGCAGCTTCTTTGAAGTTAAATCATTCAAGGGAAGGACACGAGTCCCATACACCTTAATGCAAAGCTGGTAACAACATGTGAGGCCCAGGAAGGTCCACACGTGAGTATGGGTAGTGGGGATATCCCAATCCACCATTGCCTGGACTTTGACCTGGAGAGGCTGCTTATTACTGCCATCGAATTGGTGTCCTCGGTAAATCGCAGTACCCTGCATTATCTGGCACTTGCAGGCCTTGATAGCAAGCCAGCCTTCTTCTTGGCTTGAAGCACGTGTTCCAGGTGGGATAGATGATCTACCCAGGTGTTCCTGAATGCAGCAACACTGCTGAGCTAAGCAAAGCTGAAGTCCTCTAGCCCCGTTAGGACCTGGTTTACCATCCTCTGGAGGGCGGCAGGTGGCATTCTTTAGGCCGAATGGCATAACAGTGAAATGATAATGCATTTCAGGGGTGGAGAATGCTAAACCCTGTTTTGCAGGCATGGTGAGAATGACCTGCCAATAACAAGCTGTGAGGTCGAAGGTATGCATGACCTGGGCAGCATCTAAGCTATCAATGAGTTAATATGCCTGGGGATGGGGTGTGAATGTGTCTTTTTGACAAAGGTCAACACCTGATAGTGCACGCAAAAGTGGACATTGGTGAAACAGTCTTGGTGTACTGGGCCCTCGTTTTGGTGAGAGCAAATTTTAGATAGCACAGTCCCAGCCTTGTGGGTGATGCAGAGGGATTTGAATTTGAACCTTGCAGCAACTTGGAGCCAGTGGAAACAATTTAGGACTGGAGAGATGCATTCCCTAGGCTGAGGCCAAGGATAACCTTGGCACAATAACCATATCTCAATGCACCACCCGGTACGCGAACGCAAGGATTGGCAGGAGAAAATCCAATTCTGTCCTGAGTAGTTCTTCTAGACTACCTATCATGCCCTTTAGAATCTCATTGACTACTCAACAAGCCTTTCCATTGTGGGTGAAGGCTGTGTAAAACGTATTGGTAACTCCAAATTCGTCCCACATTACTTTCAAATACGAAGATATGCAGTTGAATCCTGCATCGGAGATGACTTACTTAGGGAATTCCACATGAGTGAATATCCTGATGAGAGCCATTGCGACCATTGGGGCCTTGATGCTTGTATAGATGACAGTCTTGGGGTACTGGGTGACATGATTGACCATGGCCAAAATGTACCGGTTCCTGGAGGAGGTTTGCGGACCCAAATGACCCACAATGCCCATACCTATTTGATGAAATGGCCGCCCAATCATGCTTAGTCCAGTTAAGGGCGCCTTAGTGGCTCTGCCCACCTTGCAGGATGCTTGGCAAATGTAACAGGACCGGACACATGCTTTTATCTTTGACCCCATCTGGGACCAGTAGAAGTGGACAGATAGCCTGTCAGCCATCTTCCTCATCCGGAGATAACCTTCCAATGGAATGTTGTGAGTCAAGTCCAGAAGGAACCTTCTGTGACTGGTGAACCACCAAATGCTGGCTGATCCCTGCCCCAGATGTCTTGGGCTCACTGCAAAGGGCTAGCTTCTCTGCCTGTTCATGCAGATCTACCAAAGTGGGACAGTCACGCTGTGCTTAGCAAATGTCAGTCTGGCTTGGGCTCCTAACTAATGACGAGTTACTTAGCTCTTGGAGACCTGTGAGGTCTGAAGCTACCATGTTGTCCACCTCAGCTTAGGGTTCTCTACCTGTAAGCAACCTGAGATCACTGAGGCATGTGCCACCACAGGCCACTAGACCCTCTCTGGCAGGAGCAGGAGACTGTTGGCTTCGGTTCTGGACAGGGTAGTACCAGTGGAGCCAGTCTTATGCCATGGTCAGCTGGAAGAGCCTCAGGACCCATTGCTCTCAGGCCTGCTACCGAGCTGCTTTCTTGGCCCTCGATAATGTGACCACAGTGATAATTTCAGCTTCAGGTCAATCGTTTCATAACAGACAGTCTACAGGAATGGCATCTTTAAGAGCGATACAGAGCTGAGAGATGTCCCCTTCCAACTGAACGCCAAGATAGCCAGTGGATATCGCGTGAGACCATGTAATCCCCTGACTATCCTGTGATGACAAGGGATGATCGGCTCCTCTCACACCCACTGTCACCTGACAGCGGTTATACTCACAACAGTATCCCGGGGTGCTGGGGCTTTGATCCCATTAATGAACACTTAGTCAAAAAATATCTCTGTATTAGCGGAAACCTTGGCCTCAGTGGGAGACCCGGTACCTTTCCTGCTCGGGGATCCAAGGGTGCATTCGGCCAACCCCAGGCTGAGTGGGAATTC
Source organism: Ambystoma mexicanum (assembly GCF_040938575.1). Classification (NCBI taxonomy): domain Eukaryota; kingdom Metazoa; phylum Chordata; class Amphibia; order Caudata; family Ambystomatidae; genus Ambystoma; species Ambystoma mexicanum. The sequence goes on from NC_090941.1 coordinate 193,643,127, forward strand.
AACTTCTAAGATTACCACATTGACTATATTATCCTGTAACCCCCCCCTCCATGAGTGTATCATTGACACCAGCAGCCTTGGGACTACCCTTTAGGCGGGATCTCCCTTCCTGTGTCTCAGATCTCGCAAGCAAAACAGTCTTGCGGCACTGTGAGTGTCGATGCCCCAGTGCTAGAGGTGTCCACACATCTCATTTATGCAGGATCAGATGATGTATGTGACAGAGTTTTCCCCTCTGACATTTGGGGACCTTTCATGGCAAGAGGGTGCAAACCTTTGTCCTTAGTGAAAATATACCAACGTCCTAAAAGTGTGCAAAAGTATAAGATAAGAAAACTCTTTTAGCCACATATAAGACTCCTGGAAGTGACAAATGTGCCACATGCTTTCCTTAGTGTGATGTTGTATTAAGAGTAGATGTAGCTTTGCCATACTTGAGGGAGCTTTCAGTCTGTGTGCTGCATTGAAAAACACACGTGCAGCAAGCATTTCTTTGCATTCTTTTCACCAAACCTATATTATTTGATAAGTTAAGTAGTTAGGATTTATTTGGATTGTGTTGATTGAGCTTTAGTAAGTGTAGTTGTTAGTTGTATTGAGCAAGAGGTCTGTCATGTTAAAATACGCCATTTCTAAAGGCTGCATATTTTGAAATGCTGGTGTGCTAGGCTGCATTTGTGAGCTATGGACAGTTAATTGAATGTTGTTTTGGTGATGGGCAGAAAGCTACAAGCAGCCATGGTCAGAATAGAAAGCAATGTCAATCAGTCTTCAGCTAATTGTTTCAAGGCAGAAGTTCTTAGTGGCCTAAAATGAGGCTCGAGACAGCTGGTGCCTTCCCAGATGATAAATGATTTCATAATGGTTATGAAGGACACAGGGGGATCCTTGAAGAGGCCAAGACAGCAGTATTGCCAAAAGGAAAAACTAGAATGTGAACACAGTGCCCCCACTGAGAGCAGGACATTTGTTGCAAGAGAAAAGTGCCTTGTAAAACAAAAAAATAGAAGAAATACATTTCCAGAAGCAGGGCCGCACACTCATTTTTTCATGCAGTTATTATTTGTGAGAAGATAACTAGGTCACATCCTGAGTTGGCAACATGTATCGAGTCAGGAGTTGCAGGTGCAAGGGGAGGAAGGTGAAAGGACCAATGATGAGGAAGGGATTGTGGTGTTCCAGGGGATGAAATAAAGTTTTAACCACACTGCTCTCCACTCACTATACTATTAGCCCATCTCGGTGAGATGCTACAGCATGAGCTGTCTCAGGTGTCACACTGCAATTAGAGCAGAGCTTTTTTTTAATCAATTGTACCAAGAAGAGTGCCAACCAATGGGAATGCATAGTTTTGGGCTGACCATGAAATTATGTTTGAGAGGTGGGATTTTTTAATGGTCACAAGAAGGGGAACCTTGAATCATAATGTTAAATGTATAGTGTTCTTTAGGGTCTTAATGATGAACAGCCAATTGGAATGTTAGAATTAAAATGAATCCTGCCTTTAGAGAATATGTTAATTTGTGGTTTTCCACCTTAAATATTGTATCCCGGAATGGACGTGTTGAATTAGTTCTCAGATAGGTTTCCCAGAGTTGTCTGACATTCTCCAGGCGGTATTTGCAAATAAAAGGTTGTACACTCCATTTTTGATTACTTTCATATTATTTTTGTGAATTATCTTGGGGGTCTACACCTTTGCATAACCATCTTCCAATGTATGTTTTTCTACACCTTTGTCACCTAGTTCAAATGCACTAACCATGGCTTTCTCTGGATGTGAGTAGCCATGAACCAATGATCGGCAGCCTTCACAGGCTCCCGAGGCTCCATGACGGTGTTGTCCAGTAAATGCTGGTGTAACTCCCTCTTGCATAAGCATATTCTCACATGCAATCTGATTAAACATGCCAAAAATCTGTCAACTTTGTTAACTGTGACCAAACCAATCAGAAACTTCAGGGACTGGTGCACAAATGCTTCAAAGGTTTGACTCCCTTTCTTGGTGAGCTCTTGGTGAGCTCTCAAAAGCTCTTGAGGTACTGTTCTGGTGTCTTGCAGAACTTCCAGAGGACCGCAGCCTTCATTCTGGGATAGATGGGCCTCTCCTATGAAGTTAACTGAATAATAACATCAGTTCCAACTGTTGGTATACGGCTTATATGGGCTGCACCCCACAACTCCTCTTCCACCTCCTGGAGGTAGAAAGCTAACTCCAGCTTTTCGAACCAGTCAAGCATATTCTTCCCCTCTTCATACGCTTGACTAAGTCGATGCAGAGGTGATGCCTAGGCTTTCCTTGGGGGCCACCGCTGGAAACACCTCTGTCTCCATGAGTAGTTTTGGTGGCCTCTTTCTGGGCTTTAAGTTCTATCTTACACAGCATCATGAAATACCTCTGCTTCTTCTTGTCCAGGTTACCCTCCTTTCTTCCAGGAGGTAAAACCTGTCGGGGTCGATTACAGTGAGATGCCCTCGGTAACTGGCTGCATCGCTGGAACCTCTAGATGTGTGTGATTGACGGGAGGCTTGTGACCTTTGGGAGACCAACATGCCCACCTGGTGTGAAGAATGCAGAGAAGCACTATCACTGTCACTCTAATCAGTGGTATCTAGGCCCACTGGTGGGTGGGAATCGGGGCAAGGGGGTCCAGCTTTTTGCTGGTCCTTGGGCACCCATCCATCACCCTAGCTTCCTCAAAAGCTTGTAGACTTTTCAGTAGTTAGGCTCTCCTAACCGTACTGCTATGAGAGAGACGCAACTCTCGACAGGGGACACAAGACACACTGGGCCTCATTACGACCCTGGCGGAAAGTGACTGACCGGACCGCAACAGCGTAAATAGCGTTTCCGCCATTGCACGAAGGAGCAAAGTGCGGCTAATTACGACCCATCGGGCACGAGCATTACGCCATGGCGGAAGTGCAAAGTCCGCGATGGCGGAAATGACCCCAAAACGGCCCACACCGCCGCCGTACGGCGCCCTAGGTGCAATACCGCCACCCCTCTTAGCGGTCACCGCAGTGTGCGCCTACCGGAAAGTACGGTGACCGGAAATATACGGAAACGGAAGATAAAACATGGGCCCGGAACGGGAAACATCCCGGCGTACACCTATAAAAACACTAAAACCACACAACCACTAAAATCACTACCCTGAAACACACCCCAACCCGTCAACCACCCTAGCGAAACCAAGAAAAATGGGAATAGTAGCGAAGAAAGCGTGCGACCGCAAGCGGCAGGTCCACTTCTCCCGTGAGGAACTCACCGTGCTAACAGAGACCCTCCAGGAGAATGCTGCCGTCGTCTTCTGCACGCAAATGACCAGGACGGCACTTGCAAACAAGAAGGCCATATGGGCTCTGGTGGCACAGCGGGTAAGTGCGGTGGGGACCGCACCGCGCACCCCACAGCAATGCCGCAAGCGATGGGACGACCTGCGGATACGCGTCCGCAGCATACTCTCTGCCAACCACAACATTGCCACAGCCACCGGGGAAGGTCCTGAATCACCCATCAAGTTGACCCCCTGGGAAGAAATCTGTGCCTCCACCATCGGAATGGAGAGCATAGAGGGAGTCGGAGGGATGGAGAAAGGAGTGCAGACATCCGAAGATACAGGTAGGTGGGCCAGATAAAACAATGCCAAATCCACACAGTCCATCCATGTGAAGTACCATGCGTCCACATAGTGCAACAGAAACACATGTCCAGGAGAACGTCCACACACATCGGCCTGATAGCGCACGTTAAAACACACAATAAATACATAAATAATTAAAAACCCCTAATACACGCACTACACGTGCAGCAGGCACACCCTAACTGCAGGCTGCCAAACAACTGCACCCTCACTCCACACACAAATCAAAGCACCTCCAAGGCCCCGACCCAAATCACCCTCAGGTACCACCCCAAAGCATGTGATAAAATGCCATTCCAATTCCCACAGACCCATCAATAACCCTCGCCCTCCTTTACTCCACCACAGGGTCCGATCCAAACGACGAGCTACAGGACACCCCTACCAGCACACCTGCAAAGAGGGCCAAGACCAACGGCCAGAGACCCTCCACCTCAGCTGCACGCATCAAGACACGGCAGCAGCACAAATCAGGTGGCAGCACAGAGGAGGGAACATCAACAGGCACCCCAGCAGCCAGCATGCCCACAACACCACCACCACAGGTCCCCCCAACGGATGCCACAGAAGGCACTGCCTCTGGTGGCAGCAGCACCATAGGTGACACCCCATTGACGGCAGCATGCTCCGACACAGAAAACGGGGATGCCGAAGTCAGATCCATCCATGACCTGTCCCAATCCCCCTGTCTGTCCCATCCCGTACAACATGAGGATACCACGCAGGGGCACCCACAAGACGACGACTGGCCATCCCCCACAAGCCCTGTGGCAAGGCAACATGAGGACAACAGCCCCTCTGTGACACCCCCGCAAATGGCCATGGCCCAGCAGAGGCAACAGTCCCTCGACCAGTTGATCGAACAACAGCAGCAACTGGCCACACTCCTCAAGGACCATGCCGATGAATGTGGGGGCACTAAGGCAGACATAGAAACATCAACTGAGACACTTAGGGCAGAAATGGAGAGAGGTACAGAGACGCTAAGGGCACAAATGGAGAGAAGCACCGAGAGCCTGAGGGGGGAACTGCATGCGACGTCCAAAGACGTATGTGCCGAACTTGCCGCAGTGCGCCGTGTGCTCACTGAGCTCTCGCAAACCCTTAGGGACATGCATGGACGTGAGCAGGCAGACACATCATCCGTTGCAAGTTCCGTCCAGGGCAGCCCCCAACGTAGATCTGGAAGGAACCTGCGCTCCACAGGCAGGGGTGCCCCTGATACCCGCAGAGGGGGCTTGCAATAGCGACAGCCCACTGACAATGAGCATCTTTGGACACTGGTGTTCGGGGGGGAGGTAGGAGGGTGGAGGGGGTGTGTTGGGCTCACTTGGGTGGCGGGTCGATAGGGTGTTCAACATGACATCACATATGCCATTAAAAGTGCACGATAAACCAATGAGATGTGTGGACATTGATCTTTGTGTACTAGGCCATCATAGGCGTACAGTCCATATTGTGCATGTCCCAGACACACGCAGTGCCACGAGTCCCGTGTCCATGTATCAGCCACCAGGCGTGAGTGCTAGAAGCATACATCAATGAGATGCTGACGAATGTCACGGGCCTCCGGTGCCTCGCAGACTCCATGAGGTGCTGCCACAGCCCCACCCTCATCATGACCATCATCATGTGCTTGCAGTTCTGCGTCAGGGGGCATGGGCACATTTCTACGTACGCACATGTTGTGGAGCATGACACATGCCATGACCATCATTGCAACCTTCTCATGGCGGTACAGGAGTGCCCCGCAAGACCTGCTGAGGCAGCGGAAACGGCCCTTCAGTAGGCCGAATGCCTGTTCAATGACTACACGGGTACGTGAGTGGGCATGGTTGTAGTCCTCCTCATGCTGGTCCTGTGGGTTCCGGACTGGTGTGAGGAGCCATCTCTTCAGTGGATATCCAGCATCACCTGTATGTGGACGAGAAACGTAGGATGTGGGATGCCATTGATACGTACGCACACCCCCCCCCTTCCTGCCAGTACATTGCGAATTCACATACCCCACATCATCATGCATGTAATGAGACTCACCGAGTAGCCAGGATCTGTTCCCTGCGTGTCGCTCCATGTAGCGTGGTATTGTAGAGTTCCTCAAGACCATAGATTCATGGGTTGATCCAGGGAATCGGGCACAACAATGTGTAATGATCCTGTTGGAGTCACACACCATTTGTACATTCAGGGAATGAAATTGTTTTCGGTTGCGGTACTGGGCCTCCATGGCATGTGGGACGACCAATTCAACATGGGTGCAGTCGATGGCACCAATGCAACCCGGTATGCGTGGAATCGCACTTTTGTGTTGGTAATTTCCTGCTCCGAGCGTGGTAGAGAGATGTAGTCGTCTGCGTGCTGCAGGAGGGCATCGAGCACCTGCAATAGTGTCCGTGAGAACAGTGGCTGAGAAATGCCATGCAACTGCCCGACTGTGTGCTGGTAGGTGCCTGTGGCCAGGAAGTGTAGTACAGACACCACCTTCAGTAGGGGTGGGATGGCGGTTGGGCTATCTATCATGCTGACAAGGTCAGCCTGTGTCATGTCCACAATGGCGGCTATGGTGTCCCGGTCCAGACGGTAGAGGGTGTGGATCTGCTCATCAGTGAGGTTGAACGGATGTGCTCGGAGGCGTGGTATTGCGGGCTGCCTGCGTGGTGGTAGTGGCTGTGCTGGTGGGCCTTGCTGGCCCTGCCTTGGCCTCCTCCTCCTCCTGCGTCTCCTCCGTGCGGCTGGTTGTAGTTGTTGTTCGTCTTCTTCTTGGAGTCGGAGCACTTGCAGTGCTATCAGGTCCCCCAGGGCCAACATCGCGAGTCCTGCCGGTAGCATTTCGGTGTGGTTGTGGGAGGAGACTGGCTGTGCAATTTATGTGTTTCCAGGCTGTATGGCCTCCACCTGTGGTGATTAATTCCACCTGTGCAAACTGCTCTCCCCTTTGGCCGAGCACGTCCCGCGCACAACGCTGCAATTCGGGGAATGGCATCTTGCTATTGCAATCATGTATTGGTACCCGATGGCCGTGTAAGATTGGTTGATATGTTCATTCTGCTGTGGTCCCATTGTTTCACATACGATCTGTGCAGTCGCGAACAGACTTGTGAAGGGTCAGTGGAACGTAGTACTCGAGTAACGGTGGGCCCTCATGCATCACTGTACCGAGTTGCAACGACGGGCGGGGCGTCCCATTTGTGGGTGAAGGCAGTTGCCATTTTCACACACAGCCGCACTCGATGGAATAATTAGTGATTTCAAACGGCCACAGATGCCTTTTCGACGTGATGTTGCAAATGAGGAATTCGAAGGGCGGCGCTTTCGGTTTCCAGCTAGCGGCGAGGAGATGCCCACAGGTCTGACTGCAAATGTAACGTTCTATTGTTCAATGTCCTTGAGACAGGGCCCATGGCGAGGGAGCAATGATTGATATGAATAGTTTGGGATGCGCAATAGCTACGTGGGCGATGTGGCCGACCGTTCCCAAATACATGTTACTTCACAACACTGGAATTACGGGCTGGGGCACTGTGGATTTAGCAGGCTGCATAACGCACAGACTCAATGGATGTTTCTAATGTTATGTGAGTAATTATTCAGGCGTTTTGATCCCGGGATGAGGGAATGATGAATGGATGCATGGGCAGGTGATTTGATACAGAGTTTGCCATGTACAGGGCTTCTTGGGATCTATCCGCCTCCCCTACGCTATGTGATGCAGGGCTGCCATAGTGGGACCATCGTCTATCTGGCCTTGTTGAGCCCTCCCTGTCTCGAGGCGCCCTCAGACACTTTTGTCCATGCACGTTAACATTCCCATCTGATGGATTCTGTTTTGACAGACGCATGCACAGGTACACTCGTTTGTGATGGTGTGTTTGCACCTCGATATAGATGGTTATGAGTCGCAAGTGGTTTTGGGGTGGTGATGATCCTTTTGAGTGGGCTAGCATGCATATGGCTGGGGATTTCGTGTGATCATTGAAATGAGTTGTTCGAATGTGGTTCTGATGGCCATTCTGTTCTTGTTCTTTTCTTTTGGTTGACAGGTATCTCCTCCCCTTTTGCCACTGCCATCTGTATGCCACTCCTGCAGATGGATTTTACTCCCGACACCTGCTGCTTCGTGTTAATCAGTGGAGCAGCATTACGATCTTATGGGACGATCGCCAATGGCCCACATGCCCTTACGCAGTACTGGTGGCTCGGAGCAACATTTCGGCCTTTCAGCTGGACTAGTGCCTCCCCATTGGGTCGGCCCTGCGGTTCTGTGCGCTTCCATGTTGCCTTTTCGTACGTGAATGTGGCTCTGTGTACCATGGGGGAACAGGGCGACACACAGGTAGTGGCTGGTCATTTCTTGCGGATGCAGCCCACAATGGTGATTAGTGTTTTGGAGTTCATGGCCTGATGGCTGTATGGGCTTGGTGACTTTGATGTGCATAAAATTTCTATTCTGATTTGGCCCGTGTAGCGTTTTTCTTTGCAAGTGATGTGGCATATGCCTATTTGGGGGGCGATGTATTGTGAGGAGATCTGCATTGGGTTCCAGCTTCGGGGTTTAGTTGCGTGGTACTGTGCTGGGCGCGTTTGCCTACGAAGCCCGTGAGGTCAGGGATGGGGGCTGCCAATGTTGTCATGCTCAGGGGCGGGGGATTGGGTTTTGTGTAACAGATGCCGGTCAGCCAGGTGGACTGGTGGAATGATGTGATTTTCGGAATATTGCTGGTCACAGGTGCCTGTGTTTGCGTGCGTTTCTTGGTGGGGGACTGTGGTCATGTCCATTGGGATGGCTTCTGTATTCGTGCCATCTGTGCCCTGCAGCTCCCATTGGCCCCTCTTGTGTTTCTTTTGTTCGTTGCCATGCATGGGTGACTTGTACATTTCAATGGTTGCATTGTGACTTCATTGCACCTACGGGGAGTTGTACTTTGTGGGCAGGGAGCGGTGTACAGGCACTCAGTGGGGCCGTTTACGGTTGATTCGCGATGCCGTACTTCTCACCATGGCGGTATGGTGCTTTCCGCCGTGCTTGATGGCGTTAGGTACATGTCCGCTAGGGTCGGAATTGGCGTACCCTTGCGCCATGGTGGTATTTACGGTTTGGCATGGCGCGCGCGCGCGTACTTGGTGCAGTTAGCGTTGGCGTTCACTACGGTGTCGCTAATGGCATCGTACTTTACGGTGACGGGTCATAATCGCAACGAGCGGTGTTCGATGGCGGTATTGCATTTCCGCCATCAGTTTTCCATTTCCGCCAGGGTCGTAATGAGGCCCACTGTCACAGCCTGCACAGTGCTCATGTTGAGTTTCATAGTCAAAATATCTTAGCAGTAAAACCTAACATTAACTACACACACCTATTTTTGGTTTGCTGAGCTGTAGGCACAGTCTTTTTCAGATCCCACCACAGCCACCAGTGTGATTTATTGGATTCTGCCTCGCAGAAGTACAAGGGTGACAGGGACAAAATGGCTTGCTCAGCTCTTACCCTTTTAGAAACCAAAACGTAATACATTCATAAAGGTAAAACAGGGACAGTTAAGTCTGGCCTCCAAAAAGAAGTTTTATAAAGATAGGCCTCCAAAAAGAAATGGACGTGACTACTGTCTCTCTATTAGATTATTACATTTGACTTGTGATTTTGCAATATCTATTGCTTCATCCAGCATAGAAGAAAATCCAAGCAGTCACTGCAGCACTTAATTAAACGTCAGGTAACATTTAAGATTCCTTTTTTTCTAAAGAAACACTGTGGGCCTGATTCATGGAAGTGTTTTATAATGGTGCAATCCCCTAGGAAAACGTTCCACGAATCAGGCCCTTTCTGTGGCACTTTAAAGCCATTAACTTATAAGGAACTGTTTATGGTGCAATGGTCATTTTGAAAACCGCTGCAGTTTAAACTGGAAGAGCACAAGTATATCTGCACGTTTTCACGTATTTGAATACACAAAATGATTTTCAACAACTCCTTCCTTTAGAGATTAAACATGGAAATAGTGTTCCTCGGAATACCTGCCATTACATGATATGAAATTCTCATCATTCAGATGGTCATGTGCCTTGGGTCATCCACATCAACCTGTGTGTTAAGAAAGATACCTTGGCCTACTTTCTGGGAGTGGATCTCACTTTAACACCACGTTTAATATTACTATTCAAAGTGCTAACCACAAACCCTACTTACTCAACAAAATCCCCACTCTTCAGGAATTCCATTGCACAGTAAATGTGGTCATATACTTAGGGCCTCATTACGACCCAGGCGGTAAGTTACCGCCTGGGTCGTACCTTTACCACCATGGCGTAAACTACGTTTACGCCATGGTGGTTGGCGGACTTACCGCCCCATTCCGAGGTTGGCGGGGCGGTAAGTCCCCAATCCCCATTTACCCTTCCCCATTCCCATTTTTGCCCCATAGGGCATAATGGGAGTGGGGAAGGCGTTAATTACGCCACCGTAAATTACGGTGGCGTAATTAACATCAAGGTCCCTTAGCGCCATGGATTTTAACACCTGGTAAAAGCAGGTGTTAAAACCTCCATGGCGCTAAGGGACCTCGGAATCAGGCGGTAAGGGTCGGCGCTGTTTACGCCGCCGTAAACCCCTTACCGCCTGAGTCGTAATGAGGCCCTTAGTGTTATCTCAATTAATTAGTCTGCTCTAAAATATATATGTAGGAAGGCCAATAAATATATAAATACATTTCAAATATTTCAAAGTCATGCATTATGCATTCCATAAGTTCCTAACAGCCACAACCATATCTCCCCTACACTCCTGTTTTGTCCACTACAACTCAAATGAACAAAGAGTGGGACAACAGGACTTAAGAACTTGATAACATTGGTTAACTATGAAACTAAAGCCAGTATCAACTTCTGCTTTGGATACTTTGTCCAGCAATAAGTAATACAATTAGCCATGGCTGGAGAAGACTTGCTGTCCTTGAGCCAACACATTTGAGCAACTCCCATGAAAACAGTCACTCAAAGTTTGGAAAACAAAAAAATGTTATTGTCTAGCAAACCTTTCCACACTAGCGAAGGGAAAACATAGTGACACTCCACAAATAGACAGACTATCTGCCCAATAAATTGCTATTGATAGTGTTATTAGTAGTAGTATTGTCATCACTATTATTATTATTATTATTATTATTATTATTATTATTATTATTATTATTATCATCATTATTATTATTATTATGATTATTATTATTATTATTATTATTATTATTATTATTTTTAATTATTATTATTTGTTTTATTATTGTAAGTGTATTTATTGAGTGTTGACCTAACTGGGAAGCAATGGAGCGCTTTACAAGTCATAGGGGGACGTACACAGTGAGGTAAGCAAAGATATATAAGGGAATGGCAAGCTTAAAATGAGGAAGTGGGAGAGTGGACTATTTGGAAGCAAGAGATCTACAAGCAAACAGTGAGATAAACGGGGGGATGGGGAGTTGGTTGCCCAGTATCAGTTTAGGTGTGGAGTAAAGGTTGTCTGGTCTAAGAGGTTAGGGAGGAACAATTCCTTAAATAGAAGGGTCTTTAGCTCCTTCCTGAAATGTAGAAGTGATGCCGTGAGACTGGTGTTGAAGGGGAGAAGGTTTCAGAGTCTTGGTGCATAGACAGAGAAGATCTGCATTCTGGTTAATTTTTTCCTGCACCAGAGGAGTTTAAGTCTCCATGTGTCCAATGGCAGCTGGTGAATTTCTTAAGTGGAGGGGCGTAAATATTTCTGCAAGATATGCCATAGCAATCGAGCTTAGCGAGGGAGCCCAAACCAATCAAGGGGAGTTCAGGGGTGTTCTCCCCCTGAGAAATGATTTAAAACAATGGGTTAAATGGATGCATTTAAGAGCAAAGGGCCTGATCACGAGTTGATCTCTAGCCCTTAAATGCAGTGGTAATGCTATTATTGTTGCATTTAAGGGTCCGTCCAGAAAGGAGCCTGGCAGTATTTACCCGCATCTCTAAGCTGGGGGTAAATGCGCCATGAAAATGCTGATTTTCAGCACAATTACCACACGGTAATACTGCCAGCAGTAATTGGGCCAAACATTCCCTTTGGACCCAATGGGGAATGGGGATTTACAGTTACCGCCCAACCTGTATTCCGGGGGTAGTAACGTAGGATGGTTGGGCAGTAACGCAACTACAGTTGGGTGGTATCCCAGTTGGGATATCACCCAACTCATGATGAGGCCCAAACAGTTTGCATGGGTAACTCATGAAAAAATCCAATAGATCTAACTTACAAACAGTACTTATGAGCATTTCTCCAACACATTTTCAACATGCCTTTGCCCACAGTAAATGCCAGTATGCATATACTGTGGGCACATTGATTATTAATGTGATTATGTGTGAGTGTGAGGCAATGGGGTTCCATGGGGCAGAAGTATGTCAGGCGCTGTGGTCCAAGGGTACAGCCATGGTATTTTTTGCTGGGAATAGATGCCTAGTAAAAACTGCCTTGCCCACCTCCTGAGGCCTGAGCACCTTGCAAGCACACAATACATTGTGTACGTGCAAGGTTCTGGAGGGGTCTAGGGGACAGGCATTGCATATTTTACTAGACATCTATCATAAATACCATCCCTGTCCCGTGGGTCCCACAGCGCCTAACACACGCACATAATCAAAGTGTTTATGTGTGTTTCCAAGGCTCTGGGGGGCCCATGGGGGAGGCATGGTATTTTGTACTAGACATCTATCATAGATGTCCAGTAAAAATACCATCCATGTCACCTGAGACCCACAGCGCCTCCCAGATGCACACACTCAACACGATTATGTCTATTTTTGAGGCGCTAGCGGGCCCAGGGGAAAAGCATGGTATTTTTAAACTCGACATCTATGATAGATGTCCAGTAAATACATCCCATCCCTGTCCCCTGGGCCCACCAGCGCCTCAGAAGGAGAGCTGATTTTGGCCTGTGGGGAGGGGAGAATGTGCAACAAAGGCATTTTTAATATGTCTTTATTGTACAATGCTCCTCAACCAACACTCGCCAAAATCAGCTCCACAGACCAGCACAAACACACAACATTCACATAGCAAGCACTCGATCATTCACACAAGCACCATTCATCATAAACTCACTCATAACACAAGCATAGACACATCCATACACACATTTAAATAATAAATGAACATACATGTACTTCCTGCCCTGGTGCTGAACTGTCCTCCCCAGTGCTCCAGCTCCTGCTTAGCATGAACAGGAATCGGGAAGCAAGAGCTTCCTGGCGCCTGCATATGCACACAGAAGCCTGAGCGTGGGTGATAGAACACTTCGTCTTTGACTGCTCTGTTTGTATATACGAACGGGCACAAGATCGCCCCTCACACATACAGACATGCAGTTTCCCAGCCAGCATTTCAATGAGCTATACGAGGCAGGGGCAGCAAAACACCTCCAGCCTTGCATGGCTCATTGAGCATGCGTGGCTGGGAACTAAACTGTTAAAAGGAATATCATGCTTCTCTTTGTCATTTCAACCAGCCCAGCAGTGTTCCCTCATCTGGAAAAAGCTGATCAGTGACCGCTCAGTTTGTCACTGGGCTGTCTCCTCGGGTCCTCCATAATGGGCAAGTGGGCTGGTGGTTCGACATTCCCATGCCAATTATGGATGAGCATCCCCTTCACATGTCCTTACTTTGATGAATTGTAGGCCTCAGGAGATGCTGAGCTTCTCAGTGCTGTATCTTATGGACTTGAGGGCGTCAGCCATATACGTGATGTAGCAGAATTCAAAGGTGACATGTGCTTGCAGCTCTTAGTGCAGTTCAAAGAGGATCTGGTAATGCAGTTGAATATGTGGAGTATTTTGATGACCCATTCTTTAGAATGTAGGACACATCCCAGGGGTGCCAGGGTAATCACTGGAAGGACTTCCAGAAGGGAATTGCCTCCATCCATTTAGGGGAAGATAAAGGAGACAGCAGATGTAAAGTTGTTTGCTGGGATGAAGGGTTTGATTGTCCACGGGTGGGAAGGATAGTACCAAGTGATTGCCTTGATATGTGCTCCTTAAGGTAGAGCTGGATGTCATTGTAGAACCCAAGAGACTTGGTGATCAGCTAGGGTGTGAAGCCCTCAAAGTTCATTGCAGAGAACCAGGTCGGTATGTCAGGTTGTTCGGTGTTGTTGGTCATTCGTTCAGAAGTATGAATTCAATCTTAGAGGGGTTAAGCTAGCTTTGTTTAAGCACTATACATTCAGTACTCAATCAAAGTGAAGCTGTCTTTTAGCCTGTGGAGGTATTTGATGGAAGATATCCTGTGGTAGAGCAATATGCCATATTTGTATTGGTGGATGTGGATGCTGTGTTGAGGTAGGAGGTTTCTGAGAGGTTATAAGTAAAGATTGAAGATCAAGGGGGAGAGGATCATTCCTTGCAGAACCTATGAATGTATGATTTATCCTAACAAAATGTGACATATATTTAGCCATGGAAAATGCCTTACCACTAGTTTCCATTCCTATTTCGCTGCCCTCTCACAAATACTCAGTCATACTTCAGTACTCTGAACAAGTGAATGGTGGACTGTAAGATGCAGCACATCACTTTTATTAATTACATATTTTCTGGTTGATATGCATGCTGCACAGCAAATTAATCTCAAAACTAGCACCTTCAGAGACGTTCTATTATCATCATATATGTGTAACTATAAAGGGCATATCTTTCAATTATACTTGGGTTACATGTCTTTATATCGAAATATTTTATATTGAATGAACTTATCTCGAATATTTTATATTGAAAACATTTATAGTGAATGCACTTTATTTTATTTTGGGGTGGTCTGCCCCAAACCCCCATTCCCCACCCCTAAAAACCCACCCTGACCATTTCCCAAAAATATTTAATCCTTTACTACAGTTTTCAATATAAAATATTCGACATATGTACATTCAATATAAAATATTTTGATAAAAACACGGTATACCTTTTACTTGTGTATTGTCTGCGAGTGCAACATAATGTGCAGACAGAGTTCCACTTACAGCAGCCTCATACTGTTCTGCACATAAACAATCAGTGATGAAGTTATATGAAGACACATATGAATCACCACGTTCTGTAATTGCTGTTTTTTTTAAATTTTGGAAGTGACACTAGAGATAGTGTCTAATGAAAATGTAATGGCCAAACCATGTTCACAATCTGGAAAGACTGTAAAATATTGAGAGTCTATGTTAATTTAGTCAAATCGACCCCTGTATGGATGATTTTTTAATAAGTGTGAGGGATCATCTACCCCCCTTTTTTCTTTTCTATGTTTCTTCATTTTAATGAACTATTAATAAATTGAAAACTTTTGCATTGAATAAGGTGTTTGGTTCTAATATATGTGCAAGCACATCGTAAACAAGTGTAGCCATTATGGATAGATATGCCAATTTGTTAATTTCCTAATTATGTAAAAGCACCACCAACCCTACCTTCAACCACTATAGAGAGGGGTAATATTTTTCTCGTTTTTGATATAGAAAACTTATATTTGCCTCCCGTAGTGCCTACCCTCTGAGCAGCTACATGATGATGCCAATACGGAACCCCACCACACCACCCCAGATAAGATACAACGCAGCCCATATTGCAACTAGGGCCATAGTGGAGCGTACATTCGGAGTGCTAAAGTCACTCTTCAGCTCCCTTGACCACTCTGGTGGTGAGCTACTATATACACCACCAGTAGTGTGCAGGATCATTGTGGCAGCATGTGTCCTGCACAATGTTGCAACACAGCGTGGCGTACCGGTGGACATGGTTGTGCCCCACATCCCCAACCACATGCACGGCGGCTGTGCATGAGAGGGGAAAGGGCACGTGGTGAGGCTGCCGGACCCAGCACAATTTTTCACCTAAAATCCAACCCCTGTGGAGTGCACTCAGCCCTGGCACATTCCAAGTGACAATCAATGATGACAAAGAGACAATCATCTGTCCCAACCTTAACACCCTGAGAATGTGTCCTTGGAAGTGCTCCATTATGTGCATCCCTTAGTACTAAAAGTATCTCAATCAGGTGTGCACAAAAGGAACACATGGAAGATGGAGTATGCCACTAGCACCATGCCAAAGTACACATCTAAATGCCGGTATGTCACTTAAACCCTCCCACACTTCAAGTCACCTTGTTGTTTCACCATGCCATGGCATGCAATGTCCAAACTGATAAATAAATGGCCAACACATAACACCACTGTCACAAAGCTCTCAACAATCAATGGAACAAGTTCAGAAAGAACTCACTCTCACTCATTAGTCTAATAATGTACACAGGAACATCAGTTGGCCAGTACAACATACCAGAAACACAACACCCAAGAGTGAATTTGTCTGACCGTGACCATACATAATTGCACATGTGCCTCAAAGTGTCGTGGCTTGCACATGGCACCCTTGGATATTCATGTGGCACTGCTACTCAAAGGGGGCAGGGAAGTGCATGCAGCAGAAAGGCTAACAATAATGGAGATAGTCAAGCCAATACATGAAGATGGAACATGAACAAAGGATGGTTCGCAATGTACAAACAAAAAGGGATGCTAACCATGCGCTGGACAAACAATCATGAATCCCACTAGAGGTGTATACACAGTTCGGACCTGAGTCTGCCCACAGATAGAATGGAAGCCCAATGCATCTGTCTAAGTTACCTTTGCACACTGCACTCATTGCAAGCCCATGGAAAGGGGAATCAGGAGTGGCATATGTTTCTAGACCCTAAGGCACAAACAAGGAGGGTACCAACACGAGACAAGCCTGCATGGTCCAGCTGGAATCTACAGTGGATGCCCTCCGCTGTCACAGAAAGCAACACACTGTCACATAAATGCACAATAGACAAAAAACAAGTAAAACAATTCTCCTAGGAGGGAGGAGGCGCAGGGTGCATGTCAACACCCACATGTGTGGATGTTAAAAAAAATCTTCCATGGGAAAATGGGCCGCACGGCTTTCATGGATCGGGAGACCTCTCTTGTATTGCATCAGAATGTGGTAGTAGTAAGGGAGGTTCACCGCTTATAGCCCTGGTCTGGTCCTCCATGGGAGTGGCCATGCGGGACTGAGATGCTTGCATCTGCAAAATGATGGCTCAGAGGTCTCCATGAAACACCTCACGGGATGCAAGCAGTTCATCCGTGATGGTACGAGTCATCAGTTGCATCTGCTGTTCAGACCGTCTACTGCTGGATGCCTCAAGTGCAGCCAGTGTAGTCCTGAGGGACCTATACTTTAGCCTCAGGGCTTACCTGTGGGCCCGACCCTCTGCAGCCATGGATGTGAGCAGAGCTCTCAGTTCTGCATGTCGACTCCTTTTGCTGGCCACCATGTTCAGCCTGTGTGAGCGACATGTGGACCGCAATGCCTGCTGCTGGTGCTCCACCTGTCTTGCTGGGGGTATCATGGAATTGGCCACCCTATCCATGCCCTAAGACAACATCTCATATGAAGCAGCCTGTTGTTGTGCAACAGCATACCTGGACTGCTCCCACACAGTATCGACAGCTAACACATGGCCAACGTGTTGGCTGATCCCACACCTGTCTGGGCCAAGGAAACCTGGCCCTTGATGTGATGACGCTGTCTGTGGCTGCAGGACTGCATCCCTCCCTTGATCAGCAATCCCAGGAACAGGATTCAATACTGTGGAGTGTGACCCTGCAGCCGTAACCACCACAGACGGACGTGCCAACACTGACTGGCCCTGTGAGGGGTCATCCCCCCCTCCAAATGTTTGGGATGCAACAGCACCCACTGTCGATGCACTCACCTGTTACAGAACAGAGGTATCCATATCCGTTTCACCACCAGAGCCAAAGGCTTCCTCTGAGGCGGACTCAGACTGAGTCAGGGCCAGTATGGCCTGTAGCTCCAGTGGATCTTCATGGGCTACCAAACCACATCCTCCACTGGTGGTTGGTCGTGGCTCAATATCCTGTTCTGCCTCCACCTCCTTCTCTGCATCCAGTGCCTCATAACCTGCACATTGACAGAAAATTACATGAAGGGCCACATACATAGCACAGCCCCCACAAATAAGCATCACAATGTCGTCATGCAACACATCAATCTGCCATATCACAAACACCTACACATACGCAGTGTCAATGCAAATGAAGGGTAGCATGAAAGCAGCCATGGACGTGTGTGGAAGGGCTGAATACAACATGTAGTGCATGGTGCATAGCACCTGCTACACACATGAGCACCTGACTGGCATAGTTCATTCACCAACATCACTGATGCAAAAACACATATGCCACGTAGCACAGCCATGCCTGTACTGTAATACTGCATTAGATGGAACTTGCTGACTACTGTCTCCCAGAGCCTTGTACAATGGATTACACATGACATGTAAGTCAGAAACTCCATACACACACGTGTCACATGGTGCTACGATGCAAGGGTGGTGGAATAGAGTGAGGCCAGACACACCCATACCATGTGGCCAGGTCACATTGACATCACGCGAGTGAAAAGGCATGGTGAAGGTGAGACCTGGGGTTGGAAGTGGGAGTGGGCAGTGCAGTATATGGGAATGGCAAACCAATTAAATACAAATACATAATCAGCAATAAAAATGCGGCGGGCTGGTGGAAGTGTAAGTGCTGGCATCAGCTGTCAATTGCTGCTAGAGGTTTGTAGGGATACAGTAAACAGCCACTGAGTGTGGGGGATGGCAGGGAGGCAGTTCATGGGTACAACTGGTGGCTCAGAGGCCTGTGTCAGAGATCCCAGTGTGGGCAGGTGACTTGTGCATTTTCTCAGTCATCCAGGACTCCAGCAGGGGAGAGGAGGTTGAGAAAGCACAACACATGAGGAAGCGCCAGAAGTGCCTCCAGACCCGGAGAAGGTTCACCTCCAGTTCCATTGAGGCAGGGACGCTGTACCAGAGGGAAGCCCCAGCCAGAGATAGACATTAACCACCAACTAATTGAGAAGTAACTGACCCTGAGGGAGTAGGAAAGGGATGATCAAAGACATTGAGAAGGAAGCGAATTGGGAAGATGGAATTGAAGGAACTGCGGCACAAGGACCCATAAGACCCTGTGGACAATGCACAGTGATCGAAATGAACAGTCATAGCCACTGGGAGCCAGTGCCACTATCACAGTCCTAGAGAGATACAATACCTGGCACCAAGACAAATGGACAATCCCTGCAGTCCAGGTCATGATGAGTTGCATAGGGAAGAGAGTAGAGGCACAGAAATCTTGGAAGAGGCCCTTACAGTACCCCACCATAAGTATGACCAGTCCTCTGGAGACAGTGAGCTACTGGGGGAATGAGAGGAAAGGAACAATACCCCTGAGGAGGTGCAGCTGTCAAGGTCACCTCTCAGAGACGTAAGAGATGTGCGCAGAGAAGGCGAGTGTGGAGTGCAAGATTGTCACAGGCTATCTGCCATCACAGGTTGGAGCAGGAAGAGGGCCAAGAGAGTCTGGACAGAGAGTGGCATGGAAGGAGTGAGCAGGTGTGGTGATGGGGTTTGTCACAGTGTGCAGCACATTGTGCGTATGCATTCTGCAGGACAACAAGCACGTGTCAGTCCATCATGACATGGTTCACCCATGGCAGTCATGTAAATGCAGGCAGAACTGCCAACAATCATTACACTTCATCCAAGCAACATACACATGTCCTCGACACACATGCATCACCACTCACCAGACATTTCCTCATAAATTGGCAGATCTCCCATGCCTTGGATCTGCTCCACATCAATCATAGCACCTATGGTCTCCTCATGTGGAGTGAGTTCTTCGTCCTCTCATGGTGACCCACCTCCAGTCACCTGAGTAGAGGCATAGTTGGCACCCAGCTTATCTTTGGCCAACGGCAGAGGTCATACCAATGCTTCATTGTGTCAGAAGCTGAGCACCTCCCATGGCCCAAGGCTTTATTTATTTATTTATTTATTTATTCACATTTGTTAAGCGCACATCAGACCGAAGGCATCGTGGCGCTGGTTACAGTGTTTCTTAAACTTAGTTACAGGCAGTTGTACCCTTGGTTACATTGGGTAATGGTTATGCTTGAGTACTTGTACATAGAGATAGTAGTGGTGGTCAGGTGCACAAGTTATTTGAAGAGAGCAGTTTTAAGTTGTTTCCGAAAGGAGAGGAGGGATGTTTCTGCTCTGAGGTTGGTGGGCAATGCGTTCCAAAGCTTAGGTGCCAGGTAGGGGAAGCCTATACCTCCGGCCTTGGATCTATTGATGCGTGGTATGGTGAGACAGTTGGCATATGTGGTTCTGGTGGGTCTTGTGGATTGGGATCTAGACAGCGTGTCAGATAGGTAGGATGGTGCTGTGAGGTTGATGCATTTATGCGTAGTGGTCAGGATTTTGAAAGCAATCCTGTCCTTAACTGGGAGCCAGTGGACGGCTTTCCTGGCTAGGGGGATGTGCTCTCTTTTTGGTATGCTGAGAGCCGCTCTAAGAGCATTATTTTGGGTGGTTTGGAGCCTTGGTAAGTTGTTCTTGGAGGTGCCGGCTAGGAGCGCGTTGCAGTAGTCCAGTTTGGCTCCAATAGTGGCTCTAGCGATGGACAGGCAGTTATCTTTTGTAAGGAACGGTTTTATTGCATTGATGAGTTTAGTGCTCAGTGCAGAAGCCGAGACTATTGCGCTTACTTGTTTATCCATAGATAAGGTGGCATCTATGTGAACACCTTGTGTTTTAACTGATGATAGGACTTGGATAGTGCAGTTGTCTATGTTAAAGTTAGTGTAGAGTGGGTTGAGGTTGGCGGCCTTTGATACGATTGGCGACACACTGCCAGTGGGCCATACGCTGGGCAGGCGTATTTGTGCTCCCTGCCTTCACAAGTATGTCGTGTTCGTGTTCCTGCACCTAGTCCATGACTAAAGCTCCTCTTCCTCGACGTGTGGGTCTCCTTGGGACTGAGCCTGTTTGCCTACTGCACGCTTTGCCTTCTTGCAAGGTCGTGCAGACCCTGAGTGACTGCGACCACTTGGGTCAGTAGGGGCTGGAGCACTGGTGGCCTGGGCTGTGGCATCACACACTGATGGTCTGACAGTAGGTGCCCTTGCAGGTGGCTGTACCTGGGTGCTGATGCCAGGACGCTGCACAGCATGTCCCTTCCCCTTTGATGCACGGATAACATCTGCCCCTGTGTGTCCATGTACCGGGGTGGGGAGCACCACAGGTCTGGCTTGATGACCCGGAGGCTGGGTGGTGAGGTCTGCAGCTGCCCCTGCAGCTACCTGACCCTGGCGGGTGTGTACAGCAGTTGACACTGCTGCATCTGGATCCTGGGTGCCGGTGCCAGGTCGCTGCACAGCATGTCCCTTCCCGTTTGATGCACGGATAGCATCTGCCCCTGTGTCTCCATGGACCGGGGTGGAGAGCACCACAGGCCTGGCTGGGTACCTGGAGGCTGGCTGGTGAAGTCTGCAGCTACCTGACCCTGGCGTGTGTGTCCAGCAGTTGACACTGCTGCATCTGGAACCTGGGTGCCGGTGCCAGGACACTGCACAGCATGCCCCTTCCCCTTTGATGCACGGATAGCATCTGCCCCTGCATCTCCGTGGACCGGGGTGGGGAGCACTACAGGCCTGGCTGGATGACCTGGAGGCTGGATGCTGGTTGGTGCAGCTGTCCCTGCAGCTTCCTGACCCTGTTGGGCAGGGGGCATAGCTTTCCCTGCATGGGCCCAGACACCTCAGACACCTTGCCCACCTCTGCCATCTCCACCACTGCGACTACCTTTGCCTTCCTTCCCACTAGCTGCCCTCCCATTCATGGCACAGATGGATTAGTGCAATGGGAGGTGCAGCTATCGATTGTCCTGGGCAATTTGAGTGAGGGGGCAGTGTACGTGATGTTGAACGTACCAGTGTGCCCCAGCAAGGCTCAATGTACCCCCTGGGGAAAAAATAAACGGACAGCATAATGCACAGGCACCCCAAATCCGGAAAATATGTGTACGCGACCCCTTGGCAGCCCACGTGAGGAAAAACCTAACGCAGTACGCTGTGGCACCCAGCAATGCAAACAAATACGTATGCAAAGGACCCATAAGCTACAGTAATGTTAAATAAGGGGTTATGCGACACACAGGGGCACCCAAAGATTGCAAAATGCCTATGCAACTCACCATCAGCCTCAAAGTACACGCGTGTGTCAGTGGAGACAATCCCCCACCAAAACAAGAGGCTCGCACCCAGTGAAGAGATCACGTGGAAACAAAGTCCACTATAACTCGGCAAGTGTGTGATGCTCTCCTACTCACTACTTTATCCCGATCCTGAACAACACGGCCAACGTTCAGCGCGTGTCACGTAACTTATGCGCTTAGGCCCTTTCCTCTGATTTCACGCTGACATGCGCTTTCCTCACATGCAGAGTCACTCTGTTTCCGGCTGCCCACGCGAGTAAGATGGAAGACCCATGCTCCTGCCTACAAGCCAATTTACCTGCCTCCAAGTGCCCCGAGCTGCCTGCTATGAGCCATCTGCTGCTTCCTGCCCACTGTGTGTGCCTGCTGCCCACCTGCCCTGCAATGTTGGTGCCTGCTGTACAGCCATTGCCAATACTCCTGTGGTCAGACCTGTGACCACCTGTATGATCCACAAGACTCTCGATGTGCCAGACCACCACTCCACAGCCCAGCACCAGGACCACCTCGACCCCCACACCTGCCTTGGGGGTTGCCACGTCTGAAGGAACATCATCGGAGGCAAGTGGCAACCCCACGGCAGCAAGGCAGAGGGCTGTCAGCTTCTCAGACAGGGAAGTTGACATCTTGGTGGAGCAAGTCCTGGTGCATTATGATGCCCTCTTCCATGGATCATCGCAAGTCGGCAAGGAAGGACGGAGGAAGATCTGGGCGGACATTGTGGGTGCCATCAACGCGGAGGGAGTGGCACCCCGCGACTACCACCATGTCCACAAGCGCTGGGAGGACTTCAAAGCTAGGACCCACAACAAGGCCCAGCGCTTCCTCAAGGCTGGTATGAATCAAGAGGGGCACGGGGGCCGGTTGACCACCGACAACATGTGGGTCCTGGAGCAGTTCTACCCAGCGCTGTAAGCCTAGGTCATGGAATTGGATCTCCATCTGGAGTCGACTGGTTAGTGTCCATGTGTACTTGTCCACCATAGCGCATGTGCATGTTGATACATGGTTGGAGTGTGCACCTTGGCTTTATGTCTGGTATGCCTCTTGTACTTGTCTGTGTGCATGTCCCAGACAGTGCTACATCTGAGTCCATTCAAGCATGTATCACATCAACAGTGTTTGTGTAGCAATGTGTGATGTGCGGCAACAAGTAACGCCGTGCACATGGTTGATTTTATGTGTCTCGACTTGGCCATGTGAGAGGTGTCACACATGGGTGCTTTTGGCATCATCATGGACATGCCTGGTGCATTTGTGCATGTGCCTGAAGAGTGAGTGTGTGACTGGCCAACACTTCGAGATGGATGTCACTTGAGCATTAGATTGTGTGATTGACTCATGCTGCCAAATTAACCTCTAGTGCACTTTGACGTGTTAGCTCCATGGCCTGCTTCATGACTGTCAGCTGATGTGTGTGAATGAGATGGTTATGTCCCATGATGCATGTGAGGTGAATGCACAATTTTGAGGTGCTGACAGTGCCTGTCCAAGGATGTGATTGTCTGTTGACAATACCAGACATGATTGTGCATGAGTGTTAATTGCCCTAACTTCTGTGTTGTGGACAGTGATGATGGTTGTGACCTTTGACAGTGCCACTCATGTACATTTGCTTTGTGCAAATCAGATATATGTTCAGTACCCTGATGTTTGTGTTCTATGTCTCCCTATCCACAGCGACAATGGAAGAAGAGAGCGGGGAAGGTGCTGTGGAGCAAGAAAGCAGGGATGCCCCCACCAGGCACAGATGCAAGGCCCAATCACGCTCCCAAGTTATTTCATCTTCAGGGAGCGAGGAGACAGGTGCTGCGTCCGAGGCAACGGCCGCAGCTGCTGAGGGGATGCCCAAGAGGGTGAAGTTGGTCATGGGCTCCTCAGCAGTGGGAGGGACAGGTGAGATAGCACAGGGGCAATCAGATGCCGAAGAAGAGAAGGTGGAGAGCCTTCATGTTCGGCAGAGGTGGAGGAGGAGGCCACATCAGCCCAGCCCATTGGGCCCAGTGGGGGTGATGATGTGGGTGTGACTGGTGCAGTCCAGACTCAGGGGCTGAAGGCAGTGCAGGTCACTGTGGAGGTGCCTGTGCCTAATCCTGCCCCTGCGACTGGCACTGCATCAGTATGCACCTGCGGGCATGCCTCAGGCCGGACCCATCTGCAGGTGGCAGATGTTTCCACGCAAACGGAAACACCAATAGCTGTGGATGTCGCCATTCGGGACAGGGTGGAACCTGTGCTAGCCGGTATCATGAGGTGTACAGGCACCATTTGTGATGATGTGCAGGCTTCCAATCGGGGACTTGCACGTCATCACAATGCGGTCTTGCGTCTCCTGAAATGGCTATTACATTTCCTGGTCTCGTAATGGGTGCATGGGCTGGCTGCTTATGTGACCCCCCTGCTCGTCCTCCTCCTCTCTGCACCAGTCGTTCTCCCTGCCGTCTTCAGGCTCAGATACCACGAGGGCCCCCAGTATACCTATCCCAACCCCGGCGGCCAGCCGGGTGGAGATCAGATCCCAGCGAGAGTCAGGAGTCGAAGTTGGCTCAGCCGAGGTGGTCATCACTTAGATCCAGCCGGTGACAGGAGTTGTGGCAATGGAGGAAGCGCAGGCACCAAGGAATAGGGCACATGCATGACAACCCCAGGGGTTGTCATCATCCCAGAGGCTGTCCTTGAAGCGCAGGCACCGGGCTATTTGACAGCAGCAGGCTCGAAGAAGGAGGCCACAGGGCTTGGGGCATTCAATCGCAGGGAGGCAGGTATCGGCCATCAGGCAGGAGGCAAACGTGGACCTTACACACAGGATGTCTTCCGTGTGGGAGCGTTTGGGCCAGCAGATCGGTGCAGAGCAGCAGTGGGCACGGGAGGCAAGACTCACCATTGCCAGGGTGGAGAATTCACTGCGTCAGGCAGAGAGGCGGGCTGAGGTCCTCGAGGAGACTTGCAGGAAGTTTGAGAGGAGCATGTTGGAGTCCCTACAAGCCCTCAAGGGGGAAGCGGAGGCCCACCTGGGGGAAGTGGACGCAGTGTTCAATGATGCCCTGGCCGAGACTATGAGGTAGCATGGTGAGTAGAATGACTAGCCCGCTGCCATTGTATATAGTTATTTAGGTGTAAGTTCATTTTTTGGTAAATGTTTTTTGGAGTTATTCGACTGTGCTCCGCTTTTTGTATGTAGTTATTTTGTGATGTAATTTCGTGGATTTTTGAAAAATATTTTTGTTATGCATTTGGAAAAATGGCCCTCATATACTTGAACATAATTTGCATCTTTTTGGACCCTTTTGTGTTCACCATGATGGATTGGATTTTTTTTAATTTGGTTTTTATTTTGGGAGTCATTTAAGGACACAGACCGATTTTTGAGTTTGACATATATTAATTTGTGTACTCTGATTTTTCATTTGGACATGCTTACTTTTTTTGCTGATTTCATGCACAGTTTATTTATTTTCAGGAAACTATTGTGACTTTCATACTTGTTTTACTATATTTTCTAGTGTTGTTTGTTCTTGGATTTTGTGCAAGTTTGACGCTTCCTTACTCTGTTTTGTGTCCCTGATGATGACCAATGCTGTTAATGTGTATGCACACATGCATGCATGTGTCATGTTTGACATCCATTCGTATGTGGCATGTCCTTGTGTGCATGACCAGTGGGTGGGTGTTAAGGTGGAGTTGTAGTGTGCACCGTGTGGTGGTCTTTGATTTCACATGTGCAGCATTTTTGTGTCTTGGTCCTCAGTGTTTTTGGGACGGTGGTGGGTAGGGTGAGTGATGGGAGTGTGTAATCTTGAAAACCTTGGAACAGGATTTGCTTAATGCAGTGTAATTGCCTTCACAATCATGTGTTTGTGCTAATTTAATTGTATCTCATCTAGTTGGACATCCTGCTTTGCTATTCCTATTTTTCTATCGCTAGGGTTTGACACATGGACAGACCAATGCTGAAGTATATGTTGTTAGGTAAAGGTGTGTTTGCCATGTACACAATCATGACTTGAGTCATTCCTCAGTGCTTGTGCTTTTGGTACTCCTCTGCCCTGATCACGTTCTGTGGAAATCTGCTATGGTCAGCTGTGTACCCTCTGAAGTTGTCATTAGGTCCCCTCGCACATCACTTGCACACTGGCACTGTCTCACAGACATGCACAATATTTAGACTGTTTTTATGAATGCCAACAGACACCTACCGACAGTTTGCAACTCCTCTTTTCACTTAGGTTTGGAATTGACACTGGCTGGCCAGATTAACTTTGTTGTCGTTTTGGGTGTTTTTCTTGAGATGTCCTTCACATGTGCAGAACTGCCACCTCCGCAACCACATTTCATCTATCAACACTTCCCAGGCACTGACACCATCTCAATGTCACCTGCCCAGACAATTATGTCTGTCTTCACTCAGTTCATGTGATGTGTGCTCATTGAGGCTCATGCCATGATATGCCAGGCAAATGTCTCTTAATGTGACACAAATCGACAATGCATGGAAACTCAGCTCGTACCCCGTCCGCACCGAGTTTTCACGCAATTTGGTGGGGGGGCTGTATGGTGGACCAGGGATGGCACAGGGGCTTGTGCCGTGTTAAGCATTTCACTAGCTTTTTACTGCACGTGGGGTCGTGTTGGGGCGTTACTGGCACTGAATGATGTTCCTTGCGCCACGGCTAGTGAGGACTCAGGAAATCCACAAATACGCATGTCGCGCAATTGTTTCTTTGAGCCACGGCTGGCACACGCTTCTTCTCGGTGCACTGCGCTTGCACTGGACTGGATTCCATGAATTGGGCCCAAAGTGTCAGTAACAGAATAACATATGTTTTTTTCCTGCACCGCAAAACATTTACTGAGGCCCAAAATCTTTCAACACATTGTTAAGACAGCCCAAAAATGTCCCTGGCGTCAATCCAAACCAGACTCAGAGACGATGTAGACAGAGTGCAAGTCATAGTCCAGCTTTATTATAAGTCAAATAAAGCACGGACAGCATACAAGCATTACAATCTCACTACTCTCAGTGCATCCATTACAAACAATAATTTCATTAGTAAAACCTTGTCATGTCTCTGATAGGTTGGCTTTCTGCTAACCAACCATGGACAATTGAGAGATTGTCAAGATATGAGCCAGATGGAGAGTAGTGGGAAAGAGGTACATGGATTGCTTTTCTTCCAATTACAAAATATTCCTAGGCCATAAGCCAGCATGATCTTTTTGTATGTGGCCTTGCATGGTGTCTTGTGTTTCTGTGAATGTGTAGGGAGTGCAGCAGGTGTCCTATCTGTGTTGACTTCTAATGACTAGACAATGTTTTCCAATTGTGGGCCACATCTGATGGTACCATGTTTGGAATATATGCATCCTGTATTTATTGAGAATTTGGCTAATATTAAGGTAAGTGTTGTGCTCTCTATTGCCACTTAAGACACTCTTGAATTATTCATAGTGGATTCTTTTGGCTTATAGTTTGACTGCACCTGGCTAACAAATGTTGATTGTGCTTTTAATCTGGGAGTATACTGCTTGTGTCCTGGGAATTGCTATCTCATACCTTCTGTCTCTGGTTCCTATCTCCCTTATTCCACTGTAAACTTGGCTCGGGTTGTTAGCTACTGTCTGAGCTCTGCACAGATCTGTATTTCTGTGAATTTGAGTTCTCTAGAAGTCTTGCAGCGTTCATTTATTTAAATGTATGTCACGGCTTCCATTTTGGAGAAGATGGCTGCTCCATTTTACCTGGTTTTAAATGTTAATGAGCAGTTTTTGCGTGTCTTTCATGTTGCATTCAGTTTATACATTAGTTAGGTTAGTGTTCTTCATATCTAGAGGATGCTATGTTAGTATTCTTCATGTAATAATGCATATATTACCTATTGTACATGTTCTTCGTGTTGAGTGCACATTTGCTTTTTGTCTAATGCATGCACATGCAAGAGTATAATGTTAGTTTGACTACTTTTGCCATCTTCAGCTTAAATTGTCTCTATGTCCTGCTGCACCTGACTGGGATAAGGGCAGTACAGTTGTTTTAGTGAGCAACGTTTCTCAACTTTGCAGTACTGGGCAGGGGGAGGGTCAGAAGCTATGAATGACGTATTAATCTGCCTCCCAGTAACATTGCTATACATACTAGAACAGGATAGCATTTCTGAGTGCACCCAATTTATACAAATACAATGTAGTGCTAAGAAGTGATTCACTGTCTCGCTGTTCCTGCTCAATATTGCCCATAAGGTAGAAACTTAGATTTGAGAATGGGGCCATTTGTATTTCTTGTGTTACCCAAAAGTCACTAAATTGTTTCAGAAATTTCTAGGTGCACATCCTTTCAAAAACCATTCAAAAATATGGCTGGCAACATTGATAAAGATGTGCATAAGTCAATAGGTTGTTCCCTATGAAAAGAACATCACAAATGTGGTGTACAATGTTTGCCATTGCAAACATTGAAGAACATTGTGTTTTGAAAAAGCTTACCTTGGAACCACCAGGGGGCGCAGAGATGCACTGACGCATCTGCACTAGTCTCCTCCACAGGGTGCCGTTAGAGGGACCTGAGCCCCCCCTCGACCCCCAGGAGTGAGGCGCTGACCCCCCCGCGGCCTGCGGACACCTCGGGGCCCCCGAGCACCCCAACTCCGGTCTTCCGACACGGAGATTTCGCCGAGTTCTGGCGCTTGGGAAGTGGAGGGAGAGGGAGCCCCGCCTTCTCCCGCGCCGCGGCTCCGCGAGAAGTAACGGAGAGCCGCGGCTGAGCTGGGGCCCAGGGGAGCGACATCCCGCCGCATTGGCCACCGCGGCTGATCCAGCATTTCCTGGGGATCCGAATCGGGACATGCTACGCCGAGGGCGGGATGCGGCTCTGCAGCGGGAAGAAGAGTGAGTTGACACTTGCACTTTAATGCCGGCCTCCCCTGACGGCGGCTGCATACCAGGCAGAGGGGAGCTGCTGCGACCTGTGTGAGGCCCACGTCGGTGAGGGGCTTCCGGGCGAGGTCACATAGTGCTTTGGGCTTTCTTTCCTCTTCTGGGCTCTGCGGCTTGGACTCTCCCACGGAACGCGGGGGGCCCGGGGAGCTGGCGTAAGAACGTACGCAACAGGCGCGGATGGCGCCATTTTAACTCCTCTCGGCCTGCAGGGCCATTTTTCTCCAGAGGACCCTCGGAGCACAGGCCCCTCGGGGCGGAGCGGACTCTGGGGACACCATACGGTACGAGGGGGCCCCAAATCATACATCAGCATTCAGGGCAGAGGGGATCGTCCCGGGGCCACCTACCGCGCCTGCTGCTGGGCTCCACTAAAGTGTCCACCCTCAGGAGAATATTTCATGTGGAGGTATCCCGACAGAAAGCAGGGATAGAGAGCGATAGACCCTTGCAAGCCATGGCCTGGAGTTCTGATTAGAGTAACCCCCCGCCCCAACAGTGAGCACGAAGTTTAGGCCCTATACAGTGGACCTCTGGTTGCCCTCCCTCCTCTGGAGCAGTGACACAACCCACTCGGTCCGAGACGTTCAGGAAGAGACCTAGTGGAGATGGTCGGGGTGAGCCTATGAACTGGAAGGAGTCCCTGCAGAGATTTCGACATCGGAACCCAAGCCCGCTAACCAACCCGGATATGGTGGCCCCGACTCATCAGGAACTGTCAGATACTAGTACAGTCACTAAAGGTATGGCAGCCCTCTTAGAGGAAATAAGAGGCTTCAGAGTGGACATAGCGGTACGGCTGGACACCCTGGATAAAAAAGTGGACAATATAGAGGACAGGGTCCAAATGCTCGAAAACAACACAGCCTCGAACGACATTTTGGAGACTCAATTTGACATGCGCCTATCAGAGCTCGAGAGGAGAGAAGAGAAATGCTCCCTAAAGCTTGATGACTTGGAGAATAGGGAACGCCGCTGTAACCTGCGCTTTTTGGGCTTTCCTGAGCGGGAAGGTGAAATGCAAATGGACATTATTAAAGCTGTAAATGCGGTTGTGGGAACTCTTTTTGAAGGTGCAAATACGAATGAACCTACTATTGATAGTGCCCACAGAGCGGGTGCAGCTAACAGAGGCCCCAGATCCATTCTCGTACGATTCCATTATTTCACGGAGAAAAGCAAAATCCTGGAACTGGCACGCAAGAAGGGCCCCGTGGACTGGGAGGGGGCCCGGATTTCAGTGTATCAGGACCTGTCCGCCTTCACTCTGGCGAGACGCCGAATGTGCTCCCCGCTAACGAAAATGCTCCAGACCAGGGGGTCCGATACAGATGGGGGTACCCTTTTTCACTTTCTTTCGAACTGGAGGGATACAAATATGCCCTGGTCACGGAGGATGATATTCGTAGGGTGTCGGGAGAACTCCTGGAAGAACCAAACATAGAAGTCGGAGAGCAAGAGAGTATAAGAGAACCGGTTGGCCCGGGGGGGACAAAGGCTCCACGGGAGAGACGTAAAGTCCGAGGCCACAGGAAGTTCAGAAGAATGTCTCCGGCATCCCCTGGTCAACCTGACACTTGAGGAACCACAGGATGCTTCACGGTCAAGTTTGTACCTTATTTCGAACGGGGGAGCGCTGTAAATGTTTACAATCTAATTGCGAGAAGGGGTGGAGGGGCTCAAGTTGTTGGTTTCTGAAGTGTTCAAGAGCCCGGAGGGGGGAGACATTGGTGGCCTGGCTCAGCGACAGGATGAAGCCGCTGGATTACCAGGCGTTCAGGGGGGAAGGGGGAGGGGTGAGGAAAAAGTTGGGGTTTGTTCAATGGGGTTTAAGCTGGGGCAAGCCAAGTCTTCTGTTTTGTTACGTACCTACAGTTCTGTCCTTTGAATATAGCAAGGGGCGGGAACATTGCGGGAGCACTGAAAGTAGTTGCTTTGTGGAGGGAGATATGAGCCTTCACCATCGCTATAATGGATGATTCATTACAATTTTTGACAGTGGGCTCGTTAAATGTGCGGGGGCTCAACTCTCCCACTAAGAGGTCGCTGCTGGTGAGGGAATTCTCAAGGC
Source organism: Ambystoma mexicanum (assembly GCF_040938575.1). Classification (NCBI taxonomy): domain Eukaryota; kingdom Metazoa; phylum Chordata; class Amphibia; order Caudata; family Ambystomatidae; genus Ambystoma; species Ambystoma mexicanum. The sequence continues at coordinate 193,673,948 of NC_090941.1, forward strand.
TCCGGCTCCACTTTCTATTTGTGCAAGAAACACACTGGGTTAGGGGCAAAGAACCGAAGTTGAGGGCTAAGACCATTGAACAGACGTATGCAGTGTCCTTCTTAGCCAAGAAACGTGGAGTTGCACTGCTGGTCTCTCCTGGGGCCCATTTTGTACACAAAACCCAGAGGGCAGACCCGGAAGGGCGATATATCATGGTCAAGGGGGAGGTGAGGGGCCGACTGTTTACCCTGGTTTGTGTATATGCTCCAAACGAGGGGCAAGACAACTTCTGGGTGGGGATGAGAGAGAAGATTATGGCTTTTTCGGAGGGTACTCTATTGGTTGGTGGGGATTTTAACATGGTTCTCAGCCCTGAACGGGACAGGAGGTCGCCCATCCCGTGTCCTAACCAGCGACTCCACAAAAAACTGGCTGAGGCTTTCCAAACAGTTAACGAAGAGCTGGGCTTGAGCGATACACACCACAGTAGGCAAGGCCATGACCCTGACTTTAAATTTTTTTCAAAAACTCACGCTACATTTTCCCGTATTGATTATATTCTAGTGGACTCCACCCTTCGGGGAGAGGTCACAGACTCGGGGGTGGAGGTTGTCCCTTGGACAGACCATGACTTGGTTAGAATAAAAATGGGTATCCCCCCGGCCCCGCCACCTGGCTCCCTATGGAGGTGTAACGATATCCTACTGCATGACAAAGAAGTCTGCCAATCCCTCCTAACAGATATTACAGAATACTTCTCTATAAATGTTAATGGGGAGGTTGGGGTCAAGGGAGTCTGGGAGGCGTTCAAGGCAACCATTAGGGGCATTCTCATTGAAACAGGCTCGAGGAAAAAGAGGGAGAGGGGCCATGAGGAGAAACTATTGAAGGAAAAGATAGAGGCCATTCAACCAGGAAGGAAATTAAAAACGCAAATGTTCCCCGGAAAGTGGGAGGAGCTTCAAAGGTTGCGCTCAAAATTGGCTGATCCTCAGGTGGGTCAAACAGAAAGAAAACTGTCCTTTCTGAAACAGAAGTATATGGAAAAGGGGGAAAAGGCGGATAAGATACTAGCTTGGAGGCTTCGCGAACTCAGAAACAGTAGAAGGGTGAATTCATCCGCTCTCCGGGAGGGGAATCGACAGTTAGAGATAGTAAAATAGCTGAACAGTTTCGGCTGTACTATGAGCCCCTGTACTGCTCGGAGTACACAGGAGATGGAACCGAGATTGACGACTTCCTGGATTCGCTCCCGATTCCCGGTCTCTCCCCCGAAAAAGCAAGTACACTAGAACTCCCCGTCACCCCAGAGGAGATAATAGACACCATATCCTCATTAAAAAGTGGTGCAGCTCCAGGGGATGATGGGTTTACGGTCAAGTTTTACAAGACCTACCGGTCAACGTTAGCCCCATTCATGGCTAAAATGTTTAATTTGGCGCTAGTTCAGGGCTCCCTTCCACCCTCGATGATGTCTGCTCTGATAGTAGTGCTCCCCAAAGAAGGGAAGGATCCCTCCCAGTGTCAATCATATCGACCTATATCCCTTCTTAAAGTGGATGTTAAAATCCTGGCTAAACTTCTGGCGAACAGATTGGCGAAGCTCCTCCCCTCCTTAATACATGGAGATCAGGTAGGCTTCATTCCGGGACGCCAGGGTTCGGATAATATACGGAAGACCCTAGACCTCATGCACAAGACTTCTACGCAGGGGGTGGAGGGCTACCTGCTGGCACTGGTCTCTGAAAAGGCCTTCGACTGTGTCGAATGGCCTTATATGGGTAGAGTTCTTCAGAAAAGTTTGTGGGTGGGTCTCAGCACTATATAATGGTCCTATAGCAAGAGTTTTGGTCAATGGTGGCAATCGGGACCCCTGGCTCAATCCAGAGGAAACCGAAAGGGCTGTCCCCTTTCTCCCCTTCTATATGCTTTGGCAATGGAGCCCCTGGCCATAGCGATTAGAGCGGACCAGGAAATCTCAGGGATACGCTTTGAGGACTGCGATTTCAAACTCTCCCTATTTGCTGATGATATCTTGGGTTACCTGACCAACCTCCAGGTTTCACTGCCCAGACTGTTCGAGCTTATAAACTATTATGGCGCATTTTCGGGACTTAAGATAAACGCGTCCAAATCTAGCATTATGCCTATGGGTCTGGAGGATCATGATATTGGAAATAGTTCTGAAATATTGGGGGTAAGAATAGAACGAGAATCCACTAGGTATCTGGGTACCTGCATTCCTAGGGACCTTTCACTACTATACCAGAGTAATTTCCCCGAAATTTTGGCCAAGATTAGCAACGATCTCAAACGATGGGCGCCACTTACACTCTCCTGGTTTGGGCGTATGGTCACGGTTAAAATGAACGTCTTGCCTCGCCTACTGTATCTCTTCGCGGCCCTCCCCGTGGTGATCCCTGACGCCTTTTTCGAGCTTTTGCAATCCCGAGTCCTTCAGTTTATATGGGACGGGAGGAGAGCAAGAGTCAAGTTCTCCACCTTGACCCTTCCGAAATCTCATGTTGGATTTGGCCTCCCTGACTTTAGGCTATACTATAAAGCAGCACAGCTCCGGGTGATGATGGAACACATGCGGGAGGATATGAGGACATACTGGACATATATAGAAGATATCCACACCCACCCGAAAAAAGTCAGAGACCTGCTATGGGCCTCCCCTAAAGCCCTCCCCTCCCACCTCAGAACACACCCTACATTAGCGGCCCTATGGGCTGCCTGGAAACCGAATAAAGATAACAAAGCACTGTCATCCTGGCCGTCCCCCTTAACATCAATGTGGGGCCCCCCAGTCAATCTAGACACCAGAGGCTTCCGAGATACCCAGGCATGGTCAGACATGGGTTTGGAGAGGATTTCCCAACTATCACACGAAGAGGGCTTCATAGACTATGACCAATTATGTGAGGCATTGGGCGACAAACCACCCTCGATCTTCGAGTATCTACGCTTAAAGGGAATTCTGACTCACCCTCGGTGGGCTGACAACCTTAAACGCCCCCTCACCCCCTTTGAAAATGTAATAGCTAAAAGTGTCTCTCGGAAAGGCTCTCTATCTAAGTTTTACAGTGCACTGATAACGGCTAACCTGGAGGGTAGACAACCCTTCAAGCAAACTTGGGAGGACAGGCTGGGCATGATGGTGGATGACCACACATGGAGGGCAATATTCAAGTCTATTTTCACGGGTTCTCTGTATACCGCTGCCATGGAGCACAGCTTCAAGATTCTCCATTCCTGGCATCGCCCCCCGGCTACCCTGTCCAGAATGTTTGTAGAAGTATCCCCCTTCTGTCTGAGGTTATGTCTCCAAAGGGGCACGTGGTTCCATATGTGGTGGGGATGTCCGGTTATTCAGGTATACTGGTCGGAACTGCTCAGCTGGATAAAGGACATAGAGGGGTTCTGCCCAACCCTACTCCCCCTGGAAATTCTCCTGGGTACCCCCATGCCGGAGACGGAACAGAACGCATTCCCGAGGGTTATTGGGGCCATGCTGAGGGCGGGGAGGTTAGCGCTGGCCCAAAAATGTAAAAGTGCCCTAGCTCCGTCCAAGGAGGAATGGCTTTGTAAATTAAGGTCGATTTTCACCTATGAAAAGCTTACAGCAGTGAAAAATGACTCGGTATTGGAATTTACGCAGGAATGGACTGCGGTGCTCCTTCATGATGACTGTGTTTCAATGCGTCTGTAAAAAAAAAAAAAAATAAAAAAGCTTTATTATGTATTTCATGTAATCACCCCAGCACCAACTCCAGAGTTAGTTAGGCCCTCAGTCGGCCTTGAATCAAGCAGATCCCACGATGTCAAAGCTTATAACAATGTACATAGCGATGTTCGAATGTGCTCTCTGCAAATGCTATAACCTGCAAAACCTCAAGACTTGGTATGGAGCAAAGTTGGGGGGGTGGGGAGGGTGGGGGGAGGGGGATGGGTTTAAAAGATTAAATAAAGTTGACATTTTTGCTTGTTTGCTATATGGCAAGCGGGGATTGCCGACGCACCCTACCTTGTATGTTTACTGTCAATAAAAAAACAAATTTAAAAAAAGAAAAAGCTTACCTTGAGAGCTGACATTGTTGGGGTACCAAAAGGGTACACCTTGTCCAATCGATTTTGGAGAATATCCTGGAACATTCTTGTAGTGGTGTACTGGTGAAAGCCTACAACTAGGGTTCCTGTAGATTTTGGAACCCACTGTTCAGAGCACTTTGTGCAGAGGCACACTTTGGTTTTAATCCAGCATCACCTGTGCTACGCATAGGGTTTATATGAACCATTTTCTAAGATTCTTCTGCTAGTCTCACAATGATGCATTGGCTTCCCCAGTTGTCTCATAGGCCCTCATTACGACCCTGGCGGATTTTTTCTGCCATCGGCGGACTTTTCCGCCATGGCGCAAAGTCCCTTTACGCCATGGCGGATGGCGGACTTACCGCCCCATTCCGAGGTCGGCGGGGCGGTAAGTCCCCATTGACCCATTTACCCTTCCCCATTCCCATTTCGGCCCCATAGGGCTCAATGGGAGTGGGGAAGGTGTTAATTACGCCACCGTACACTACGGTGGCGTAATCAACACCGAGGTCCCATAGCGCCATGGATTTTTACGCCCGCAAAAAGCGGGCGGAAAAATGACCATGGCGCTATGGGAACTCGTTGGCGGTAAGGGGTCGGCGCAGCTAACGCTAGCGCAAACCCCTTAGCGCCAGGGTCCTAATGAGGGCCAAATTGTGTCCGTAGATTCTAATGTCAATAGTCATTGTACCTTTCCTTCTGGGGAACTGGGGTTCAAGATGCTTCTGGGGATCTGGGGTTCAAGAAAAAGTTATACAACATAATTCCACTAGGTCATTCATCCCATCACTCAGACTGCAATCCAATTTCATTTATTGTTCAGTTTTTTATTCAACACATAACAAATGCAACATTATTATGTAACGTACCCTTCTAAAATGTATACTTGTCAAAATGACTGTATCAGCATCATCTTTTCTGTCATTGCTGCTGGTATTGTTTCATCCACAAGGAGGAGTTGCTTACACTTTTGGAACACCCATCTGGTAAGGGATACAATTGCATTGTTATGAATATCTTTTCTGCAACCAAAACAAATTCTTACTGTGTACCCCTCATGCAATGAATCCCCTTGCCATATCTATTTATAATCTGTCGGCCCTACATTTCTTTCAACCTCACACTCACATTTCACCCCAAAAAAATCAATTTTCAACCAAGGTAAACTGTGAAACGTGCTCCCTTTTTCAGTGTGACATATTTTGTTTTTGGCACGAGAAACCTGAGAGACTGTTCAATTGCACTCACGCCACTCCTAACCCCGTGTTTGCACTGAGGAAACATTTCCATTTCCTTCTGCGCATACCTGCAGCCTAAAACTGAAGACTTTCCATAATAATTTATGATTTTAAAAAGGTATGGAAATGGAGCAGCATTTCGCTGTGCCACTTTAATCCCCCTGTACATAGATTATGAGGATCTTACATTTGTTCTGTAGTCCCGTCCCATGGGATGATGGCACTGATAACATTCTTTACAGGAGTGTCCCCATATGATTGGGATGGATTTCAAAAGATCCACTAGGATATGATCCACATTAGAAATGTTTTGGATTACTGCACTATACTGAAATCACTATTCACTTAAAGCAAACAGTTGTTGTGGACACTTCCTATTTAGTTTCATTGAGATAATAAAAGTAATATCAGAGTCATCATCCCTATCGCAATCCTCATAGCGCTGTTCAAATTTGTGTGCAGGAACATTGGTTTGTCTTGTGGGTGCGAAGCCACTCCTTCCCTTAATCACTATGTCCCAGAAGGGAAAAGGTTTATTGAACTTAATTACCCATTGCATCTTCTCTCATGCTTTCTCGTTGAGAGCAGAATTCTTTTCTAGGATGGAATACCTATATCCCTTTTAATCAATTTACCTCATCTCAGTTGGGTTGGCTTCTTCTAACGATGTTATCTTATTAATAAATTGTTCCTAGAATGTCTGGCCTTCTTCATAATCCAAATTGACAAGGGTGGTTCTGGGAGTCTCTCTGCCAGACATTAGTCCTGGTTACGAGAGACTTACCCAGAGTCTTTAGCTCACTATCTTTCACAGAGAAGAAATATCCCAAACATATCAGTCTTTGTCCTGCCCTGGAGCAGTCCAGCACCGAAATGCTAGGCAATTCTCCTCTGAACAAGAGTACCAACAGCATCCCCAGACACGTGTTTCGGTCTGGTTGGACCTCATCAGTAGGGAGGAGCTGTGCCTCTATAAGAATAGTGAGCAAGGGGTCCACGTCTGGATTCCCCTAGTAACTTAGGGTGAGACCCAAAGTTACTTAAATATGCAAATTGACAAGGGGGGTTCTGGGAGTCTCTCTGCCAGACATTAGTCCTGGTTACGAGAGACTTACCGCTCGCTATCTTTCACAGAGAAGAAATATCCCAAACATATCAGTCTTTGTCCTGCCCTGGAGCAGTCCAGCACCGAAATGCTAGGCAATTCTCCTCTGAACAAGAGTACCAACAGCATCCCCAGACACGTGTTTCGGTCTGGTTGGACCTCATCAGTAGGGAGGAGCTGTGCCTCTCTAAGAATAGTGAGCAAGGGGTCCACGTCTGGATTCCCCTAGTAACTTAGGGTGAGACCCAAAGTTACTTAAATATGCAAATTGACAAGGGGGGTTCTGGGAGTCTCTCTGCCAGACATTAGTCCTGGTTACGAGAGACTTACCCAGAGTCTTTAGCTCACTATCTTTCACAGAGAAGAAATATCCCAAACATATCAGTCTTTGTCCTGACCTGGAGCAGTCCAGCACCGAAATGCTAGGCAATTCTCCTCTGAACAAGAGTACCAACAGCATCCCCAGACACGTGTTTCGGTCTGGTTGGACCTCATCAGTAGGGAGGAGCTGTGCCTCTCTAAGAATAGTGAGCAAGGGGTCCACGTCTGGATTCCCCTAGTAACTTAGGGTGAGACCCAAAGTTACTTAAATATGCAAATTGACAAGGGGGGTTCTGGGAGTCTCTCTGCCAGACAAGCCTGATTTGCATATGGTCTTTCCCCTTTTGTAATGGCTTGGCAGGCGAAGAAAGATGGTTTGGAGGGTTGCCCAGAGCGATGCCAGAGGTTAAGATTCATTCTAAACCTTCCAGCCATCACCTCTTTTGTTTTGCTATTGTCACCCCGAGTGGGACGGGTATGCCCAGACGTGGGTCCCGTGCCTGCTGGGCCTAGAGACCCATGCTACTTCTCACTGATGACGCCCAACAAGGCTGAAACATGTCTGGGGATGCTTGTGGTCTCGTGCAGAAGGGATGTGACTTAGCAGTTTGGGCTGGACTACCCTTTGGGGGTGGGACCAAGCCTGATTTGCATATGGTCTTTCCCCTTTTGTAATGGCTTGGCAGGCGAAGAAAGATGGTCTGGAGGGTTGCCCAGAGCGATGCCAGAGGTTAAGATTCATTCTAAACCTTCCAGCCATCACCTCTTTTGTTTTGCTATTGTCACCCCGAGTGGGACGGGTATGCCCAGACGTGGGTCCCGTGCCTGCTGGGCCTAGAGACCCATGCTACTCCTCACTGATGACGCCCAACAAGGCTGAAACATGTCTGGGGATGCTTGTGGTCTCGTGCAGAAGGGATGTGACTTAGCAGTTTGGGCTGGACTACCCCTTTGGGGGTGGGACCAAGCCTGATTTGCATATGGTCTTTCCCCTTTTGTAATGGCTTGGCAGGCGAAGAAAGATGGTCTGGAGGGTTGCCCAGAGCGATGCCAGAGGTTAAGATTCATTCTAAACCTTCCAGCCATCACCTCTTTTGTTTTTCTATTGTCACCCCGAGTGGGACGGGTATGCCCAGACGTGGGTCCCGTGCCTGCTGGGCCTAGAGACCCATGCTACTCCTCACTGATGACGCCCAACAAGGCTGAAACATGTCTGGGGATGCTTGTGGTCTCGTGCAGAAGGGATGTGACTTACCAGTTTGGGCTGGACTACCCCTTTGGGGGTGGGACCAAGCCTGATTTGCATATGGTCTTTCCCCTTTTGTAATGGCCTGGCAGGCGAAGAAAGATGGTCTGGAGGGTTGCCCAGAGCGATGCCAGAGGTTAAGATTCATTCTAAACCTTCCAGCCATCACCTCTTTTGTTTTTCATAATCCGCCTTTATAACTTCATGCCCCACCATCCTTATTTGGCACATAGTTATTTAGGGGTGGAACAAAGAACATGTTAGACTCACTCCACAAAATAAGTCTGCAAATAAGCCTACACTAACATTTGATGTCCCTCAATGTCCACATTATTTCAGTTATTTGGCTTTTGGCCACATGCCACATACTTGAAAAATACTTCTGATTGCCAAGGCAGAAATTAGTGGGGGACAGGGAATAGATGGGAGGGTAAGTATAAAGAAGGGCCATGGCTCGATGGCTTTTGAAATAACTACATAATCAATTACAGATAATCAGTTACAGAGACTCTAATTGTGAATCCGTAAGTGGGGGAGGCATGCTGAGTTGTTGGTAAACTCCACATAAAACAGGACAGTGCCTTCTCAAACAAAAATAATTTCATTAATTCACCTAGTTTATTGCCTTTTCCTCTACGAACTTCTTTCATAAGTCCTATATAATTGAATCTCATGGCTTAATTCCCAGCATTTTCCATGTTCCTCCTACAGGAGCATGTTAAAATCACCACAAATCATAGCAAGCTACTCACCACTCTCATCTCAGGTAAGGCTTTACAAGCATTCAGTTGGGGCTTTTATCAGACTTCTTTTTTCCTTTTGGGATCCCAGTCTAATATAGACATTAATCAGCTCCCATATGTGAAAGCTCACCCACCTATTTTTCAAATGCATAATATGAGAAGCCTTCAAGTATTACAGCTGTTTCTCAACTCATATCGTCCTACATAAAACAGCCTTCTTTGGATACCCTCAATATTTATTTTTGACAAGAATAAAATCAGTTATGTATCCTTCCTTATTCAGTGGTTCAATTGTCTGGTCCAAAGATGCCAGCCATTGTTTTACATTTGTTGGCCCTTTGACCTGTGTCAAGAAAGCAATTATTTAACATGACAGGCATGACGTTCTAAATTATGTGATGATGATAAGACTGGACAAGAAAAAAAATGGTGGATAGGTGGGATTAAACATTCCTGACCAATCCTGTGATGTCAATTTAACAGAGATATGCTTCCACCTAACCCTCAAAGTATTAAGCCACTTAAAGCAGTATAAAATGAGAATAAAGGAGCTCATTATTTATGGAGTTAGAACATTATTCTAGATGGTGTGTCTATTGGGACAGTCACACAACGAGAGAGGAACTGGTGGCATGGTGATAGTCCAGAAAGCTAGGAGATATGGTACACAGAGATTGCCAATTGCTAAAGCTGGTTGTCTAGCAAGGGTCAATGAACATTGAATAAAAATGTTGAAAAAAAGGAGTGGTTTCCCATGTACACAGTTGACCACCAGAAACTGAGGAAGAGAATCAATGCCCAGATGGATCTGGACTCTAGAGACAGACAGGATCTAGAAACTTATGTTGTTCTCCTCCACTCCAGCTTCAGATGATGC